>NC_060147.1:116421866-117705616 GCF_021461385.2 Schistocerca piceifrons | reverse complement strand
ATAAAGTTAGTGAACTGCTTATAGATGTTATAGGTATATCAGAGCACCACTTAAATAATTTGACAATTCAGAGGCTTCCTTTACCAGGATACAGATTAGCTGGCTGTTTCTCAAGGAGTTCCTTGCGGGGTGGGCGAGTGGCTATGTACTCCATTTGAGTCCATAGACATATCACGACACTGCACTGATCAGATATTTGAATGTTGTGCAGCGGCAGTTGAATTTAGTGAAATTAAAATTCTGATTGTTGCTGTTTATAGGTCCCTTAACTCCGACTTCAGAGCATTTCTGCTCAAGCTAGGGAGGGCTCTTGATTCACTTTGTAGGAAGTACCAGAAACTAGTTATATCTGGTGACTATAATTTAAATTTTGTATATGATGGTGCAAGAAAAAGGATGTTAGTAGATATCCTAAAGTCATATGATCTGACTGTGCTCTTTCCAACTAGGGTGCAAGGGAACAGTAGTGTGGACATAGACAACATTTTTATTGATTCTTCATTACTAGATGGGCATTCTGTTAGCAAAAGTGTGAATGGCCTTTCAAACCATGATGCACAAATTTTAACACTAAAAGGCATTTGTACTCAAACCAATGTCATATGTACTTACAAACTATATAGGAAAGTTAATCCAGCAGCAATAGAGAGTTTTTAAACCTTGTCAAGGAACAAGAGTGACAGGATGTTTATAGTGCCGATAATATAGATGATAAATATAATGCTTTCCTTAACACATTTCTCATGCTCTTTGAGAGTTGCTTTCCATTAGAACACTATAAACAGGGTACCAGCAGTAATGGGCAGCCTGGGTGACTGACTAGTGGGATAAGGATATCATGTAGAACAAAGTGGGAATTATATCAAAATGTTACAAGTTGTCACAATCAAGCTACAGTAGCCCACTACAAATAGTATTGTAAGGTGCTTAAAAATGTTATTAGGAAAGCAAAGAGTATGTGATATGCAAATAGAATAGCTAATTCACAGGATAAAATTAAAACTATATGGTCAGTTGTGAACAAAGTGTCTGGTCAGCAGCACAAGGTTGACGATATAAAGTCAGTTTGCAGTAAAAATATTTCTGTTACTGATAAATCAGATGTATGTACAGTATTTAACAATCATTTTCTGAGCATTGCTGGTGAATTAAATAAAAAAATTGTTTCTACATAAAATCATATAACTTTCTTGTCAAATGCCTTTTTGAGATTGATGTCTGAAATAGTCCTCTGTGATACAGACAAGAGGGAGATTGAGTCAATAATTAAATCACTCACGACTAAGGACTCTCATGGTTATGATGGAGTGCCTAGCAGAATATTAAAGTACTGTGCTGCACATGTTAGCCCTGTATTTAGCCATATTTGTAATTTTTCCTTTAGGAATGGTCAGTTTTCTGAGCGATTAAAGTACTCAATAGAAAAGCCGCTTCATAAAAAGGGAGAAAGGGATAATGTAGATAATTCTATACCTATTTCTATGCCATCAGTGTTTGCAAAAGTTATTGAAAAGGCTGTGTATGTAAGGATAATTGATCATTTTATATCACATGATTTGCTATTGATTGTACAGTTCAGCTTTAGAAGTCATTTAACGAGTGAAAATGCTATATTCTCTTTTCTCTGTGTGGTACTGTATGGGCTAAACAAGAGATTTCAAACACTTGGCATATTTTTTGATTTAACTAAGGCATTTGATTGTGTTGATCACAAAATATTGCTTCACAAGTTGGACCATTACGGAATACGGGGAGTACCTCACAATTGGTTCACCTCTTACTTTAGCAACAGACAGCAAAAGGTTATTATTCACAATGTTGATAATGGCTGTGATATGGGGGCTGAGTGGGGTATGGTCAAGGGGGGCAGGGGGCAGGGATCAGTGTTGGGGCCACTCCTGTTCCTTATTTATATAAATGATGTGCCTTGTAGTACTACAGGTAACTCTAAAATATTTCTGTTTGCTGATAACACTAGCTTGGTAGTAAAGGATGTTGTGTGCAACATTGGCTTGGTTTCAAATAGTACAGTACATGACCTAAGTTCATGGCTTGTACAAAATAAATTAACGCTAAATCACAGTAAGACTCAGTTTTTACAGTTTCTAACACACCATTTAACAAAACCTGACGTTTTAATTTCACAGAACGGACATATGATTAGTGAAACTGAAAAGTTCAAATTCCTAGGTGTTCATATAGATAGTAAGCTGTCGTGGAAAGCCCACATTTAGGATCTTGTTCAAAGACTTAATACCGCCATTTTTACCATTCGAACGGTATCAGAAGTGAGTCATCGTTTGACACGAAAATTAGTCTACTTTGCTTATTTTCATTCTTTTATGTCATGTGGTATTATATTTTGAGGTAACTCTTCCCATTCTAAAAGGATATTTTTGGCTCAGAAACGGGCAGTTCGGACAATAAGTGCTGTAAGTTCACGAACCTTTTGTCGGCCTCTGTTCATGAGTCTGGGTATTTTGGCATTGGCCTCTCAATATGTATATTCCTTATTGTTATTTCTTGTTACCAATATTAGCTTATTCCCGAGAATAAACAGCTTTCACTCGGTTAATACTCGGCAGAAATCAAACCTACATTTGGATCGGACTTCCTTAACTCTTGTGCAAAAAGGTGTGCAGTATACTGCTGCATCCATTTTCAATAAGCTGCCATTCGAATTCAAAAATCTTAGCAGTAATCCATACGCTTTCAAATTGAAACTAAAGAGTTTCCTCATGAGTCACTTCTTCTATTCTGTCGAGGAGTTCCTTGAAAAATTAAGCTGATTCTTATTGTATTGCTGATGGCGTTTACTTAAACTTATGACACATTTTTCATGTACATGAACATTTATTTTTATCTGTTATTACTTTTATGTTGTAACTTCATGTACTGACACATTCCATGACCTTGGAGATTTGCTCCTCAATTTGGTCCTATGGAACTTGATATGTAAATAAAAAAAACATAATAAAAAAAAAAAAAAGTAATCTCTGACAGAATTACAATGTCTTTAGCAAAGCTCAAGATTTGTATTTATTCTCTCAGAGTTTCCTTTCTAAATTTCTCTCTGGTTTTTTCTGTTGCCACTTGCACAATGTGACTGAGTGACATGGTGGATATTTTGCAAAGACTGTCTCACTTCCCAGCTACTTCCTGTCCTTCGAGTCTTATAACTGCAGCCCCATTTCTGTACAAGTTGTACATAACATTTTGTTCCCTGTATTTTATTTTTGCTATCTTAAAGACATGTGTCCACTAGCAACTAACCATTTGATGAGGCATTTACAGTGGAGCAAAACTTGCAGAAATTTACTCTTGCAAGCCACTTCAGCAAGTTAATTTCAGGAAATTGCTGCAGTACCTGCAGAAGTGTTTCCTCTAGAATTCCACCTAGAATTCCACCATTAGATAGGATGTGGAAGTTTACAGTGCTATAGTTAAAAAGGACAGTTTCTCTGCTGTTGAATTATTATTATTAATATTAATTTTAAAATTATTGTTATTATTGAAGAAAAAATGTTACTAAAATAAATTTTTAAAAAATATTTGGGTACTGAAATGGAGAGAGAGGTATATATATTTAACATCATCAAGAAACACTTTTGAATGAAATAAAATCAGTGGACCTTTTTCAGATTAAAAACTTTCTGAGAATGACATATGCTGCTTTTGAACCTCTCCTATCTTTTGTACAATCTAAAATTTGTAAATAGGATACACAAATGGGACAAGCTATACCACAATGAGTGGCATTTTAATTTCTCTTCAATTTTTGCAGACACCATTTATCACTTTTATTACTAATGTGAGTGTTTATAGTTATGCTACATTAAAAATCTGATATAATTTAAAGACATCTGTACCACCATTTTACTTCCCCTTCTGATGAAACACAGTAATCTGTAAATTAATTTCTATTATATATGTTTAAGAGTTTCAGGAGTACATTGTTTTTAGACCATCTGTCATTGTGCCAGTATCCTTTTCAACACTAACATTTTCATACTGGTACTGAACACATAAACCATCTCATATTTCATGATGCCACCCTGAAGAGGACTGTCCTAAGTCAGTCAAAACATCGCCAATTTAGTTGCTCGTACATAAACACGAGCAGCGTCTGGCTCGCCCTCTCCTGAGGACAGCTCTCTATTGATGTCTCCGCTTTCATACTTGAAAGATATTTTCAAGATGTGTAAATTATTCATCTATGTAAGTGGTCATCAATATATGAATAATTGTTATTGTCCTTCAATGTTTCAATAACGCTAACCTTGCCTGCCAGCTGTTCTATGTTTTAGCTAGGAGAACTGCAAGACTGCCAACATATCGTTTGCCGGCCGCTGCCGAACATCACTGATGTTTGAACTTGTAGCAGCCACTTGTGCATCCCTGAGGCCTATTAAACCAATCTGTAAATGCAGTTTCTGGGCAGCTCTTCTGTGAATAATGCATAATATTAATGATCGGCTTACAGCCAACAAACAATGTGCACATTTAGTCCACTCCAGCGGTATCAAAGTAGGTTACACAATATCTTGAATTATTAATTTCCTCTCTCTTAGTGGTACATTTATCTGTGCCATGTGATAATTTAAACTAATCTTTTTTATTTATTTTTACTTGGCTGCTTCTTTTAATTAATGGCACTCCAGTTAATTTCCTGTTATCAAAATTTGTTTTTCAATTACCACTAAAGAGCACCACACAAAATGAGAGAGAAAAGTTTTCTTCTTGAACATAATAATTCAGTCTCTTGTCACGCTGAAAGAGAGCATGCTCACTGTATGGATAAACTCTTCAAATTCTAAACTCAATTACAGCGCACTATTTTTCACGCACTCAGTTACGTTACACACTGCCAATCACATGCTACAATTTAGAGCCCTCCAGTGGCAGAGATCTGCAGATATGTAGCCATGAAGAATAAAGATATAGAATGTTAATAACATTTGTTGTCCTTAAAAGTATTCTCATAAAATATTCTGAAGTATTAATTTTCAGCACACGTCATAACAGGGCCTCCAGCCTTGATAATGGTTTTGATTCAGTGAGGAGTCCAGAACTTCCTACAGGTATGTCACACCAAGCTGAGGCCACTCATTGGTGATTACATACTGTAGAGTTATTAGATTTCAAGGATGTTGACTGCTAACTTCCATCCAGTGTTCCAAATACTCCCAGTCATTTTCTGTGGGGCTAAGATTGGGTCAGTAGAGATGCGTGAAGGTATTTTACTCTTTATCAAACCAGGAACATGCATACACAGCTGTTGTCACCTTGGAAGGTGGGAGAGTCCACACATTTTCATCATGAAGATGTAGAAAAGATGGGAATACTTGGTCATCAAAAATTTTGAAACAAACATTTTGGTTCAAGTTCAGAGTAAATTGAATGAGTGAGCCCAAGTCGTGATATGAAAAATACACCCAAAATATCACAAGACCATCTTTGATCTGAACTGCACCCTCCACACGTTGCAGTTTAAACATCCCACTAGACCATCACTGGATTCAGTGCCTCACGCCATGAGAAAAGTGGCCAAATCGTGTCTTGTCAGACCACACTACACTCCTCCAGTTAGCTACTACCTATAGTCTGTGTTGTTTGGAACACTGAAGATATGCAGACTCATGTGCCACTATGGCCAAGGCCTTTTGTGATATACCTGACTCCAAATGTCCATTGATGCAGCTCCCTTCCCGAGTTTCTCCTGGCCTGGCTGTACTGTGGCACTGTGTCTCAATTCCCAATGTGAGATAGAGTTACACTACTTCAAAATACTCCATATCCGTCTGCTCACAATTCAGATGTTGAAACACTGTTCCCATGGAATAAACTTGCCCTTCCCAGCCCAAGAAGCCACCTTTCTTGATGTTTACCTCCACCTCATGGATCACTCCACCAGTATCTCTATCCACATCAGAATTATCACCCACCAATAATCCCTCCATTAAAACAGCTGCCACTCATTCCACACCAAGGAGTGCCTTCCATTTACGTTACAAGCAGCTGGTTCGACTGTCGAAGGATGGGCTGAATCTGATAGGTCACTTGTGGCCCAACATGAATGTTTGTTAGGGCGGCCAAGTTTAAGATGCACTGGAACAGCCGAGCTCAATGCAAGTGAATACGGCTAGCGAGCGGCCATCTGGGTTTTCCCAGGCAGAATGAAGGACGTGTTCTGGCAGCGTGGTTGCAGAGTGAGCTAAGATGGAGAGACATTTTTATCTGAAGATTAAATAGTTAAAAAAAGTTATTAACATTGTTACCATTTGTAACAACTGAACTCATCATGGGAGTCACATAAGTGATTCACCAGATGAAAGAGGGTAATGTCTGCAACATAATGAACAGATTGTTTTTCTAAACAAACAAATTAAAAAAATGTTATAAACAATTTAGTTTATTTACGTAAATAGTGCCATAACTATGGAATCCTCCACAGAGAGACATGGTCTTATCAGCACAAGTTTCCTTCTTTAATATTCCAATAACTTTCAACATGTTTTAAATTGTAGTTGTGCTTTATAAAGTAGGTAAAGTTAGCATTTTGACTCGAGTGCCAGATGTGGTGACTTATGTCATTGGGATTTGTTTAAAAATGTTGAAGTAATGTATAAATGAGTTTATTAAGAGGCTGCAAAATGACTGCAAAAACTTTTGTGTTTTATCAAGGGAATTTATATGAAATTGTTGCGAAAATTATGAATGGTGATGAGGATGAAAGTATCTGCACTGAATCAAGGAGTGTGCAGGGTAGAGCTCATGGCCTTTCATCTAGGATTTTGTTGAGGTACTTTTTTGTCTCGGTTTCACCTGGAGTCAGTAGAGTTTTGGGCGATATGCATGCCACGAATGTTATTTTCATGTTGTGGGACTTATATATTATTATTTAGAGCATGTTGATTGGTGTAAATGCTGTGTCTGCACAAAGTAATTCCAAACTGTGTACTGTTGATAGATACTGAATGGTTATTCAGTGAGTTATGTGTAAACAGCCACCATTCACATGTGCGTTTCTGAAGAATGAAAGGGATTTATATCGAAGTTGAAATGAGTCTGTTTTGAGCAATATTATTATTCTTTGAGATTTCAACCAACAGATCCAACCATAGTACATCTTTTATTAAATTACTTTCTAATGTCTCACTGCTGGTACAAGTTTTTCATATAAACATTATGTGTCGTGTTGTTGGGCTATAGAGTGATGGTGAACAGACATCCCTTATTGATGACAGCGAGCCAAGGTCAAAGGTAATGGCCACATGTTGCCCAAACTCTGGTGGAACTTGCTACTGCATCGGCATCCTACCCAAGATCCTTCACACTCCCCTAAATTGGTGTCCTGTTGTCCACCCAACCTCACAACATCCTAGACCACCTCTATGCCATTCCCAGAAAAACCTCTTGCCACAGGGATCATACCCTGTGGAAGAGCCAGGTGCAAGATCTGCCCAATCCTCCCACTCAGCACTTCCTATTCCAGTCCTGTCACAGGCTTATCATATCCCATCAGGGTCTGGGCCACCTGTGAAAGCAGCAATGTCATTACCTGAGCCATCTTAATCTTCCTCTCCACCACCACCTTTCCTGAACTGCAAACATGGGAGTTACCTTTACAACACATTCACAGCTCCTGAAATTATACTGGCCTCAATCTATGGCAACCTACTGTTCCCACATCCTCCATCCAATAGTTTCCACCCGCCTCTGTCATATTACTTCCTCCCTATTCTTGCCTCCTCATCCTCTTTGTGTGTCACCATCTGCCAACACACCTGCCTGTATTTCCTCTCCCCTACTCCTTTCCTTTTTTGCTCCTGGCTTACCCCCCTCGTAACCTCCATGTCCTATAGTCTCCCAGCTCTACACCTGTTGGCAGTCTAGTCCTGCACACTCTGCCAGACAGAGCTCTTCTCTCCCCCATCCATACTCTGCTATCCCTTCCCTTTCCCCACCTCCTCCTGATTGCTGCTTGTGTACCACATGACAATTGTATTCCAGTCCAAGCTGCCAGAGATAGCAGTCATGTGTGTCTGAGATGTACTTGCTTGTTGAATGAGTGTGTGTGTGTGTGCATGTGTTTCTTTTTCTGAAGAAGACCTTGGCCAATTGCTAATGTGTAAGTATCTTTTTGTTGCACCTAGATCCAACTCAACACGTCATCTTTACAGCGAGCAGCAATCTAGTTTTTCCTTATATAGTTGAGACAAAAGACAGACAAAGGCAGTACAAGAGTGGTGTCCCAGAGAAAAAAAAGAGATCACAAGGCAGACCACGTGATAAAGATTCAAAGAAAGTTGCAGGTTTCAACTGGCAGAGAACAGTAGCAGACAGAGAGGCATGGAAACCGTGACTGAAATTGTATTTGTTAGCATAAGATTAAAGTTGTTACACATTGTAATGGTAGATTTAGCTGAACAGTAAATAATGATGGATCTTTGTAAGATTAAGGATTAAGATGTTTACTTTGAACCAATTGTGAGCCTGTTCCATTATTCTCCTGGCTGTGTGTGGTGTCAATGTGTAAGAGCCCGTTATGAGTTTACATGTGCCATTGGAGTCGTACAACAGATTTTTAAGACTCCCACAATCTCTTGATCATCCTGTGTGCTAGAAGCCAGTTCATGAAATGGTCCTGCAGGTAGGCTGCTACTGCAGTTTCTTCAGGTGGCCATCGGAATATTTTTGATCATTTAGTTGAACGAGCTGTGTGCTCACCAATTAGGACAGACTGCACCTCCTGCAAGAGGCGCACCCTGTGCTGAAGTGAGTGAAGGAGGCTTCTGTTCTTCAGGAAGCTCGACTGGAAGTGAGCGAGCTTCTGTCGCACCTGCTGACAAACTTGCTGCAGCTCGTCAGGGCTGGGGAGCTGAGAGCTGTCACATTCTTCCTGCCACCTGGAGAAAAAGTTAAGGGTTACTAACATAGTTTGTGTAATAAATCCTTGGCTGAAGTGCACTTACAGTGTAACAGGATCTACCACTGGGTGCTGCTGTTGGCAGTTTGTTTCCTTTGGTCGTAGCGAATCGGGTGGTAGTACATAGTAGCTGATGAGAATTGCTGAATCTAATGATTTATTTCAGCAACGTATGCAAATTGATTTTTTTATATGGTAATACATTTTTCTGGAGACATTTGAGTCTTCAGTTTATCTCTGATAAGGACAGAAGCTGAAGTAATTAATTACAATTTGTGCCAAGGCTGGAACTTCAACCCAGATGTCGTGCGTACTAGGCAGATGTGCTGTCCATTGCAACACCCTGACATTGTGGCTAACACAGCTGCATGGATTACCCTAGTCTAATGCCCTCCTTAACATAAACCTCAATTAAGAGGGGGAAAAAACAAGATGAGTTGAAGTATGACTCAAGGCTTGTGTTAGGGAGGGCACTGGACTAGGATCATCCATGCAGCTGTATAGTGTAGTGCATAGCACAAGTGACTAGTAAGCAGGAGACACAGGTTCAACTTCTGGTCTTGGGACAAATTTCAGTTCATTACTTTAGCTTCTCTCCTGATTTGGAGACTGGGAAGAAAACTAGATGTGTTGACAGTCTGACTTGGAGCATAGCCTGAGGCCTAGGTTTAGTTGGAATGTGACAATTTGGTTGTGAGTTGGCAAAGCCAACAAATATCAACACGAACTTATGATTTCTGTCATAGATTGATGTCACATAGCCTGAGATATACATTTATCATTGCAATAACCTACTTTATGTCTTCTTTCCGGTTTTGCCAAAAGTTCTATAGATGTGGTTATGTTCTAATCCGATGAAACAAAATACAAGTTGACTTTATTTATGAAGCACAGGAAATTACAAATTAGCCTTCTGATTGGCTGCTGACAACTGATTCATGATTTGTTGTGTTCACTTCCCATCATTCATTGCACCAACAGCTACTGACATCAGCATGCAACGGAAAAGCCACAGTACATAGTAAAGACAACTCCACCAAATCCTTCCTTCATGTCTCATGATGCCTTTTATCCAGCCAATTCTAGGTCAGGACTGTGTTGTACTTCTCCTATTTCACAGAGAACTAACGATACCCATATATAGGCTATATTATAGTAGTGAAAAATTATTTAACTGGATGGATAAAAAATTTGCTCACCAAGTGGTGCCAGAACACACACATAAAACACCCGGTTTTTTTTTTTTTTTTTTTTTTTTTTTTTTTTTTGTAATTGGTAAGCTTTTGGAGTCAGTGGCTCCTTCTTTATGCAGAAGGGTTGAAGGGGAAGGAAGAGGGGTGAAGAAAAGGACTGGAGAGGTCTAGGAAAAGGGGTAGATTTCAGGAAAGTCACCCAGAACTGCGGATGAGGGGAGACTTACCACACAGGATGTCATCCTGTACAGTAAGTCTCCTCTGACCCACGTTTCTGGGTGATTTTCCCAAAATGTACCCCTTTTCCTAGACCTCTCCAGTAATTTTCCTTCAACCTTCTTCCCTTCCCTTCAACCCTTCTGCCAGAAGATGGAGCCACTGGCTTGAAAGCTTGCCAATTACAACCATCTTTTATGTGTGTGTACTGCTGCCACTTGGTATGTAGATTTTTTATGCATCCCATTGAATAATTTTGTCAATAATTGATTGTTTTTGTTTCTATACTATAGTACGGTAGTCGATTACTTCCAAATGCATTTTAAAGCTACTGTCGCCCCCCCCCCCCTCTCCCCTCCCCACCCCCTCTCTTCCACAGGGAGGAATCCATGTACCCTTTCTGACTGCGCCTAGTGTAATTACATGCTCAAATGTTACATTATGCTATAAAGCATTTGTTTATCGTGTATATGAGGCAGGAAGTGGGAATGGGCCCAGTGTTCACCTGTGCAGATGTGAAAAACTGCCTAAAAGCCCTATACAAGCTGGCCAGAACACCTGCCACCTCAGTTAAACCGTGAAGTGGTTTTGATCCAGGGCCAGTGCACCTCCCTTTGTTCCGGAAGTGGCCGCTTTAATGTGCTCGGCCAACCATTTGGGTAGTTTGTACAGTAAATGCTAATTCATTTGATGTCGCACACAAAAAACAAGAATAGTATCTACCATGTGATAAGCAACATGAAACCTAGATATAGACAAATTTTCCTCCTCCCGATATTCTCAAAAGGTTTTGAGAAGGTAATTTATTAAAAAAGTCAATACTCATAATACCTTCACCCATTTTCCTCAGCGGCTATTACAGTTATATTTATCATGTGGATAAGCACAATATTAACCAAGTGTTGCAACTCAATGCTTATTTTATTTTTTACTAAACACGTATGACTGATAAGTCAACCCTACAGAAAGTGAGCGAGTCATATGGAGCATGCACCAAGAAAGGCTATGCGTAGTGAAGTGCATAAGCGTGGCATACTATCAATGGGAAGCCTCTACTGTGAGCATCTATGTCTTCTGATCAGAAGTATCTGGACACCACTTGGAATATGGAACTGATCACTAGCTGTAATGAGAGGCAGACCCATCAGAAGTGGGGGGAATCGTGTTGTCAGTAGAGAACAAGTAACAGCAGAATGGGTGAGTCCGGAGAGCTCAGTGACTTAGAACTTGGGCCAGTCACTCTGTGTCATCTATGTAACAAATCTACCAGAGACATTTCAACCCTTCTAAAGCTGCCGTATTGACTGTCGGCAATGTGATTGTAAATTTTAAATGTGAAGGAATGACCACAGATAAACCGATACCAGGCAAACCTCATGTATTGGCAGACATGGACTGTCAAGCATTGCAGAGTGTGGTTATCAAAAATCACAAGACAAGAGTTGAAGGAATTATGATGGTCATTCAATAATTAAAGAGACAAATTGGTCTGGAGAAAAAGGCATTTATTTTTACAAAACAATATTTTTCTACTTTTCAACATAATCCCCTTGAAATTTATGCGCTTGTTCCAACAGGCTACAAGCTTTCTTATTCCAGCTGCAAAGAACTCTTTATCTTGATGTTTGAACCAATTTCCCACAAACTTTTTCACATCCTCGTTGTCCTGGAACCTCTTCCTACATGATGCTCCCTTCAATGCACCAAACAAATGGACATCACTAGGTGCTAAATCAGAACTGTAAGGGGGATGAGATAGTACTTCCCATCCCATTTTGTCAATGGTTTCACGGGTTAGTTGAGCAATATGAGGATGTATATTGTCTTGAAGAATCACACATCTCCTCTGAAAGCCACAACATCTCTCTCTCGTGGCTGGCTTCACCTTGTTTAAAAGCAAATCCGAGTAGTACTGGCTGTTCATTGTACACTGATTGAGATAATCACAAAAAACTGGACCTTCAGCATTCCAAAACACCATGAACATGACTTGTCCTGCTGATGCTTGGGCTTTGAATTTTTTGTGGACAGGTGAGTTGGTGTGCTTCCATTCTGTGCTTTGTATTTTTGATTCTGGCTCATAATAGTGAACCCAAGTTTCATCACAAGTTAAAATTTTGTTGAAGAAGTGCTCACCTTCTCTTTCATAACGTTCCTTTAGCTCTGTGCACACTCTAAACCTCATTTCCTTGTGTAGCTGCATCAACTCCATTGGGACCCATCTTGCACATGTTTTGCGGTACTTCGGCTTGTTACAGATAGTGTTATGAACTGTACCAGTACTAACTTGAACCTTATCAACTATCATTTTGACAGTGACATGGCAGTTGGCACAAATAAGTCATCAATTCGACTTTCAAGTGAGGGAGTTGAACTGCAACTGGTCGGCCAGAATGGTGTTCGTCAGACACTGAGTCGCGACTATTTTTGAACTGCTCTACCCACTTGTAAAAATTTGTACAATTCATACAACCTTTGCCACAAACTTTAGACATTCTACAGTATATATTCACTTGTTTCTCACCTTCAGCAAGTAAAAAAACCAATAACAGAACATTGTTCAACTAATGTGGGCATTTCAAGCAGACTCGCCATCTTGAAATGTATTTTTGAGGTTATAAACAGAACAATGTTGATGAATCAGCTGATCAGGGCTCATTCCAGTGATGCCAACTTAAAGCCATAAAAGTATCAAACTTGCCCTATTAACAGTTTTTTTTCCCCGCAGACCAATGTCTCTCTTTAATTATTGACTGACCCTCGTACATTCCAAAGTTCTACCAACAGTCTGGCTAGAAAAATAATTGTGCATCGAGAGTTAAAATAATGAGGCACAATGGTCATACAACTCCGCACATTCTCATAGTCAGTACTAAGTGACACTTAAGATAATGTAAAGAGCAATAACATTGGATGGTAAATGACTGGAAATGAGGTCATGTTACACCCTATGATAATCTGATGAAAGAAATTGTGTTTATTAAATGTCTGGAGAACCTAAACTACCATCATGAGTAGCACCAACAGTGAAATATAGAGGAGGTAGTGTGAATTATGGATGTGTTTTTCATTGTTAGGATGTGGTCCCTTAAGAAAACACTAAATTCAGCATTGTGTACTGCATACAATATAGGAATAATGTGGAGATGATGATTGTTTCTACCAGCATGACAATGCACCCTGTCATGAAGCAGCTTCTGTGAGGCAACGGTTTGTGGACAATAACATTCCTGATATGGACTGGCCCTGCCAGAGTTCTGACCTGATCCCAACAGAACACTTTTGTGGGATGAGTTAGAACATTGACTTTGCTCCAGACCCCTGTGTTCAGCATCAATACCTTCTCTGGTTTCAGTTCCTGAAGAAGAATGGGCTTCTATCCTTTCACAGGCATTAAGACACCTTACTGAAAGTGTCCTCAGCAGAGTTTAAACCGTCATAAAAGCAAAGGGTGGAATAAGATTAAACAAAATAGCAAACTTATTTTCTGACAATAACCTTATAGCAGCTCTTCATTTTGGCTTCTGTAAAGGATCCCCCAACAGAGAAAGCAATGTGTGCTCCCATGAACCCAGTTCTGTTGGTTATAAACAACAAAATGCAATCTACTGGCATTTTCTGAACCTGGTAGGGCATTCAAGAATTTTTAAAATATATTTCTGTTACACCACATATATTGCACACATGTGACTTATATAGAGGGTGTCCAAGGAGAAATGGTAGATATTTAGGAATGTGACAGGAATGATCATTCAAAGCAAAAAACTCTAGTAAATGTGGCTCTAAAGTGTATACCTTGAGAACTATGAGAAGGTGTTCAGTAGAAGAGATGTGCAGCACATTAGTGGAGGTGAACAAGTGTCCTAGCTCTCAAGGTATGCATTTTAGAGCCATACTTACTAGACAATTTTCCCCCCAAAATGTGTGAAACAAAGAGTTTGCAGCACAAAAGGTTTGTTTCACTGTACTGAAGATCAGGAAGTGCTCACAGCTCTTAACGTATAAACTTTAGAGTCCACGCTTACTAGACTCTTTTGGTTCAAATGATCATTACTGTCATATCCCCAAATATTGACCATTCATCCTGGGACACACTGTATAATCAAGTGTTGTGTTGAATTAATATCAAAATAATTTTTTAAAAGATTTTACTTTAAAATTTATATAATAGAATGGCTGTAAAATATTTACCATCAATAGGCGAAATTCTCAGTACTGTCAGTAGACAGACATTAAATGGGGAGAAATTATTCTGACTTTCAGAAATATTTGTTCTTTCCTCCAGAACAAAACAGTAATAGGCTGTGGAAGGTTAGAAAGAAAAGGCAGATCTCTCAGACTTCAGGATGAGAGATACACACCTGTTTTTAGGAAGACAGACAACAAAGATAGAGTGTGAGAAGGTGACATTCTTTTTGTAGACCATTACTGAGAAAATTAGAGTACAGGCATTCGAAGCTGACTGCCGAATTATTCTACTTTCTCTTTGTAAGTGGAACAGGAAAGGAAACGAGAAGTATTGGTACAAGGTAACCTCTGCCACACATCGTACAGTAGCTTGTGAAGTATGTGTGTATATGTAGGTGTAGAATATACTATCCTTGAGCCTCTGTTCTCTCTGCTGCCTTGCCCTTCATCTCACCTCGTGGATTCTTCTCATCCTGGCATTTACGTGACCTGTACTTCCTATTTAACCTTTCCCAACCTATCCCCTCCCTTCCCTGAGAAAGGTACAAATATTTCCAAAAGCTGGGTTGCTCTCTTGAACTGTTATGTTAGGTTGTAGGCAATACTAAGAATTTCACAGTATATGTTCGCCAACCACAATTTGGTAGTTTTCTCAACTACTTTATAATTTGTATACTGTAGCTACAGTTTTAAAAACATGTGAATAAAAGGAATGATTTTTACATTACAAACATGTTTCAGTCCTTTTTCTATCTAATGTAGGATTGGGATAAATACACTAGCTGATCAAAATATCTGAACATCCATATGTAATATGAAAATAAGTACTAGGTATAACAAGAGATGGACCAACCAGTATAAATGTTGGTAGAGAGGCAGTAACAGCAGTCAGGAGAGCTCAGGGACTTTGAACTGTCAAACAAGGAGCCCCCCTCCCCGGGATCTATTCTTGGCCCCTTTCTCTTTTTAGTCTATGTTAATTATGTCACCCAGCCACAAAACTCCATAATAGTGAGCTATACAGATGACACATCTCTTTTGTTTTTTGGCAAAAATACCTGTGAACTTACATCTTCTGCAACAGATGGAGTAATAACTATAATTAAGTATTTTTGAGACCAAGAGTTGAAGGTCAATGTTAATAAATCACAATTATTATCATTCTAGACTGTTAATTCTCATCATACTTCTATAAATAATATACACTCCTGGAAACTGAAATAAGAACACCGTGAATTCATTGTCCCAGGAAGGGGAAACTTTATTGACACATTCCTGGGGTCAGATACATCACATGATCACACTGACAGAACCACAGGGACATACACACAGGCAACAGAGCATGCACAATGTCGGCACTAGTACAGTGTATATCCACCTTTCGCAGCAATGCAGGCTGCTATTCTCCCATGGAGACGATCGTAGAGATGCTGGATGTAGTCCTGTGGAACGGCTTGCCATGCCATTTCCACCTGGCGCCTCAGTTGGACCAGCGTTCGTGCTGGACGTGTAGACCGCGTGAGACGACGCTTCATCCAGTCCCAAACATGCTCAATGGGGGACAGATCCAGAGATCTTGCTGGCCAGGGTAGTTGACTTACACCTTCTAGAGCACGTTGGGTGGCACGGGATACATGCGGACGTGCATTGTCCTGTTGGAACAGCAAGTTCCCTTACCGGTCTAGGAATGGTAGAACGATGGGTTCGATGACGGTTTGGATGTACCGTGCACTATTCAGTGTCCCCTCGACGATCACCAGTGGTGTACGGCCAGTGTAGGAGATCGCTCCCCACACCATGATGCCGGGTGTTGGCCCTGTGTGCCTCGGTCGTATGCAGTCCTGATTGTGGCGCTCACCTGCATGGCGCCAAACACGCATACGACCATCATTGGCACCAAGGCAGAAGCGACTCTCATCGCTGAAGACGACACGTCTCCATTCGTCCCTCCATTCACGCCTGTCGCGACACCACTGGAGGCGGGCTGCACGATGTTGGGGCGTGAGCGGAAGACGGCCTAACGGTGTGCGGGACCGTAGCCCAGCTTCATGGAGACGGTTGCGAATGGTTCTCGCCGATACCCCAGGAGCAACAGTGTCCCTAATTTGCTGGGAAGTGGCGGTGCGGTCCCCTACGGCACTGCGTAGGATCCTACGGTCTTGGCGTGCATCCGTGCGTCGCTGCGGTCCAGTCCCAGGTCGACGGGCACGTGCACCTTCCGCCAACCACTGGCGACAACATCGATGTACTGTGGAGACCTCACGCCCCACGTGTTGAGCAATTCGGCGGTACGTCCACCCGGCCTCCCGCATGCCCACTATACGCCCTCGCTCAAAGTCCGTCAACTGCACATACGGTTCACGTCCACGCTGTCGCGGCATGCTACCAGTGTTAAAGACTGCGATGGAGATCCGTATGCCACAGCAAACTGGCTGACACTGACGGCGGCGGTGCACAAATGCTGCGCAGCTAGCGCCATTCGACGGCCAACACCGCGGTTCCTGGTGTGTCCGCTGTATTTCGTATGATATCAGAGTTTTCATTTTGGCCGCTTCCTGCATGAGCATGGCTTTAGCGAATGCTAACTTCTGCATCTAGCTTCTTCTTAGAGTGTAAAGAGATTGGCAGTGAGCATGAGCAACTTCTTATTCATACAGAAGTAAGATGGCTTTCTCGAGGTAGGATCTTGTCAAGATTTTTTTAACGTAGAGACGAGGTTCGTGTTTCCCTTCTTGACACAAAGTACGTGGATTTTCTCACTAACTTCTCTTGGCTTTGCTCAGTTGTGTACTTAGCTGATGTGTTTGAACACTTGAATGTGTTAAACTTGAGTTTACATGGAAAAAGTGTAGACATGTTCAAAGTTGAGGATAAGATTAGTGCTATGGTCAAAAAGTGTCAGATCTGGGCGTCAAGGATAGAAAATGAGTTGCTAACTAATTTTTCTACTTTAAAACAATTCTTGGAGTCATCAGAGGAGAGTTTGCCTGACCAGATCAAGATCAATGTAGCCGAGCATCTATGCAGCCTAGCCGCCACTTTTAGAGAGTATTTCCCAGAACCTGATGACAAATGGATTCAAAATCCCTTCAGCTGTGAAGAAATACACAAAATCTAAGGCCTCACTGAAGATGAGCAAGATCAACTTGTGGATCTGTCCAGATGTGGTACAATGATAAACATTTTCATCGGTGATAAAATTACAGACTTCTGGGCATCGGCACGTAAGGACTACAAGAAACTTGGAGATAAGGCAATGAAAAATATCCTTCCATTTGCAACCACATATCGGTGTGAGCAAGCATTTTCTTCCATGTGTTTAATGAAAAACAAATACAGGAATCGGCTTGACATGCGGTCAGATTTCAGAGTGAAAGTTTCAAGTTTGGAACCTAATATTTCAGAAATAATGGACTCAGAGGTCAGATTGAACTCATCTCATTAAGAACTGTATACTGATGGAGTACTCTGTTGTAACTGTATTTTTTCAAATAAATAATACTTTGTATGAAATTAGTGTTTTCTTATTTCTCACACATGTCTACTCAATGCAATCTCAAGTGTAGTACACTTGAAAGACCAATACACTCAGTTTTAATTTTTTCCTGTCATTTTCAGTTCATACTCTTTTTCTTTTTTTTTTTAAGGCGTTTGTTATACTAAACACCCAGATTTGAAGACAAAGATTTTGAGCAATAATCAGAAATTTAACAAAAACAATGATGACTAAATTGGAAAAGTTTTAAGCTCAATATTTTTTTCCATAATGAATATGTCAATGTTTTTTCTAAGTACCAAAGCTTATAAAGAGACTCTTAATTTGGCTCTTTTAGGTACTTGATACTGTGATGTGACAAGGTACCAATCATGCTCGATGAGGGGGTCCTGGAGAAAATTTTGTTGGGAACCTCTGAGTTAGAATGTAAACTTCGCTCCAGACCCCCGTGTCCAACATCACCACCTTCTCCAGTTTCAACTCTTGAGTAAGAATGGGCTGCCATCCCTCCACAGACATTCAGACATCTCACTGAACATGTCCCAAGCAGGTTTGATTGTCATAACAGTGAAGTGTAGACACACCCCATGTTAATGTCCACAAATTGATCTCCAGGTACTTTCAATCAAACATTGTAGGTATCCAGATAATGCTGGATGCTTAAAAAAGATATTTTAAAAAAGTAAAAAATATCCTTTGCCTCTATGGCACAATAAGTATACTCCTTTCATTGGGAAGTACGAAGACGGTGCTTGTCAAAAGCTTAGCATGCATGTGTTTGACACGTACTGTGCAACCTCCTCCTCAAGCCTCTCCAGATCCTTCTCGGTGATGCGCCACAGGTGTGGGTTGGGCTCCCCTGCTGAAGTGACTGTGCGGTAGTACAGCCACTCACGAACTGCTCGCTGGATTTTGATGGCAGCCTTCTCTCGCTCTAGTTCACATCTTATGTGAGGAAAGTGCTTTCGGGTGGAGTAACCCCTCCATACCGATTGTATTTTCTTTGCACTCTTGTATCCTAAAGAACCAAAGGTGATGGCATCACTTGTAAACAGCAGAAATAAGGCACTCAGAAAGACATTAAAAAGGCTATTACACTGTCCTCAGTTTCTTATATAATAATAATAATAATAATAATAATAATAATAATAATAATACCTCAGTTTCATATACACTGAAGAGCCAAAGAAACTGGTATACCTACCTAATATCTTGCAGGGCCCCCGCAAGCACGCAGAAGTGCCGCAACACAACATGGCATGGATTTGACTAATGTCTGAAGTAGTTTTGGAGGAAATTGACACCGTGAATCCTGCAGGGCTGTCCATAAATCCATAAGAGTACAAGAGGGTGGATATCTCTTCTGAACAGCACGTTGCAAGGCATCCCAGATATGCCCAATAATGTTCATGTCTGGGGAGTTTGGTGGCCAGTGAAAATGTTTAAACTCCGAAGAGTGTTCCTGGAGCCACTCTGTAGCAATTCTGGGCATGTGGGGTGTTGCATTGTCATGCTGGAACTGCCCAGGTCTGTCGGAATGCACAGTGAACATGAATGGATGCAGGTGATCAGACAGGATGCTTACATATGTGTCACCTTTCAGAGTCATACCTAGACATATCAGTGCTCCCATATCACTCCAACTGCACACGCCCCTCACCACTGCAGAGTCTCCACCAGCTTCAACAGTCCCCTGCTGATATGCAGGGTCCATGGATTCATGAGGTTGTCACCATACCTATACACTTCTATCTGCTTGACACAATTTGAAATGAAACTCATCTGACCAGATGATATGTTTCCAGCCATCAACAGTCCAATGTCAGTGTTGACAGGCCCAGGCAAGGTGTAAAGCTTTGTGTTGTGCAGCCATCAGAGGTACATGAGAGGGCCTTTGGCTCTGTAAGCCTATATCGATGATGTTTCATTGAATAGTTCGCACCTGACCCTTGTTGATGGCCCAGCATTGAAATCTGCAGCAATTTGCAGAAGGGTGGCACTTCTGTCACACTGAATGATTCTCTTCAGTCATCATTGGTCCCATTCTTGCAGGATCTTTTTCTGGCCACAGTGATGTTGGAGATTTGATCTTTTACCAAATTCCTGATATTCATGGTACACTCATGAAATGGTCCTATGGAAAAATCCCCACTTCATCACTACCTTGAAGATGCTGTGTCCCTTCGTTCATGTGCTGACTATAACACCACATTCAAACTCACTTAAATCTTGATAACCTGCCATTGTAGCAGCAGTAACTGATCTAACAACTGCGCAAGACACTTGTTGTCTTATATAGGCGTTGCTGACTGCAGTGCCGTATTCTGCCTGTTTACGTATCTCTGTATATGAATACTCATGCCTACACCAGTTTCTTAGGCACTTCAGTGTATAATAATAATAATAATAATAATAATAATAACAGATAAATAATAGATAAAACAACACCACATAACAAACCTGACATCATACTCACCAATAAAAAGAAGAAATTAACACAACTAATCGAAATATCCATACCCAATACAACAAATATACAGAAGAAAACAGGAGAAAAAATTGAAAAATACATCCAACTGGCTGAGGAAGTCAAAGACATGTGGCATCAGGATAAAGTTGACATCATACCAATTATACTATCAACTACAGGTGTCATACCACACAATATCCACCAGTACATCAACACAATACAGCTACATCCAAATGTATATATACAACTACAGAAATCTGTAATTATTGATACATGTTCAATTACCCGAAAGTTCCTAAATGCAATGTAACATATACCGTACAGTTAAAAGGAAGTCACGCTTGATCAAGGTCCGCGTCACTTTCCATTTTTAACCAGACATAACGTCTGAGACAGGAAAGATAATAATACTAACAAAACTCAAACTATGTAGCCTCTACAGATAATATAGTAATATTTTCTGAAAACACTGATATAGCAAATAACTGCGTCATCATGTTGAAAGTAATGGTGAAAAACATTGGATAACAAATTTTTTTCGAGAGGATAATTCATAATAAACATTAAAAATGCTCCAATATTCCTATGCACGATATATGGTAGAATTAACAGAGTGAATAAATTTAAATACTCATGGGAAATAATGTAGGCAGGTGGCCTAGATAAAGAAGTAAACAAAAACAGAACCCAGAAAATAGTTAATGGACATTAAAAAAATGAGCCTCTGTGAAAAAATCCAACAGTACAACACTGTCATAGAACCAAGTTGCCTTTATGCAGCAGAATGTTTAGTCCTCAACAAAAAGGGAAAATTGAAGAATTGGAGAAGGTACGATAGAAAATATTCTGTCCAAGAAAAGTTGGGAGTGTGTGGATGAGAAGAAGTAATGAAGAAATCTACCCCAAACTGAAAACTATCTGATGCTCCTAGGAAAAGAAGAGTTTTATTTTAGGTCACTCTGTCTGAATGAACTTGGAAAGACTGACCAAAAAAATATTTGACAACTTTGACATACATCCCAAAAATGCAAATCAGTTGTTCAGGGTTGTATTATATATTAAACTGAGGGCAGTGTAGTAGCTCTTCTAACACCTTATTTCTGATTGCAGAATGATTCTGCTGCAGCCATCACACATTTTGTATAAGGACCACAAAGATAAGAAATATTATGTGGAGGCATATAGATCCCTCACTCTATTTGCGAGTGGAACAGGGAAGGACATGACTGGTAGTGGTAAAAGATTTGCTCCACCACATTCCATATGGTGGCTTGAGTAGTAAACATGATGACTCAGCAGAAATAAATGTTATATAAGCAGAAATTCTAGACAGGCCATCTTTTCAAAACAAGTTTATATAGTTTGGAAATTTTCGGAAAAAACATCATAAACTGGACTATTTTTTAGACAGATTGAAAAATTGAGAAATATTGAAAAAATACTGGAAAAACAAAAAAAACAAACACATGAGGAAGACACTTCATGTGGTCCATAGATGGCTATTATTGAAGAAAGAAGAAATAGTACTAACAATAAATCTTTGATTGTGGTGGTTATTCATAACCAGATTAATTTTTTTCCAGCCATCAGTGTTTGGAATGGTCTGATGCCATCATTTATGTCTTTGCATTTGTCCTAATCTTTTCATCTCTGCTTAACAACTGCATCTAATGTACTCCATAATAAAACCTCCTGACAGATTAAAATTGTGTGTGTGTTTGTGTGTGTAATGTCTGGACAGCTCACCTGCTCGGAGCACTGCTCGCTAAAGATGAAGTTCTGGGTCTGATTGCCAGTTTGGCACGTAGTTCTAATATGTTGGGAACATAAAAATAGAAGCAATGCAGAGGGAGAGATTAATTCTGAATACTCAATAACTTATTTTATTCTGATCTCTGTCTGGTCCTACAATATTGCTTTCTCTTTTGCTCCCAATTTAACTGCCCATCCATCAGTCTCCTGCCAGTGGTGTTGTGTTGTTGAACACATCAGTTCTCAAGTTACCAACCAACTGCACTGCTCAGCTTGTGCTTCAAACTACTGGAACAGCTTACTCTTGACAGGATTAAAGGAGTAATAAATAATATAACTCCAACATATCAGGCTGGGTTCAGATGCTGTTCAGCTACTGTGAACAGGTCCAAGCCTTGACATCCTACATTGAGGCTGGATTCTGGAAGAAACTAAAGACATCAGTGGCCCTTGTTGATTTGTCATCAGCATATGATACTGTGTGGCTAAATGGGTTACTGCTGAATCTAAAAAAGCATGTCCAAGTAAGAAACTGACAACACTCGTCAGAAATGTGTTAACCAACCATTAAATTCAAGTTGGACAAAAACAGAGTTAGTCATTTACCATAAAAAAATGGACACCCCCAAGGATCCATCCTAGCACCTTTGCTCTTCAACCTTTATACCAGTGACATGCGAAACACTACTAGCAAAAAGTTTTGCTGCGTCGATGACCATTATATAGCCATAAAAACCAGCACACTTGAGCAAGGAGAAAATATATTGTTTGCAGACTTAGAAAATCTCAAAACATATTACAAAGCATGGACACTCCAACCCAATGCAGCCAAGACAGAAGGCCGTGCATTCCACTTAAACAACAGAATCGTAAAGCAACAGTTGAATGTGAATTCCTGTCAACAGATGATTAGAAACAATTTATGTCCTAAAACCTTGGTGTCAGAATATAAAAAACACCTGGAAAACACTAGCTGAAAGCCAAAGACTCAAGATAACATCATAAAGAAACTGGTTGGCAACCTGGTGGCTCAAGCTTCCGCTCTATGGACTATAGCTCTGACACCAGAAGACCCAGTAGTTGAGTACTGTGCTCCAGTATGGCAACACAGTGCTCCTACAAGGAAATTAGACACTCATCTGAATGACTCAATGAGAACTATTGTGGGTAAACTAAAATCATCGCCAATCCCTTGCCTGCACACTACCAGCAATATTCCTCCATCGGAATTACGATGCCAAGAAGTAACTGATCGAGAATGGAGAAAGATACATCACCCCAACTACCCCCAAGACCTTCCAGTTCATACAGTCATAAATGACTCTCCTCCAGATTACTTGATATCACACACTCCATAATGGAAAAAACAACAAGAAGTTTGACCTTAAATAAGGGTGGTGCATGAGATAGAATGCTGCAACAATAAAACATCAAGATATTCAAGATCCACCTGCCAGTCTACCAGGATTTGGTGTGCAGAGAAGTGAGTGGACACAATTGAACAGGATAATAACTTCACTTCAGAACTGCTACAAATTCGTTGAGCAATAGACCACGCCACTCGAACTGTCAACACAACTGGCACTGCTAAGAGTATCCTACGACTTCCACATCAGTGACAATGGGTTATACACAATATTGGTGACTACTTTGAAGGTCAGTAAAACTTTGAAACATGTATCTATTTTGTATGAGCTGCAAATAAATAATTGCCACTATTAAAATTCCAACCCTCGTACATACATAATGTTTTGCAATCGTAGCATTGTTTTCAGCTCAGAAAAAAAAAAAAAAAAAAAATGCAGTGCATTACTTTCTGGGCAACCCTCTTATATCTAATGTGCTAATGTAACAATGACATCTGATCTAATTTTGCTATATAGTGAGTGACTTTACATATCTCTGGAGTGTGCTATCATCTAACAGACTTTTTGCCAACTGCCAGACAAATGAAGATCAACGTCTGCAGTAGTGTGCTACCATCAAGTGGCACAAATATAAACTTTTAGTTGAGTGGTAAGGCATATCTGTGCACATTGTTAATCAAATCCTTACGTATGGCAATTACATCATGCCAGGTGCACATGTGCAGAAGCTCCTTAAAACATGCACAACTGAAGATGTGCTCACAGTCGTGGTGCCAAGTTTCACGGAGTCTGCAGGAGCACTAGCACGGTAGATTTAAATGCTGTATATTTAAGATTACCTCATATAAGTTTCATTTAGCAACATTCACAGAAAAATAATCAATAAATCTGTAAAGCATCAAAAGTTAGGGTGTTCACATGCTCTTTTGCTCGGACACAGCAGCTACCACTGATTGGTTCATATCACAAGCAATATCTTAAAACTCATTGAATGAATACAAACATTTTTCTATCAGAAAATATATTAACTTTGTGTTAACATACCTACATTGATCTTAGTGAGTTTCAGAGTTTGTTATGGGCTTAAGCCTGCCATTTTTAACTTTGTTTGTTGCTGGGATTCGTTATGAGGGTACTTTGAAAAGTAGAAGTAGAAGTAGGAGTTTATTTCAAGTAATTGAATTAATGTACAGGAGACTTGTCAAAACACAAAAACTGGTTTACAATTTTTCTTATAATATCATTAATATAATATACTGTACTCAATAATTAATTAATTAAGCAATTAATTAATCAATTAATTATTTTTCTTAGAAAGTAACAAACTTTTAAAAATTAACAGTCCTAAGTATTTGCTCTCTCCTGCTCAAATTTTCAGGTTGTCATACATGAATTATCTACTGAGTAGTAACATTTCTGCACTAATTTTTCATATAAGGTATCTTTTGGTGTTTCTAAATTTATACTGAGCAATTCGCTTCCTTTCACTTTGTTATCAATTTTCATATCCACATACTGTGGAGTTTGAGCACAAAATTTTAAACGATGGGTCAGTAGCATAAAATTATTTTGATATTTCATGTTGTAATCATGTTGAAAATTATTTGCTACAAGTAAATGGACTGCAAAGAGAACCAACAGATCAATATTGGAGCAAATAAAACCAGATTTCTCCCTGGAAGGTCTAATGTTAAAACAAAAGCTGACCTACTTTGGGCACACAATGCGAAGGCATGCCTCACTGGAAAAAACATTAATGCTGGGGAAGATTGAAGGAACTAGAAGAAGAGGATGTCAGAGGATGAGATGGATCGATGGCATCACAGAAGCAATGTGCTCCAACCTGGAAGGTCTACAGGAGAAAGTCCAAGACAGGAAAAAGTGGCGTGATTTGGTTCATTGGGTCACGAAGAGTCGGAACCGACTAAATGAATGGAGAGAGAGAAATCATGGTTACTATGTACAAAGATAATCAGGTCAGAGACATACACTGAGGGAACACTTAATATATTCATGTTTTTAGGAGTGGTTGACATGATTTTCTTTGCCCTACATTGTGTATATTTCTAATATGGTTTTCTGAAGTTTTAATATTTTACACATATGGTGTGAGTTACCACAAAATACAATTCCATACCTTATTACTGACTCAAAGCTGCTGTGATATACTACTTTTCTTATTTCCATCCTGGTAGCATTGTACAATATCCTAATTGCAAATACTAGGCTATTTAATTTATTTACAAGGTACTGTATAAGTGAGTCTCATGATATATTTTTAAGACGTTGCATTCTTAGGAATTACACAGAGCTAGCTTCTGGCAATTCCTGGTTTTTGTGACTGATCTGAGCATCGATAATATTCTTCTCGGGTGAGCATCATTTTATTTTGCTTGTTTTCATTAACTGAGTCTTTTCCATGTTTAATTTTAACCCGTTTAAATCAAACCAGGTGTCTAATTTTTTTTAAAGTATTTCATACAGTTTGGGGAATTTGGACAGCACTGTTACTTTCAGTAATTGCATATGTGTAATCTGCAAATAAAACTGAGTGACACCCAATATTAAGTGATAGACCATTTATGTAAAACATAAACAGAATGGGACCTAAGACAGAACTTTGGAGTACTCCACGTGAAATGGTTTCCCGTTCTGAAATATAAGTTCCTCCCTCTGATGATATAACCACTCTTTGTCTTCAATTGGTTAAGCAGGACTTAAACCATTCTAATTCAGTGCCTCCAATTCCATACTTCTCCACTTTACTGAGTAGCAAGGAGTGTTTCACACTGTCAAAGGCCTTTGATAAGTCATAAAAAAATTCCTGTGGTATGAAATGAGTTGTCTAGAGAGGAGCTAATTTTATCTACAAAATGGTTTATAGCAGACACTGTGGTTTTGCATTTTTGAAACCCATTCTGATTTATTTAGATTATTTGAAATTTTTTATAAAATTTTGAATTTGTATGGCGACTACCTTTTCAAATATTTTTGATAATGATGGAAGAGTTAAGTTACACCTTATTTTGGCAGACTATATAACTTTTATTGAATGCTGCACTACACTTTGAAATGACACAGATGCATGGCATTATTTTTCAACATCACCAAGTCTCTGTAAACAATGGTCAGAAAGTTCTACCAATCATTCAATTCCTCAGCAACAGAAACCTTCTCCTCAGTCATGGAGCTATTTGAGAATATCTGTGTGAACATCCACATTGGCAGAAACTGTACTGCCTGAACATTGTCATCTGTGGTCGATGTCAGTGATCTTCCTTCCCAAACAGCATCATTCACGTCTGTGCGGCCTTGGTCTAATTTCTGGCACCATTTCACTTCAACTGATTGTGACATAGTGTATCGTCTGTATACCACCAGGATTTCAAAGTGAATCTTCATGCAATTTAGATGTTTTGCCCATAAGAATCATACGGTCCTGCACATTCCAGCTTTGGAGTACGTTATCAGTAGCTGCACCATTTCACTCACGCACTGTTCGGTGTGCCTGTTATCTGTACTGCAACAGAAATGTGTCTGCACGAAACTGTGAACATATACTCTCTTCTGACAGTGCTACGCTCTTGTTATGCAATGGTCTTCGTATGGGGTGACACATATAACTTACTTTTCGAAGTACCCTTGTTTATTTTATCTTGTTATTGTGATCTTGTACATCAGAGCACCTGATTTCTTCACCTGGCTGACTCATAAAAAAATTCAAGTAATTTAATGTGTATAAAGAATATAATGTTAAGTACTGGAGCTGCACAGACACTTCACAGCGTGTTTCTCTATGGCATATTCCGTGTATAAGTATCATTTCTTTCTTCTGCATCAGCAGTATTCTATTTAAGGGCACATCAACTTTACAGCCCCATTATTCAATCCCATAGTTAAGAAAGCGATAAACTGTTCCATTGTACACTATTTTTAATGTTTAGCTAGGAGCTTGCAAGCTGGCTAAGGAGGCAGAAGCCACTATTGCCTGTTTTGCATACAAAATTAATGTGATTTATCCACCACAGATTTTCAATAACATTCACTCCCAAAAATTTACAGTTACCAGTTTCTGTTGCCAAGATGCCACATACACTATTTACATGTGTGCAGCGAGGACCACTTGTTTTAAATGCCAGTAATGGAGATTAGGCCACATTCACCTTGTTGAAGTATTTTTGTTAATTCTGTCACACCACTAGCAGCAAAAGATTGTAATTCCATACACTCTACACCACAGAATAAGACTGAGGTCTCATCGGCATAATGTATTACGGGCAGTCATATAGATGCAATCACATGTCAGAAGCCTGAATAATCACCCTTTTCAGAGCGGACCATTGTGCATCCTACAGGAAGAGAGTTGATGAGGTTCTGGAAGGTAGTGACAGGAATGTGGAGCCATGCCAGCTCCAGTACTATGTCTCTCATTTGAGGATCCGTGGTGCGAACGACTGATCGAAGTGGTGCCACAGATTAAAAATTGGTTTTAAATCTGGGGAGTTTGGTGGCAAGGAGATCACAGTTAACATCTTGGTGCTCTCTTAAATATGCATGTGCATTGTGACCTGTGTGACATGTTGCATTGTCCTGCTGGTAGATACCATTGTGGTGAGGAAAAACAAACTGCATATATGGGTGGGCACGGTCCCCAAGGATATGTGCATACTTGTGTGGATCTATGTTTAATGTATTTCATTTGTATTTAAACAGCCTTTGTACAAAGGGCGTTCAAAAACTTTTACACAGTCGTCTCTAATTGTTTTATTATTTTCAGGAGGAGAATGAAATTTTTTGTGAACATACTTGGAACAATAATAATGTATAAGCTTTCACGGCTGGCATCTTCATTAATTAAAACTTCCGTGCTGAATTGCCATGGTCCATATATAAAACTGCTTCTCCTTCCTGATGTTTCGTTGCCCGCAGTAGGCAACAAAACGTCAGGAAGGAGAAGCAGTTTTATATATGGACCACGACAATTCAGCCTGGAAGTTTTAATTAATGATACTTGGAACATTTAGCTATAAGTTGGTGTATAAAAATATTTTCTTTTATTTACATGTGATCCATAATGGACTGTGAAGTAGATGTTAGGTTGCAACAATGTCGGTGATGGAGTTACTCTTCAAGACCAACGATGACCCTGCAACATCGATTCACAGGAAATTGCTCCCTGTTAATGGGGAGGACACAGTGGGTCACAGCAGTATCCAGCAGTGGTTTAAAGAAGGTGATTTCTCTCTGCTGGACAATCCACAATGTGGTAGACCATCAACGGCAGTGAGTGATGTGAATAAGGAGACCATTGATCAAATAATCCAAAATGACAGATGTGTGATGACATGACAGCTTGCTGAAATGTCTTGTTTGTCATTGGATAGTATGGTATCACTGGTACAGTCACTAGGGTACAGAAAAATCTGTGCATGTGGGGTGCACTGGCTTGACAAGAGAAATGAAAATGATGAGGAAGAATGTGTGCGAGTGTCTCATGAAGACCTTTACTGAAGAGTGCAACAGTGTTTTGATGGTGCCATTACACAGGATGAAACATGGTTGTTTTTGTCCGAACCTGAGAGCGAAACCCAATCCATGGAGTGGCTTCGTCCGGTTTCCCATCGGAAGAAGAAACCAAGACTTTCACGAACAGCAGGTTGAAAGGTGACAGCCTCCTTCTTTTGGGACCAGTATGGTGTCATTTTCATTGACTTTTTAGAACCTAGCTCCACAGTTAACCAGGACCATTATTGTTTGTCATTGGACAAGCTGCGATGTGCCATCAACACCCACAGATCACAGCTTCAGGGGCAGCTCATCAGACTACACCATAACAATGCCAAACCCCATACAGCCCTTATGACACAGGAAAAAATCAGGAAAATGGGTTGGAAAATTGTTTCTCATCCTCCCTACAGTCCGGACTTGGCTCCATCTGACTTTTACCTCTTTAGTTGTCTGAAGGCCCACCTGTGTTGTAAAACATTGGATAGTGAGAAAGACCTTATTTCCCGTGTCAAGCGATGGTGTAAAAGTCAATCCCCAGAATTTTACCAAGGTGCATTTGCATCATGGAAAGAACATTGGGCCAGATGCGTCACAGCTGATGGAGGCTACATTAAGTAGGCTCAATGTATAGCTAAATGGTCCAAGTATGTTCACAAAAAATTTCATTCTCCCCCTGCAAAAAATAAAAAAATTAGAGATGACTGTCAAAAACGTTTTGAACGCCCTTTGTACTTGGGGCAGGGTTCTCCAAGGTAATATTTCTTCTTTGCACATTTCCAGCCAAACATCACAACAGTCAGCTTCTGGACAGCATTGCTTGTCACTGTCGCTAGTGAGCCATGTGAGGACACACCCGCTGTGCGCACCAGCTTCACATGTCATGCAATTCCGTCCTATCACTGCTGACTGGCCCGCCGCCATTGCAGTTGTGCTGATGTCAGCATGAAGTGTGCAAGGCCCAGAAATATGCTGGCTGCAGATGGTTCACTTTCACTTCTTGTTGCTACAGAGCTCCAATCTCCAAGGGGAGATCTGTGTACCGGGTGAACCACAGAATTGAATGACAGCATGCCAGTGTTCACCCAGTAGCACAAATTTTACCGTTAGGCCAACCAGTGCAAGATAAACTTCTGTGCCATGTGGACATTTACACCAATCACAGATTCCATCAGCCACGGACCGTGTGGGTCTAGCACAACACGCGCTCTCCACCAACATGTTCGCAAATCTGAACAGGCGCTGATTCTTCACTCTGTGTCATCATGTTCGTGCATTAAATGGCACCCTGTGAGATGAGAGATAATTTGCTTGTTTGAATGGACCCACGTCCTTTGTCTCTGTAACCACGAGATCATACTATGCATTCTATTACTGAGGATTGCGCACCCTCTGGGATCAGTAATTGAGCAATTTACCACAGTCACATGATTAGTTATGTGAACATTCAGACAATACTTTGCAAGTTTGTTAGTGTACCAACCTTCACCAATAAATGCATTATTATATAATCACGTGTTTAACCAATTACTGTCACCCAAGCATACACAATGAACTGACTGTGTGAGCATGGCAGTAAAAGCCAGCTCACTGCATGACACCCGTGAAAGTTTTTTTTTTTTCTTTTTTTGTTACCCATCAGCTTTTTATTTGTCCCATTAGTCATCTACCAGTTTCAGTTATTAACCATTATCCAGGATACATGATACAACAGATTAATTAAAAGTATCCCATATTCCTTTGAAGCTGAACAATATCAAAATCAAAGGAATATGGAATGCTTGTAATTAATCTGTTGTATCCTATATCCTGGGTGATGGTTAATATGTGAAACCAGTAGATGACTAATGGGACAAATAAACAGCTGATGGTTAAAATGTATTTTATAAAATACTTTATGGCTGCTGAGCCTCACCTTATGGAAACATTACAAATCACAGACTTGAAAGTGGTGAAAATAACCTTTTCCCTTTAAGTTCACCCATCAGAAGTTGCAGTATATCTTCTTCTTTTGTACAACAATGCAAGATCATGCATCAGTCACTTCACCATTGGTGAAACTGCAAAAACCGGCTGAGAACTCTCACCCCACTCACTGTACAGACTTGACCTTAAACTGTCAGATGTCCACTCATTCAACACATACAGAGAAGTTCATCAGCTGCATCACTTTGAAGATGCAGAGATACTGAAAAATTCTGTGCACCAATGTGTGAGGGAACACAATTGTGATTTTTACCTTACAGGTGTACAGGCTGCCAGCAAATTTGGTGATTATACTGAAAAGTAATGTTTCATAGTGACTCTGTAGATGTTATCCTATGTTATGGCATCTAGTTTTCTTGTGAAATAAAAATTTAAAAATAAGAGGCATTACTCTCTGACTGATTCTTGTTGTAATGTCATTCTTTATTTTGGCCATTTTGTGTTTTTTTCTTTCTCTCTTACATTCCATGGGCATGACCATCTGAAGCAAAGCTCTTTGGCAACGGAAAGCTGATAACACATGTTAGAGTGGAAGGTTCTAAACAACTGCAGTGAATACCACTATGGAATAAAAAGAGTACAAAACAAGGAAGACTTTGAATGTACATTTGCAAATATGAGGTTCTACATCTACTGTGAAGTGCATGCCAGGAATTATATCCTATTGTACCAGTTATTGTGGCTTTTATCCTGTTCCATTCATGTATAGTGTGTGGGAAGAATGATTGTTTCAATGCTTCCATGTATGCTGTAATTAATCTAAACACATGATCCCTACGGGAATCATCATTTGAGGTAAATTCTTGAAACTTAGTAAGTAGGCTTTTTCAGGATAGTTTATGTCTGTCTTCAAGAGTCTGCCAGCGAAGTTTCTTCAGCATCTCTGTGACGCATTCCCATGGATCAAACACAACTGTGACCATTTGTGCTGCATTTCTCTGTATACATTCAGCATCCCCAGGTTTCTCACTCCCAACTATTTTCTTTGTGTTGGGAGTCAGTTGAAACTGAACACACACAATAGTGTACACTTATCTACACAGTTTCAAGAAAATGTTATCCAGGAGCAAATCATTTTTCTCTCTAGAATGAATTTTCACTCTGCAGTGGAGTGTGTGTTAATTTGAAATATCCTGACAAATTAAAACTGTGCGCCAGACTGGGATTCTAACTTGGGACATTTGTTTTTTGCAGGCAAAGGTCCCATATTCAAGACCTGATCAGGCACAGGATTTTAATCTGTCTGGAAATACCAAATTTATATTGTTTACTGGACAAATGTTGCAGTATTTTTGCATTTCCTTTTGAATGAGCATATCAGTAAAATAAAAATAAAATAAATAAAGTAAAAAAACGCCTACTGCAGAATATGTGAACAATAAAGGTAATGTGAGAACTCCTAAATTCTTGAATGGCAACCTACATAAAATTCATGAACTGACATTACAAACCTACCTGAAAGTGCTTTTCTTGGCTAAGAGTATATTTCGTGCAAGCACAGATTTACTCCGTAATACAATACTGTAGGACATAGTACAGTTGAAATGATCTAAGTAAATAACTTGTAATGATTCACTATCAGTGGTAATGGAGGTTATCCTGATGATAAGGATGACAGCACTGTCAGATGAGAAACTTACAAGAAAACTTTCCATTTATCTCCAGCCCTACGAATTTAAAATATTTGATACACTGAGGTGATAAAAGTCATGGAATACCTTCTAATATCGCGTTGGACCTCTTTTTGCCCAATGTAGTGCAGCATCTCAACATGGCATGGACTCAACAAGTCGTTAGAAGTCCCCTGCAAAAATATTGAGAAATGCTGCCTCTATAGCTGTCCACGATTGTGGAAGTGTTGCCAGTGGAAGGTGCATGAGCTAAACTCTCAGGTATGTCCCATATATGTTCAGTGGTATTCTTGTTGAGCAATCTGAGTGGCCAAATCATTCATTCAAATTGTTCAGAATATTCTTCAAACCAACTGCAAACAACTGTGGTCTGATGACATTGCACATTGGCAACCATAAAAAGTCCATCATTGCTTCAGAACATAAAGTACATGGCTGCAAATGGTCTCCAAGTAGTCAAACATAACCACTTCCAGTCAATGATCAGTACAGTTGGATCAGAGGACTCAGTCCATTGCATGTAAGCACAGTCCACACCATTATGCGCCACCACCCTCTGGCACAGTGGGTGACAACTTAGGTCCACGCTTCATGGGGCCTGTGGCAAACTCGAACCCTACCATCAGCTTTCACAAACTGAAATCGGGACTCATCTGACCAGGCCATGGTTTTTCCAGTCATCTAGGGTCCAGCTGATGTGGTTACGAGCCCTGAAGAGGCGCTGCATGCAATGTCGTGCTGTTAGCAAAGGCACTTGCATTGGTCGTCAGATGCCAAAGCCCATTAAAGCCAAATTTCACCACGAAGTCCTAACGGATGCATTTGTCATACATCGCACATGGATTTCTGTAGTTATTTCACTCAGTGTTGCTTGTGTGTTAGTACCAATTACTCTATGCAAACACCATTTACTCTCAGTCTTTAAGTGAAGGCCGTTGGCTTCTGTGTTGTCCACGGTAAGAGGCAATGCCTGAAACATGGTATTCTCGGCATCCTCTTGACACTGTGTATTTTGGAATACTGAATTCCCTTGCAATTTCTTAAATGGAATGTCCTATGTCTCTGGCTCCAGTTACCATTCTGCAATCAAAGTCTGTTAATTCCCATTGTGCAGCTGTAAGCCTTTCCAAATGGATCATCTGACAGCCCAGCCAATGCATTGCCCTTTTATACCTCGTGTACATGATACTACTGCCATCTGTATATGTGTACATTGCTATCCCATGACTTTTGTCACCTCAGTGCATAAAACGATGTAAATTCTCACAGCACTTGCAAATCGGAATAAATTCCTGAAATGTGTTGTGCTATGCATGAAAAAAATTAACTGCATTATTTTATTATTTGAATCAGCACTCATAATTTGTTGTTAGTATACTTTACAGCAGTGGCTGCTTCTACCTGTTAATGTGTAGCCTGTGGTAGATTGCCTAATTGGTATAAGGAGGCATACTATAAATATAAGTGAGGTGATACAGAGTAACATTTCTTTATTAGCACAGAGCAGCATACAACTTAACCACATTAAATCAAGTTCTAAACCAAACTGTCTTGCTCACACTGCTCATATATACTCCACTTTGCTGCACGCACTCTCTGGTCGGCTAGTGTGTTGGTGTCTCCTCAGACTCCACCCCCCTCCTCTTTAGTAGTAGAGCGGATCACTGGGGGTAGTGAAGATTGATAAATGTGTTTGGTCATGAAGACCCCCTGCAGATGTGCATGACCAGTTGTGTTGTGGACCACTGCAATGCAGGATACGACTGGATCAGCCACTGGGGGTGGATGAAATGGGATACACTGGACACAGATGGTGACTATGGGTGCACCAGTGAGGTATTCCTTGGGCTATGTTGGAGGCAGAGTTGGTAGTGTAGTATGAGCTAATAGCTGGTGGGTAGCCTGTGCTGTTGCAATGACAGTGAGAACACTGTCTGCTGAAAGATGAGAGGATAAGGCTGTGTAGTCAACGTGTAGCAGCAATTAATAAATACGGGTGAAGACAGGCGAACAGAGCCATGGGCATGTCAGGGACATTGCAATGTGTGCTAATTATGAGATCATCATCATTGAGTTTGACGCTGATGTCTTCGGGTTGAAGTCACAAACGTTGACGGAGAAGAGTGTCGGATCGGTGGGCTGAGTAGTGACCTATGTCTTGCCAACAGGTAAACTATAATCTTGGTCATCTTACGCGCAATTGGGATTCATAGGACATGAGGTGATGGGGTCACGGAGCACAGATGCCAGCTTGAGTACAGGCAGGGAGACCATCGTCATATTCCTGTTGAGCTAGATGTTAAGACGTTGAAGGTATGTGGGCCACACTTGATAACCAGAAACAGTCCAGAGTACAGTGGCTGTGGAGCTGGTCATATTGTCTCATTATGCACCATGACGCAATTGCAGTCTGATGGCACTTTGTATACGAAGGTACTCAAAGTGGTGTATGGCAGAGGTGGTGGTACCCATAATTTTTTAATGTGGCGCTTCACCATTTGCACTAATGCTGGCAGGTCTGGCAGGGCAGCAGTTGGTGTTAGTCGGATAAACTCTGCTGGATGCATACGGGATTCACCATACAGGACCTCCAACAGGGAAGCCCATACGTCCTCCTTGAACGCTGTAGGAACACCAAACAATGCCCATGGTGAGGCGTCCATCCACCATGGCACATAATGTGGCTTTCAGAGTGCAATGCCAATGCTCCACAAGTCTGTTACTCTGTGGGTGTTACATGGCTGTACGAGTGTGGGTAAGGCCGCAGAGTGCCTCAAACAGAGAGTATTTGAATTGTCTCCCTTGGTTTGTGGTAACTGCTTCAGGACAATCAAAGCAGTATAACCACACACTGATAAAAGCTCACGTGGATTCCGCCGTGATGTCTTTCACAGGCACGGCTCCAACCCAGTGTGAGACTCAATCAGTTACTGACAGTAGGTATTTGCAGCCTTCTACGAGCTGGACTGCTGGTCAGACACCCAGGTGAATTTGTGGGGCTGATCAGAAGGGTGGTGAAGTTGCTGATTCTAGGTCTTCTCGGTGGAAAGTAGCAATCTGTCTTTTCTACATTGCTGATACTCCTACCTGGAGTTTCTGTTGTTGATCAGAAGGTTGCATGTTCATAACACATGGGGTCACCACTGTGGTAGATTTCCCTAAATTGTACAAGGAAACATGCCATAAATGTAAGTGTGGTGACATAGAATAATATTTCTTTATTAGCACAGAGCACCGTACAACATAGCCGCATTACATCAGATTCAAAATCGAACTGCCCTGCTCGTGCCCTTCACAGATACTCCAATATACTCCAATCTGCCGCGGAAACACTCTCATCAGCAGTGTTGCTAGCGTTGATGTCCCCATAAACTTGCCTTATTCTGCATTTGTGAAGGCTCTCCTTCATGAGGATGATGCAAAATTTTACATTGATGAATGCTGATTCTGCACATTTACTCTCTCTGAAATCGTGCAGTGGTAGTGTAGCAATGTTGTTCCAGTCCTGATAAACAACTAATATATTATACATAAATATTTCTGGGATTATGTAGAAGCTAGAAGCATAGAAGTGAAACTGGTCTGGAGTTTTTCAGTCATTGTTGCCCCCTTCTTGTTCACTGACACCCCCACGGTTATCCACAGTTTTACTGTTTTTTTTTTTATTTTTATTTTTTATTTAAAAAAAAACCTCTGGAAGAGCAGTTTTCTAAAAAAAAACTCTGGAAGAGCAGTTTTCTATGTCCTACAGTGGTGTTAGAATGAGATTTTCACTCTGCAGCAGAGTGTGCACTGATATGAAACTTCCTGGCAGATTAAAACTGTGTGCCGCACCAAGACTCGAACGTGGGGCCTTTGCCTTTCGCAGGCAAGTGCTCTACCATCTGAGCAACCCAAGCGTGACTCACGCCCCATCCTCACAGCTTTACTTTTGCCAGTACCTCGTCTCCTGCCTTCCAAACATGCTAGTTCTGCAAGGTTTGCAGGAGAGCTTCTGTAAAGTTTGGAAGGTAGGAGGCGAGGTACTGGCGGAAGTAAAGCTGTGAGGACGGGGCGTGAGTCGTGCTTGGGTAGCTCAGTTGGTAGAGCACTTGCCCGCGAAAGGCAAAGGTCCCGAGTTCGAGTCTCGGTCCGGCACACAGTTTTAATCTGCCAGGAAGTTTCAGTGGTGTTGTTCTTTGGTCACTTAGTAGTTGTATTATGAATCTGGTATTTCATTATCACCAGCTAAGTTACTGTTCGAGCTTTTTTCTTTTTTAAACGAATATGTAAGCTGGGTCACCATGCCATGTTATAGCGCTAGTAAATGAGCCTATCCACCAATCTCCACTTTATTGAGATAATTAATATTTTACAGTTCTGAACATGTGGCTATTGTAAGGTAATGGGTAGAGCACAAGACTCCAGCCCTGGAGGTCGTGGGTTCAATCTCAGATGGGAGGAGGAAATTTTCCTAGTTAATAGTCCCTCCAGAACTACTCACCCTTCCATCAGATTGAGATCTGGGGCTCTTTCCCAGCTGTCAGCATGAGATGCTCGCCATCCTCTGTCTCCTCGTGCTGTGTGAATGAAAGGCTGCACTCTACAGAAGCCTGTTTATGGGTTTAGCACCACAGACCTACCTTGCCTGCTTGATTATAGCTACATTTTTCCTCTGTGAAACAGAGATCCAAACATGTTGTGGAGCATATTATTCATTAAATGGAAATAAGTATTCATTTTTCTTAATCACAAACTTAAAACAGCAGTCGTTCTATTACTCTTATTGATGTAGAAAATCAGTTGCCTCTTTTTTTAGAGGCTCCTAGACATTAAAATGTGTTGCAAAACAAAATTAAAGTGGCAAAGTCATAGTCTGCTACACTGTTTTCAGCATTCTACTAAGCTTTTCTTCCTAAGAATAACGATTTAGTTTGAAACTAAAATTAGTTTGACAGCTGTGTGAAGGGACAAAATCAAATGATTCTAAATGAGTAAGGTAAATGGCCAGTCATCGCTTTTGATTTCTTCAGAATAATTGTGCCCCATGACCGTGATGTAATCCAGGACAGAAAGAAGGAAACATGGGTATATTACTACCTCCTTTCCATCCTGCAAGTGGCTAGGTTTCGTCCATTTAAAGGTCACAAGAAGGCTGTAATTCATTTTATCACAATACTTTTGGGGTGTTAGACTGGTGTTGAGAGCCTAGGTATGCAACGTTTCATATCACACAATAGAAAAAATGCTTCATACTAACAAGATTGGATCAAATGTTGATAGTAATGAGTTGCTAACTTGATAACGGGTTTACACTTGTAAAAAAATATCTTGTTGTCAATGCAAGTTCATAAGGTTGCTCGACTTGCAACTAAACAAGATATTTTGCTGACTGCATACATCGTACGTTTATTTCCAACCGAAACTCGAAGCGAGGCGAAATGTGAGCATTTTGAAATATATACGTATCTTTTTTCGCCATAAATAACGCGTTGTAACTGCTGATTTTCAGCTTCCTTCACTACTTCATACATATAAACGCAACGCACTATAGACAAATGGAAGTTGGAAGGAATATTTCATTTGTATATGGGTGCATAGAAGCAGAAAATGTGCACAGGTGTGATCTCATTTCTCAGACAATCCGACTTACTTAAAATGTAATTTTCGATCATTTCCATATTAACTGCATCGCTTGTGAGATTTCGAAATACATCAAATTTTTTGTAGGTTTGTGAAAGAGTTCATTCGTTCACAGCGACCACATCCATTTAAGGAAGATTGTATTTTACCGAGGAATATTCACCTCCCGTAATATCAAAGTTGAATAAATTTTGTTTTTATGTTTCATTTAAATCCAGATGTCGAAATGCTAAATTCAGGAAATATTTTGGAAAGTAGAGTGATAACTCCTTTAATTAATTCACCCATACTCATACATATTTTTCGTCTCTCTACGTGCTATTTTCGGAACCATTGCGTAGTCGATATAGAAGGCGTGTATTTCAAGTTACGCTTGTTGTGCTGCGATGGGAATGTCAACTTCGTGGATTTACAGTGTCAAAAATGATATAAAATCACCGTGATTCTTGTAAGTACAAAAATAATGTATGCCAATCAATATAACGAGTTCAGATTCGAAAAATAATTACTGAGTACGCCGAAGACTTCCGTTTTCAAACAGGAACAGGAAGTGTGCCGCCAATATGGCGTTAGGGAAAACATCCTGTTTTATAAATACCCGAGAATTGATTTTTTTAAAATTTGTATTACGTGTGTCTGTTATTGCAGCCTTTGTTGGATCTATAACGCATGTTATCGTTCTTATTCTTGCCTAATAAGTTTGGGACGTGATGTTTTTAAGCATGCTATGCGAATGTAATGTCATTAGGTATAGGTTAACACACTATACACCACGTGTGCTGCACCTGCTCAACCCAACCCTGTCACCTAATGTCATTCGAACTTCAGTTGTTCTTTGCTAAAATGATGGCGAATTTGTATCTTGTACAACAGGCTGAAATATATATGATTGAAAATTAACTGTGGGAACGTTAACGGATGAATCATATTGTATACTTAATAGAGATTGTCACGCAGAGTTGTTTACAAAAGCGAAACGTAGTTTCAATGTGCTGTTTGGAGTACTTGCCTCAGTTTTGTTATATGATGATGTTTTACGTAAAAGTAATTAATTCTGTTTAATTCTCAGCCGAAGAAGGGTTGAAAATTTGGCCTTGTATGCCGTATGGTTTGACAATACCAAGTCTTTGAAACTAATTCACAAATATACATTTCTTTCTGTTATAAAAACCACCTTGTAAGGTCGAGGGTGTAAAGCTGGTAAAATCTTAAACAAAGGCGTAATAAATATGAAATATTAGCTTACTGATTGTCCTGTGTGCGGTATTCGTTGGTAAAACATTAGTAGTAATAATTTTAGGGTTGTTTACCAATAAAATTAGTGGCGTCTGATGTTTAATTCTACTGCCCATGAGCAGCTACGTAAAAAACCTTAAATAAGTTTACTTTGCGTAGTTTTGGTACACAGATTTCTACGCAATAATTTGATAGTACACTTGCATTTGTAGAAATTATTGTGTTGAATTTATGTTTAATTTTTCAAATAAATTACAGCAGTGAATCATAGTAACCTAGTTGCTATATACAATAAACAACAGGATATTCAATTCATGATGCATTATTAGCAAGATTATTTTCAGCTTGTGACTAGTCATAATCAGTATCCCATGACATATTCTGTTTTTCTGTGGAATATGGTTAGCATAATTAACTTTCATTCTGCATGGATCTGCGAGAGATCATACATGTGTTAGTTATTTGTACATTATTTCCTTCAGGAAGGGTCTTTTAGTGGAGAATTAGTGCACCCATCCTAGTGCAAAAATATTTTGTTGACGCCAGCCTACAAAGGGAGAAACGATCGTCATAAAAAAATAAGGGAAATCAGAACTCGTACAGAAAGCTATACGTGTCCATTTTTTCTGCTCACTGTTCAAGATTGGAATAACAGAGAATTATTATGTAGATGGTTCAATGAACCCTCTGCCAGGCACTTTAAGTGTGATTTGCAGAGTGCCCATGTAGGTGCAGATGTAGAACAAACCATATAATGGTGTTTACACATTGCCTCATCACTCCACCATGCCCATTTCCACTCTTACTAAGTGAGTGGAAGCATTAACACAAATCCTTACTTGGGTGTGCGCCATACAACTGGCATACAGTCAGTTCAAAGTGAGAGTCAACAATTAAAAATTTATGATTTACTGACAGCTTAAGACTTGGGACAAATTTTTGTACCAAAGTTTCTGTGAGATATATAAATGATCTGGCTGTAAGGGTAAGTAGCAGTCTGCTGGTGTTTGCGGATGATGGTGTGACGTATGGGAGTGTGTCATTGAGTGACTGTAGGAGGATACAAGATGACTTAGACAAAATTTCCAGTTGATGTGGTGAATGGCAGCTAACTGTAAACGTAGAAAAATGTAAATTGGTGCAGGTGACTAGGAAAAACTGACTCCAAATGTTCTAGTACAGCAATAGCAATATTCTGCTTGACACAGTCATTCGATTAAATATCTAGCCATAATGCTGCATAGCAATATGAAATGGGACGAGCATGTAAGGATTGTAGTACATAATACTGCAGGGCAATATAAAATGGCTTCTGCATTTAAGGATTGTAGTAAGGAAGGTGAAGGGTAGAAATTTATTTATTGGGGAAGTGTAGGAAAGTGAGGTTCAGCTGCAAAGGAAACTGTGCATAGGACACTAGTGTGGTCTATTGTTGAGTACTGTTTGAGTGTTTGGGATCTGCACCAGCTTGGATTAAAGGGAGACATCAAAGCATTTCAGAAGTGGGCTACTAGATTTTTTACCAGTAGATCTGGATGACACACAACTAACAAGGGAACCTCCCCATCGCACCCCCCTCAGATTTAGTTATAAATTGACGCAGTGGATAGGCCTTGAAAAACTGAACACAGATCAGCCGAGAAAACAGGAAGTAGTTGTGTGGAACTATGAAAAAATGAACAAAATATACAAACTGAGTAGTCCATGTGCAACATGGGCAACATCAAGGACAATGTGAGTTGAGGAGCACCGTGGTTAGAGTAAGCAACTGCGGAACGAGAGGTCCTTGGTTCGAGTCCTCCCTCGAGTGAAAATTTTACTTTCTTTATTTTCACAAAGTTACGATCTGTCCGTTCATTCATTGATGTCTCTGTTCACTGTAATAAGTTTAGTGTCTGTGTTTTGCGACCGCACTGCAAAACTGTGTGATTAGTAGACGAAAGGACGTGCCTCTCCTATAGGAACCGAAAACATTTGATTGCAAGGTCATAGGTCAACCGATTCCTCCACAGGAAAACACGTCTGATATATTCTATATGACACTGGTGACGGCATGTGCGCCACATGACAGGAATATGGTGTCGACCCACCTAACTTGTACACTTGGCGAATGGGTAAAAAGATTCTTCTACTTTGCCCGATTTAGGTTTTCTTGTGGATGTGATAATCACTCCCAAAAAAGTGATGAAAACATAAGAGTTTGTCACATAAACTGCAAAAAATGAATGCAACACTTTCACAGTCGCACAGTTTTCCCTGTGCTCTGTCAAAACATATGTTTTCAAATGTTTCCGTGTGTAGACCGTCAAATCCTGCATATGTCCAAGCAAATCTAAACATGTCCTGGAAATTTGGAGAGCGAAGTTGATTATGTGTGAGTGCCTGAACTTTAATAATTGTCTGAAAATAAAAAATTAAACTTTTCACTCGAGAGAAGATTTGAACCAAAGACCTCTCGTTCCGCAGCTGCTCACGCTAACCACAGGACCACGGCGCCCGTAAGCTGACCCTCTCTTAGATGTTGCCTACCTTGCACATGGACTACTCAGTTTGTATATTTTGCTTATTTTTTTCATAGTTCCACACAACTTCTTCCTGTTTTCTCGATTGATCTGTGTTCAGTTTTCCAAGGCCTATCCCTGTGCCAACTTATAACTAAATCTGAGGGGGGTGCGATGGGGAGGTTCCCTTGTAAGATCTGCAGGAGGCTGCAGTATCAGTTATGCGTACCTTAACACACTGGCTCAAGACCAATAGGCTCATCATAAATTCAGAAAGAACTGTGGCGGTTAACTTTCATGCCACGCAAAACCTCCATCCTGCAAAGCCTGTTTTCACAATCAAAGGAAAAGATGTGTTGAAGGTCAGTCATACAAAATTTCTAGGTGTACATGTTCAGGCAGATCTGAAGTGGGAGGTACACCTGAACAATTTAAATAAGAGACGGAATTCACTATCATATGCTATTAGGATCCTCACTCAAAATACAAGCTGCTCATCAGTGCTGACAATGTATCATTGCAGTATACAGTCACAACTTATGTATGGAATATATATATATTTTTTGGGAGTTCCACAAAACATTTAAAATACAGAAAAAGATTATAAAGGTGATAAAAAAAGCTACATGTAAGGAGTCTTGTAGACCCCTTTGTAAAACTCTGAAAATATTGCCACTGCCTTGCTTGTATATATATGAAATACAAATTTTCACAAAAGGGAGCGTCTTAAAAAAAGGAAAATCACTTCAAACAGAATTATGATATACCCACACATGAAACTAGACAGAAGATGAACCTACACAGGAACACAGTAAATACAAACTTATGCAAAAGAGGAGTGTATCATTCTGGAGCTATGTTATATAACCATATTCCTTCTTACCTAAAATGTATACCAACATTAAATGCATTTAAAATAAAGTTAAAACAGTTATTGCTTGACCATTGCTTCTATTCTTTGTCTGAGTTTATGGAACATCATAATAAGTAAACCTTATTTACCAAATTTCACTAATTGTCAATTCATAGTACAGTTTACATTGTGCTTATCATGTCATCTCACTTAATAACTGCTGTTATCACATGTAGAAGCAATGTAGTACACCATCCTACATTATTATGCATTTTTATTATGTCAACAATGTAGACAAAAAAGACTACTGTATTGTAAACTAACTAGGTTACCACTATCTCACATGTACAAACAATGTACGAAACTGATTCTTGGACCAATAAATAATAAATATAATGGAGAAGCTTTGGAAACTTAAACGGGATTGATTGGTTGGAAGGTGAGGTTCTTTTCTTAGAGCATTAGTGAGAAAATTAAGAGAACTGGCATTTCAGGCTGACTGCAGACAATTCTACTGCTGCTAACATATATTTCGCATAAGGACCAAGAAGATAAGATTAGAGAAATGAAGGCTCACCTGGAGGCATATAGATTTGGCATTTTTGCTTTGCTCTGTTTCTGAGTGAAAAGGAAAGAAAATGACTACTACTAGTAGTAATAGTAGTAGTAGTAGTAGTAGTAGTAGTAGTAGTAGTACAAGTACAGAGCACCCTTCACCGTGCACCATATTGTGGCTTTTGGAGTATGTATGTAGATGTAAGAGGTGGAACACATTGTCTTGTGTAATATGGCGAAGGAGATCCGAGAACAGAACTGATAAAAAAGATTTTATTTTACAATTGGGGTTATTATATGTGACAGGAAAATTCAGTAAGCAGATATTCGGAGTTATAAATGTGTGCATTTTGATGGCTTAGTCCTAAAGTGCCGGACTGCAAATCCAGAGGTCATGGGTTCAATCACCAATTACTCGTAGGGTTTTAATCTGTCACTTATTTCACCTCTGGCAATGTTTATTTATGTGGAAAATGCTATGTTGCAACATAATTTGGAATCCACATTAAACTGTAGGTCCCCCTATAACTAACTTGGGAAGTTAGTTCATTGCTCGAAGGAAGGCAATGGCATACCATCTCTAACAAGAACATGCCCAGTAAAGGCTGTGCTGCTCAAATCAACCTTCATGCTGATGACAAGTTTACTTAATGTGAGGAAAATAATGGAAAGGATGTTGCAGCTTTAAAGTCCATTTGATATCAAGGTCATTAGGAATGGAGCATAATCAATCCAGTGTTTGCATAGCTTAGTGTGATAAGAGGAAAAGAGAAGATAACAGATCAACGTTATTCTCAAAGGAATAGATTGATATTCACCCTAAAGATATTGATGCATACAATAATAATAATAATAAAACCCTAAAGATGGCTTGCTAAGTTCCAGCCAAATACAATGGAACAACTTACACCCTGAGCTTTTGGCCGGAGCCTCATTTAGAAAGGAAACACACACTCGGTTAAGCACACATGACCACTGTCTGTGGCCAGAATAACAGATCAGTGGTATCACTTAAATGGGGTTCACTGATTGGAAGGTGAGGTTTAAGTTTAAGAAATAATTTAGTGATTCACACTATTTGCAAAGGTGTGACAAGTGTGAGGTGTTTGTTTCGTAATGTTAATTAAAAACTGCAGGGAGCTTAGTAACTATGTAAGAAAAGTGGATGAGGAGTGAGGAAATTTGCAAGCTACTAATACAAAAATTTCTAATTCGGGAGTGCAGCCACGTAGAGTAGAGTGAAAGTAGCAATGCCCCAGCTAGAGATTTATGAACAATCAGGTTTGTGAGAAACATGATTTGGTGAGCATATCATGTTTTTGCCAGTAATTGTAGCTACCTTTAAATAACCAAGTTAGCATCAGTTTTGAAAATGATTGCAGTAACACAGCCTGAATGTAGACATTTATTTATTTTTATTTTCTTTTAAGTGACCAAAATCAATTAAACATGGAAGAAATTTGTACTTACCATGTAAGAACCTGTGAATCTTGTTTTGTAGTTAAATATGACATAGTCAGAATTCCAATATTTCTAGTTTATACTGGGTGAAAATTATTTATACTACCAAATTCTCTGAGACTATGGGATACCAAAACAATTTTTTTCTCTAATGTCATATTTTCCTGCAAAGATTTTTAAACTGGTAGAGAGAGTTTTGTTTGGATGCGAGTGAATTAGGCCTAAGTGAAAAAACTCTGGAAGGTTGCATGGGACACTGGGAACATTACAATATATTTTCCTATGAGGCACCATTCTTTGAGAACATCAAATCTTTCTCACAGTAGGCAAGAAGTAACTCACAGAATTTTTAATTCTTTATTGCCAAGAGACAACGGTATTAACACAACACAATTACTAAAACTACAGTAGATGTTCAAAAATGCCTCCACTGACTTGTAAATAAAGGGTACACTGGCATGTCATGTTCTGTCTAACACTGTCTAAGATTGCAGTAGTGTCTTTAACTTTTCCTGCTGCTGCTACTATCGAGGCAAGAAGATTCTCTTCTGATTCAACAGGGGTTTTGTAAACAAAGTTGTGCATCTTTCCCCACACAAAAAAGTCCAGTGGGGTCAAATCGGGATCAAGTATGTCATGGTACAGCACCACTTCTGCCAATCCATTTTTCTGGGACCTGTCAGTTCAAAAACCGAAGCATATGATGACTGAAGTGTGCCGGCGCCCTGTCATGCTGGAACCTCATGCACTGTCTTGTAGCGAGTGGCACTTCATCCATTAACTCTGGCAGTGCTCTGATGAGGAAATTGTAAAGGTACCTTCACACTGAAAACTAACTCCAAGAAACAAAAACATATAACTGTTGAAAAATATTGACAACAGTTTCAAACTCTTTGTAAACATATGTTCGGTGTTTTTGTTTTTTGTTTCAGATAAGCAATGGAAATAGATTTTGACTGTGAAGATTTCCCATTTGTTATGATGGGAGATGATGCTTTTGCTCTTTCAGAGTACATGATGAAACCATACACAGGATGGCAAGAGAAAGATAGCCAGGGAAGAATGTTTAATTACCAAATATTTCATGCTAGAAGATGTGTGGAGAAATGTTTTGGAATAGTATAAGCAGTTTTTCGGTGTCTTATAACAACTATGCACTTAAGTCCTGAAAAAACAATGTTAGTGACTTCTGCAACTGTGTCTTTGCACAGTTTTCTTAGAAGAACTAAAAAAGTGCCACAGTTTACTCACCATCTGGCAGTTTTGATGTCAAAGATCCAGAAACAGGCAGGGTTTCAGATGGCAGTTGAAGATGTCTCTGCAAAATAAATGTCTTCAGAGAAAGGGAGGCAATGCACTAAGAACTTCAAAAAATATAAGGGATGAATTTTGCAATCTACTTTGTATGGTAAGAGAAATATTAATAAATGAATATTGAGTGAAAAGAAAAATGTAATTAAAAACCTCCAAACCAAATCCTTACTAACAATGTAAGCCATTAGTTTTCAAACTACTTTGTATCAGATGTTGACAAAATGATATGACAAAATACAGTTGCAATTACAAAATTTCTGACCAAAGGTCTTATAGCTTCAGTTACACTAGTGGATGACATTTTACTTAAGATTGTAAATATTCGTCTCCCCGATTTTTTGACGCCTTCCAAATACTTCGTATGCTCGTAAAATATCCATTTTGGTATGTAGAATCTCAGTTGTCCCAGACCCACTTTTAGTTTTGACCATTTTATAATACTCATGATGGTACTGTATTTTCATATTTGTCCATTTCCTTTCACACTCCACAAGCGTTAACCAGTTTTATCCGAAACTTCTTTCAACAAATCTTTCCTTTTACATCTGTCTCTGTATGCAGAATCAGAAGGATCCTACAGAGGTTTCCTCATTTTAATTTCTAACAAAAACTGAATTGTTGGATCTGTTGATGACACTTGAGTTGCCATTGGTGAAAGAAACACAGCAGACGACACGGCAAATGCGCATACGCAAGTCACACAACTCTGCCGTGTTTTTGCTCACTGACCATAAGTTACAAACTCGAGACAGAACTTACCTCAACTAGTTGTTCAGACTCGCGACTTCAAACAGCAGTTGAAAACCAAGTCAAACTTCGAGTTGGAAACACCTGTCAACCGAGTATGTTGGAGTTGGTTTTTAGTGTGAAGGTTCCTTAAAAAAGACTGCCATTCAGTGGCCTAGGGAGGAGATGTGACCCAATTAAACAGTCACCAACAACACCTCATCGCACATTCACATAGAACTACAATTGATGAGTGTGAGTAAATGTGAATTAAGCTCATTCCAGACATGTGAATTGTGGATGTTGAAGACTCCATCACGACTTGAAGTTGCATCATCTGTAAACAGCACAGAGGTTGGAAATGCAGATGCATTTGACACTGTCTCAGGTACCATTGCAAAAACCACGCTCTGAGTAGATAATAAACTGGCTCTGGATCGTGCACATGCTATAAGGGAAATGGAAGTAACAGTTGCTCATTCATCCCCATATTACACACAATTACATGAGTTCTGATGGAAGAATCTTTGTCCACATGCTGCAGGACAGCTTCCTCAAATTACATAGCTTGTATTGTGCAACTATGGCCCACTCCAGGTAATCTGCTAAATGACCCAGTCTCGCACAGACATTGACGCACACCAAAACACTGAAGCTGGGCATGGTGATGGGGATATTGTTGATAAATCCAGTGTGCTGCTTGTCCATTGTGGTTTGCTGTATAGTAAGCATCGACCGTAGGAGTGTACTCACTCCAGGTGTATTGCTCCATTAGTAAAGATGTACAACTAAATGTAAATGTGAAACAGCTATTACAACTGAAAGCAAATCATGCCCTCTACAGGTACAACAGGATCCGTCACAAAAACACATCAGTCGTTACAACTAAAGAATGAATATGCCATCTTCTGTATTAAAAAATGCTCTCAGGAAATTATGACAGTAGAAAAAAAGTATTTGTTTTGGTGTCCCATGCAACCTCCTGGAGTTTACCAGATTAAATAATTTTCACTTTGCATGGTGAATAAGCAGGTACTGTATTTGCACCCTTTAAAAATTTGAGACTCTATCACACAGCTCTAGGATAAGAAGAAAATATTGCACGGCTACACACAGCAGCAAAAGAAGTGAGATACACTGGTTTTTTATGAAATGTAACATTTTGTGAGCTATTATCTATCTCCTGCTTTCAAAACTCCATAGGTGCTCTTCTCCATATCTTGCTGGACTACACAAATGGTTGGACAGGTGTGAAGAAGAACACATTGAATGCAGCAGGGCTTCTGCTCTGGTCACTCTTTTAATTTACCAAGAAGTTAGGCAGCAATGCACACGACGTTTCAGAGCTATAGGGTTATTCTGGAAGCGCCTGTAAAAAACTTATTCTGGAAATACGCATAAATCTCTCTTGGGGTACTGGTGCAGCAAGGTATGCAGGTGAACTTTGTGGGATTTGGAAAGCAGAAAAATAAACAAGAATTTAAAAAATCGGATGTCCAAGATGACTTTGAACATGTGTAAATGTGAACACTCAGAGCCCTAATAGTCATTTTGCATAATCACAATGGGTATTCTCCACTGATACCATCCTGACTTGTTGGTGGGTACGTGCACAAAATAATAGTTAGAGGTACTCTGATGAAGAAGGGTGCGTGCACTTAAGAAGCTTGATGCTGTGCGGTTCCTACATATCTACACAAACAACAAACAAATGCCTTGAAAAAGTGGCTCTTGAACTCCGGTTCCTCTTCTACGTTTACGTTTGAGAGTGGTTCAGAGACAGGATGTATCAAAGAAGTAACTGGATGTCGATGGTATTCAGTGCTGGAAGTCATATCTGTGTCGGAAATAGAGACAGAATTGGCCAAGAACATACAGGTGAATGACCAACCCCACTGCAAACCGGAAATTATGGAGCTGGAGTATTTGGTACACACAGTTGTTGTCTGTGGTATTCTTTCAAGTGTTGCAGGTTTCATAACATGATTTGACTTATGCTTATTCAGTTCATTTGCCCACCCACCTGTATTCTGTGGCACTGTACTAACTCACATGTGCTCAATTTTAAGATACTGGAATCCTAATCATGCCACTTTGTCGAGGTGATCAATAATCAAACTCGCAAGCACCCCTGATTTTGCGCGATTCATGAGGTGGTAACAATCACCACTCAACTAATTGATCTGCAAGTGAACTGAAAATCGTGCTCCACTGTTTTCTGGTGGTTTTCATACCTTCTGGCCTGTGCAGTCCCAGTTGACTCTGTGCTTGTGAGACGCATTATTGGTGGCCTCCGGAGCGTGTTCGAGGATGGGATTTCAGCATTCTGATATCTGCTGCATGTGAATTACTAAATTTCCAAGGAGGATAGCTGTATGAGTATGCAAATTTCATAAACAGAATCCATAGTGATGAGTGGTTTGTAAATTATTGACGTCTCCACCTGACCAGGCGTGGATCCAGAATTTTATTCTCGGTGGGAGAATAATACATAAAACTTTTACTGTAATAATAATATATCATTTAATTAAATTTTCACATGTAGTATGTTGTAATGTGATGATGATAATAACAATAATAATTTGTTTGCACCAGTTCTCAGTACACTGAGGTGACAAAAGTCATGGGATGCCTCATATTATCATGTTGGACCTCCTTTTACCTGGTGTAGTGCAGCGGGATTGTGTACCATAAATGTTCGATTGGATTCATGTTGGGCAATCTGGATGGCCAGATCATTTGCTCAAATTGTCCAGAATGTTGTTCAGACCAGTCATGAACAATAGTGGCCACATGACACGGCACGTAGTCACTCATAAAAATTCCATTGTTGTTTGTGAGCTTGACATCCAGGAATGGCTGCAAATGGTCTCCAAGTAGTTGAACGTCCAGAGGATCCAGTCCATTCCATGTAACACAGCCCACATCGTTATGGAGCCACCACCACCTTGCAAAACTTGGTCTATGACTTTTTGGGGTCATCACTATACTCGAACCCTACCATTAGTTCTTATCAACTGAAATTGGGACTCATCTGACCAGGCTGTGGTTTTCTTGTGATCCTGGATTCAACAAACATGGTCACGAGCCAGGAAAGGTGCTGCAGGTAATGTCACGGTGTTATCAAAGGCACTCACATCCGTCATCTGCTGTCATGGCCCATTAACACAAAATTTCACTGCACTGCCCTGAGAGATACATGCATCGTATGTCCCACTTTGATTTCTGCCATTATTTCCACAGTGTTGCTTATCTGTTAGCACTGACGATACTATGCAGACATTGCTGTTGTCGGTCATTTATTGAAGGCCATTGGTCACTGCGTTGTCTGCGGTGAGAGGTAATGCCTGAAATTTGGTATTCTCAGCACACACTTGACACTGTGTGTCTCAAGAGTATTGAATTACCTATTTAATTACAAAATTGAATGTCCCATATGTCTAGTTCCAATTACCATTCCATGTTCAAAGTCTGTTAATTCCCGTCGTGTAGCTGTAATCACATTTGAAGGCTTTTCACACGAACCACCTGAATACAAATGACAGTGCCATCAATACACTGCCCTTTTGTACCTTGTGTACATGATACTGCCGCCATTTGCATATGTGCACATCATTATCCCATGACTTTTGTCTCCTCAATGTATATTCCTTGAGCATAACTTCCAAAAAATTGCAGCTCAGAGAAATACAACATTTAGAAAGCATTAGTCCAAAAATTGACAGGAAGTGCAAAAGGGCTAAGCAGGGATGGCTAGAGGACAAATGTAAGGATGTAGAGGCTTGTCTCACTAGGGGTAAGATAGATACTGCCTACAGGAAAATTAAAGAGACCTTTGGAGAGAAGAGAACCACTTGTATGAATATCAAGAGCTCAGATGGAAACCCAGTTCTAAGCAAAGAAGGGAAGGCAGAAAGGTGGAAGGAGTATATAGAGGGTTTATACAAGGGCGATGTACTTCAGGACAATATTATGGAAATGGAAGAGGATGTAGATGAAGATGAAATGGGTGATAAGATACTGCGTGAAGAGTTTGACAGAGCACTGAAAGACCTGAGTCGAAACAAGGCCCCGGGAGTAGACAACATTCCATTAGAACTACTGATGGCCTTGGGAGAGCCAGTCATGACAAAACTCTACCATCTGGTGAGCAAGATGTATGAGACAGGCGAAATACCCACAGACTTCAGGAAGAATATAATAATTCCAATCCCAAAGAAAGCAGGTGTTGACAGATGTGAAAATTACCAAACTATCAGTTTAATAAGTCACAGCTGCAAAATACAAACGCGAATTCCTTACAGACGAATGGAAAAACTGGTAGAAGCGGACCTCGGCGAAGATCAGTTTGGATTCTGTAGAAATGTTGGAACACGTGAGGCAATACTAACCGTACGACTTATCTTAGAAGAAAGATTAAGAAAAGGCAAACCTACGTTTCTAGCATTTGTAGACTTAGAGAAAGCTTTTGACAACATTAACTGGAATACTCTCTTTCAAATTCTGAAGGTGGCAGGAGTAAAATACAGGGAGCGAAAGGCTATTTACAATTTGTACAGAAACCAGATGGCAGTTATAAGAGTCGAGGGGCATGAAAGGGAAGCAGTGGTTCGGAAAGGAGTGAGACAGGGTTGTAGCCTCTCCCCGATGTTATTCAATCTGTATATTGAGCAAGGAGTAAAGGAAACAAAAGAAAAATTCGGAGTAGGTATTAAAATTCATGGAGAAGAAGTAAAAACTTTGAGGTTCGCCGATGACATTGTAATTCTGTCAGAGACAGCAAAGGACTTGGAAGAGCAGTTGAACGGAATGGACAGTGTCTTGAAAAGAGGATATAAGATGAACATCAACAAAAGCAAAACGAGGATAATGGAATGTAGTCAAATTAAATCGGGTGATGCTGAGGGGATTAGATTAGGAAATGAGACACTTAAAGTAGTAAAGAAGTTTTGCTATTTAGGGAGTAAAATAACTGATGATGGTCGAAGTAGAGAGGATATAAAATGTAGACTGGCAATGGCAAGGAAATCGTTTCTGAAGAAGAGAAATTTGTTAACATCGAGTATAGATTTAAGTGTCAGGAAGTCGTTTCTGAAAGTATTTGTATGGAGTGTAGCCATGTATGGAAGTGAAACATGGACGATAACCAGTTTGGACAAGAAGAGAATAGAAGCTTTCGAAATGTGGTGCTACAGAAGAATGCTGAAGATAGGTGGGTAGATCACGTAACTAATGTGGAGGTATTGAATAGGATTGGGGAGAAGAGAAGTTTGTGGCACAACTTGACTAGAAGAAGGGATCGGTTGGTAGGACATGTTTTGAGGCATCAAGGGATCACAAATTTAGCATTGGAGGGCAGCGTGGAGGGTAAAAATCGTAGAGGGAGACCAAGAGATGAATACACTAAGCAGATTCAGAAGGATGTAGGTTGCAGTAGGTACTGGGAGATGAAGAAGCTTGCACAGGATAGAGTAGCATGGAGAGCTGCATCAAACCAGTCTCAGGACTGAAGACCACAACAACAACAGTCCAAAAATTTTAGAAGCGCATGTATCATGCAATTTATTTAAGAACTATAATGCCAAAAAACTCTCACAACTCTGAGTACATAGTAATTTACATAATATAAAGTTGAAATGTGCAGTCACAGTTACCATTATTTGACATAGCACTACAATTGTGAAAATATCTATAGACTGCGGCTATGAGACATGTAAATGAGAGAGTGCTGTTTTGTTCATTCATTTCCCCCTATGTTTCAGAAGTCAGACTTTCTGTTATTTTTTTATTTGTGGAGACTTTGTCCCATCTTTCCTTGCCTTGTTTTTCTTAATCAACTTCCTGTGACGTGCTGGTTCTACCTGTGAGCTCACAAACTGTCAGGTTTGTTGCCAGCAGCAGCTATGGTCAGCCTGTGAATGGCTGCCTTTTGCTGCCTGGAGCATTATATGCAGCTGGTCAGGCCACAAGACCATCCACATGGGCTAGCAACTGAAAAGTAACCTGCATTAAACATAGCATGTATCATCTAGAATTACTTACCATTTTCATGCCAGTTTATTTTCAGAAAGTTAGTTGTGAAATCTGGAAGTTGATGCATGTACGATCACTCCCCTAACCCCCTACCTCTGTCTCTCTTGTATCCACACCTGCCTCTGACTGTATCTGATTGATTTTTCTATGTAACCTGATCTTTCGGTTGGATAACGTGTGTACATACCACAAAGGTAACATACAAAAGATCACTTTTGCAACTGGGTCAGCACAGCTGTTCTGAGCATCATCATCGTCAGGTGGATGGTACGTTATCTGAAGATGGCCTACTACTAGTACCAAAACTGGTCATATGTTCATTAAATGGCTGTGTGATCGAGACTGTTTTTCACTAATTTTACTAGGGCTGTGTATGGTAGAGACCATGTACGTTAGACCTGTAGGTATCAAGATCTCTGCCCTGTCAAGCATGTGTATTGGGCACACTCTTGTCAATGAACGTCGCCACTCAGCTGCAGCAGAATGAATGGTGAACCTGAAATACTGTGTTACAAGAAACATACAGTGTCTATATGACACTTGACATGTTGGATTAACTGATTGTATGGACTCCCATGTTGATCACGCTATTGTACATGTACTGGTACTCACTGATGTATGTTATGAGTGTTTAATGGAGTTAGTGTTTTAATCTATACCAGACATCAGTGACAACACTACCAACATCACCTTACATACAAATGTGTTGCAAAGGTGTAAAGACACAATCTCAGAAGGAACACTAAACATGTTTATTCTCCTACTACAAGAATAGATTCACAATAACATTGAATGAAGTATAGAACAGTGCAAAATCTCATAGCTGTTGAACATATCAATATACAGGTTCACAGGTGAGGCATACAATAAGCAAGTAAATGTGAGGCCGAGGGCTTGGCTTTCCAGGCTTATACTGGCTGCTGTGCACACGGTACAGTGTTTGCTGTGCCACGAGTCCAGGTTGCGAGGTGACGACCATAGACCGTCCGTGGAGGCACATGTATCACATGCTGTTTGGTTATGCACGCTCACACTATCTGGTACAACAAAATGCTGCAACATATGGGTTATTGTTCAGTGTCCAGTTTTCCCATAAGGTTATGGTGTAGTTTCAAAAGTGTTATACAGCCTTGAGAAGGAGATTATAAAATTTTAACTAAACTATTAAGTTTATTCATATGTTCCATATCATATAACGTGGTGCATTTGTTGCTCTACACACCGAATTAATTTGCAGTCTCTCTATAAACGATGAAAAAAGTATATAATGCAACAAAATGAATAGCTACTTTCAGTCTTTTATTTAGATGTTAAGAATCATTGATACAAACTTTATACATGCATTGCTCGATAGCTCAAAGAAAAAATTTGGACTGTGTTGATCTGAAACGGATTGATCCTAAGGTAAGGCAGTTATGCAACCCCTCCACAGCTACCTACCCTGGCTGTGGGAATTCCTCATCCAAAAAGTGACAAACAATGACAGTATAGAGTGGAGGAGCGCCATAACTTTGGAAAATGACAGCTTCCCCATTGTTAATAAAGCTATAACAAAAATCTTAGTGGTGAGTGAACAAAATACAATTGCCCAATGCTCACTATACAGTGAGCAACTGTAGACCATTGAATCCTTCACCTACCTAGGGACTAAAATTACATAAAAAAGTGGTAAATCACTCCAAATAATGACAAGCTGAAGTCATCTACACTAGTATTAGAAGAAATCCCTAAATTTCAGTTACACAACAAATCACACAACTCTAAAAACTGTGAGTTCAACTAAATACTTAGCGATTACAGTTGTTGTTGTTGTTGTTGTTGTCTTCAGTCCTGAGACTGGTCTGATGCAGCTCTGCATGCTACTCTATCCTGTGCAAGCTTCTTCAACTCCCAGTACCTACTGCAGCCGACATCCTTCTGAATCTGCTTAGTGTATTCATCTCTTGGTCTCCCTCTACGATTTTGTCCTACCAACCGGTCCCTTCTTCTTGTCAAGTTGTGCCACAAACTTCTCTTCTCCCCAATTCTATTCAATACCTCCTCATTAGTTATGTGATCTACCCATCTAATCTTCAGCATTCTTCTGTAGCACCACATTTCGAAAACTTCTATTCTCTACTTGTCCAAACTATTTATCGCCCATGTTTCACTTCCATACATGGCTACACTCCATACAAATACTTTCAGAAACGACTTCCTGACACTTGAATCTGTACTCGATGTTAACAAATTTCTCTTCTTCAGAAAGGCTTTCCTTGCCATTGCCAGTCTACATTTTATATCCTCTCTACTTCGACCATCATCAGTTATTTTGCTCCCCGAATAGCAAAACTCCTTTACTACTTTAAGTGTCTCAATTCCTAATCTAATTCCCTCAGCATCACCCGACTTAATTTGACTACATTCTATTATCCTCGTTTTGCTTTTGTTGACGTTCATCTTATATCCTCCTTTCAAGACACTGTCCATTCCATTCACTGCTCTTCCAAGTCCTTTGCTGTCTCTGACAGAATTACAATGTCATCGGCGAACCTCAACGTTTTTATTTCTTCTCCATGGACTTTAATACCTATTCTGATTTTTTCTTTTGTTTCCTTTACTGCTTGCTCAATATACAGATTGAATAACATCGGGGACAGGCTACAACTCTGTCTCACTCCCTTCCCAACCGCTGCTTCCCTTTCATGGCCCTCTACTCTTATAACTGCCATCTTGTTTCTGTACAAATTGTAAATAGCCTTTTGCTCCCTGTGTTTTACCCCTGCCACCTTTATAATTTGAAAGAGAGCATTCCAGCCAACATTGTCAAAAGCTTTCTCCAAGTCTACAAATGCTAGAAACGTAGGTTTGCCTTTTTTAAATCTTTCTTCTAAGATAAGTCGTAGGGTCAGTATTGCCTCACGTGTTCCAACATTTCTGCGGAATCCAAACTGATCTTCGCCGAGGTCGGCTTCTACCAGTTTTTCCATTCGTCTGTAAGGAATTCGCGTAAGTATTTTGCAGCTGTGACTTATTAAATTGATAGTTCGGTAATTTTCACATCTGTGAACACCTGCTTTCTTTGGGATTGGAATTATTATATTCTTCTTGAAGTCTGAGGGTATTTCGCCTGTCTCATACATTTTGCTCACCAGATGGTAGAGTTTTGTCAGGACTGGCTCTCCCAAGGCCGTCAGTAGTTCCAATGGAATGTTGTCTACTCCCGGGGCCTTGTTTCGACTCAGGTCTTTCAGTGCTCTGTCAAACTCTTCACGCAGTATCGTATCTCCCATTTAATCTTCATCTACATCCTCTTCCATTTCCATAATATTGTCCTGAAGTACATCGCCCTTGTATAGGCCCTCTATATACTCCTTCCACCTTTCTGCTTTCCCTTCTTTGCTTAGAACTGGGTTTCCATCTGAGCTCTTGATATTCATACAAGTGGCTCTCTTTTCTCCAAAGGTGTCTTTAGTTTTGCTGTAGGCGGTATCTATCTTACCCCTAGTGAGATAAGCCTCTACATCCTTACATTTGTCCTCTAGCCATCCCTGCTTAGTCATTTTGCACTTCCTGTCGATCTCATTTTTGAGACGTTTGTATTCCCTTTTGCCTGCTTCATTTATTGCATTTTTATATTTTCTCCTTTCATCAATTAAATTCAATATTTCTTCTGTTACCCAAGGATTTCTACTAGCCCTTGTCTTTTTACCTACTTGATCCTCTGCTGCCTTCACTACTTCATCCCTCAAAGCTACCCATTCTTCTTCTACTGTATGTCTTTCCCCCATTCCTGTAAATTGTTCCCTTATGCTCTCCCTGAAACTCTGTACAACCTCTGGTTTAGTCAGTTTATCCAGGTCCCATATCCTTAAATTCCCACCTTTTTGCAATTTCTTCAGTTTTAATCCACAGTTCATAACCAATAGATGATGGTCAGAGTCCACATCTGCCCCTGGAAATGTCTTACAATTTAAAACCTGGTTTCTAAATCTCTGTCTTACCATTATATAATCTATCTGATACCTTCTAGTATCTCCAGGATTCTTCCATGTACACAACCTTCTTTTATGATTCTTGAACCAAGTTATGCTCTGTGCAAAATTCTACCAGACGGCTTCCTCTTTCATTTCTCTCCCCCAATCCATATTCACCCACTATGTTTCCTTCTCTCCCTTTTCCTACTCTCGAATTCCAGTCACCCATGACTATTAAATTTTCATCTCCCTTCACTATCTGAATAATTTATTTTATCTCATCATACATTTCATCAATTTCTTCATCATCTGCAGAGCTAGTTGGCATATAAACTTGTACTACTGTAGTAGGCATGGGCTTAGTGTCTATCTTGGCCACAATAATGCGTTCACTATGCTGTTGGTAGTAGCTTACCCGCACTCCTATTTTTTTATTCATTATTAAACCTACTCCTGCATTACCCCTATTTGATTTTGTATTTATAACCCAGTAATCACCTGACCAAAAGTCTTGTTCCTCCTGCCACCGAACTTCACTAATTCCCACTATATCTAACTTCAACTTATCCATTTCCCTTTTTAAATTTTCTAACCTACCTGTCCAATTAAGGGATCTGACATTCCATGCTCCGACCTGTAGAACGCCAGTTTTCTTTCTCCTGATAACGTCGTCCTCTTGAGTAGTCCCGCCTGGAGATCCGAATGGGGGACTATTTTACCTCTGGAATATTTTACCCAAGGGGACGCCATCATCATTTAACCATACAGTAAAGCTGCATGCCCTCGGGGGGAAAAATTACGGCTGTAGTTTCCCCTTGCTTTCAGCCGTTCGCAGTACCAGCACAGCAAGGCCGTTTTGGTTAGTGTTGCAAGGCCAGATCAGTCAATAACCCAGACTGTTGCCCCTGCAACTACTGAAAAGGCTGCTGCCCCTCTTCAGGAACCACACGTTTGTCTGGCCTCGCAACAGATACCCCTCCGTTGTGGTTGCACCTACGGTACGGCCATCTGTATCGCTGAGGCACGCAAGCCTCCCCACCAACGGCAAAGTCCATGGTTCATGGGGGTAGGGATTACAGGAAACTTTTCTATGTGAGTGTACCAATTTAAGTTATTTGTAACTGTGATTACAGTTACAAATAACTTAAATTGGTACTCTAGCATAGAAAATGTTTCGGGGAAAGTGAACCAAAGGCCACTTCAGTAGCAGTAATCTTGGAACATAGGTTTACTAAAGAGATCACCTACATTATGTTCACTAAAGAGATCGCGTACATTAGGTTTACTAAAGAGATCGCCTATATTATTCTTGTCCGTCCTCTTCTGGAGTATTGCTGTGTGCAGTGTGAGATCCACATCAGACAGGGTTGTCAGAGGACACAGAAAAACTTCAAAGAAGGGGAGCTTGTTTTGTATTATCGTGAAATAGGGAAGAGATTGCCATGGGTATGCTATGCGAATGGGGCGGGGGGGGGGGGGGGGGGGGTGGCAATCATTAAAACATAGGTGTTTTTCATTGCGGCAGGACCTTTCCACCAAATTTCATTCACCAACATTCTCCTCCAAATGCAAAAATATTTTTGTTGGCACCCGCCTTCATTATATGAAATGATCAATGTAATAAAGTAAGAGAAATTAGAGCTCACATGGAAAGATTTAAGTGTTCGTTTTTCTCACACACTGTTCGAGAGTGGAACAGTAGAGCAATAGCTGGAAGATGGTTCAATGAATACTCTGTCAGGCACTTTATTGTGAAATGCATAGTAGTCACGTAGATGTAGATCTTCAATTTCTGACACTGCCTACTCGTGTAACATGTTGAGGTTAACTGCAGATTTTGCAGTTTACTCCGTAAAGAAATATAGATTGACAGTTCTGCCTCTCATGTGTGGTAGCTCAACAGATTCTCTCTTGTGGGCTGTAGGGTTTATATGTAATGAAATATGTTTTTTATGAACCCATAACTTGGTATTGTATTGATGGATGTGTCCCCACACAGCTGGTAGCATCACCAATGAATACAGTCTTCATTAAGAACTGTTCATCCATGAATGTCTCAAACAGCAAACTGTTGTCTTTTTGTTTATTGATATCTTTCACAGCACAGACAAAGAGGGCATTCCTGACTAAGAGAAGTCTAATGCTATCAAATATAGGTCTTAATTTGAGGAAGAAATTTCTGAAGAATTTATGTTTGGAGCATGGTAGTGAATAATGGAATGTGGGAAAACTGTAAAAGAAGAGAACTGAAGCGTTTGAGGTATGATGCTGTAGAAAGATGATAAAAATTAGCTGGACTGATAAGGTAAGGAATGAGGAGGTTCTTGGCAGAATCTGAGAAGGGAGGAGCATATGGAAAACCCTGGCAAGAAGAAGGGACGCGATGATAGCTCGTGTTAATACATCGTAACTGGTGCTTAGGGAGTTGCAGAGGGTAAACACTGTAGGGGAGGACAGAGAATGGATTACATCCAACAGATATTTGAGGACATAGGATGCAAGTGTCATTTCAGATGAAGAGGTTAGTATAAGAGAGGTATTTGTGGCAGGCTGCATAAAACTTGCCAGAAGACTGATGCATCAAGGGAAAAAAAAATCTTTCTTTCTACTGCATAACTGTAAAATGTACTACATAAAGTTGAGAAGCTTCTACGAACCATTGTGAAATGGGTTATTTTTGAGGCCCAGCCTTCAAACACAGTAGGTAAAACCATCATCCAGCTTCAACTGACTCATCAGAACTGATGGCCTGACTGTATGCTTCACATCATAGCTGCTTCATAAGCTGTTTACATACATACAGATATACAAAATAATTTTGTTGGTTAATCTTTTGAGTTGGTAATGATGCATATTTTCAATTTTGTTTTGAACTGATTGAGATTCACACAGTATTCTCTCTGTTCACCTCTGCAAAATAAAGTCACTATCCACTTTAAGTGCATTGCCCCAAAAGATAATTCCATAGGACATGAAAAACTGAAAATAAGACAACACACTTACCTTTAGGTCAGTGTCTTTGATGCTTGTTCGGTGAGGAACAACAACAACAACAACAACACTGCTCTGAGCTTCTTGTGTAGTTTATCTGTGTGCTGTTTTTGTTTAACCTGTGCTGTAAGGGATTTTTCATGGGATTTTTCATTAAATGTATTACCATTAATGTCCACTTATGGTGCTTGAAGATCATTTGTGCTTACTGTAAATAACATAATATGCATCTTTGTGAAATTAGGACTTAAACTGTTGGCTGTGAACTACTTGTAGGCCCGCTCAGCTATTGTCTTAGCTGTGTCTGGTAAGGTTTAGATTGGGCCCTTGATTAGTATGCTTGTGCCATCAGCAAGAATTACAGCTTCTGAGCTGTCCTCTAAATTTAATGGAAGATTGGTAGATCATTTGTATGGATTAAGAACAAGGAGGTATTTAGTACTGATCCTTGAGGGACCCCCCCACATGTTACTTTCCCCCATTCTGAAGCAAACCTCATGTCTTTGATGCAGTCTGTCAGTGAGGCCCTTGTTTTCTGTTAGCTAGTTAGTAGTTATATATCTAAAAACAAAGATGATGAGACTTACCAAACAAAAGCGCTGGCAGGTAGATAGACACACAAACAAACACAAACATACACACAAAATTCAAGCTTTCGCAACAAACAGTTGCTTCATCAGGAAAGAGGGAAGGAGAGGGAAAGACGAAAGGATGTGGGTTTTAAGGGAGAGGGTAAGGAGTCATTCCAATCCCGGGAGCGGAAAGACTTACCTTAGTGGGAAAAAAGGACACACACACACACACACACACACACACACACAGACATTTGTAAAGGCAAAGAGTTTGGGCAGAGATGTTCTTGACCAATGTGCTTCAGATTTTTACACGATACCCTAATAAATGGTTTGAGACACATAGGCTAAATGTTATATTAGTGTACATGGTATATAAACCTCTATTACTATATAAAGACAAGTTGTTGTTTAAAGTTGTTACCAAAAACCTCAATAAGTTCTCGATTGATTTACTTCAGATTTTTACACAATGCTGAAATAAACAATCGGACAGACATAGGCAATATATTTTTGATATATCTAATACATAAATACATATATATAGTGTGCTAGAGGGTAACATTTACAAAATATCTCGAAAATTTCCTGACCGATTTACTTCACAATTTCACATGTTACTCTAATAAACATTTGGAGAGACACAGGCTGTATATTTTTAAATAATATAACATGAAAAGGTGTGGTTTCATATTCATTCTCACAGTTGTTTTAACTTGGATATCAGGGCATTTAAACCATTAGACAAATTATTTGTTTGACATAATTATATTCTTCCTCCTCATATGTAATTTTAAACAAAAATTTTTTACACAACAATTGCTGCTTTGTTTTCGTTGTCGCAGTCAGTATTAAGAACAAACGAAACAAACACCGTCCGAAGATGCCTTGAAGGCCCTATGATGCCGATCGGCCACCATGTCCTTCTCAGCCCTTAGGCGTCACTGGATGCGGATACTGAGGAGCGTGTGCTCAACACACCACTCTGTTGGCCGTTGTCAGTTTTCGTGACTGGCACTGCTACTTCTCAATCAAGCAGGTTGTCAATTGGCCTCACAAGGGCTGAGTGCATTCTGCTTGCCAACAGCACTCAGCAGACCAAGACGGTGACCCATCCAAGCCCAGCAGTGCTTAACTGCCAGCAACTGGTGTTACCACTGTGGCAAGACCATTCGCAGTCAATAATAAGAGGAAAAAGGAATCTTGTATTTATGGCTTATCAATGTACGATTATAGTATTATTATGGAATATGAATCATATGAAACCTCGCATTCATAACCTTCATAGATTAAAACTATGATAAATACTGTCATTGAAGCTATTATCCTCACATATCTAGCACCTGGAGAGGTCTCTTCTGTACCCCTCATGTTGATGATCCCAATCAATTTACCCATTCATTTTAAGTGACTTCAGTTCCCAATCAAGGTTTCATTTGCAATAACAATAAACAAGGCTAAAGGCAAGAGAGAGACGGGAAGAGGGAGAAAATGGACAGATTGAAGGGAAGGAGGAGATGGATAGTGTGAGGGGGAGGAGAAGTACATGGACAATGAGAGGGGGGGGGGGGAGAGGAGGAGATGGACAGAGAGAGGGTGGAGGAGGAGTTAGGGGACACACGAATGAGCCCATTAGGACTACGCAAAGTACTTAGTGACTTGCATTTGCCTTTCTTTGTGCCCATACTTCTTTCATTCTTTTACCGTAGGCTTCTTTTCTTTCTTGAGACCACGTTGTTCCAGTCTTCTTCTTTGGTTTCTCCTCTTGGTCAACTTGCCACTTGTGAATTTTGGATCTGAAGATTTCCCTGTTTTGGATATCCTCTGGTGTAATTCCTGCTAGTTTCAGATCTGTTTTGATTTCGCCAATCCATTTCATTGGGTCTTTTTTACATATATACTTAGCAGTTGCAAAGCATTGCCAGGGTTGCAAGTCTTTCAAGCAAGCAAAACTGAGAGGCAGTTTACAGCTTCTGCTCAGTTAAGTGAGTCTGTATTGTATCATAGTCTACCATCTTCAATAGTTTTGGAAAGACTAGGGGAATAAAATGTATTTGTGCTGAGGGGTGGTTTGCTTATCTTCACCTTTATAGATGGTTGTTACTACAGCTTATTTAAATCTGCCAGGAAATATTGATTACAAAGGAAACATAAGGGTAATCCTGTAAAGCCGGCTCAAGATTTTAATAGTCCCCTAGAAATATCATCATAACCAACATAGTTACTACTTTTTAGTGACCTGATGAACTATGTAACATTCTTAGTGTTTATATTTTTGAAGCTAATATCAGTTGGTAATGTGTGCAATGCCTGCACAGGTAAATTTAATGCATCTGTATTTTGTTTTTTACTAGTGAATGCAACATTTGTTTCAACAGTGAGGAAATGGACAGTGAATTGAAATAGTTATCATTTCTGCCATCTCTTGCTTAGTAATGTTCCACACTCTTTTTGCCTTATTCTTGTAGTGTTTCACTTTTAGTGTAGTGGATGTGTTTTGCTTTTTTAATAACAAACTGGATGATTTTACGATAATGGTGGTAATGAGGTTTCAGTTTTTTCACTCCAGCTCATCTTCTGATTTAAGTAAAGTAGAGCTGTCTATTCCTAACTCAAGATGCAACCCAGGAGTTATTCATTCCTTATCTTTATTCTGTTTAGTTTTACCCTTGTCATCATCATCATCATATCATCATCATCATCAGATGATCAGAGCCTATTGCAAAATATTTTAGACAAGATATCTGTATGGTGCAAAAATGGCAGTTGACTCTAAATGATGAAACATATGAAGCTATCCCCGTGAGCACTAGAAGAAACCTGCTAAATTCTGGTTGCATGACTAATCAAGCAAATCTAAAAACTGTGAATTCAACTGAATATTAGGGATTACAGTTACGAGCAGTTTAAATTGGTCCTATCATATAGATAATGTGGGGAAAGCAAATCAAAGACAGTGAGTTTTTGGCAGGAATAGCAACCGGTCTATTAAAGAGTGTGTACGCTATGCTTGTCCATCCTCTTCTGGAGTACTGTTGCACGGTGTGAGACCTGCATCAGATAGGATTGACTGCAGAAATCGAAAAAGTTCAAAGGAGGCCTGTTCATTTTGTATTATTGCAAAATAAGAGAGAGAGTGCCATGGATGCTATACAAAAATTGGGGTGGCAGTAATCAAAACAAAGGCATTCTTTGTTGTGGCAGGATATTCTCATGACACTTTGATCACCAGCTTTCTCCGAATGCAAAAATATTTTGTTCGCAGTCATCTACATAGGGAGTAATGATCATCATAAAAAAATAAGAGAAATTAGAGCTTGCACGGAAAGATTTAAGTGGTCATTTTTCCCTTCATGCTGTTTCAGAGTGGAACGATAGAGAAATAGCTTGAAAGTGGTTTGATAACCCATTGCCGGGTGCTTAATTGGGAAATACAGAGTAATTGTGTGGATGTAGACATTTGTTGTTGGGGAAAACAAGACTCAAAATGCTACAGGAATATGTTTAAGAAAGGGCAAAATTTTCTAACTTCATCTATATAAATTTGTCCCCAACAATCTTCTACAGTTTCTTTCTGAATACCACAGTGCATTCATTGCTTGAGTCTACAACACACTACTTCTCTTTTACAATCTATACTATATTTTGCAGTTAACATTTGGCCTTTATAGTCAGATAAACTGTTGACTATTGGTTTTACAACAAAATTGCTGCAGGTTATTGTGTCTGAAAACAAATTTTCAGTGTTTGTTGTGCTATGTACCTGAATCTTCATAGGAGATTTTACTGCAGCTGAACATTGACAACTCTAGGTTCTTTGACGAGCACTATCTGATAGAAGTGCTTCACTAAAGTCTCCACAAGCAATGATTCTCCATTTAAGCTTGCATAACATTAAAACTGGTCCTAGCTGTTTTATGAAGCTTAACATACTTTCTGCTGTCATTATGACAGTGTGTTTGCCAATCGACCGTTGTGGCACAGCATTCAAAGAGCTGATCAACACAATATTGGTTAACCTAAAGGGCCTGGAACTTATCTCATCGTGTTTTTGCACGTTCTACACCTCTGTGGACAGATGTACCTGTGATTCTGATTGACCATTCTACTTCTTGCGCTTCAGGGAGTGTCACTGGTAGTTTTGACAACCTTGTCACAAATGATTATTTTCTCATCCACTTGTCTATTACTATTCCACAAAAACTGTTTGTCATTCTTCTTGATGTGCAGTTTGGAGCACAAGAAGTTCCTCTTGCATATTTTACCTGGTTGTACTTAGACCTCTCTGATATTCCTTTTACTTGGGGGAAGGGGAAGGGGGGAGAGGGGAGGGAGCACGGCATTACAGGTTCACTGAAAATTTGCAGATGTGAATTGCCTTGAGCTGTTTGGGTTCTCTTGTTAGATATGATTCCTTAAGTTTGCCCCTCTTAGTTAAATTTACTCTCTATTATTCTTGTTGTGCCTCTACACCATTAACTGAAATGATATATGCTGACAGAAAGTATCTACTTCCTGTTATTTTCCCCAAAATGCCAGTGAAATATTAGTAAAAAATATTTCCTGTAGAGTACTGAAAAGGTGTCATTATTAACGTGAAACCTCCCAACATTTAAAAAGGAATCTAGATTATTTTTCTTACTTCTGACTGCAAGACACCTAGGTTGTAACTCTGTATACTATATTGTTAAATGAATACTGAAGCTAAATGAAAGAATGGTTGATTGAATGAATGAAAGAATGAGGCAGGAACTGAAATTGAGGTTAGCAAAGCAAAAGCTGAAATGCATAACTCCATTTTCAAATATTTGTTTACAAAGGAAAACCCAGGAGATTTGCCCAGTTTAATTCTTGTACCACTGAAAAGATGAATGAAATAAGTATTAGTGTCAGAATGTTGTATTTTAATGAGCTTGCAGACAACATTAAGAGGCATTTTGCAGGTGATGCAGTTATCTATAACGAAGTACTATCTCAAAGAAAATAAATATACAATCAGATGTTGTCAAGATTTCAACATGGTGCAGGGATTGGCAACTTGCTCTGAATGTTCAGAAATGTAAAATTTTGCACTTTACAAAACGAAAAACATGGTATCCTATGACTATAATATCAATGAGTCACCGATGGAATTGGCCAACTCATACAAATACCTGGGTGTAGCACTGTTTAGGGATATGAAATGGAATGATCACCTAGGTTCAATCATGGGTAAAGCAGATGGTAGACTTCAGTTTATTGGTAGAATAATGGGGAACTGCAATCAGTCTACAAAGGAGATTGCTTATGAATCACTCTCGTGACTGGTTCTAGAATATTGCTCAAGTGTGTGTGACCCGTACCAGATAGGACTAACAGCAGATACTGTATGTACATGGAGAAGAGTAGGATAAGTGGTCACAGGTTTATTTAAGCCATGGGTGAGTGTCACACAGATACTGAAGGAACTGAACTGGAAGAATCTTAAAGATAGATGTAAACTATACTGAGAAAGTCCATTAACGAAGTTTCAAGAACTAGCTTTAAATGATTGCTTTAGGGATATACTACAACCCCCTACATATCGCTCACAGAGCGATTGTGAGGATAGGGTTAGAATAATTACTGCATGCACAGAGGCAGTCAAACAATCATTCTTCTCACGCTCCATACGTGAATGGGACAAGAAGAAATCCTAGTAACTGGCACAATGGGATGTACCCACTGTGGTGCAGTTCATGGTGGTTTGCAGAGTATAGATGCAGATGCAAACCATTACTTAACTCACCCTCTATAATTCTTGTTGTCCTTCTACACCATTACCTGAAATGATATATGTTGACAGAAAATGTCTACCTCTTGATATTCTCCCCAAAATGCCAGGTGAAATGTTAATAAAAAATACTGTCCTCAGAAAACTGAAAAGGTGTCACATCATTAACTTGGTACCAAATGTACAAGATGCTCTTCTCTTCCCACCCCACCCACATTTTTTAAAACCTAGAATATTTCTCTTCCTTCTTGCTGCAAGACACCTAGTCTGCCATACTGTATACTTTATTGTTAAGTGGGTACTGAAGGTAAACAACTGAAAACAGGAATTTGTAAAAGAGAAGTGGCACACACTTCTTTTGCAGGCAAGCTATACATATGTATTATACCTGTGCATGTTTTTCTAGCTCTGAGTTATGCTCATAGTAAAAATGAAGAGCAGATCATAAGAAAAATGTTATTGCAGACAGTTGTTGTTGTGATTTCTGTGTAATAATGTCACTTATAGTTTGTGAGGTTCTTGGTGACTCATTAACAGATGGTTTTCAGGTATTTGGAATATCAACATCACAAAATGCAACACGTGACAGTAACAGACGAGTCAACAAATGAACCTGGCATCATCATTCCTGTAAGTACATCTTCTTCATAGCAGAAACCACAACCATAAATTTGTTCAGCAATGGTGACATATTTCCACTTAGGCCTCTTCTTAATTACACAACTATTTTTGGGTTAAAAAACCATTTTTGAGTGTTTACTTAGAGCAAGATGACAGTGATGTGAAAAATGCCTGAGAGTTGCTTTTTAAGCTGAAACTAATTGTGTAACTAAGAATGGATTCAAGTAAGCGTTACAAACTGACTGAGAAAATGTCACCTTCATTCCTTTAAATATTGATGGTTATAGTTACATTTTTTAAGGTTTGGCTTTGTAGTTTAGTAATGGTGTCACAAAAAATACCCCTTTTTATTTTTTATCTGATGTTGTAACATAGTTGATAATTTTCAGAGTCCAAGTTTTCAACCTTGAAAACACTTGTAATAACATTTTGTGGCAAAAATACCATGAAGTTTTGCCTCTTTTTTCAGATTTTTGTCTATTACTTGGAAACTATGCATCCTACTGAAAATGAGCAATAAATTTTGTGTTGATTGACCTGCTTAAATGTCAAAATTGGTGCAGCCATTTGACTGCAGTCAGTTATCAGAGTTCGGACATTTTTATAAACTTAGCTAAGAAGTTGGCTCCAGTGCCTGTAACTCAAAAACGGCTACTCCAGATAAATCAGAGAATGGAAAACCCAGGATGGAATGTAACAATATTATGAGAAGGAAAGTTGCTACTCATCATATAGCGGAGATGCTGAGCCGCAGATAGGCACAACAAAAAGTCTCTCACAATTATAGCTTTCGTCCATTAAGGCCTCCGTCAACAATAGGCACACGTATGCACATGTACACACACTCACGCAAACACAGAAAGAAAGGAGTGCTATTTCTGCAAGGTTCGCAGGAGAGCTTCTGTAAAGTTTGGAAGGTAGGAGACGAAGTACTGGCAGAAGTAAAGCTGTGAGTACCGGGCGTGAGTCGTGCTTGGGTAGCTCAGTTGGTAGAGCACTTGCCCGCAAAAGGCAAAGGTCCCGAGTTCGAGTCTCGGTTGGGCACACAGTTTTAATCTGCCAGGAAGTTTCATATCAGTGCACACTCCGCTGCAGAGTGAAAATCTCATTCATGAAATTTCATGTTAGGAAAGGATCTAGTTTTTCAGTTTTGGTCACTATTAAGCGTTCATATACTTGAAAGCTGAAGTAATTCCATTTTGTCATTTTTTGTGAGTCAAAATTATTCAATGAAATGAAAATCCCAATAGGAAGACATATATCTGTCCCAACTTCAGGTGTAGAGGTATCTGTAGAACACATCAATTGACATGTCATAAACAGCCAAGGCTGCCATGCCCTCTGTTCCATTGTTTTTGTTTCCATCGTGACCCGTGGCTAATCTTCCTGTGTTATGTGAGGGACTTGTTCAAAATTCTTTAGTGTCTTGCAAAATTCTCATTTCCTTGTTGTGCAGTCAGTGCATTTAAAATTTGTGCTCCAGATTGAACGGAGGTATGGTTTATAGGCGATGCCAAATTGGCAAATGGTGATGTGGTTAAAGCGAAAGAGACAGGCCTGGAAATGCTACTACAATCCAGTAATGATAGAAAAATAGCAGCACATCATAAATTATTGACTGGTATGGCTGAAGTTGAAGTTCCAGTGCTTGTCAAAGGAAGTAAAATAAACTAAAAATGATTAGATCATTGTTGATAAAATTCCCTGCACCGTTAAGATCGAATCTTCAGTCATGCAAGAAGGTTTTTGATTTTTGATAAACACTGCTTTTATTATGGTGAGGAAATTGATGGTAATTGGGAGAAACTTAGCAGACTTCCCCATGCAAAATGAAATATTATTCATAAAGTGATGAAACTTGAATTAAGAGATTCTGTTAGTGAGGTAGCTGAAAGGTGAGGTAATGTCTGGCCTTGTGAAGTATTGGAAAATATCTGTGATGAGGACTTTTGTGCTAAAGATGCTCAATATCGTAGGTTTTGTCAGAGGGATTTTAACAGGTGGAGGAAAACAAGGAACTCCTGGATCCCCACACATACACTACTGGCCATTAAAATTGCTACACCATGAAGATGACGTGCTACAGACGCAAAATTTAACCGACAGGAAGAAGATGCTGTGATATGCAAATGATTAGCTTTTCACAGCATTCACACTAGGTTAGCACTGGTGGCAATACTTGCAACGTGCTGACATGAGGAAAGTTTCCAACCGATTTCTCATACACAAGCAGCAGTTGACTGGCGTTGCCTGGTGAATCGTTGTTGTGATGCCTCGTGTAAGGAGGAGAAATGCGTACCATCATGTTTCCGACTTTGACAAAGGCTGGATTGTAGCCTATCACAATCGCAATTTATCGTATCGCGACATTGCTGCTTGCATTGGTCGAGATCCGATGACTGTTAGCAGAATATGGAATCGGTGGGTTCAGGAGGGCAATACAGAACACCGTGCTGGATCCCAACGGCCTCGTATCACTAGCAGTTGAGATGACAGGCATCTTATCCGCATGGCTGTAACGGATCGTGCAGCCACGTCTTGATCCCTGAGTCAACAGATGGGGTAGTTTGCAAGACAACAACCATCTGCACGAACAGTTCGATGATGTTTGCAGCAGCACGGACTATCAGCTCGGAGACCACAGCTGCGGTTACCTTTGATGCTGCATCACAGACAGGAGCACCTGCAGTGGTGTACTCAACGACGAACCTGGGTGCACGAATGGCAAAACGTCATTTTTTTGGATGAATCCAGGTTCTGTTTACAGCATCATGATGGTCGCATCCGTGTTTGGCGACATCGCAGTGAACTCACATCGGAAGCGTGTATTCGTCATCGCCATACTGGCTTATCACCTGGCGTGATGGTACGGGGTGCCATTGGTTACACGTCTCGGTCACCTCTTGTTCGCACTGATGGCACTTTGAACAGTGGACGTTACATTTCAGATGTGTTACGACCCGTGGCTCTACCCTTCATTCGATCCCTGCGAAACCCTACATTTCAGCAGGATAATGCACGACCGCATGCTGCAGGTCCTGTATGGGCCTTTCTGGATACAGAAAATGTTCAGCTGCTGCCCTGGCCAGCACATTCTCCAGATCTCTCACCAATTGAAAATGTCTGATCAATGGTGGCCGAGCAACTGGCTCGTCACAATACGCCAGTCACTACTCTTGATGAACTGTGGTATCGTGTTGAAGCTGCATGTGCAGCTGTACTTGTACACGCCATCCAAGCTCTGTTTGACTCAATGCCCAGGCGTAGCAAGGCCATTATTACATCCAGAGGTGGTTGTTCTGGGTTCCGTTTTCTCAGGATCTATGCACCCAGATTCCGTGAAAATGTAATCACGTGTCAGTTCTAGTATAATATATTTGTCCAATGAATACCCGTTTATCATCTGCATTTCTTCTTGGTGTAGCAATTTTAACGGCCAGTAGTGTAGATGAAACAATGGAGATAGTATCTTCCTACATCAATCAATCAGCAGATTGCCAGTTTACTTTGCAGGAGTTAAAGAACCAAATCACAAATGGCTGGGAGTCAGATGTAAGGACCATAAAAGCCTGACTCTTCTGGAGGTATGGTGAAGAAAAAATAATTGTTGACAGACATAAAAGGAGCAGACTTGTGTTCCAAAAGTACGGATTATAGGATACTGTGAGACGAACATCTAAGAATTATACGCACTGCTGCATATATACTTTGTGAGGACACAGGTCTATGACACATCTCAGTATCCCCCCCCCCCCCCGATGATTTCTTTTTAGATGTTCAATCCTTGATCTCTGAATCATTGCTCCTTTTCTCTAAGTCATTGAGTTTGAAAAACAAACGAGGAACTCTAGGTAAATGGAAAAAACTGTGTTGCTCTGTCATATGCAATGATTTCTGTAGTAAGTCCACGGTCATTCCTGCAGTAGCCACCAGAAAGATCGCGGGAGGCGCACATCGGCACGGCGTGTCACGGATGGTACTTGCCGCAAGTAGAGTCCCGTCCACCAGAGGGCACGCGAGAATTCGGCCGCGACCTCTGCCAGCGGAACAACAACAACAATGCAGGCAGCACGGGCCGTGCCCGGTCAGTTCACATTTGGCATGCCTGTGAGACAGTTCCCGGTCTACAGTGAAGTGCGACGGAAAACATGAACCGTGTTACTACAATTCCTGTCTTCACTGTCAATTGGGCTCAGTACATTCCTGTACAAAAGATTCGTATCAAGGCTCTTAGTGCAGTTGGATTCACAGCTCCATATATAGAAGCTTCCCTATTTGAAACGTCCTCAATTACACAACCTGAGCATCCTAAAATAACCATTGAAGGATTCATCCAGTTCATCTTTGATAATCCCGATTTCCAGTGTTACATTTCAACATCTGCATGAATGATGGGTTGAATACTTTCCATTCCATGGAGGGATGTGGTAGTTATGCCCTACACAGCTGCAGAGTCTGACAAGATCACTGATGAGGAAGGAAGACATTCAGATTCTGAATTTTTGTCAACAGTTGGTGTACCTCAGCTGATCACCTATCACAAAGCAAATGATGTTGGCTTAAACAATATTATTGGAAAGGATCTCAATTTCAGTGACTGACCTTGAGTGCTTGAAGCTATCGTTCTCTGGATATAAGATTCTGTGGCTTTATGGAAAGTGGAAGAAATTCACTGATGAGCCATAGTGAAATGGACTCCTGGAAGAAGCCACAAATCACCAACAGTCAGTTCATTCAGAAATAATGTGCCTCCCGTTCTTAAATTATCGTCCAACTTTGTACAACATAATACATACGTCTCATATAATAGCACTGAAAAAATGCATAAAACATGATCAAAGGTGGTGTTGTGTCACTAAAATCAGCCACTTTATCTGAAGGCTGTGGATGTTGCAAGAAGCAAAGGCAGTGATTTAGAACACACCATTATATGATTAGGTGGGTTTCAGCTTCTAATGTCTTCCTCAGGGTGCGTCGACATAATAATGACAGGAAGTGGCTTGAGAGACTTACTGTCCATAGTATTTGCTGAAAAAAGTGGTACAGAAATCCAAATGAAAAAATTAGATAAGAAATTAATATTTTTGTAGTAAATGACAATAAAGAAGAACAGAAACAAAAGTGGAAGGAAAATCTGGAACATATGAAAGAAACAAAAGATTCCAAAGATGGGCTGGCAATACAAATACAACGGAAAGAGGTACATAGATGGCCAGTTAAAACACAGAACTGAGCTGAGAGCAGGAAAACCCGGAGAAGAAGACCTGGGGTTCTGCATTGTGAATGCCATTTTATGTTGAGTTTTGATCAGTGAATGGTTTCTTGTATCAGAGGGTGCAGTGATTAAGACATTGACCTAGTATTTGGGAGAACATTGCTTGAGATCCCTATCCTGACTACTTGATTTAGGTTTTACATAGTTTCTGTAATTGATGGTGATATGCTTCTCTTAATTTTTAAATTTTGCTGTTACTGCATATTAAAGTGTTGTGAGGAACTGTGCATTGAAGCATAGACTCATTCCAAACATAGCTCAAAGTTCCCTTAGCAATTCAGCATAAGATTTTAATTCTCCTCAGAAACAACATCATAACCAGAAGATTTACTGCTTCTCAGGGACTTAATGATTTTATTATTTATTTAGATTTCTCTCACAATTGCGTAATATTCCTTAATGGTGACTAGCTTTGAATGAGTCCATTCATTTTTGAACCATTGCCTGTGTGTTTATTGTGTGACTGTAAAATAATTCTAGTGTAATATAAAGGGCGATCAAAAAGTTTCTATTTTAGTGCATTGCTGTGGCAATGTTATAACCAAATCTTCCCAAACAGGACCAATATGCCATTATTCTTTTCTTGGCTGCCAAAGGACAAACACCCGTAGACATCCGTCGGAGAATGAAGAGTGTGAGTGGGGCCGCATGTCTGCTGAAAACCATCATTGTGGAATGGTGTGACAGGGGGTGCTGCTGCTTCATCATAACACACTTCCCCATATCACAAATGTCACAATGCAGAAGATACCCCGAGTCAAGTGGGAAACACTTGAGCACTTGCTCATAGTCCTGATCTCTCCCCATGTGATTATCATACCTTTGACGCCTTAAAAAAGTCTTGGAAGGGTTGATGATTCCCATAGGATGAGAGTGTGCAGCAGGCAGTAATGGTCTTTTTCATGCAGCAGGCAGTATAATAGACTTTTTAATGCAATAGGACACAGTATTTCACCAAACAGGTATCTTCAACGTGGTGCATTGGTGGGATCGTTGCCTCAGTGCTCACGTTGATTTTGCCTGGTTGGCATACCATTTTTTTTATCACCCCTTGTATGTAAAAGTTTTGTTCTGTTCTTACAGGATACATTTTAAGTGTGTCCATGGCACAATGAACTTCCATGCACTACATCAACTTAGTAAATGTATAATGTATGGGAGTCGATACTGCCAGGGACAGACAGTTTGAATGTATACTGTAAAAACAGAACAAAAATTGTATAAACTGCAATGGAATTACTTTACATGATGTTACATGATAAAGATACAGGCAGTGGTTCAGAAATAAAGGGACTCATTCCAAACAAGTTGTCATTAGAGAATATCTATGCAACTGTGACAGGAAATTAATCTTCTGTTATATGTATATATATATATATATATATATATTAAAAAAAACAAAGATGAGGTGACTTACCGAACAAAAGCGCTGGCAGGTCGATAGACACACAAACATACACACAAAATTCAAGCTTTCGCAACAAACTGTTGCCTCATCAGGAAAGAGGGAAGGAGAGGGGTGTTTTTATATATAATTTTTCCCACGTGGAATGTTTCCTTCCATTATATATATATATATATATATATATATATATATATATATATATATATATATATATATATATATATATATATATATATATATATAAAAAGAAAGATGATGAAACTTACCAAACAAAAGCGCTGGCAGGTCGATAGACACACAAACAAACACAAACATACACACAAAATTCTAGCTTTCGCAACCAATGGTTGCCTCGTCAGGAAAGAGGGAAGGAGAAGGAAAGACAAAAGGATATGGGTTTTAAGGGAGAGGGTAAGGAGTCATTCCAATCCCGGGAGCGGAAAGACTTACCTTAGGGGGAAAAAAGGACAGGTATACACTCGCACACACACACATATCCATCCACACATACACAGACACAAGCAGAAAATGTCTGCTTGTGTCTGTGTATGTGTGGATGGATATGTGTGTGTGTGCGAGTGTATACCTGTCCTTTTTTCCCCCTAAGGTAAGTCTTTCCGCTCCCGGGATTGGAATGACTCCTTACCCTCTCCCTTAAAACCCATATCCTTTTGTCTTTCCTTCTCCTTCCCTCTTTCCTGACGAGGCAACCATTGGTTGCGAAAGCTAGAATTTTGTGTGTATGTTTGTGTTTGTTTGTGTGTCTATCGACCTGCCAGCGCTTTTGTTTGGTAAGTTTCATCATCTTTCTTTTTAGATATATTTTTCCCACGTGGAATATTTCCCTCTATTATTTATATATATATATATATATATATATATATATATATATATATATATAAAGATGATGTGACTTACCAAACGAAAGCGCTGGCACGTCGATACACACACAAACATACACACAATTTTACTAGCTTTCGCAACTAACGGTAGCTTCATCAGGAAAGAGGGAAGGAGAGGGAAAGACGAAAGGATTTGGGTTTTAAGGGAGAGGGTAAGGACTAATTCCAATCCCGGGAGTGGAAAGACTTACCTTAGGGGGAAAAAATGATGGGTATACACTCGCGCGCGCACACACACACACATATCCATCCACACATATACAGACACAAGCAGACATATACAGAGGCAAAGAGTTTGGGCAGAGATGTCAGTCGAGGCGGAAGTGCAGAGGCAAAGATGTTGTTGAATGACAGGTGAGGTATGAGTGGCGGCAACTTGAAATTAGTGGAGATTGAGGCCTGGTGGATAACGGGAAGAGAGGATATATTGAAGAGCAAGTTCCCATCTCTGGAGTTCGGATAGGTTGGTGTTAGTGGGAAGTATCCAGATAACCCGGACGGTGTAACACTGTGCCAAGATGTGCTGGCCGTGCACCAAGGCATGTTTAGCCACAGGGTGATCCTCATTACCAACAAACACTGTCTGCCTGTGTCCATTCATGCGAATGGACATTCCCACATAGAATGTGTCACAGTGTAGGCAGGTCAGTTGGTAAATCACATGGGTGCTTTCACACGTGGCTCTGCCTTTGATCGTGTACACCTTCAGGGTTACAGGACTGGAGTAGGTGGTGGTGGGAGGGTGCATGGGACAGGTTTTACACCGGGGGCAGTTACAAGGGTAGGAGCCAGAGGGTAGGGAAGGTGGTTTGGGGATTTCATAGGGATGAACTAACAGGTTACGAAGGTTAGGTGGACGGCGGAAAGACACTCTTGGTGGAGTGGGGAGGATTTCATGAAGGATGGATCTCATTTCAGGGCAGGATTTGAGGAAGTCGTATCCCTGCTGGAGAGCCACATTCAGAGTCTGATCCAGTCCCGGAAAGTATCCTGTCACAAGTGGGGCACTTTTGTGTTTCTTCTGTGGGAGGTTCTGGGTTTGAGAGGATGAGTAAGTGGCTCTGGTTATTTGCTTCTGTACCAGGTCGGGAGGGTAGTTGCGGGATGCAAAAGCTGTTGTCAGGTTGTTGGTGTAATGGTTGAGGGATTCCGGACTGGAGCAGATTCGTTTGCCACGAAGACCTAGGCTGTAGGGAAGGGACCGTTTGATGTGGAATGGGTGGCAGCTGTCATAATGGAGGTACTGTTGCTTATATATATATGTCTGCTTGTGTCTGTATGTGTGGATGGATATGTGCGTGTGTGCGAGTGTATACCTGTCCTTTTTTCCCCCCTAAGGTAAGTCTTTCCGCTCCCGGGATTGGAATGACTCCTTACCCTCTCCCTTAAAACCCACTTCCTCTCGTCTTCCCCTCTCCTTCCCTCTTTCCTGATGAGGCAACAGTTTGTTGCGAAAGCTTGAATTTTGTGTGTATGTTTGTGTTTGTTTGTGTGTCTATCGACCTGCCAGCGCTTTTGTTCGGTAAGTCACCTCATCTTTGTTTTTATAACAGGGGTGTTGTGTTGGAGTAGTATTGGCCTGCTAATCTATCTGCTGTACATGGTGGCCTGTACATGTGGGACAAGTGAATACAAGTTGGTAGGGATAGAGGAGGGAATGGACAGAGCAAGGGGAAGGAGGGAAAGGACAAAGAGAGGGGGAGGTGGAAAAGGAGAGAGAGAGAGAGAGAGAGAGAGAGAGAGAGAGAGAGAGAGCATGCATGGACACTTAGAGGGAGGAAGGGGTGAACACAGAGGGGGAGAGGAGGAGGTGTATTTAATATGTGTTGAACACATACACAGGCGAAGACGTGGAGAAAAAGCCTTGTAAATAAAAAAATGTAGTTGTTGTTCCTCTATGTCAATGCAATATTGGTGCATGTAATGATTTTTCTAATGTACTGATGGATTGCATTTTTTTTTACAATTTGATCCTTGTATGCATTTTTTCTTACTGTTTTTTTAGATATAGGACTAGTATGCAAAGCATGATGAAGTTTAGGCAAGAAGATGATGAACCATGTGTCAATATAAAAAAAAAGTGAAATAGAAGGCAACAAAGACTTACATGAAATCATTTGCAGTAGCAGCCTTATCTAAAAGAATATTTGTATCTGATGATCTGCATCAATCATGAATCAGTTTTTCAAATGACACTATACACGGCACCCACTGTGACAAGACTTTACAAAGAGATGGAGCATTTAAATATAATACTAGAACTGATCCTGTTAGAATAGAATCTGTGAAATTATATTGAACTACAAGGAAAATTTGACCAAGGAAACTGTAAAATTGCATGGAGACAAAGTGGTTGGCCAGTATATACATTTTGGTCTTCAACTTATCCTCGTATTCTGCCATCCATTTTGATGCATTCTCTATTTGCTCATACAATGCGAGCTTCACAAACAGTGTTTACATTTTCAGTGGAAACTTTTTTCTTCAGTTGTAGATTTTTTTCTTGTGTCCAGAATTTAATTATTTACACAATTATTCACTGCATAATACTTGTTATTTGTTATGTTTATCTTTCTCACTCTTTCATTTCTCTCTGGTTACCCCTCCTTTCCAACTTTCCCGTATTTCTAATTGCACTATTTATTCCATTTTTCATCACACCAGTGCTGGAGCTAATCAGCTAATGACACGCATATCGTTAGCAGATTAGCTCCAGTTCTGGCACGATGTCTGTACTTGTTGCTTGGCTTCTTTATACCAATTTGTATGGGCACTATACACCACGTGCCCACAGCAATATGCTGCACACATCTTGTTGTCGACACTCACAAATAATGCTGCAGTTGTAACCTTCTGAAGAAGGATGCCGAGTGCCTCAAACTGGCTAAGGAAATTAAATTTCTTTTATGCAAATGGTTGCTGATTATTTCAATATATTATGATTGGTTTTAGAATTTCTGGATCCAGATTTCCAGTAATCCTGATTACCCACGGTCCCACCTAGTCTCGATAAATGAGGTCCCATTGTTACTACTGTTTTGGTTAAATAGATGTTATTGATAAGTTCTCAAAATTTTGTCACTCAGCGGTACATACTGACAAGCTGTTCTCTCTACTTGCAATTTTGCTGAAATTATACCAACATTTCTGTACAGCACTATGTGACTGACTGGAACTGCTATTTTTGAAACTAGGAAATGGGAATGCTGTTGCAGGCCAGCATGCTGGCAGGCTTCACTGGCAGTGAGGCGATTGTACAGCGCGCCAACAACAATCTGATCGAGCTAGGCAAGCGGCTGCTGACGAGTGCCGAGCTCGGTGACACAGACGAGGTGCGGCTGCTCATGAGCCGTGGCGCGCCCTTCGCCACCGATTGGGTGAGTCTCTCGTGTCGTGTACTGGCTGTATGGGTGGGACAGGGAATGAGAGAGTGCTTGAGGTAATTGGGCTGAATGTGTACCCGCGTGGCTTGACTGGCTCAGTGTAAGTGCATCAAATATATGTGGAGTGACCAATGTCAACACATTCTGAAATGTAGTGGAGTGGAGCCTTTCCACTTACTCATGTATTACTCTTAGAGTGAATAAATATTAGCTTTCATCCTGTTGTAATTTACCTTTGAACAGTTACCCAGTAAATATCAAAATTAATTCACATTTCGCTGATTCATAGTCTGTACTTGCAAGGAGAGGTCTTCACCGGTGGGATCAGCTTTTTTAGAACCGTCTACATGGTGATGTAGGTTAAGATCCCAGCTCTCACACCCTGTATTGAATTGAAATTAATAGATAATATTAAGTAAAATAACACGAAAAAAGATTTCAAGCAGAAAAAGAATGATAGGAAGAAAAATGGGAGTGAATGAAGAAGTTGATAAGGTGATTAAAATGATGTGACAAAGGAGTAGAAATAAAAAATTATGTTTAAACAAATTAATTGAATAAAAATAATGATCTGTACTTAGCTTATCCATTACACCACACAATCAGTCAATATGATTCTACTATTTTAATGTTGTTGAGTGTCACGTAAACTTCCAGTTTTTTTTTTCTTTCTTTATTTTTTTTTTCTTTTTCTTTTTCTTTTTCTTTTTTTTTTTCTGGCAATAATGAGGTCTTACCAGGATGAATGGCTGCAAAGCGTTATGGCTGGGATCTCAACCTACATCACTAGATAGATGGTTACAAAAAGTCGATCCCACCACTAGGGATCCCTCCTTGTTAGTTTTGCTGGGAAGTACTTATTTTAGAGAAGAACACATTTAAAACTTCTTAGTACCATGTGCTCTAAAAATTTTGATTCTGCTAATAAACTTTTGTTGGCCTTTACTGACTTAAAATACTAAGTTTTATGACTGCAATATTTTGAAAGTAATTTTAGTGTAAGGAAGTACAATAAAGATCACTGTTTGAGTTCCACACCAAAGAAGTGAGACCTGATTTAACAATATTTAGAAAGGCATGCACATTACTGAGACCCACAAAGAAATGTATGTTAATTATGTTATGCTACTGTCTAAATTCATGACCATAAACTGTATGAAATCAGCCTATTTAAATATTTGTTTGAAATATTGGTGTAAGCATTCTTTGGCTTAGACAATGTACAAAATCATGAAATTAGGCATTGTGGGAAGTATATATATTGTCAACAGTAGCCAGTAGTGCTCTGTGTGCAATTGCCATGAACTGATTTGGAGTGTGCATAGCTCTTGCTACCACTGGACTGGAAGTTGTTAAGGCTTGAAATAAGCCTTTGTGATGTCTCTAGTCTGAATTATGGTTTGAACGAACTGTATGGCAACAAATTGATATTTTGAATCATCTGTAACTGTTTTAGTCTGCTAGGTTTCAAGCAGTCATCCACCAGTGTGCTCAGTATTCAATTAATCCCCATAAAAGGCAAAGATCAGTGAACATGGAGTTTATTATTTATGAAGACCTTTATTGTGAACTGAGAAGTATATAGAAATGATGAAAGTCCATTAGTCAGTCATTACATTATGTCTCTTACTCCAAATATTTAAGATTTATTGCCTTAGAAGTTTCTCTGGCTAGGTACTTAAAATTTTATAGCAGGGAGATAATTATTTTTCAGCTAACAAACAAAACCAAATGAGAACCAATTACTCCTTGCAGATAGATAGTGGAGGATGTATAATGACACCAAAAAAATGAAAAAAAGGTCACCCTAACTTTAAAATATATGCTATTTTTATGGTCTTGATGGAAACATACTCTCACACAGACTCCCAAATACACAGCTTCATTGTTGTAACTCACTGATTCGAATGATGGCAGTTCAGATCCCTGTTTGGTTGGCCAAATTGATATTTTCTTTCATTTACATAAATCAGTTTTGGCAAATGCTGTAATGGTTGTTTTGAAAAGGGCATGGCCTATTTTCTTCTCTAATGTGAAGATACTGCCGTTAATGACTTCAACACCATCTATACATAAAGCCAAAGTTCTATATGTTTTTCCAGCGGGTGTGAGAGTGCGCACTCATGTTTTGTTTGTTACTTTCATCCTGGAATTTCTGTTGTCATAATAAAATGTGATTATATTTGATTTTGATTGCTAACACACATTTTTGTTGAAAAACTTTAATGTTTTAAGAATGAATGTTCAGGAGCTGAAAACAGAGAATGATGTAAAGTTGGCATGAACAGATGTGGTAGATGAAAGTGTTTGCCCAATGTAATATGCATTATGTGCCTCCATAGTTTTTTGTATTTCTCTTTTCTCTCTTTAAGAAATTTGGTAGTCAGCAAGACAGTGAAGGACAAGAAAACTTAAGACACTGAAAAAGTTATTCAGAGTCTTAAATCATCATAAAAAGATGTTTTGAAATCATTGAAATAATAATTATTACAGTGACTTTATCATCCAAGAACCTTTATTTAAGGAAAAAAGAAAGAAGAACTTTAGACTTATACCGTGTGTGTGTGTGTGTGTGTGTGTGTGTGTGTGTGTGTGTGTGTGTGTGATTATAATCTACTGGAATGAATCACAACATCTTGGCAGACACCTTTTCCATCTACACATGAAAGATAGTATACTGCATAGTTATTTTCTGTGTACTCGGGCATGAATCCATTGTGCAAATCTGTTATTAATGTAGTTAACATGCCTACTTTGTTGTTCTGCTCCAATATTTGTTAGAAACAATTAGGCATATTTTCAGCTGGGGACAAGCCCACTACACGCAGCAGCAGCCAATGGCCACCTGGAGACATGCGAATTGCTGTTGCGAGCAGGAATATCACGGGATGCGCGGACCAAGGTCGACCGAACCCCTCTGCACGTAGCAGCCCAGGAGGGCCACACAGACATTGTTGAACTGCTCCTGGACACGGGTGCTGACGTTGATGCCAAAGACATGGTATGACATCCAGTTCCTTTCACTGTCCCAATATGAAGTGACTGTGTGGAGTCAGAGAGGAGTCAAGTGTTTTTTTGTCATCAGTTTTCTGATTGGTTTGATGCGGTTTGCCATGAATTCTTCTCTTGTACCAATCTTTTCAACTCTCTGTGGCACCCTTGTTTTAGATGTGTTTTGGTCTCTGTCTACCCTTGCAGTCTTTTGCCTCATACAGCTCCCATGCCCTATCATCCTGTCCCTTCTTCTTATCACAATTTTCTATATGTTCCTTTCTTTGCCGATTCCATGGAGAATGTCTTCATTCCTTATCTTATTTGTCTGCCTGATTTTCAACATTGTCCTATAGCACATCTCAAATGCTACAATTGTCTTCTACATCGGTTTTCCTACAGTCCGTGACTCACTACCATATAGTGCTGTGATCCAAACATGTATTCTCAGAAATTTGTTCCCCAAATTAAGGTTGATGTTTGTAAACCTTTCTTTTAGTTCTGTCATTGCTTCTTTGATGTATAGATTAATCAGTAGTGTAGTCTTACACCCTTTTTAATCCAAGTGCTTTGTTCTCAGTCATCCATTCTTATTCTTCCCTCAAAGTTCTTGGGAAATAGGATTAAACCATAGGGAAAGACAGGTAATCCCTTCTTTCCATAGCTTAATCACATTTTTCTCAGAAAGTTGAACATTTTGCACCATTTTAAACTGTCAAACTTTTTTTCCATATTGGTAGATCTCATGAACATTAGGGATGTATTTAATAATAATATTCTGTCTTTTGTCACAATATTTTTATTTTTGATTGCTGCCCAATCAGTTTCTGAGCTACTACTTCCACTTCAAGGACTGTATAGATATAAAGTGCATTACATTTGCTTCAGTTTTTCATTTAATAGTAACAGAATGACACAGTTGTTAAATTTAACAAGATAGCTGTCTCATATGGGATTAATGACAGATAACAGAGAAATGAGAGGAATAAAGATCAAGGTAGTTAATGGAGGTAAGAGGGTGTATTTATGTGTGAGGCAGGGACAAGGAAATTGTGTTCATTGCTTCTTGTGAGGCTGTTGTGCTAAGAGACAGTCATTACTGAAAACAGGAATTGATTTGTTGTATCCACTATCTGTACATTCATTCACAATGTCAGTGGGTTGGAAAATCTGTTTTCTGCATATTTCTAGTGCCTACATTATACTAAATTTTGTGCCTGAAAGTTTTCTGTGGCAGTTTGTGAGATCCTTATTGATATCTGAAAGCCAGTTTTGGTGTCATAAAGGTGAGCTACCATTGCAGATTTATTTGTATTTGTATTTGTATTTATTTATTTATCCTGTGGATCACATATTGTACAAAGTACACATGATATAGGACAAGTCATTTTTCTTAACAAATATGTAGTTTGGAGAAAAAAAATAGGCAATGGACTGCCATTTAAAAAAATGTACACAAAATTGTTCGTTGATGAATATAGTAACTTCACATACAGAGAATACAACAATTTACATGGGGAACTAAGAAACATGTAGGCAATGTAGTACTACTTTAAATTTACACAAATAATCACTGAGATTACAGAATAGTGAAAATGTCAACTGGAAACACAACAGAAGGACAATGTCATTTAAAAACTACATTAAACATGAAATTAACATTGAGATTTCACAGACAATTAAGTTTTAATACTAATAGAATGTGTACTTGTACATTCAAAAAGCGAGTTAAAAAATTTTGGGAAGTGAAACTGAAACATAGTTATGTATAGTAGAAATTAGGTTATTATATTGCCTACAGAATGTTTTACTCTAATCACAGTATTTTACAAAAGAACTTTATAATTTTTCATTTCCAGGAATTCTTGTACTGAATAGAAACAGTGGTTTGTCAGAAATGCCTTTAGTTTATTTTTAAATATTGGATCTGGAGCAGTTTTTATTTGTTCTGGAATTTTATTGTGTAATACGACACCCAGATGAGTTATATATTTTTGGTATGATGATGTCCTTGAAAAAAATTGATGGATATTAGATTGCCCTCTGGTATAATGAGCGTGTATATCATTGTTTTGGATTAATTTGCCTGTTCTTGAGAGGTATTCCCTGGTGAATAGGATTGTTTCTTGAATGAATAGGGATGGGATGCTTAGAACATTAAGTTTTATAAATTGACATTTACAGGATTCCAGCTTTTTTAGGCCACAGATTATCCTCAGTGCTCTTTTTTGTAGTTTAAATATATTTGTGCTGTGAGTTGAATTTCCCCAAAAGATGATTCCATAGCGGAGCAACGAGTGGAACTGCGCGTGGTATGCTTGCATTAGTGTGGATTTACTTGTAGTAGATTTTAGTATTCTTAGTCCATAGCACAATGATGAGAGTTTCTTTGATAAGTTGTTTATATGTGTGCCCCATTTTAAATTGTGTTGGACCCATAGACCCAAAAATTTTGTTGCATTTACGTTTTCAATTTTATCATTATTTAACTTTACTTGGATAGTTTTTTGATTGGATGTGGGAATTAGATGGAAGTTGATACATACAGTTTTCCCACTATTAACAATTAGGCCATTTTTGTTAAACCACTCAGAAAGTTTTTTCATAGAGTTATCAGATATTGTCTGAAGGGATTCAGGGCTAGGTCCAGTCAACACTATGCTTGTATCATCAGCAAACAGGATAGTTTTTTGTGGGCTCATACGTTCAACAAGATCATCTATGTAAATGAGGAAAAGTAATGGCCCTAGCACAGAACCCTGGGGAACACCATATCTTATTGTTCTTTCCTCCGAGAGGAAAACTGTGTTATTTATTTTATTCTGTACATTAATATCGTATTGAAGTGATACCTTCTGTCTGCGGTTTTGTAGGTAAGAGCATAGCCAGTTGTGAGCCACACCTCTTATTCCTCTTCTTTCCAATTTAGCAAGCAGTATTTTATGATCTAGTACGTCAAAGGCTTTAGAGAGATCTAAGAAGATACCTGCAGCTATATTATGTTGGTCAATTGATTTCAGTATGTGGTCCAACAGTTCAAAAATTGCTGTCTGGGTGGATAAAGATTTACTAAAACCATGTTGTTGAATGCTGATTGGTGCGTGGTTTTTTATGAAATTTATAAGCCTGTCATAAAAAAGTTTTTCCAGGATTTTTGAAAAGATGCTTAATATGGATAATGGTCTATAATTGGATACTAAATCAGGGGAACCTTTCTTTAGTAATGGTGAGACTTTAGCTATTTTGAGAGCATCTGGAAAAATGCCAGTTTTTAATGATTGGTTGTAGATGGTTGATAATGGCTTTACTATATGGGGAGCACACACCTTTAATATGAGGTCAGGTACTTCATCATAGCCACTAGAGATTTTATTGGGTAACAATTTTATTATGTTCCTAATTTCATCAGGGTTTGTTTCATAAACAAACATTGTAGCATTAGTGCTGTTTGACGTATTGGTGGAATTGAAGAACGATACCTTGCAGTTTGCCTGAATGAGATCTTCTGCTAGTGAGGTGAAATATTCATTGAACTTGTTTACAACTGTGTATGGATCTGTGACCTTAGAGTCATTAAGTGTTAGGGAAATGTTTTCCTTTTTAGGTGTTGAACTACAAGTCTCTTTTTTAATAACTTTCCACATAGCTTTCATTTTGTTTGAAGAGTTTCTTATGAAATTGTCATTCCATAAAAGTTTTGCCTGTCTAATCACTCTAAGATAAGTTTTTTTGTAGGCTTTACAATAGTCAGAAAATTCTTCAGTGACTATGTATTTTTTGGAGCAATATTGGAGAAATCTGTTTCTCTCGCTAGAAATTTTGATTCTTTTTGTTACCCACGACTTTCTATTTTGATTGCTTGAAGTTTTTGTTTCAAAAGGAAATGCTGTATTAAAGTAATAAAGGAAGGTGTTATGGAAGCTTAAGAACATATTATCAACAGTTGTTTGCATGTAAACACTGTCCCAATTTTCCTTAGCTAATAGGAAGTTAAAAATCCTAATTTATGAGGCACATTTAAAGATAGAGCTGAGATGTGTTCATTATATCATGTGAAAATGATTTACCTGTAGTATCTGTGTAAAAACTGGGACAGTCTCTACATGTGATCCTGTAAACAGCTGGTTGCTTATGTTTGTCAAGTTGTAACTGCGAGGAAGGATATGCTTTATTTTATTATTTTTATAATAGCTTAGTTTAATACCATACCTTTTGAATGGATCAGCAGTTTTATAATGGAACAATTATGTAACCTTTCCATTAAAACATCAAATTTATTTTGTGTTGTCAGTACCGTAGCAAGCAGCATTGTCTGCAGTGCTACATTTTTTACTCCTTTTTTGTTTTATGAGATTTGCTCCTGCTGGCAAGCAAGCAGACTTGTTTGGCTTCAGTTTGATCTTTTGTTTATTTCTGTTTTGGTACTCTAGTGAGAAATTATTGACTTTGAATGTCCATAGTTGATGAATTATTGGTTTCACTGACATAACATGTTATTACAATCATTTACAGACACACCAGCTGTTTCTTACAAGTTCTGCAAAATATGCATATGTGTGTGGAGGTCGTTGACTACGTAGGCCCCACCAAAACTATTTTCCCATCCCGTACTGCACTGGTACGGGCAAAGTTGTTTTGTACGCACTCTACTAAAGTCTGGGCAGTCTTTTTCTATGCCTCCAGTGTTTATCGGAGGTGTTAATCTCTGTGTTCTGTGACGTGTGGTGAGCGAAGATATATGTGTGATGTGGTTGCTTCAGAAGCCCACAATGAGGAGGTAGTACAGTTGCTCATCTGTTAATAACGTCCACCATTTAGTGATTTGCTATGCGCTGACCCATTCATCCCCTGTTACAATTTGCAATAGTTGATATGATCTCTGTCACTAATACATTGTTACCAACAACAGTTGACTCTGGCAACAGAGATTTTTATTGTATCAAGGTACTCAAAGTACACCTAGATGAGTTGCCAAGTGGAAAGTTGTAAATTATATTCTAACAAATATGTAGAAATAATTTTGAAATTAGTACTACAACCCATTAATTCAGTCATGTATTTGCTTTGTATGAGAGGGAAGGGAAAGGTCAGGAGACTGTAACTGTTATGTAGATACAAATCATGTAGCATACACAACCACACTTAATGGTTTATTTTCAAACCACACAACACAAGCCTTACAACTTTGATATAATGCATCACACATGAGATTTCTATTTAGTATGTATCTTCAACTATGGTAATTTGGTATTTTCATGTGGACAAAATGTCACATCTACCAAAAATTAATTTCAGTATATTTTCATTTTAGTGGGTGATGTGAAATATGAAATAACTTTGCTATAAATCGTTGTTTCATAATATTTCTGAAGAAAGCTTATATGATGTACTCAAGGGTAAAGTGCTGTGTCAAAGTAGCCACCTGATGAACATTGTTGTTTCTGATAAGTAAATCAAGCATGTAACAGCAAGATGAAACTTAATTAGGTGTTATGTATGTTTATACAGCAATACGGCACATGAACATGGAAAAGTTGAAAATTTGTTTGTTCACAAATTTACAACATTCTGGTTTGAATTTTTGTTAAGTTTTGCAATAACACATTTTGGTGATATCCTCATTTGTGCAGCTGAAAATGACACCTCTGCACTGGGCAGTGGAGAGGGAGCATGTAGAGTGTGTTCGACTGTTGCTGCAGCACGGAGCCAACCCCCACTACGTCAGCAAGTTCGACAAGACAGCGTTCACGATGGCACTCGAGGCCAACCGGCACGACATTCTTGAGATGCTCGAGGTTAGTCCACTGGCTGCGCATCTTGGCGACAACTGAAGTCTCTGACAGAAATAGTGCAACCAAAATAGAAGAAACCAAATTTCTATTTCTAGAGTAATCGAGCCACCTTCTCCCTATTATAAATATTGAATGTTGTTTCTTTTGACTACAGTAAACATTTGCCAGGGTGCTGAAATTTAGCATGCATTTTTCTAACAGTTGCAATCCACTTTTCCTTCCTGTAAATAAATTGTTCACATCCCTAAACATGGTATTCAGAAATTTTAGAACTTGTAGAGGTGAGTGAATTTTGAATAGGAACCTATGCTCCGAAACGTCATATGGCGACACTACGGAGTCTCGAAGTTGTAGGCACCGGCACCTGTATAGGTATGTATGTACAGGGTGAGTCTGTGATGATGATGTGTCAAACTTTCTAGGATGGTGGAGAGAAATAGGTGTACCAGAAACATTTGAGTCAAAAGTTATAAGGGAAAACCGTTCTGATATCTCTGACTGTGGTATACACGTACTGATACTGTTTCTGCTAAGATGGTAGGGTAGCCAACTTCCAGAGTCTGAGAGAGGAACTATGAGCATTTGTTCACCTTTGCTACTGTGAACCACATCTCATCTACTTAACAAGTGCACATAGCTTGTAAGGTATGTATGCATTTTGGAGTCCGTGTTTACTAGACATATTTTCTTGTTTTGTACCATACTACCACTTAAAGTTGTCTACCTTACAATCTTAGCAACAACAATATCTGTACATTTTGGCCACTGGCAGAGGTATCAAAATGATTTATGCTTATAACTTTCGACTGGTTCATTTCCGGTATATGGACCCTTACTTCAGATTGATATATTTATCCATCTCCCTCATCCTAGAAAGTTTTTAACATCATCATGGAATTGTTCTGTATATACTTACATTTATAGGCATTGGTGCCTATAACTTTGATGCTCTGTAGTGTCGATGGGTGACATTTCTGGACATGGGTTCCACTTCAAAATGTTGCGTACTCACTCCTTGCATGTGGTATGACTTCATGTCACAGCTGCTAGTGATTCAGGAAACTCTGACGGAAGAATGATACATCATGGACATCCTGCACCCCATGTGTTACTGCTCCTGTGACAATATCATGATGTCATTTTTCAAAAGGAGGTTGCTCATCCATACATAGCTTATGTGTCTGTGAATTGCCTGTGTGATGCAGAGGTGCTTTCATGGCCAGTAAAATCCCCATATTTGATCTTGATAAATAAGAGTTAAGGGGCACGAAAGGGAAGCAGTGGTTGAGAAGGGAGTGAGACAGGGTTTTAGCCCATCCCTAATATTGTTCAATTTGTATGTTGGGCAAGGAGTAAAGGAAACAGAAAAAATTTGTAATTGGAATTAAAATCCACAGAGAAGAAATAAAAACTCAGAGGTTTGGCTTTGATATTGTAATTCTGTCATAGACAGCAAAGGGCCTGGAAGAACAGCTGAACGGAATGGACAGTGTCTTGAAAGGAGGATATAAGATGAACATCAACAAAAGCAAAATGAGGATAATGAAATGTATTTGAATTAAATCAGGTGATGCTGAGGGAATTAGTTTAGAAATGAGACACTTAAAGTAATAAATGAGTTATGCTACTTGGGAATCAAAATAACTGATGATGGTCAAAGTAGGGAGGATATAAAATGTAGACTAGCTATGGCAAGGCAAGTGTTTCTGAAGAAGAGAAATTTGTTAACATTGAGTATAGATTAAAGCGTCAGGAGGTCTGTTTTGAAAGTATTTGTGTGGAGTGTAGCCATGTATGGAAGTGAAACATGGACAGTAACTAGTTTGGACTAGAAGAGAATAGAAGCTATCGAAATGTGGTGCTACAGAAGAATGCTGCAGATTAAATGGGTAGATTACGTAACTAATGAGGAGGTACTGAATAGAATTGGGGAGAAGAGGAATTTGTGGCACAACGTGACTAGAAGAAGGGATTGATCGGTAGGACACATTCTCAGACTCCAAGGGATCACCAATTTAGTATCGTGCAGGGTGGAGGGTAAAAATCATAGAGGGAGACCAAGAGATAAATACACTAAGCAGCTTCAGAAGGATATAGGTTGCAGTAGTTATTCGGAGATGAAGTGGCTCATCCAGGATAGAGTAGCATGGAGAGGCACATCAAATCGACTGAAGATCGCAACAACAACAACAAAGGAACACGTGTGCTGTGAGCTCAAACGTCATAGTGCCAGTATTCAGGATATCGATGACCAGTTACAACACTTGTAGGCTAGCTTGCTTCAGGAGAGGTTACAGTGGCTTTATGACACCTTCCCCAACTGAGTCAGTGCATACATCCAGGCCACAGCAGTATGCAACAACCCTCTGTTGAATGGGCTCATACTGCCAAGTTCTTTGTAAATGTTACTCGATTTTGCATTCACTGTAATAACATTACGTACCCTCTCAGCCTGTTTCCTCCTCCTGTTCTGGGTGCATCCGTTTTTTAGTTAAGTTACTTATTCAGTTTCATGTTCCATGAATCATTTGCATGATAAAACGTAATGATGTGGAACCTCAGGCTTCTTACAGATGATGCACCTATCTAGAAGGAAATTCTGTGTGCAAAAAATGGCAGAAATATCCATTTAGATCTTGTCAAAGTATGAGCCTGGTGCAAATACTGGTGACTAGCTCTTCATGTAGAAAAGTGGGAAGTTGCATACAGGAACAACTACTCAAAGCCAGATTGAGTATTGTCATACAAATGTTGGAGAGTAGTGATGTGTAGAGGTATCTGCTGGGGCAACCATACATCATACAATTAATTGGTAGGATACTGGGAAACCACAGTTTATCAACAAGAAAGTTTGGATACAAAATTCTTGTATGTATTGTACCGAAACACTGCTCAAGTGGCAGGACATGCATTCTGGTTGGGCTAGCAGTGGACATTGACCTTATACAAATTAGGTCAGTGTGAACAGTCACAGGCTTTTTGACTGAGTGAACATGTAACATAAATGATAAAAAATCTTCACTGGCAGACACTTGAAGAAAGATGCTGTACATCTCGACAGAAGCTGTTTAGAAAGTTTTGAGAACTGTCTTTCACAGCTCAAACTAGAAATAATCTAATGTCCCCTGTGTGTCTATCCCATAGTGATGATACACATAAAATCAGGCAAAATACAACTCCTACAGAGGTATGTGGATAGTAAATCTTCCCACTTCCCATCTGTGAATGAAATGAGTAGAAGAAAAAGTACCTCCTGCCAAGTGCTTCACAGCGATTTATGGAGTCTAGATGTAAATGATGTGGTCTGGGCAGTTAGATCTCGAAATGTAGTCTGCCAGCCACTGACGATAACTCTCCCAGCTTTTTTCTCAGGAGTGGACTCAATTCCAGCAGAGCTCTTAAAACTTCTCATATTGAGAATGCCAAGGCATGTATGGGAGGTGGCATTAGAGTAGTGAGAGCTACAGATTGTATCACAATATAAAATAGAGTCCAAAAATTTGTATTTCACTTCTACAACCTATCTGCAACATATTATAAACATCAAATAAATTGTAGCAAATAATTATCTCACGGTCTTCAAGTAAATAATGGGGTGATTACGATTGTTCACTGCGGAAAGTTAATTAAGATATTTGTGCATGTGCGATCTTTTTCGTGTATCCCACCAAATAATTAAGACTGTTTCAAATGCATTTTGGCACTATATTTTCTCCTTTCAAAGCGACAGCTCACAGTATACACTGAGGTGAAAAAGTCGTGCGATATCTCCTAATATCATGTTCAACCCCCTTTTGCCTGGTGGAGTGCAGCATCTCAACGTGCTGTGATCTCAACAAGTTGCTGGAAGTCCCCTGTAGAAATATTGAGCCATGCTGCCTCTATAGCCATTCATAATTGTGAAAATGTTGCTGGTGCAGGATGTTGTGCATGGACTGACCTGGCAATCTGCGTGGCCAAATCATTCACTCGAACTGTCCAGAATGTTCTTCAAACCAATTGTGGACCGGTGACATGCCACATTGTCATCCATAAAAATTCCATCGTTGTTTGGAAACATGAGGTCCATGAATGGCTGTAAATGGTCTCCAAATAGCTGAACATAACCGTTTCTAGTCAAAGATTGGTTCAGTTGGACCAGGGGGCCCAGTCCATGTAAACACAGCCTATGCCATTATGGAGCCACCACCAGTTTACACATTGCCTTGTTGACAAGTTTGGGCCATGGCTTTGTGGGGTCTGCATCACACTCAAACCGTACTATCAGCTCTTACCAACCGAAATTGGGACTGAACTGACCAGGTTACAGTTTTCCAGTCATCTAGGATCCAATCGATATGGCCACAAGCCAAGAAGTGCTGCAGGTAATGTTGTCTAGGAAAGGCACTCACGTCGGTCATCTGCTACCGAAGCCCATTAAAATCAAATTCCTCCACACTGTCCTAATAAATACATTTGTCGAAGATCCACATTGATATCTGGGGTTATTTCAAGCAGTGTTGTTTGGCCGTTAGTGCTGACAACTCTACACAGACAACGCTGGTCTCAGTTTTTAAGTGAAGGCTGTTGGCCACTGTGTTGTCCGTGGGGAGAGACAATGCCTGAAATGTGGTATTCTTGGCACATTCTTGACTGTATGGATCTGGGAGTATTGAATTCCCTCTGAAATGGAATCTCCCATGCATTTTATGCCACGTTAAAAAATCTGTTCGCTCCTGTTGTGCAGCCGTAATCGTGTCAGAAACCTTTTCACATGAATGACCTGAGTAGAAATGACAGCTCCACCAATGCACAGCCCTTTTATACCTGGTGTATGTGATACTGCTGCCATCTGTATATGTTCATATCACTATCCCATGACTTTCATCACCTCAGTGTATATACATGATCTGAAAATTTGCAATCTATTCTCACATTTTTAACACTGTCCCGATTCTCTCTCAACATTTAATTTGACTCTACTGTCTTGGTAAGCACCAGATGACCCATAAAAATAGAATTGTAAACATTACAATATTAGATAACATTCTTTAAATGTTTATAAGATTAAACATATAATTAAAATTTATGGGTTTACAAAACTTTGAATACACATTATTGTTTTACCAAATGACAAAATCTAATTGAAATTATTAAAGTTTTGAGGAAAATTGGTTTTCCTTGCAAATTTTAACAAATATGAACTCCTCAACAATTAATTTCAAATAATATTGAATCTAATATTAATTATGGAATTACAAATACACCTTCATGTTTCTTAGGTTTTGAATAGAAGTTGTACATTTCAGATTGATTATCTATTTCTTACATAATGAAATATACTGTAAAATAGAAGCTACATTGTGTTGTTTTTGAAAAATTGATTCTACATTACATTAGTAACAGTGAAATACACATGCTTTTTTTTTTACACAAATGTCTAACAACATACAACAAATGACAAAAGTTTAAACTGTAACTATGAAACATATTGATTCACAGAATCTAGTAGCGAGTGCATCACAACCAAAGTGTATTGAGTAGTGAATAAAAGAATCTAGGTCTGGTACATTATGAGGTGATTAGATGGTACTCACAGTAGTTTACTGTGCCTGATATTTGTTAATGAACGAGATTCTCTTGCATCGGAAAACAATGCCGACATCTCTATAGATTACATTAATTGATGAGTTGTATCTAGTTGTAGATTAGGTATTTTTCATTGATTGTATTTTCAACACCTTTTGTGATGGGACTAAGAATATCTGTACAAGGCATTAAATTTTTTGCTTCTGAGACACTGTGCCATTCTAGTTTTCTAGTAGTTTATTGCAAAATATGAATGGTATAAAATGTGGACAAGGTTATTCTCTGTTAACCTTTTATCTCAGTACTTTCCTGATTGTCAGTGTTATGCTGAGTGTGAATCTTTCATATTAAAAAGTGTACCACCTTTTAATTCTTGAGTGGGAAAAGATGATAGACAAGCGCTTGCATTATCCCAGTGATGAGAAAATGTGCTGCTTGCAATACAGCTGGATTTTTTTTATGATTCTTCTCTGATCTTTCTGAAAGGTGCCTCTCCGTATTTTGATTTTTTAACATTTTTCTCTGTTGAATTATCTGCTTCAGCTTCCTTTTCTCACCAAAGATATAAATGTTGACCACTTTCACATTAAAATCTAGTCTCTTAGAAAATAATTCATGTTAAATTCATTCATTGTCTTAATAAGACTCCATTGTCAACTTCAAGCAATCTCCTAATGTGAGACTGGAGTTCGAACTCAGGTTGTGACAAGTACCCTCGTGGGTTACAGAGCCGATGGCCTTGCCATGTTGGTAACACCAGTTCCCACCTGAATACAGAAGATAAGCAACATTGGGCCCACTTAGTATTTGGATGGGTGACTGCCTGGAGAAAACTGGGTGCTTTTGGTTTTAAGGACACACAAATCGCTGGAATGACATCCCATTGAAAGACTTGCACTGGGATGTGCTGGGACGTGATATTTATTTATTATTTATCGGTTACAGACATCCATCACGGCGGCGGCGACTGCTTCTGCCACTCTCGAGGCAACAGAAAGCCTCGCACTGGTCCTTGGGCAGGTGCCGGTCCCAGCTCACCAGGAGGAAGTGCAGACATCCTCACAGACATCCTCACAGACATCTTCGCAGACATCCTCACAGACATCCTCGCAGAAAGGTTCGCAACTTTTATTCTGCTCATAGAGAGGGATGTGGAGATGAGTACAGGAGCAGCGAGAGCCACATGAGAACCTCCAAGAGTGACAGCTACCAGAGCTGTGGTTAAGTGTTCAACAGTGCCGGCAATAATGTAGCCAATGTAGAAAACATCTTCAGTACAATAATGTCCAGGAAAAGGGTGTGAGATTTGTATAAGTTATCTCATACAGGCTGTGTCTCCACGTGTATCTCAGTTGGTTTTGTGTACAGCTACTTAAGACTGGCAATCTGGAATGTGGCTCATGAATGTGATGCTGAAGAAAAGTCTTCTTTCTGCGCAGCTACTTTATAGCCATACACAGAAGTGTATGTATATTATAGAGCACTGCTGAAAATCCATTGGTACCACATTTTCAGCTTACAACCCAAAGGATTTTACAAATTGCTGCATTGATTAGGTCATATGTGCAACTCTGTTACTGTAAATTATCATAAATGTTAAAATTATTTGGTGTAACAATGATGACTGACTAGTATTTGTGTTCCTACTCACCATATAGCGGAGATGCTGAGTTGCAGATAAGCACTCAAAAAAGACTGTCACAAATTAAGCTTTTGGCCATTAAGGCCGTCATCAACAATAGACCACACACACACACACACACACACACACACACACACACACACACACACACACACACACACGACTGCAGTCTCAGGCAACTGAAACCACGCTGCGAGCAGTAGCACTAGTGCATGATGGGTGGAGTGGCAACTGGTAATGGTAAGGAGGAGGCTGGAGTGGGGAGGGGAAGGGATCGTTAGTGGGGCTGGTGGCCAGTGAAGTGTTTCAGGTTAGATGGAGGGTGGGGAAGGGGGCAGAGGGGGGGAGGGAGGGGGGAGGGGAGGTGTAGCGGAAAAGGAGAGAAATAAAAAGACTGGGTGTGATGGTGGAATGATGGCTTTGTAGTGCTGGATGGGTGACGACAGTGATTAATGAAGTTTTAGGCCAGGAGGGTTACGGGAACATAGGATGTATTGCAAGGAAAGTTCCCACCTGTGTAATTCGGAAAAGCTGGTGTTGGTAGAAAGGATCAAAATGGCACAGGCTGTGAAGCAGTCATTGAAATGAAGTATGTCATGTTCGGCAGCGTGTTCAGCAACATGGTAGTCCACTTTTTTTTTGGTCTCAGTTTGTCAGTGGCCATTCATGTGAACAGACAGCTTGTTGGTTATCATTCCCACATAGAATGCAGCACAGTGGTTGCAGCTTGGCTTGTAGATGACATGACTTGTTTCACAGGTAGCCCAGCCTTTGATGGGATAGGTGATGTTAGTGACCGGTCTTGAGTAGGTAGTGGTGGGAGGATGTATGGGACAAGTCTTGCATCTAGGTCCACATTCTCTCCCAGGGTTTTGACTACCTCTCGTCATGCCCTGAAATGTGAAATGGCCTGCCCTCTATCCTTCCCACCCCTCCCACAGTGGTATTCTGTCGTCCACCGAATCAGTACAATATACTCGTCTATCCTTACACAACCCCTATTCCCAACCCCTTACCTTATGGCTCATACTCCTGTAATAGACCTAGATGCAAGACCTGTCCCATACATCCTCCCACCACCACCCATTAAGTGACACAAAAATGACTTTAATACTCTTAGGGAGTTGTAAAACTTGAATGTAGGCTCACTCAGAGATACATTTTCTAGGTGTTTTGTGATTGTATTAAATCCATCATATACTTTATGAAAATAATATTAATCTGTACAACTCATAAACTCCACCCAAAATTGCCAGTGAATACATAGAATATTTGCATATTTACAGGTGGCAGACAAAAATATGGAAACACCAAAAACAGAACATATTACCATTTCGTGCCTAATACAGTGTAGGTAACCTGCTGCCATTCAAAACAGCTTCCAGTTATGTCAGAGTGGATAAAGCAGATACTATATGGTTTCCATATACCATTTTTCCTGCAAAATAGTGGCAGCTTCAGGTAACAGTGACTGGGACGTATAACAGTTCCACACCTTTCTCTTCAAAGTTGACCACAAAGGCTGAATAATATTGAGATGTGGTGACTGTCACGGCCAGGGAAGATGCGACAGTTCATCCTTGTGCTCACAAAACTAATCCTAGACAATGCAAACAATGTGAATAGTGGCCCTGTCATCTTGGAACTCAGCATCACCATTGAGGGAACAGATATTGTACTATGGGATAGACGTAATCAGCCAAAACAGTCACACAATCCTTGACAGTAATGCAACCTTGCAGAGTAACTGTGGATGGCCATGGAGTACCACAGTATGGCTGCCCAAACTGTCACTTAACCCTTACCAAGTTTCACTCTTGGGAAGTAAATTCGGCCAGAGGTTGGAAACAATGTGAAACAAGTCTCATCTGACCAAATGACTTTCTTGCATTGGACCACAGTCCAGATTTATAACTCCGGCATGTAACGGAACCTATTAAAGGCTTTATTATAATGAAGTATGTGATACCCTCCTAATTCAACCAGTTTAACTAGCAATTATGATAATAGAAAAGTAATTGTGTATGTTAGCAATGATTGCATAACATGTCTGCATAAACGGTCAACCCATGAAAATATAAATAATAACTGGCCCACACAAAAGTTAACATCACTTGAACACTGATACAGCAGATGTCATTATGTAAAAACACTATATTGAACTGAAATAATTAATACGAAATACGAATAATATTGGTCAACTTACGTATTTTGGATCTCCTTGAATAAAAATTACCTAGTGAAACCTATTTATTCACTAGGACTGTTTTCACTCACTATTCACGTAAACACATCTGTTTTAAACAATAACCACTGTAATTTTTAATAATTCTCGTTATTTACTTATGTATGCAAATGAGAGAAGTCAATAGATGTACCTTTGAAAAACGGCCTTTTTGCAACAAAGAATTGTTCTGACAAGTTGACAAATCTGTCTGTCATTTTAGTGACCTGTTAAATTATATCACTCAATGTAAATTAATAACTTTTTTGCACAAATTATGATAACAGATGGATGCCTGACTTATAAACCACATCTCTTCTTAGTAGTTCTTTGATGAGGTTATAAATACAAGCAGCAAAAAGCCTCGTCAGCTCAGTCTTGATAGAACTTTTGTAAAGTGTGTATGTTATTGTCTTATGTGGAAAAACAATGCAAAGATGTTGTAAAAGAAGTGTTATCTGTGCTGTGACAACGTCTTTGGGTGGTCAGCAGAGTTAAGATGGCTACCATGCCAATAAATAGTTGAAGTTCACTTATGCTGTCATTCATTATTTATCAACAAGCACATCAACAACACGGGACCTCATCTTTTTGCCCCTAGACGAATACATACAGAGCCCACATTAACATCAAGATACAGCAGTGAACCAGCCAGCAGCAACAGCAACTACTACAATACAATTTAATGGCGCCAACCCAATTCTCTACATCAAGTGCTACCAAGCTTCATATATTGGAGTGATATAGTGCGAATATAGGAATATCAATGATTGGGCAACCATTATAGGCACCACGTTTTCCTGGTTAGGGGAATTTGCATCACTGCTGAGTGGTTTTGGAAATCCACCTCGCCCTTCAATCCCTAGCTTATGCTGCAACCTTTATGTTGTTTTGGTGCTGACAGAGTTTGGGAGCTTGACATTCAGTTCTGCAGTGACTTTTGCAGCTGCCCTCCCCTTATTTTTTGTCACAGTCTTTGTCAGTGATCGTCTGTCATGGATTACTCAACACCCACTTTCATCTGTGTTAGTGAATGATATTTCTTTGCATTCCCTGTATGAAGAATAAATCTTTGATATGGTGCCTCTTGAAACACCAAACACTTCAGCTACCTTGGTTACTGAAGCAACCACCACACAAGCATCAACAATTTGCCCACACTTGAATTCACTCAGCTCTGACATAATGCAATCACAATTACACAGAACATTGTTCTGACCATAACTGACACTTGCAACCCTGTATTGAGAACATTGCACAGGTGCCGTTCATGGTCAAACACAACAGCGCAATCTACAAGCTTGATTAGCATCTGCATTTGTGTTGAGGCATGCATTGCTTGAAATGTTTCCATATTTTTGTCCAACGCCTGCACATGAAGCTGGATTTAGTTTATTATGAATTATTGGATGTGAGAGTGATCTCTGTGAAAAGCAGCAGAGTGAGTAAGTCTGAAATTCCAGTTGTTGTTTGCTCTGCAAAAACTGTTGATTCCATGTTGGAAATGTGACTGTCCAAACATATTAACTGCACTTTTATGATAAAACAACTGTGTAATAAATCATAAAATAAAATAATTGTTGCAGAAATGTAAAAGGGGCCTTAAAGGAACAAAAAGGCTACAATAGTACACACTGAGCAAGTAAGCAGAGAGACAGATAGGCTGCCCAGTAATTATCTTTTGGAGGGGCAACTCCCAGTACATTTGAAAGTCACACATAAATAAAATTTAAAAAATGTATACCTAGCTTACAGAACAAGAACTCCTTCTTAAGGATGGGAAAAGATGAAGCAGAAGCAAATTAGAGCAGGGAGGGGATCATCACTCAGAACTTAGGTTTGCACAATGAGAAGGAAGGGAGGCAATTATGAAAGAAATGGTCTGTGTCGTAATCACATTCTCTTTAATATTTGCTTCCAATTTATTTCGTCTCTTAATCTTTTTGAATGACTCGTCCTCCATTTGCTTCGCATTGTCCTATGTCTCTCATCTTCCCTTACCCTAAAGAAGAAACATGAGGTTCTGAAAAATAAGAGTACTTTTCTTTATTTATATGATACTGGGAGGAGTAGAGGTAACTGCTCACTGTATAGCTGAGGTAGCGTCTGATATAATAGACAGCAGCTGCTGGAAGAAATCTTTTCTTTCAAAATAACTCTCTTTCTCTGTCTTTCTTCTAATATCTAGATAAAATCATGAAATAGCTTGTTAATTAATATAGTTACCATCAAAGTATTTTTAAACTCACTGTCTATTAACAAAATATGCTAAAAATATGAGCAGACCTCTCTTTACATCTGCTAAGCTCAACTTCCACCAGGAGAAAACAAATTACATATGAATCTATATTTTTCAGTTATTTTAAGATAACTCAAAATGAGACAGCAGCAGATATAAAATTGCTCAGGTGAGAGAAAAAGATGAAAACATTACATAAAATCACGAAACTAAACGGAAAGAGCTGGGGGAGAAAGGATACATTACAGTGATCAGTTGATAGCAGCATGAACAAGATGAAATTGTCACTAAGGTTTCAGGCATTGTCCTTCTTCAGAACTAACAGACCGACAAAATGCATTCACAGGTGCCATAGTCATAACTGGCTACATTTCCTGATTCTGCATCCCAATATTGTCCAAAATATTTGTGACAATTTCACTCTTGTTTGCATGCCTGTCAATTGTGCAACGCCTCAACTACATGGTGAGTTGTTAGCTTTACTCCTTCCAATAACTGTTCTTTATTAAGTTAGGCATGTGTCCATTGTCTGCAAATCACACTTCCTGAAACTACATTCTGGTTGGCCCATCTTTCTCTGAGTTACCTTAACAAATTTTTAGTAGAATTCTCCTTTTTATACTGAAATATCCCAAAATTCAGCAAGAGCATTCTACACAAGCTACAGTTTTGTCTATTCTTTTGTTCCCCATCTCCTCCTTTTTCTACTTCTCGTTCTTTTGGTAGGAAAACATTTCATTTCTGTCTTCTGAAGCTTGTGTATGAGTTAAAACATGTTATCATTTAGTTTGTGTCAGCTATCCATTTGAGTAAATAATTGCAAAATATATATCTAATGTTGAAATATCTGTCTTTTGCTACAGTTCATCCAGAGGAACCGAACCCTCCAAAGGTATATCTACAGGAGTCTGTGAAAGCATCTGAGCGCGTTACGACGGAAGACAAACTGCCGGAAGTAAAAGTGGAGGAGACAGGTACGTTTTCAGCACACAGTATTCAGTGATCTGACATGTGCACCCACAAACTGTAAGATATTATGAGTGAACTGACTGATACATTTGTTGCCTGAAAGATAGAGGCTGTAAAAAGGTACCTGCAGCAGCACTAATCTGGACATTCAGCTGCAACAAAGCAAGCCCTTGAAACCAACCACTCACTTGCATGTGGGGACACTTTGGTCTGATCATAGATGAAATGTTTCTGGGTAGGAGCTATGCAGAAGATAGAACTCAAGGATTATAAAGTTGAAGTTATTACACAGTCACAGACAAGTACAGATTGTGGTAAAGTAAGAGTTTTATTAAAATTTCCTGGCAGATGAAAGTTGTGTACTGGACCTAGACTCAAACTCAGGACCATTGCCTTTTATGGGCAAATGCTCTACTAACTGAGTTACCCAAGCTTAAGTCATGACTTGTCCTCATAGCTGTAATTTTGCAAGTACCTCATCTGCTGCCTTCCAAACTTCACAGGAGCTCCCAGGTTTGAGTCCCCATCCAGCACACAGTTTCAATCTGCCAGGAAGTTCCATATCAGCGCACATTCTACTGAAGAGTGAAAAATTCATTCTGGGAACATACCTCATGCTGTGGCTAAGTCATGTCTCTGCAATATGCTTTTTTACAAGAGTGTTAGTCCTGCAAGTTTTGCAGGAGAGCCTCTGTGTAGTCTGAGAGGTAGGAGCTGAGATACTGGTGGAAGTAAAGCTGTGAGGGCGGGTTGTGAGTCATGCTTGGGTAGCTCAGTTGCTAGAGCACTTGTCCACAGAAGGCAAAGGTCTCAGCTTTGAGCCTTGGTCTGGCACATGGATTTAATCAGCAGGACATTTCATATCAGCCCACACCCTGCTGCAGAGTGAAAATTTCATTCCAGAAACAGTTCTTGTTATTGTGATTTTCAATCAGAAGACTAGTTTGATTCAGTTCTCCACACTAGTGTATCTTGGGCAATTTTATGCATCACTGCCGCGATGTGCATCTAATTAAACGTGTACAATATTCAAGCCTTGGTGTCCTCCACAAATTTACCCCATCCCCTCCCTTACAGCCCCTCACCCCCAGTCTCTCTCCCTCCTTCTCTCCCTCCCTCCCCCTCCCCGTTCCTCCCCCCCTCCTTCTTCCTCTTTCCCCCATTACCAAACAGAATATTTCTTTATATACCTCAGTATGTTTTCCACCAACCAATCCCTTCTTTTGGTTAGGTTATGCACTTTTTTTTCTTTTGGCAGTTCAGTCAGTACCTCTTCATTAGGTATTTATTCTATGCATATAATCTTCAAAAGTTTCGATTGTCTTCTTGCCTGAACATTTGTCAGGCTGTACTCCAAACTAATCCTCTCAGAAAAGACTTCCTACCGCTTAAGTTTATATTCAATGTTAACAAAGTTCTCCTTTTCAGGAATGCTTTTCTTGCTATTGCCAGTCTGCATTTTATATCCTCTATACTTCAGCCACCATCAGTTTTTTTGCACATATAGAAAAGCTCATCTACTACTTTTAATGTCTCATTTTGTAACCTAATTCCCTCAGCATCAGCTGATTTAATTTTTACAACATTCCCTTATCCCTATTGTTGACGTTTGTCTTGTAACATCTTTTCAATATGCTAGCCATTCCATTCAACTGCTCTTCGTAGTCCTTTGTTGTCTTTGACAGAATTACAATGTCATCAGCAGACCTCAAAGTCATTATAAAAGAAAAAGCACAGTATTGTGAATGTTTTACAGAATTAATTTATTTTGTTAACCGGTTTTTGTTTTACAAGCCCATTATCAGATTTTAACTGACTAACATCAACAAAGAAAGCACAACAGTAATGAACAACACTGAAAAGATTTTACTCAACAAGAGCGCCACATGAACACAGAGTAAATGTGCAGTGCAATGGCAATGCAATTAAAAAGATTAAAGGTTATACAGTAAATAGATATAAAGGGAACTAACAAGAAAGAAAGTTAAAACTAAACTTCAGGAAACAGTATAACAGTTTAAACTAATTTAACAATCCCACTAAAACAAAATTAATACTTTACAAGAGAACTGAAGAGTAGCTTGAAGAGATATTACATATGGAAAGTGATACAGGAACAGAGTGACAGAGAGAATTGACAACTGTAACAACAGATGGAGTACATAGGTAATGACAATAAAATACACACCTGTATTTATTTATTTTATTGTGCCAGATTGAAACTATCACTGTGCTGTGGAATATGCACTGATATGAAAGTTCCTGGCAGATTAAAACTGTGTGCCGGACCAAGACTCGAACTTGGGACCTTTTCCTTTCACGGGCAAGTGTCCTGCCGACAGAGCTATGAGCATGACTCACCACCTGGCCTCATAGCTTTGCTTCCCCCAGGCTGTTGCTAAGCTATGCCTCTCCTGTGTCCTTTCTTCCGGATGTGCTCATACTGCAAGTTTTGGAGCAGAACTTTTGTGAAGTTTGGAAGGTAGGGGTGAGATATTGGTGAAAGTAAAGCTGTCAGCATGGGCCGTGAGTCGTGCTTGGACAGCTCAGTCAGTAGAGCACTTGCCTGAGAAAAGCAAAGGGCCTGAGACTGAGTCTCGGTCAAACACACAGTTTTAATCTGCCAGGAAATTTTTTTTTATTAGCCTAGTCCATACGTTCTGTTGGTACAGTTGTCAATTCTATGTTTTACTCTGGTTCAATATCACCTTCCGTAAGTAATATCTCTTCAGGATATTCTTCAGTACTATTATGAAGTATGAATTTTATTTTATTAGGACTGTTAATTTAGTTTAAATTGTTAAATAGGTGCTCCCTTTTTAATTTATTGTCAATGTTTTTCTGATTGTTCCCTTTATATTTGTTTATTGTTTAACTTTTAACCTTTTTAATTGCATCCCACTGCACTGTCAAAGAAGACATTTACTTTGTGTTCATGTCTCACTCTTGATGAGCATAATATTTTTCAGTGTTGTTCATGAATATTGTACAATCTTTGATGACAATAGTTGAAGTCTGATCATGGCCTTGTATGTGGAAAACTGGTTAACAAAATAAATTAATTCTATAGAAGATATAAAGTATTCTGCTTTTGATTTATAATTATGTTGTTCTACCAGGAAGTGACAGAAGAATTGGTTAATTCAAAGTTGTTATTTCATTCACCTCAACTTTAATTTTCTTTCCAGAGTTTTCTATGGTTTCCTTCACAGCTTGCTGAATGTATATATCGAACCGTATTGGAGATAGGCTAACCACTGCTCCCTTTCATATCTTTCGTCTTTTGTAATTCCAGTCTAGTTTCTGTACAATTACAAGCAAAAAAATGAAGACAGATTTTCCAACCACTCAATTACATAGAAACCAGCAGAGTGCATTTCTTCCTGGGATTCAGCTGAGGACAGTAGTAGCAGTTCCTCCTCTCCCATGTGTAAAGCAGTTCAGTTGGCTGCAGGAGGAAGGTTGAAGCTCAAATGTTTTAGAGTAGAGTTTCTGACTTGCAAGAAGCCTCACTCAGGTTAAGGTGATGACTCCGGTTTACAAGCAGTCTCGATATAGGAAGTGCTGGGTAACAAGCTCATAGTGATTCTTGAACAGAACCTTGCTAGATTATGAAGTGTGTTTGATAAAAATTGGAAATTTTGTAGTTATGCAAGTTGTACTAGTCTGATTCATATAATTTTTTGTTGTTGTGTTGGTACACATGCTTGAAACATATCTGTTCATTGATAGCCATATTGGATGTTTAGTTACATGTGTTTGCTTATGAGTGTGATTATTGATTTGTTTTAAAAATGGATCACAGGATTTACATTAAATTTGGTGGTAAAAATTGAATAAAACGTAACAAAGTTTTAGAAATGTTGAATATTGCTTTTGATATGTCTGTTATGAGTAAAACAACGGTTTATGAGTGGTAAAAGTGTTTTCAAGATGGCTATGAAGAAATTCAATATGATGAATCTTCTGGATCCTGTAGCACATCAACAACCAATGAAAACATGGTGATATTGAAGGAAACGATTATGAATAATGACTGAATCACAGTATGAGAAGATGCTGATGATGTTGGCATATCAATTTGTGTATTCTATGAAATATTTACGGATGTTTTAGGTATGAAATGTGTGACAGCAAAATTTGTGCCGAAGGTGTTGAATTTTGAGCAAAAGCAGCAGCAAATGGAAGTTGCTCAGGAGCTGCTAAATGAAGTAAACAACGATGCAGAACTACTGAAGTGTGCCATAAAAGGTGAAAAAGCTTGGGCGTATGGGTGTGACATCGAACTAAGGCTGGATCGTCCCAGTGGAGCCGTTCTACATTGCCAAGACCGAAGAAAGCTCGGCATGTGCGGTCAAATGTGAAGGTTCTGCTCACTGTTTTCTTCCATTTTAACGACATAGTGCATCATGAGTTCTTGCCAAAAGGTCAAAGGATCAATGAGGAGTACCTACAAGTTTGACACTGATCGTGGAAAACAATTGGGGGGGGGGGACGTGTTTGTGACAAAACAATTCATGATTTTTGCAGCACAATAAAGCACCTGCTCAAACTCCATTGCTAGTTAGTGATTGTTTGGTCGAAAAAACACTGTAATGATGCCACAGCCTCCATGTTCGTTAGATATGACCCAAGTGACTTTTTTCTGTTTCCAAAAATAAAGAGAACCTTGAAGAGCCATCATTTTACAAGCTCAGATGAAATCCCTGGAAGAACCAAGTGCTATCCCATAGAACAAGTTCCAGAAGTGATCTGTGAATTGAAAGTGTATAATTTCTAATAGGGCTGACTGTGAAGGTGATAACACTAATGTAGAGGAATAAATACAATTATTTCCAAAAAATCAAAGTCTTGTGTATCATATTAAGGGTTAGCATGCTTCTTCTGCGTTTTTACCCATAACTGAGTAAGAGCTTGCTGTTTTCATATGCAGAGTGAGGTGAGATTGCTTAGCAGTGTGAGCCACTGAGCAGTCGTAGGCAGAAGCGTTATCTGGTACAGTGTGTGTGGCATGTCAAAGATGAACACACAGTAGTTGGGGTGTGGGAACTGCTGAACAACTTGGCTGAACAACACTCAGCTGATAAATAAACCGAGGAGAGTGCTGATGTTATGCTTCAGCTTTCCACGTAGTTCTAGTTAAACTTTGCAATAAATTATTGCTGCTTTTCATTTTTGTAGCTGTTTTCTGAAGAGGATGTCGAGAGCTAAGTAATCTAGTCAGAGTTATCCTCAGATAGTTTGAAATGATTTGTGACTGTGGAATATTTTCTCTGAATAGTATCTGGAAACATTAGTGTGCACACTATAGTGTAACCAGGTGTTTTTCATTCAAGTAAATGATTTACAAGTTGATATTATGCAGGTTTTTAACAGAGTTAGAACTGTAGCCTTTTAATGACTACTTATAAGTCACCATTCTTCTTCCAAGAAATTATGAGTATGCCATACCTACAGGTGTACACCCCCCACCCCTTCCCTTACAAATTGTCATAGGGCTGCCATTGAATCTTTAGGTCCACATTTTGCACTTCAATCAATTTCCAGCAGGTATCTCTGTTTTGTTTTTACTTGGCAATCGAGGTGTGTGGAACAAACTTTCCATACACTTTTCTCTCCTTCAAAACTTTCTGGAGAATATCTCGATATATAGATGTTGCTCCATTTCGATTTGTGACACAGAAACATTGACACACTACAGTTGCACATCCACTGCTGACAACTGACTGGTCAAATGTGCATCTGTTGTCAGTTCAATATGCTGTGCTGATGTTTCTCGTACTCCAGGAATAGAATCAGTTGTGGATCTCTTTTGACAGACAGCATACGGTTAAGTTCACTGATGAAGAATTGGCTTGTATGCGCCTCATGTAAGGGTTCACTGAATGCAATGGAAGAGTGGCACAGTGACACTGTGCCGAGCTATTCCTATCTGGGGTTGTCACATTGCTCTGTGTTTTGTGTTGTATGAGATATGGTCACAGAGGAAGTGTACCAGATTTTTTTATTTCTTTTTTAATTGTATTTGGGGAAAAAGATAGCAGAATATTATTGATACGCTTGTTGACTATTTTTCCAAATAATCACCTTCCCGTTATTTGTATGTGGTGAGCCATGGCATAGGCCTCCGTATGCCCTCCTCGAAGAACTCTCTGGCCATCTCCTTCCCCCATTTCAGAACCTCTTTTTGCACCAGCTCATCAGTTGAAAATTCAATTCCACTCATGTGTGCATTCCAGGGAGAGAAAATTTTTGAGGTCACACAGTATTGTTGTGCATTGATGGTCTCCACATGAAACAGAAATTTAACCAAAATGCTGCCTTTTGGCCCAAAAACATTGAGGCCATGGTTTTTGTGACCAAAATTGTGGCTTTGAACTTTTTGACAGATGGGGAATTGGTGTGATGCCACTGTAATGACTTTGGCATTTAATGAGCCACACATCTTTTATGTCCACTCACAAAAGAGCTCAGAAAATATTCACCTTCCAATTCAAGTCGATCAAGAAAGTTGCAGGTGCTGCTGATCCAACTTTTCTTGTGCTGCTCTGCCAGTTGTTTAAGGACCCATCTTGTGCACAGTTTCCAGTATCCCAACATTTCTATAAGTATCTCATATAAGAGAGTTCTGGAGAGTTGTCAAAACATTCAAGAAATTTCATCCGTTCTCAATCGGCAGTCTTTGGAAACAGTTTTCTCAATTTCTTGCACCGACTCATCATTTAAAATGGAAAGTCTTCCGCTCCTCTGTTCATCGGGAACATTTTTTTCTGCCTCCACTAAACTCCCTAAACCACCTAAACACATTTGTACTGTTCAAAACCTGTTCGCCATAAACCATTTGGATTCATAAAAAAAATTCCAGAGCTGTTAACCCTTCCGTGAGTAGGAAGTGGGTCACAGTATGTGGCTCACACTTGGCAGGATTTCTAATCAACATCTTTCATGCAACTGGACACTACAACATGAGTTTACCTACTACTGTGTTCTTGTAATGCACGCTCTTCTCGGGGGATCCCCCTGTATCACTCAGTGTTGCCAATGCTAAAAAAAACAAAACAAAAACCATTAGGTCACAGTACACTTACTTTCTGAACATCCGTCGTATGTTTTGGTAATTGCATATTGTAGTTTTTTTCTGTTGTGAAGGTATTTTCAAGGATACAAAGGTAATTGGAATCCTTCCTCTTGAGCAAGCCACTGGATATAATGGGTCCCTCATAACAGAATACTTAGAAAATATTCTTGAACGACTTATGAAATTTTGGGAGTAAATTTCACGTTAACAGTTCACCCTGTATAACATGTGAGATACAGTTAGCAGTGTGTGGTGGATTTAAAAAATGGAGTGATGTAGGGGACAGAACTGATGCATGAGGCAGGCCATTGTTCGATTTTTGAAATATACTCTTCATGGTGTTAGAGTAAATTTGAGGTGGATATTTATTCAGCATATTGTCTAATACAGAGATGATTTACAATGTGGTAATAAACAGTTTGAAGAGTTTATAAGGGTGATGCAGAGTACATTGTGCTGCAAAATAATTGTTAAGAAAAAAATTGTTTACACTGTGTCATTCCGAGCTAATTAACATTGTATTTGTCAATAAGGCCATTGCGGGTGGAGATTCAAATGGCCCAGTGGAAACAATTAGTGATAGTTCTCATGGTGTGGAGATAGCATATGAGACTGCTTGACCTTTCGGATTAAATCATTACTAGTGTCCTGTGCCTAATTTTGGTATCACTCTTTTGTTCGGTTATAAGCAAACAAACAAAGAATGCACTTGCTTTCTCTGTCCCTTTTGGGCTACTCGAATTTGGGCGTGCCACATCCTAATTGGCTAACTTCAATGCTAATTGGTTGGTTGGTTTGGGGAAGGAGACCAGACAGCGTGGTCATTGGTCACATCGGATTAGGGAAGGATTGGAAGGAAGTTGGCCGTGCCCTTTCAGAGGAACCATCCCGGCATTTGCCTGGAGTGATTTAGGGAAATCACGGGAAACCTAAATCAGGATGGCCGGATGCGGGATTGAACCGTCGTCCTCCCGAATGCGAGTCCAGTGTCTAACCACTGCGCCGCCCCGCTCGGTCAATGCTAATTAACTCAGAAATGGTGCAGCATATCGAATATTTTTTCTTAACAATTATTTCTCAGTACAACATACCCTGCAACACCATTACAAGCTTTTTAGACAGTTTCTGACCACTCTATATATGCAGCGAACTACCTTGATCAAGTCTGTTAAAAGTCGTCTTTTCAGACTGCCATATCATGCAATTTGAATTTGAAACACAAAGGAATGAAGTGGATGTATGGACAGCTAATGGAAGGGTGTGGCACATGAGTAACTCTCATGTCATGTCACAGCCAGTAGTGGAGGTACAACACCTGCATAATTGTCACAGGAGGAGGAAAAGTCACCCAAGGGCTCATGAGTATTTGATAATGAGATGTGGCTGGATTCCCAGTAATGTTTACTACTACGTAGTGCTGCGAGACTCGGCTTTTATGCAGAATGGTTGCAGATGACCCTGACAAACATTTGTTAGTCATTCAGTCTTATCTGAGAAGGACTTTGCCATTGAGCATGCCTTTAACTTTTGCTTTAGTGTTGGCTTTAGTTTCTAGCCAGGTCACATTGTGGTTGGTTATGTTGCCCATGGCCTGTTTCAGTGATAGACACCAACAGCCAGAACACACTGCGCTTGCTGCAGGCCCACGGCATACACATGCTGCCCACGGAGGAGCAGACGCTGGTGGCCTCCGCTATCCAGAGTGGCCAGACGGTCGTGCTTACGGGTGAGTGGGCACGAGATGATGCAGAGGCTTCGCTTTACTGTTGTGAAAGACAAGCACAACTTGTGGTTTATGGCTCTAAGGTGCAGACATCTGAAAGATGAGGGATTATGTGTCATAGAAGTTAAATTATCAGAGAGCATTTAGAATATTTTTTACACAGATGTAAGTAAAGACAGTCAATGTTTTTAGAACTATTGACACTGAAGCGACATTTTCCAGGCTGTAGGCTTAATGCTGCACCCATGTAGCAGTGGTTTTAAGGATCAGAAAGCTGAGCCTGAGTGAATTTACCAACCTCCATACGGTTCTCACATTCTGCTGCTTACAACAAAAGTGAATTGACAGAGTGGCTGATCCATCAGTCTCGAATCCCTGTCTCTGTATGATTCTATTAAATTTTGAAATTTTATTAATTGACATTTAATATTAATGTTTTGACAGTGTTAAAAATTTTTTTATCTGGTATTGGCAATTCTAGTCCCTGTGGTAAAAATATTTAAGTTGGTAAATATGTCATGAGAATGCACTAGCATACAGTAACATAAGTGTCACCACAGAGCAAGAGTTTCACGAATGATTAGATGAAACGAGGGTGCAAAACAGTTGTCATTATTGCAAGTTTCCTTTCCATTACATGAGTTGCATTCTGACAGTTTTCACAATACCAACGTTTGACGGAACTTACAAAACACTTACTTTGAAACTTAATTGAAAAATGACCAAAAAAATCATTAGAACTCTTCAGCATTGGCAAATTTGACCACACCAGTAACAAATTTGCAGCCTTTCTCGCGAATGAAATGACAAGCCCTTTCTTTTGGGAGTTATATTTTTCAGAGTGACCCATAGGGTGATTGCAAGAAAACAACTTGTAACTTTTATTGACCTGTCACAGTCATGCCTCGTAAGTATTCCTCTTTTTCTTTATTGCAGTTGCTGAATGCTAAAAGCTTTGAAAGACTTTTAAAGAACTTTGCACTATTATGAAAAGGAATGTTGCTACTTGCTATATAGTGGATATGGTGAGTCGCAGATAGACTCAACAAAAAGTCACAAATAAAGCTTTTGGCCAGTAAGGCCAGACACACACACACACACACACACACACACACACACACACACACACAACTGCAGTCTCAAGCAACTGACAACTGAAGCCACACTGCGAGCTGCAGCACCAGTGCATGATGGGAGTGGCGACTGGGTAAGGAGGAGGCTGGGGCAGGTAGGGGAAGTGATAGTAGTGTAGGGCTAGCAGACAATGAAATGCTGCAGGCTAGACAGATAGAGGGCGGGGGGGGGGGGGGGGGGGGGGGAAGTAGTGGAGAAGGAGACAAGTAAAAAGACTGGGTGTGAACGTGGAATGAGGGCTGTGTAGTGCTGGAATGGGAGCAGGGAAGGGGCTTTTGCTGTCATCAGCTCCCTCATATGTCGTCTTGGTTCCCCCTTTTGCATACAATTCATCCTTCTTGTGATTTTTCACACATATTTGGATGTATTTTTGTGAATTTTTCGGACATAATTCTACGTTATTTACACAATTTTTTTGCATTTTTTCCACCACCATGGATCCCTGCTCCTTCCATCTGCATCAGTACAGAAAAGTTTCCTTATCTCTAGCCAGAACCTAGTCCCACATATTATTCCTGTGTTGTTGCTTGGCTCATGGAATCCCCCCAAATGGCATTACCATCAAATTATCCATCTCCAGCTGCCACCTCTCCTTCCACAATGATCTCCACCTGTTCAGATTCTGCCAATCCTTAGCTCTCACCAACATAGTCCTGCAAAACCATATTAACCAAGCCCAAACCATCTTGCAGTACCTTCTCTCCATCTGCAAAATTCCCCTGCTATGCAATCCCAAATTCCTGGAACCCACAACTCTTGCCCTCCAGGAACTAGAGTAACATGCACAACACCACCTCAAAAAGCTCTCCACCCTGCTCACTTCCTACTCCCACCTCGGAGTGCCACGGTGCACCATCTCTACAACAACCTCCAAAATTATCCCACGTTCCCTCATAGCTGACAAATCCTGTCTCGCAGACCTACTACACTTATCCCACCATCGTTAACTCCCTCCCACCACCACACAGAATATAGAATCTAAACAGACCCATAACACAATCCTGAACCTTTCCTCCAGAAGTCTTAGCTGTACAGAAATATCAGTCCTTTCCAAAGCCCTCAACTTTTGCCCCACTCCCAAATTCAATCATGCAGGACTTGTTAGGCCTTCTTTTCTTCTCCCGGTCTCTCCAGTGGAAACACTTTTTCGCCACCAACTCTACCAATCAGACTCAACCAAAGAGCAAATGTTGAACCCTGTTTAACTCAGTTCACTCCTCCATCCAATCATGATCCATCCCCACTGCCCCCAAATAACCCCTGCTAACTTTCCAGACTTCCTTAACCTCGAACCTTGCCTCACCATCATTCCCCAAATACCTCGACATGCAAACTAATCTTACGTCTGCAGAAAGAACTGCAGTCCACCGTCTAAAAACTGATCCTGACCTTATAATCCTACCTGTGAACAAAGGCTCCACCACTGTTGTTTTGAATTGCAAGGATTACCTGGCAGAAGGACTCCATGAGTTGCCAGTTATTCCACCTACAAACCTTGCCACAGTGGCCCCATTCCAGAAATCCAGCAGGATCTCCAGTCACTCCTCAAATCCTTAGGCCCATCCCAGAACCTCTCCCTGGAGTCCATCCCTCTGCTCACCCCTACCACTCCACTTACCTTCTACGTGCTTCCTAAAGTCCATAAACCTAACCACTCAGGATGCCCCATTGTGGCTGGTTACTGTGCCCCAACTGGGAGAATTTCTGCTCTTGTAGACCAATACCTTCAACCTATTATTCGGAACCTACTCTCCCATATAAAAGATACCAACAATTTACTCCACCGGCTTTCCACAGTTCATGCCCCTTTTCCACACAGTGCCTTGCTAGTCACTGTTGATGCCGCCTCCCTTTACACTATCATCCCTAGTGCCCATGGTCTTACCGCTATTGAAATCTACCTTTCCCAATGACCAACGGATTCAAAACCAACAGTCTCCTTCCTAGTCACCATGAGCAACTGTATCCTCACCCACTATTACTTCTCCTTTGAAGGCATTATGTACAAACAAATCTGGGGTACAGCCATGGACACCCACATGGCACCATCCTATGCTAATCTATTCATGGGCCATCTAGAGGAATACTTCCTAAACACCCAGAATCACAAACCCCTTATTTAGTTCAGATTCATTAATGACATCTTTGCGATCTGGATCGAGGGTGAGGACACCCTATCCACATTCCTCCAGAACCTCGACAACTTCTCCCCCATTTGTTTCACCTGGTCCTACTCAACCCAACAAGCCACCTCCCTAGGTGCTGACCTCCACCTCAAAGATGGCTACATCAGTACCTCCATCCATATCAAACTTACTAACCACTAGCAATACCTCCACTTCGGCAGTTCCATACCAGGAAGTCCCTTCCATACAGCCTAGCCACATGTGGTCAACGCATCTGCACTGATGAGCGGTCCTTCTCGAAATATACTCACTGAAGCCTTCACAGACTGTAATTATCCTCCCAACCTTATATAAAAACAAATCTCCTGTGCCTTGTCTTTCCAGTCTCCCACCACCCTCCAAAGTCCCACTGTCCGGCCACAGAGGAGCACTCCTCTCATAATTTAGTGCCACACAGGACCGGAGCAACTGAGTTACATTCTCCTCCAGGGTTTTGACTACCTCTTCTTGTGTCCTGAAAAGAGAAATGTCCTGTCCACTATACTTTCCACCTCACCCACAGTGGTATTCCGCTGTCCACTGAAGCTACACAATATACTCGTCCATTCCTACATAACCACTGCTCCCGACTCCTACTGCATGGCTCATGCCCCTGTAATAGTCCTAGATGGAAGACCTGTCCCATACATCCTCCCACCACCACCACCTACTCCAGTCTGGTCACGAACATCACTTATGCCATCAAAGGCATGGATACCTGTTAAACCAGTTGTGATCTAAAAGCTAAGCTGCAACCATTGTGCTGCATTCTATGTGGGCATGACAACCAACAAGCTGTCTGTCCGCATGTATGGCCTCCGACAGTCTGAGGCCAAGAAACAAATGGACCCCCCTGTTTATGCGCACACTGCCAAACATGACATCCCTCATTTCAATGACTGCTTCACAGCCTGTGCCATATGGATCCTTCCCATCAATACTAGCTTTCCTGAATTGCGCAGGTGGGAACTTTCCCTGCAGTATAGCCTACGTTCCTGTAACCATCCTGGCCTCAACATACATTAGTCATTGTCCTCAACTGTCCAGTGCCTTCCCTGTTCCCATTCCAGTACTACACAGCCCTCATTCCATCATCGCACCCAGTTGTTCTACTTCTCTCCTTTTCTGCCCCCCTCCTCCGCACCTCTAGCCAGGCCTCCATCTAACCTGCAGCACCTCACTGTCCGCCACCCCCACCCTACTATCCCTCCCCCTCCTCACCCCAGCCGCCTCCTTACCCCCACCCTGTTGCCACTCCCATCATGCATTGGTGCTGCTGCTCACATTGTGGCTTCAGTTGCCTGAGACTACAGTCGTATGTGTATGAGTTGTGATTGCGCACACATGTTTGTGTATCTTTTCCTTTGTGCCTATCTACGACTCTGCATCTCAGCTATACGGTTTCCTTTTCATGATATTGTTACATTCCATCCTGGATTTTCTATCGGTTGATTTTTACACAACACTGTTTTAATTTTTGTCTGATTTGTTACTTCTGACTGATCAGCTTTTATATATGACATTCCATGCTATTTAACATGCCAGATCAGTAAACTCAATAGACTTTGATGACTCTAAACTATGCTAACAAATGGGAATAGCACATTGTTCACACACAATAACTATTCAATAAAAGTGACTGTATGTATGAGGGCTATTCAGAAAGGAAGCTCTGATAGATCACAGAGTGGTAATGACAGTGAAAATCCATGAAACTTTGCACAAATGTGTTGGGCAGTGTCTTTAGTATGCCTGTCAATGGCGTCACATTCCTCTTTTCAGTTCTTAGCACCTAGTGAGCATGTAAAGGTGCCTAGAACATTAGTTTATTCCTCCAAGCGTGGGTGCCCATTGTGAGGTTTCACCCGATTTCATACAACCTCACATAACGTAGTTCTGAGGCATTTCCTTCTTCATGACAGTTCTCAGTCGCACTCTGCAGGGGCAATGAGGACACCCCTGCTGTATTTTTGATGGGAAGTGTTTGATCACCCACCATACAGCCTTCTGATATTCCTCTCTGCTCACATGAACCACCAGGTATGCAGACAACATTTTGGCACAGACAGTGAACTGCAGACCAGTGCAGAGAATTTGTGGAAAGCCTTTTATGAAAAAAGGTGTTGGAAAGTTGGTACAACACTCTAACAAATTTCTAAGTCAGAGCGATGACCATGTAGAGAAGTGAGTGGAAGATGTAGCAAACTGTTGCAAATAAAACATTTTTGATTTTCACTGTAGTTTCTATTTCATGACCGATTGGAACTTACTTTCCAAATAGCCCTTGTACATAACTAAATCATATTTCAGCACTGCCTGCTGACAAGGAACTTTAAATGACTGACTACTGTACACAAGCTGACTTTCAAAACTGACTACGTAACGTGGAACTTTGCTCGACGAATGCTGGATGCTGACTGAAGAAACTGACTGATGAATAACATAATGAATGCTTGCCATCTACTGAATATTAGACCTGTGAACGTGACTGAATGATGATTAAGTGTGTTCTGGCTGTGGTGTGAATGATTCCTATTTAAAGCTGCATATAGGACAATAATCTCAAACTGTTAAAATATGAAGTTATTACTTTTTAAACAACAACATAAAAGATAGATGGAGTAGAATACACATACGCACATCAGGAAGAGAAATTATTTTGATTGACAACTGGATCACTGCCCTTAAACTGACTTAAATGGTGCTACTATTTTATGATGCAGAAGTTTGAATGTGCATTGAGATTTACTAAAGTCTGCCAAGAGTTTTTAGAAACTCAAATTTTCTAATTGAAATATTTCATTAACCAACAAATTAGTCAGGGAAAAAATTATACATTTTTGGAAACAGCCAAATTGGGTTACATTATTATGACACTGAACTTTTTTAAAGGATTACATTTTAAGTCTGGGGCCTTATAGAACAATTTTGAATAAAGACAACTTTTGAATTTTATTGTTTTCAGAAACAGACAAAATAATATTTAGAAACAAGGAACTTAGCAATTTCAGATAAGCTCCATCAGTCATAAAACAGGCTATTAGCAGGGTCAAATTTGAAGAGCATGTGGTTTTCATAAACCATAAATTGTGAATACTTTTTCAAATGAAATTTTGCTATGTGTATTACACTGATGAGGGAAAAATCACAACACCAAAAAATAATTAATGTAGAGTAATGAAATTTCATGAATATATTCATCCTGGTAACCTACTTAACTGATTAAAATTGCAAGATCACTAGTTAACGTAATTGCGAGATAAGCCATCAGCAATATGAAATCCTGTTACCTTCATAACCAGTGTAACCACCAGAATGTTGGATGCTAGCATGCAGATGTGCATGCTTTGTGTTGTACAGGTGCCAGATGTCAATTTCTGGGGTGGAATTCCACACCTGTTGCATTTGGCCAGTCTATACAGGGACAGTTAATGCAGTCTGTGAATGATACTGAAGTTGCCCTCCAATTATGCCCCTAATGTGCTCAATTGGAGACAGATCTGGTGATCAAGTATGCTAAGACAAGATGTCGACAATCTGTAGAGCAAGTTGGGTTACAACAGTGGTATGTGACGCGCATTATCCTATTGGAAAACATCCATTGGAATCCGGTTCACAAATGTCTCGAATCACTAGATTGGTGTACAAATTTGCAGTCAGGGTGCATAGGATAACCACAAGAGTGGTCCCACTGTAACATGAAACAGTAACCCCAGACCATAACTCCTGGTATATGACCAGTTTGTCTAGCGTGCAGACAAGTTGTTTGCAGGCCTTCAACTGACTTCCTTCTAACCAACATATGGCCATCACTGGCACTGAGGCAGAACCATTTTTCATCAGAAAACACAACAGACCTTCACCATGCCCTCCTGTGAGCTGATACTTGACTCCACTGAAATAGCAAATGTCAGTAGCTTGGGGTCAGTGGAATGCACACTGCAGGCCTCTGGCTCCGAGCTATTTGTAGAGTTCATTCTGTCATTTTGGTGACAACTGCTACTCAAATTGCTGCTGCAGCTGCAGTACGATCTGTCAGATCCATACTCTGAACATTACGGTCTTTCCTCTCGGTAATGCCACGTGGCTGTCTGGAGCCCAGTCTTCTCGCAACTGCACATTCTCATGACCACTGCTGCCAGTGATCATGTACAGTGGCTGCATGGCTTCTTGGAGGCCTTTTACGTGACCTCTTCCAAACTCAGTGAGGAGTAAATAATGGCATCTTTGTCACCTTAGAGGCACAACTAGTGCCACTCTTATGTGGCTGGTGCAAAATTTGAATAGACATCATCTTTCAGATGTAGAAACACACCTACTAACTTTCATTTATGTTGCACTACTATTTCTTAGTGTTACAATTTTTTTTCTATCAGTTTGTTTATGTTGTTGTTGTTGTGGTCTTCAGTCCTGAGACTGGTTTGATGCAGCTCTCCGTGCTACTCTATCCTGTGCAAGCTTCTTCATCTCCCAGTACCTACTGCAGCCTACATCCTTCTGAATCTGTGTAGTGTATTCATCTCTTGGTCTCCCTCTACAATTTTTAGCCTCCACACTGCCCTCCAATACTAAATTGGTGTGTTTGTACTGTTGTGAATATAGACTTCTTCAGCATATACTACTTGGGCTTCCATCAAGATGGCTGCTTTTAATATTCTGCCATTGCTGACGTATATTTATGACACAGACATATGCATCTAATAGCCCCCAGATCTATGACATATTCGAAACAGGGCAAAAACTTGATTTTTGGCACCCCCCATCCCCCACCCCTTCCCACTCGAGCATTTGAGATAGGAAAAATAGATTTTTCAAGAAAAATGTTCATTTTGTACTGCACCTCTTTGTGAGGAGTTTGATATATAAAATGTATATGTTTGACAAAATGTAAGATATGTTATCTGGTCTTAAATGTGCTGAAGTGCAGTGCCACGCATCTTCACACAGCATTTGTCTGTCACACATCACTGTATTTTGCTTTGTGGCATTCAAATGTGCATGCTTTGTAACAGAAGCCACCAAACCCATATTCAGGACAGTGGAAATTACAATGTCCTGTGGTGCCTCGCCTAGTCCCAGTCAGCCAGTTTGACATCCTACCCCTCTTAAAAAATAAATAAATAAATAAAAAATAAATAAAATATATTGGCTGGGAGTATTTGTGACCAGGAGGATAAGAACTCTTCAGAAAATTTGCACTCTTTATTGCCAACTAGCTAATAACTTTCATCTTTGTCTGACATAAAATTAAATAATTAAATACAGAAAACATAAAACCTGTAAAGACAAGAGACAAGCAAGACAGTACATATTTCTTTAATCCTTAGGTCCCAGCGTTTTTCTCTCTCTAATATTGCTACAGCTGTACGCGGCATGCTTTCCTTTCTGCAAAAGAATCTTTTACCTCATCAGAGTTCGTCAAACATTTTGTTACCTGAAAAATCAAAGTGTCATACCACTTTCATATTAACCACTGTTAATATGAATGGTACCCGAGAGTGGTGTGGTTTCTCAATTTGATTATGTATGTTTCGTCACTGTCTGCTAGATAAAATGAAGTAGAACTTTCTATTACTGCAGCAGTTGTAACACGTGTCAAATAAGCGGACTGTTTTGTCACAAATGATCATTTTCATCTACCTCATTTACATAAATAACACAACGGAATATAATTAACGAAGTACCAAATCAAATGCCTGTTAGGCCTATTATAAGCAAAAAGTTTTATGTTAGCAAATTGTTTCACATTTCATTCATACGCTCCAGTTTTCAAGCATGAGATCAAAAAGTAGGAGTAGTACAAAATTTGGAATCGTCATATTCTTCCATATAATTTGTGAGATGTCCCTGTTTCTTCTCCTTCCCTGTCCTGACAAAAAATCTTGTCATCACTAATTCTGTAGCTATTCCTGCCATTGTCAAAACTTATTCTCTGGTTAACTTCACAAACTTTACCAGAATCACCAATTCAGTTATCCCTCATTTATTATGTGTTCGTACAATGTGTTTTCTGTGCTATTCTGAGAATAGAACTTCAAAGGCTGCTAACCGGGACTGTAAAACTGGCCCTTAGTAGTGTAGCAATCTGACAAAAATGTTCTATCAAAATTTCATTTTCTTGGGCACACCAAGAAGATAATATGTAATCTTGCTTACCTGTTATTCCTGTTAGTCATTTATTTCCACTCTGGTAATTCGAGTCTATGGATTCTGCTAATAATTAAAACAATGCTTATCAGTCACACACCCAATGAACCACATAAACAAACAGCGATTGGTATTCACCATTTGGTTTTATTTGACTCAGCTCGTTTAGCCCTGCCTCCTTTTGTCTGTGGGAAAGTTATTTATTTCTTGATTCAATGGAAATTTCCCTGGCAGAGACATCACATTCACTATGCATGCATTCAAAAATCAACTTATTATTCTTTCAGAAATCAACTTAGAATGTGTTCAAAAATGTTCAAAAACCAATAGGGATGCATTTCAAAATCATATTAATAATTCACAGATCAATGTGCGCTGGGTGCTAGACGCTTTGTGAAACAAGGTTTTTTTTCCTTCAAGAATATGGATCTGGTGCCCTCTGTAATTGCCACCTGGGGCAGACATTTTTATGAAAATCAGGTGAACGAATTGCAGGAGCATGTGTTTCATTTTTTTTTTTGGATTTCAGTCCTTCAAAATTTCATTGTCTCCTTACTCTGAAGAGAGGTGCTGTAGTATGGAACTGGAGTTTCAATTCTTTCTTCAATAATGTGGACAATTTTTGCTTCTTCAGCCTTCCTACTTTTTCTAATTGGCGTAAAGAAACTACTTATTTTACTCATTTTGAAGAGTGATTGCACTGATTTAAGGTAGACTTACTCAAAATAGATGTGAACAGCTCCCAACCATCATCTTGTAACAATTAAAACACCAATGAACAAGAAACACTTGGAAAGCAAGTGAACCGAGTGCTGCTTCTTGTTTCCAATACCAACATATGAAATAAAAAGTGTGGGGGCCAACTTATAAGGAATAAAACTGGAAATTTCATTCACAATGATTGTGATATTTATAATACATTTTGCTCAAAATAATTTGAAAACTTTTTAAAATTAACGAAAAAAAGGTTACCTGTCATGTCTAACTGGTGCCTGTTGTTGACACACAGGATTCAGGTTACCCATCAGTTTATCAAATCCTTGACAGATGACCCTGTAGTGAGATGCTGTTTAGTTTTTGGCAAGCCATGACTGTTTTAAACACAGAAAGGAAAGTGTTATGTAGTCCAAGGAACGACTTAAGAAAAAGGTGGGGGATAGTTAGATGGCACTTTACCACAAGAAATTATTTTGCTTGCCTCAGTTCCAATTCTCGTATCATTATCATCACGTTTTGTTCATGAATATGAGTTTCATGGGACATCATGAGTATTCAAGAAACTCAAGAGCTTGAAGTATCATAGTTTTGGTTTGTGTATCTCGAGAAAACTACTTGCTGATTTCCAAGATTATTCTAGTTTCTTCCAGTAACTATTTTTAATATTATTTGTTATGGATTTGCATTCTTCATGATCCTTACACGAAACATATGCTGGCAGCAGTAGAAACATCTGAAGTCACCTTCAAATGCCAAGTCTCTAAATTTTCTCAATAGTGTTTAATGAAAAGACATTGTCTTTCCTCCAGAGATTCCCATTTGAATTCATGAAGCATGTAGTACTTGCATCTTGATCATGCCTACTAGTAACAAATCCAGCACCGTGCTCTGAATTACTTAAATTGGTTGTTTCAGTCTGACCTGGTGGAGATCCCAAACACTCGAACAGTACTCAAGAATGGGACACACTAGTAGTCTACATGCTGTTTACATGTCAGCCACACTTTCTTAAAATTCATCCAATAAACTGAAGCTGACCATTCACCTTCCCTAGCACTGTCCTTACATGGTTATTCCATTCCGTATCGCCTTGCAATGTTACACCTAAATGTTAAATTGAAGTGACTGTTTCAAGGCGCACACTACTAATGCTGTATTTGAATTTATGGGAGTATTTTTCCTACTCATCTTCATTAATTTACATCTTTCTGCATTTGGAGTAAGTGACCAGTTGTCACACTAATTAGAACTTTTGTCTAAGTCATACTGCATCCACCTACAGTCACTCATTGACAACACATTCCCGTACAATGTGGCGGTCCTTTCACACTTCCTTGGGGAATTGTGATACCCTTGTCTCTACCTAATCTGCATGCTCGGGTCTTTGTTAACAGTCTCCAGTGGGGCACCATGTCAAATGCTTTCTGGAAATCTATGACTATTGAATCTGTCCATTGCCCTTCAACTCCATGGTGTATCCCCCATACTTTTAGCTATTTCATACCCACCCACACACACACACACACACACACACACACACACACACACACACACACACACAGTCCATGCTACTCTATACTATGCATCCTCTTCTTCTTCTTCTTCTTCTTCTTCTTCTTCGATTAACTACTGCATCCTACATCCTTCTGAACCTGCTGACCGTATAGATCTCTTGGTCTCACTCTATGATTTTTGCCGCCCCCCCCCCCCCCCGCCCCCACCGCCCCCACTTCCCTCATCCACTAAATTAGTGACCCCTTGATGTCTCAGAATGTGTCCTAACTTTTGATCAAGTTGTGCCACAATTCTATTCAGTACCACCACATTAATTAAATGATCTATCCTCCTAATCGAAGGTAATAAATTTCTCTTCTTCAGAAACGCTTTCCTTGCAATTGCCAATCTGCATGTTATATCCTCTCCATTTCGGCCATCAGTTGCTGGAAAAATAGCAAAATCATGTACTGCTTTCAGTGTCGTCTCCTAATCTGATTTCCTCAGCAGCACCTGATTTAATATGATGACATTCCATTATCCTTATTTTGCTTTTGTTGATATTCATCTTATATCTTCCTTTTAAGACACTGTCCATTCCATTTAACTGCTCTTCCAAGGCCTTTGCTGTCTCTGACAGAATAACAATGTCACTGGCGAACCTCAAATTTTTCTTCTTCTACTTGAAATTTTTCTTTGGTGTCCTTAACTGTTTGCTCAGTGTACAGGTTCATAAACATTGTGGATAGGCAACTACCCTGTGCCACTCCATTCTCAACCATTGCTTTCCTTTCATGTCCTTCAACTCTTGTAGCTGCCGTCTGGTTTCTGCACAGGTTGTAATAGACTGTCGCTCTCTGTATTTTACCCCTGATATCTTCGGTATTCCAGTCAACATTGTCGAAAGTTTTCTCTAAGTTTGCAAACTGAGGTTTGCGTTTCCTTCACATATCTTCTAAGATTAGACAATCAGAAATAGCAGCGCATATTTTGGTAACATTTTAAAGTGTGCAGCTGGGTTGATGATACCTTTTTTTCACCTGTCAAGCACTAGAAATAATGACCTTAAATTTGCTCCCTGACTGAAATCCAACCAGACTGAATTTAAGAACTGTTTGTGAATTACTCCTATTTTGTTCTGGGGCTCTCACTGCCAGTGCGTGAAATGTACATTGTACTTTTGACTGTGATGAATGAAGTGGCAAACAAGATCTTAATAACTGATTAACATATGGCAGACATTACTTAAACTGAATTATATTACTTAAATTGAATTATAATGCTTGTTACATCTGCAGAACATACCAACTCTGCACGATGAATGTTAAGCAGAAGGAATTAGAGTGGATGCAAAACTGATCCCTGTGGCTTTCACAGTGTCTTCCCAGTTGTTAAAATTCTCTCTCTTCTAGCATGGTGTGGATTATTTTGTCTTACTTTGTTTTCTTAAGCAAGATTCAAACCAGTCATTTGTGAAACAAAACTCCATTTCAGAGGCGGGTAAGCTGGCGCTGAATTTGACGGGGACAGTGCAGGCAGACGGCACAGCCGGTACTGCGAGCATCCCGCAGGGCAGGAAGAAAGTGATAACTATCCGGGCGACACCCACATCGCCACTGCAGCAGAAACTGTACAGGAGCAATGTGGAGAAGCGCGCCCTGCCCGAACAGCCACAACAGCCCCGTGCCTCCGTCGCCTTGCTGCCCCGGCGTGGCCGACCGCCGACTTCGACCGTAGCTGCCGTCAGCTACGCTCCCAACATCCTCAAGCGCACGGCGGCCCCCGTCGTGGTTTCGTCCGTCGCGTCGAGTGTCGGGGTTGCCGTCGTCTCGCCTACCGTGGTCACGGCTTCAAGTTCGAGTTCGAATCCCCCTGCGGCGAAGGTTTTGGTCAGGTCACCACCTGTGACAAAGGTCGTGGTAAGTTCAGTCACTCTTTATGTATTATCACTGGGCAAAGAGTGTTAATGACTTTTTAACTGTCCTCGTATGGGATGTGGATGTGGATGTGGAGCAGGACAAGTTTTTTGACGTGACATTTTGGGAGCTCGCATGCTGGAATGCTTGGTACGTCCTGATAGATTTCAGAAGTATGCTATGAAATGTGAACCAGTGTCATGCGGAATAGCTGACTGTGTCACAGGATGCAGCGAGCAGATTGTGTATTTGGATATAGCTCAGTAAGTCCAGATCATGTATTCCCTTTCCATTTGCATCTGAAGTGGTGGGGGAGGGGCTGGCAGATGCAGCAGAGCCTCTCCTCTGACACTGTGTACCCGCCAGTGGCCATAAGCTGCACTCTCTGTAATACAGTATACATTTTGTGTGAGACAAGTCATGAGACTGATTTGTTATCCACCAAAGCTTTTATTTTTTTGTTTTTGTTTTCAAACAATATTGTCCCCTCTAAAGTAGTTCCCTTTAGCAGCTATACAACGGCAGAATCATTCCCAGCCTCAGTAGCAGCACTGAGAGGCTTCAGTTAGTAGGACTGTTTACATCAGTCACATTCTTTTGAATGTTCTCCAGAGTTTCAACGTGATGTCCTTTTGAGACATTTTTCAGTTTCAGGAAATCAAAAAATTCACAAGGACCCAGATCGGGTGAATAGAGTGGGACAATACATATGTCTTTTTAGGTAAAATCTTTGGTGATGGAAGTGGCCGTATGACAGGGGGCATTGTCATGATGCAGCATCCACTGGTCTAGTACCTTCCGCCGCGGAAGTCGAACACATGGCAGAACAAATGGACGTGGGCAGCCCATAGAGGGCTCCGCCTCCGCGGCGGCTATTCCGCGCAGCAGCTCTCGCGCAGCGAGGGCGCCATCGCTAAGCCACGTGCAGACAGCGGCCAACAGCCGCTCCCTCCGGTTTCATATATAGGGACTGGTTCTGCCCTAGTCCAACCAGTCTGGTACTCGCTCTGGATTTTGTTTCTATCTCGGCGGTACTGCGTTCTGGTCGTTGCTCATTGTTGACATTTGCCTGGCTCTGGTTCGGAGTGGATTTACGTTTGGTGTTCGGTGTTGTGTTTTCCACAAGCCTCCATTGTTTATCTCTTCCTTGTTGTGTTGCTCATAGTCGGTCGTGGTCGGTTGTTGTCAGTTGTCGTTGGTCTGTCATCCGACTTGTCTTGTGTTTACCCGGTGGTGCGTGCTCCACCGCCGGTGGCTTCCCCGCCTGGCGGCTCCGATCCGCAGCCCAAGGCATTCCGGCTGTTGGTTGTGGTTACAACAACTGGTCTGAAATGTCCAGTCTCTCTCACTTCACCCTTTTCCTGAGCCTTTCTAGAACATCTTTGTAAAACACCTGATTGGCAGTTTGTGCTGGAGGAACAAATTCTTTATGCACGATACCCTTACTGTCAAAAAAGCAAATTGGCATTCTTTAGATCTTCGATTTGCTCATTTCAGTTTTTTTCGGCCGAGGAGATGTCTCAATGTGCCACTCCTCATTTTGCCACTTCGTCCAAAGACTGTACTCAAAACTCCAGGATCAATCACCTCTGATCACACGACTGAATCATTTGTGGTCATTGCCAATCCTCTTGAGAAGATCAATGGACATGTTTCTTCAATTGTCCTACTGCTCATCTGTGAGGTTTTTTGGCACCATTTTGACACAAACTTCTCGCACGTGCAAATCTTCAGTCAAAATTTGATGTATGGTGAAAGTGTTTAACGGGTCATTCATCATCCTTATTGTTAAATGTTGGTCTAATATTACAAGAGCATGCACAAGTTTGAGTTTTCATCAGTATTTTAGGTTTGAGGTCTCCCTGAGTGAGGTTCATCTTCAGTGTGTTCTTGACCTTCCAAAAAGATTTGTGCCAGTGAAAAATTTATGCTCTTGCTAGAAATGTTCCCGTGTGCTCTTGCTAGAAATGTTTCAGCTTTTCAAAGGCCACAGGTGTGGATACCCCAAGTTTAACACAAAACTTGATTGTCTAACATTTCTCTCAATACTGCTATTCCATTTTCGTAATATGCAGTAAAAATACACAACTTTATCAATGGTGCTCTCAAAAGTCCCGTTATGGCTGAATGGAGCTGAAACTCAGAGCATCTGGAAGCAATGAACACCCCAGTCTACACAAGTAGAACAACACAGCCTTGCCGGATTGCTTGTAGGGATCAGTGTCCACCCTCATTCCTTTTGGTGGCATCTTTTTAATACTATCACTGTCATATGTGAATTGATGAACGTTATCTGTAAGTGGTTTCTTGTGTTGTTATCAGTTAAGCCTTTTTCACAGTTGTGGATTCTTATGTTTCCTACTTGCTGTAGATTTCTTGCAGTGCATCGCCATCACCATTACCAACAGAGTTGTTTGCATTGCCGCTACTGTTGCTATTACTTGTGCATCTTCTTCACCAAGAACTTCCATTAAGCTGGAAAATTCGATATTTCAAACATTCTCAGTAGTTCATCAGTGGAACAAGACATTTTATGGCATTTACAATGTCATGCTGCCCATTTGTTGATAGTTCAAGGTCCATTTTAGCTAAAACCACTTAAGTTTGCATATATGATAAAGTAAATCCCACTGTTTGCACCAAAATATAAATTAGCAGTCAACTTTATAATATGAGGGTTGTGCAGAAACTAAGTTCCGATCGGCTGTGAAATGGAAACCACTGCAAAAATCCGGTAAAGCTTTGCGCAGATGTGTTGGGCAGTGTCTCTAGTATGCCTGTTGGTCGTGTCGGGTCACTCTTTTCAGTTTTGAGTGAACATTGAGCACATAAAGATGCATAGGGAATAGCGTCTCCCGCCAAGTATGAGGGCCTGGTTAGAGATGTCGCCTGCATCATGCAGCCCATATAACACAACCGTCGAGCAGTTCCTTCTTCGTGCCAATTCTCAGCCGCACACTGCAGGGGCAATGAAGACACTCCTTGCAGGGTTTACGATGAGAAATGTTTGATCACCCACAATACAGTCCATCATTGGCTCCCACCTGAGTCTCATCTCTGCTCACAAGAACTGCTGTCTATGAAGACAAAATTTTTCCACAGACAACGAGTTGCAGAGCAGTGAAGATAACTGGCCGTAAGCACAGGCGGCTGCTTTCTATGATGAGGATATTGGAAGGTTGATACAACACTATGACAACACTCGAATTTGGAGCGGCGACTATGTAGAGCAGTAGGTAGAAGGTGTACCTAACTGTTGCAGATGAAACGTTCCTGGTTTTCACTGTGGTTTCCATTTCGCAACCGACTGGAACTTACTTTCTGGACAACCCTTGTATATGTAGAGGGATGTTGAAATTTTGTAAGAATTAATAATAAAAACTCTGTTGAAGGTAAAGTTACAAAACACAAAATTATAGCTGATGGGCTAGTAGTGTAGGTGATTTACTATATACCAGTATCATTTCAGTCAAAAATACAAATTTATGCACAATACTGCAGTATATACAGTTCTAAACAGAGCGGAGTGTGTGGTTTCCAACGGGCACACAGCAACATGCTTTGGAGTCTGCTGTGTCTGGAGGCAGCCTTGTGGCAGTTGACATGTCAAATGTCTACGTGTACAATATAATTTTGTGTTTGCAGTCCATATGTGATGTGGATGCCGAGAAATGTAGTATATGCCTAGATTCCTCATTTAATACTAGTCTTCTGTAAGTAGGATTTTTCAGATTAGTTATTTACATGTTTCTTCATGTGTCTGCCAATTCTACTTTTTTTGGCATAGCTGTGCCACTCTCCCATTAGTTTGACAAGCCGCTGACCATTCATGCTGCTGTTCCTTTTGTTGTTCAATCTCTACCAGTAGTCCTATTTAGTACATATGACACACATCTGAATGATATTTTGGGATCGGTTTCTGTAAGTGGATTCCTTAGTAGATTGACAAAATTTCCCCCATTTCTACCAACTGCTTTACCTACAACACAGCCTGTGTGATCATTCCGTTTTGTACCATTTCAAACTGTTATAGCGAGGTATTTGTATGAGTTGAATTTTTCAGTTGTGACTCATAGATATTTTATTCTTAGGATACCGATTTTTGCATATTTTGAAGTGCTCAATTTATTTACCTTGAAGGCAAGTTGACTATCTTTGTACCACTTTGAAATTTAATTAAGATCAAGATCTTACTGAGTATTTGCACAGATTTTTTTTTTTTTTTTTTACTTTTGTCCTCACTAAGAGTGAGTCTCTCTCCTCTGGGTGTCGGGGTTGTTTTTATTTTATTTCTCTCTCTCTCTCTCTCTCTCTCTCTCTCTCTCTCTCTCTCTCTCTCTAGCAATTCTACCTCACAATATGTTAGTTTTGTCAATTGAATCTTCCTTTCACACAAATTACATGATGAATTATGACAACCAGTCACCATATTGTTGTGCAGTTGAAAGTCATGGAAACAAGAATGACTTTTTTACACCTCAACTATAACATGAGTTGTTACCTTTAGTATAGATTACTGGTTTTGACAATTCTCTGTTACCATCTTCGGGTCTATGTTACATCATGACACAATCTTCTCCTTTAGTGCAGTAAGTGGTGCTATACATTGTATGTCCGTGTTGGTATCGTGAGCTAGAGTAGAATCAATTTCAAAATGACAGTTATGTACACAAACGTGTGCCGACTACAGTTGCTCACATTCGTCACCACTTTACAAAGTAAATTGACATGCTGACTTCTAGTGTAGCTCATGATATGAACATGGACATACATTGTACAGCACCACTTACTGTACTACAGGAGAAGATTGTCATGATGTAGACATAGACCCAAATATGGAAACAGATAATTGCTGAAACCATTAATCTATATGAATAAATGATTTTAGGCATCTTCGCAATTCAAAATTTATTCATTGTTCATAGTACTTCAGATTACCCCCACACTGATGATGTAAGGCGAGTATATATTTGTATTCCACACTGAACTTTCCAGTATCATACAAAATGGTTAAAAATATTTGTCATACAACAGTTGAAGCCATGTTGTTGGTCTCAGCTTCTGCCGTTCCCATGTGGTATGCCAAACAGCTACTTTACACACATTTTGCTCAATGTTTGTGTGCTGTGAGTGGTTCTTCAATGATTAACCAGAACTAACCATCATACCATCATCTGACAGTGACTCTTCCCCACTAATGTTAATTTTCTAATATCAACATCTCTGCAATTATTAGAAGAAGTAGAGATGTGAGTATGAAAGAGAATAACGAAATAAATAAATAATGTCACTGATTAACATGTTACAAAAAGAAAAATCAAGCTAGTTTGGTATCTGATTCAAGATGTTACATAAAAAAAAATTGATCACTTTAATCATAATGGCAAAAATCCTGAGAAGAAAATTGAAGGTCAGACTCAGAATATCAGTAATGCAAAGTGTGATCAGTGGAATGAATTGAGAAAAACTACAGATATGGGTTGCAGATGGCAAGAGACATTTAGTGGATGACGATGATGATGATGATGATGATGATGATGATTAGTAAATGCCAATAAACCTCCAATTCTTTAAAGAACCAAACTCCCACATGTAAAACAGCTTCAAGTGTTTGTTTACTTCACAGGTAGTGTAATTTTGGAGGTACATTCAGTGGTATATGTGGGTACTGTCCGGAAACTGTGTTGTGAATAGTCAGTAGGAAATAAGTTATTAATTCAAATGTCATGCCTGATGTTGAAGTTAGACTGCAAGAGCAGAGAAAATTTAGTAAGGGATAAACCTTTTTACTTTCATCACTAACAAAAGATTTCATAAAGGTTTGAAATTACGTGTAAAGTTTGTTGGAATTCACTAAGTGCTCTCATTCTCAAATATTGTACAAATAAAGTCCAGGTATTAGTGTGCTGTCACTTGAACTGTTGCTAGACAAACACAGTTTCTAACTGTAATACTTACCCTATTGTGTTAAGCTTTTCACATAAGATTATACATGTTAATGAGTAGGTTATGACAGCATTTTACATTTGGTCAATAATTACATGAAATACTGAAAAACAACTTGTCGGCTTTGGAAGCCATTAGATAGGCGACCTGCAACTGGTACTGGGTTCCGGGTAGTAGCTCACCCATGCTACTGGCAGAACCAGACTAATTTTAGCACATGCCTCACTAATCTCTCTCTTCTCCTGGGAAGTGTCCTTCTGTTTTGTACCATTCTCACTGTTTAATCTTAACATTTACTGGATCCCCCATAAATTTGTATAGGTCGCACACTTTAACTTGGATCCCGAGCGGAAAATGCCGAGAGTGGAAGCTCACAATCAACTCATAGCGCATTTGCAGTATGGCAAGCCCCACCTCCTCCTATCGGGGCAGCTGGATTACAAATTATAAAAGAAATGAACATGTTTCACAGTAGTGACATGAAACTTGATGGGGTCACTAGAAGAACTTGGTACAACATCTTCACTCATTTTTGTAAATATTGATGATTTCTAGAGATGAAAACCACACAGGAATTGACACTAGGATTTACAAAGGCTATTTATTGCCATGCCAAACAAGTCTGTTACAGAGCTATGGTTAGCAACAAGCATAAACATTCTGGAGTGGCACGAGCTCAGTTGACTTTCACCGATCAGAGAGGAACCACGTTAGTTATGGGAAGGACTGAGTGCTACACACCTTAAAGATGACATGTTGAGTGGCCACAGGCACAATAAAAAGACTGCCACACATTAAGCTTTCAGCCGTCCCATCCTTCCCTCTCCTTTGCAGCCATGGAAACACAGTTTTTCATGACATGGTCAGCAGACTTCATGTTACATTAGCATACTATCTGAGCGTGGATTCTGATTTTTTTTTCATCTATAGGCACAATTTTAAAACTAACTCCTACAAATTCATCATGCACTTTATCTTTCAATGTTACCCCTAATCACCTATCCTAACCTCTGCATCTTTATTATATGGAGTTTCTGTTCCTGAGGGTATTTTTTTTATTATTTTTATGTCCAGACTTCACCGCCATACAATAGTTCCAATCTTATACCTGTTTTATAAATTTTGTCTCTGGTTTTTGTGGCCATTTTTGTATTACACTGACTCGCATATGCCTTTTGTTCAAATTGTGTAAATTATGTCAGTTGATCTTTTCTGTGATATTGATCCCAGGCATTTAAAAGTTTTAACTCTCAGAAGTGTGATTTTGTTGTGGTCCCCAGTTCAAAGCTCACCATGTTACTCGACCCAGTGTGAGCCTCATCATCTCCAAATAACTACTGCAAACTACATCCTTCTGAATCTGCTTACTGTATTCGTCTGTTGGTGTCCCTCTACAGTTTTTATTCCCCCCTCCCACACACATTCTTCCTTCCAATACCAAATTGGTGATCCCTTGATGTCCCAGAATGCTACTTTCTCCTACCCCTTCTTTTGATCATATTGTGCCACAAATTTCTTGTTACCCAAATTCTGTTCACTTCCTCCTCATTAGTTATGTCATATATTCACCTAATCTTCAATATTCTTCTGTAGCACCAAATTTTGAAAGATTCTATCCTCTTGTATAAACTATTTACTGTCGATGTTTCACATCTGTACATGACTACACTACATACAAATACTTTCAGACAACATTTCCTGACACTTAAATCAATATTCGAAGGTAACAAATTTTTCTTGTTCAGAAACACTTTCTTTGTCATTGCCAATCTGTTTTTTATATCTCTCTCTACATTGGCCATCATCAGTTATTTTGCTGTCCATATAGGAAAACTCATGTACTACTTTCAGTGTCTCATCTAATATAATTCCCTCAGCATCACTTGATTTAATTTGACTATATTTTGTTATCTTTGTTTCTCTTTTGTTGATGTTCATCTTGTATACTCATTTCAAGACACTGTCCATTCCATTCAACTGCTCTTCTAAGTCCTTTGAAGAGTTTTGTCATGTCGGTTTTCCCAACTCTAACCGTAGTTCTGAAGAAATGTCTACTCCCGGGGCCTTGTTCCGACACAGTCTTTCAGTGCTCTGTCAGATTCTTCTCACAGTGTCATATCTTCCATCTCATGTTCATCTATGTCCTCTTCCACTTCTATAATATTGCTGTGAAGTTCATTTCCCTTGTGTAGACCATCTATACACTCCTTTCACCTTTCCCTCCTTTGCTTAAGGGACACAGACACATTCAATAATATTGTCAAACCGTTAAGATACTGACAGTCCGAGGGTGCGTATTGACGTCTTGTCAGTGCTAGAAATATCGACGAACAGTATAGAAGGCCCTCAAAATATTCCCCATATTGTCAACATACTGAACATGTGAGGCCAAGTATTGATGGTTGGACAATATTCTCAGTTCAGATGTTGACAGAGCTTCATCAGCCAGCCAATCGGCGTTAGTGCAAACTGTTTATGTTTTCAACTCACCTTTGTGCATATCGTGCCACAGATTCAATTTTTTCAAGTACCGGTAATGTTTTAACACAAAACAATTGTAATAAACCTGTGTGAGAGTAGTCGTTGTTTGTACCAGTACCACTTTAGGGTCATCAAGTACAATACCTGCGATTTGTGTGTCATCGGGGCAGAAGCTGCGCATCACCGAGTGCTTTCCCTCATACCCTACCATCACGTTGCAGTATTTGGGAAATGTTCCGTCAAGTTCTCTGAGAGGTGCGATGGCATTCTCTTTCAAAATTCTGGCTGTAACGTAAGTTTACACAAATGAACTCGTTACTAATTCTGGTCTACCAAACAGGTCAACGGAAGTAGCAGTGAGGCACAGTTGACGGACCTCGCCACAATCACACGGCAGCTGGAGGAGGCACGCCGGGAGGCAGAGGCGTACAAACTGCTGCTGAGCAAGAAGGAGCGCGAGGCGGAGCTCTACCGCCAGCAGCTGCAGTCGATAGCACAGCAGTCTCAGTGACCACAGGCACGGACGTGGCCCGATGCCCGCTGACGTCCGCCATTCCCTAAAACGTACGTGGGTCGACCTCGGCCCGCCACCTCCTCTTATGGGCAGGATCGCGTGTCATCTCCGGCTGGCGCTGACAGGGACCTCGCCACTGCGGACCCTACGAGTGGAGTGCCAGTTTCCGAAGTGAGGTCACTTTCAAGTGGCACAGCAGCAATTGACTTGTCTTGCCCGAAAGACTGACACTGTCAGTTGCCCCCTCCCCCAGATCTTCCCAACACATTTATGTGCGTGTGTGAAGGAGAGAGAGAGATTGATCTTGTGTGACTCGCGTAAAACAAGATGAATGCAAAATACACATAGAAGATAACTGTGGAAATTAAGTGATTTACCTCATTGGTGGCAGGTTATTTGTGTTACTGTGTTGATAGACTAATGAAAGAACTAATGTACATGTTCAACAGTCAGAATCTCCGAACTTGTGTCAAGCCGTTGGTGCAGTGGAAAGCATCCGACAATAGTAGTTCCTACTTGATTTTTATCAGTATACTGTGTTGTGCATTTAATACAGAAAAAGAGGCTTAACAAAATGGTGTGTTGGGTGAACTTTGATACCTCTTTTTTCTATTAGTTAAATTGTTAAAAGGACTTTTTCTTCAAATGATGTTACTTCTTATCCTTCATTTTCTTGTTGTTTCCAGATTTTTTTTCTGCAGGCTATTTCATTGATATTGGCAGCAATTTCATTGATATTGGCAGCAGAACTGGAAATGCCAAACTTAAATTTCTTATTCCCCCTCCCAAAGCTGTTTCTCGGCAACTGAATAAAAAGCATTTATTTACAGGTGATAATGGAAACTGTTTGAAATTTTGGATAATTTATTTTAACCATTTATCTAGAACATTTGCAGCAGTCTGGGGACCAATGTTGTACTTATTTATACATTTTTGTGGCTGCTATTAACCCTTTCCACTCTTTCTTTAGACATGGCGCTTTGTATTTGACAAGAACAGCAGATTCAGTCTTCCCTTCCTGCAATCCTCCAGCAGTTGAACATTGGGTGGTTTGTGTATGTTGATGCTGTTAGTGCCCCCTGTAATAGCAATTTCCAAGTTTTCAGTGGGATGAATATTTTTGTTATGGGCTAAGTTCATATTTAGTGTACAGCATGAGAGCCACAATCTATACTTCTAGTCACTTTTTTCTGGATGTCTATATTTGATACCTAAAAATACTGCACTATTTGTGTTAGTAAAAAAGTGCATGATTAAGTTGTTCTGAAGAATTTCATTTTTTTACGCTGAATTATAGTGCAAATCAAATGTGTATTTTAACTATTAATGTTGAAGCATTTAACTGATGTATAACTCATCAAAATTACAATTTTATTTTTTGATAATGTTGTATTGTAGCTAACAGTTTAAATAATACAAATGTTTAATTTTGCTTTGTATTGTTTCTTAGTCTCCTTCTTCTTGCACTGTTTTTTGGCAGTGTCGTGGTCTGTTACTTTGCAAATGAAACAGATTTGAATAAAGTTTATGCACTTGATTACAGCAGCTAGAGATAAAATAAAATTTCACTGCTCCATATTCTATTGGAAGGTTTGTTATGGCTCACAAAGTGGAGAGTACACATTGAGATGACGATGCCATTTGTTAAACGAACTTATGTTGTGACACAGCAACAACACTTTATATTGAACCTTCTCTGTTGATCTGACCTGGTGAATTATAAACCAATTATACGTAATAATGAATGAATCGCCAGATTTCTGTGCAGATAAGAATGTTTCTTCTGCTGTGGTCTCAACACCTGAATTAGAGCTGTTAGCATAAAAAGGCTAAGTATGAAAAAGAATTTTCTGTTTTAGCAAGTGCCAACCTGTCTTCCTGAAACATCAGATAAAATGTTAACATCCAGTATGTGTGAAGAATAAATCACTGGAACAGATAAAAACAGATCTTTCACTGTAGACAAGTGAAATTGTAAATGTGGGGTGTTCTTTGTATTAGGAATTGATGTTTCTTAAATAAATGAAATGGAAATTTGAAAGTAATTTTTCTTGTCTATGTATTACGTGACAATGATTTCCCACACCCGCTTTCTAATGCTAAACGAAATCAGCTTACGCCTTTGTCTCAAAATATAGCATACTTCTGCAGAAATTCCAAATACATACAGCACTCTACGGATTTCGAACAACAGGTTTCTTCTTCAGAGAGAGCAGATATATGGATCTGGGGGACGGGGACAGGTCATTAAGAGAGTAAGAATGACCAACTGTCATGAGGTGCTGAAAAAATGAGGTGGAGAGTGAGTAAAAAAAAAAAAGTGTTAAAACTATAACACATACCAATACAGGAAACTAGGTAATGTTAGATTAAAACTGCACCTCGTTCCGTCACCCTGGGACCCAACGTCTGTTAGCTTATTTCTAAGGTTATTACAATTCCCCTCCACTCTCTGTTTCCATAATTCCTTGTCATTTACTCTTTTACTCTCCTCCAGTATTCTTTCATCTTTTCATCATTTCCCCTTTTTTTTCTTTCTTCAGGCCACTTCACATCTGGATCTTACTGCTTCTGGCTTGAAATCCTAAATTCCTCTGGAAATTCTCCTTTCTACTGTCTCTTCTGCTTTTATGTTGTGTATTTCTGAATCTTTTTTAACTTCGTCGGCCTAGTTCGTTAGATATTCCCCCCCCCCCCCCCCCTCCAAATAGATTCCTGGAGAGCGTGTTGTCCAGTCTTCTTTTCTTTTTCTTCTGAATGCTGATATTTGCTTTTTATTGGATCTAATTTTTTTAAATTCTTATTCCTAATATTTTTAGTTTGTCTAATTTATAATTTAGTGCTAGACATTCACTTGCATAGATGAATTCTGAATTCACTACCATATTTGCATCCTATGCACTCCTTACTGCATCTGTTCTGTATTGTTCAATAGGCCCTTTCCATTTTTGCATCCTTTTTTTTAAAATGGCTTTTGGACTTCATCCGTATAGCTAACCTCAGAATGATTTCTTAACATTTAAATGTGTAGCAGTCTGAACCATTAAAATACAATTATCTGTTACATTAATTCAATCCTAAATTAAGTCAGTGGTCTAAAAAGGAAGGAAGGAAGGTTAGTGTTCAACTTCTCATCAACAACAAGGTCATTAGACAAGAAAATTAAGATACATTAATTAATATGATTGACCCATTCTCTGGATACTTCAACTTTTTGATCTTTTCTGTTTGACCAATGTCAAACTAAAAACTTTGGTGCATTTTTTGTGTTGGTAATAAATTTAGTTGTCTGTGAAGAGATCCTTAACCACACAATGCCCCAAAAAAATACATGGGGTCGAAAAGGTTCACCAGTGACAGTGAAATATATTGAAAAAATTATCTCACTCATTTAACTGTGTGAAATTCATTATTTCCTGTTTCCATTTGGCAACATCATGCATTCGGACAGGACTCACTCTTCAACAAACAACACTTTTGTGCATGTCAAACAAGGAAATCTTTGAACAAATACATTTTATGACTCAAACATTCCGGCTCGAGATGCTGGAGCAACCGAAGTAAGTAGCAATCTTACCTTTTCCTACTTTGTAAATATTTTGTGAAGGTTTAGTTATAAATTTAAATTTAGTATTACTGATCTGCAATGACTTTTAAAGCCAGATATTTCTTTGAAATAAATCTGAAGACTTAAATTGCTCTAAATGATATTTAGTGAAACAGTTACTGTTTTTGTTACAGGACAGTTCCACATTACATTTTTGCACTTTACAATGGTATAACCTTTGTAATTTTATTTTTTGCACCTATCTGTTATCTAAATGAACAAGTCACTGTCCGACCTGATTTAATCCGACATTTTTACTTGGGTTGTGTGAACTTGTCTTCTGCATCTTTTCAGGTGGTTTATATAGATAACTTTGTCTACCCCTCTTTGGTGGAGTATCAAAACCAATTTTGAGAAAATTCTCAGCCAATTCAATTATAAAATTTGTTTATTTAAGCTCCTTTACTGTAGACACTGGAATGTGGGTGCTGTTAACTCTGCAGTATGGAATCTAGCTGTTGATTATAGCTATATCAACAAGATGGTAAAATAATCTGAAGTGACACTTTGCACTCTGCATTATGATTCTGCTGCCAGTGAGACTGTCCAGGAGTCTTCTACTCCTGTATGTGTATTATAAATTCCTACAATCTTTGGAAAAGGTACAAAAATATGTTCCTTCCTACACTGCTTACAGGCTCACTTCCTACAAATGTGGAGAACATGACTGTCTTGTTGTTCTTCCAGAATACATTTGATATCTTTGGCCCTTCATGATTTCTAATGTACTCAGGTATTGTACATCTTTCTTCTTTATTCAAGGACTTTTCATCTGGGAGTTTCTGATTGTCAACTCTATTTCTTCTAACAGTTCCTGAAGATAAAATACCCCTTCCCTTCAAATAATGTCTCACTGGTATTGATGTGTAATAATTATCATAGTAAACATAGTGATTTACATTTTCGGGTACATTACGGCATAATCTGGCTGCAATATCAGGCTCTGCATCACTCTTACCTATTCATGTTCAGGTTCTTTATACATTTCCATTTTGTAGGCAGATACACCAGCAAGTAAAAACAATTTATAACCAGATTTTTTTTCTTTTTTTTTTTTTTTGGCACATACATTTTCAGATTGTATCTGGCTTTAGCAGCACGCATCTGTTCATCTTCAGGTAATGATTCCTCCACTGGAATTAAACTAAATTTTTCATTCATATATGTAAAAGCAGGTCTCTACTATCTTAGCTTATCTTGGAAGTCAGCATAATTGATAAATAGTCTGGAAAGTGTAAGAAGTGGCTCATTTGGTCAAATCTGTTGATAGACAGTCTTGTACAACTGATGGATCCACTACACTATTTCAGTAGATCCTCATGTACTTCAATGTAACAATACAGACATCTAAAAAAGAATACAGGCATTTAAAAACTTCTGAATATTTTCTATAGTACCATTTACGGGCTTAGACAAAGTCATCCGAGTACTATGAAGTATAGATTCTTGTGAAAGAAACTCCAAGATATCCTGAGTAAAAAAATATGAAAAGAAGTCATATAGCGGTTTCTTTGGGCAATATCTCATCTGATAAAGCTTCTGTTCAACAAAATGGCTGCTCTACATGCTTCACCTCTCCTCCTTTGACAACACCTTTCATATTTTCTTTATCTGTACTGTTTTAATGTGTGCCCTTCACAGATATTCCAGGAGAATATCCACTAGTACATGCTGTTACTTCTGCTGTAACTACTGGGGTGCCTGAATTCATTGACTGGCCAACACAACCAGATTCATTTGAATTCACACCTAGATGGGAAGCATCCACTTCAGAAACAATAAGATTGACGTTTCCAATATGGGTTTTCTTGAATTTATTGCTAATGTCTGAAATTTCATCTTCACGACCACTTTCATCTTCACTTTCACCTGGGTGGTGGTGGTGGTTAGTGTTTAACGTCTCGTTGACAACGAGGTCATTAGAGACGGAGCACAAGCTCGGGTTAGGGAAGGATTGGGAAGGAAATCGGCCGTGCCCTTTCAAAGGAACCGTCCCAGCATTTGCCTGAAGCGATTTAGGGAAATCACGGAAAACCTAAATCAGGAGGGCTGGAGACGGGATTGAACCGTCGTCCTCCCGAATGCGAGTCCAGTGTGCTAACCACTGTGCCGCCTCGCTCGGTTTTCACTTGGGATTGGTACTGAGAACCAAATTTCCTTTGTCAACTCTTTGAACCATCCATTATCATACAATGTAAGCTTTCATGGCCAGTACTGACATCACAAAAAGCTTCCAGGCTAATAGGCTCTGGTCTATGTATACGGCTTTCTCCTAACGTTTCCTTTCCGACTGCGGGAGACACTTTGGACGTAAAGTGGCAAACTGCAACTAGAATGCGAGGGAGTGCTGAATCTGTAGGCAGTGTGGAGAGCACCACAGTCCATCAATTGATGTCAGATAAGAGATTATCTCTGGTAATGCCAAAGTTTTGGACTGAAAGTAATCGTTCTTACGTTGCAATGCTGACGTCAAAATTTTATATAATTTGAAATTTCCTCTTTCCTGTTAAAATTATTATGGTGTTTATAAATCGCAACAGCCTCCCTAGTCTTGCACATATGATAATGCGATGTTTTAAATATGATACTCATCAAACTGAATTTTATTTCATGATCACTTTCTGGATAAACACATTCCTCTGCAGCCAATTTATCCGTATGTCCTTGGCAGCCATTCCTTCTGTGTTCAACCAGAAGTGCGTTAACACTTCTATTCGTGTTACCAATATAAAACAGTACCCCACTACAAGAAATGTTATGTACACACGGCATAGCCAAAGGACATCTTAATTATTCTTTTATCTTCCTGGTGGGTCTGAAGGTAGTTTTCACAGCTCAACACTTTCCCAGTGCCATGTGTAATCATACTGATGAACGGAAGGAAAACTTTTCCCTTGAGCGGCCATTGTAACTCATCGATCCTGATTTTCTACCTAGGGCAAAGTGCTTGATCTATCTCCTTGTTAGATCACCATTCTTTTTGAAAGTTGACCGTAGATGTTCAACCTTACCTTTTAAATAAATCGGTTCACAAATTTTGTACTCCCTGTCTACTAAGGTTTTAATTGAACCTCATTTTTGTCTCAGATGGTGTTAGACTCTTTATGAAGGTAATGATCAGTATGTGTGGCTTGATAACAGATACAATTCAGTTGGCAGTTGCAAATATAGTGAAAAAGGGTACAGTACTGTTGCTACAAAGCTGCATCACATTAACTAACTAGCTGTGTGAGTTGTACCATTGTTACAAAGTTGCACCACATTAAGTGGGGGGGGGGGGGGGGGGGCGGGGGATCGCATCAGTCGTCACGGTGCCCAGCGGCATAGCTGACAATAAACAGCTGTGCGAGAGGGGAGATAAGAGCGGCAGCTAGTATGCTGTCAAAGGGTATAAATACAAGCGACAGAGAAGTCCAGAGGATCTTCTTCAGTGACCGGCTTCCGACACAGACTCTGTGACACTCAACTGCAGGGTCATGACTTAGAATTCGGGCCAGATCTTGCCTGACAGAACAATTGCAAATGGTTATATATATATCAGTATATCCAGGCATCTGAGTCTTCATTCAACCTTCCTACATTTGTGGCTTCTTACCTAATTTTCTAGCCTGCAAAAAACTTTCAGCTCTTCAACTCCGAGATTTATCACAGAACTACGAGCAATGCACTGAAAGGGCCCCGAGATCACCTGCTCATTCAGATTTGCTGTCAAACTGCAATCGTCCTCCTTAACTCACACTCCAGGACGTGACAGTGAGCCATATTTTATGGCGCCAGGTGTGCGATTCGGCATAAAACCACTCAGCCCAACTCTGTGCGAGTCTGGCATCAATTACTGTTAAGTACGTTGCTACATCAGGTTCACCATTTAGTTGGCTGAGCTTAGGCTCCCTAACCATAACACTGTGGCACATAGTAGCTGCAGGCTAGTGTAGTGACTAGAGGCTTTGAAAGGGGAAAAAAATGACCTGACCCCAGAAGCAAGCAGAGGAGAGCAAGAAACAAGTAGTAGTCTGCCTATAACAAGTAGCAGCACAGGATAGTGCAGGACAATGTAGAGTGGTGCAGGTTTGATTTTGCAGGAAGCCAGCCACGCATAAACGAACAACGAGGTGGTGCACGGGAGACATCCAGCGACAGGAGAGGCGACAGTGAGGAAATGCACCCCAGCATGAAAGAAGACACTGCAGGATAGTGCAAGAAAAAGATTTAGCACATAAAGTAAAAGGTTAACAAACAGTAAAAATGACAACTGGGCAGCGTCTTAGTAGTGCTTACAATTGTAGGGTATTGTAATCGTCTCAAAGCAGGCAGTATATTAGTTTGACATACTCTCTTAAACTGTTGCCCCAGAGTTCTGAATGAAGGAAACATCAGCTAAATGAATTCCTCGACAATTGTGACAGTGCTTTTCAATTGGTAGGGGGCTTACTCAACATTCAGTATTACTAAAATTTGTTGAAGCTAGAAACATAGGTCCAGCTAGAGGTAAACTTGTAACGGACCTGTCAGACTCCTGTTCGCACAATTCTGGTTGAAAATTATTAATGCAGACCCACCACTGATTTCTGTGGATGTAAAATGTTTGCTAGTAGACAAGAACATAGGGAAACGGTAGTCCAATGGGGATCCTGAGTAAATGTGCTGCAGCATTTCAGGGAAACCATAATAAAATTCATGGAGACCTCTGAAATTTCTGGCAGTAATACTCTCATAGGCAAATTGCATAGAGCAGTCTTCATACAGCAGTTGTATGATGACCAAATTAAAACAACAGTTTGATCATGAGCAGAAACTATAACAGTCTCTGAAACCATCGATTTGGATGCTGCAGAAGAATGCCATAACTTCTGCTAAAGAAACCCTATGGGCGTACTTCAAGTACTTCTGGGACACTGAAGAAAACTGAGTGAATATGTTACAACTGTGGTGAAAGAGGACCTACAGTGAATGACTGCTGAACAGAAAAGTGCAAAAGGACACTTGGGGCAGTGCACAAAGAATTGCTGGATAAGGGGAAGTGACTCAAGAGCAGATGGGATGAAACTGGTATGGTGTATGCTGTATGCTGCAATTGATGTGAACATTATCCCAAAGAGTGTCCCAATTGGCCACAGTTAGAGAAAATGTCGGTGTCAGGGAAACTACAGGCTGGTATAATGATGCAGTCACATTACACCTCACCAGATATCATATTAACAGTAGATGGCACAAATGAAAATGAATATAATGTAAACTTAATCTGTAAACATGCAAAACAAAACCCTGTGAAATTCCTGATGGATACTGGTGCTCAAGTAAGTTGAATAAAGAAAGATATTTGTTAGGAAACAGATGTATGTGACCTGAGAGAAAGTATTAGGATACGCAGGAACTGCAAGTGGGTAAGATTTGGAACTTGTTACATGAGTTCCAAGTAATTGGAGCAGAGGTAGATGTGTTGTATACTGGCCTCTTAGGTCACAATTTTACCGAACGAAAAGTGTGTGGATATGTGGAAAGCATATTACCTTGAGAACAGCAAAAGAATGATCGCTCCAGCGGGGAGTACAGCAACAGTGTTTTATTTCAGAAGTCTGAAGTTCCTGCAGGACGAACTGCAGAAAAGAAGAGAGACACGCTGAGATCCATAATCCTGAAAATTGTAGGATCGAACACAGTGAAGGTCGTGTTAGAAGCAGATAATAGTTCGAACTCAGTAGGATCCGGTTCGGTAGCAACGAGTGCTGCAAGACATACGAATGTTATGTCAGCCACGAAAAAAGCTGCAAAGCCAGAAGACAGGCAGACAAACAAGGCAGATACCTATTTGAGGGTAGTAAATGGCATGAGAAGAAATAATTATAGAGTGAACACTGCGAGTACTGGTTTGAATGCTGTTCTATGAATTGCAGTAGCAAACAGTTCGACAGAAACAGGGATCAGAAGAGATATACAGGGAAAAAAGAAAATAGAAAAAGAAGAAAAGATAAAAGGAAAGAAGGAATTTTTCAGATAATGCCAGATGTAATGGGAATCTCAGAAGCTGTCATCCCAAAGCAAGAATTAAAGCTAGGTGTGCATGTACCTGAAGCAACAGTTACAGTAATCAGCAGTACGTGTTCAATAATGACACTCAAAACTATCTCTTGTTGCTTACCATGATTCAGGTGGAAGAAGCCATCTCATGTATACCAGATATTTTTCCAGCAGATATTGTGGGTTTATTCAGACACTGCCTCACCACAATCTGTCTTCAACACAATAATGATTTTTATGAGCAGATTGACAGAGTGGCTATGGGCAACCCTTTTAGTCGATCGTGGCCAATATATTTCTGGAGATTTTTGAACAACAGGTGTTGTATAGATTGCCAGTAAAAAAAAACCAGTAAGGTGTTACTGTTATGTTGGTGATACTTTTGTGGTATGGACTCGCAGTGCAGAGGGGTGGGATGCCTTCCTGATACATTTCAACAGTATCAATCTGAAAATATAATTTAAAATGGAAACAGAATAATGGCCAACTGAATTGTTTGGATGTGTCTCTTATCAAGTAAGGGGATGGGAAGTTGGGCCATAGGGAATACAGAAAAGCCACAAATAGTGACCATTACCTTTATAAAGAATATAACCACGACCTCAGACAAAAAAGAGGCGTCATTACAACCTTGGTAGATATGGTGTACAAAATTTGTGAACTGATTTACTTAAAAGATGAGGTCGAACCTCTAAGGTCGACATTCAAGAAGAATGATTATTCTAAAAAGGAGACAGATCGACCACTTCACCCTAGGGAGAATTAGGATCGACGAGGAACAATGGCCGCCCAATGGGAAAGATTTACTTCTGTTCATCAGTAAGATTACAGATGGCATTGGGAAAATGTTGAGCAAGTATGGTGTGGAAACTGTCTACAGACCCACCAGGAAGATGAAAGAAAGTTTAGATCGGCTAAAGATGTGCTACATCCTTTGGCTACACCAGATGTACATAAAATTCCTTGTATTTGTGGACTAGTTTATATTTGTACCATGAAAAGAAGTAACTCCTGTCTGGTTGAACACAAGAGGAATTACCAGCTGGTACAAAGGGGGCTGAAGCGGAACATGTTTACCAAGATCCAGGTTGGAATATCAATAATATTAGGAAAAGGATAGACTGCTACTCACGGTACAGATGACACGTTGGGTTGCAGACAGGCACGATGAAAAGATTGCTATACATAAACTTCTGCCTAAAGCCTTCTTCAGAAAAGAGAAACACGCTCACATTTACAAAAAGCAAGCACACTTCAATACATGACTGCTACCTGTGGCCACTCCGGTCAGACTTTTTTAGTACTCATGTTATCTTATTGGATAATACAAACAGCATAAAGCCACCGACATCACGCAAACTTCATGAGTAATGAGTGTCAGCTAATTATACAAGCACAAGACAGTGCTATGACTGAATGCATGAAGTTTCCAAATGACAACAAATCATTTTATTTACACAGAAACTTACCTTGCAGGGAAATTATTAACATCCACCTTGTTTTCTATTGCTATTACATATAATCATCCTGGGTTCTGAGTAATCTCTCCCAAACAATTTCACTTCCCACTCTGGAGTAGGAATGTATTCTTCTGAAAGCTAGAAGTGTTGGCACCTATTTTTGTGTGCTCCCATCAGTAGTGCTGGGAACTGCACGTCCTGTTGGTAGGTACAGGTTGTCTTGTCTGTTTTATAATAATAGTGGTAAAGAATAAAATAGTGTAAAGTCCATTTTGGGATATCAACAATTATGAAAAGGATCGATTGCTACTTGCCATAAAGATGAGACGTTTAGTTGCAGACAGGCGCAACGAAAAGGCTGTTACACACTAAGTTTTCATCCAAAGCCTTCTTCTGTAAAGAATTCAAAACTCATGCACACAACAAATAATAATTTTATAAGTTATTATTTATTTCTTTTTGTACTGTGAACTTTGAACTTTCATTGTTATCTACCACATCGATTTTCTTTTAATATATTCTTCCTGAAACAGCCCAAATGTCAGTTGGACATTGCTTTAAGGCAAAATGTATTGAAATGTTAAGAATGATAAGCAATTATTCCCGGTATTCTGGAGGTGAGATATTCAACTTAGAGAAGAATGGCAAACAATGGCCCAATTTGTTCTACGAATGACGTTTAAATTGCATTGTCACACTGCTGCAATTTAATATATGGAATAAAAAAATCTATAAAATATCAAGTATCACCACCAATAAAACTGGGAATAAAAAAGCAGTGTATTAACTAAATTGGCTGGCATTTGCAGGTGAGTTTGCTGTGCAACTGAAAATCTATTAGATGCAGAAATACAGGTCAATTTCTTGGAACACACGGCCATTGCCCTACACTGTGAGGTGTTGTTATTTGGCAATGCAAACTTTTCTTCATATTTTGCTGATAATAGTTGAAATAGATTTAGTTAACAATGGAGGCAGGCAAGTAAATTAACATGAAATTTGAACCAGAAATGTGTGATATGTTAGCCTACAAGAAATACTAAAACAGAGAGAGAGAGAGAGAGAGAGAGAGAGGAGTAAAATGGTGAAAAAAACACAAGAAAAGTAGAATAGTAAACACACCATTGAACAATGGAATATCCAGGATGGAATGTAACAATATTATGATAAGGATAGTTGCTAACCACCATATAGCAGAGATGCCGAGTCACAGATAGGCACTACAAAAAGACTATCACACCTAAAGCTTTCAGCCAGTGGCTTTCGTCAACAACAGACACGGATACGCACATACACATACCCATGCAAATGCAACTCACACACACAACTGAAACCAGTGGTGTGTGTGAGGTGTGTGTGCGTATCTGTGTCTGTTGTTTACGAAAGCCACTGGCCGAAAGCTTTAAGTGTGAAAGTCGTCTTTTTTTTTTGGGTGCCTATCTGCAACTCAGCTTTTTGTTGTGCCTATCTGCGACTCAGCATCTCCGCTATATGGTAAGTAGCAACTTATCTTCTAATAATATTGGACCAAGAATAAAGCCACTTGTGAATCCACACCTCAAGTCACATACGGCAAGTGCAATGGCTCTACGTCCACAACATGCAAAATTCAGCCAGTTCTGTGTATTCAATGCATCCTGTAGTGTAAAATGTGCCTCGTCACTCCTTAGAATATTTCCTGGCCACATGTCATCAAATTCGATCCGTACCAGAAATTGAAGAGTAAATTCAGAATGCTGCAGCAGATCATGAGGTTTCAATTACTGCAACATCTGGATCTTGTACAGGTACCAGTGTAAAATAGGCCACAAAACTTACCGTACTGTTGACCACAGGATGGACAAATCTCACAACAATGTGCAAGCACTGCGTGCTGCGTGGTCTTTTACAGCAACAGCACTCTCTTCGATAACTTACTCCGGGATAGGATGCCTTTCTCTTCTAGGTGCCACACCTACCTAAATCCTGTTTTGAATTTCGCTATCATCTTCTTTAAACCAAGTAATGACACTGGGCCTCTCCTCAGACCTTTCGGTCAGTGATACTGTCCTAATGCAGCACTACAATTGCTGCCGATTGCATAAAACAGTTTCACTAACAGTGTGCTGTCTCTCTTCTAGATAGCCATACTGTTCACTCACATTACAGATTGTCAGATGACAGCTCGGATATCATTCCGTCATACGAATGGTGTACAGTGCCAGATATGCACCTGGTCACCAAAACTGGAACTAATTTTTGCCAGCATAAATGGGTTTCAAGTTAACACATTAGGTTATCTGCTAAGTTTCGCTGCCATATGATAATTACAGCCCACACTGGACCTCTGTGAGTAGCTGCACTTTAATTACAACCACCCAGTACGAATATTGTTTTATCAGTTGCATTGTCACATATTACGAATTATATTTGCAGGTATTGTGATAAATATCAAATAGAGTGTAGTACTAGAAACGACTACTAACAAAATTATAATGGGCACCAGTAAATGATCTACATCTGATTCACTGTCATAAAGACTCATATAGACATTTGACAATCTGTAAAAAGTTCTCACCCAGCACATAAAGTATGAAGACTGCTTTCTATTGTATGACATTATACTATTGGGATTACAACCTGATAACAAGAGCAGGAGCTTTTAAAAGAACTGATGTAATGGATAAATAAATCTGATATACTTTCATTTTGTTATGTCAGATGATATAAGGTTTTAGGATAGTTGATCAAGCAATACTCAAGTGTCCAAAGTTCAGAAGCATTTAATACCAATAATTATTTGTGATGTGAATTCAATAATGTCAGGTAGAAGCCTCTTTGAATAATGGTGTATACTATTTATTCCTGCTCAGTATATTCATTACTTAGCAAATTTTGGTTCAAAAATTCATCCATTATTCATAATCAAATATTTTCAACAGCATACCAATGATACCAAAAATTTTGCTACAAATTAATTGCAGTTAAAAAGGAGTTTGAAGAATCTATTGGTAGGCAATGTCTACTAACTGTCTTCCTTCACAGTCCTGCTGTACATAATGTTCCCATTTCCTTTTGTATTATTTTTCTCCACCTTCAGTTACTTCAACTGACACACCATTATCACCCAGTACTTTCCTGTACGTACCACCACATCTGCAATTACTTCCACGTCATTGTTTTATTAATTATGCCACAATTATGTCTGTTGTGTATTCGAGATTGTTTCTTGCGCTACTTTTTATAAAATGATTAGATATGTCCTGATGATGTAAAATCATTAGAAAACTGCTACTAACTTGGAAGGATGATTGATAATTGCAGCAAAATGGTTCAAATGGCTCTGAGCACTATGGGACTTAACTTCTAAGGTCATCAGTCCCCTAGAACTTAGAACTGCTTAAACCTAACTAACCTAAGGACATCACACATATCCATGCCCGAGGCAGGATTCGAACCTGCGACCGTAGCGGCCGCGCGGTTGCAGACTGTAGCGCCTTTAACCGCTTGGCCACCACGGCCGGCAATTGCAGCAATAATGGTAGTTAACACTGTCTTTTTAGGAACTCTCCACATGCCATATATCATAAGATGAGATTTTTTCTCATATTCGTCATTCGAAAAATACAGTGTCATCTTTTATTCACAGTTTAAACTATTGCTGCTGAAGTAAGTATTTTTACATTGCTTAGTAGGTCATATAGGGGTAGTCTTAAATTTATAAGTGTTGTCTTACTTAGCTTTGGCCTAAGGTCATGTGCAAATTTATTTTGAAGAATTTGCAAGGGCAGCACTTGGCAAATGATACGTTCCAACAAGCTCGAGATATCCCAATACGCTGAAGCACTTGATATGGAATTGACGTTGCTCAATCACTCATGTGACACTGACTCGTGTGGTGTTAATGCAAGAGATATGCAAGAAACTATGAACTAGCCATTACCGCAGTCTAGTGCTCTGATAAAATTTGACAATTTTCTGAAACACAGTAGGAAATAACATTAAATTCTATCATCTTACAAACTTTTGTTGTATTTGAACATGTCTGATATAAACGTTATCCTACATGCATGGATACTATATACAAACACTAATGCCACTTTTAAAGAAAAGATATCATTCTACATTGGAAATGCTGTCAGTCAAAAACCATCAGTTGATTGAGAACACAGACCAATATTTTATTTGGTTATGAGAGACTGTAATGATTTACTAAGTAGATTGCAAATGAGAAATTCGGTCACCATTCACACATTAGAATACGAGGTAAAAATGTTACCATCTTTTTATTAGCTTTAGAACATAATGGTGACATTGTTGAAACACAAAGGAAAATTAATCCAGAATGAAATGTTTGACAAAGAAAATGAGTGGGCAGCAAATTACATCATCCCATCAACCATAGGGATCTATACCAACTACTCTGACTTTTTATGAACATCTATTACATTTAAACTGCAATTTGCTTGAATCCCTTTGTAGGAATCAAACCAACTTTAAAACTGGACAATTGTTCAACAACAGTATCCATTTCCGCAGGAGAGGGTAAAAGTCTAGATAGGGACCAGTGGCGTACTGCATGTTTCTTGCTGCGATGGTGTCGACACTCATAGTGACATATGATGGGAACTAAACGGGGTGTGCCAGCTAGTTCTTCAAAGCCAAAGAGAGAGCAGTGGGCAGGTAATGCTGTAACATTCTCAATTCGGTATAAAAGCAAAATCCGATATGTATTTGGAGGGGGGGGGACAGCCATGTTCTCAGGTCTTGCCATAATGGAAACTACACAAATAGCACCATATTTGAAAGAAACATCCAACTATTTGTGACAACAAAGAGATAAATTTTACTGCTGTGCTACTAGGATGATGACGATGATTAAATATAGTGATACCACAAGCAACAGGTTTAATAAGCAAAAAAGGTAGAGAAGAAAAAAATTGCTGTAAACCATTCCTTTTTGTTTATTTTATGAGGTCTGTTCAAAAAATTCTGGAACATACATAATTTCGCGCAGATGGTGTGTTGGAGCGAAATGCAGCTGGTAACCCTGCACATCCCTGTGTTTAATGTGTAACTGCCAAAAGTTTCATTGTATGGCTGCTAGTCATCCTACAGTGCTGTATTGAGTACAATGTTGTGTCATACAGTTTGCGAATTTTGAGATGGCAAATTTACATAACCAATGCATCTACATTAAATTTTGCATGAAACTCAAGGAAATCTTTACAGAGGCTCACTAAATGATGCAGGAAGCCTATGGTGATGAGTGTTTAAGCCATACTCGGTGTTACAAATGGTTCACACGGTTTAAAAAATGGCCAGGCAGAAATTAAAGATGGCCCTCATTCAGGACACCCTTTGATGTCTATAAACTACTCCATACTGGCAGCATCAACAAAACTGTGCATGCCAACCAAAGACTGACTGTCCAAGAGATTGCAGAAGAATGTAACATTTCAGTTGGATCACCATGAAATCCTGAACAGCATCTTGGAATGCATTGTGTTGCTACCAAGTTCATCCCATGGCTCATGAGTCAAGACCAGAAAGACCTTTGCCTCTCAATCTGTGACGAGCTTTTGGATACTGAGGTTCAATCTTAACAAAGGACTGGGAAACACTTTCCAAGACTAAAGAAAGTTTGTCAGATCAGATAAAATGTAAAAGCCATGCTTATAGTTTTCTTTGACTTTAAAGGATTAGTTCATTGTTGATTCATGCCAAAAGGAGAAACCGTTAATCAGTGGTACTATCAGGAGATGCTGTGATGCCTGTGAGAAAACTTGAGAAGGAAATGGCCTGAAACTTGGTGAGACAATTCAAGTCTCTTGCATACTGATTACGCACATGAACATTCATCCATGTTGATGCATGACTATTGCATTAAAAACAAAATCACTGTGCTGCCTCATCCTCCATACTCTCCGTACCTGGCCCCTGCGGACCTTTTCTTATTTCCAAAATGAAAAATGCCATTGAAAGGACAACGATTTGCTATGACAGGTGAGATAAAAGACAACTCACAGATGACGCTTTGCGCAATCCAACATGAGGCATACCAAGACTGCTTCCAGAAGTGGAAATGGTACTGAGAGTTGTGTGTCAATTGTGGAAGAGAGTATTTTGAAAGAGACCAAGCACAATACGTAAAAAGTAAGCACAGAAAAATTTTGTGGACAAAGTTGTAGAATTTTTTGAATAGACCTCATACTTCACCTTTATCAAAATGCAGACAATCAATAAACAGCATAAGTTCAGAATAGGTATCATTTTAACATTTTGGCACGTACTTTACACCAATAAAACAGTTTGTAATTTTGATTAGTCAGAATATGTTAAAAATAATTTCTTTTTTCATGGAGCTTCTTAAAAAAATGGGGTCATATTGTAGTCAGGGTCATCTTATACTCAGATAAATACAGTACTTCTCATTGCACTTGGTTCGATATGGAGCACCAATTCTGGTCACGTCTAGGTGTGTTTGTTGACTCCTTTTTGATTAAACAACGTTCTCAAATAAGGAACATCTGACTGGCAGGGACCACCAATGACTACCACACAAAATGCAACTTGAGATCAAACTATGTGCTGTTGTGTGTATGAAAAATAAATATTGTATACCAAATCATAATGGAAAAATGGTGAGGGGAAAAGGTTGGTTCCTGTAATCCCATATGGGACAGTAAATGAGTGAAATTACCACTGTCTATGTCTCTGAATTATCACTTCGATTGTTGTTGTTGTGGTCTTCAGTCCTGAGACTGGTTTGATGCAGCTCTCCATGCTACCCTATCCTGTGCAAGCTTCTTCATCTCCCAGTACTTACTGCAACCCACATCCTTCTGAATCTGCTTAGTGTATTCATCTCTTGGTCTCCCTCTACGATTTTTACCCTCCACGCTGCCCTCCAATGCTAAATTTGTGATCCCTTGATGCCTCAGAACATGTCCTACTACCCAGTCCCTTCTTTTTGTCAAGTTGTGCCACATACTCCTCTTCTCCCCAATTCTATTCAATACTTCATCATTAGTTATGTGATCTACCCACCTAATCTTCAGCATTCTTCTGTAGCACCACATTTCGAAAGCTTCTATTCTCTTCTTGTCCAAACTATTTATCGTCCATGTTTCACTTCCATACATGGCTACACTCCATACAAATACTTTCACAAACGACTTCCTGACACTTAAATCTATACTCGATGTTAACAAATTTCTCTTCTTGAGAAACGCTTTCCTTGCCATTGCCAGTCTACATTTTATATCTTCTCTAGACCATCATCAGTTATTTTGCTCCCCAAATAGCAAATCTCCTTTACTACTTTAATTGTCTCGTTTCCTAATCTAATTCGCTCAGCATCACCCGATTTAATTCCACTACATTCCATTATCCTCATTTTGCTTTTGTTGATGTTCATCTTATATCCTCCTTTCAAGACACTGTCTATTCCATTCAACTCCTCTTCCAAGTCCTTTGCTGAATCTGACAGAATTACAATGTCATCGGCGAACCTCAAAGTTTTTATTTCTTCTCCATGAATTTTAATACCTACTCCGAATTTTTCTTTTGTTTCCTTTACTGCTTGCTCAATATACAGATTGAATAACATCAGGGAGAGGCTACAACCCTGTCTCACTCCCTTCCCAACCACTGCTTCCCTTTCATGTCCCTCGACTCTTATAACTGCCATCTGGTTTCTGTACAAGTTGTAAATAGTCTTTCGCTCCCTGTATTTTACCCCTGCCACCTTTAGAATTTGAAAGAGAATATTCCAGTCAACATTGCCAAAAGCTTTCACTAAGCCCACAAATGCTAGAAACGTAGGTTTGCCTTTCCTTAATCTTTCTTCTAAGATAAGTCGTAAGGTCAGTATTGCCTCACGTGTTCCAATATTTCTACGGAATCCAAACTGATCTTCCCCGAGGTCAGGTTCTACCAGTTTTTCCATTCGTCTGTAAGGAATTCGCGTTAGTATTTTGCAGCTGTGACTTATTAAACTTATAGTTCAGTAATTTTCACATCTGTCAACACCTGCTTTCTTTGGGATTGGAATTATTATATTCTTCTTGAAGTCTGAGGGTATTTCGCCTGTCTCATACATCTTGCTCATCAGATGGTAGAGTTTTGTCAGTGTTGGCTCTCCCAAGGCTGTCAGTAGTTCTAATGGAATGTTGTCTACTCCCGGGGCCTTGTTTCGACTCAGGTCTTTCAGTGCTCTGTCAAACTCTTCATGCAGTATCGTATCTCCCATTTCATCTTCATCTACATCCTCTTCCATTTCCATAATATTGTCCTCAAGTACATCGCCCTTGTATATACCCTCTATATACTCCTTCCACCTTTCTGCTTTCCCTTCTTTGCTTAGAACTGGGTTTCCATCTGAGCTCTTGATATTCATACAAGTGGCTCTCTTTTCTCCAAAGGTGTCTTTAATTTTCCTGTAGGCAGTATCTATCTTACCCCTAGTGAGATAAGCCTCTACATCCTTACATTTGTCCTCTAGCCATCCCTGCTTAGCCATTTTGCACTTCCTGTCGATCTCATTTTTGAGATGTCTGTATTCCTTTTTGCCTGCTTCATTTACTGCATTTTTATATTTTCTCCTTTCGTCAATTAAGTTCAATATTTCTTCTGTTACCCACAGAGTTCTGCTAGCCCTCGTCTTTTTACCTACTTGATCCTCTGCTGCCTTCACTACTTCATCCCTCAAAGCTACCCATTCTTCTTCTACTGTACTTCTTTCCCCCATTCCTGTCAATTGTTCCCTTATGCTCTCCCTGAAACTCTGTACAACCTCTGGTTCTTTCAGATTATCCAGGTCCTATCTTCTTAAATTCCCACCTTCGATTATACAAACATCTAAAGAAGTTTTGGAATCCTTGACCTAATTTTTTTGTATTCTTAGTTTCTGTATCATCGTCAACTTGAAATGATGAAATGTGGTCTCTGTCCAAAATAAGACTGAGTGTTTTCTTTCTTTCTTGAACTAGTTTCATTTTGAGCAGTATGCGAGTAATTTAATGAAACACAAGTACACCCCATTACGTTGTTCCTCATGCAAGCATCAGTGTGGTTATGTAGATGACTAAAAAGAACTCTGTTAAATGTTTGAAACTTCAAACAGTTCTTTCCGAGATGAGGATTTCTTCTTTCTATTGCTATAACAGTACTCAGCAAATTAAACTTACCTGAAACACAAGAAATAGCTTCTCATTCAGTTACAGAGTTACTGCATTCAAACATGTTACAGCCAACATAAATAAGTAAGTTCACTGAATAGTACTTAGAACCTCCAGATGCAACAGAGGACCACCAAAGTAAATGGAATTTGGGATACTACTTTTAGATCTTTGAAAACATTTGGCTGAACTCTCGAGGAAAGCACTGCCAAAATGATAAAAACAGATTTTTAAAATGCTTTCTAAAAGAAATATAATTTTTTTACAAATCAAGGATAATCCGATTATTTCCAAAATTTATGTTTGTGTTACGTTGTTTAGTTTTGTATTGTAGTGTTGGTGATTGCAAATTGCTGTAGAGAGGAGGTACAAGTACCACATAAATTGGTATCCACCATACCAATTTTTAAGAGCTTGCAAATGTTGTGTTCTTTAGACAGTTATAACATAACTGTCACAGTGGATGCTGCAAGTGCCAAGTACCAATACTACAAGCACACTAACCATCCACTCTACAGTGCAGACTGATGGTGTGAAAGTCAATTTATCGGTTGCCACAGCAAATAAAAACATTACTCTGAACTGCAACTAAATAGTAATATTTATAAATAATGGTCACATTGTTAGTTTGACATCAGCAGCACTACACACCACCACATTAACTCCACACGTAAAGACAAAACAATAAATTATGGAGAGAGCAGTTCTCTTGTCCAGATATTCCTGTTTCTGCCTTTGCTCACACTGTCCAGTTCCTGTCCATTGCTACAATGTCACTGTGCCTTCTTCTGTGCAACCTGCAAAAACAAAAATAATAAATTAATTTGTCTTCAAACTTTAAAATCTACACACAAAATGAAGTGTAGAACTCAACCCAACTTTGAAGACTTAGACACAGCTAATAAATCTAAAAGACGGCAAAAACATTCAAAATAAGAATCTCCTCTGTTAATTTTTCTCACTCGCATAATACGCTATGTCCGAGATAAATGCGGCCCTGCGTCAATAACATGCATATTAAACCATAGGAAAACAATTTCATTTACAAGTAGAATGTACTTTTAAAAGGTTACAACAAATAACAGCGGAGTCTGTGACAATTAACAACGCCTGGCACACTATAGAAAGATGGACGGAAATAAGAAAATGACAATGTGTTGCTTATGGTGTGGGGCCGTTTTTATTTTGGCCATACTTTATATTACTTTGCAGCGTATCTTGTATATGATACATAAAAATTATGGGCCTGTGACACAAGAACTTGACGCAGGCTGCAACAATGTAGCTCAACTTCGTACATCTGGCTTTAGATTAAAAGTTATTTGGGGACCAAAGCAGTCCAGTCACAGTTATGAGGAAGAAGATTACAGATTTTGAATGGGCACAGCAATCTGAATCGTAGTATTCAATTACAACATGAGTGTACGTGAAAGTTTGTGTGTAAGACAGCAGACACCCAATTTGTTTCATTTCACCTTGTGGTCGGATTGCCACCTTACTAGGTATTGACACCAACAAGTCCTGTCCCTTTGACAGCTTCCTTCCCAAAGTTTGCCACCCTCACTGCATTGCCATTCACAAACGGCCTATCAGTTGTGATAAGCAGTCCCTTTCCCACAATGAATAAGCTCTTGAGTAAGATTGCTACACATCCTTCTAGCAGCTCTCTCATCATTCCACATTACTTGCTATCACATATGACTGGGACTAGACAACGTATATTACCTGCACTGAGTTCACTTTGCTTATGCACAGACTCGAGAACTATTCTTCCCAAACTCCTTCCCACATCCCACCAAAAGGCATTCCACTGCCTACCTTAAAGAAGTAATACCTACATTCAATCCTACGTACACTCGAAACTCTCCCAGCACATGTCTTTTTGTGTACCAGCCAGATTTTTTTTTTACTATCATATCATTACATACATTAATTTCTATTGTAAATAACTGTAATTTAACACATATCGTTCTGTCAGAGATGGAAAAGGACTTGAAATAACAGCTGAATGGAATGAACAGAGTCTTAAAGAGACATTACAGTAAGAAGAAAACAGATTGCTACTCACCAAACAGAGGAGGCGGAACAATGAAAAAGACTGCTAAATATTTGAACTTTTGGGCAGAGAAGGCCTCCTTTGGAAATAGAAAACACACACACAAATTTCTGTTCCAAAGAAGGACCTTTCTGTCTGAGAGCTGAAAAGTTTATCAGTCTTTTACATTGTGGCTGCCTGCATCAATGTGGTGAGCACCAATCTACATTCTTTATATTGTTGTTAATCCCATCCTGAACTTTCCATTGTTTTATTTTTTAGTTACAACACATACACTGAGAAGAGAAAAGCAAGGGTGGTGGGGAATGCAACTCAATTACAACAACTGCTTCTCAAATTAGATTACAAAATGGGGAAAGTAGTAGATAAGTTTTGCTATTTGGGCAGAAAATGAACTGATGGTGGCAGCAGTAGGGAGGATATGAAATGCAGACAGGCAAAAATAGCAAGAACAGCTTTAAATGATAATGTTAACTTCAAACACAAATTTAAGTGTATGGAAGTTTTACTTTTACAACTATTTGTCAGTAGGGAAGGCGGTTATTGCTGAAACAACTGGTTTCTGATTTTTTTTTCATCTCCAGTTTAGCCTTATTGCTTAAAATAACCATCCTCTGAAATAATTTTTTTTGTTTTTTATTGCTATTATTTCCGTCAAAATAGGTAGACACTGAACAATGGTCAAAATATTCTAGGACTCACTCAGGTTTCTGCATTACACTTTTCAAGATATGTAGAATCAAAATATTAAACAAAGTAGGTAAACAAATGAAAGTTTATAGTCTGTCGATCATTTGCTGCTTTTCTTGAAAAGTAATGATTGGTTGAATACTAAAAAATTCACCATTATTCTCCTCCTGATTCTAATTATTAAAAATCTCTGCTCGAAAATTATGTTGTAATCGAGGATCGTACACTATTTGGGCATCACGAATAGTCGGTGCGAAAAGGTGAAAACTTAGGTTAGAGTACTCTATCTTTCGTGCTAAGTTGCGCATTTCAAAGTGCTAAAAGCAGATAACGACACCTTATGTACACACAGGAAGCAGATCAGCTACTTTCTATTCTTGCTGTAAACTACAAATGAATTGTTAAGTTTTTAATTTATAAGACTTTGTGTAAAATTTGTAGAATTCTCTCTTTTTAATTATTTTGAATTAAAAGTCTGTTTTGATCAAATATATACAGATGTTTTCTTTTTAATGGGAATTCGAATACAACTGATTTTTACTGACAAAATGCTCTTACAAAAAATTAAAATGAACAATTTAGATAGCAGGCAAAATATAACATTTACCAGGAATGATTACATGTCAATTGTTAAAATTTCAATAATGAATTAATCCATTGGCCAAAATTTATTTTTTAATGTGTTCATAAATAATAGTTCTGTAATATATTTGTATCTAAGTTGAGCCCTTTCATAAGAAACAACTGTTCAAAGATGAAACCAAGCAGAACACCCTACTACACCTGTTTTTAAAAAAGTTTTATTTGAAAACCAAAAATTTCAGGACCACTCATATGGTAAACTGGTACATCAGTTTTATGCCTGATTGTCAGTAAAAAATAAAAATACCTGTTATAACCATGACTAAACAAATGCCAAAAAATACCTGTTATTTAGAACTAAAATATCAGTACCAGTTTTAACTGGGCGGTTTTTCCCATTCCTATTTCTCGTTGGTGTAGCCTTATATGAAACATGGATGATAAGTAGTCCACACACGAAGAGAAGAGCAGCATGAATGTGGTGCTACAGAGGAATGATCAAGTCAGCAGTTTGGATAATTAACGAAGAAAGACTTCCCACCAGGTTTGACTATAGGGAAAATGCTCAAATGAATGTGTGTTGTAATAGTTTTGCAGAGATTAAGACACTTACACAGAATAGATTAGTGTTGAGATCTACATCAAGCCTGTCTTTGGACTCAACACTATGCCAAAGATGTTTCCAACCTAAAAATGGTTGTAGATTTAACAGTGACAATAGAGTCACACCAATTACATATAACATTGTCGAAGAAACACTACGATATAACCGACTCTGTGTCAGTTTGCTAAAAAAATGGAAAAAAGTGTGCACCCACAGCACATTATTACTGCTTGTTATGTATATCTTTATGTTCGAAAGTACATAGCCTAACCAAAAAAGTAAAGTACCTACAATACACAGAGGGATGTCAATGTAACTTTGTGTACATACTCACCATCAAATGCTATGTAAATGATTAACCCATTAAGTACCAGTGTCCTATTTTGAGGACAGAGCACATATTTATTTATAAATACACAATAAATTATTAATTTGCAACTATTACTGTTCTACGTCATTTGTTGATGCTTTTTAAAACAAATGTGTGCTTACAGGAAATTAAAAGCAATAAATCCTACCATTATTGAATACTAAGGCACACTTTTCATTATTACACGTATTTACTTTATCGACAATTTAGTAATATTTGAAATATGTGGCAAAGATCATTTTGTGATTATTTATAGTCAACAACGTGTATTTTAAATTACTTGCATTGTTAGCTCAATTGGAGTTATATTCATTGTTTTCCATTGTTATAAAATTTAGTGTACTCGAAATAGGACACTGGGACTTGGTGTTATCATTTCAGTTATTTGTATTGCTGCATGTTGAAATATACAACTTTGCTATTGCTGATATTTTTTCTTTTGAGAACATGGTAATTTTACCAGATTTTGTTGCTGAGGTAAGTAACGACCCCTCTTTTATATATATTACAGAATATGATATTACTTTGAAATTTACAGCATATCATGTTAGTATATTTATGAATATGTTACCCATTAGTAAATAATACAGTTCCAGATGGACAGAGGTATTTACACATTCCCTTTTCTGTAGATTGTGCTAATGTATTATTCTTTCATTTCACTTTATTTTATTACATTTTATTTCGTTTTATTTTATATAGATTATAATGGCCTTCAGACAAGATAGATACTTCACTAACGAAGAAATAATAAACAGTGACGCATTCTATAATGCAGTGTCAGATGATCAGGACCAAATTGATATCACCGTATGTCCTCCTAAGGTAGAGACTGTATGACCGACGAAGAAAAAGGTCCAGACGATGTTACTGGAACCGTGGAAGTCTCAGATGTGGAACGGGGGCTATTGAGTTACGTTAGGTTGCATCAGAGAATAATGAAGAAACTGTATGTAAAACTTCAATGCCAAGTACATCGTAAGTTTCCAGAAGTAAATCGAAGAAGAGACGTCTTATTGATGAGAAAAGCAATTGGAAAAAGACACCTGCAGTTTATACAAAGCTGTCTCAAACTAGTGAGCATGGCATCAGCACAAAGAGAGAGGAATTGACGGAACAACTTTCTTCCTTGACTCCGAAGGAGATGTTTGAAGAACTGATGAACAAAAACATATACGAGTTCATAGTGAAAGAAACTGTGAGATATGGAGTAAATATGAAGAACGCACTGGATTTACTGGATTTCAGACGTGCTGTTACAGTTACACACCGGAAATTTGACACTGGAAGACCGAATATTGGACGTCCAATGGAATACCCATCACGTCAGTTGAGAGTGATCCTGGACATCAGGTTTGATGGAATTGGTCATATGATTGACAAAACAAGCAAGCAAAGAAGATGTGTAAGAGCTAAATGCAACCGGGAAACCAAAACCATATTGTGTTAAATGCCATGTAACAATGTGTGTGAAGTGTTTTGTACCGTTTCACAAGAAATAAATAGTTAAGACTTGAATACAGTTTAGTATGCTATACAATACTGTTAGATCCCAGCGTCCTATTTTGAGGATGGCCATTATATCAGCATGTATAAATATTCTTTGGCTCTTTTTGTACTTATTGTGGTTCATACACTATGTACATTACAATCAACGAATAGAATATTCAGTTTAAAAAAAAATTAATTTGGGACTTAATGGGCTAAATCCCACTATCCTCTGTGACAGTTAGAACAGCCACAAGAATGTTGTTCACAGTTAGCACTGTTACCAGATCTGACAGCGTATATAACTGGCACAAACAGCATCAGATGTTGAGTGATCACTATTAAGGACACAGGTATGCGGCACACTCGTATTAGAGAGCATTCTCAGCACCTGACAGAGTTCGAAAGGGGCGGATCAAATTGTACAGTACCCAGATTCGTCGGGCATTCAGATGTGACAGTCCTCTGATGTGGGACTACACGGGAACGTGAGGGCAGGCATACCCCTCGGCAGTTTCCAGTCGACCACGTCTGACCACCAAAAGTGACGGTCACCATATTGGGTACCGAGCACATCGCAACCCCTCCAAGTCTGTGCCTACCAGCTGAGAACAACATTCAGTAGCACCCTACAACATAGGTCGGTGACTATCACTATTAACATTTCCTGCGTACGCTGCTGTTAACACCACAACAGAAATGGCTGCGTACGGAATGGGCTGCTGTCTAATGGCATTACACTGTGCTCAGCAATGTACGGCTATCCCAGATGATCGATACTGGCGAGTCAGCTCGTGGTCTCGTGGTAGCGTTTTCGCTTCCCGAGCACGGGGTCCCGGGTTCAATTCCCAGTGGGGTCAGAGATTTTAACCTGCCCCAAAATGACTGGGTGTTGTTGTGTCGTCTTCATCGTCATCATTCATTTCCATTACGGTCCGAGGAAGGTAATGGCAAACCACTTCCATTAGGACCTCGCCTAGTACAGCGGTGCGGGTCTCCCGCATCGTTCCCCTACACTCTGTCGAGAAGCACGGGACGTCATTTTGAAACGTAACAGCCCATTGAGGCCTATTTAAATGAACAATTCCCAGTCTAATTCAGGATTCCACATGTAAACAAAATATGTAACTCATCCAGAAAAACTTCTAATTGAGAAAATAACTGTTTAATTTATTTCAGTTCAAAGTCTAGAAGCTCTGTAAATGAAGGGAATAATTCCCGTGAAGGGAGTCTCCAGTAATTAATAGAAAATATAAATGTATTATTGTAATTTCTTATTTGAGAGTTTATTCTCAAAAGAATTTACAGACATGTACTAATATCGTAGAGTACTTACTGTACTGAGCAGACATACGTTTATATGTGTATTTTCAGATATTTTGTAACAATTTTAATTGTTACTTAATCAAATGTTCATCTTAAACAATGCCGGAGGATTGTTCAGGATTGTTAAGAAAGTATAAAGGTTGGCTGCTGTGTTGGCAGAGGGGTCAGTCTGGTATTAGTTTCTGAGCAGTGAGCATGTAGCTGCTCCTTTTGTATTGTAAGTATTGTTTGCCATTGTAATAATACTTTAATTTTGTCTTACGGTACAATAAATGTGTTTTAAAATAACATGATACAAGATGATTTTTAATTTTAACTTTTCTGAAGAATGTTATAATTTCCATTCCACGGCAGTGACCGGAGGGGAGGGGGTCAGCAGTGGCCGGAGGGGAGGGTGTCTCCATTCGTGCAATGTTTTGGAGCAGCATGGCAGTGTTACACCTCACGTCGAGATGTGTGGAGCCATCGGGTATTACTTCCAGTTACGGCTGGTAGCGACTGAGGGAACTCTGATAGTACAACCGTACCTCTCGGATATCCTGCCTCCTCGTGTGTTGCCTCACATGCTGCAGTATCGTGATGCCATTTTGCAACAGTCATCCACACACAGCACGTGTCTCTAGGAAATGCCGCACGATGCTCAGGTACCTCTGTGGCCCACAAGATACCGACATGTTTTCCCAATTGGGCAAGTGTGGAACCGGCTTCGGAACCTTCCTTGTCCGAGTGCCAGTACACAGGATATCGAGAACCAGTTGCAACAGTTGTGTGCCAGTTTGTCTCTGGAGAGGATGCAGTGGCTTCACGACACCTTTCCCAACCCGATCAGTTCACGCACCTCAGCCAGAGGGGGTGCAGTACTACTAATAAGGGGGAGTCATACTGCCAAGTTCTTTGTAAATTTGCCTCAACCCTGCAATCACTCGAATAACGTCATGTACCCTTCTTTCAAGATTTGCATCTCCCACAATCGTTTCAGCTTTCTAGTTGCTGTTACTCCTCATTAACATATAATATTGTAAAGTTGTAGGTGATATTTAAAATAATGTAGACAATACAAAATTTATGGTCAAATCTCCATTATAACGAGGAAAGTCTTATACAAATGTGAGCACACTTCAGCTTGTATTCACTGACGGTAACCACTTCTGTTTTTGGCATCAAATGAAAAAGGGTCATCAGCAGAGACACATTTGCTTAAATGACCACGAAATTGGTGTTCAAAGAAGAAATGAAAAGATAAAAAGACAAATATTACTTCATAACCACGAAGTTAAACGGACTACATTACGTCGCAGCCACATGACGCAGCGGATATTACGGGCACTAGTTGATGGAAATGGACAGCCCTTTATAAGATAATCTTTTCACTGAGAACTCATTTATATGTAGTGTATGAAAGTGGAGATTCGTTTCTGAGGGTGACAGATAGCTGCATTTTGCTACATTCATCTAGTGTCGTAACCTCCCTGAAGACAACAGCATCATCCACAAATAGTCTCAGAGATCTTCCACTGCTCCAGCCACACTGTATGTCGTTCTCTGGGAGTTACACCTTTTTTCCCCTTGTGTCTTTCCCAGTTTAACTTCCACTGTAAAGAACTGAAAATTTCTGCAGGTGCACCAAGTCAAGTTTGCCAACTGACTGAAATCTACAAAAGCCAGTTACACAGTATTGTTTCTGTTCCTTATGCACATATGACAGAAAGCATACAATGCAAGCTAGAGTAATAAGCAAGCATTTTAAACAAACAATAATATCAATTCTGAATGACACTGTCCATCTACTGACCTGAGACTAGAGCTAGCCGTTAGGGGACGGTGCAGTGGCCAGCTGTTTGAGACGCCTCTCCAGGAACTGCACCCTCTTCACCAGGCTGTCACCGACACCTGCAAACTCGGCGTGGTGTACGCGAAGAATGCGGTAGCCGCGGGCAGTCAGTAACCTCTCCGCGAGTGCGGCAGGGCCCGCAGGAGGGGGCGGGGAACCACGCCCGCGGCACACCTCTGCGTAGCTCCACACCAGCAATGCTACCCTGTGGAAGATGTACATGTAAAGTATTTGAGGATACATTACAGCTCTGAACAAAGTGCAGTCACCTTGGTGGTGACGGTTTTATGTGAATTAGAATGTGATCTCAGGTATGTTTCTGTGTCCAGTATCCCCCCCCCCCCCCCTTCCCTCCCTCTCCCTCTGCACTCTTTCTGCAGGAGACATCCTCAGAGGTTATAAAAACAAAGATAGTTAATGTTCATTCATAAACGTGTTTAGCTTCCTAAAGCTGCCAAACTGTTTATAGGTAACTGAACAATAGTCAAGTCGTGATGTCGTCCGACCCCTGCCAAAGAACACACAGTCCCATAAATGTATCACGATCAATCCATTACTAAAGATCGCTAGTAACAACTCATTTCCAATAGCTTCCATATCTTGCTGTATCAGTTTTGCACCAATAGTGGGAGAATCCCAGGTCAACTAAATGTGCTTTTGAGATGTTGGAATGACTCAGTTGGTGACTAGCAGTCGAGGATGACGGTCGAGCTGTAACCCAGATGTGCACACGAGGGATTAATTTTGAAGATTGGACAGTTTGAAAGTGATATGCAGAATTATTTGAGTTATGATAGAAATTCAGTTTTCATGGGAAATAATTCTGTGAAGGTAACTGTGAGTTACAAGCAGTCTGAAGATCATGGTGTGACTGGCTAGCACACGGCAATCTAATTTCCTAGGTGGCCGTATACAAAAGCTGGATATTGGAAGTTTTAAACAACTTCAGATAAAGTAAGTAAACACTGAAATAATTCCTTCACATTGTAATGGTTCTTTATTTACGTCACCATTACGGCACTCCAACCCCAGTTCTAGATACCAGTAATATCGTACTACTTTTCTGCGAAGTAACAGACATATTTTTGTGACAATATTCACATTTGGTTTTATTAATGTATAGGTACTCCGATGTATCGATATATTACAGTGATATGGTTTTGTGTGTATTTATCTCTGTGAGACCGTCATAATCTTTGACTTACTTGTAACCATTTTGGTGCGAATGCGCACAGAGCAGTCTTTGTTTCACTTTGCAGAAGTTGTTATTTCTCTTTGTAAAAAACAGTCAAGTCTTGTGTTTGGTTAAAGTGGAAATTAAATACATGAAGATTGATACAAAACTGTTTTCTTGATGATGTGACAATTAAGAAGTAGTATATGTGAATTTACAAAAAGTTTAATAAAAATGTGGATCGTGAACACCAAGTCAAAAATAATTTCTACCATACCATTGTTCAGATCTGGGATTGTTTGATCATTAAGAATTTCCTGAAAAATGCATTTGTTACGTCTTCAAATATTGCTAAAATACAGATCTGGCCCTTCTAGCAGCCAAAGTGGAATCACCCTAGAATCAACAAGATGAGCCATAACAACTTCAACGAAATCTACGTGGGAATCCATTCAAGATAAGTGCCAAAATTAATGACTTTCTTTACAGTGACTTCATTATTTCCATTCTGACGATACCATCCACAGTCAATAACTTTGTTGTTGACCGATAAAGCGAACATATGCTGTGTGAGCAACATTATTAATCTGATTTCTAACCTACTTTGCGAGTGGTGGTATTGTTAAAACATGAACTAAATGAAAGAAAGTGACTTGTGTGGCAAAGCAGAATGAGTCGGATAGACCGCTGCTAATAAGGTGAGTACACAGTTCGTTTGTTATATATTTTTACGAGCTTCCAACAGGAGTTACTTATTTACAGATACCTGTGTACTTACTAGTTTATTTTTGTAATTTGTTGCATGTTTGAGTGCTTACCAGGCACAACCTTTTATTTTAATAACAGTGTAGTGTACAGTATCACCATTGTTATCAACCCTCGTATTGAACAGGCTTTTGTTTGTTTTGATTAGTGTAGTTCGATGTTGGACAGACTGTCAGTGAGAAAACACTTCGAATTCCTGCTGCTAATAAGCTGAATACACCATTGATTCGTTACATACTTTTACTGCAGTAATGGATAGGAACTGTGATTGCTGTGTACAGATGTGAGCCGAGTTGGTGACTCTTCGCTCACTGTTCCAGGCTGTGTTGGCTTCCGTCAAACAGCTTGAAGCAGCTGCCAAAGGCATCACTGTGGGGTGTCAGATGCAGGGATGTGAGGGACGTCGAGCATGTCATACGTGTCCCCCGATTGGTCCACTCCTGTGGCCGCCACTGGTGCTGCCTGCACTGAGGTTGACCCCTCACCCACGGTTGAGTGGGAGATCGTTCCAAAGTCTGGCAGGCAGCGAAAGACTTTCCGAGGGATCAATCGTAGGGCCTCCCTGGTTCATTTGACGAACAGGTTTTGGCCGTTAACTGTGGCTGACGAAGTCTATAAGCCAGATGCAGTCGCCCACTCTGTTCCAGAGGAAGCTTCTCGTCACACAAGGTCTGGCATTCATAAAGGGTGGGTTTGCTGGTAGTTGGGAGCTCCAACGTTGGGCGTGTGAAGGGGCCCTTTAGGAACACGGCTGCCGAGGAGGAGAAGGAAGCCAGTGTGCACTCTGTGGGCATACCGGGGAGAGTCATTGGGGATGTGAAAAGGGTGCTTCCGGATGCAGGGTGCAGCCAACTGCAGGTGGTGGCTTATGTCGGTACCAATGACGTGTGTCGCTTTGGATCGAAGGAGATTCTCTTTGGTTCAGGGCAGCTAGCGGAGCATTTATTGCTGTCAAAAGTAGTCTACCTTGTAGTGAAACTGAAGCTGATAGTTCCTGCGAAATAGTATGGGTAGAGGTTAGACTTGACAATCAGACTAAACTATTAATTGGATCGTTTTACCGCCCTCCTGACTCAGAAGATATAGTTGCTGAACAGTTCAAGGAAAATTTGAGTCTCATTTCAAATAGGTACCCCACGCATACAATTATAGTCGGCAGTGACTTCAATCTACCTTTGATAAGCTGGAAAAATTATATGTTTAAAGCCGGCGGCAGGCATAGAACGTCACCCGAAACTGTACTGAATGCTTTCTCAGAAAATTATTTTGAACAATTAGTTCATGAGCCCACTCACAGAGTAAATGGTTGCAAAAGCATACTTGACCTCTTAGCAACAAATAATCCTGGACAAATAGGGAGTACCGTGACAAATACAGGGATTAGTGACCACAAGGCAGTTGCTGCTAAGCTGAATACCGTAACAGCTACAACCATAAAAAAGAAATGCAAAGTATATCTATTTGAAAAAGCTGATAAAAATGTTCTAAACATCTTTTTAAGAGACTCCTTTCAATCTGATCATGTAAGTGTGGAAAAGATGTGAAGTGATTTCAAAGATGTAGTATTGATGACAACTGAGAGATATATACCACGTAAATTAATAAGAGATGGTACTGATGCCCGCCCCATGTTACACACAGGTCAGATCACTGTTGCAGAAGCAATGAAAAAGCATGCCACATTTAAAATAATGTAAAAATCCCCAAGATTGGCAAAGTTTTGCAGAAGTTCAAAATATAGCACATACTTCAATGAGAGATGCTTTTAATAATTTCCACAATGAAACTCTGTCTCAGAATATGGCAGATTCTTGTTGTACATAAAGCACACCAGTGGGAAGATACAATCAATACCTTCACTGTGTGATGATAATGATGAAGTCACTGATGACAGTGCCACTGAAGCAGAGTTATTAAACACAGTTTTCAGAAACTCCTTCACACCAAAGAAGACAAAGTAAATATTCCTGAATTCCAATCAAGAACAACTGCCAAGATGAGAAAGATAGAAGTAGATATCCTCAGTGTAGCAAAGCAGCTTAAATCCCTTAATAAAAGTAAGGCCTCCAGTCCAGATTGTATGCCAGTCAGGTTCCTTTCAGAGTATGCTGATACAATAGCTCCATATTTATCAATTATATACAACTGCTCACTCACAGATAGATCCATACCTAAAGACTGGAAAATTGTTCAAGTCACACCAATACCCAAAGAGGAGGGAAGTAGAAGTAATCTGCTGAATTACAGGTCCATATCACTAATGTCGATTTGCAGTAGGGTTTTGGAACATATACTGTGTTTGAACATAATAAAGTACCTCAAAGAAAACAATTTATTGAGATACAGTTAGCACAGATTCAGAAAATATTGTTCTTGTGAAACACAATTAGCTCTTTATACTCATGAAATAATGAGTGCTATCGACAGGGGATGTCAAATTGATTCCATGTTTCTAGATTTCCAGAAGGCCTTCGACACCATTCCTCACAAGCGTCTTCTAACCAAACTGCGTGCCTATGGAATATCGCCTCAGTTGTGCGAATGGATTCATCATTTCCTGTCAGAAAGGTCACAGTTCATAGTAACAGATGGCAAGTCCTCGAGTAAAACAGAAGTAATATCCGGCATTCCCCAAGGAAATGTTATAGGCCCTCCATTGCTGCTGATCTATGTTAACAACATAGGAGACAATCAGAGTAGCCATCTTAGATTGTTTGCAGATGGTGCTGCCATTTACTGTCTTGTAAAGTCATCAGATGACCAAAACGAATTGCAAAATGATTTAGATAAGATATCTGTATGGTGCGAAAAGTGGCAATTGACCCTGAAAAACGAAAAGTGTGATGTTACTTACATAGTACTAAAAGAAATCCGCTAAATTTTGATCACACGATAAGTCACACATCTGAAGGCTGAAGATTCAACTAAATACTTGAGGATTACAATTACAAATAAACTAAACTGGAATTTCACATAGATAATGTTGTGGGTAGAGCAAACCAAAGACTGCAATTCACTGGCAGAACACAGGTCTACTAAAGATACTGCTTAAACTACGCTTGTCCGCCCCATTTTGGAGTATTGCTATGCAATGTGGGATCCGCATCTGGTGGGACTGATTGATGACATCGAAAAAGTTCAAAGAAGGGCACCTCGTTTTGTATTATCACAGTGCCACAGACATGACATGTGAATTGGAGTGGCAATCATTAAAACAAAGGCATTTTTCGTTGCAACGGGATCTTCTCATGAAATTTCAATCACTAGTTTTCTCCTCCGTTTGCGAAAACATTCTGCTGACACCCAACGATGCAGGGAGAAATGATCATCACAATAAAGTAAGAGAAATTAGGGATCGCATGGAAAAATTTATGTGCTCATTTTGCCTGTGCGGCGTTCAAGAGTGGAAAGGTAGAGAGACAGCTTGAAGGTGATTCAATGAACCCTCTGCCAGGCATTTTATTGTGAATAGCAGAGTAATCACATAGATGTAGATGTAGTGATGTTGGACTGAGAGAGACTGACCATAGCCCATAAACTTTTATCAGTGCAAAATAAAACTGTGTTTAAATTTAGTGAATTGTCATTGCAGAACATCCATTAAATATAGTTTGCTATAAGAATAGGATGCAGAGGACAGGTTGGTTTACTGCACACAGTTCAATTCAATAGTTGTCTGCATAACTCATACAAAAAACCCTTTGACTCATCTGACAGTCACAAACTTGAGTGAACATTGTTATTCTGAAAAATATAAGAAAAGGGATGGGGAACTTACATATCACATGTAACATGGTGCACAAGATTTAACACAGTTTGTATAGCACTAAGGCTCAAACTGGTCTACTTTCAATCCTTTGTTGCTGTTAAAGCAAACAGTGTCAATTCATCCACCATATAAGTTTATAACATGTTGGCATGACTTCACACTCTTTAGCAGTGTTCAGATGAAGTTACATAACTGTTGCAAATTACAGAGAAATGACTTGTCTCACTAAACAAGTTTATTCTAAAAATTAACCAACTACATCTTTATAAAGCTTATGAAGATGTCTTGTGCACAAGGACACAAAACATTGCCACAGAAACATTCCTCAGATGGTCCACAACTTCCTGCACTGCTTTTTTTGCAGTCTTCCTACTAAATGAACTTTGATAGCTTCCAGCTTGGTTGTAAAATTATCTTTTCTTTTTTACATTAAATTTCTAAGTTTGCACTCGTTTTGATCATCTTATTTTTCAATGACTGACACATTTAAAATCTATAACATTTGCCAATTTATTTATTATTTCCACTAAAATGAATTGTTTTGTAGTACTTTTATCATTTTCCAAATACATACACTGCAGCAACATAACAATTTGATAACTAATACTTGCAGCAAACAACACAGGGCATTGTTTTAACAAAAACAGTAATTGTGTAAAAGAATGACAACAAATACAGGTGGAAACCACAAGAGACAACTCCCTGCATACTTCAGAACCACCAAGGAGCGTACGGTGCACTTAGATGCCTATGCCAGTAGAATGACTTCTCCGCATACTTCCAAGGATTCACAAGCACATCGAGCTCGGCTTGAAGCTAGAACAAACATGAGGATCATTTTGCAAGCAAAATACAGGTAGACAACACTGAAAGTTTAACACTGCAACAGTGATGAAAATTGTAGAATTGAAGCAGAAACGAGAACTTTGTTTCTTCATAGCACTCTCTGTCTGTATGCATTGAACCTGAAATTAAACCTGAATGCGTCTCAGGTACTTAAAGTATAAGGTCATACACTGAAATAAACTTTCCATGGCAAAAATTTAACAGAAATCAAGAGTGCTTTAGGTGGAGTTGGTGGTGAGTTACTACCCTATACTACCGGTCTAATCATTTTCATGTTGGCTGTGTGACCATAATGATTATCACACATTAGAAGGGACAAAACGGCAACAGACGAACAAACTGCAAAACTTGTAACAGGCTCTCTTTGTAAACATCCTCATGCAACATCTGAAGAACTTTTGAGACTTAAGGGATTCCACTGACATAAGTATCCTGAATTCTGACACATTATTTAAATATTAGAAAACTTTCTTTACAGTGAATCCCTTACTGTTTGACTGCTGACCAGAAGCAGAAATGGCTGGGCAGTGAAGCCCTGACAGATCAGAGTGTCAGTATTATTGCATCAAATTGTCAGTAATTGTGAACTAAGAGACAGCTGTTGAACTACTCAATTTGAACCTTACAAAACATCATGTTCAAGGCATCAGTCAAGCCACTGCTGAAGTGCAAGGATGTCGTGTGTGTGTGTGTGTGTGTGTGTGTGTGTGTAATCGATTTTTCAGAGGTACAGTGAGGCAGCAATGCCTTGGACAACAATTTTTGGGTGGTAAAATATTTGCATAAGTAATAGAAGGCAGTGAATGACAACCAACAGGGTTCTTGGACATCTGAATAACACAAACATCACAGCTGTAGCTAATCATCTGTCTATACATGTGCACAAGTGGCATATTGCATTAACAATAGATCTGCTGAAAAATGGCATGTATTCTTAAGGTAATATACATGGGAGTCACCCAGAAACTTAAGAACCTTTTGACCTAAATACATAAAAACGAAAGATATCAACACGAAACTATATTTACAAAGCTACAGAACCTTACTCTATTTTTCATTATAGTCACCACAGCTGTCCAGGAACTTATTGCTATGTAGAACTAGTTTTTCAGTTCTCATGTTTTACTCCACTACTGCCAAAGATTTGACCTAGTATCTCACTGCTTTGAGGTCTTCTTCATTTGTGAACTTTTTCCACCCAAAAATTCCTTTCATTTTGGGAACAAAGGAAAATCACTTGGTGCCAAGCAAGGGCTGTAAGAAGCACACCCAAATTTTCCCACTTAAGACACTGAATTTTTTGCTGTGTTCCTGCTGACACATGACTCCACACATTATCGTGAATCAAAAAGATCTTTGCCAACAACACTACACATCTCATGTTTTGAATGGTGCACCAAAGTCTTTGAAGAGTTTCACAATAGGCCTCTGAACTGATTGTGTCTCCCCTTGGCAAAAACTCAGAAAACGAGTGACAATACACACTTCACATCTGGCAGAATTTTCGATTGGTGCCTCCATTTTGAAGGGTTACAGAACAAAGAGATGTGACCGCTCAGCATAAAACCTCCGCTCATAGTGAGAGGAGCTAACTGACACACTTGTGACAGGAGTGATGGGGGTTCAGGGCCAGGTGTGGCGCACAATTGTTCTTACTTTCTGGATGACCCTCATAAATTGACAATTAGATATAAACATAATGTAAACAGTAACAATAACATAGTGTTCACATAGTCCAAATACACAATTTTGTATTGTTTGTTTCCAGAAGAAATAAATAAATGCCCAATGATAGTGCCACAAATCTGGAGAAACAGATTTGGGAACAAGCAAACATACAACTGTTATTACCTAAAATGCAAACACTTTTAATCACATTTTATGTGAGCACTAGCACTCTGTTCATTAACTTCAAAAAAGAAATCCAGACTTACTGTACTTACTTTGATCCCTTTCTGTCAAAACTCCGAGGTGGAGAGGACTTGTTGTCTGGCTGAGGCAGCGGTAAAGGATTGCACTTCGAGTCAATGAGACACTCGGCATCTGAAAGAGTGTAATCAGCATTGCTGGAAATTTTGTGTCAGTGCTGGCTAAGAGTATTCAGTTTACCTGGAAATAAAATGTTGTAAACAAATCATTTGTTTGGAAGAAAGACACAAGGCATGTAATCACCAGTGAATCGAACGCTGATAATAGCTGCAAAAAATGTGTGGAACTATGCAATGATTTGGATCAAAATATACCTTTCTCGAAACCAAATGCTTTCAAAACATGCATTATATAATTATGTGTGTAAAGAAAGGGCATACAGAGAAACAGTACAGAACAATGTTTCTTTAGTCCTACCACCTTAAGAGCTGAGGTTAGTGTTATGTTTATTTCTATTATGAAATACTGGTAACAGGTACATCAAAGACAGATGTTACAACTGGAGAAGAAGGGAGAAAAATGCACAAATGGAAATAAAAGATAAAGGGTGGATAAAAGGCACTGTAGAAGGTGGGGAGGGAAAGAAACATTAGTATAAAAAGCTATTATAATAATCAAAATTATGTAAAATAAACATAAAACTCAAAATAGCATTTTCTACCAAGGAATAAAATTGTATAAGGAGATTAAAGAAACTCATTTAAAAAGGCAGTTAAAAATTACCTGTTAACTCAAATATTCAAGACATGAAATGTGTAGTGTCAGTATATCCATTTTCAAAGACAACTAACTTTTCACGCGTAACAGTTATGAAAAGGATAGACTATTACTCACTGCAAAGATTACACATTGAGTTGCAGACAAATTGTCCAGAGCAGCTGGAGACTGCGGTCATATGTGCGTGAGATGCACCTGCTTGTGGGAATGTGTATGAAGGCTTTGGTCAAAAGGTTAATGTGTAGCAGTCTTTTTCTTGTGCTTATCATTTGGCTGCAGCTCAATGTGCAATCTTTACAGTGAATAGCAGCAATCTCTCCTTTTCATAATTTTTGATAATCTACTGTTTAATTGTTCACATTTGATTTATGACTAAAATGAGAGAAATTATTTAGTTGAAAATGTGAAGTAAGATTATTTAACTTAGATGAAATATGTGGCATGTCAACAAATGAACTATATAACAAATTATAACAACTACAACCTCACGGTGGTTTGCAGAGTATATACGCAGATGTAGATGTAGACGCAGATAGAAAAAAATAAATTGAACAATAAATTTTTGTAACATGTTCCAAGGGAATGGCTGAACAAAATAATATTATCTTTAACAGGACCTATATTACAAACAGATAAGATACATCAGTGAGATTAGGCAGGTAAGTGAAGCAGCTGTGATCATACAAAGTAGTCTTTCTCAACGGGCTAAGTGAAATTACAGTGACCAAAATAATGGAAAAGATGGGACATGCAAGTAAAATGGATAATAAGCGATATGGCCTGGGTAGGATTACGAACAGTGCCTGCAGTCGGAAGTGGCAAGTAAGGAAACTGTCAGATCATTCACTGTTAAGCTCGCACAGATGGATATGTGTTTATTAACCCTCCAGTGGGCGTGCCTTGGTATAAAGTGCATCAACCACAAACAACATTGTCTTGTACCATTCTAGTGTTGCTGTACAACTGTGAGCTCATACTTAGCACATGTGCAAAAATGAAATGTGGATTTCAAACAACAGATGTCGTTCCAATGCAGTTTGTGTTATAAATATTTGACACAGTGCCGTTTTGTCATGTCATAAACAAACGTGAGACGTGCACAAGTGATAAATTGGAAAAGTGTGTGCATAGCATAGTGTTGTTGTCTTCAATGTGTTGAAATTTATACCGAACAGAGAGCATCTGCAGACAGCATTATTTTTTGTTTTGTTTTCATTTGAAGAAAACTGCTGCTGAATCGTACTGATTACTTCGAGAAGCTTACGGTGAACGTGCTCCCTCAGAAGATGTGTGTGAATGATGGTTTCGGCATTTCAAAAATGGTGACTTCGATGTTACAGAAAAGGAATGTGGAAAGCCGTCAAAAAATATGAAGATGTGGAACTGGAAGCATTGTTGAATGAAGGTGATTTGCAAACAGAAAAACAACTTGCTGAGCAATTGGGCATTAGTCAACAAGCCTCATGGATAGACCCAGGCACACCATCCACATTGACTGCAAGACCGAACTGCTTTGACAAAAAGACAATGATCTGTGTTTGGTGCGACCAGAGGAGTGTGGTCTATTAGGGCTGTTAAAACCTGCGGAAATGGTTAATACTGAACATTACCAACAACAATTGACTGACCTGATCCATTTGCTACTTGAAAAAGGCCACAATACTGAATGAGTCAACACAAAGTCATTCTTCTTCATAACAATGCTCCTTCAGATATGGCAAAACCAGTTCATGATATGTTATAAGTACTTGGCTGGGGAGTTCCAACCCATGCGGCTTACTCACCAGACTTGGTTCGTTTTGATTACCACTTGTTTGCACTGATGGGTCATGCACTTGCTAAGAGTTGATGTGACTTTGGTGCATTTAAAGATGTGGAAAAATGGCTCGATCAATGATTCACAGCTAAAGGGGAAATTTTTTACTGCTATGGTATACATAAATTGCCCGAAATATGGGCATATATATAACAAATGATGGAGCATACTTTGAATAAAGCACTATCTATCATTCTTCTGCATTTAACAGGTTTTTTTAGACAAAAAATATTCATTTCCTACTTGTACACCTGGTATTCCTTTATTATTGCTTAAACTAACCCAGTGCTAAGTTGTGCTGTCATACGTCTAAGTGAGGAGCAATAATATAAAATAAACTGTGAGCTAGGTGAGAAAATGTATGATCCATGCCAGAAAATGAGACAGATGCTGAGCTAGCGGCAGAATCCCACAATGGGGCAATTATATATGAGATAATTAGCAATATAATGAGTGGCTGGTTGTGATTTGTTGCAACTGCACTGTTTAATGTTTAGAGTGTGTCATAACTGTGGGGTAAGACTTGTGCATGGCATCAGAGTGATGAAATAAAAGTTTCTTTATTATTTTTACCTAAGCAGTGATTTGGCTCATATAATGTAAGCTTATCTTATCATTGTTTAATTAAACTAAGATTAAACTGTGATTTTCCTCATTCATGTTTACCATGGTAACATTAAGACAGCTATTCTTTAATTGTGTACAAAGTGCACTGCATGTCCACTCACGTTACAAAAATCGGCGTGCCCATTTGAGGGTTAATTTCCATTACTTCAAGGCAGTTCATCTTCCTCCCCTTATTGATGTGACCCAACAATTCATGTTGCACTTTGTAACTATGGTCGTCTTTAAGCATGTGGTCCGCAAAAGTAGAATCTCCTTTTCTAAGTTTCCAACTTTTATGGTGTCCTATCAAGCAGGTGCATATTGCCCTGCCCAACTTGACCTATACAGAATTTGCCACAATTACAAGTGATTTTGCATATTGTACTCTTTTCCAAAGCTGAAGTGCTGTCTTGTATTTCCTTCTTTAGAAGTCTTTGATGTAATAATGAATTAAAAGTTTTCCAAAAGTTTAGAATCACAATAGAACTTGGTTTCCCCTATCCGTGACACTGTCCATATAACATCTGAAAAGCGGAGATCTAGTTTCACAGGATCAATTACTTCAGAATCTATGGAGGAAGCTGTTTCGCTCCTGGTAGGTCATAATAACTCTGAATATTTTCTAGGATTCTGCTATAAATATAATAACAGTGATACAAGTAAATAGTTATGTGGTCCTCTTGTAAATAGAGGAGACTTTCGTCTATTTCCAAGAACAGTAAACATATCTGTGCTCAAAGATTCTGATACATTAGAGTTGAAAGAGCAGTTAATTCACTCACAAAATCTATATTGTGTCCCCTGAGTCTCCCCCATTCTCTCTCTCTCTCTCTCTCTCTCTCTCTCTCTCTCTCTCTCTGTGTGTGTGTGTGTGTGTGTGTGTGTGTGTGTGTGTGTGTATTTTCTTTTCTGAAGCAGGCTTTCAATAAAAGTGTAACTGCCTTTTCATTCTACCTGCCTGCAGCTCAACATGTCATCTCTACAGTGAGCAGCAATCTACACTTTTCATAACATAGTTGATATCACAACCTGAATTTCATTGCTACATACCTCATAGCAACTATGGTACATTATGAAAATGTGTGGCATCACAGTAAATATATTTGAAAGTCTGCGGCAAACATTACTGAAATCAACTGACAGATTGCGACCGCATGTGAGGACGGTTTGGTACCAGTGCTCGAAAGTCCAGTCTGAGGTTGGCTGTGCGACAAGATTGATTCTCCTCACCCATCCTACTCACTAGACCTCAGTCCGTGCAACTTCAACCTGATTCCACAACTGAGGAAAGTGCTACATGGGAGATGCTTTGCAAACAGGGCAAATGTCCTCACAAGATTTTGGCGACAGGTGACTCTCACTGATGGTTATGCCAATGGCATTCAACGTCTTCATTATCCCTGGCAACACTGTGGGTATGCACTGGGGAACTATAGTGAAGCACAGTATTGATTTTGATTCATTTCCATTCCATTTGCACTTGCGTACAATAAATTTATACAGAGTTCCAATCAGTGTGTTTCATTTCAATCTTTACTATGACCTCATGTACTAGAAACCTATTTTACGTTGGCACTCAGATACATGCCAATGGGCTTGCCACAGTGGTAACACCGGTTCCTGTCAGATTACCGAAGTCGAGTGCTATGGGGCTGGGCTAGCACTCGGATGGGTAACTGTCCTGCTGCCGAGCGCTTCTGGCAAGTGTGGAGCACTCAGTCCTTGTGGGGCCAATTGAGGAGCGAGTTGACAGGGAAGAAGTGGCTCCAGTCACAAAAACTGATAACGGCTGCGAGAGTAGTGTGCTGACCACATGTGCTTCCATACACGTATCCAGTGATATGTGTGGTCTGAGGAAGAAATGGCGACCGATCGGTACTGTTGGGCCTTCATGGTCTGTTTGGATGGAGTTCCCCCCCCTCCCTCCTAGATACGTACTGCTGTATTGGTTCAATGCACATAACGCCACAACGGAATTTGCGTATTGTCGCATTATCTCCAGTATACAATAGTTGCCATGACTTGTGGAATGACCTTCTTATATACAAGGCAGTCACAAGCAGTACGAAAAGGTTTTTGTGTTGCAGGGTAGAAATAACTGATAAGAAAAAAATTTGATATGTTAGCCATTTCTGAGTTATTAGCATTGCAGTTAGCCAATCAGGCTGTTGCACTCACAAATTCAAGTGGCCCGCCAGATACAATAAGTCTCAATTGTTCTCATAGAGTAGATGATAGCACACTGATTGCTGAGACTGCTCAGCCTTTGGCTTGGGTTAAATCTCTCTCTTGTTTAGTTTTAGGAAACAAAAGGAAGAACACATTTGGCGATGCAGTGTCTACAGGGTCACTTGAATTTGCATGCACAATGGGCTGATGGCTAACTTCAATGTCAATTAACTTGGAATTGGCACAATGTACTGAATTTTTCTCTTAACAATTCTCAGCACAAGCCACCCTGCAACACCATTACAAGTTTTTCAGACTGCTTCTGACTATCCTGTGTGTGTGTGTGTGTGTGTGTGTTTGTTTGCATATATATGTTCAGGTGCACATTTTTCTACACAGTACATTAGCAGAGGTGACTCACCCAGCAGGAATCCCATGCCAGTGTTGACATTGGAGCGCAAGTAAGTCGCCGATGGCAGGAGGTTGGTGAGCGCATCGAGCACGGATGCGACAAGTGCCTGCCTCGCCTTGGTGCGCGCGATGGGAACTGCTGCCACATCGGACGTGGGTGACAACAGCGGCCCTGTCAATGAAAATGGCAGTATCGAAAAAACTGTGTAGCTCACTAATGAGAAGCACACTAATATTTAATAGTGTACATGTGCAGCAAGTTACCATAAATTCAAAAGTGAAGTTAAAAAGAAAACAAGACAAAAATGCCTTTGACTTAAATTAATATAATAACTACAAACTTTCACTGAAAACTTCACAATAAAATGTAGTTACAGCAGTCAATGAATGCTCTCTCCATTGTGTCAGCTGCCTCCTGCTGCAGCCACATTTTTGTCTGTCCTTTATTTTTGTACTGCTACAGATTTTTACTGGTGTGTTTTGTTGTGATATGAAATATTTGTTAAATAGCAGACAAGCAGGTGTTTCATAAGTGAGCATTCTGAGGTTTTTGCCACAATCATTCATCATGGCCCCACCCTCCCCAACACTGCCGCCGCCGTCGCCAACACACACACACACACACACACACACACACACACACACACACACACACACACACACGCACACACAGGACTGCATCACTAATGGGAGGCATAATGTATTGAGGGACGGGGAAGGTGGCAAAGAATTGCAGAGGGTGGTTGCAAACAAAATTGCACAAAATCAACAGAAGGAATCACTTGTGAGTTACAAAGTGCTAACTAGCACAATGAGTGTGCATAGGGCGCAATGCTCGAGCAGCTTCTTGTACACCACACATTTCTACAGTCAGTGCTAAGTGACTTTTGAGGTGCTGTAAAGAGTGATGCCAATGGACAGACGAGCACTGGAAATGCGTGATTTGAAGTGATGAATCACACTATAGCCCATGGCAGGCTGATGTTTGGGTTTGGGGAATGCCTGGAGAACATTACCTACCATCACGTGTAGTGCCAATAGTGGAGTACTGAGGAAGTGGTATTACAGTATGTGGCATTTTTCGCGGTTAGGGTGTGATCACATTATTGCACTTAAGAAAATGTTAAATACAGAATTATATGAACACATTTTACAGTATTACGTACAGTGTTGTTGAAAAGTTATTGTAGAACATAAATATTTTTGGATTAGAGGAGGCCACTCACCAAAAAGTAGAAATGGTGAGTTGTCAATGTGCCGATCGGCAACTCGACACTCTGCTTTTCGGTGAGTGATCTCCTGTCATTCTAATGCATTTACAGTATTATGTACTGTGTACAAGAGAGGAGAGTTCAGAGATGATGACTGCTTGTATATGAGGATGACAATGCATCCTGTCATAAAGCAGCATCTGCTGGTTTGTGAAAATTCCTAGAATGGACTGGCCTGCCTAAAGTGCAGGTTTTGTCTCATACGGAAGAATTGGCTGCCATTACTCCACAGACACCTCACCAAAGGTGTTGCCTGCAAAATTCAAACCTTTATTAATGTCCACTGATCGGTGTCCGGATACTTTTGATCAGGTAGTGTGTAATTTAACTTGTTACACATTGCCGAGTACTCTCCATCACGTGGGATTTACGGAAGACGACGTGTTAATGAACAGATGCTCCTGCGAGTTTTCTGACATCATTTTCCCACCTCTTATCACGTTTTTGCATCAGTCTTTTTCTCATCTCACAGAATCCAGCAGAGAACTTCCTCGGTCCTTCTGCCATCCATTCGCCTGCCTCCATGTCTCACCCCCTTGGTCTGGATTTAAATAATAGTCATAATTACCTCTTCCACTGCTCGAACCATTTATTTGTTTTCCTGTCTATCTTACTAGTTCCCTATCTTACTAGCTTCGTCCTTACTCACAGTGCAATCTTCCAGTTTCAAACGGTTTTTGTACTAAAAGTCTATATCTCACTGCTGGACGTCAACACTGGCAATACACACTACTTGTAAGCTAGCTTCCATTTTTAGGCACATTGGAAGGTTAGTTCCAAAAAGTGTTGACACCAACTGGACGATTCAGTCATCCTTTAACGACATCGTGGGGCTGCAACCTCACTAAATGAGAGCTCACTCCTTTGGAGTGTAGCATAGCCACAATGTTTGCTGTTGCATACAGGGTGGAACCACTAGTGACCATTCAAAACCATTCAACGAGATATGAACATGATCTGAAGCAGAAAAGTGTGTTTATGCTTTCCAAACCCTCCTTTCTCACACTCTCCTGTGCTTTGTGCAACTACTAGGGAGCCTTGTGGGAGGGGAGAGGGGAAGTGTGTGACATTGACACACACATGTGAATAAAGCAAATGGTCCTACTACGGACACCCCCTCCTCTCCACGAATAGGCCACCCTTCCGACACCCATCAGTTTTCACATTCAGCCAGCAAGTGCTACTGCACCAGCGTAGCACCATTCAGCTGATGTGTGTCAAAAGGGTTGCCTATCTTGGCTGGTAACTAGGAACTGGTGAACGAATGTCATGTCACCGCACTGTATAGAGACGATTTTAAAAAGCCCAACAAAGGTGAGCATGTGGCACAAACGGTGTTGCTGAACTGTGGGGTCTTAGAAGGTCCCCTTTGCTGTTTTATTCAGGTGCATGTCAATGTTGCACACCCCCAGCGCACATGCAGCAGGAGGATATGTAGAAGGAAGGATTGGAATGCATTAACACCATTTTCTCCTTTGGATCATGTTCAAATATCATCAAATGGTTCTGAATGGTCCCAGATGGTTCCATACTGTATAGCAGAGCATAAATTGTGGTCAGGCTACACTCCAAATAGTGAGATAATGTTCAACACAGTTCCATCCCCAAGATATTCTTAAATATAGACTGATATTCGACAAGGAAAGTTGCTACTCACCATATAGCACAGATGCTGAGTCGCTGATAGGCACAACAAAAAGATTCTCACAATTATATCTTTCGGCCATTAAGTCTTTGTCAACAATACACACACACACACACACACACACACACATACACACACACACATGCAGCTCACACAAATGAATGCAGTTTCAGGCAACTGAAAACACACTGCCTCTATATGGTGAATAGCAACTTTCCTTCTCGAACACTGTTACATTCCTTCCTGGATTTTCCATTGTTTAAATAAAGACTGAATCATCTGAGGGAGGGGAAGGTGGAGGTTGGGTGCCAGTTGTGGCAAAAATTGTCAAGAACATTGTCCTGCTGCAAATAATATTGTTGACTATTGTTTTTCACCACAAAATGTGTGAAAACGAGTGCCAAAGGGAATGAGTGTTTTCATCAACGCCATTTATGACAGCTCATAAAGCCTTTTCCTGTCAATTTTGAGCAATGGTGTGTCTGAATTGTTTCCCTTGGCCACCTGTAAGAGAAAACTGCACGACTTCAATACTGGGATTCCTGGTTCTGACCTCTGTCATGAGGCATCAACACAAGAAGTGATATGAGGGTAAGGGGAAGTGCGACAACTTTCTCATAGTGTGACACGTCCACAATAGCTCAGTCTGGATTGTGATGCCATTGTGGCATCATTAATCCACCTTACATCTCACATGAACTTCTGAGTTCTGGCCTTTTTATGCACATTTCGTTGCATGCTGTTTGAAGCATCTCAGAGACCAATTGTCATAGCACACAGTGCCACGTTTTTGTACCATTACAGATGAAGGTTAAAGGCATCTTTGAGCCAAATTTTGAACTTCTGCATCACAATGGAGGAAAATGACAGTGTTTCAAAAAGTGACCCTATAATTTTGTTGCGCTGTTACACTCCAACTTTGAGACACCACCTGTTCTTACACCGTGATATATATCTGAAACCTGTTTTGATAATATTGTATTCCAGTTTCTGAGCATAATTTCCCAAATCTGGAAGCTGTGCCTTGTTTTATAGGAAAATACAAGTGCTTTCATACCTGATATTATGAGTTTACAAAATCCAGTTTGATTGACTTTACAATATACACTTTTTTGTATTACCATTGAAAGTACCTGAAAGTACCATTTACCTATAATTAAAGAAAAACACAATGTTATTTATTTAGTTTCCTGTCACAGGTGCATACACATTCTTTAACCAGAAGAAAAATGCTCCTGTTAGGTCACAAGAAAGGTGGATATGCACCTCTTTAAAAAGAGTCTGATAGAAAAGGAAGGATCAGCTGCCTCAAACCTCATTCTGCCTTGCTCACCAAAACTTTTGCAATGCAGACATGTTCTCATTCTTTTAAAACAGAACATTCTAAATCCTTTTACCCATTTTCTCTTTGTAGTGAAGCCTTCGTACTCAGCATCTTCCTTCCACCACAACTGTCTATTTATGGCTACTTCCACTGTCTCCTTTTTCTCCTACTGGCACTTTTTCTTGTGTGTGTCTCCCACTGTCACTGTCTCCGCCTCTTTCTCTTGCTCTCCTCACCACTGTCTCCTCTGCCACTTTCACTGTCTCTTTGTCCCACTGCCATTGACTTTGTCCCATTCCTTTTCTCTCCCACTGCCACTGTCTCTCTCTTTCTTGATTACAGTCTGCTTTCATTGTCTTCAACCATGACTGCCTTCTCTACAGACGTCCTTGCATAGAGTAGACCATTTTCAGTTGGGTATGGAACGGGAGGAAAATTGTTAAAAGTTGACCCCCCCCCCCCGCCCCAAGAAAAAAAAAATGACAACTGCTGGACATGTAGGCTCCTGTCTGTACTTGTTTCTTTCTCTCCCACTGACACTGCCTCCTCTCTCACTTACATTGGTTCCTTCTGTCTCTCTCTTCCACTGTGGCGGTGTCCTATCTTTCATTAGCACAGTCTCTATTTTCAGTATATCCCAATGCCACGGCCTTCTCACTCACTTACACTATCTCAGTTTGTCTTTCTTTCCCATTACCATTGTCTCCACCACACTTTGGCAGGTCAAAAATTCTTGAACAGAAAAGGGGGGGGGGGGGGGGGTAGGTGGGAGTGACATCCCCCTATGCCCATTTCGTGTTCAAGTTCACTGGTGGTCTGGGGTGGCTCCAGTATCCCCCCCCCCTTCTCCCAAGCCTATGTATGGTGGCCATTCATATCTCTCTTTCATTTCCACTGTCTCCTTCCTCTTTTGCTCCCACTGCTATTATCTCCATCTCTCTTTCACTCCCACTTCCTCTCTCCCACCATCATTGACACTGTTTCCCCTCCCTTCCACGCTCACTGTCTGTCCCCTACTTTATTTCAGCACAAAAAGGCATGAATATGTCTGCAGGCCAAAATTTTTGGGGAGAAAGACGGAATGAGGATTGAAGCAGCAGATTCCCCACTTCCCTGTCACGGTCTTCCAAAGAAGAGCACATTCGTCTTTTTTATGCCCTGACAGGAGCATTTTTCAGCTGGTTCCCTTCTATTTCCCTGTTACAGCAGGGTGTGTTGCTTATACAAAACAAATTCTATAGGCCACCAAAGTTTTGACAGTTTATTTACATACTTCAACACATTTATACACTTTGACACACACATGCTAAACACAAGGTTAACACAAAATCATTTACTTAACATTTTTTCTAGATACTTTGCTCACTGATTGCAATTCATCAAAAATGCCTCGCTTATAATCTGTACCTAAAAAAAAAAAAAAAAAAAAAAAAAAAAAAAAAAAAAAAAAAAAAAATGTTAAATTTAAAAAAAATTGAAACTGCTTTGCGTGGAATAAAAACAAATGGTTTTAAAACTATACTACAAATGTATGCTGTAATGTGACCACACCACAAAGTACATGCTTCCTCTAGTTTAAAGTGAGCGCAGGACTCCCATCCAAAACAAGTTCACTTTACACTACTTTACACAAAAATGTACAACACTTTAAGGGTACACCTACACCATACCAGAAAACGTGGCGTTCGATTTGCAAGTACAAAGAACTTCACATGGCAAAATAATTTTTGGTATGATGCTTCTTTATGCTGCCAGGTTACATCACTGAATAATTCCCTGGTCAAGACAGCCTATATAACTGTGACGTGCTCACTGTACTGGGAAAGAGCATTATAAAGTTTTATTAGTAAAAAAGAAATGCTGATTGAAAAACACAGTTCGGTGACATCAGAAAGCTTATAATAACCCTAGAAACCCCACCATGTGTTCAGTAAGTCAGTCAAAACTACATTTACACCTCAAATTGGATATTATATGCACATTTTAAATGCCTTCGAGTGCCTGTGTATCAGTAATGGACAGTAATATTGAAAAAAATTCAAGTTTACCCTAGATCATCAGCTTAAGAACATATGGCAAAAATTTCAATGATTTGCTAAGAATAAAATTATAGAAATGGTATCTCCACAACAGGTACTTGTATTACCCAAAAATCATGGTTTTTCGAGTGTATCTACGTAACGGATAAAACTTTTAGAAAATGGCATTTCTAGATAAATATCTAAAGAGTATACAGTTAACATTTCTAGATAAATGCCTAAAGAATATACAGTTAAATTTGGGCCATTTCTTATGATTGATTAGTTATTTAGACAATCACGGCTCATGGCACAAAAACCGCTAAAAGCCAATTTTTAGGCTTTCTCATGAACCACCCATGAAAAACTGGAGTTTTCATTAGCTGCCTAAGGTAAACCCTAGACCACACCAACTGCAAAAGAATCAACCAATTTGCCCAATTTGCTTGGGGTGGAGGAAGTGTGTAATCTTTTTATTTTGACCCTGTACTGTACGCCCATCCTTCTAACAGGTATACAAATGTTCACTAGGCCCAGGGCTTTCCAAAACACTTGACCCTTATCTGAACTAGAGACATGCCTCTCTGAAAAATCAATTCTTGTGTGGGGCTTTTTGTAACATATTGGTACCATGCACTGTCATACAAGGGTCAATAGGTACTAGTTGAGTGAGTTCATTCATTTTTGAACCACTGTCTATGCTAAAAAATACAGCATCAGGAAGAAAGTACAATTACAGAAATTCATTACAATGGCTACAGCATACCTGCATCTTTATCATGTTACTGTAAAATAACTCCAATGCAATACATGACAGTTTCATTCTGTTCTTACTGTATACATTCAAACCATCTGTCCTTGGCACAATTGACTTAGATATCCTAGGTCATCTTAGCAAATGTGATTGAGTGTACTTGACATGTGCCATCAATTATCAATATGGGTTCATGCACACTGTCGCCATGCTGCAGTACCAGTACGTCTCCATTTATCGAACAGTACTATCAGTATGAAATTTTCACTCTACAGTGGAGTGTGCACTGATACGAAACTTCCTGGCAGATTAAAACTGTGTGCCGGACCGAGACTCGAACTCGGGACCTTTGCCTTTCACAGGCAAGTGCTCTTCCAACTGAGCTACCCAAGCACGACTCACGCCCTGTCCTCACAGCTTTAATTCCGCCAGTACCTCGTTTCCTACCTTCCAAACTTCATAGAAGCTCTCCTTCCAGGAGTGCTAGTTCTGCGAGGTTTGCAGAAGAGCTTCTGTGAAGTTTGGAAGGTAGGAGACGAGGTACTGGCGGAATTAAAGCTGTGAGGACGGGGCGTGAGTCATGCTTGGGCAGTTCAGTTGTTAGAGCACTTGCCCACGAAAAGCAAAGGTCCCGAGTTCGAGTCTCGGTCCGGCACGCAGTTTTAATCTGCCAGGAAGTTTCAGTACAATCAGAGTCTGTCTCTCAAATTCACTGATGAATCCACATAGAAACATTACCAATTTCCATTTTAAAAACTTTTAAAATCATTCCAGTCTTCATAAAATGTGGTTGTAATGTTACACATTTGGTTAAAAATAAAACAGTACTCATAAAAACTAATGTATTAATAACAGCCACATGTGCTACAACTAAATTTTACAATTTATATTGCAAAAACTGTTTAAGAGAATTATGGTACTTTTACAATGGCTTTTTATGAAGATTGGATAATTTTATAAGATTTTAAAAAGGGAATTTGTAAAATCTATAATGTTTGTACGCAAATGCAATTACGAAATTGAGACACACACACACACACACACACACACACACACACACACACACACACTGAGAGGTAGTACTTGAAGTAAACGGAAGCATACAAACCAGTACTGTGGCATGATGACAGTGCATACAATACATATTGAATACTAATGGCGGCTGTCATGTGTATTCAATGACATTTGCTAAGTTGAACTAGTGCATGGCAGTCAATTGTTGTAATGACAGACAGTTTGAATGTATACTATAAGAAGACAACAAAATATTTATAAATTGGACTGGATTTATTTCACAGTCACATGATAAAGAAGCACGTATCTCACAGATGTAATGAATTTCTGTGATCTGTACATACAGTATGTTTGTGAATTTTTATATATTTCAGTATTTTGTATTTATGTTTCTCGTTGCTGTTGTACTTTTTGGTGTAACAATAGTTCAAAAATGAATGGATTTATTTAGATCAAGTCACCATTAAGGAATATGCATGAAACTGTGACAGGAAATTAAATGAGAAAATATATGAGGGCAATCCCAAAAGTAAGGTCTCCTATTTTTTTATAAGTACATAGACCTGTTTATTTCTACAATGGTTTACATCAGTTTACAGCTTAAACATTTAGCTATTTTTTGACATAATCACCATTTCTGTCGATGCATTTTTGTAAACACTGTGGCAGTTTTTGTATGCCCATGTCATACCAGCTCACCGCAAAGCTGTTCAGAAAGTTATGAACCTCTTCTTTCACCTCGTCGTCGGAGCTGAATCGCTGGGTCCACAATTAACACTGACAAGTACTGTGAGACTCTGAAAATACTCAAACGGGCAATTCAGAACTGGAAAAGAGGAATGTTGAGCAAGGGCGTACACATTCTCCATGACAACGCTCGCCCACGTATCACTCGGCAAACCGTTGCCCTCCTGCAACAGTTTCAGTGGAACATAATCACCCACTCACCCTATAGTCATGACTTGGCGCCCAGTGACTATCACCTGTTCCCTAGGTTAAAAGAACATTTGGCCGGAAAGCGATTCAGCTCCGATGACGAGATGAAAGAAGAGGTTCATAACTTTCTGAACAGCATAGCGGCGAGCTGGTGTGACATGGGCATACAAAAACTGCCACAGCGCCTACAAAAATGCATTGACAGAAATGGTGATTATGTTGAAAAATAGCTAAATGTTCAAGCTGTAAACTGATGTAAACCATTGTAGAAAGTCTATGTACTTATAAGAAAATGGATGACCTTACTTTTGGGATTACCCTCGCAGTTGCCAGTCCTTTATGAAACACAATACTGGAATTCCACAGGCCAAAGGCTGTTAAATCTCAGCAAACAGTAGCTTTATAAATAGCAGGAGGCAAGAGCCAACACAGCAGTTGAGCCGAGTTCAGCATTCATGTTGTTGTTGTGGTCTTCAGTCCTGAGACTGGTTTGATGCAGCTCTCCATGCTACTCTATCCTGTGCAAGCTTCTTCATCTCCCAGTACCTACTGCAACCTACATCCTTCTGAATCTGCTTAGTGTATTCATCTCTTGGTCTCCCTCTACGATTTTTACCCTCCACGCTGCCCTCCAATGCTAAATTTGTGATCCCTTGATGCCTCAAAACATGTCCTACCAAACGATCCCTTCTTCTAGTCAAGCTGTGCCACAGTATTGTGTCAGCATTCATAGGGACCAGAAAACTTATCATGTATTTTTGGCAAAATTTTTTGTATGTCTTCGGTAGTAAATCACATTTACTTATTTATTTTTAAATGGTTAGATGTACAAACATAAAATGTTGTCATACTTTATAGTGAAGACCAAGCCTTAGTGTTTTGTAATTGACTGTTAAAAAACAGTTGGCTGGTGAAGATTTTGAGTGGTCTGTTTGGTTTTGCAAAAAACTTCAACATTTTTTTCTGAAATGGCATTTGTTTTTCATCTGGCTATATTTAAACTTTCTACAAATGATTGTTCTGCCAAGAAGCAGCCACATTTGCTACAAGTGAACCGAATTTGTTACTGATTTAAGGTGTTTTTTGACATTTCCTGCCCAATATGAGGATTACAAAATCTACAGAAAATCAATTTTGACTTTTTTTGGGTATTCACATCAGTGTGACACATACTTGACAATGCTACAGCTAGAATTGACAAGGCACTTAGAATTGAAATAGAACTGAAAATAACTCTATCCAAACATTAGGGTAGGGGTAGTAGTAGCAGTAGTAGTAGTTGTTGTTGTTATTGATTCTGGGGAAGGGATCAAACAGCAAGGTCATCACTCCCATTAGAATAGGGAAGGATGGGGAAGGAAGTTGGTCATGCCCTTTCAAAGGAACCATCCTAGTATTTGCCAGAAGCGATTTAGGAAAATCACAAAAAAAACCTAAATCAGGATGGCCGGGTGCACTTTTGAACCATCGTCCACCCGAATGCGAGTCCAAACGTTTGGGGAAAAATTTCGAAATACAAGACAGGTTTTGTTTTCTAATTGCTATAGTGTGGAGTGTGGACTTGCAGGCAGTCACAAGTATAAACAAACTGGAATTCTGACTGCCAGAGGGGAGAGGAGATGGACGGGGAAACAAGCCCTGCCTCCCTCTCGCAGTGCAGTGGCCTGTGAAAACAGAACTGTCACATTGTCACAAGACCACCGAACATTCTTGTGCTGTGAGGGTCCTAGTCAAAAAATAGTCTTGTGGCACAGAAGGTCGGGAGGCCCCATCTGGGGAAGTTTGCCCTCTGTGTTACAAGTCATGTTTCAGGTGATGCCTCACTGGGTAACGTGTGTCAGTGACGATGATGAAATGATGATGAGATCTACACGACACCCAGTCCAAGAGCGGAAAAATTCTCCAAACAAGCTGGGAATTGAACCTGGGCATGCTGCGTGGTAGGCTAAGCAGGCAGACTCCTAATCAAAATCTTTGAAGTACCGACAGTAGTCTCTTCACTCACTTCAAAATAAGAAAAGACAACAACAAGCAATACACAACACAAAACATTCAAGAATGGCTACAGCTAGGTTGGCAGCCTATTGTTAATGAGGTAGCTCAGACCTGACCTGTAGCAGTATTTGACACAATCATACTGCCACCTAAAACTGCCACATAAAAAGTGTCCACATTTTATCAACTTCTCAATGTTAGCTGACAGACAAATGTATGCATGTCTTTGTTCTAACACTGGAAGTATGAATTAAAAAATGTCTTCGGCCACAACTCTTCATTTTTTATTTAGTACACGATGCATTTATGAGCCTGTGGGTCCATCATCAGGTGTAATTTGTCTTAATACATGTTTTATTTTTTCTCTTGAATGAAGTGAAATGCATATTCCTGTCATTAAAAGGTTTGATGTTAGATTATGAATTTTGTAAATCAAATGTGTAAAATATGCGCAAAATAGTGGAAAAGTTGAACAGTGTAAACTTATCACATAATCAAAGAAAAGTTTTTTTTTATGTTTTAGCACCATCATACATTCTTCTCTCTATCCTGTTCATACATATCACTTCACTTGAGAGGCATATTTGCATACACATGTTTGTAAACTCTTCACAGATTTTTTTTTTTTTTTTTTTTTTTTTTTTTTTATACGGTGTGATCCAAGATCAATTTATTCATAATGCTAAAGATCTAATTATTAAACAATTGACATATGCAGGGAATAACTTCAGAACACATCTTTAAAATCACTGAAGCTAAGATGCTACGTTCCCTGGCTGAGTCCTACACTGCATGTATCTCACTCAGAGCATTCAACCTCACACAATTGGCAAGACACCAGAGCATCGAGCACACTCATACATCATTGCATTGTGCATTTTTATTTTTCACATATGTTCTTACGCACAGTATCTTCTCAAATTGGGCCTCACCGTATGATGTGCAGTACCAGTAACTGAAAATTTATTACATTTTCGATATTTATTCAGAAAATAAAGCTATTACACACTATATTTAATAAAATAGTTCATCTGGATATATATACTCTGAAACAGATCTATAAGGTAATTTCACGTTTTTGTGTATGAGGCAGAATTTGCTCCTATGTTTGTATTGATCACAAATGTGAATTTTTTTGGTTTGTAGTCGTAGATATTACTGAACACTGTTACACTGTTTGGCCCACATAAATATTGTAACATAATATGAGCACTGTGCTATCACAAAGAAAATGGCATGCTAGTTGCTTAAATTGCGTACGAGTCTTTCGAAACATTGTCAGGAAGTAGCATACAACATCATCACAGTGAGTAGAGTTATATAAGTCAAGTGATTTTCATTTAACACAAAACAATTTCATATCCTTATGTATTACAAATCCTGTTCTTTCTTAATTATCAGTCCAGGGTGTTAGTAGACCATGAGTGATAGGGTGCAGAAATGTATGAATCCCTGAACTTTTGCTGTGTTGCCTTATAGTATTTTGATACCATTTTCTTCTCTATCCTGCTACAGCAAGTCATATCCCCCCCCCCCCCCCAATCTCTCTCTCTCTCTCTCTCTCTCTCTCTCTCTCTCTCTCTCTCTCTCTCTCTCTCTCTCTCTGTGTGTGTGTGTGTGGGGGGGGGGGGGGGGGGCAGCAGAAGAGGTGGGAGGGAACATGTGCATGTTTATTCATGTAGAGTTGAATGCGACAAACAACATGACCAACATAGAAAGGAGGTCGCAATAATTTCATAGTTTCCATGTAATCATAATGGCATGCAATAGCAACAGCAATGAATAGGATGTGAGCAAGATTATGTGCTAAATTACTTTTTTTTCTCTCTTGTTATGTCACCTTTCTCTCCAGATGGTTTATTTTCCAAAGAAACAAATTATGAGTTTAAAAAGCTGTAGGTTGGAGATAAGTTTGGATTTGTTTGTGTGGCACCTGCCCCAGTTGCTTCTCCTCTAGAACTTTATACACAAGTACTCTAGTATCTTACAATGGTGACAGTTACTTAATTTTTTTTCAGGCTCTTTTAGTATACTATGCTAATCACACTCACTCTACTTCCACTACAATTACGTCACATGTACTATACGCACAACATAAGTTGGCCTTTTTGCAGAGTATCCTGGGAGCATAAGCACGTGATCATTGCCTAGCTTATGGGCTGCTCTAGAATAGGAGAGGTGCCAAATTTTGTGCCAATACTTGAAATAAAATTTTCCAGGACCAGGAACTTTTTGCTTTGTGGATGTATATTTGTGCTGTATGGCTCACCTTTGTAGTTAGGGAGTAAGTACTGTGAAACTGCATTCACATTCAGCAGCTTGAGCTTGCTGCCTGGAGGAATTTCACCAAGCGAATCTGGAAATATAGGAGAAATAGTTGTGAAAAAAATAAATAAATAAAAATAAAAATTACGAGGGAAATTAATAAACACTTAGCAGAAATGAGAAGAAAGACTAGGTTTTAAAAAAATCCAGATTCTGCTAAACACAATGTTTCACTTTTTTATTTACACACTGAAGTGGTCAGAAATAGTATATTTCTTTACTCAAAACGTAATTGTTTTCATCTAAAATGTTGTAAGAGCACCAGTAGCAAACATTCTGTACTTTAGTTTTTAGTCATATTGTGCATCCTTTCTGTGTTCTGTTGGGTGTAATTATACATACTGTCCATTCACACCTACACCTTTCGTTACTTCCTTGTTACATGGTACCACGAGTTTTCAATTTAGAAAAACTTAATATGCCACAGTTATGCTTCTGCTGCTGCTCACAATGCTATCAGTGTTGTGCTAATTTTGATGGGCACAGCACAGTAAGTACTCTGAAATTTATTTTGTTATTGAAAACTTGTGCTACGAGGTAAAAGTAAAGTGTCAAGAGATGTGGATAAACAGTGTGCACAATAACATTCCACAAAGCATACCAAGGATGTACAATACAACACAAACATAAATGTCCACTGTGGTTGCTTTTGGAAAATTTGTATTAAAACAATTGCTTTTTGAGCTACCCACAGGTAGGGACAGACAAAGGGTTCGCTTATAGGCAGCTGACATTTTGCCCACAACAATACTGGTTGCTTAGTTAACAATGACTTAGCAGATACAATGGTACAAGTACAAGTTTTGCAAAAAGTTCAACAAAAATAGAAAAAGGAAAAAACTGGCGAAGTACGAACAGGACTCATACACCGAGGATTCTGTACAAACTTAATTACATTTATAGCTACTGTAGCTCACCCAAAACAGGAATTGAGACTCTCGACAATTTTTGATTGATATCAATAATGGCAAGATACTGGCCCTGGGAATTCCAAGATCGTATATCAAAATCTTCACAGTAATTCCTGTGACTAGCCCAGACATACAAAAGAAAGCAAGCAGCTGACTTCAGTTTATATGTGTAGAGATAGAAGATTTAATAAAATATTTCTTATTTACTTATTAAAACATGGCTACAACTTACATTTTATGTTTGCATGAAGCGATATTTTTACTATGATTTTGATGGATGATGAATGCAATGTAAGTTCTAATGGTAAAAAGATATTTTTATGTGATATAATTACAGTTTAACAATTTTCAGGTTTTTTCTCTTTACTTGTTCTGTGAATCCCAGCTTCTTGCAAAATTTCATGATGCTACATTAATGGGAAGTATCCTACTGTTTTTGAGGAGCGAGTTTGCAAGTATCAAAATATGTGACATAAATGGCTAAATCAATGGAAAATCCTGGTTGGAATGTCACAATATTATGAAAACGATAGTAGCTACTCACCATACAGCAGAGATGCACAAATATTTTTGAGAAAGGCCCTGCTGGCCGAAAGCTAATTTTGTGACAGTCTTTTTGTTGTGCCTATCTGCAACTCAGCGTCTCCACCTATGGTGAGTAGCACTATCCTTTTCAAAATATTAAGACATAAACGGCTGTAACTTTTAATTACACTAATTTAGAACCTTAAATATTTTACATCACCAAAAGACCATAGACCTTAGTACCTGATATAAATTTCCTCAGAGAAAGGGGTCTTAACAGTGGGTCAGATGGATAAAAAATGACAACAACAAAAACTATTTTTTCCTCATGTGATATAATTCTAAATTAACAATTTTCAAACTTCTTCCTTTACTTGTTCTACGAAACCTTGCTTCTTGCAAAGTTTGTGATTCTGTGTCAGTGGAAGTACCCTACAGGTTTTGATGAGTGACTTGACTATAAAAATATGGGACTTAAATGGCCATATCTTCTGATTGCATTGATTTAGAACCTGAAATGTATTACACTGCCAGGCGACCATAGACCTTAGTACCTGACATAAATTTCAACTTAATACTTATACCCGTCTCCATGAAAAAGGGGATCGTAACAGATGGGCAGACAGGCAGATATAATACCTAATTAACAATTTTTGGATTTTTTCCTTTACTTGTACTGTGAAATGTTGTTTGTTGTCAAATTTCATGATTCTAGGTCAATGGGAAGTACCTTATAGATTTTGATGAGTGAGTTTGTCACTATAAAAATGTGTGGCATAAATGATTGTTTCTTCTGATTGCATTCACTTAGAAGCTTAAATTTTCTCACATCACCAACAGAGTATAGACCATAGTATGTGACATAAATGTTAACTTGATATGTCTACTCGTTCCCGAGAAAATGGGTCATATCAGTCGGACAGACAGATAGATGGACAACAAAATGATTCTCTAAGGGTTTCACTTTTACCGACTGAGGAACAGAGCTCTGAAAATACCAACCTTTACTGTATTTGTGGAACATGAGACTTATATTTATGCACAAGTGATGAAATATTTGGCATCAGATCCCTTGTTACCACAAGATGCAGAACGCTCCTCATTGTCTGACTGTAAAGTTGGCACCATTCAGTGCTGCCTCCCCCCTTTTTTATGTCATGGTGGTATTGTAAAAGTTCATGCTGCTGTAATACCTGTCCTTGAGCACAGAGCAGTCTGGTAAAACAATTACTTCTGATTGCCTTAAAGTCATTTTCCAGTGTAGACTGTTATTTTATTCTGAAACAGTTTATTTCATTATTTAGCACTTATATAATTTTTGCCCTCTTGGAAATTATCACAATAAAAATCACTGTGCTTGCAGCATGTTATGAACTACATAGCGGTGTGGGGAGAAACAACATGTGATAGTGCCCCTTATAAGAGTTCCGCACAACTGTAGTAGGTATGGGCACAACTACTACAGATGTAAAGCCCATATTAGGGACATCATGACATGTTGCTTTTTCCTCACACACGTGTGGTACATAACATGCTGCAAGCATGGCAGGTGCCAAGGGGGCCAAACTAGATAACTGCTAAATAATAAAATAAAGTAACGCAAGGATGCAAAGTCCCACAGCATTAACACTGACTGTAATGTTCATGAAGTTTCAACTGTTCAAATGATTAAAATGCCGTGAGCTTTTGACCACGTACTCCTCGTCTGTCTCTGTTGCTTAGCCAGTGTTGCTGACTGCCGTGCAGATGGCACGGGTTCGATTCCCGGTACTGGTGGGGACTAGAACGAGGTACAGTCACCGGGGATTTTTCCTTGGTGGGAGGGCTGGAATGAGGTGCAGTCACCCTTGTGATGCCAACTGAGGAGCTACTCGTCCAGGTAGCAGCAGCAGCTCCAGGCCACGAAAACTGATAACAGCTGAGATAGCAGCATGCTGAACACGTACTCCTCCGTCCTGCATCTGTCGATGGTATCGGCAGAAGATTACGTGGTAGCTGGTCGGTATCGATGGGCCTGTGGAAGGAGCTTACATCTTTTACTCCTTCACTGTTGTCAAGTGGGGTGATTGCTGATGGATTACTGATATGCCCTTATATATTCCAGCTGCCAGCTGATGTCACTGGACCTCACAGCATCAACATATATGGGCATCTGTTGACTCCGAATTTATGCACCCAGTTCGACCTTGTGATCGGTGCACCTCACACTGTGCTGTGCTGCAGGCTGCCGTCCATATTACAGGTGTTGTCTGTGACTTTTATTTTGAAGACTTTTTTAATTACACAGTCACAGAAGCCATTAGAGTGAGTCATGACAGAGGCTTTGTCAAATTTGATCTGTTGACCATTGTCTAGAGTCTACTTTTCAGGGTAAAGTAGGTTATGAAACCTCTGCCTATGCTACACAGAAAAATCAGGCCAAGACCACCATCGAGGAGTACTTGGTCAACTGTTCATGGTATTTTAACCATTTCATGCAACTGGAAGCTCAAAAACATTTCATTCAATAAAATATGGTGCTTATTTCAAAATAAAAGAATAGCCTTTGCAGGAAATTACTTCCTTATGGCAGGTGTTGACCCGTACATAAAAAAAACTATTGACTTCTAATTGCATTTCGCAAGGTACAGTATCAGTGCAACTCATACTGAAGTGGTAAATAATTTCAATTCACTTTCTAATGCACACGTATTCTGAAACCTTGTCAGACAAAGCTGAACAATCTTTTTGTAGACACGAAAGACCATTTTGAAAGATCCAGGTAGGTGTGAGTTCTGTACTAACTTAATTACCAATACAGATAATTATCAGGAATTGAGAATATCCACAATTTTTCCTTGTTATTGATATCAATACTGGCAAGATATCAAAATATATGACGTAAATGACCTTACTGCACTGTTGACTGGAGCTTACATTTTTTGCACTGCCAAAGGACTGTAGACGTTAGTATGTGACAGAAATTTGAAATTGATATATCTACCCATTCCTGAGAGAAAGGGATCTCAACCCTTTCACTGCCTCAGACATGTTCTTTGCATTCCAGACTGGGGGCAGCTTTCATTATGGCTGTACTGCTTGCTAAATGGTGGCATCTGTGCTGAGAGACGACATTCTGGCCGATATGAAATACTTATCATCTGATTTTTCAAACACTATTAGGTGAAACAATTTGATTTTTGCACATTTTAGTCTGATACCTTCACTCGATAAAGAACTGAATTTCTTTTCATATCCATCATACTTACTGAGTTTAAAGATTTTGCGGAGGTAAACACATAATGTGTAAACTTTGTGTACGATCTAATTTAGCTCATACCTTACAGTGAATGAAATGTTCATCAGTTATAGAAATTTTATGTAGGAATGAGAGTAGAACCATATCTCATTTCATCCTCGAGTTATTGAGTTTCATATCCAATGGATTGTTGTTTGTCATGCACTCATTTACATCCTTGAACATCGTGAATCAAGTGGTCATGACAATCATCATTGCTCGTAAACAATTCTAGATACTGAAACGAGGTTTTTTGCAAATAAGGCACATATGTTGTATGATAAATACTCGAAATATTTTTATTCACCGAGATATGGAAGTAGCTTGTCTGCACCACTGAGAGATCGGTGAGTCGCGACGCATATAGACGTCCACAAACCCAAGTGGTGTGCATATATACATCGGCACCACCTGTGGAATGGTGTAACAGGACATGCACATACGTCCACAACAGCGATAGGGTTAACAGATTGACAGACAGACAGCTGAATAACATGACAAAAACTGTACTTTCCGCCTGTGGTATCATTACAAATTAACAATTTTTGTTTTTTCTTCCAGCCAAATTTCATCATTCCAGGTGAATGGGAAGTACTCCGAAGGTTTTGATGCGTGAGTTTGCAAGTTTCAAAACTCAAAAGTGCCTGTATCTTTTAATTCCACTGACATAAAAGCTCAAATTTTCTACATCACCGAGACACCACAGACCTTAGTATGTCACACAGATTTCAACCTGATATGTCGCACCAACAGACAGATGGACAACAAAGTGATCCTATAGGGGTTCTATTTTTACTGACTGAGGTATGGAAACCTAAAAAAATTGTGTGTTCTCTACCAAAGCATGTTTCCAACAGATAGAAGTTGTTCTTGAATGCATGATAATCAGTAGGTCCTTCCAGTGAGGTGCATCCCTGCCCAGTGGGTAAGTCATGGATGCTGAGGCCCCGCAGGGAGGCACTGGAACAGTTTACTGTAAGGTCTACTTTAAAACGAGTAGTGGTGTTTACATTGATAGAAATTATTTTGAAGGTAATGACATGAAAGGCAAAATGTAAACTTGAGCACTTATAGTTAAATTTGGGTTTCCCCACACACTGCAGCAGAATACGAGATGTAATACGGGAAATACCTGCACGTCCTGAGGTTCTCGCTAATCGCAGCAGGAATTCCGGGGAGAGGACGGACGCAGTCTGCTCCGGGGTAGCTCTTCCGAGGACGCACAGTGACCACACGGCGTCCAACCACATGGATGGCCCGGGGAAGTCCACCTCTCTCAGTAGGGGAAGCACAGCCTGCAATCGTGTTCACAGTGTGCATCTGCCAACTGACTAAGATACTTTCACCATCATATAATAATTTGTGCCTTGTCAGCAAGCCAAGAATTGCGGTGAGGGAGAGCATTTGGAACAAAATATTTAGGAATCAAACAATGGGAACTCCAGGTAGGAATATCAACAATGTAGGAAAAGAAAGATTGCTACTTATTGTAAAGAAGACGCATCAAGTTACAGACAGGCACAATTAAAAGACACACACACACACACACACACACACACACACACAAGTGCGGCCCGAGATTCTGGAGTTGGTGGCCATGCGTGCACGAGGTGTGCTTGCTTTTGCACGCGTGTGTGTGTGTGTGTGTGTGTGTGTGTGTGTGTGTGTGTGTGTGTGTGTGTTACTGACGAAGCCTGTGGCTGAAAGCTACATGTGAGGGTCTTTTAATTGCGCTTGTCTGCAATATAAACATTTAGAAACATTGTCTTAGCACTTTTGATGTTATGTCTGTGTGTAGCACAATTGATGCAATTTATAACACTGACTAAACTCAGTATTGGTGCCTGATAGAACATGAGAATAATATTGCAAAGGAAACACTTTCTCGATACACAGAAGTTATTATTTATTTGACCAAAAACCAGCTTTTGATCTTTTTAGGGCATCTTTCAACAGAAAACAACCTGTAAAATGCAGGATGTGATACGTTACATACTGTAAAAAAATCAGAAAGATGACAATGCTGCAAATAGTTGGAATCAATAAACATATGATGCAGATTGCAAGCTCTCTTTTAAATGATCAAAAACATTTTGCTTTTCAACTTCTGTTAAATGTAACGATTTTGAAACAACATAAAAAGGATAATACTTTCCTTAGTAAGCCTCTTTACCTCATTATTGTATGCAACTTCTGCATCTGTGTCGGTAATATTGTGTAAGTTGCACATGGGGTTGCCACATTCAGTTTCCACCTGACAGTACACTAAGAAGCCTAAAGCCTATTCATGGCCAAATGAGTAATTTTCCCAAAATGCAATTTACATATTACATCCATAAATTGCACTTACTTAGTTGAACACTAGTCATAAACTAAAAATCTTTTACATAAAAGTAGTAACTGAGGACTGACATGTCAACACATCGAAGATTTAGAAATGTGATGCATGATGATTATTAGTTTCTGCACAAAGATAACACAAGTCATAATAGGAGACAATATTATGGTGAGTTTATTACACGCAGCAATTTATAACCTGTGTGCAGTGCCAGTTTCAAATCTGCATCTTTCTTGTGCGTTATGGGCTACTGATTAAGCCACATGAACAAGAATAAGGTAAAACTTTAAAAAGGTTTGCTTTTGAAATAGACTGTTTTTACCTAATGTATTTCTCTTTTGTTCTCTGTGACTAATTTCTGGGTACAAGCCCCATTCTTAAACAATTGTTCCTGCCATTGGGCTGGAATCCAAAATCCCAACTGGTCACATGCAAACAATACAAATCAATTAAATAAAAACAGAGTGCAGCTCTGGAATGAATATTTCCAAAACAAATATTGCATTTATCCAAGTATAAGATGACCATGAATATAAGAACCCCCCCTCCCTTTATTTTGAGAGGCTCCTTGAGAGAATTTTGTTTTTAATATATTCCGTCTCATGGAAATTACAAACTATTTTATTAATATGAAGTATCTGGCAAAAAAATTTAACATTACAACTATTCTAAACTTAAGCAATTTATTGTGTACAATTTGATGACTTAATGAGAAATTAAATTAACAATAGAGAATGGTTTACATTAATTTTTATCTTCACTTTCTTTTTTACTCACTATCTAAGCCAGTCATCTACTGGTATCACGACTATACAAACGTCCTTCATAACAGGTTCTGCAACACAAGAGAGCGCACTGTCATGGAGCAGTTTACACTTTCCACAAAGTCCCCTCCATTTCTTTGGCATACAATTTTTATCAGTTGCTGATGCGCATTCCTGTAGTATTCTGGACTTACTGTCTGACCTATGGAAACATGATGTAAGTACACCACGATACGATAATAAAAAAATGTGATCGCTAATGCCTTATTGGCTGACTTCAGGCTACACACGTTCTTCAAGTGAGGCTCTCCCTTTGAACCCACATTGTACTTTGACTTTCCATTTCGCAGTCATGACGAGAGGTTCACAATTCACTGGCAGTGATGATGGTTTTCCAGCAATCATCACCTTCATGATGGACACGTTCTTTCCATAAAATGCACACATCAACTGTATTCTGTTTTTGAGCAGAAATCAGTTGTCTGGTATGTCAAACTATCCTCTAACATGGTGTGAGCATTTCCCACTGAAATTTCCAGCATATCTGCTAGTTGTCTAACAGTCAGACAAGAGCCCTCGTACATGACAGCTGCCGCTGAATTCATTGTCATGTCAGTAAGGACAGTGGTGAGGGCTCCCTCCCCTCCTTTCAGCTCACACTTCACTCTTCCATCTTTGAAAGCTTTATGTCATCAGACACATGAAGCATTAGACACTGTAGGCTCACCATAAGCTCTACTTAGCAACTGAAGCATTTCTGATGGCATCTTCTTTCAGTAGAATGCAAAACTTGATTGCATAACAATGCTTTCAACTTCGTAGAAACTGAAGCATTTCTGAAGGAGTCTTCTTTCAGTAGAATGCAAAACATGATTGCATAACAATGCTTTCAACCTTCTGCCATTTTAAATTCTAGAGATCGCTCAAGCTACAATCACAGTCAAGATGTTACTGCCAGAGAACAGCTGAAACCAAACAGGGATGGTGTCTGGTGGCTGTCAAAGATACTTACGAGAGGACCCATCAATCATGGATTTTGGTGAGTCTTGACTATGTTGCACCTGTCTCAAGTACCCGTGTAGCAGCTTTTCATGCAACAGCCCTAGTTTTGGAGAAAATCAATGTCAGAGTTTTATGAATAGCTCATATATGCTAGTGGTATGGGTTCAAATCCCGCAGATGTACTTTTTTTCTTCAGTGTCATCATACAGAACATCATTAAATAGTAATATGTCAAGTAAAATTCTTCATAAATTGTCATTTTTTTCTGTAGTAATTTCATTAATAAATCAATCACTACAGCAAACTTTCTTCAAAAGTATAGTCTGTTTGCGGTTTATAGTTAAAATTCCAAAATATCTGGACAGCTCCAAAGAGTTCACAATTATAGGACAAAGTATAAGCAGCTACAAGAAGATCCCCAGTACAGATGACGGTACTCCACCTCGATTATGTACTTAATACTTATCAAACCGGCTGCTAGCACCAATCAATGTACAACAGATCCCTTGCGGAGATGGGGAAAAACTGATTTAAAAAAGATCAGTCATTCCTTCACAGCACAATACACTATAAAACTCTCAGGAAAGTTATTGCCATATGTTTTCTTATGTGTGCAAGAACCATCCAGGAAATATATTCGAGCTGCTCTTGAGCTGACCATGAATTTAAAAAATGTTGTGACCTACACTAAATCAGAAAGCTTCACAAAAGTGTGTACAAAGAGTTTTTAAAATCTGTCATTCTTCCAAATGTGGGAAAAGAAAAATTTCTATACATTACTGATTCATGGGGAAGGCATACTGATCAGACACTTTACAATCAAATCTTTCTATGAGGCCTGCCCAGAAAGTAATGCACTGCACTTTTTTTCTCAGCTGAAAAAGTTATGTATGTATTATTTGAAGTCTCCTGAGTGAGTGCACCAAGTTTCCGTCACTTCTGACAGCGTAGCTGCAGGACAGTTTGAAAATGACGTCTGTAGGTGATGTATGTTACAAGCAATGTGCCGTCATCGAATTTCTAACTGTAGAGACAGAAACTGTGGGGAATATTCACAAACACTTGTGCAGAATCTATGGAGCATCTGCTGTCGACAGAAGCACAGTTAGTCACTAGGCCTGGAAAGTGAGGTCATCAGAAGGCACTTTTGCAGAGCTCCACTATTTGCAGCGTTCAAGGAGACCATCCACAGCTATCATCCTACAACCCAAACCTAGCCCCCTTGGACTTCCACTTGTTTGGGCCATTGAAGGATGCCATTCGTGGAAGACATTTTGAGGACGATGAGGAGATGATTCATGCAGTGAAGCTCTGGCTCCCACACCAGGACAAGGACTCATACCGACAGGCCATACAAGCCCTTGTTTTGCGCTGGAGGGAGCCCACAGAACAGGATAGAGATTATGTGGAAAAATAGGGTGCGTGGATAAAACACTATTCTTTTGCATGTGTAATTCTCATTATGTTCAATAAAGAATTATTGAGGAAAAAATGTGTTGCATTACTTCACGTGGTTCATATCAAAGTTGACTGAAGAAAGAACAATCTTTTTGAATTTAAATGATCTGTGTTTTTCGATATCACTTTTGAAAACTCCATGTGCCTGCAATGCAGAAGCTTCCATTAAATATGCGTGGTGCTCTACATATCTGTGTGTCAGTTGCTTTTATAACAAATATCATCTGGGATTCTCTTCCAGCAGAGCAAGCAATAGTAAGAAGATTCTGTACTCTATTCTGTAACAAGCAGAGTACACATTTGAAGAAAGTTTCCTGTAATGACTGATTTATTAATTAGCTTTCTATGGCAAAAATTAATATTATTTTTGAAGACTTTTGTGCCCCATGTACTATTTAATGATATTCTGTCCAATGAAGAAGGGAGAGGGAGAGAGAGGGGGAGGGAGGAGAGGGATGAGGGGGGAGGGAGGGAGAGGGAGAGAGGGGGGGGCAGGGGGATATATATGGGCAAGGTCTGAACCCATACTGCCTGCATATTGTCTATGAACTTTAACCACTGCGCTATGTTCACATAGTTGAAAAAGACGAGGATCAGAGAATAGCTTCCATTGTAATACAGAGAGCCATAGAATGCCAAAATTGTAGGGAATACATCAAACAATAAATTCCAGGGAAAATACTAGACACACTGGCTGCAGCCAGGAGACAGCATAAAGCTAGAAATCCAGCAATACCTTAAAAAGTCAACTTTCTGGGGAGAGCAATCACAGCTCGGAGACATTATGAATAACAACTGCAATATTCAAAACTCATTAACCATTCAAATAATCACGTTGTTGTTGTCGTCTTCAGTCCTGAGACTGGTTTGATGCAGCTCTCCATGCTACTCTATCCTGTGCAAGCTTCTTCATCTCCCAGTACTTACTGCAACCTACATCCTTCTGAATCTGCTTAGTGTATTCATCTCTTGGTCTCCCTCTACGATTTTTACCCTCCACGGTGCCCTCCAATGCTAAATTTGTGATCCCTTGATGCCTCAGAACATGTCCTACCAACCGGTCGCTTCTTCTAGTCAAGTTGTGCCACAAACTCCTCTTCTCCCCAATTCTATTCAATACCTCCTCATTAGTTACGTGATCCACCCATCTAATCTTCAGCATACTTCTGTAGCACCACATTTCAAAAGCTTCTATTCTCTTCTTGTCCAAACTATTTATCGTCCGTGTTTCACTTCCATACATGGCTACACTCCATACAAATACTTTCAGAAACGACTTCCTGACACTTAAATCTATACTCGATGTACGATTCTGCTTACAATAATTAAAAAGTCAAGAATGAAACAGCTCATCACTCTTGACTTTTTGAATGTTGTAATTTTTATGATAATTTGAACAGTTATTGAGTGTTGAGTGTTGTCATTGTTATTCTTAAAAAGTCAGTTATACCACAATAACTGCCTCACCTGAAAGAACTCGTCTGCATTTGATGGCACATAGTTGACGGCAGCGAAGGTCAACAGTACGGCAGTCAGGTCTTGTGGGCGACAACTGTGCAGGTGAGACAGCACCCAATCCGACATGTGCTCCATCAGTTCTGTGGAACGGATAAAAACAGGCTTCTATGGTCTGATCTAAACTAAATATCGCTTGATGTTTAAGCTATAAAGTTACGGCATTGTTGCATCAACTACAATCCGCGGACAGCCACCATAGCACATTGCTCTCTGCAGCAATAGAAAATCACTTTATATGATGGGGGAAAGAAGTACAGTAGAAGAAGAATGGGTAGCTTTGAGGGATGAAGTAGTGAAGGCAGCAGAGGATCAAGTAGGTAAAAAGATGAGGGCTAGTAGAACTCCTTGGGTAACAGAAGAAATATTGAACTTAATTGATCAGAGGAGAAAATATAAAAATGCGGTAAATGAAGCAGGCAAAAAGGAATACAAACGTCTCAAAAATGAGATTGACAGGAAGTGCAAAATGGGTAAGCAGGGATGGCTAGAGGACAAATGTAAGGATGTAGAGGCTTGTCTCACCAGGGGTAAGATAGATATTGCCTACAGGAAAATTAAAGAGACCTTTGGAGAAAAGAGAACCACTTGTATGAATATCAAGAGCTCAGATGGAAACCCAGTTCTAAGCAAAGAAGGTAAGGCAGAAAGGTGGAAGGAGTATATAGAGGTTCTATACAAGGGCGATGTACTTGAGGACAATATTATGGAAATGGAAGAGGATGTAGATGAAGATGAAATGGGAGATATGATACTGCTTGATGAGTTTGACAGAGCACTGAGAGACCTGAGTCGAAACAAGGCCCCGGGAGTAGACAACATTCCACTAGAACTACTGACAGCCTTGGGAGAGCCAGTCCTGACAAAACTCTACCATCTGGTGAGCAAGATATATGAGACAGGTGAAATACCCTCAGACTTCAAGAAGAATATAATAATTCCAATCCCAAAGAAAGCAGGTGTTGACAGATGTGAAAATTACCGAACTATCGGTTTAATAAGTCACGGCTGCAAAATACTAACACGAATTCTTTACAGACGAATGGAAAAACTAGTAGAAGCCGACCTCGGGGAAGATCAGTTTGGATTCCGTACAAATATTGGAACACGTGAGGCAATACTGACCTTACGACTTATCTTAGAAGCTAGATTAAGGAAAGGCAAACCTACGTTTCTAGCATTTGTAGACTTAGAGAAAGATTTTGACAATGTTGACTGGAATATTCTCTTGCAAATTCTGAAGGTGGCAGGGGTAAAATACAGGGTGCGAAAGGCTATTTACAACTTGTACAGAAACCAGATGGCAGTTATAAGAGTCGAGGGACATGAAAGGGAAGCAGTGGTTGGGAAGGGAGTGAGACAGGGTTGTAGCCTCTCCCCGATGTTATTCAATCTGTATATTGAGCAAGCAGTGAACGAAACAAAGAATAATTCGGAGTAGGTATTAAAATCCACGGAGAAGAAATAAAAACTTTGAGGTTTGCCGATGACATTGTAATTCTGTCAGAGACAGCAAAGGACTTGGAAGAGCAGTTGAACGGAATGGATAGTGTCTTGAAAGGAGGATATAAGATGAACATCAACAAAAGTAAAATGAGGATAATGGAATGTAGTCGAATTAAGTCGGATGATGCTGAGGGAATTAGATTAGGAAATGAGACACTTAAAGTAGTAAAGGAGTTTTGCTATTTGGGGAGCAAAATAACTGATGATGTTCGAAGTAGAGACGATATAAAATGTAGACTGGCATGGGAAGGAAAGCGTTTCTGAAGAAGAGTAATTTGTTAACATCGAGTATAGATTTAAATATCAGGAAGTCGTTTCTGAAAGTATTTGTATGGAGTGTAGCCATGTATGGAAGTGAAACATGGACGATAAATAGTTTGGACAAGAAGAGAATAGAAGCTTTTGAAATTGGTGCTATAGAAGAATGCTGAAGATTAGATGGGTAGATCACATAACTAATGAGGAGGTATTGAATAGAATTGGGGAGAAGATAAATTTGTGGCACAACTTGACTAGTAGAAGGGATCGGTTGGTAGGACATGTTCTGAGGCATCAAGGGATCACCAATTTAGTATTGGAGGGCAGCGTGGAGGGTAAAAATCGTAGAGGGAGACCAAGAGATGAATACACTAAGCAGATTCAGAAGGATTTAGGTTGCAGTAGTTAGGAGATGAAGCAGCTTGCACAGGATAGAGTAGCATGGAGAGCTGCATCAAACCAATCTCAGGACTGAAGACCACAACAACATGATGTAGACCTCTACAGTGTTTCTCAGCATGTCAAGAATATGTTCTTAATTTTGATTAGCAAAAGAGTTATGTTAATTTTTTTTGAAATGGATTAAATTATTCTGTTTATAAACAGCTTCAAACTTATCGTGCCAAGTCTCAAACAGAGCAATACTCTTCTCTCTTTTATTACTAAAATATCTCACTCGGCATTGCGTTTTTATGCAATTGTGTCTGTATTTAACTCATAACGAATATGAAGTTTAGTTTCTATCTGCTACAAAAATAATATAGATATTCTGAAATTTATGTATATTATCACTCTCATGGGATCTCTAAGCACATTAAAAATCTTTTCTGAATTTTAATTAGGGTCAGTGTTATGCTGGTTAGTGAAACAGGAGAAATTTTCGCATCTGTAAAAGTTTCCTTCTTATCATTGCATATGTCAAAAACTATTACACACATGAAATAACCATCTTGGTGTCTATACAAAATGACATATATTTAAAATGCAGCCTAATTTACCATATGGAGATGATGGGTGCTGGCTGAATAGTATTCCTTAGTCTCACAAAAGGAAAGAGTAATTAATCGAAACAAAGCCACAAAAGTAAGACATTCATTAAAGTACACTATACACTACATACTACCCAGACAGCAGGAAGACACCGCTTGAGTCACAGTCAGAGTGAGTGTCACTGCTTGTAGCAACAGATATTATCAAGTCTTCAATGCACTGCTGTAACACACCTTCGCTATCCCATGCTTCCTGTATCACTTCTTTCACATGATTCACTAACTTTTGCCAGTCTTATAGTGTCACTTTTTCAACTGTCTCTTTCAAAAGCTGTTTCACTTTGGTCGACATAAATCTTATTTTCTGCAGCAATATGATGCTCAACCTAAGTCCAAATCAGTTCCACTGTGTTGAAGTGGCAATGGCAGGGAGGCAACCTAGGGGCTTTATGCTGGTACTTTTTTTGCTGCCTCATACAGAATGTGAACTGGCTTCTTTGGCTAGTGCTGTGACAAGTTCTAATAATTCTGCCCTTGTCAAGTTACTGTCAAACGATATCCTACATTTCTCTAGCCAGCAAACAATGTCGTTTCTCTTTGTTGCCCTAGTGGGCGGCTTACTTGTGTAACTGAATAATATGGAATATTATTCATGACAGCTATAGAGGTTTTCGTTATGTTCAGAAGCACACTGTCTTCAAACTGTTTCACAAAAGTATTGTGGTTTATCTCTTCATGGTAGTTGAGGTTTTGTTTGAAATGAATAACAGCAGTTAATTAGAAATGAAACCTTTTGAATTTCCTGCAAATGCTAACATTATTCTTACTCTTCTGCCAATCGGAGCTGCCATACTACCACTAGTGGAATTGTCTGTTCAGATTTTTTTTAAAACTGTCCCCTGCATTCACCCACGTTTTATAAAGCCAAGCGATATCATCAAAATTTGTCCCTACTAATTCTCAAAGAAAGCAGCATCACCAGGCTGCAATATATGACTCCCCTGACTCTCCTTTCACAAATTTCTCAGGGCAGATTATCACTGATGATTTGCTGATTTGTACAGCAGCTGCAGTTCGCTCCACCCCTTTATCCAAAGGAAGTAGAGGCACTCCTGCATCCCTCTCTCTCTCTCTCTCTCTCTCTCTCTCTCTCTCTCTCTCTCTCTCTCTCTCTCAAAATACTCCCTCGTGGAGCACACGACTGACTGCATATAATCTCGCCATGTCCAACACTTTTTGATAGTTAGTTTCCTAGGAAAGTGCAGCCCAAGTCTGATCTTCTCTAGACTACTTTCATTACACACCGAAAGGCACGCGTCGCTGGAAGTCGCCCCAAATCACTCAGTACAACAACTTGTTGAGGATTGACTGGCACAGTGCTTTAGGGAGCACGACACAGTGGAAACGGCAACACAGTGGAAGGCGACAGAGCCACGCTCCAATTTGTGTATTGTTTGGGGGAGCTGTGCAGCTCATTACCTGTCAAATGACAACAATTCTTGGCTGTTGGAACTAGGAGTAAGTATCAATATTTTTTGTGTTGGGAATGGAGTGTGTATAACTGAAACACAGTTAGTAACAGCTATGCATTACGTGTACAAGTTAATTGAGTTTTTGATGAGGATTGCTACAATACATCAAAAGATGTTTTACTTCTGCTTAGCATCTACAAACTGAAGCTAACAAATGTAGGTAACAGATGTCATTTAGGGCTTGTTACTCACTTTCACACTGTTACGATCTGCCTTCCTGATGCCAATAATTATTTTTAATGGTTCAACCCTTATTTCGGACCTCCTTGAAATCATTAAACTGCCTCATACAGATAAAAGGTGTTTTCTTTTCCTTTATCTCAACAGCATTTATTAGTATTAGTTGTACATCCTATATATTTTGAAGCTACATAGGCAAATGACCCATACCATGGAGGATACTCCCTGTCACAAGTTGTACATGTACTGATGAAGCTGTGAAGTAACCACTGAAATCGAGAATGTTCTGTTTGGCAGTGTACTCAGCAACCAGGCGGTCCACTTGTTTCTTGGCCACAGTTTGTCAGTGGACAGACACCTTGTTGGTTGTCGTGCCCACAAAGAATGCAGCACAGTGGTTGCAGCTTAGCTTGTAGATCACATGACTGGTTTCACAGGCATGCCTGCCTTTGGTGGGATAGATTATGTCTGTGACTGCACTGGAGTAGGTGGTGGGGGGAGGATGTATGGCACAAGTCTTGCATCTAGGTCTATTGCAGGGGTATGAGCCATGAGGTAAGGAGTTGGGAGCAGGGGCTGTGTAGGGATGGACAAGTATATTTTGTAGGTTCGGTGGACGGCGGAATACCACTGTGGGAGGGGTGGGAAGGATAGTGGGCAGGACATTTCTCACTTCAGGGCACAATGAGAGGTAGTCAAAACCCTGGTGTAGAATGTAATTTAGTTGCTCCAGGCCTGGGTCGTACTGAGTGACAAAGGGAAAGGGGCCGAAGTAAAGGCCTTAGGAAAGAACTGATATTTCTGTGGAGCTAAAGCTTCTGGAGGAACGGTTCATGACAGTGTATTGGGGCTGTTCAAGTTCTAGATTCTGTGTCGTGGTGGGAGGGAGTTTTGAACGGTAGGGTAAATGTAGTAGGTCTGCGAGACAGGGTTTGTCAGCTAGGAGGAGACATAGAGGAGGTTTGGAGGTTGTTGTAGAGGTGGTGGAAAGTGGCACTCCGGGTCAGGAGTAGGAAGTGAGCAGGGTGGAGACCTTTTTGAGGTGACATTGTGCATGTTGCTCTGCGACTCAGCATCTCCGTATATGGTGAGCAGCAATTTTCCTTTTCATAATATTGTTATATATCCTCTCTACTTGGGCAATCATCAGTCATTTCACCACCCAAATAGTAAAATGCATCTACTACTTTTAGAGTCCGATTTCCTGATCTAATTCCCTCAGCATCACTTGAGTTCATTCAACTATAGTTCCCTCAGCATCACCTGATTTAATTAAACTACATTCCACTACCCTTTTTTTCCTTTGATCGGTATTCAACTTATATCCTCATTTCAAGACACTGTCTATTCCGTTCAAATGCTCTTCCAGATCATTTGCCTCCTCTGACAGAGTTACAGTGTCATCAGCAAACCTGAAAGTTTTAACTTCTTTCTCTGCTCTTTAATTTCTTTTTCATATTTTTCTTCAGTTTCCTTTACTGCTTTCTCAATATACAGATTGAATAACATCGGGGATAGGCTACAAATATGTCTCACTATGTTCTGAACCATTGCCCCCCTTTCGTGCCCTGTAACTTCAGCTGTCTGGTTTCTGTACAAGTTCTATATAATGTTCCACTCCCTGTATTTTACTGCTGCTACCTTCATCCATATCTAATTAGAAGTCATTGTAACTGCAAAGAAAGAAAAGAAGAGATCACAATTAACATTATTCACTAACTCATAAATGTGCAACACTGTCAGCAACGGTCCTGTCGCACTCCCCTGAGGCTCGTCAGATACTACCGCAATGTCTGTAGATGCCTCTCCATTCAGGATAATGGATGGCCGTGAAATTGCCAGGAAACTAATCTGATGTAACTCATTTTCCTGGGGACACACTGAGTCTCAACTTTATCTTTGATAAGGATGGAAGCTGAAGTAACGAATTAAAATTTGTGCCCAGCCCAGGACTTGAACAAGGGTCTCCTGCTTCCTAGGCAGATGCGCTATACACAACACCATCCTCGCACTGTTGCTATCACACAGTCATCAGTATTTCTGAGACTCTCCAATAGTGGGTAGCACGTCTGCCTAGCAAGCAGGAGACCCGGCTTACATTCCTGGCCTTGACACAAATTTTAATTCATTACTTCAGCTTCTTTCCTTATCAAATGCTAGGAAACTGTCAGTCCATTCATGAACCCAGAAAGATATCACATAGGAGCGTATTTTCTTTGAAAAAAGTGACTGTTCAAATGTCAAATGAAAGCAAGGGCACAGAACCTCCAATAAGCCTGTAATGTGGAAACCAATATGCAGGGCAGTTTTATCGTGTTTATTTCTTTATAAACCTGAGAATCAAATGAGTTAAGCCCTCACCTATGTCCCTGTACCTCAGCAAGCCGACACTGGTGGCGACAGACCTCACTGCCGCAGCCTTGCCTTCTGCCCCAGCACTACCGGACGACAGAGCGGTTCCGGCGTCGCTGACCGCTCTCTCCAGCAGCGGACCGTCTGGGAAATTAAGGGTAGCAGCAGCGTAGAGAACGTCGGCGGCCCGCTTGAGGCCAAGTGGCTCGCTCTGAGCCGTTATGGACGCAGCCAGTGACCTCAGTAGGGTCACCGACCTACGGCGCTGCGAGGAGAGCTTCGACAACACCTGTGAGACGCAGAGTTTGACATAAGTTGTGTTTATCAATGGAAATGACACAATTTTGGTTACTTGGAAGCAATAAGCAGTGTAGTAACCCACACGCAAACTAAAGTACTATGAGTAAGTCTGTTAAAGTACAAAAATCATACAAAAATGTGGAGATCCGAAATGTGAAATAATTTGGGTGAAGGTCACAGTTAAAGCAGGCTCAAACATGGTAATTGGATGTCTCTATAGGCCCCCTGGCTCAGCAGCTGTTGTGGCAGATCACCTGAAGGAAAATTTGGAAAATATTTCGAGTAGATTTCCCCACTATGTTATAGTTCTGAGTGGAGATTTTAATTTGCTGGATATAGACTGGGAGACTCAAACGTTTATAACGGGTGGCAGGGACAAAGAATCCAGTGAAACTTTTTTAAGTGCTTTATCCGAAAACTACCTTGAGCAGTTAAACAGAGAACCAACTTGTGGCGATAACATATTAGACCTTCTGGTGACAAACAGACCCGAACTATTTGAAACAGTTAAAGCAGAACAGGGTATCAGCGATCATAAAGCGGTTACTGCATCGATGATTTCAGCCATAAATAGAAATATTAAAAAAGGTAGGAAGATTTTTCTGTTTAGCAAAAGTGACAAAAAGCAGATTTCAGAGTACTTGATGGCCCAACACAAAAGTTTTGTCTCAAGTACAGATGGTGTTGAGGATCAGTGGACAAAGTTCAAAACCATCTTACAATATGCATTAGATGAGTATGTGCCAAGCAAGATCGTAAGAGATGGAAAAGAGCCACCGTGGTACAACAACTGAGTTAGAAAACTGCTGTGGAAGCAAAGGGAACTTCACAGCAAACATAAATATAGCCAAGGCCTTGCATACAAACAAAAATTACACGAAGCGAAACGTAGTGTGAGGAGGACTATGTGACAGGCATGCAATGAATTCAAAAGTAAAGTTCTGTGTACTGACTTGGCAGAAAATCCTGAGAAATTTTGGTCTTATGTCAAAGCGGTAGGTGGATCAAAACAAAATGTCCAGACACTCTGTGACCAAAATGGTACTGAAACAGAGGATGACAGACTAAAGGCCGAAATACTAAATGTCTTTTTCCAACGCTGTTTCACAGAGGAAGACTGCACTATAGTTACTTCTCTAGATTGTCGCACAGATGACAAAATGGTAGATATCGAAATAGACAACAGAGGGATATAGAAACAGTTAAAATCGCTCAAAAGAGGAAAGGCCGCTGGACCTGATGGGATACCAGTTCTATTTTACACAGAGTATGTGAAGGAACTTGCCCCCCTTCTTGTAGCAGTGTACCGTAGGTCTCTAGAAGAGTGTAGCTTTCCAAAGGATTGGAAAAGGGCACAGGTCATCCCCGTTTTCAAGAAGGGACGTCAAACAGATGTGCAGAACTATAGAGCTATATCTCTAACGTCGATCAGTTGTAGAATTTTGGAACACGTATTATGTTCGAGTATAATGACTTTTCTGGAGACTAGAAATCTACTCTGTAGGAATCAGCATGGGTTTCGAAAAAGACGATCGTGTGAAACCCAGCTCGCGCTATTCGTCCACGAGACTCAGAGGGCCATAGACGAGGGTTCCCAGGTAGATGCCATGTTCCTTGACTTCCGCAAGGCAGTTCCCCACAGTCGTTTAATGAACAAAGTAAGAGCATATGGACTATCAGATCAATTGTGTGATTGGACTGAAGAGTTCCTAGATAACAGTAAGAGTGATTTCAGGTGTGCCATAGTGGAGTGTCTTAGGACCGTTGCTATTCACAATATACATACATGACCTTGTGGATAACATCGGAAGTTCAGTGAGGCTTCTTGCGGATGATGCTGTGGTATATCGAGAGGTTGTAACAATGGAAAATTATACTGAAATGCAGGAGGATCTGCAGCGAATTGACGGTGCAGGGAATGGTAATTGAATCTCAATGTAGACAAGTGTAATGTGCTGCGATACATAGAAAGAAAGATCCCTTATCATTCAGCTACAATATAGCAGGTCAGCAACTGGAAGCAGTTAATTCCATAAATTATCTGGGAGTACGCATTAGGAGTGATTTAGAATGGAATGACCATATAAAATTAATCGTCGGTAAAGCAGATGCCAGACTGAGATTCATCCTACGGAAATGGAATCCGAAAACAAAGGAAATAGGTTACAGTACACTTGTTCGTCCACTGCTTGAATACTGCTCACCAGTGTGGGATCCGTACCAGATAGGGTTGATAGAAGAGATAGAGAAGATCCAATGGAGAGCAGCACCCTTCGTTAAAGGATCATTCAGTAATCACGAAAGCGTTACGAAGATTATACATAAACTCCAATGGAAGACTCTGCAGGAGAGACGCTCAGTAGCTCGGTAGGGGCTTTTGTTAAAGTTTCGAGAACATACCTTCACCAAGGAGTCAAGCAGTATATTGCTCCCTCCTACGTATATCTTGCGAAGAGACCATGACGATAAAATCAGAGAGATTAGAGCCCACACAAAGGAGGCATACCGACAATCCTTCTTCCCATGAAAAATACAAGACTGAAATAGAAGGGAGAACTGATAGAGGTACTCAAGGTACCCTCTGCCATACACCGTCAGGTGGCTTGCGGAGTATGGATGTAGATGTAGATGTTAATAAGCTGTTAGCTTTCACTCACCCACAGCTGTTATTTTACTAAGAATGAGAAGCCTTCATGTGTGAATTTTGAAGGTTAAAAGAAGCCTTTCTTTATAATTCAAAATGAGAGAACTCTCACAGATAACGGTAAAAATAAATTTCTGGAAAGAAGTCATTTTGCTGCAGCATTGTGTCCTTTTTATTTGAAATAAACAGTTTATTTCATTTGTGATTAGCTAATGCTGTCCTGTTTGGTATTATCAAGCAACATCACATAAAATATACATTGGATGTTTTTATTTGCCAGCAAGTAATAATCCGCATACCAATGTACAACAAATACAAGGGCTATCCACAAAGTACATTACATTTTGGAATTAAAAATAAATAAAGTATTGGAAATTTATTTTATTATATACAGATGAAAGCCACACTTAAATACTACTTTTCTACATAGTTGCCATTTAAATTAAGGCATTTATCGTAGCGATGGACGAGCTTGGAAATTCCTTTGTCATAAAATTCGGCCGCCTGCGCCTTCAACCACGTGGTTACCTCTTCTTGAAGCTGTGCGTCATCATCAAAATGCTGCATAGCCAACCATTTCTTCATTGCTGGGAATAAGTGGAAGTCTCTCGGTGCCAGGTCGGGATTGTACGGCGGATGAGGAAACAACTCCCACTTAAAAGATTCGAGAACTTCACGAGCGGCATTTGCTGTGTGGGCCCGGGCGTTGTCGTGAATCAGCAAGATTTTTGAGCCCAACTTTCCCCTGTGCTTGTTTTGTATTGCTCTTCTGAGGTTGTGCAGAGTTTGGCAATACCTTTGAGAGTTTATTGTAGTGCCTCTTTCCAGGAAATCCACAAAAATCACACCTTTTCTGTCCCAAAAGACAGTCATTACGTGGTTGAAGGCGCAGGCGGCCGAATTTTACGACGAAGGAATTTCCAAGCTCGTTCATCGCTACGATAAGTGCCTTAATTTAAATGGCAACTATGTAGAAAAGTAGGTTTAAGTGTAGCTTTCATCTGTATACAATAAAAAAAAATTTCCAATACTTTCTTTATTTTTAATTCCAAAACATAATGTACTTTGTGGACAGCCCTCCTACATCACAATGTAACAGTGTCAAATGGGCCAATATCTTCTACAAGTAGAACAAAAAGTGCAACCCACATGCAAGTCTAAATTACCAGAGCTGAACAATGTTTTTATTACAAGAGAAATGCTGAGCTATTTTAATGTAACATAATGTGCGTGCTGGTTTGGTGACTATTGGTTGCTATTGGATACTGGTATGCTTTCATACTTAAGGGGGGTAGGACGTCAAACGGGCCGACTTGGATCACGAGAGGCACCACAGGACATTTTATTTTCTACTGTCTATACTTTTACAAATCAATTCATAAAACTTTGTCAGCATGACCAGGAAGGGTTCAGGATTCACACCCATAGCAGTGGAAGTGCAAAAAACATAACAAAATAAATTTTTTTTAGATATGAAATTTCATCATTTTTTCACTTACTGTTGGCTGCATTTGTTGCTATAGGTACATTTTTCTTCACAAGTAAGAGAGATTCTTTGATGAATTTTGCACAGCATACAAACCATACTTACAGGTGTATGAAACTCTAGAATTTTCAAAATCTATTAAAAACTGTGGTAAAAATTGAGATAATTTAATATAAAATTTTATTTTTTTCTAAACATAAAGTTCAAAACATAACAGCTCATTCATTTTTTCATAAATTAAATACATTCTAGAGTCTCTCTTACTTATGAAGAAAAGTGCACCTATAGCAACAAATGCAGCCATTAGTAAGTGAAAAAATGAGGAAATTTCACATGCAAAGAAAATTTATTTTGTTATGTTTTTGAACTTCAGCTGTTACGAATGTGAATCCTGAATCCTTCCTGGTCATGCTGACAAAGTTTTATGAATTTACTTGTAAAAGTATAGACAGTGGAAATTAAAATGTCCTATGGTGCCTCTCCTGCTCCAAGTCAGCCCGTTTGACGTCCTACCACCCTTACCTGATATGCCACCTGTGGGTAGTAGATATACTGATAATGGTTTCAACATTGTCTGCCAACATATAGCGTACTGGCACGGCTACCAGAGCATCATCTGTGGCTACCCTTTAATAGGGAATGCTCACAGCCAGATGGGTCAGTGAGATGCAAACAGTGAAGCAAGCAGGCAACCATACCACAGGGGTACACTTGTGCTTCCTACAACCAACTGAACACGTTTCAAAGCGATCATATTGTGGGCTTCCGAGTGGCAGGACGGTCCTTTCAGAGAACTGCCACACAAGTTGGACGTGACGCATCAGCTGCGCAATGGTGCTGGTATCAGTGGTCGTGTGAACATTCTCACACTCACAGATGAGGTTCTCGACGTCCACACACCACAGATGCCCACCGGGATCGTAATATTGTAAGGGCAACAATGGCAGATTGTGCAGCTACCACAGCACAAATAATAGGGCTTGGAAGTCCAGATGTGTCAACTCAAATGGCTGAAAACCAGTTATTAACAGTGAGACTACGGGCACGCACACCTCCAACCCATCTTCCAGTCACGGCATAGCATCGACACACACGGCTTGACTGATGCCATCAGAGGATCACACGGAAGATGAATTGGCACGTTGTGGTCTTCAGTAACGCAAGTAGTTTCTCGTGCACGCAAGTGATAATCGTTTGCACAGACGATGTAGACCTGGTGAGTGCATTCATCTGAGACACAGTGACGCAACGCCAGGCCTTATTGTCTGGGGTGCGATAAGCTGCAACTCTTTTTCACCTTTGGTGTTTCCGGAGCGGATACTAACCAGCACTCTATACATGCAGAATGTTGTTATACCCATTCTTTTGCTGTTCTTGCAACAGGAAGGTGATGTTCCAACAGGATAGCGTTTGCCCACACATTGCCCAGAAAACTCAACATGCTGAGCAAGACACTTAGCAACTTCCCAGGCCAGCATGATCTCCAGATTTGTCCCCAGTGGAGCAAATGTTGAATATCACGGGACGAGAATGACTCACGCGACATGTCAACCGATAACTCTTACAGAAGTATGTGAACAGGCTGAGCAGGAGTGGCATAGCCTATCCCCACACAGTATTCGCCATCTATAGAATGATCTGGATGCCGGAGTCAGCAGTTGCGTTGCTGCCACAGAAGCGACACCATGTACTAACACAGATGTTTCAGCATGGGTCAGTACCTGTTATTTCAGAACTGCCTGCACTACTGATATGTAAATGTAATCATTTCGTGTACTACAAACATATTGTTGCAAAAATAAATGTTGAATGAAATGGAAATCTCTGAAAGGTTGTACTAATTTTTTCGCAGCTGTGTATCGTGTATGTAATATTCACTTTTTATAATGTTTTGTACTACATATGTTAAAATGTGGTATATGATACGCTAAGAGGATCAAAAATGTGTGTAGTCAGTATGAGTTGTGGTTTATTTTATGTTTCAGAATTATCAACCTCAAAAATGAGTGATAATCACTGAGTGTATTTTGAAATTTTAAATTTGTTCTTATATTTAATCATTTATAGTAAATGCCAGGTGCAAAGAGATCTTGTATTACCTTCGCCTCAGCAGTATTGTAGAAAAATTAAAAGAGAACTGTATTACTTATTTTTTAGTGTAACATGATTTATTTATTAATAAGTGTTAGCTGACTCAACATACGACAATCACACTCTGATTTCCAGCAATTAATTAATATTAATTATTAAATTTACTTTTTCTAATGTAAGTCAAATCAACCACACGATAATAATGGAACAACATGTTATTTATTATGAAAAGTCTAAACATTCGTGGTGCTGGAGGAAAAAAAAAATCTTTAAAATTGAGCTAATTTGCTAGCCACATCTGAAATAAAACAAATCAGAGCAAATTTCTACTCAGCTGCACACTTTTTTCCTACCAAACAAATACAAGGGCCTTACACCCATTCAGGCATTTCTTCTAGCCTGTATCCAAGTCCATCCCACTACTACTTTTCAGCAATGTGAACTGGATGGATTGATACCATTCTGAGGAAGTGCCAAGTAGTAGGCAGGCAGACTGAAAAAAGTACTGTTAGATATCAGTTGTCACACGAAGTCTGTCATCAGAGGTAGAGAAAACACACTCACCTATATCCCTATATGGTGCCAGTTGGATGCATAGAGCCAGTACTGCATTTGGCGAGTGGCCTAAGTTGTGTTAGGGCTTCTGTCAGGTAGAGGGGGAGAGAAGTGGGAAGCAGAGAGAGGTGTTAGGGGTGCCAGCTAGCGGCTTGGAGGAGGCAGCTGGTTTGTCAGCTGGGATGTGGGAGGGAGAGGTGACTGGTGCACAGGCTGGGCGTGTGACGCACAATTGTCGGAGCTCGTGGGGAGCGCCACACACTGACAGTGATGTAATTTGGGAGAGAGTGAAAGGAAGGAGGAAGAGGAAACTGTTGGGTGGAGGGTGTGATGACAGTGAGTTACTGGAGATAGAAGCCAGGGAGATTACGGGAGCTAAGAATGTGTTGCGAGGATAACTCTCACCTGAGTAGTTCAGGAAAGCTGGCAAAGGAAGGAAGGATACAAATGGCACGGGTTGTGAAGCAGCCATTGAAATTGAGCATGTTGTGCTCAGCCGCCTGTCGTGCCATCGAGTGATCAACTCTGTTCTTGTAAACAGTTTGGCACTGGCCATTCATCCTGGTGAACAGCCAGTTGGTAGCGATACTAACATAAAAAGCTGTGCATTGTCCGCAGGAGAGCAGGCGTGTAACACGGCTGCTTTCACAGGTGACTCGGCCTCGAGGCAGGATAACCCTATGACAGGACTGGAGGAGTAGTGTTGGTTGGGTGAATTGGATAGGTTTTGGACCTTAATCTTCAGCTGGTTACAAGAAGGCAGATTAGGGTTTAACATCCCATCGGCATCAGCATCATTAGAGGTGGAGCAAAAGCTTGGATTGATCCAAGGCCGGGGAAGGAAATTGGCCATGCACTTTCAAAGGAACCAACCCAGCATGAACCTGGAGTGATTTACAGATATCACAGAAAACCTAAATCAGAATGACCGGATGTGGATTTGAAACCACCATCCTCCTGAGTCCGAGTACAGCGTGCTAACCACTGTGCCACCTCACTTGATTCCACAGGGTATGTCCCTCATTTCAGGGCACAATGAGAGATAATCAGAGCCCTGACAAAGTATATGGTTCAGTTGCTCCGTTGCAGTGTGATACTGGGTGATGATGGGGGAGCTGATTTGTAGTTGATTCTGGGTGTATGAGGGTTTGGCACAGGGAATCTGTTTGTGGACAAGGTTTGGGGGATAGTCCCTGTTTGTGAAGGCGTTCATCATACCTCCAGCATATTGTGTAAAGGAGTCCTCATCACTGCAGTCGCATTCTCCACAGATGGCTAGGCTGTACGGGTGAGATTTTTTGCTGTGGAAGGGATGGAGCCTGTTTAAATGCAGGTACTGTTGGTGGTTAGAGGGTTTATTGTGGACAGAGGTGTTGCCCAGACACCCTAGCCTCATTCTGTCACAATCTTAACACCTTCTCTCCCATCTGCTTTACCTAGACCTCCTCAACCCAACATACCACCTCCACCTCTCTGATGGCTCCATTCACACATTTGTCCAAAATAAACCCACTAACCACCATCAGTACCTGCATTTCACTAGCTGCCTCCCCTCCCACACCAAAAAATCCCTCTCATACAGTCTAGCCATCCATGGACGACGTTTCTGCAGCGACGAGGCCTCCCTTTCCCAGTACGCTGAAGATCTCACAAACGCCTTCACAGACAGGCACCACCCCAAAACCTTGTCCTCAGACAGATTTTCTGAGCCACATCCTCACACAACCCCAATATTCCCATCAACCCACACAATATCCTTGTTCATTCCTACTCCACCCCTGCACCCAACACCTTTCCTCATTATTCATATCTCTAAAATAGATCTAGAAGTAAGACTATCCTCCGACCAACATCACCTACTCCAATCAAGTCACAGGTATCTCTTATCTCATAATGACAAGAGAAGAGAAATTAGGACTTGTAAGAAGACATATAGACAATTGTTTCTTCCCTCACTCTATCAACACATGGATCAGAAAATGGAATGACTAGTAGGGGTACGAAGTATCCTCTGCCATGCACAGTATGATGGCTTGCAGAGTATATATGTAGATGCAGCTGTGGATGGAATATTGGCTATAAAGATATGTGACGTGGGCTACGTGATACATCAGGGTAGCCTATTTGGTAAAGGCTCATAAAAGGCTCGATAAGGATTTGAGCCCTGATCCCCAGTGTAGTTCAAAGCTGCCAATTAATTCCCGACCGCTACACGCTGTAAGCAGTACTCACCCTTATTTTCTGGTCTGTCGAAAGACTGGGCACCATTCGTGCCGCTTCGTCGTCACCGGTGATGCCCAAAATGACACTCAAATCCCCAGTCGCAGATAACGTAGCCATTGCGGGGCCTTTTCGTGGTCGTTTAATTTCTCGTTTGTCGACAGGTGTAGCAGGTTGTTTTGTCGGTGCACTTGACGGCTGCAACGGAAACAAAAATGATGCATGTACACAACTTTTCTTTTGGTATATTATAGTATCTCAAAACACATACTCACGAAGTTTCTTATGGAGGACATTTTTGCAGCAGCTATACATAAATTGTGGTTAGAAAGAAAATTTGTTTTTGCGTGCTGCACACAAATTTTATTTATACACCCACATGCCTTTTACCTTCTTAACAAGGGGTCCTCCCTCAGTGGATGTTAGTAACATTTCTAATTTCCTACTGAAGATCATTCACTTTCCAGCCATGTGGAAAACAGGTCAAAAGTCCTACTTTTCGTGTACTTGCTGTACTTTAGTAATGTAACAATGTTATGTTACACCTACTGACAATGTCTTGTTAAAAAAGCAAAACCTGTCCGGATGTATATATAAAATTCATGTGCAGCATGTAAAAAGGTGTTTTCTTGCTAATTAATACAACACACAAATGTAGCACATTGTTTTACAAGTTTTACAATGAGCAGAAAATGGTATGTACAGAACAACAAATAAGGTATAAGGGGCGTTCAAAAAGAAACGAGCCGGAGGCATAATTACAGAAACCAACACCGGTAATTTAGAAGTATTAACCCTGGCTGTTGAGACACTTGTCCCACTGTGATACATGGCAGTGAATGGCTGTCTCATAAAATTCCTGGGGCTGCGATGTTAACCAGTTCTGCATGTACAGCTGGACGTCGTCGTCCGCACGAGTGCAGGAAAGGTTATGCTGACGTTCTTCTTTGACCAAGATGGCCCCGTTCTGATTCACTTCCTGCAGAACGGGACAACAGTGAATGCCCAGCGTTACTCGCAAACCTCGACCACCCTTCGCCAAGCGATCAAATAAAAATGACCAGGCAACCTCACTTATGGGGTCATTCTGCTCCATGACAATGCAAAGCCTCATACGGCCAACACAGTCATGGCACGTGTGCAGAAATTCAAGTGGAGGTTCTTGGCCACCCTCCATACAGTCCGGACATCTCTCCCTGTGATTACACCATTTTTGGTCCCCTTAAATAGGTTCTGAGGGGAAAACAATTCACCTCAGACGAGAACATCCAGCTACACGTGCCGAACTGGTTAACATCGCAGCCCCGGGAATTTTACAAGACAGCCATTCACCACCTTGTGTCACAGTGGGAAAAGTGTCTCAACAGCGTCTAACATACAGGTACGACATCCAGCTACACGTGCCGAACTGGTTAACATCGCAGCCCCAGGAATTTTACAAGACAACCATTCACCACCTTGTGTCACAGTGGGAAAAGTGTCTCAACAGCGAGGGTCAATACTTCTAACATACAGGTACGGGTTTCTGTAATTATGTCTCCAGCTCATTTCTTTTTGAACACCCCTTATACTTTGAATGTGAACATTTTAGATTGGGTTCAACTGTGACTGTTACCATTAACAAAGTCAGTTCAAGTGACAAATTACTGTAGTCAGTCACATTTATAATTACCCTTTCCATTACGCATATACCTCCACCATCAAGTGAATTTATGACAACTAATGAGGCACAGGTAGTCTGAATATGTGATTTTTTCACAACCACAGTTACCAGAATATAAGACACTTACATCAACACCACAACTAAATACATCAGTGCTGTCGCAACTGGAATACATTCATTATTTGTGTACACCAACTGTAGAACAAAGCATATACTCTATTTGATCAAAAGTATTTGGACACCTATTAGTGGGAATTAATATAAGGTGTGTGCACCCTTCACCAATACGATGGCTTGAACTCTGCTGAGGACACTATCAATGAGGTGTCTGAAAGTCTGTATAGGAACTGCAGCCTATTCTTCCTGAGAAGGAGACACCAGAGAAGATAGAGATGTCAGACACTGGGGTCTGGGAATGAAGGTGATGTTCTAACTCATCCCAGAGCTGTTCCCCATTGGGATCTACATCTACATCTACATTTATACTCCGCAAGCCACCCAACGGTGTGTGGCGGTGTGGCGGTGACACTTTACGTGCCACTGTTCAGTTCAGAACTTCAGGCAGGTCAGTCAATTTCAATTTCAGGAATGTTACTGTCCACAAACAATTGTCTCATATTGCTAATTTATGACCATATGCTGTGTCATGGTGATACAATCAATCACAATTTCTGGACTGTTACTCTACTGTATGCAGTACACAATGCTGTAAAATGTGTTCATATTCTTCCACAGTTAGCATTTTCATAAGCATGATAAGGAGAGCGTACCCTAACCAAGAAAAACTACTCCGTACTGTAACTCTACTACTTCTGTACTTCATCGTTGGAACTACTGATGATAGCATGTAACATTCTGCAGACATTTGCCAAACCTAAACCCTTTCATCGGATTTCCACAAGGTAAAGCACAATTCGTCACCCCAAATCACTCGTTTCCCATCATCCACTGTCCTTTGGCCACAAAACCATTTCTTCACTGCACAAATTACTTCCTCAACATCCCTAAAATGTCTTCCATGAATACTATCCTGGCATTACACAGCCATCATGATCTACATCTACATCTACATCTATACTCCGCGAGCCACCTTACGGTGTGTGGCGGAGGGTACTTATTGTACCACTATCTGATCCCCCCTTCCCTGTTCCATTCACGAATTGTGCGTGGGAAGAACAACTGCTTGTAAGTCTCCGTATTTGCTCTAATTTCTCGGATCTTTTCATTGTGATCATTACGCGAGATATATGTGGGCGGTAGTAATATGTTGCCCATCTCTTCCCGGAATGTGCTCTCTCGTAATTTCGATAATAAACCTCTCCGTATTGCGTAACGCCTTTCTTGAAGTGTCCGCCACTGGAGCTTGTTCAGCATCTCCGTAACGCTCTCGCGCTGACTAAATGTCCCCATGACGAATCGCGCTGCTTTTCGCTGGATCATGTCTATCTCTTCTATTAATCCAACCTGGTAAAGGTCCCATACTGATGAGCAATACTCAAGAATCGGACGAACAAGCGTTTTGTAAGCTACTTCTTTTGTCGATGAGTCACATTTTCTTAGAATTCTTCCTATGAATCTCAACCTGGCGCCTGCTTTTCCCACTATTTGTTTTATGTGATCATTCCACTTCAGATCGCTCCGGATAGTAACTCCTAAGTATTTTATGGTCGTTACCGCTTCCAATGATTTACCACCTATGGCATAATCGTACTGGAATGGATTTCTGCCCCTATGTATGCGCATTATATTACATTTATCTACGTTTAGGGAAAGCTGCCAGCTGTCGCACCATGCTTTAATCCTCTGCAGGTCTTCCTGGAGTACGTACGAGTCTTCTGATGTTGCTACTTTTTTGTAGACAACCGTGTCATCTGCAAATAGCCTCACGGAGCTACCGATGTTGTCAACTAAGTCATTTATGTATATTGTAAACAATAAAAGTCCTATCACGCTTCCTTGCAGTACTCCCGAAATTACCTCTACATCTGCAGATTTTGAACCGTTAAGAATGACATGTTGTGTTCTTTCTTCTAGGAAATCCTGAATCCAATCACAAACCTGGTCCGATATTCCGTAAGCTCGTATTTTTTTCACTAAACGTAAGTGCGGAACCGTATCAAATGCCTTCCTGAAGTCCAGGAATACGGCATCAATCTGCTTGCCAGTGTCTACGGCACTGTGAATTTCTTGGGCAAATAGGGCGAGCTGAGTTTCACATGATCTCTGTTTGCGGAATCCATGTTGGTTATGATGAAGGAGATTTGTATTATCTAAGAACGTCATAATACGAGAACACAAAACATGTTCCATTATTCTACAACAGATTGACGTAAGCGAAATAGGCCTATAATTATTCGCATCTGATTTATGACCCTTCTTGAAAATGGGAACGACCTGCGCTTTCTTCCAGTCGCTAGGTACTTTACGTTCTTCCAGCGATCTACGATAAATTGCTGATAGAAAGGGGGCAAGTTCTTTAGCAGAAGCAACTGATTTGAATTTTTTCTTCTGTGGAAAGTAAGGATGAAGCCATTCCATCAACTGTCTTTTCGTTTCAGGCTCAAAATGATGAACCCAAGTTTCATACCGAGAAGGCCTCCCCATCAACTTCATAACTTTGCAACAACTCAGAACAAATGTTTTTCTGTGAGATTTGTATTCCGCTGTAAAACAGCACAGGACCTATCTTGTGTGCACTTTTGAATACACGAGATAATTGCATCCAAATTTGAAACATGTGTTGTTAAAAGGACTTAGGTTAGTTTTACTTTTTTTAAGTAAAGTATGTTGTCAGGATCTTGACACAAAAATACGTAAGGTCGGTTGGTCGGTGGTTGGTCGGTTGGGGGGAGGAAACCAAACGGCAAGATCATCGGTTTCATCGGATTAGGGAAGGATAAGGAAGGAAGTTGGCCGTGCCCTTTCAAAGGAACCATCACAGCATTTGGGTGAAGCGATTTAGGGAAATCACAGAAAACCTAAATCGAGCTGGTCGGATGCACATTTGAACTGTCATCCTCCAGAATGTGAGTCCAGAGTGCTAACCACTGTACCACCTTGCTAGGTCAAAAATACATAAATTAGTGTTAAAAGAACTTTACTCCAACCAATCCTTGAACAAACATCAACGCTTCAATTTCTTCATGTAGTATCAGCAGGACATAGGGCCACTTAACACTGAACTCTGTGTGGATTTGTATACTTTAACAGATGCATGGGTCAAAACAAGAATTGTACAGTTATATGTATGTTTCTATCACTCACAGAGAAAGAGTGTTTCAATACCATTATTCACAGATTTCCTATTTGGGGACATTCCTTTTTACCCTATGATAGGGTATTTGGAACAGTGAAGAAATGTAGCAAAGAGGACAGAGTGTATACCTCTATCTTACACACACATCAATAATTTTTCAGAGTTCAAAAAGTGTCACAACTATGAAAATGATTGAATCGTGTGACATACTGAATGTTAGTACCTGACGTCCACAACTGCATTAGTAAGCAACACTATCAATGGAAAACGTGAAACAGTCTGTGAGCCATCTAAGCAAGTTACATTTAAGTCTTGTGACTATATGGAATTTATGTACTCTTCAGATCTGAAACAATGTGTAAGGACTTCACCTTACATACACAGCCCTATAGGTCATACATTTAAGCTTGCACACCCTACAGACACAAACGGTATAGCTTTACCCAGCATCATAGCATACCCAGAAGGCAGTGTCCTCATCAAAACCGAGAAGGTAGCGGGCATTCAGCAAGCACCGTCATACATTCCCCATGGAGGAGACAAAGAGATTTTCTACAAAGTGTGTGTTAACTGGAACAACACGGCTGGAGCAGGTAATGATAGTGAAGAAGATTGAAAGAGCATTGGTAAATCACTAACTTTATGCAATGCTTAAAAACCACAGTTTATGTTTTATTTATTTTGTGTCTGGATGTTCTAAAAGTATAAAATAATATTACTCCTAGTATACTGTAAGATATCTGCAAAAATGTAAGAAATAAACTGTTAAACAAGAAGATAACACTCATCCAGGAAAATATGTTATACCACTATTGACTTAAAAAAAGGTGTTTCAGATTAAAAAGTATGATTTTAGCTGAGAATAACAATATCAAAACAATATGAAATACTATTTCTGAAATTTTTTTACTAGTTAATTGTTAAATGGACTTACATCTGTGCACTATAAACACCTCAAAAAATGTCTAACTTTGCTTCTCAAATGAAAACTGTTGTAACAAACATGTCCAAGAATAACAGCAGGAGCAGTTACAGTCGTTGGAATTGAACTAACACAACTGAACTAGATGGCAAACAGTCTTCTCCCCCTCAAAAGTTTAGTCAAGGGACTTAAGCCCTTTTACAGGAAGTCATCACATATTTTGTTTGCCAAGTGACAGAAGCAGCACCCACTGCCAAGTTGTAATGTGTCGATCGCCAGAAATTAGATAATCATCACGCTGGAAAGTGTCACATCTAATAACTGTGGACTGTCTCCCTGCTTGCAACATATCGTGGAGCTCCACCGAATTACCTTCTGATGGCCTCACCCTCTGTGCCCAGCAACCAAATATATTCCTGTCAACTACAAATGTTCCATAGACAACTTACTAACTTCTGTGAATATTTTCCACAGCTTCTTTCTCTGCAGTGAGGGATTCAGTGATGATGCACTGCTTGTAACATACATAACTTACAGACATAATTTTTTATCACTGCTGCATCTACACTATCTGCTGGAGGAAACAGAAATTTTGCATGCGCATTTGGAAAACTTAAAAAAACTCATGCCCAATATTTCACATTTATAACACTATTGTTGGCCAAGGAAAAAAAAAAAAGTGGTGCTTTACTTTCTGGGCGACTCTAACAGTTTATTAATAAATTATGAAACTAAACTGTTAACCGAAATGTGTATGAAACAGGAATGTAAAAGTGACACACTACCTATGTAGCTTTTGGAACTAATAGTTCCTTTGGTTGGTTGGTTGATTTGGGGGAAGCAGACGAAACAGCAATGTTATCAGTCCCATCAGTTTAGGGAAGGGTGGAGAAGGAAGTCGGCCATGTCATTTCAAAGGCACCATGCCAGCATTTACCTGAAATGATTTAGGTGAAATCGTGGAAAGCTAAATCAGGATGGCCGGACGCGGGTTTGAACCACCATCCTCCCAAATAATAGTCCACTGTGCTACCCACTGCGCCATCTCATTCGGTATATTCCATTGTCAGGGAGGAAAGGGGGATAGGTCAGGGAAGGTTAAAAAGGAAAGCCAGGTCACTCAGAACCGGGCTGAGAGAGACCCGTATGTTGCGACGAATAGGGTAAACAAAGATGAAGTGGGACACAGACAGTAAGTGAAAGATGGTACATAGGTAAGTAGGAAATGCACCATGTTCATTCCAGAGATGTTGAAGATGAGTAAAAAGTGAAGACAGGGTAGGGGGAAGAGAGGTGAATAGTGCAATTAAGCATTAGGACAAGACAAATAAAAAGAGGGGGAGATGTGGTAATAGTGTGGGAGTCGAATCTTAAAACACAGTGAGGCTGACATAAGTTAGTTCATTAGTAAGATGCATCGTTTTGTTAAGTTGCTCCACTTCTGATATTGTAGGATTGTGGTGGGTGATACTTGTGGAGGAACAGGGCAGATTATACGGTGGGGACAACTACACTGCTAGCAACTCTGCGACAGAGAGGATGATTTGTGAATGTCATAAGGATGTTGCGGAGGTTAGGGAGGAGACAATGGGTGAAGTGGGGAGGAGATATGAGGTGGTAGATTATTTGTATATCTACATTTACACAAGATCACCTTCAAAACAGTCACCTCAAACACAACTGCACAGTGCTCCCACCATTTCTGCCACTGCTGAAATGTGTCCTAGAAGTTTTGTTTGTAAGTATGTTGAGCACCGTCAGGCTGGATTTCTGCAACTGTGGCAAAATGGCAACTTTTTGAGGTGGACATTCAGATTTAGAAAGATGGCAAAGTGTACGGGAGCCATATCTGGCACTTATGTTGGATGCAAAAGCGCAATAATCTTGTTACTGGTGACAAACTCACATCTGAAGAGACTGGTGACCGCAGGCACTGTCAACACGGGCAGCCAGTCTTTCTTGCACCACATACATCTTTGCTTTCACTGATTGCCCTCTCCCTCAGGTGCCTTAAAACCTGTCAGCAGAACTCATTACTGACAGTCTGGCACTTGGGGACAAATTTGTGATGCAGAACGCCGCAAATGTCAAAAATGACAACAAACATGCACTCGGGAGGACTGTGGACCTGACTCATTGTTTTTGGTCGTGGAGATGACAGTCTTTTCCACTGAGAAGACTGTTAATTTGTCTCAGAGCCAACTTTGGCACCCATAATGATCCTCGACACGGAGGATGGGTCACCCACAGCTCTCGGTAGATTGCGAGATGGTGTTCCTGTTGCTCCCAGATTGGCAGTCTAGGGACGAATTCAGCAGCAACACATAAGTTGCAGTCACACCTGGCAATTTCTACACTGTTCTGTACAACACACTGACAATGGCTGCAATGCTATGAATTGTTCTTCAATGATGCTTGCGCGCAAGTTGCTGCACAGTTTCGACATTTCAGGGTGTTTTCCTCTCACTGTCTTCCAGTGATATTCCTTCAGTCTTGAAGTGCACATGCCACTCAAAATATGTCACACAACTAATTGTAGCATCACCGCACACTCACTACATCGTGTTGAACACCCTCGTGGCAGATTTCCACAGTTTCACACAAAAGTTTCACATTGGCTCATTGTTCTATCTTGTCGTGTGCACTGAAATCACAGATGTGGTAAGAAATGTGCTCGGAACAGCACTAGCTGCACAGCTTCCATTGTACGCAGGATGCCGTCTATCAGCACACTGACCTGTGAAGGACAGTGATACTTTTTCCCAAGCGTGCAGCCTCATGCTAATCTCAAAACTTTTGCTACCCCTTTGAATTAAGGAGAGGGGATCTCATCTCAGGATTTGACTTGAGAAAGCTTCTGTGGTGATGGAACTACTAGCAGTGCGTCCCTTTTATTTTTATATGAATGTGTTGTCAGTACTACACATTTCACCTTTCGACCAGCAATTTAGTCTCATTTATTACTTTTCTCGACTGAATTTTCATTTGTGCAAGTTTTGCTCACAAGTTTTAATTAACTGCGCAGTATTCAGATATCACAGAGGAAACACAATGAGGAAGAGTGCACCGGACCCACCTCAGCTGTTTTCTTCTCCTTCGGTGCCGTGCCACCAGGACCCTCCTCTGCCAGCGGTGCCCCCGGTGAGCTCAGCTCCATGGCGGCTGCAACCAGAGCCTTCCTCCTGGCAGTCCCGAGGGCAGGCTGCGAGCCACCTGGTGCGGTCGCTGAACCAACTGCTTGCGACGCCTCCTCTGACGTCTGCAAAACAAAAGCGGCAGCTGTGTTGGTGCCACTCTGTCTCGTCTAAACTGTACTGTAATCCCTACACCCACAATATCGGTTTATCTGAATTACAGAAATGAGAACTCTCAACGGAACACATACTTTAACTGTAAATAGAAGGGGTGGTCAATAAGTAATGCAACAATATTTTTCTGAAAGCAGGCTGATTTTAATCAAGAATTCAATACACCATATTATTCTCCATTCTTTTGGCTACAGACCCCTATTTTTAACATAATCTCCATTCAATGTGATAGTCTTACATCACCTTACTGGGAGAGCCTGTACCATTCTACCTGTCTATGTCGGAACCAACGTCTTGCTGCATCAATAAACTCACCCAGCAACAAACTGTTGTCTTCTGTGTCCATGCTATCACTGCCAGGTCCAAACCTCAGGGCACAGGAACGCTTTGATTTTTCTGGAATCAGTGCAGCACTGCACAACTGACTTAGTTGTAGGCCAAAATCTTTGTTACTTACATCATCTTGGACCCTAACTTCAATAGCCTCTTTTACCACACACCCGGAGAATGAAGAGGACTGCCTACTTGGCTAGGGTTGAACAAAATGTACACTCAGAAAAAGAAAGGTGCTGTGAACATAGATATCACACTGAATTTTGCCAGACCACCAAATTAGCCGTGGCAGACCACAGCCATACTGTAAGATTATGACAAACCAAGATAGTTCGTCAATCTTCCTCCTTCCGGGATTGCACGATTAACACTATCATTGAAATTAGAGTCCAAGATGGTCTAATTAACAGAGACATTGGTCAACAACTAAGTCAGGTATGGAACCGTGCACCGAGTCCAGAAAAAGCAACGCATTATCGCACACTAAGTTTAGCATCCAATGGTAATAACGTGGACACTGAAGACCACAGTTTGCATACGGGTGTCACTACCCTAACAACCATGGCAGCTGCATGGATACTGACAGGAGCAGAGTGATGGGGGGTAACTGCCACTGAATATGGGAAGCTGACACAAGCCGAGATGCAGCCCTCAGGAACCACTTGAAGATGGCAACAAGTTTGTTTGACGAAATATTAAGAACTTACGACGAGACCCGGGCAGAAACCTGAGAAATCTACAAGCTTACAGATGATACTTTCTGATAAATCAAAGCAATGTTCCAAACTGGGAGTCAAGCCCAGAATCTTGACTTTGACAGAGGATTCTCTTATCAACTGAGCTATCTATTATGGCATATGACTTACGACCCACACTCGAAGCTTTACTTCCGCCAGTACCTCTCTTCTGCTTTCAAAATATTGAGGAGAGCTGAAGCTCTCCTGAAAAGTTTGGTGGACTACCATTCTTGGAAGGGAGGAAGGGAATAAGGAAGGAAAGAAGGGAAAAACTGCAAAGAAATAGCTTAGCCACAGCCTAAGGGACTGTTTTAGGCATGAATTTAAAATTAATAGCAAAGCTGTTTGGCCCACAATTTTCTGAAGACAACTTACTTAATCAGACACAGAAAATAAATACATATTTCCCTCTTCTCTACAAATCTATTTACCTGAGAAAGAATCTTGGAACAAAGACAAGCATTTCTCTTTTAATCCTCTGTCCACCCAACCCATAACACTCATGTTATAGTTCTCTCTTTCATCAGCTGTCACAGTCATCAGCCCCTAAACACTCAATTGTTGCAGCTTTATAGCTGAGAGTATTTTATTTTGTTGTGCTACCACAAAGACTCCGAGGATTCATTTCAGTTTTAAATCCACTATAGCCAGAGCAAATTTCAAGCGTCTATATAAAATGAGACCATGGAGAAACATTCTGGGCAACATGGGAAACTGAGGGGGGTGGGGGGTGAACCGTCCTTTTGACACTGTACTTTGTTTTTCTTCTTAGTAGTTTAGCAGTAATCATCTGGAGGAGCATGTCACGTCATTGAAATACTTACAAGTAATACTGAAAAGCAATAGTAAGTGGGATGAACACACAAGATCAGTATTAGGGAAGGTGAAAAACGAACTTTGGTTTGTGGGCAGAGTTCTGCAAATAGAAAAAGCAGTCAAGACTTTAGTATGACAAATTCTAGAGTACTGCTCCAATGTTTGGGGTACTTATCAACCAGGTATGATAGCAGACAACAAACTAATCTCAAGAAGAACTGGTAAGATCACAGTTCAGTGTAGCCTACATGAACGTCTAACATAGATGCTCAGAGATCTTAAATGGCAGTCACTGAAATGAAGGTGACATTGTTCTTATGAAACACTGTTACCCAATTTAATGGATTGGTATTCGAAGGACTGAGACAATTTTGCTGTGGCTTTTGTATATCTTGCATTGGGATCACAGCCATAAGATAAAAGAGGAAAGAGCATAAACAGAAAGTCATTTCTCCCCCCTCAATACATGACTGGAACAGGACAGAAAATGACAAATAGTTGTACAAAGTACCCTTTGTCACATACCATGCAGTCAACTGTGAAGTATATTTGCAGTTGCAGAAGTCAAAGGGTGCCAAATCTGGTGAAAAGCTACATGATCCAACAATCTCTCAGTTTTTCCATTGCCATAAAAAGTTCTGACTCTGACACATTCTTGTTCATCTAAAAAATGAAATTTACAGAATGCCTAAAATGGACCAGCAGGATGGAGTGAGTGAGTGAGTGAGTGAGTGAGTGAGTGAATGAATGAGTGAGTGAGTGAGTGAGTGAGTGAGTGGGGAGGGAGGGAGGGAGGGAGGGAGGGAGGGAGGGAGGGAGGGAGGGAGGGAGGGAGGAAGGGAGGGAGGGAAAACAAAAAAGGAACTGTATGAATATCAAGAGCTCAGGTGGCAAGCAATGAAGGGGATGCTGAAAGGTGACAGCAATGTACAGGGTGGCCAGAAACAGTCTGATAAGTTTCTAAGTATGTTGCAGTGTAAGTTGTGCTGAGAGATAATTGTTAAGAAAAAGATTCCATATGATTCACCATTTTGGAGCTTATTAACACTGAAGATGGGCACTCAGGTCATTATGCATGCGAATTCAAGTTGCCCTCCAGAAACAATAATTTAGTGTCAGTTGTTCTCACATTGTAGATGATAGAGCACGCGATGAGATGAGATGATGATGATGAAGACAACACAATATCCAGTCCCTGAGTGGAGAAAATCTCCAACCCTGCCCTTAGCGTGGCATTCTGTAGCAATGACCACTCAGCTATCGAGGTGGACAGTAGATGAAGATGAATTGGAATATATGATACTGTGAGAAGATAGTAAGGAAAGTTCTGACAGAATGAAGAAACACTGACCCTCTGAGTTATTTTACAAGGCAGGTTAAAGAAAGGCCATAGCATTTACAGATTTAGAGAAAGCTTTTTGACAGTTATTGAGCAGACTATCTTTTTTGAAATTCTAAAGGTAACAGGGATAAATAAAAGGAGTGAAAGGTTATTTACGACTTGTGCAGAAACTAGAGTGCAGCTATAAAGAGCTGATGGACATAAAACGAAAGCAGTGAGAAGGAAGTGAGATTATGTTGTAGCCTATATTTAATGTTATTCAGTCTGCACACTAAGCAAGGAGTAAAAAAAATCAAGGAGAAATTTGGAAAGGGAATTAAAGTTCAGGGACTAGAAATAAGAATGCTGAGGTTTGTTGACAACACTGTAATTCAGTCAGAGATAGAGGACGACTTGGAAGAGCACGTGAATGAAATGAACAGTGTCTGGAGTGGAGGATATAAGATGAATATTAACAAAAGTAAAACAAGGGAATGGAATGTAGTCAAACAGAATCAGGCGATGCTGAGGGAATTATATTAGGAAATGAGTTCCATTTTTTGGGCAGTAAAATAATTGATGAGGTCCAAAGTAGAAAAGACATAAAATGCATACTGACTGTATCATGAAGATAATTTCTGAAAGAGAAGAATTTGTTAATGACTAATACAAATTTAAGTGTTAGGAAGTCTTTTACGAAGGTACTTGTATGGATTGTCGCCTGGTACCAAAGTGAAACATGGAACATCCATTCAGACATGAAGAGAATAGAAGCTTTTGAAACGTGGTGATACAGATAAATGCTTGGTATTAGATGGACAGATCATGTAACCAATGAGGAGGTACTGAATAGCATTGGGGAGAAAAGAAACCTGTGGCATAACTTGACTAATGAAAAGAATCAGTTGATAGGACACACCCTGAGGCATAAAGGGAGAAACAGTATGATAATGATAGGGAATGTTGGGGACAAATAGAGTACGGTAAGTACCTTCAAATGGCTGGAAGTTGCAATAGTTACTCGAATATAGAAGGTTCACACAGGGTAGAGTAGTGTGCAGGACTGCAACAAACCAAGCAAAAACAACAGGATATGTAAATTAAGAGCTGCATGTACTGTATATCTCTGATCCAAGACAAAGTTTTTGCCCAAAATTTAATGCCCTGAAGAAGAGGGTTGTCTCACATTTGTGGCATATGATATAGAACTTTTCTTTTCTTTACTGTATGGAACCTCAAACTTAAACTGTACCTCTGCTTCCTGCCACACCTACCGCTTCAACCTCAAATGTACACATGCGCTTTGAGCATTGTTGTATGATAGAAGGATGTGTTTATTCTGGCAATTTTTTTTAATTGGTTGTTGTTTGACTTTCGAGATCCCGCTTCCAAACTGCATAGTGAAGCATGTAATGGATCATATCATGGAGCAATGCGATCAAACATTGAAATTTTCAACAGGATGCAGGTGCTACTATGATGCATATTTCAAGATGGCAAAAGGACAAAGTACATTTGAAAAATGCGAAGTTGACTAGGAAAGCTCTCAGTGGCCCACAGTGTGGATATTTTGAAAAAACTGAAACTGAACTAGTGGCATTTGAGCGCGAGAAACATAAAAAAGGAATAGCCGTTTCGTACGATATCATATCAAATAAAGCATGTGAACTGGCACAGGAATGTGGTGTCCAATTTAAAGCTAGATTTGGGTGGGGTATAAGGATGATGCGACACACTGGACTTGTTGCTATGTGTGAGAAGTTTGTCATGTATTCGTGACACATTATAAGACAGAGAAAGGAACGTGCTTACCTCTCAGCACGAACTGAAAATGCTGACAAGGCACCTGTTTGCTTTGTGATTGCATCCTGTACAACAGTTGAAAAGAAAAGTGACAAAAGTGTATTGGTTGACACTACAGGCAATGAGAAATCACGAATCACCGTGATGATATGTGCGCTTGCTGACAGAATAAAATCCAACCTTATGTCATCCTCAATCGTAAAACTATGACAAAAGAAAGAGCTGCCACTTGGTATATTTTGTTGCAACGGAAAAGGATGGATGACTGATAAGTTTGATATAGATTAGCTCCATACAACCTCTGTACAGGAGACCAGGTGCTCTTATAGAGAATTGTGGGGTGTTGATCCTTGATGCTTTCATGGGGCATCTGACACCAGCAGTGAAGACAGAAATCTTGAAATTAAACACAGATCTTGTCATCATTCCAGGAGGTACGACTTCACAACTATAAGTGTTAGACATCATGGTGAATAAGCAATTTAAAGACCAGCTGACACAGCTGTATAGCAACTGGTTACTTCATGATAGTCAAGTCCAAACCCTACCAGAAGTTGTGTAATGGATCCAGACAGCTTGGACACACAAATATCTAGTACATCAAATGTGAATGTCTTTAAGAAGTGCTGTGTAACAAATGCATGGGTGTGAAGATAATCTAGCATGGAAAGAAATGCAAGACAACCACAACAGTGACACTGCAGATTCTGTGGACCATTACACTGAGAGGGGCTAAGTGGCATCGGTATCTGACTAATGGAGGTCTTTATCTGATTTTATTTTCTGTATACCAATACTCTTATTGTCTCCTTGAGTTCCCTGTAATAAGGTAACCATTTGTAAGTAGTCAGAATAAACCTGGTATGTGTATACATGTTTGTCTGTAATTCCTTATTGAACAATAGGGGACCATCTTACATTCGGAGTTGTCCAAGATTCGGAGGTATACAGTAAGTGAAAATGTGTATACATTTCAGGCCACTGAAGCTACTGCTAATAAACTGAGGTGAAGTGCTTATGGCAAAACATGTCACATTTATTCAGAGGCCCAGAAACATGATTTCAAAAATGTTACCATGTAACTACTAACAACTGAGAACTGATAGATAACTGACATTTAAAGATGCCCTTCTCCTGTATTTCTCTGTCCACTTGGACCACAAGACTAGGATAGCTTTCAGGAGTTATGTTTCAAACTTTGAAACAGCCTACAAGGATAATCCCTTTCGCCTACCAGAAAATAACAGCCATAATGTGGGCAGAAGATGGAATAAACTTTGCCTTATCTATCTTCAAAACTTCAGTATTTACAATAATTCTATTATTGAGGTCTCATAAGAGAGGTATGTAGGAACATTTGTGATCTCCTAGATTCTTCAATGAATGCAATTCTACATTTTGAACAACTAAATTTTAAAACAAAATGACAGCAAGTAGTGAATACGAGATGGTAAACAAAGTAGCACTGTGCCAATAAATCAATGATGTCATTAACAAGGCAGAGATACAAACAGAAATAGATGACCAATGGATGACATCTCTAATAACCCGAGAAATTGGCTAACCAAAAACTGACAAACTAACAAAACCCCCACAGGAATTTGGGTAGTGATATTCTGGTATCAAACGCTTCAAAAATATTAAAAATTCGAAAACATCAGACTACTGTGTGAAAATAGCAATATTTGTCAGAGACATAAATAAAGTAATAGAGTGCTTAATGTATGAAAGACAATGATTCTCCAGGTTGGCAGAAGTGTCCAATCCCACGCGTCGGCTTTGACCCGTGATGTAAGGGTGTTGTGGTGTGTGACGTCATGACGGCGCAGAGTTTGGTTTGTGAGTGTGGCGTGTTTGTAGATGTCGTCGTGTTGTGGTTTGTTGTGCCCTCTGGTGGTACGTTCAGGGTTTTCGTTTGTGTGGTGCAATGGGCTCAGTTTGCTGTTGCTCATTATCGAGTATTGTTCGAGTGTGTTTGAAGTGGAATTCGTTTCAGTGAGTTAACGATTTTGTGCGAAGGTTAATTTAGTGTTGTTCGCTGTACGTCGTGTGGTATTTTTATTAAATTTAACTGGTTGTTGTTTTTTGTTCAGGAATGGATATGACAGACAAAATTAACAGTGCGCGTCTGAGGGCTATAATGGGGAACACCCCTTTAGAGGTCATTAAGTTTTTGCAGCTTTTCGGCTTAATTGCCGAGGTTGTCAAATGCTGTGTTTGCGGCAAAGAAATGAAGTTGGCTAAAGTTCTGGCCTCTCGGGGCAGGAACGGTTATATGTGGTGCTGTCGGAAAGACAACATTTGGCGTTCCACACGGCGCGGTACCTGGTTCGGGAAGTCTAGCTTGGGCATGCACGAGATTGTACTGGCGACTTATTACTTTTGTTATAGATCCTCACACAGTTTTTTCGCGCATGAGACTGGTGTGAGTGAGAGGAGTGTGCTTGATTGGTTTTCTTTTTGCCGTGAAGTGTGTTCCGAGTTAATTAAGTACAGGGGTAAGCTGGGGGGGGGGGGGGGGGGGGGTCATGGGGTTGTTGTGGAGGTGGACAAGTCGCAATTTGGGAAAAGGAAGTATGGGAGGGGTAAGTCTGTGGTTGGTCCCTAGGTGTGGAGGACTGTTGTTCCAGGGGGTGGGTGTTCTGAATGTGTTTTTAGGGTTGTGGAAGGGAGGGCTAAGGCCGAATTAGTGGGGTTCATTGAGGAGTACATAGAACCGGGGTCCACAGTAGTTTCAGATGCATTTTCTTCGTATAGGGGGTTGGGTGAGAGGGGATTCCATCATTTAGTAGTTAACCATAGCTTAGAGTTCAAAAATTATGAGACGGGGGCTTGCACCAATACAATAGAGGGGATGTGGGGGGCTGTTAAGTCAGTTCTTGGGAGGGGGAAGAGGCGTCCTTCCAACTTTCAGTCTCATTTAGATGAGTACTGTTGGTGGAAGAGTGTCCCTGAGGGCTATTGTGTTTTTCAGGTTTTCTTAAGGGCTGTCAGTAAAATGTATAGGCCGAAAATGTATGGTTAGGGTGGTCTGGGTAGGTGGGTGGGTGGCTGCGGCTCAGGGTGGGGTGGGTGGTTCACTTCGTGTTAAAGTGTTTGTGAGCTGGGGGGGGGTGGGGGGGGGTGGGGTGGGGTGTTGGTTTGTGTTTTAGTTGTGGAGGACCTATTTTGTTGAAGTTTTTGTTGAGTTGTAGTGTGTGATTGGGATTTTTTTATGTTGCATTTGGGTTTTGTTTGTGGGTTTTTTATTTTGGGGTGAGGGGGGAGGTTGGGCTGGTTTGGGGGGGGGGGGGGGGGGGTTGTTTGAAGTGTGAGTGGGTCGGGTATTTCTTTTGGTTGAGTATTTTTTCATTGGTTTGTGTGTGTGTGTGTGTGTGTGTGTGTGTGTGTGTGTGTGTGTGTGTGTGTGTGTGTGTGTGAGAGAGATTGTGGTGGCCAACCTAGTTTGTGGCGCTGGAACTTTTTTGTGGTAAGTTTTTCGTGTTTTGTTTTCAGTGTATGTGTTGTGTGTTGAGGTCTAGGGAAGTGTTTCATTGAAGTGTTTCATTGAAATGTGTGGCTGTGAAGGTTGGTATTGGTATTGGGAGATGTTTTTGAGTTACATAGGTCAAGGGAAGTGTTCAATCCCAACTTATGGGATCGGGAGCTGCTGTTGAGCTATATAGGTCAAGGGAAGTGTTCGATTCCAATGTGTGGCGGTGTATGAGTATTGGGAGACGGGATCAGGAGCTGCTGTTGAGCTATATAGCTCAAGGGAAGTGTTCAATCGCAATGTGTGGCGGTGCATGTTGGTATTTGAATTGGGAGATGGGATCGGGAGCTGCTGTTGAGCTATATAGGTCAAGGGAAGTGTTCGATCCCAATGTATTTGTATTGGGAAATGGGATCGGGAGCTGCTGTTGAGCTATATAGGTCAAGGGGTAGTCGATCCCAATTTATGGGGAGCTGCTGTAGTGCCATATAGGTAAAGGGAAGTGTTCGGTCCCAGTTTATGGGATCGGGAGCTGCTGTAGAGCTATATAGGTCATGGGAAGTGTTCGATCCCAATGTGTGGCGGTATTTGTATTGGGAGATGGGATCGGGAGCTGCTGTTGAGCTATATAGGTCAAAGGAAGTGTTCGGTCCCAATTTTTGGGATCAGGAGCTGCTGTAGAGCTATATAGACCAAGAGAAGTGTCCGATTCCAGATGATATTGTGTTTAGTGGTATTTGGGGAGCTTTGTGATGTTGGTTTTTTATGTCTTTTGTGTGGTTTTGTATGGGAATGGGTGTCTAAATTTGTTTATATTTAGTTTGTCCCCACCCAAAAACCCCCTATTTCCCGCACTTGTCCCGTTAGTGTCATTAGGCTTTTTGTGGAACGTGTGTGTGCTTGTTTTTCCATGTATTTTCGTCCTCATAATGTGTACATAACGACTTTATATGCACCATATTGGAATCGTGGCTTATGGCCGTTTCCGCCATATTTGTGACATCATGGGTCAAAGCAGACAGGCGGGATCGGATGCTTCCGTATTTCCGATTCTCCTATCACATTAGTTGCCTTTGCCAACTCACAAGTAAAAAACCACCTTCCAAACCTAATCCAGACTTTGGGATACACATCTTTCACCACAACCTCCATTTAAACCAAAAATGCAAATGGTCAATGGTCCAAGCAGATAGAAAGATAAAGAGAAATGTTTGATGCCACCCATCAGCCTTGAGCAGTAACATACGAAACGCGCAATGAACCTCGTAAAGAACACTGTAACTATAACATTAATAAGTGCGATTTTTCAACTGGGCTAAGCTACAGATCAGTCTGCCACCAAAAACAGGATTTTTTGCTTTCACATACGTTGGCTTCACCAATTAGCAACCAAACTGTGAAAATACATAGCAAAATGTGACATCACAGTAGCCATTAACATTTATTGAATGTTCCTCTTGAAGTATCACAAATATCAATACACTCGCTGTCTCCACTAGACCTGTTTGGAAAATAACATGATCTAAACCACAAGGACTAAATGACATATTGTGAACAACACGCGTGTATGATATCCACAACTGAAACATACAAATGCAAACAGTGTAAACCACTACATAACATATGATGTCACATATCATACAATATACCAATGACTCATGTGGTTCATTAGACCTGTGATTGAAACATTACGTGTAATGTGATAACTACCTCTTGTTCTGTGACACTTCTCTCATGAACTTCACACATAATGTCCTAACAGAGGATTACCATGGCCACTTCACTAAATGCACAATGTTGTTTGTATTCTGCAAGTTTCTCAGTTGAGTAATGAATGGCACTAACATCTACAAAAGACAATTAATGATATGAGCTAGCTAAAGAATTTGTTTGGGTTGAGAATGTTTTTGGCAGGCAGACCATAACATGTTATCCTGAACAGAGTAAATACAGATACAAAGGAAATTTCAGAGTTTGGATGGCAAAATACGAACATTTTAACTTGGCAGATATTATTAATTGCAAGCTCAGATTTTCGTTTTGTTTTGAAAATAACCTAGTTAACTATGTGAATTATTTGAGCATATAAATGGCATGAACAGGCAGGGAGCAGTTGATGAGTAGGCCCAATCGCTACAGAGAAACAGACCTACACTCTACATTCAGAATCTCTGGTGTACAGTACATCATAAAATATTCTTGGGACAATGTACGAAACTAGGTATATTGATAACATGTCCAGACTACACAGAATCCCCTAATATACCTGTTATTAGACTATCCTGAATGCAATAGTTGCAAACATAAAACACTAACTGCAGAAATAAATTACACAACTGTAAAAACATTTATATATGGTGAATTCAGAATAGTGTAACAATACTAGGAGAATTGATCCCAATAGACATGGGAAATAGGCACAGAAGAGGAATATGTTGGTTTAAAAGGAATTACAGCTAAATGTCTGTAGGATTTTTACACGAACGTGTTCAAAAAGGGTACACAAGGCACTAGAGACCTAAGAATGGTGTTCACAGATGGGACGTTATCTGATGTAGTACATGTGTAGAAAAACAGTATACTAGAATTGGTATTTATGTACATCCATCTTGTAATAAGAAATGGGACAACACTTGTTTCATTCAGCATAGCAACAACAACACCATCAACCAAGTGTATTAGCATCAAGTTTCAGTGGTGCAATCCACCATCTTCAAGCCCCTTCGGGGATGCATCTCTTGTTGAAGTAGATTGCTACTGCTACCTTCATCAGCTTTATCTTGTGACGGTGGCAATCAACTTCAACAAGAGGTGTATCTCACAACGGCCTGAAGATAGTGGATCCCATCACCGAAACCGGTTGCAATTAAATAAAACTAACACACACAGCTAATGGTGTTCTGGTTGCTACATACAGCACAGGTAGTGGTGAACATGGACTGATATTATTATATTAATATTACACAAGAGAGATTGATTTCTTGATAGCTAATAAATGTTTTACGGTCTTACGAAACGTACCTTATCTGATGTGTCTTCGGCTTCGCAAGGGACTGCAACGGGGCCCGTTGCTGCCGTTGCCGAGGAACTAGAAAGCCTCGTCAAAGGCAGAGCAGTTGCTCTTAGCAATCCGCGCCAACTAGACATAGAAACTGAACGCAGCATAATGCTGCGAAAAATCATATCACTTAACTAGATGTTCCGTCTTCAAAGTTCAAATCCCACATAACCTTAAACGCAAAATACACAACTGCTAAACGCAGGAAGAGCCCGTAGTATTTTCTTCTACACACAACATTTAGCGTGCCATGACATTATTTTCTTCACTATTTTTTCAGGATTCAATCAGAATCCTAGCCTTTTATAATTTAACTCTCATGGGATCAAGACGACTGCCTCCGTTCCACACGCTGAACGAGATTTCTTTAATTATATGTCCAAACGTCGTAAGTAGATGGCATGACGTCTTATTTTCCACCGTGTTTATGTGCTAAAGTAATGAACATTTACTAACACAAAATTAAATAACATAAACGATCTTGCACCTGAAGATCTTCCATTCGCCCACCTTTCGACACATGATTTCACAGTAATATCTCTGATATCTGCGCATCGTTACCATAGTAACGCGAAGTACGCGTGTTCCAAAGATGTCTTTGTTGTCAATGATACGTCCTTGCTTTTCCAAGTCTTTACGGAATTTAACCTTGGTGCTTACCTACGTAGGCATTCCAATAATGTGAACGATATCACAAGGTGTTCAAGAGTACCGTTAACTGTCTACAGCTTAGGAATTCGGTGCTGCGACGAAAGGCTACAATGAGCGTGTCCGAAATAGCAGAGTTTTTGGAGACTCCCACTGGAAAAGACAAAATGATAAGGACGCTATGTTACGCCGCTAAACTTACATCTGCGTTAGTTAAATCGGAATCTGCATCGGAAAAATTAAATTCTTTCGGCAGTCAACTGAGTAACTGTCGTGTTATATTACGGCTGTTCGATGACTTCCCACAACTAAGTTGTACACTGGAGTATGGTCTTGGTGCGCAGGTTAGTATATATATTATTTAATTCCACTCTCATGAAATTTATTTGGAAACATGCTGACTGAAACTATAACCACTGCATTTTAGGAACGTGATGTCTATCTCAGATTTTTCAATGTGCTCAGGAATTTGGTAGACCAAGCGTTCTTTCCAATTGAACACATAGAGTGGCTGGCAGATAACAATTACATTAATGTTCGGAGTGAACCATGGGCTGTATGTAGCACTTGGTGCTGGGTTATCTCACTGGCCTTGTCACTGATGAAGTAAGTACTAAAAGGAACACGAATAAAAGTTTTAATCAAGAAGAGAAGTCCTGTGCCAGTAGTAGTGTAAATCAAACTATTTACTTGTACAAGCTGTTGCACGTTTTGTCTTGTGGAAGAGTGTCTTCTCTATGCATTCCATCTGTTAGTGTACTTCTACCTGTGAAGAAAATTGTACTAACCCTGTCCTTTCTTTAAACAATGCAGGTCACTTAGAACCATCAAAAATATGAATAAGCGAAAAAAGTCTCTGAAGGAAGTAGACTCCGAGCACAAGTAAGTATTCAGCAAATTAGAAAACCTAGTTAATTATCTCTCTTCTTCATAGAGAATCCATACATGCAGAAAGACTTTGAAACATGAAACATGGTTTCTTTTATTTTTGAAGACTGTTTTGGTTGCTGTGCATGTGTGCTGTATGCACAAGACATTGACATTGAAACACTTTTGTTCCATCACAACTGCTAGTAAATGTCAGCCTATGATGTAATCAACAGGGATGCAGTTGTTATGGCAGCAAAGAGACGACGTGAAGTTCTGAGTGCTGTCCGGAATGTGATAGACCTGATCCATGCTATACATTGTCTTCCTCCTGGCTTCCTATGGTCGAGTCGCCTAAGTAGGTTGCAGGTTAGTATGCCATCCCACCCTGGTCATCACAGTTGTACTCATAAACTCATTATCTTATTTTTGGTGGGCTAGTTCTTTATTTTAATGTCTAAGAAAATTGGGATACCAAGAACTTGAAGCAGATTAACTGAAATCTGCAATGCAGCTTGCAAATTCCAAACCACATTGTCACCTTTCAACCTAACCTAAACTTGGCCAATGCTACAGACCAGTATGTCGCTACAGCGAAGGTTACTTATTCACATTTTTTGGCTTTGTCAACTGATGATTGTCAGCTTTTAACCTATCCAATACTTTGGGCTTTGTCACAGATGTATTTGTCACTACAGCTCAGATTCAGAAAAATAATATAGATGCATAATAATATTGTCATTGTTCTACTCTTCTTTTCTTTTACATGGTGGGCTAAAGTTTACAATGGGCTGTCCATGCACAGTTGTTGGCAACACCTATGCATGTATGATTAAGAGCAAATGTGTTATTACTTTTGACAATACAAACTAATCACTTATCTTCGGCCACCCACCTCCCTAGCCCCATGAAAAAGAAAAAAATGAAACATTGACTCACAATTCATCTGTTTCGCCATCTTAGACTTCCCCAACAGCCCTTTGTAAAGTTTTACCCATGTATGCTGTCACATGCCACAACACCATTATAGAATAGGCTGAAACTGACGTCTGGTATTAGTGGCTTCAGTTGACCCCATTAAACTTACACATACATCACAAAGCGGTAAGAGAACACAAAGCAGCAAATATTAGTGTTTTTTCCCCTGTCAGCCACTATATACTTCACAGAAAAGGGCTTTAATAAACAGGGTTGCCATTGGTAACTTGCTTTCCTCATTTTTGTGTGCTTTTTTCCAACCTGGAATTTCCATTATCATAACACTTTTAGTTATCACTTTGTAGTTTGTATGATTAACTACTACTTTTTATTTAGTTTGTTACTTGTCACGCACAAAAAATTCTTCAGGTTAAGAAGAGAGTACCTAGTGATGCCAGACTTGTTATTTATTAAGTTATGGGAAGCCTTCGATAAAGTGTCACAGTGCTATCAGAAAACGAAATGTGTGATTATAGCACATGAGATGAGAGGTATCACTTGTTGTTTATATTTGATGCACACATATAAGAAGAAGATTGTTCTCAAATGCAGGAAGTGTTGTTTAAAATTTGGTGAAAATAGTGGCAGCTAATCTATACCACAATTTAATTTAATATGTCAGCAGGCATAAATATTTGATTGTTTTTTATTATATTGTTTCTGAGCTATAAGTATAATCCGACACATTTGGCTAACAATTAGGAATACACACCACACCTAATTTAATATGAAATCACTGCATAAATCTATTTGTAGATGTGTCAGAGACACTCTCATTGGAAGGACCCTGCACTATTCTGCTGCTTCCATTTCCAATGCACTTTCAACGAAACTAGAGGGAAGCAGGCTTCTCAAAGAATCAACTGGAGGGGTGAAAAAAAAATTCTAAAACACAGCTTGTTTTCCTATACATGACATGGAAGCAATAGAACAGATAGATTCCATCTTCCTAGACTCCAGAAGGATATTAGACAGTTTACCACATTCAGTGTTGCCACAGGTTCTGGGAATCAGGGAATTTCAAACACATCAGGGAAGTTTGAAAAAAACATTGGAAAAATCTCATTTTTTGTCTTAATAGATTAAATGCTTTGTTTACTGAGGTGTCATGCATTGTTGCTGGCTGGTTGCAGCTTCTCTACTCCCTCATTCCTACTGCTTCTGCCCTCCGTACCACTCCCATCGGCTTGTAATTAGTGCTGCCGTCACTTCTTGCAGCTAGCCTAGCAGCTGCCAATGAGAGGCAGGGAGGTGTAAGGAGTGGTCTGTTTGGAGAGACCATAGACACAGCTGAGTACATGTCCCTGAGTTGTGTCCGAGTTTTTAGACAGCATAGTTGTGTGGAGATAACAGCAATTAATTTACTTATAATCAGTTATTCAAAATGACAGCCACAGTCGCATTTTTTATTTTGCCGCCGACCGGTTTCAACGTGCGATGGGGTCATCTTCAGATCAATTTACACTGTAAAGCTATAATATTAGTAAGTAATAATGTACGTAATCTACAAACAATTAGTCAAAGTTACATAAATAAACAGATTTTTATACCCATTTGGTCACTCGCTGGAGTCGTCACCATGCCTGTGCACGGTTGGTAACTACGCATGGTTGGTTCTCTGCATGAGCTTAAATAAATGAATGGGACAACAGTTACCTGAATTTTAAATAATTGTAAATTTCTCGAGATTTAATTAGTTATAATTATTATTTGTTTTGTTTTATATTACAACTGGAACAAACTTTAAAATTTACGATTTCTTGCTTAAGCACTGTAACTCCCTTTCGTCACCATGGAGGGTGTTACCATCTGCCCACGTGTTGTTGGCCGTTATTTAAGTTCGTGCTTACTTTTGTTCACAGTACAGAGCAAATGCAATTGTTGGCAGTGTCTCCATATCAAGTGCGAGGCAGCCTATAGATATACACCTTTATGCCATTAACATATGAATTAATAACATTTTGTGGACAGCCTTTCCTTCACATTCTGCTTTTGCCCCTTATTGACAATATAATGATTTTATCTAAATTCAGAATCTAGGTTTTGGTGACAAAAGATACAAATATTCACATTGTTTCGGCAGCCCTTTCTTCATTTTCTGCTTTTACTGGTTGCAGGTGATTCTTTTATTAATTTAAACAGCACTTTTGAATTAATTATTTTGTCTCGAAGGCAGAATATTCACTTCTGTATTGTAGCCTGAGATCTAGGTTAGCTGGGAAGGAGACAGTTAGGATGAGTTGGCAAAGCTAATGAAAGTGAATATTAAATACAGGTTATAGTGATGGGTTCACCCATGGCAACAGAAGTGCCAAAACAATGGAAAAACAGAAAACGAGGACTCAGTGTCCATTTATTTATTCTACGTGTCTGTATTTTCTCCTGCAAACTAACTTGTTTTCTCTCCAATAATTCAGTTTCATGACATATTTGTACCTAGTATATTAAGGTGGCTATTGTGTCATATGCTTAATAGTCCTCCTGCGATCAAAATGAAAACATTTTTGGGTCATGGGCTGTAAAATTAGGTGGTCTGTCATCATAACTTGCCACAACAGCTCACAACAGGTGTTACTGACATACTATTGAGGTTAGGGCACAAATGGCCTGTCGTAGTTTATAAATCCACGAACGATGGCAGTTCGCGCGGGTCGAGTCGCGGGCAGGGACTGTGTTGTTGTCAGTTTCAAGCGACAGTTTTTGTAAGTGCATTCACAAGCTTTGCGCTTGGAAGAAGCGTGTGTCCTGCAAATTATTTCACACTTGCTTATAAGTAGAATTTGTTGCTTACCACAGCCATCAGTGATGACAACTTGCAACAAGTAGAATAAAATTTCACTAAATAACACACTACAATTACATTAAACGACAACACTGCATACAACATTGATAGCAGAGTGCTCAAAACACTACCAAAAGTTCATAGGCTGTCGAAGAATGCATGGTGTAGGTGTGCAGAACAAGCCTGAACTTGGCCGCCATCATTTGTGACTGAAACTAGTGACAGAGGATACTGGAGCAATATGTAACCTCTGCCACACACTATGGTAGCTTTCAGAGTTCAGGTGTAGAGGTAGAAATATTCTACTTTTTTTTCTCTGCTGTTGAGAGGCAAATTGCAGCTCTTAAGAATTTTGATGGGACATTTCTTTTACTAGTTGACCTGTGTTTTGCTTGTGCTCAACAGTGTATCTAGCTAGTTTGATATTTGTATGTTCCGTTCAGAAATTCTTCTATAGAGTATTAGGAGTTTATTACCTATTAATATTTCCTCACTGCTGATTTGGTCTAAGATTTTTATGGCTAAGTATCTCATTCCTTTCTGTACCATATTATGGCTGAGTAATGAATAGTGGAAATTGTTGCTGCTTCTAGTATTATACAAGTTCTTTCAAAATGAAGATATTAAGACTGTGTAGCATGTATTACAGTCAACTTACAATTATAGATAATACCTCAAATGAAAGAGAAAATCAAACAGTTTCCCTACACATGTTCAATGTGGGTACCATTCGTCACACCCAGTTGATAGGTGAGCTCTTCCCAAACCTTGATCAGTATAGCTGGAATAATCATTGCAACAATGCTGTTTCTTAAGTTGGGGTAGATTGGCTGGTAGTGGAGGCACATACAGATGATCCTTTATGAACCGCCAAAGGTACAATTCACATGTCATCAGATCGTGTGTGAATGTGGAGGTCAGGCAAACCACGCTCGTGTCATCTGGCTCCTTGCAGCCAATCTCCAGTCAGGTACGATGTTGTTTAACCAATGATGTGCTGAGGTATGCCAGTGATGTGGTGCACTATTTTGATGCCAAATAAAGTTCTGTGCTTCAGCTTCTTTAAATTCAGGGAAGAGCCACATTTCTAGTGCATAACATAAGAAACAACAGTTACAGTTGTTTCAATGAAAAAGAAAGGCCCATAAACTTTCTGCCAAAATATCACTAAAAGCATTCAATTTAGGGAAGCTTCGTGGTATCAGTACCATCTTGTGGGGATTTGATGACCCCAGATGCACACATTTTGTGTGTTTGCATTTCCACTTATGTGAAATGTTGATACCGACGACGGCACAGTCCATAAAATTGTCATGCAGCAACATTTTGTTTGCAAAGTTGGCATGTAAATGTGGGCTTTAGAGCTTGTAAAAACTGTTGGCAATAACGAAACAGTTGTAAGTGTCTCCTTAAGTCTCCACACAGACATCACCGGAATTGCTCAGTCATGACTTGCCTTCCAAATTGATTTCTTGGGAGTGTGCATGAAAGACTCTCATTTGTTTAACACGTTCCTCACTCTTTGTCATTCCATACTCTTCCATTTGTGCACAGTTATACAAACAAAACTGTCTGACTTGCTCTTTCATTTGATGTATTTATAATTGTGAGTTGAATGTAAAAAAATGCTACAAAGCCTCAAAATCTATATATTCATTTTGAAACACCCTATATTTATGGATATTTTCAAACTGTGATTGATTACTGACTAGAAAGTCCATAAGAGGGAGTAAATGTGCTACTGGTCTGTTGTCAGTATGACAGATTATTTAAAGAGCTGTGTACAGGATTTGTTCGTAAAGTAATGAGTCTGACCACCAAGCAGCACTCCAGTTGATAGCAGGATACTCCCCAGCAGGGGATTTGTGCTGGGGATCTAAACTAAGCAATGCCCTGGGGAGCAGTCGCATCCGAGCTCTGAGCAGTGAGGATCATGCATGGTGCAAAAGCTGTTCTTGAGCTTTTGTTTTGGCAGGTGCTCTACCATAACATTCCAGCGTACACCACCTTCGTTGTGACCACCTGCCCGGCCTGGATAGGGGTTTCAACCTTGCAACAGCCACCGCACATCCCCGATAGGAACCTACCAAACGTATCTGTTCCCAAAGCTTAAGAGAAGCCTGAAAAGTCACATTTTTTATGATTTTTCCCACCAACCGATGGGCTGCCACGGTGTCTCTGAAAGAGGTTACAGCAGCTGACTTCCACGGAGCCTTTGCAGCATGGGAATCACATTGGCAGCAGTGTATCAGTGCCCGAGCAGACTGTTTTGAACTGTTTTAACAACACTTACTGATCAAATCATTAATTCATTTTAGAGGCACGCTAAAAAGTAAGTGTACTGTGACCATAACAGGCTGCAGTTTTTGGTTTTTGAGGGTTGGCAACAATGAGTGGGGTGAATCTTTGCATTTGTAGACTAATTGTGATTCTCAAGCACAACAACTGCTTGCACTTCACTCCCCCATGGTTATCCTGTTTGTGTCAAGGTGCATCAAATGCTGAATTCTTCACTTGGTGTTGTTTACAGTAGACTGCATGATGGTCTGACCGAGGGAGAAATCAAAACTTACCTCTCTGATCAGGGTGTCGCTGTAGTCCATCAGGTCGTGAAATAGGTTGATGCATCCTTAGTGTGTACACGCACTGTTTTTCTCACATTTGATAGAGCAGTGCTTCCATCAGAGATCGAAGCAGGCTGTGAAATTATCACAGTCCAACTGTACATTCTGAACCCGATGCCGCTACCAATGTTATAACCACATTTGACTGTCCTGTTGAAACCTGGCCAATTGTGTTAGGGATGCTTGTGAGGGCGATTGCCCGCCTCCTCCTCCCCACTGTATTAATTGCAATGGTGACCGTGCAGCAACATCGCAAGAATTTCCTGTGTATCACGATGAGTGGGTTGTCCAGGAGATCAGAGTGAAGGAAAAAGTGTCTTACCCTGTTGTCACTCACAAGTTGCATAAGTTGTTGGCCAGTCAAAAGCCCTGCATTTTACCATCTGGCACTCACAGTACCGTTCTCAATAAACCTCGCTGCACGAAGAACCCTGTCACGCAGACTTGCAACCTCAAAACTGGCACCGTGGTTGTAAAATCACCCATTGTCACAGCTGCATTCTCATCTCATTCTCCTCCAGCTGTGCAACGAGCCCCCAAATTTTTACCAAGAGTGTCAAAATCACCTGCTACACAACAGGCAGATCAGAAGGAATACTCTCACGAAGACTCGGTACGTCCCTCCGGCCGACAGACATCAGAGTTTTCATCTGCCAACCGCAGAGCCTCCAAGAAATGTGATGTTTATGTGGGTCCCTGGTCACCTCAGTCTGATGGGAAATGAGGGCTGCCGAGGCTGCAGTCCTCCTACCTCAGCCCGCTAGTTCTTCCATTCCTTCTGATGTGGTCTAGTGGCTAGCATTGCTGCCTCTGCATCACAGGGTCCCAGGTTCGATTCCTGGCTGGGTTGGGGATTTTCTCTGCCCGGGCACTGGGTGTTTGTGTTGTCCTCATCATTTCATCATCATCATCATTCATGACAGTGGCTAGATTGGACTGTGAAAAAAAATTGGACTGTGTAAAAATTGGGACTTTGTATGGGTGCTGATGACCGCACAGTTGACTGCCCCACAAACTAATCATCATCCATCATCATCATCATCTCCTCCTCTCATTCCTCCTGATGATCTCTGTGTTACCGTCTGTCAGCAGGCATCATCGCTGGTCTTTCCTTTGTGGGAACAAACTCCAGGGAATTAAACCTCTCCCGGCTGCTTGGCTGACCTCCTCTAAACCCTCTCGCAGTGAGGAGAGATCATGCTGTGTTGCATATTGGGCACTGTCGTTTTAGCCATCAACATTTGTTAAGTGTTGATCCCCACCACTTTGTGCTCATTGTCATCAACCTTCGACTGTTCGCCATTTGCTGACTGAATGCCCTTTTTTAAACCACTTACATTCCAATCTATGTTTGCCATCTGAGTTATCGGCCATTTTAGCGAGTGACATACGGGCTGTCGACCGTATTTTACTTTTTATCTGTTGTGGCAATATGGCGAAGGACATTTCATCTTAAGTTCGGTACCTCCATTGTCTCTGTGGCATATTTTATGGACCTTCTTCAAAAAGGAAGTCTTGTTCTTAACCCTCTTTTCTTCCAGCGATTGGGCTTAACGTGTAGTCGCTTTGAACTCCTTTTTCCTATTAGTGTTCTAAGGTTCTGATGTGGGTGCATATGATTTTAGTTGTTTTTGTGCCCTAAAACACCACAAAACAAACACCTCCCTCATCTGTGTCGACCATGGAAAGCTCTATTCTCCCTGCCCACCAGATTGCACAATCTTCTAGAGAGAAAAGAAAATGCAAGAATACAGAAATACAAGACTGGACAAACTCGGTTACCAAGAGGTCAGGAAGAAGCACAAGCAATTGCACCCAGCGTGTCAAATAATGTCATACACTACAGCTATGACAACGTCGCCCTCTTTGACAATGATACTTCGTTCCATTACACTTCCTACAGTGGGCCCTGAGACCTGCTCAACCATGCCTGCCCCATGATGGTCTGGGGCACCTTGCTTGCTGCTTTCCCCACATGTACTTTGGGATTGATGGCATCCCACCCACTAAGGACATTAATCTCCATCTGTCATCCAGAGACAGATCACCTTCAGCCAGGCACTCTCGCCAGGAAGGGGTCCCTCGGGACAAGTTCTTTCGAGGCTGCAATGGTACACCAGCTAGTGGCTGCAGGAGCCATAGGCTGCTCACTGCAGGGCTTTGTAATCATCATCCTTACCTGAAACTGATTCAGAGAAGCCCTCGCAATCATCGAAATCCTCTAAGGAGAGGAAAGACGAGAAAAAGTCCTCCAAGAAGAACATCCCTGTGTCCTCCACATCACCAGAGCCTGCCTGTTCCATTCCTGTTACTGAGGTGGAGATTACGGTGTCCCCTCAGGTCTCGTTTCGCACAACACAATGGAACCCAGAACCTATGTATATTGATGCCATAACCCCTGAACCAGTGGCAGCAGGTGACTCTAAGGCATAACGTGTCCCCTTGGTCCCTTCATGGCATCACAGTACATCAACATCATTATTTTCCAGTGGAATTGTAGCAGTTTTTCCACCACCTGGGAACCTACATCTTTCAAGCACATCACCTGCCTTTTGATTTGCCCTTCAGAGACTTGGTTTCCAGCAGCTCAGACCCCAGTGCTTTGTGGATAGTGCGGATGTTATTTGAATTGTGCTTTCTATTGTAGGGTGTCAGATGGAGTTTGCACATATATTCTAGATACCATATAGTGAACTTGGGCCTCTTAATACACCTTTAGAGGCTGTGACTGTTTGGCCAAGGACATTTTAGGATTTTACCATCTGCAATGTTTAGCCCTCTTCTGCTGGGGTGAATGTCTCAGAACTTGGTGTTTGCATTGATTTCTCAGCTCCCCCCACCTTTCCTAATCTTGAGTGATTTCAACACCCATAACGCTTTGTAAAATAGAACCATGGTCACTGGTTGTGGTAAAGACCTTGAAAATTTGCTGGCATAACTTGACCTTTGCCTCTTGAATGCGGGTACCCTTACACCTACACAATTCAGTGCGGCGCACGAAACCTTCTCAGCTGTAGATCTTTCTGTTTGCAGTCCTTGTCTTCTCCCATCCATCCACTGGAGGGTCCACGATGACCTGTGTGGTTCTGACCACTTCCCAATCTTCCTGTTCCTCCTTTAGTGTAACTCCCCTGGATGCATGCCCAGATTAGCTCTCAACATATACCAATGAGTGGTCTAGAATAAAACTACAGCCATCGTTTCGGCAGCCGATTCAACAATCCCCTGTTCTGCTGGCCTGCCCCATTGGAGGACAGCACCTTGGTGGTCCTCGGAAATTGCAGAGGCCATTAGAGATCGCAGATGGGCTCTCCAATGCCATAAGCAGCACCCATGTATGGAGCACCTCATTGCCTTTAAGCAGCTCCATGCCCAGGTGCACAACCTAATGGAAGCGAGAATGATGGGAACAGTATGTTTCAACAAGCCGACCACGTGCCTGCCCTTCACAGGTGTGGGCTAAGTTCAGATGTCTGTATGGATACCAGACATCTACAGGTGTATCCGGTATTACCTTAAATGGCATTGTCTGCATTGATGCAGGCACCATAGCGAAATGTTTTGCTCTGCACTATTCTCAAGCATCAGCATTTGAAAATTACCAACCTGCCTTTCGTGTCCTAAAGCAGTGGAGTGAAAGCAGTTATCTTTTACTGCCTGCTGCCTGGTACCATATAATGCTCTGTTCAGCGAGTGGGAATGCGTCAGTGTCCTAGTCCACCTTCCTGATACTGCCCCAGGACCAGACCGCACAAACAATTGGATGAGCATGTACCAGTGGATTGTCAATGTCATATCCTTGCCATCTTTTACAGCATCTGGAGCGAGGGGAGTTCCCATCGCAATGGCAAGAAACCATCATTGTTCCAATACTGAAAGTGGGTAAGTACCCTCTAGAGATGAACAGCTATTGCCCAAATAAGTCTCACCAGTGTTCTCTGTAAGTTGCTTAAATGCATAGGGAGCTGGCAGCTGTGTTGGCTCCTTGAGTCCCAGGGGTCTTCCTGCTCTGTCCCAAAGTGGTTTTTGCCAAGGCCACTCCACAACTGATAGTCTGGTGTACCTGGAGTCTGCCATCTGAACAGCTTTCGCCCGACGTTAGCACCTTATAGCTGTCTTGTTCGACCAGCAAAAGGCTTGTGACACTGCATGGCGACACCCCATCCTTGCTACTGTACGTGAGTGAGGTCTCCAGAGTTGGGCCCAGTTTTCATCCAAAACTTCCTGTTGCACCATATTTTCCAGGTTTGAGATGGTGCTGTCCACAGTACCCCAATTTTCAAGAGAATAGGGTCCTTTAGGGCTCTGTTCTGAGTGTCCCTCTATTCCTTGTAGCCATCAATTGTCTAGCAGCAGCTGTGGGTCCTCAGTATCACCCTTCTTGTATGCTGATGACTTTTGTCCCTACTATTTCTCTTCTAGTGTGGGTGTTGCTGAACATTGACTGCAAGGTGCCATATAAAAGGTGCAGGCATGGGCCCTCGCCCATGACTTCCGATTTTCTACATCCGAGACTCGTTTCATACACTTCTGTCAATGTCGTACCATTCACCCACTACCTGAGCTTTACCTCAGTGACCAGTTACTCAATGCGCTGGTCTTGTATCGCTTTTGAGGATTAGTCTTAGATTCTCGGTTCACATGGGTTCCCCATCTTCACCAGCTTAAGCGAAAGTGATCCTTCTCTAGCTTTACAAAGCCCTGATACAATTCCACCTTGATTGTGAGAATCTGGAATATGGTTCAGCATCACCCCCTCAGCAGTGCGGATATTGGATCCGATACACCACTGTGGGGCTCAACTTGCAACAGGAGCCATTCGAACTAGCCCTGTGAACAACAGCTTACTTGTGGAGGCTGGGGTCCCTCCATTGCTGGTAAGGTGCCAGCAACAGCTTGTCAATTATGCTACCCACATTCATAGCTCCCCTAAGCATCTGAACTACCATCTCCTCTTTCCAAACCCTGTTATCCATCTCCCACAATGGCGGCCCTGATCAGGAATTACCATCACAATCTGCATCCAATCTATCCTCTCTGCACTTCATTTGTTTCCTCTTCCACCTCTCCTGTGGACCAACTTCCATACGCCTGCACGGTGCATCCCTCGGCCACAGCTTCGTCTTCACCTACGACTAGGCCCAATAAACTCGGTTCATCCCGAGGCCCTCCGATGCCAATTTTTCTCCATCCTTAGCTCATCCTCAGGGTTCAGTAGTTCTCTACTCTGATGGCTCAGTGGTTGCTGTTCATGTAGGCTTTGCTTGTATTCATACTGAACTGCTCTTCTTGTTGGATGACTGCAGTGTTTTCACTGCGGAGTTGGTAGCTGGTGGGTCCTTTGTCATCTGGAGTGACAACTTGAGCAGTTTTCAAGCTCTTAACTCTGTTACCTTCACCACCCCATGGTCATTGCTATCCAGGATTCCCTGCATGCCCTTGAACAGTGTGGATGCTCAGTGACCTTCATCTGTTCCCCAGGCCACATAAGAATCCTGAGGCGTGAACTTACTGATAGCCTGGCTAGACAGGCTACCAGAAAACTGACTCTTGAGATCGGTATTCCGGAAACAAACCTCCGATCTGTATTACACTGTCATGTTTTAGGTGCCTGGAATATGGATTGGCTCACTCTATCTTCACCAAACTAACTACAAGTGATAAAGGAGACTATTAATTTGTGGAGGTCCTCCATGCAGGCCTCCCGCAAGGACTCTACTGTCCTTTGCCAGCTCTGCATCGATCGTACATAGCTGACTCGTGGTCATCTCCTTCGTAGCGAGTACCCACCTCACTATCGATGTGGTGCCTGTTTGATGATAGTTACGATTTTGTTGGCCTGTCCCAACCTAGTCACCCTGCGGCAGACTCGTCGTCTTCCTGACTTGCTACCCCTGATGTTAGGAGATGATGCCTCAGTGGCTAACTTAGTTTTACATTTTATTTGTGAAGCAGGCTTTTTAAGGGAGGGCTGCTTAACTTTATCAGCTCATTGAGAGGTTGGCAGAAGACTTCATTGCCTCCTCTGCCCAGGCCATGCTGCAGCTGTCTGGGGTTGGTGGTCCAGCACAGGACCATCCTACCTTCTCTTTGCTCTTCTCCTCCCCCCCCCCTCCCCCGCTCCCCACCTCATTTGGTCTGTTAGAGTTGTTCGTCTTTTGTCTCTCTGTGCTTTTCTTGGCTTGTGTGTGTTGCTAGTGATTCCTAGGCACTCGCGGAGTAGAGTACCTCTGGTAAGTGGTGGGGGCTGTGGGATGTATGTCCCCTCATTACACTGTTTTGGGGTCTTCCAGCTGCTCCCTAGATGGGGCAACTTGCTTGGTTTTCTTCGTCTGTCTCCCTTTCTTCTTTTTGACCCTTACCTGAGCTTCACTGACATAGGCAGAACCGAGGGGTTTTCTACCTCTGGGTTTTGCGTAGTAGGCTTTCTCTGATCTACATTCATAAATAGTCGTGTCTGTTAAGAGGATGAAGGGACTGATGACGTAGTACTGTGGTCCCTTTAAGCATCCAACCAAGCAACCATCACAATTTTTTGATTTTTTTTCCTTCACTTGCAATGCCAATCCTCGCTTCATACCAAATTTCATGATTCTAGGCCAATGGGAGATACCCTGTAAGTTTTGATAAGTGAGTTTGCAAGTATCAAAATATGTGTGAAGTCTTGCATTGTCAGGGAGAAGGACAATTCCCTTTGTCAGCATGCCGCATCTTTTGTTTTGAATCGCTCTGCGTAGCTTTCTCAGGGTTTGGCAGTATGCTTCTGCATTGATAGTGGTTCCTCATTGCATGAAGTCGACCAACAAAACACCGTGCTTATCCCAAAACACTGACACCACGATTTTGCGCTGGGACAGAGTCTCTTTGGCCTTCACCTTTTCAGGCAAGTGTGTGTGTCTCTATTCCATGCTTTGTTGCTTTGATTTGGGCACGATATGCGAAACCCATATTTGGTCTCCAGTTACGATCTGATTCAAGAAGCCATTACCTTCGTGATAACAAGTCAAGAACTTCATCGTACGCTCAAATCTTTGGTTTTTGTGGTCCTCTGTTAGGAGTTTCGGGACCCAACGGGAGCACCGTTTCCTAAACTTTAAGTGTTCAGAAACAATGTTGTAAAACACTGATCTCGACACGTCAGGAAATTAATTTGAGAGACCTGTTATTGTGACGCACCTGTTCTCACGAATCCTCGCTTCAACTGAAGCCACCAAATCATCTGTAATCAAAGAAGGGTGACCGGAGCGGTCCTCATCATGGAGTTGTCACAGCCATCTCTGAATTCTCGTACCCACTTACGCACTTTGCTTTCACTCATAACAGTATCACTGTACACTTCGCAAATCTGTCGAATTTCTGCAGCAGACGGGTTCCTTGCTGACAAAAACCGTATCACTGAGTGAACCTCACATGCGGCGGGCGAGTTGATAGTCTTCAAAATTTTGAAAGCACAGAACAGAACCGTACAGGTTAGCTACAGAGCTGAAACTGAGCAGAGTTTTTCCCAAGGCATGCCAGTACACAACGCATGCGCTTGTTGCCATTGCGCGTGAACTACTAGTGTCTACAACAAGACGCATCTTACTTTAAAAAAAACACGCCTCGTACTTGTTGACTATTTTTAAGACTCTGTATGTCGTACCTCAATCAGTATACTAAGGTCTACAGTCCCCTTGCAGTATAAAAGATTGGAGCTTCTACGTCAATTCAATCAAAACATACAGGCGTTTACATAATGTATGTCGATACTCGCAAACACACTCATTAAAGCCAGTGGGATGCACCCTCTTGACCTAGAATCATGAAATTTGGCAATAAGCAAGGTTTCAAAGTTGAAATAGATTAAAAATTAAAAATCATCCGCGATTTATTGGACAGTTTTGGCTGGGAAGTGTTAGACCACCCACCCTACAGTCCTGATCTTGTGCCAAGCAATTACCATCTGTTCCTCCACCTCAAACACCACCTCAGTGTTAACTGTTACAATGACGACGACAATGTTAAAATGGCAGTGAACTCTTGGTTATTGGAGCAGGTGGCAAGTTTTTATGAAGAGGGTATATTAAAATTGGTTGAGAGGCGTGATAAGTGTTTGAAGAAACTTGGCAACTATGTCAAAAAATAGAGTGAAGTATGTACTTTCTGAAAATAAATTTACTTTTTTGAAATAACCTTTCGTTGTGTACTTATGTTCAAATGGAACCTTACTTTAAAAAAAACATGAGTCTTATATCAACTGTATTCCATAATTTTTTTTTTTTCAAATACACTTTTTCTAAAAAAAATATAAAAATCTAATAAACTTTCTGAAAATGACTTGTACCACACCCAATCTCATAACTTTTCAGTCAAACCCTGCATGTATGATATTCATTAATTGTAAATCGTATAACATGTGGAGTGTTTGTGATATTGATGTTCTTCTTTCCTCAGGTTGGCACTGTGGGAACACTGTCATCTCTGCTCGGTCTTTACATGGCTGTTACATCATTCCGAGCCAACAGGGCTTGAGCACATTCAACCGATGTTTCCTATAGGGCAGCGTCTGCAAACAGAACAACTGTTGCAGATCTCTACAACGTCAGCCTGTTATACATAGCGTAAATCTTTAGTCTTAGTAAAAGTGTTGGATGCGCCGCCTGCTCTCGATAACTGGCGGTTGCCTAGTATTATACGAATGTAAATAGCGCTAAAATACCTTTAAAAGATGCATCTACCTGTTCTTGGTGTAAGGTAATTTTGTGTTTAAATGGTTTGGAGCTTGTGGGCAAATGACACAGGTTGATGATAAACATTAACATGTGCTAGCTCTGCACATTTGTAGCAATCTTCAGTCTGTGAACTACCTTGATGCAGCAAATTGCCCCTTGAGGCACGAGCTACAGATTTGAAGCGAAGAGGACATGCTGCTGTATTGTTGGAAACTAGTGTATTAACTTCTTCTTGCTCTTTGCTTCTCTAAACTTCCTTTGAATTTCTATGCCTCCAGATTTCTCAAATATGTATTACTTCATCTTGGGTAATGGTGTATTCAATTCTCTCTCAAATTCTGGTAAATTGTCAATCCAGCTCTTCCTAGTTGTGAGCAAAGGGTTTGGTTTAAAGACCTGTCCGTGCAGTGTCTCTGGTGTAGGCATGTCATTTGGAGGTTTTGAGGTTGCTTAATTGGGCTCAAATGTCCAACTGTTAGGTGTTATATTTGCATTCTCAATACCTCCAAACTATGTGCCTCACCAGAGACACCATGCAGGTAGATCTTTAAACCAAACCCTTTCCCCACACTAGTAAAAAATGGAAGAAGCGGGTTGACAGCATACCAGAACTTAAATCTGTATTGTTTGTAGAATGTTGTATAAGCCAACCTTTGATCCTCAACAGATCTCCTATATTATAGAAATATGAATAGTACAAAAATGTCTATATATGTCTACAACAAATGTAACATTTTTTGAGCTTGTCTTCCAGTTTTAGTTCTCAAACGCAGACAAGGAATGTTGGCAAGTGGTATGGTCTAAAGTAAATAATAGAAGGAAAAAGATGATGGCAATTTTCAAATCAATATGCACAAGATACTATTGGCAATTTAGGTTGGCAATTTTAAGTTAAAAAGTATTGCACAGCTGTAAATACATTCTAAATCTTTAAATACACACCGTGACCAGCTTTGGATTTTTAAAGTTCAAAAGCAATATTTACATATAGATGTAAATCAGAAACACAGCTCATCATTACAAGTTAGCATATTTGCTGTTAGAGGTATGTTGTAAGCTTGTTGCTTTTTTAAAATCCAGTTGTCACTGTAGGATGTGCTTAATATATTTTCTCTTGTCATTGTGTATTACAAGAATGAGTGAAGCTATTACAGACTGATAATGCAAGTGATAGAAGGTAATCATTGACCGCAAAATTGAGCTGTAGACAAACATAAAGTAGATCGAAAAAGTTGCTGACCTAAGAAACAAAGCAGTCTTGGGCTGGGCCCACACAGTTGTCCTATCTAGCTGCCTCTCCACCACCAAACCCAGTATATCCTGTGATACACATGACTTTAACTCAAAAGGAGGACATTGTCCAAAATCTCAGGAACTTTTGCTGTCTTTAATTTTTATATTTTTTCGACTAGCCAGAGGCACATGCTGAAAGCAGAGTCTGTTGTGTTGACAACTAGTGAAGGCATTGCCAAATGAAACAGTGGAAAATCCAGTATGGAATAATGATAGTATTGTGAAAAGGATATATTGTCACTCGTCATATAGAGAGATGTTAAGTTGTGGACAGGCACAACAAAAGGACTGCTAGACACAAGAGTTTCGGCCATAAGGCCCTCTTCTAATATTGACAACACACACAAACTCACACACACAAGCACAACTCAAACGCAGCTACAATATATGTTGAGTAACACTCTATCCTTTTCATAATATAGTGAAGGCATTGTGAAACCCTCATGTTAGGGGGCTGATGACCTCAGATGTTAAGTCCCATAGTGCTCGGAGCTATTTGAAACACTCATGTTAAGTGTCAAACAAATGTAAGATAACTGTATTGTGAGTGGTGAGTTTTACACCTTCCATAATTTGTACTCCACCCAAGGCCTTCCAGTACCAAGCTAAGGTTAAGGTTGTACTTTGCAGAGTGTTGTGAATAAAGTTGAAAAGTAATATGTAAATGTACAAATCCAATACAAAAGAACAATGGGAATGTAAATGATGGAAATGTCATATGTCCTTGGAACCTATTGTACGCAACTGTTCTAATGAATTATGGAATCACCTTTCATCCTTGCGTGTGGGTTCCAGTTACTTCATCTTTGTTAACTAATGCGTGTGCCAAATTTTAGCAACAGGAAAAGTTACCAATGTTAATGGAAGACTGATTGCTTTGATTTTATGTTTGTGATTGTACTCTTTCCTGTTTTTATATATTTGACATACTTTTTAGATTCTAATTTGTCAAAGATAACTGTATTTTCAATCAATCTGACAAGCATGTTCCATGTTGCACATAACATCTGGACCACTTTCGTTTTATAGGTCTTATCAGTTGTCTCTCCAATTTCTGTATTAACTACATCTCTTCCTGTTACATTTGTTCCAATTGAATGTCGTAGAAATATAAAAATTAAATGTCAAACATGAGAACTGTGGTCACTTAGCTGACACCCACTACTACCATTACTTTTTTCACTAAGTTGACTGAAAGCAGACTGAAGGCAATGATTATTATTTTCACACTAACATGCCGGAAATACATTACTGTTTCATTTTTTCCTATTACATTGACATTACAATAAAGTAATCATATGATAATGTACTTTCCAGGAACTGGACTACCCAGACTCTGTTTCAGAAATGAGGGAAAATTACGGTGAATAAATATTCAGAAAAGTTGTAGTTTATCAAATTTGAATATGTCAGACATTATCAGTAACACAATTTACTACCACACCCTTTACGGTACAGTGGAACATGTACTCAATTAACTCAGTTTTCCCCCTGCAAAAACAGTTTTTGTAAAGAAATGGTGGGTGGGGGAATAGCAAGAAAATAATTTTGTATGTTTGTGTGTGTGCATGCATGTGTTTGTGTGTACTGAATCTTCAGATAATGTATTTATGGTCTTCCAAGCCTAGAACTTGACTTTACACAAAGTTGCTGTATGTACTTGGTTGCTTAATCTTGCCATATTTTAAATATTTGTTGATGAATTAGTCCAAAAATTTGAAGTATTTCTAGAATTATTTTTTGTGTATTGTTTTTACAGTTTATGGTTGTGACACCTTTGCAACTGCAATAAGTCTTCAAATGGGCCAAACTAATTATTTCTTTTGCCACAAATTTGATCTTATTTCTAATTGTAGAATTGTCTCTTAATATTTTTCTGCATGACAAATGAATGGAAATATGCAAATTAAGCCAACTTTCTGACATCGGTATCAGATAGAGTAACAGCTGCTAAATCTAAATGTGCAATACCTGTATGTGATATTCTGTTGACATCCTTACCAATATTCAGAAACATCAAGTTTACTTATTACCATTATTCCATGTTCTGCTGCTCTGTGTTCCATCCAGTCTTGTTAACGCCAGCAAGACGAAAGAGAGTTTGTCGTACTTACACGTGTGCTAGTGGTATGAAAATAGTCTTGTGTGTTTCTTTTCCACTCGGGTTGTCCACAGTGCTCAGTGGCAATACTTTGAAATAAAACAAAAATATTCCTAAAAATAAAGACTTATTGAAGTTGTGAAAGACTATAAAATGCATGTATTGTGTTGTGTGTATATATTGAGCTGATTGCTTTAGTGGCATTGGTCGTTATTAGGCCTGTTTACAGTTTGTATACAGTATTCTAAACTGATCTTTTACTGTGACTATTGTAACACTACTGGTAAGGTAATAAGATTAGTGAAAATTGTCGTGAAAAGGAACAGCCTCTGTGCATTTATATATACACGTGCCATCTATCTGGAAATATTGTATGGTGGAAGTGATATTGGTGGTGACGGTAGTAACATTAACTATCCAGACAGCATATATCATTAGTACCAAGTATTCAGCAGAAAAAAAGTTATCTTTACAAAATATTTGCTCAACCTTGAGAGCATTCCACTGATATTGTCCCCAATTTTGTACAATGTATAAGAATACCATGTTTAAAAATTAGGTGAATTTTAGTATATAAATAAATTTTATTTTTTCACATGCGGTAGTTTGTTTTGTTTAAATCTCCTTCTGAAAACCTTTTCTGTATTGTCACTCTGTCCATTTTTTATTTAACCATAATGTAACATTGCTTAAAGTAAGCAACGTCTTGTAATGAAAACATGTGGTGTGATTATAATTTGTTGCTGTCACAGTTGGAACAAATCATTTCACGAGGCAACAATATTTACACTGAGACTTAGACAAATCTACTGTTAACTTCCTTAATTGTGTCGTCTAGTGAGAAATTTAGCACAAATAATGTGCTAAGGAGGCTATATTTCTGCGTGATTCAGAGGCTGTGGCATTGAATGTCTATTCCAGTCAGAAGCTTTATACAGGATGAGCTTTTTACACTGTTGTATTTATATTCTAATCTTATGTCAGGTAGGACAAACGTGAAATTGTCTGTAGTACAAAGACAAACTGTGCTGCATAGATTTTTAAATTTTTTTAAAAAGAATGTAGTTTCCAAAATATAAATTTAAATCTTTACAATTTATTGTAATATTAATTTAAAACACAAGATACTTATATACAGTAAGTGTAAGTTTTCAACTGTAAGCATGTAAATTCTTTTGAGCAAGGAACACAGAAAACTGTGGACTTTATATTAACATCAATCATTTTCAGTTACTTTAATGTAACCTCCTCCTGATCCCTACCTCCACCTCCATGCTCCCTACAGTAAAATAAGATCAGGTCTCACTGCTGTTTCTCTTGCGGTTCTACTTAACTGTTTCGTAGACGAGTACCTATCTTTGTTTATCGTCTTGAAAGGGTATTGCAAGTGCCATCGTCCTTTTACCTCTTCCAGTGCTGTAATTGTCTAGGGTAGTTAAATATTCTGTATTTAGTTAGAAGTTCGCGTGAATAATATTTGTTCAATGAGAGATCTTGGTGCCTCGAAGAGATTTATTGCTCAGGAGAATGATGTGCTTGCATCCCTGACCTGTCATATGATTTGATGTACACTGTTTATTTTGTCGTGTAATTGCAGTAACCGATCTCTCACAAGGTCACATGAGGTATCAGTGTTTAGTTATTGATGAATGTTGATGTTTCTTGTGAATCTGGGTGCACTGACAATCTGTCAGACAACTTGATTAGCGACGACCTGTATGTGCCGCAGTTGATAGCAAGACCCCAAGTAGAGCTACAATAGAGAATTACAGGTAGGACCATGATCTCATACTTTCCCATCCATCTTGGATGACCATTTATGGAAAGCCTCGGATTGATCAACGGTCTCTTGGAGGTGAATGTTCACTGCATGGATATGACCACTAGTGAGAAAGGTTGTTTTGCAAGGGATCTCTCTCTCTCTCTCTCTCTCTCTCTATCTATCTATCTATCTATCTATCTATCTATCTCTGCTCACACACACACCTACCTATACAGCTGTAATGTGCTGGCTTAGTAAGCAGTGCAGGGACTGTAATTCTGCAGGTAGACTAGTATGAGGTGTTGTTTTGGGTAGAGTGGGTGAGGGGAGAAAGGTGGAGGGGACCGTAGGAAGGTCTGCGGATGGGTGGCTGAAGGCTCAGTTGGAGGCAGTAGATGCACGTGATAGGAATGGGTCACGTGTACCAATGCTATTTAGTTTGTGCAGCACAAGATGATTGCATGCAGTAGTGGATTGGGAGGGTGGGTGACCGAACCAAGGGAGGGAAGACCATGGGAAAGAGGATGGGGGTGCAGGTCAGGTGATGTTGGGTCTTGGGATTTGGGGGGGGGGGGGGGGGGCAGGGGCAGGGAGCTAGTGGAGATTGAGACAATGAGGATTACAGAAATGAATGTTCTGTTGAAGGACAACTCCCATCTAGGTAGTTCAGAACAGCTGGTGGTGTTGGGAAGGATTGAGATGGCACAGGTTTTGAAGCAGCCATTGAAATAGAGTTTTTGGTGCTTGGCAGCATATTCCACCACCACCGGGCCAGCAAATCTGCTATTGGTCACAGTTTTGTGATGGCCATTCACCCCAATCAAAATGCAGGAGTGTAGTTCCAGCATGTGGTAATCAGCCCCACAGTGTAACTGCACAGGTGTGTGTGTGTGCATGCATACATGCGTACGTGCATGCGTGTGGTGTGTACATACTCTAGCTCAGAAAAAGGTTCAAGCTCAAAAAGGATTTGACCAAAAGCTAGCAAGTTTTCTGTCTTAAACGTACCTGACAATGACTCTACACTTCTACTATCCGGTGAGTTGTTACTAAATTATTTACATTCTGCAAAACTCTCCCATCCCACTCTCGATGACAAATGTCTTGCATCACTGAGTTCACTGCAGCCGTGTGCATTTTCTTAGGTCACTCAAATCTGTGGGGAAAGGTGATATGTAAACTGCATCTTGAACCACCACAAGAAAAAATGTAGGATGTGGGATCAGGAGACCTAGGTGGTCAGAAGTGAAGTGCCAAGTCTTCTTCCCCGTGGGTCATATCTATCATTAAGATAGAGATTGATTAAGGAAGATGCCAATGGTGTGGAGCTCCATCCTGCTGGAAAATGTAATCTCCTGGATCTTCATTCATTCAAGAAACAAGCTAAGTTCAAAGCTTACTCAAATACCCTCTCTGTGCTTCTCTGATACACACAGTCGGCTCAGGCTTTTACCTTTACCAGAGAGCCAGTTTTATCAAATAGTTTATTGTAACAATCAGTGCTCTCCTTCTAGGAGAGTCTATGTTAAACTTACGCTGAAATGCGCACTGCACTGCAATCAACTTTTACTGAACTCGTGAATGCAAAAAGTCTCGTGTTGCATTGTAGCCATCTCGCTTATAACGATGCAGTATATGCTAGAGGCGGTTCAGTGCAGGAGCGCTCTAGTAGTAGTACGAAACTTTACATCCTCTTTAAAATGTACTTGACAGAATTGAAATACAATGTATAGTGCAGAAATACAGCCAACTGAAATTGTGTCCATCTCTCTGAATCACTCCGTATATAAAACAAATGACTGCGCTTTCCCATAACTCTTCTACCATCACATTGCCTATTACTAATTTTACTTGTTAACCTATGTCTCCTCTGTGTTTTAGTAATATAACGTGCTGCAGATGTTCATCATAAATCTTACCTTGTGAGGAAGCATTTCTCTAGCTGAATTAACAGCTGGTAGGCAGCATTTTGGGATGTGAGGGAGAAAGTGAGATGTATTAATACGGAGAGACAACACTAAACTGTGGTGAAAGTTCCCAAACTCGATCAAGTATACCACTAGTACCAGGAAAGTACAGGAAGCCATTGGAAGGATTTCCAGCACCTTGTGTGTACAATCAAAGTAGTCTTCTGTTGACACCAAGAACTGTTGTCATGGTGGCTGCAGACTACTGCAGGAGTGTTAATGCCACAGCTAGCAAAAACCTAGTCTTCTATCACCACAAAGAGATAGCATAGGGGAGCAGTTGGCATTTTATCTTCAGCAACAAAGGAGAATTAAAATGTCCCTTCTCCTTTGTAAGCTTGATGCATTTGTCAGTGACTTCAGTGCCCTCTGTGTTGTCAACCTGGCTTGATTTGTTCTTGTTTCATTTTTATGATGGCACGTTTAGTGAACAATGTGCAGCTGTGAAGTTTTTTTTTCTACTCAATAAAAATGCTACTGAAACTGTTTTTAATGTTGAAAACAGCTTACCAAACTGACGCTATGGCAAAAACTCAAGTGTAAGAGTGGTTTGCTCAATTTAAAAACGATGAAGTGTCTATTGATGACAAACCTCACTCTGGATGTCCATCAACTGCCCGAATTGACGAAAATATTGAAAAAATTTGAGAGCTTGTGCTCACAGACCGTTAACAGAAAATTGGTCAACTGTCTGATTAGTTGGTTATCTTGGAGCTCGGTTCAGCAAACAGCAAAAAGACCCGATTTACGGCAAGACAGGAGACTGGTTCTTCCCCTATGACAATGCACCTGCACACAAAGCTTCTCAGTTACAGTTTTTTGGCTAAAAATAGTACGGTAGCACTGTTCCACGCACCTTACTCGCCTCACCTGGCTCCTTATGGCTTTTTCTTTTTCCACGTGTGAAAAGGGGCATGAAAGGACTCTGATTTGACAACATTGAAGAAGTCAAGAAAAAAAATAAGGGTGGAGCTGTCAGCCATTTCTAAAGGTGACTACAAAAAAAATGTTTCGAACAGTGGAAGAACTGGTGGGACAAATGTATCGGCTGTAATGGAGAGTATTTTGAAGGGGATAAGCTTGTTTTTATCTCCTTGTATACTTTGCCCCCCTGGCAGTGACTAAATACAGTGTAGCATATCCTAGCATCTTATTAGGTGGGCAGTGGAAAGGAAAGTGTGGGGAATTTCTCTTACCAGAACAAACTGAAAGTGTTTAGGCTTTATAAAAATTAAGTGCCCCACAAGACAGAGAAAAATTTCAACACTCAGTATTTAAAGTATTATACAATAATAATAAAAAAACACTGCAGACTGGTATGGGACACCCAAGAAAAGTCGTTAAAGTAGTGTACAAAATGACAAGCTGTCCAAAATCGTATTTTATAAATATTTTAAACAAGCTTTTCCTCAAACACTTTAAAATATTCTGTTTGAGGTAGGGTCAAGGGATGGTACAGGAAATGATCACCCTCTCTCTTCTATCACTGGATCACTACAGTGACACATACTAGACACAAACAGGACAGCGATTCAAATCCTCAACTGATCATCCAAATTTAGATTTTCTATTTTTTCTCTAATTTGCTTCAGGCAAAATATGACCAATTTCCTTCCCCGACCCCAGATTTGCCCCTTTCTAATGTCGTCCAGATTACTTTATGAAAATACTATCAGGGCAACAAGACTGACAGCTGTAGACAAACAGTTATCTGTTACATCAATGTAAACTGAACTGAGTGAGTTAACGTATTTACTGTATCACAACGCAAGATAATTCTTTTTTCCTACATTCTTATTTGACCCCTCTGTTATAAAATTATGTAGTTACTTGTATGTATTTTGGAAGGCAGCTTCATCTTGTGGAAGAAACAGTAAGTAGCTTCCTGAGACACACCATTGCAGTGCAATGAGCAGGAGCTCTGCCAGCCCACCAGATGTGAGGCGGGTCCCAGTCAATAGTGGGAGACTGTCACATTCAGCATACATCACACTTTGTATGTCTGAAGTTTAAAGAGTGTGCCTGTCTTTCTATAAATATGGAGTGAGAAAAAAAATAAGCCATGCTAATATAGGGGCAAAAGCAACATTTTGTTTTCACCACTAGATCACTACAATGATTTTCATGAAATTTGATTTGGAGATAGCTCTATCAGTAGTAGTAGTAGTAGTAGTAGTAGTAGTAGTTGTTGTTGTTGGGCGGGCAGCCAACATCACGAGCTAGTCTTAGCTGAACAGACAGACAGCAGCAGACATTATTGCATGCATCACACCTTACTTACTATAACTCATTCACTCTGTGCTAGTCGGCTGCACGTTTTGAATTCACCGTGCGGCCGATCGGCTGTCAGAAACCTGGTTCTGCAATATCTGGTGGGAAGGTTCAGCTTCTGGGCTCTAGCACACCAGGACCGTGCAGGGCAGTGAGAGAGAGAAGTGGAGCGGTGGGACGCGAACAAACGCAGTCGGCACGGGGAGGAGGAATGGAACTAAAAACTAGCAGCAGAGGCTGTCGTACGACTGATGGAGTCTTTTTGCCTAAGCCAGAAAAAGCAGTGTGTGGGGGACAGATAATTGCTGTTGTTTAAAGTAGGTACTGTATTGTGTCTGTGTTCTTAATTTGGGAGAGGCCTGTACATTTCTCACTAGTTTGGATAAGGAAGCCAGCTCCAGCTGTATTTGCGATTTGGGCATCAAATGTCAAAATCGGTTACCGAGCGTCCTCTGCCTGAAAGTACTAACTGCAGTGTGCAAGAATGGCGCGAGCATAGGAGCAAATTCGTGTTACAGATTAAGTCTGAGTAATTGTCTGTGGTATTCATTTGATGGATGCCTCTGCTCTGTGATGTGTAATCAATTTGTTTGCTGGATCTTGTTTGACTGTTGGCAACTGAACTGGTTTATCACACAAGGCCAAGCCCTCAGATATTCCTGGTTATCATGTGACATGTACTTATATGCCTTTTTCTTTGACAAAGCTGAAGTGTTTCAGGTTGGCTTGGGCTTGTGTGGTGGTTTGTTATACTTCACCTTATGCACACCAAACACTTAAATAAACCTGAACACTCCTTTTATATACAACGAATGTTGCTTACCGAATATTTGGTCACCATTATAAGTATTATTAATCGGGGTCCAGCTAGTCTGTGCCCTGAATCTGTGTGCCTTGTTCATCCAACTTGACTCTGACTTTGCCTCCTTATGGGCTGCAGATAAGGCTGCTGAAAATTAACTTCTTGTTCTCATTCACTCCACCACATAAATAAGAAGTGGGATGCAATTCACCTTATATTATTTTCAAAATTACAACCGAATACACGATAAATGAGGACAGCTACCAGCTCGTATTCTGCCTCTCTGTACTATGTACATAATGGATCTGATATTCAACTTGATAATTGACAATTACAATACATTTATTACCTTTGACATTTCACGTTCTTAGATTTCGTGGAGCACTTTCTTCCGCACCGCCCGCTCTGTGGAACTCCTGTCTCCACCTCAGCTGGTAGGATCGTCAGACTGCTACCTACTTCCACACAGTTGCTGGATCATTAGCTTTGGTATCAGCAGCTAGGATTTAAAACACCTCCCAACAGTGGGATGCTCACCACTTATTGACTACTCTGTCATGAACATCTTTTTCTCTGACATATATATTTAAGGATGTGATATATCTCATTCAAAGAATGGGATGTATCACTGCAAAGCCTTCATCAAAAGTATTCTGCTGACTCGAGGAAGAACAAGATTAAAGTAATTGTTTATTTAATGAAGAAATGCTAAGATCAAATTTAATGGGTTACCTAATGTATGAGTGGAAGATCCAAAATTTCTTCTGGTCGCGCGTGAAGTTTTTAAACAAAATTTAATTTTTTGTAACTATGTTGAAAAACTAAACACCTGTCACTATTTATGTTAGTTTCCCTTAATTGCACATAGTTGTTATGGCAGTGGCCAAAATGGCTTAGTAAAGAAATTTATTTAGTGATCGAGAGAGTTTGTCACAACATAAAGTGGTAGATGAGTTTTACCAATGTGGCAGCAAATAACAGACAATGGATGAAGTAGAGGTTAAAAAAAAGCAGATTGACAACAGGAAGAAAAGCAGTTCTGAAAAGGAAAAATTTCTTAACATCTGTACTATTATGTAAAGGCAAGAAGTTCTCAATTGATTTACTTCAAATTTTTACACGTTGCTTATTAAGCATTCAAATGGACATAGATTACACATTTAAAAATATATATTGTATATAACAATCTCTATGTATACTAACTACTATATAAAAATATGTCATTGTTTAACATTGTTTCCAAAGGTCTCTACTAGTTCTTGACCGATTTACTTCAAATTTCTACGTGATACCCTAATAAGCATTTAGACAGACAGAAGCTACATTTTTTCAAAAAGTTCTTGACCAATTTATTTCATGTTATGCTCTAATAAACATTTGGGCAGATCCTGTCTGCGTGTTTTTTAAATGTATGTAGTATATACAAAGGCTTTTACCATATAAAGAGGAAATGTTATTAGCAAAAATCTACTTCAAATTATTACACGATACTGTACCAACATTGATGGACATAGGCTATACATTTTTTAAACAACAGTGTACACATTTCCTGCTAAATCTGACTGAGAAAGAAAACGCTACGCTGTGTAAATGTACAGTTTTGTTTTCTTTCTTGCAGTCGGCTTGAACTTATCAGAACATTTAAACCATTAGACGAATTGTTTCTTCCTAGTATATTCTCTCCTTTTATACACAATTTTAAACAAAAGTTTTGTGCACAACATTGTACTGTCTTGTTTTCTTCATTGCAGGCAGTTTTAAGACGAAAGAGGAATGTTGATTTATGGTTTATCAACTTGTGATTAGAATACTACTATGGAATTGGAATTATCCAAAATTTTGAAATTCTACACACTTACAGATTAAAACTACGAGAAATACTGTCGTTGAAGCTACTATCCTCCCAGATCTGGTAGCTGGAGAGGTCTCTCCTGTACCTCTTATATTAATGATCCAAACCAATTTAGCTATTCATTTTAAGGGACTTCATTTCCCAATCAACGTTTTGATTACAGTAATAATAACCAAGGCTCGAGGTCAGAGAGAGGACAAGGAGAAGGATATAGAGGGTGAAAATGGACAGAGTGAGGGGGAGGAGGAGATGGACAGAGAGTGGGGGGGAAGGAGATTGGGACATGTATACAATTAAGCCAAATTCACTAAACAAATATAAATTTAAGTGTTAGAATGTATTTTCTGAAAGTATTTGTCAAGTGTAGCTTGCGGCGGAAGTGAAGGTGGATGATAAACAGTTTGAACAAGAAGAGCATAGAGGCTTTTGAAATTTGGTGCTAAAGAATAATGCTGGAGATTAGATGGGTGAATCAGATAACAAATGAGGCACATGTGTATGGGGGGGGGGGGGGCAATGACGAATTGTGCTATCAAGATAGCAGCGAATTTCTGTTTAGTCACATCAAATTTTCTCATCCAAACACCAAAAAGTGGCATTTTTCCATCTTTCTTAGCACTTATTGCAGTGGCTGCGAAAGCTGAAGTAAGCAATGAGCAATGTACCTGTATTATTTGTTTTACTGTCATCTAACAGATGGCAGCACACAGCTGATACAGCAAATTGCTTAGCAACATCTGTCGTCAAATGCCTGTACTTTGTCCACTTCTGACTGGTGAGGTTTGATTTTTTTGATGGGAGGGAGGGGCATTTCTTTTGCTTGAGTAACATGAAAACTGTGAAAATCTTTCCCAGTATAAAATTGAACTACATAGAACTTCCTCTAAAATTGTTCTATTTGTTTTTTCTCTACAACTAATAGTTTCCACACTGCAGAAGAGGGAATAATCACAGATTATTAAAAATAGCAACAGCAAAAAATTAATGTTCATTGATAATTAAGTGGGTTAAGAACAAATATTAAATGTTTGTACTACATCCACAGGCAGTAGAACTGTATAAAGGAGCTAAGAATTGCAAGAGAGGTAATAATAACCAAGGATCGAGGTCAGAGACAGGACAAGGAGATGGACATAAGGTGAAAATGGACAGAGAGGGGGAAGGAGTAGAATGGGAGGCGGAGGAGAAGATGGACAAATGGGGAGGGGGGGGGTGTAAGAGATGGACAGAGAGAGGGGGAAGGAGATCAGGACATGTCTTGCACTTCCCTCATTCATGCATCTATAAACTGAAGGGTGAGCAGATGATTCCCCACTCTGCCTCACTAAGTCACAGGCGAGGCCCACGAGAAAGGCAGGCCGTGGCATGTACGACACAGCACGTAACACTAAAGGTCTTAAGAGTGCAAGCAGCCATATCCCGACTGCATATTTAAACACGTGCAAGTTCTCGATAGCACATGACAAAATTAAGACCTTTATTGGTTACCTTTTCAATTAAATACTGATTTCCCATGGACCTTGCACGGAGCCGAGCATTCGCGAAGTGTGTCGGATGTCACAAGTTAGTTGCAGGGCCCGCATAGCTCGTTGGCCCCGGTCACGGGAAGCAAACTACCGGGTGTTTCATGGAAGTTACACTGACTCTCCACGGTGCGCCTCATGAATCACTGGCAATGTGGTGCACACACCTGTCACGAGGTGTTTAATTTCCACTAAGTGCTTTAACACTACAGGGACTGAAGATATCTGTTACTAATAAACACTGATACAAGAAACACATATGCACACAATCTATGCAAATCTCTGCACACTGTTCTACAATGCCGAGGGGGAATTTATGTTTAATCATCCTGTGCATAAGCTGCAGCATTCTTCTGGGGATAGCAGCTTCCTGCCCACAAGCACTGCTCATTTTTCACTTTACGGATATGCCTCCCGGCATTTCCTGTCTAGCTCTCTTATGTAAGCAAGCAAAATAACTTCGCTGAGAATCTGTTTATGTAGGAGTTATTTTCAGATAATTAAATTACTACTTACTTGCAGTTGTTTAGTGACCTTTTACGTAAGTGTGATGTCAGTAACATTTTTAATGTTGGTGACAAAGGGATCGGATTGGTAAATGTGGCATCCTTGCAGCTATCAGGCGTTGACAGTGTGATGATGTAAAGCCGCGGAACTGTGTTATAGTCACTTGGTGGTGAATTAATGGACAGAAAGTTCCTGCACTTCTCTCACCATTAACTGATTTACTTACAGACTGCATAAATTTCTTCCACTGAGGAACTGCCGGCACTTGTAGAATGGACCCCCTTACCACACAGCCACAGTATATCTTGCAAAGTCTGATGGAAGGGAACAGACCGTGTTCAAGTTTAGTAACCCGGTTTAGAGCACTGCTCGACTTACGCTGAAATATCTTAAGTTCCATAACATCTAGATGACCTACTTCTGTTGCAAAGGGAAACTATATAAGCCTCTGGGACCCTTCACATGTTAGGAGGGCATTACACACTCCTCGGCCTGTGTGTTGTTTTGTTTTAGGGTGCAAAAACAACTGGGGTAACACACGCCCAAGTCAAAACTATTGAACACGAAGACAGAGAGGAGTTAAAAAACGACTAAATGTCAATCCCAGTCGACATAAGAGAAGACAGCTGAAAAACAAGGACGTGGAGAATGGGCTACAGAATACACCATAGAGAAATGGAGGTCCAGAACTAACAATGAAATGGCCTTCGCCTTATTGCCACGATGGAAAAAAGTAAAACACATTCGACAACCCACACGGTGTTCGCTAAAATGGCTGATTACTCAGATGGCAAACCCAAGTGGAAATGTAAACAGTTAAAAAACGGTCATTCCGTCAGGAAATTGTCGACAGTTAAAACTTGTGCACAAAGTGGTGGGGGGCGCCACTTAACAAATTGTGATGGCTAAAAGGGCAGTGTCCTATATGCAACCTGGTTAAAATGACTTCTTCCCGGCAAGAGGCCTGATGGGAGGTCGTCCAGGCCGTTGGAAGAGGCTTAACAGCCCAGAGCTTGTTCCCATGAAGGGAGAACCAGTGGTGATGCCAAAGTGAGACTGCCTGCTGACACCCAGCAAGCCAGAGACCGTCGGAGGGAATACAGGAACTAGTGGGCTGAGGTATGAGCAGCAGTGTCATCAGCATCGTTTCCTGGCAGACCAACATAACCAGGAACCCACATAAACATCACAGTTACTCCATTAAGAGTGAGCAAGTGACAAGTTTTCCTGGACCCGTTGCACTAAGGGATGTGTGGTATACAGCGCACAGAGACTTTGAAGGGCACTGAGAGAGTCTGAGCAGAGGACGCTATTGAAAGCCTGTGTCACCGGATGTACTCAGTGGCCTGTTACAGGGCAAAGAGCTCGGTTGTAAATATTGAGCAATGTGCCAGAAGCCAATACTGAAAAACTTCGGTGCCAATGATGAAGGTGCACCCGACACCACGGTCAGTTCAAGAGCCATCAGTGAACACAAAGGTACTATTGCGAAGGTCGTGAAACTGAAGGCGATAGAGCGAGGCTGGAGTAGTGTACTTAGGAATCAAATGAAGGCCGAGGTGAACACGGGCCGCTGCACAAAGCCAAGGTGGTGAAGGGTTCACACCCACCAGGAAAGTTGCAGGTAGGGTAAAGTTAAGCCACTGGAGAAAGTGCTAAAAGCAGACTCCAGGAGGTAATGGAGAAGAGGGACACACCTCCTACTGGCCATCAAATAAGTCATCAAAGGAGCAGCATAGGATGGGTGGCCACGCATGGCAGACAAACGGCACGCATGCCTGCTGAGGAGAAAGTCACGACAGTAGGACAGAGGTAGTTCAGCAGCTTTGGCATACAGACTCTCAACTGGTCTAATGTAAAAGGCGGCAGTGGCCAAACAGATGACACGATGATGGATAGTGTTGAGAGGGTGTAAGAGGGATGGACATGTAGACGCATAAACAAAGCACCTATAGTCGAGTTTCAAGCGGACAAGTGACTGCTACAAACAGGGGAGGGTGGTTCGATCTGCACCCCAGGAAGTACCATTGTGGACACACAGAACAATGAGGGACCTCGTACAGCGGGCTGCCAGGTAAGACGCACGGAAGGACTAAGAAAGTTTCCTATTGACCACGAGCCACAGGAATTTCATAGTTTCAACGAACAGAAGAGCACCAGGCCCAAGATTGAAAGATTGTGAGATAAACCAATTGTGCTGCCAGAAATTCATACAAACGGTTCTGTCAGTGAAAAACGAAAGATGTTTTCGATGCTCCACGAGTAAAGACGATTGAGACATCACTGACAACGCCACTCAATAAGACAGGTCCTTGGAGAATTGCAACAGATGGCAAAAGCGGCTGGAGATGCCCGGCAGAAGACAGGCCATTTTAAAGTTAATGGCAACAGCAAAGAGGACGATGCTCAGGACAGAACCCTGCGGCACACTGTTTTCCTGGACAAAGGTGTCTGACGAGCCAGAACCCACACGCACCTCGGAAACTTGGTCTTTTAAAAATTCCTCAAGGAAATGGCCACGGTAGCCCCACATGTAGAGAATACGGAGGAAACCAGTTCTCCAGCAGGTGTCGTGGGTTCTCCAAATCGAAAAAACGGCCACAGTCTGGGATTTCTTCAGAAAACCTTTCATCACATGGGTGAACAAAGTGACGAGACGGTCAACTGCAGAACGGCGTGCTCAAAATCCACACACTGCAGTGGTTAGTAATCTGTGACACTCGAGTCACCGTACCAGCCGGGCATGAATCGTACATTCCATCACTTTGCAAAAACAGCTGGTGAGAGAGATGGGGTGGTAGCTAGACGAAAGGTGTTTTTCCTTACTGGGCTTAGGTATGGGGATGATGTGGCTTCACGCCAGCATCAAAGAAGCTTGCCCTCTGCCCAGATGTGGTTGTATGTATTAAGCAGAAAGTGCTTGTGTGCTACAGAAAGGTACTGCAAAATCAGAATGTGAATGAATAGTGTCTGGCCCTGTGGCGGAAGATCGGTATGAGCTGAGAGCACGATCGAGCTCCCTCATAGTAAGGGTTGCATTGTAGCACTCACGATTCTGAGAAGAGAAGGGTATCTCCTGAGCCACCTCTGCTCGTTTCCGACGGAGGAAGGCAGAGTGACAGTGGGAAGAGCTCTAAATTTCTGCAAAATGGTGGCCCAAGATGTTGGAGAAAGCAATAGGGTACACGATGACATCGTCTGCCACTGTCAGGTCATAAATTGGGGAACGGATCTCGGTCCCAGAGAGCCGTCGGAGGTTGGTCCCCCCCACACGACAGAGGAAGGGGTGGAACAGTTAAAAAAACTAGTGAATGAAATCCAGCTAACTTTTTTGCCATCCTGAGGAACGCGACAACACTGTGTGCATCTGTTTATAAAGAATGCAGTTTGCCATTGTACGATGATGGTTAAAAATGCAGAGAGCACGTCTCCGCACACGATTTGCATCAAGGTATGCCTCAGTCCACAGAGGGACTGGAACGTGGCGTGGTAAAGAGGAAGTGTGAGGAATGGTGCGGTAAGAATAACATTTGTAAGATATTCCACCTGGTCATCACAACTGGAGAAATCTTGTTCTTTGAAGGTTGCCAGGGAGGAGTAAAGCTGCCATTTGGGTGTGAACGCTGGTGGGGTAGCAGATAGCAAATGGATAGCACACGGGAAATGGTCGCTCGAGTAGGTGTCAGAAAGGACAGACCACTCGAGACGATGGGCAAGCTGGGCAGTGTAGGAGGATAGATCCCAATGGAATAGGTGTGCGAGGAGTCGGAAAGGAATTTGGGGTGCTCCTGTGTCCAGCAGAAGAGGTTAAGTTGATTAAGGTGGTCAGCCAAGAGGGTACCTCTCTGACAGTTTCTGGGAGAACCCCAAAGGGGATAATGTGCATTAAAATCACTGAGTAGAAGAAATGGGTGAGGTAGCTGCCCCATAAAATGGAGGAAGTCTGCCCTGGTGACATTAAATGATGGAGGGATATATAAATGGTACAAAGGGAAAAGGTGAAGTGAGGAAGGAAAAGGTGAACTGCAACGCTTGAAGGTAGGTAAGTCAAGGAGATGGGTTAATTATGAATCTCATCCCATATGAAGAGCACGAGTCCCACGGGGAATGCCGACCTCAGGGAGAAGGTCAAAACGGACCGGGAAGAAGTGTGAAAGCTTAAAGCAGTCGTGAGGATGCAATTTTGTTTCCTGAAGGCAGAGTGCAAGGAGACACTGTGATTCTAGAACCAGTCGTAAATCCTCTTTGTGAGATCAAAGGCCGCAAACGTTCCCATGATGAAGAAAAAAATGAAGAGGTGTCACCTCAGTGCCTACTGAGTGTCAGCATGCAAAGACTCACTGCTACAGGGCACAAAGGCAGGAGGATCCTGCTCCATGGGGTCCACAGAAGTATCGGCTTTGTTGTTCTGTCGGTCTGTGGAGTCCAACGCAGAAAAACAGTCGGTGGTGTGCACCGGTGACACAGGCACCGCCCGGCTGAAGGAATCACGTGGCAACACCGTCAAAGAGGACCTTCGAGTTGGTGATGGAGGAGACCGTTAGCCTTTGTTATACTTCAATGCTTTCCGGTTAGCAGAGGAAGACTCAGGTGTTGGATGGCTGGAGGAACACAGGAAATCTTCCCGAGAATACTCTTGTCCTTTCCAGCCTGCTGGTTGTGTAGCCGGTGGCTTTGCCCCTCGGGGCGAGAGTTTGATGGCTCGTTACTCAGCTGGATGAGGGGACAGAGATGCTACCTCGACACTGGACAATTTCACAACCTCAGAGCTGAATTTGAGGTCACATGTCTGTGTGTCTTTCACGGAGGGAGATGTAGCAAGAACAGAACTATAAGTGACAGGCAGTAGAACACAAGATTTGCGACTAGCCAGCAACTTGCAAGTGGCTGGATAAGGCACTTTTTCCTTTACCCGGATCTCCTGGACAGCACGCTCATCAAGACACACGGCACAACCTCGAGAGGCTACAGCATGGCCGCCATTGCAGTTGGTACAGTTGGGGGTGGGGAGGTGCATCCCTACCAGAGGTTACACATTTGGCTGGGTGTCAACAAGACGTTCTAGAGGGGAATCGGGTTCAGAATGTATGGTCAGATTGTGATAATTTCATAGCCTGCTTTGATCTTCAATGGAAGCACACTCCATCAAAGGTGAGAAAAAGAGCTGTGTGGTCACTGGAGAAATCTACCTTTGTCATCACTCGATGGATAGCAATGACATCCTGATCAGAGAGGTATGACTTAGTTTTCGAGCAGCCTAGTGTAAATAACAGCATAGGAATAATTCAAAGTTCTTCGAGCAGCCTAGTGTAAATAACAGCATAGGAATAATTCAAAGTTCTATGGGCCCGACACGAACAGGATAGCCGTGGAGAAGTGAGACGACATGCAATTGTGCATGAGACTTAGAAGTAGTCTTAAAAAGCAAAATGTCATTCTGTAAATGAGGGCAGAATTTCACAGGGCTGTCAATTGCATCAAGACCTTTCTGAATAATAAATGGATTTATCGTTGTGAAGTTAGTTGGTTGTGTGTTCCATTGATCAATCGCACGGTACGATAGCTGTTATGATGTGGAACGTGTCAAGTGCACATGAAATGCACATATAATACAAGATTTTTTTTACAATACGGAGTTGAAGATTAATATTGCTATTATTTACCCCAATCCCTTAAAATGCATATACTATATTTATAGATTTATTTATTCCTATTCAAGAATTTATCTATGGTATAGAAGGAGTTGTCATGGAGATATGATTTCAATTTATTTTTGAAGCTATTACTGCTGTCTGTCAGACATTTTATTTCATCTGGTACTGAAACACGTATGTTGTGTGGCAGCGATGGCGAGGCATTGCAGAGTCTCTGACCAGAGAGCCATTTATCGTGGCTAGTCTGCGCTTGACCGCGTGAGAGTTGCGAGCGGTAGTCTGTAAGTAGTCGTCGTGCAGTACAGTTGCGAGCACTAGTCGGTGGGCAGTCAGTCAGTAGCAGTAGGGCAGAGCAGTATGTCGGTAGTAGCAGCCCAGTGCAGTTGTGTGTGAGGAGTCGGCGGGCGTCGACATGGCACTCTGGTCAAGATTCAGGATGAGGTATATTATTTTTAAATGCGCTCAGCTAATAATGTAAATTAACTGTAACTAATTTGTGCAATAATCGCCCCAATAATAATTTTTGGTTTTCAAAGCAATTTTTTTAACAAAGAAATCTTTAATGAAAGAAATATTCCCTTGATATTCCTTAAAGAAAAGCTTCCCTTAAATTCAAAATTTTTGCAATCAATTTCCTCCAAGCGGCGGCCAACAATAAGAGCAGAACTTTGACATGCAGTTATACTGAGGTAAGAAATTAATTCTGATTTTTGCACAGGGCCAAAGACCGATATTTTGGTTTAATTGAGTTTACATTGTCACTGAAGTCTCATTAGCATTGAATTGTTTTTCATTATTTTCGTGACAGCTTACACCTTGAGTCAGATTGCGATTCTCATTTTTATTGTCATTAAATTTATTTACTGGGAGCTTACGTTAGGTTGTATTCTTGTTAACATTCAACTATTGTGTTTCAAAATTTCCCTGGGGAGCTTACACTTAGCTCAATGTCCATTAGCATTCAAAATAATATCCTTTTAAAATTTCGGTGGGGAGGTTACACTTGGCGACACCCAGTCCAGGATCGTATTTCGTTGAGAGTCTTTTGAAAAACAGTCAGATATCTGCTCTTACTTGCTTAGATATAATTAGGATTTGGCGCAACGCTTTTACTAATATTGTGACTTTCTTTCTACAGGTCAACGGCAATTCGTTGCTCTGTTGTATTTGTTTGTTGCCTTTTTGTATTTGTGCTTATTTCTTTTGTGAATAATTGTGACTATTGTAAAAATGCCGCGAAAGACTGTGAATAGTGTATCGCGAGGTATTATGAATGAAATTACCGACTCAAACAACTTTACCGATAGGACTTGTGACACGCAATGTAATGATGACAATCCTGCATTCACTGACAATCAATGCGTTCCAACCACTAATGATGACTTTTGTCTTAATGATGAACAAACGAACTCGGTTATGTCCTCTGTTGATTTGACGACAATCGATGACGCGGGACGCTCTATTGTAATAGCGCTGCCCAGCTTAACACAACCGGTTTACTAAATTTACGTGATGAACACACAAATTTGTCTAATGAAAATGGACAATGTACTGAAAGTACGACGGATCCATTTAATTCCGAAATAGTGACCGACAGTGTAAATCCGACTGGCAAACCTTTGTGTAAATCTCAGAATAACCAAATGGTTACAGAAAGCGAGACAATTCCAGATCCACCATTAAACAGCACAGAGAATAGAAATGCTAATCTTGTGTTGGATCCAATTATGGCATTGTTGCTACAAATGAGTAAACCACTTGATGAAAATAGTGTAAATTCCAAACAACAGAGTGAAGATCTCAAACAACTCTGTGAACAGAACAAACAGCTTAATGAAAAATTAGACAACAGTTCCAAACAGCCAAATGAAAAATTAGACAACAGTTCCAAACAGCTAAATGATAAATTAGACAACAGTGCCAGGCTTTAGTGAGCAAATTAGAGCCGTTGCCGCGCAGTGTCATGACACTAAGGAACAGTTACACGAGGAAATTGAGGCTTGTTCAAAGAAAAATAGCGAAGAAATTAGATCTGTTGCTCAAGAATTAAGGGAAATGCAAACAGCCGCAACAGAAATACTTAGAGCGGAAATTAGTACAGTCGCTAAACAATGCTCTGAAAAGGCTACACAATTACGTGACGAGTTTAAAACAATGACAGCAGAACTCTCGCGCGCAATGGATGAAAAGATAGACGCGAAATCCGACCAACAGAACTCTCAAATTGACGAACGCTTTAATCTTCACATACAAAACAGTGATACGCGTTTCCGTAAATTTATTCAGGATCAAAACAAAGTAAAACGACAAGTAATGGAAACAATCACTGCTCAGAGACAAGAAGACAAACGTAAAATGTTCGCGAAAGCGAAGACATATGTAGACAACAATATTTCTACAGTGTCCGACAAAATTAATTCCATCAAACAGTCGAACACAGAATTACGTGACGAAATTTCTGACCTTAAATCGAAAACAGACAGATACACAACCGATTATCAAACAGTGACCGACAGACTCGAACAATTAGAACTAACACAGGATTCAGATGTCGTCAAAACTGACGTTAAAAAACTGAATGAAACTACTCGTAAATTGCAAAAACAGCTTAATGCCTCTGACACTAAAACCGACGAGCAGGTAAAAATACTGACTGAAAAATGTGATGAATTGGCCAGTCGTATTGACGTTATAGAAAGTAGTAATGACAATAAGTCAGACGATACTGCACCGGTTTCATTTAACCAAACACCTGAATTTCAAAATTTACAGCAGACAATTAATGAGATCGATTCGTCCAATAACACGTTGCGTAGAAAGTTATCGAGTTTACAACAAGAAGTAACAGAGATGAAAAGTATTTCAGTTAATAACACATCACAGCAGACGCCACTTTGCGAACATCTGTCAGACTCGCGCAACGCGTATAATTTGGGTAATCTACAGAGAGTACGGGACTTAGATTCCGAACAAACACAGTTCAATAGATTTTCTTACAATCCTGAACCTGTTCCATCACACAGAGACGATAATTTTGATTACAAACATTTTCTGTCAGTGAGAAAGTTTAAAGTGTTTAAAAACGACAGAACACAGATTCACCCACTGGATTGGATACAACAGTTTAGCTTTGCTTTCCCACCGACTTGGCCTGTTACGCATAAACTTGAATTTATTTGCAGCTTTTTGGAAGGCGAACCGGCAACTCGTATGAGACCGATCGCGAGATAGTGCTATTCGGTAGAAGAGTTTCAAAATGCTTTTCTATCAGCGTACTGGTCGAAGACGACACAGCGCGGAATTAAAGATCAACTAATTAGTTTGCCAAATTATGAGAACTCCAATTTTCCCAGTGTCACGCAATTTTTTGAGCATATGGTCCAAGAAAACCAGTACCTAAGCGAACCGTACAGTGAATCCGCACTTATACGATTATGCATCTCTAAATTACCACGGTCATTAAGGGTGTCACTTCTAACGGGCCAGCAAAAAGAAAACATTTCGGCGTTCAGGGATCTGTTGCAGCTTTTAGAAGTGCAGCAATCTGATTATTCTTTTGTAAACAAAAACTTTTCGTATAATAACCAAGGTCAACAAACTTACAGTAATTATGATCAGGGACGTAATTTCAATAAGAAAAGTAACAGACGCTTTAGGAACAACTACCAGAACTTAAATCACAGATAAAATTCAGATTATCAATATCGTCAAAATTTTCAGCAACAGGAAGCACATTTTGGTAACAATAGACGTTTTCCACCACAACAGCATGAAAGTCAGCCGGTTAGCATACCTAACCAACAATGTAGTGCACAAGGTCAACCTAACTTTAATGTTTCGCCGCGTGCACGTATAGTCCCAGATCCAACAAATAGTAACGCACTGCGGCAAGGAAACAACTACGTACAGAGAAGACAGTATTTCAATTCCTATCGCAATGCACCGTATAGGAATGACTATTACGACGGACGTAAAAATAATGAGGACAATTATCAGCGTACGTTTAATAACAGTCGGTCTTACCAGCAACAAAGTAATCAACAAGAACATATTCTCATGAATGAACCCGACAGTAGGTATCATCCAGAGCGTAATACGTCTAGAAGAAATAATAGAACAGTTCAAATAGTAGAAATGCCACAACATCCAGCTGAAAATAGTAACACATCAGATAGAATCTGACTAGATACTGTACAAGTCGCATCTTCCAGTAACACAAGCACTACCTTTGACACGCAAAATGTAGTTCACGAAAATGTAATTACTTTTGACGACATACGAGACACACTTTTACAGGAGAGATCTGTTGTTCAGAAAACCATTTCACATCCTGTTATCGAAATTAAAATTGGTTCATCGAAATTTTCAGCAGTAATTGACTCTGGTTTACCTATGTCAGTAATAAATGGAGAAGCTTTTAACGAGTGTAACAAAGAGAATACCTATCCGACATTACCTTTAGGCAAAACAAAAGTGAAAGGAGCAGTATCGAGTAAAGGAGTAGACGTTAAATTACAGACGCATTTATCATTTTGTGTTGGAGGTCATACTTTCCACTCAAATTTTTGGATTGTTCCTTTATTGACAACAGACGTAATTTTAGGTACTAATTTTCTCGTACAACACGATGCAGTGGTTGATTTTCAAAATTCTTATTTGATGCTAAAGGACGAAAATGTACAATTGGCTTTAGTGTTTCAGCATTCTTTGTCTGCGGAAGAACAAACAATTAATCGCACAGAGGTCATTTCCGTGTCACGTAACATAGACTGTAATCCGACATTGTTCACGGATACGTACGTACACAACTATAATACTCCAGACGAAACTGACTACGACGTAATGCAGATGATTTCCGATAAGGTTAAACAAAGCAGTGCAAATACAGACGACGAACGCACGCAACTACGCAAAATTCTTTTACAGCAAGCTCCAGTTTTCGACAACATTCCTGGTACTATGTCCGGCTTTATGTATGAATTTCAAGTGAAACAGCACGACACATTTAAGCAAAGCATTATCCCATTCCATATATCCACAGAGAACAGGTTAAAAAAGAATTGCAGGATATGCTCGATCAAGGAATTATAGAACCGGCAGTTAGTCCGTACATAAACCCGCTACATATTGTTAAGAAAAAAGATGGCTCACTTCGCCTTGTACTTGATTCACGTTACATTAATGACATTATTATTAATGAAACAGATCGACCACAGACTTTAGAGGAACTTTTACAGAAATTTCATGGTACTGCTATTTATTCTACACCAGATTTGAAATCGGGATTTTGGCAAATTCAACTTCATCCGAATTGCAGAAAATACACAGCATTTCTTTGTTTTGGCGACTGTTATCAATTTTGCAAATTACCATTCGGGTTAACTATTTCTTCTGCAGCTTTTATTCGCGGTTTGAACACAATACTTCCGACAGAACTTAAGGACAGAATCACGACGTACGTAGACGACATTCTTATCGCAGAAGCTAACTGGTCTGAACACAATATGATTCTTGAACAACTGTTGCAAACTTTTCATGCTCAAGGACTCACAGTTAACCTCAGTAAATCGCACTTTGGCAAAACTTCTATAAAATTTCTTGGACACGTAATTTCAGCAGAAGGCATTGCGACTGATCCGGAAAAACTTCAAGCTCTACGTGACATTACTATTCCTACGACGAAGAAGCAATTACGCAGTTTTTTGGGCTTAATTAACTTTTTTCGTAAATTTATTCATCACTCTGCTTTAGACACACCTAGATTATGCCAATTAACAGGTAAAAACAGTATTTGATCATGCGATAAGCAAGCACATTCTGAATTTGTGAACCTGAAACATGCTTTGTTGAATGCTCCACTTTTGTCGCACCCAGATCTTACTAGAAATTTTTCCATTGCCACCGACAGTTCTAACACCGCTTTAGGCGTACATATTTTTCAGGAAATAGAAGAAGATGGCTCTACAGTAATCAAAAACATCGCATTTGCAAGTCGCATTTTGTCACCTGCTGAACGAAATTATTCCGTTACAGAATTGGAAACACTATGTGTTGTATGGGCTTTCACGAGATTTAGGCACTTTCTTTATGGCAGACATACCACCGTCTACACAGACCACAGAGCGATACAGTTTTTACTTTCGGCTAAATTCACTCACGACAGGTTGGGCAGATGGAAACTTTATTTACAGGAATTTAATTTTACGATTGTTCACATTCCCGGCACACAAAATGTTATAGCAGACGCACTATCGCGTTCTCTGAGCAACAATCAGCAAGACGTAGCAAACAACTTCTGCAAAGCAAATTTCAGTGTCATGTACATTCAACAAGTAGCATTTGAAAATTTTATTTCGTCGTCATTACAGGACATAGCAAAAGAGCAAAATAAAGACAACGTGTGGAAAGAAATTAAACACCTTTGGCAAGATAGGAATAATGTTACGATTAGAAACCATTACACTGTACGCAATGACATTCTGTTTCGCCGCTCTCATCCTGACAGCAACAACTGGTTATTATGCATTCCTGACGAACTGGTTAACAAATTAATCTGGTACACTCATTTAAGTTACGCACATTACGGAGCAAGAAAATGTTTTCTTATACTGAGACAGAACTGTTATTTTACCAACATGGAGAAACGTATACGACGAGTTTTAGCGTCTTGTAAAATTTGCCAGAAAGCTAAGTCGGACACCACTTCACATATTCCTCCATTATATCCCATTATACCTGTTAAATTAAGACACATGGCCGCTGTAGACATTGTTGGTCCAATTCCGAGAACTAACAGAGGTTTTTGCTACATATTTGTCGCTGTTGAGCTCACTTCAAAATTTGTTACTTTCACTCCGTTACGCAAAGCTACTGCTAAAGCCGTTTCGAAAGCATTTGTAAAATATTTTCTATTTCATGTAGGGCATGTGTTGAAAGTAATTTCCGATAATGGATCACAATTTCGTTCTGCTGCATGGACACGTATGTTACGAGCTAGAAAAATTTCTCCGATTTATATATCCAAGTACCATGCTTCTTCGAACCCCTGTGAACGATTAATGAAAGAAATTGGTAAAATGTGTAGAATATACTGCCACAAAAGACACATTAATTGGGACACACACATATTCTCATTCCAAGATGTAATTAATTCCATTCCAAATGAATCCACTATGCTATCTCCGTCTGTTATACTGAAAAACGTTGAACCACCAAACAAAATTAAAGAATTAGTGAACTTCCCTACCTGTCGTCGACTAAGACACCACGAAATAATTGACATTGCGCTGAACAACATCAAACGTGCCGCAGAGCGCCGGAGAAGACAGCGAAAACAGGTTTGTACACGCCGCGACTTTCACGTTGGACAGAAGATATTAGTACGTACACACTATTTATCCAACAAAATAAAAGGTAAGTGCAGTAAATTTGAACTTCTATACGCAGGTCCATATCGGATTCGCAGCATCCCTGTTCCCAATGTTGTACACGTCGAAACTTTGAGAACCAGAAAATCGAAAGGCAACCACCATTGGTCAAATATTAAACCCTTTATTGAATGAAGACACGTTATGATTCAACACACTATGATGCCATTTACGAATTTTTTTATGATCACTTATGCAATTATATTCACATGACTAATTATTGATGACTATCGTATTTTTTCTTGGCAAGTGCCCGGCAAGGTAAAGCCCGGTCCACACGCAACGATCTGTCTGCGCAGACATCGGTGCAGATGTCTGTACATGCAAAAGATCGCTGCAAATGTGGTGTGTTCACACGACACAAACCCCAATATACTACTCGCCCGCCATCTGTCGGTGTAGAAAAGAAATATCAGTGGCAAGCGACTACGCTCCCCGCAAACGTCAAACATTTAATTCAGTTATTTTGAAATATAGAAATGGAGGAAGTTCTGTTGTGGTCTGTGTTCGCAACTTGTGTTGCAAAAAACATTCAGACCAAGCGCAGTAAACAGAGAAAGCGGGCAAAATGGTGTAGACAGTGGCTGCTAAAGCGAAAGCAGTTTTCTCACGTAAATTTACTGAGAGAGTTGCAGGACGAACCTAACGACTGGCGAAATTATTTGCGGATGGATGTCGAAACTTATAATTATCTCTTAAAGCTTGTAACCCTTCATATTATGAGAAAAAATACTTGTATGAGAAGGGCAATTTCTCCTCATGAACGGCTGGCGGTAACATTGACACTCCAATTTCATCTTCAATTGTACTCCTGCTTGGTCTTGGCGTTTCTTGATCACTAAGAAAGCCAAGCAGATCAAAATACCATAACGTTGGCTGGTATACTTGATCTACTCCTACACCAGATCTAGATTTCTGAACTTTGGATAACTCAATTAGAGCATTGTATGCTGCAGTCTTTTTGTCTCGGTCACTATATTCTTTACTTTTAATCTTCCACAAACATGGGTGGTTTCTACATATTTCAATGAATTCACTTACAAATGTCTGCGCACATCACATCTGCGCAGACAGATCGTTGCGTGAGAACAGAAGATTTGCACCAACCTGAGGTGTGTGCAAACCTGGAAGTTGGAGTTGGAGGTTTGAGCGAAACCTCTCAAATCTGTCGGTTCAAACCACATCTGCGCAGACAAGTTGGAGCGTGTGGACAGGAGATCGTCGCAAATCTGGCGCGAAACAGCTGTTTGCTCAGTCCAGTGTTTGTATTTGTGTGCACAGGGCATTAAAATGGCTGATACTCGTCAGTGTTCTCGAGAGTTTGTAAGTGAATTCATTGAAATATACAGAAACCACCCATGTTTGTGGAAGATTAAAAGTAAAGAATATAGTGACCGAGACAAAAGGACAGCAGCATACAATGCTCTAATTGAAAAATTGCGGGCAGTTGGCGCCTCGGCAAACAGAGAAACGGTAATAAAAAAATAATTTCGTTGCGAACTGGCGAAATTATTTGCGGATGGATGTCGAAACTTATAATTATCTCTTAAAGCATATAACCCCTCATATTATGAGAAAAATACTTGTATGAGAAGGGAAATTTCTCCTCATGAACGCCTGGCAGTAACATTAAGATTCCTAGCAACAGGAAGGAGCTACAATGATTTGGAATTTTCATCTGCAATATCGAAACAAGCATTGAGTGAAATAATACCCAACACATGTGAAGCTATTTACGCTTTCCTGAAAGATGAGTTCATGAAGGCAAGTCAAGTAAATTAGTCTGTCAGCGAACTGTTTACCGAAAAGAGTTATCCAAAGTTCAGAAATCTAGAAGATCTGGTGTAGGAGCAGATCAAGTATACCAGCCAACGTTATGGTATTTTGATCTACTTGGCTTTCTTAGTGATCAAGAAACGCCAAGACCAAGCAGGAGTACAATTGAAGATGAAATTGGAGTGCCAATGTGCGAGGAAATGGAACACGAGGTTATGTAAAACAAAACAGGTTCGCCCTGCAACTCTCGCAGTAAATTTACGTGACAAAACTGCTTTCGCTTTAGCAGCCACTGTCTGCACCATTTTGACCGCTTTCTCTGTTTCCTGCGGTTGGTCTGAATGTTTTTTGCAACATAAGTTGCGAACACAGACCACAACAGAACTTCCTCCATTTCTATTTTTCAAAATGACTGAATTAAATTTTGACGTTTTCGGGGAGCGTAGTCGCTTGCCACTGATATTTCTTTTCTACACCGACAGATGGCGGGCGAGTAGTAGATTGGGGTTTGCGTGGTGTGAACACACCACATTTGCAGCGATCTTTTGCATGTACAGACATCTGCGCCGATGTCTGCGCAGACAGATCGTTGCGTGTGGACCGGGCTTTAGCAGGTCGCTCTTCTTGTCGTTACACATCAGACCGTGCACATTTTCCATTTTTTTTTTTTTTTTTGTGTATGATTGTATTCCAGTTTTGTTTGTATGCACTGTGAAATAGTTAAGGTATAACACACCAGTTGATTTTGACATTCTTTTTGCCCTATGACATCTCAAGATCGTGACTGTTTTACATTTTTTGCTGCTGCATTGTGATATTCTCTGTACATTTTGCCTTTGAACACTGTCTATGCTTTTGACATATTACGTTTTCCGTCATGTTATGCTGTATACTTAATTAAGTTACCATAAACCAGTCATTATTTAATGGGTATATGATTTAAATGTAAGACATTAATCTCTGTTCATCAATTTCAGAAAGAAATGATGCGTGTAAGAAATAAATTCAACAGAAATGGGAATTTCACCTACGGAATAAACGAAAGAAGATGCAATAACTTTATGAGGAAGAGTAAATGGATCAGGATTAACAAGCATTAACAAGAATATACTATACACATCGTAGAATAGCAGTCTTAACTAATTTTTTCTTTCAGAATACAAGGCGATTGATGCAGGCTGTCAGACAGAACTACACATCTTAGTTTTAGTGATGAAATATGCTAGAGATAAGGAATAGTTGTGTAATGAGTAATGAAGTGATTATTTGCAGATGATAATGAATGCTGATGAATAATGATGAAGAATATGCTGCTATGAATAATGAAGTTTTTCTTTACAGGTGATGATGATAATGGTGTTATGATGAGATGTATAATGAAGTTTTTTTTCCTTTGCAGATGAGGATAATGTTGAAGTTATATTTAGGCTATGTAGTTATTTAAGTATTTGTTGCAGTTCGTTTTGACAGCAGGTGTTATATTGCACAGTATAATGACTGAAGGTTTTGGAAAGGACAGCTATGGAACACATTTTTTATACACATTTCACTACCTGTTAATTCGAAGTTCACTACTTTTCAGCATAAAATGCATTTCTCTTTTCAGCTTAATAATCCATTTTTATATATTTTTTGCAGGAGAAATTATTGATGAGATTAATGTGCTATAAGCAGTTGTTCATTAAATCTATGAATGTGATTACATATACTCTACTTGTTTCATAATCTTGCCACAGCTGACTTATGACGGATGACGTTACACATTTTCATTTATACCAACAAACCAGAAACAAATTTTTTCTCTTCTTGCTTTCCCTTATAATTACCCAAAGCAATGCATTGCTAGCACAAAAACAAAATGTATTACCAGTCCCAAATAATGTTACTAGTTTAAGAGAATTCTGAATAATACTGATCAGCTCTGAATAGTATGTCACTTCAGTAATGACTTCTTAATGATACAAAAAAAAAAATATATATATATATAAAATAATGCTTTGTAACGGGCAAATAACTGCCACTGTTTATTGTAATGAGACTACTTATAATGCCCATGATTATTAATGCTATGACTGTAATTAACTTGATTTTTAATCATGACTTCTTAATGGTGTGTATCACCAGTTTCAAATAATGCTACTCATTTAAGAAAGTTCTGAATAATACTGAATGATGAACAATGTTTTATACTATTCAATACTTACTGGTCACTGAGTGCCAATAATTAATCTAATTACATGAATTATGACCTTTCATGTTTTGGTAACTGGCCAATGAGTGCCAATAATTAATGTCACTAAATGAATTATGTTATTAATTATGCCATTAATTAGCTCTTGTTTTCAATGTTGACTTTTCATGTTTTGGTAAATGGCCAATGAGTGCCAATAATTTGTATCACTCAATGTATTATGTTAATGCTAGGCCAATAATTGACTCTCCTTTTCAATTAAGACTTCTGATGAACATTATTCTGTCATACTAAATATGCTTTGTAACTGGCCAAGGACTGCCACTGTTTATTGTAATACGATTACCCATGATGCCAATAATTTAATTTTATGAACATTCTTCTGTAATACTACATACTTGGTACAGAAATGTTCAATAACTGGGCTATGAATGCCGCAAACTACTACTGTAATTCTCAATGAAGCCTATTATGTGACTTAATGTCCTTCCACTACTGACCTAACTACCCTGGATTACTGCAATATCCATTTTGTCCTGTCTATCCTAGTGATCATGGAGCACTATATTTGGTTTTGCACTAATTCTACGTTGGTGTGCCTTGTAAGAGCGTGGTGTTGACACGACATGCTGTCCACCACCGTGAGCGATGAAGACGTTATTATGGTCCCACTGTTTGGTGTACCTAATGTACTGCCAAAATGAAAACATGGAACATTACTACGACAGTTCAGTGTCTTGGCTACGCTGATAAATTCTGATGGGGAAAGAACTTCAAATTGTGTCACTTGGTGTTGTACTTCTGTGGAAAGATATGGACTTTCAGAACAGCTGTGTGCAATCTAAAGTGCTACAACCATGATGCAATCCTTCCCTTTCCTATCCTAATTCTTGTCACATAGTGAAGATCATTTTTTTTTGATTTGCTGAACTCCAGTGTGAGTACACTTATGTCACTTGTCGACATGATTTTTGCCATTATGTTTATTTGTTGTGAAAATGCTAAAGACATTTTTTCGATTTGTTCTGAAGTACAGTATATGTGCACTCTTGTCTTTTATATTGTATATACATTTTTATTTTGATGATATGTTCTGAACTACAGTGCATGTGCACTTATGTTGTGTGTTAATATGTTTTCTACTGAACTTCAGTGCCTGTGCACTTTTCTCATTTTTCAATATGATTTGTACTCATTCTGTATGTTCAATACTTCAGTGCGTATGCACTTATGTCATTTGTTACTCATTGTATATACATTTCGTCATTTGGTGATATGTTCTCAACTGCAGTGCATGTGCACTCATGTCACTTGTCAACATGATTTTTTGCCATTCTGTTTATTTGTTCTGAAAATGCTAAAGAATTTTTTCAGTACGTGTGCACTTTGTTATCTGTCAACTAATTTGTATATACATTTTTCTGATCTGCGAATGTTTTGTACTCATATCTTGTCATTGTCTGAAATGTTTTGTACTCGGTGCATGTGCCCAACATTTAATTCATGTACCTAAATATTCTGTAAATTGTACAAGTTGATTAATTAAAGAAAAAATTTTGCTGCACTTGGCAAGTCCAAATGACTCACCATCGCTGCCAAATTTTTGCCCCCCCAGTGGAGGGTTATGAAACACGTATGTTGTGTGGCGGCGATGGCGAGGCATTGCAGAGTCTCTGACCAGAGAGCCATTTATCGTGGCTAGTCTGCGCTTGACCGCGTGAGAGTTGCGAGCGGTAGTCTGTCAGTAGTCGTCGTGCAGTACAGTTGCGAGCACTAGTCAGTGGGCAGTCTGTCAGTAGCAGTAGGGCAGAGCAGTATGTCGGTAATAGCAGCCCAGTGCAGTTGTGTGTGAGGAGTCGGCGGGCGTCGACATGGCACTCTGGTCAAGATTCAGGATGAGGTATATTATTTTTAAATGCGCTCAGCTAATAATGTAAATTAACTGTAACTAATTTGTGCAATAATCGCACCAATAATAATTTTTGGTTTTCAAAGCAATTTTTTTTAACAAAGAATTCTTTAATGAAAGAAATATTCCCTTGATATTCCTTAAAGAAAAGCTTCCCTTAAATTCAAAATTTTTGCAATCAATTTCCTCCAAGCGGCGGCCAACAATAAGAGCAGAACTTTGACATGCAGTTATACTGAGGTAAGAAATTAATTCTGATTTTTGCACAGGGCCAAAGACCGATATTTTGGTTTAATTGAGTTTACATTGTCACTGAAGTCTCATTAGCATTGAATTGTTTTTCATTATTTTCGTGACAGCTTACACCTTGAGTCAGATTTCGATTCTCATTTTTATTGTCATTAAATTTATTTGCTGGGAGCTTACGTTAGGTTGTATTCTTGTTAACATTCAACTATTGTGTTTCAAAACTTCCCTGGGGAGCTTACACTTAGCTCAATGTCCATTAGCATTCAAAATAATATCCTTTAAAATTTCTGCGGGGAGGTTACAGTACTTTGTTGAAAATTTTTATAGCAGCATATTTTACCCCTTTATGTGCCAAAGATAGTTTGAGTAAAGGATAGTGTCTGTTTTTAAACTGGTCCATGCTGTTGAGAACAAATTTCATTAGTGAGTAAATGTACTGTGAGGCTGTTGTAAGAATTCCCAATCTTTTAAAAAGATGCCTACAAGATGTGCTACTATGAACCCCACACATTATTCTAACGACTTTCTTTTGAGCAGTGAATACTTTTTGTCTAGATGTTGAGTTACCCCAAGATATTATTCCATATGACATCAGAGAGTGAAAGTATGCAAAGTATGTTAGCTTACTAATTTCTATATCCTCAAAATTGGCAATTATGCTGATTGCAAAGTTGCCAAACCTAGTTGCTTTAGAAGATCCAAAATATAAATTTTCCAATTAAGATTCTTATCTATATGTACACCCAAAAACTTACTATGCCCTACCCTGTCTACTGACTTCTGTTTGTGTGTTATATTTATTGAAGGAACTGTACTTTTTGCAACAGAAAATCGGCTGTATTGCGTTTTTTCAAAGTTTAGAGCAAGCCCATTTGCAGAAAACCAATTAATGACTTTTCCAAAGACCTTCTTTGTATCATTTTCAATTGGAGTTTCTTTTACTGGATTAATAATGATGCTTGTATCATCAGCAAACAGTGTCAGTTCAGCTTCCTGTTTCAGATAGGCAGGGAGGTCGTTCACATATTTCAAGAACAGAAGGGGACCCATGATTGAACCCTGAGGAACACTAATGTAATTTCACACCAGTCAGATGAAGCGGCAAACTTATTTAAATCACTTGACCCATATAAGGAAACTTTTTGCCTTCGTGTTCTTTAGGTATGACTTAAATCACCACCAAATGTTATTCCATTTATACCATAGAATTGTAATTTCTGTAACAATGTCATGGTTCACACAATCAAATGCTTTGGACAAGTCACAGAAAATTCCTATTGGTGACATTTTACTATTTAAAGACTTGTGTGGACAGTGAAATTGTATGTTGCTGTCACAGTGGAACAGCATTTTTGAAAACAGAACTGATTTACTAAGTATCCCATTACTGTTGAGATAGCTAACCACTCTCGAGTACATTACTTTCTCGAAGATTTTTGAAAATGCTGTAAGCAAGGATACTGGCTGATAATTATTGACATCTGTGGTGTCCCCCTTTTTGCTGAGAGGCCTGAAATGGCATATTTTAACCTGTCTGGGAAAATACCTTGAGTTAGTGATGCATTACATATGTGACTCAGAACATCAGCTGTAATTGCTCCACATTGTTTCAATATCTTGAAACTTCCTGGCAGATTAAAACTGTGTGCCCGACCGAGACTCGAACTCGGGACCTTTGCCTCTCGTGGGCAAGTGCTCTACCATCTGAGCTATCGAAGCACGACTCACGCCCGGTACTCACAGCTTTACTTCTGCCAGTATCTCGTCTCCTACCTTCCAAACTTTACAGAAGCTCTCCTGCGAACCTTGCAGAACTAGTGCTCCTGAAAGAAAGGATACTGCGGAGACGAGATACTGGCAGAAGTAAAGCTGTGAGGACCGGGCATGAGTCGTGCTTCGGTAGCTCAGATGGTAGAGCACTTGCCTGTGAAAGGCAAAGGTCCCGAGTTCAAGTCTCGGTCGGGCACACAGTTTTAATCTGCCAGGAAGTTTCATACCAGCGCACACTCCGCTGCAGAGTGAAAATCTCATTCTTTCAATATCTTATTAGATATGTCATCTACTGCAACAGAACATTTCTTTTTCAAAGATTTAATAATTTTACTTATTTCACAAGAGGTTATTAGGTGAAACTTAATCTGACTAAATTTTTTTCAAAACAGACTCTTCCATGTACTGCCTGGCTTTTTCTTTTGAACTGTTCTCACCAATTTTTTCTCCTACACTTAAGAAATAGTTGTTAAATACATGAACAAACCTCGTGTAATTTCAAACTATGCAGGTATGTTTCATAACATTTGCTGCTATCACTATATGACAAATAAATAAAATAACTCCACTGTATGAACATGAGCTCAGTGTAGTTATTTTATCTGCTCACACAGAGAAATGGACAGGAAATGCTGGGGAGGAATAGTTTATAGGTAAACTGAAAATTGAGCATTGCTTCCGGTGGGAAGTTGCATTTCCCATGAAACTACAACTGCTGTAGTGGACGACTAAGTATCAGTTTAGAACAATATGCAAAACTTTACATAGATTCTTTCCATACTTGTTTCTTGTGCTATTGTTATAAGTGGCTCATATCTGCATTCCATGAAATGTTACAGCACTTTGAGGAAAATAAAACATCTACAGGTATGTCTGGAGGGTCGGGATAATTTTGTGAAACATATTGTTGCTTCTTGTGACATACTGAAAGTGACAATCACGTTTTCATTCTTCAGTTTGCCGAGTTATGAGGGAGGTAAGTGTTCTTCACAATCCAATTAACTGCTTCCCTCGAACTTCCAACCTTCGACCCTGTTACACCCCTAGAATACAATTTATCCCTCAATACATGTCTACCACATTCAGATGTGGTACACTCATTCAGTATTTGTTAACCTACTTCATTTAACAATAAACAGTAACTTTATACCATTAAAACACTCTTGAATAGCCCGCAAATTTTTTATCCCCTGCATTGTGGAAAATACTAGTACCGTTGGAGGGGAGGGGGGGGGAGGGAGAGAGAGAGAGAGAGAGAGAGAGAGAGAGAGAGAGAGAGAGAGAGAGAGAGAGAGCACGCAACCTTTGTATAAATTTAATTTACTACGGTGAATCAAAAATAAACCAGAATTTTTGTTTCATACGTTGTGCAATGCATATAATTAGGTTTCTCACAACAGAGGGCGTAAAACCACCTTAAATTTTTATAAGATTTGTGGCACAGTTTGATGATGACACCCTGAGAGAGACTCAAGTGTACCCATGGCACATACAGTTTTAAGAGAAGAAACAGTTGATAATGCCACTCATAAATGCCACCTGAGGACTAGCACGACAGAGGAGAATATTCAAATTGTTAGGCCGAAATTGCTACTGAGGATGGTGTAAATTACGGTAGTGCTCAGGTGATCATTACTGCCAACCTTGGATTTCAGAAAGTGTCTGCCAGGTAGTTGGTTTGTCACGTGCAGTGACTCAACTAAAAATTCAGGAATTGTTCTGAACCATACTAGAATATCCTTCCTTAAATTCGAATTTATCACCCATCAATTTTCATTTGTTTGTACCACTTAAGGAAGCAATCCGAGGACACATTTGACCACAAGGGCGCTGTCTAAGCACTCTTGTGCAACTGACTATTGTCACTGTCACGTATTCATTTTATGAAAATGGGATCAATAAATTACCTTCCTGCTGGAAAAAATGTGGATCCTGTTCAGGAGGCTGTATAGGAAAGTTAGTTCTTGTGTATGAATTTTTCTTAAACTCACATGAAGAATCTCTTATATTTCACTCACCCTTTTAATATTGTAATGGAAACATTTTCACTAGAAGTTGTGGTTTTCGAGTTAATCAACAAAAACAAAAGGTGACTTTTAAACACCCACACTCAACCCCAACTGGTGGGGACCCTTAGTATATTGTTCATGACACTCCCTCCTACCACTGTACAAAAAGTTCTTACTACAAAATTTTTGCCCCTATTTGACCGTGTTTCGTCTGTTGTCAGTGCTAAGTTACTGAACCACTGTCATGTAAGCATGGACAATAAAAAACACACGAAAGTGTGACACGCAACACTACCCTTGCTATTCGGAACCATTAGCTCCTTTCAAAGAGAAGAGAGTTGGATACATAGGGGAAGATTACCTATTACTTTCTCGCCTAATAGGACTTAAAGTCACCAGAGTTGAATTTGTGCACTGGTGTCTTGTCGGAATGTCTGTGTACCTCTCCTGTGGCACAGAAAACACACTGCTTGTGGCAGATCAATACCTCTGCCTACAGGAGACATCGCTGTCTTGCTCATTTCATCCTAAGTGTGTACACGCCCTGTTGACATTAAAGAACATTATTGTATTTTTGTATGTATAATTTGGTTTTGTACTGTTTTGTTCATGTAAACCGATATTACTAATGCAATAAGTAAATAATCAGAGCAGATATTATGACTGTATACTGACTTGTGTTTTCTACATAAATCTAAAAAGTGTATGTATCACATTCCACTGCTTTGTTTGTAGTAATATTCTCTCCCCAAATATTAAATCATTCATGTCAGTTTCTCATGGTTTGGTTGGTAAAGGGTCACTGTTGTCTCCATTAGATCTTTTAAACACGTCCCACAGTTAAGTACGGTTTGCCAGCTAATACTAGTCTTCATTGTTCGTCAGATATACATTGTTTGAAAATATTAATACCAACAGCAGACTATCCATATAGGCTACAAAAACTTGGAAGAAAAAGAGAGAAAAAGAGAGAAAAAATCTCCCAGAATTCCAGGTAGGGGGAGCAATATGGTGTCACAAGAACTCTGAGATAAATTAATGAGGGGGTGGCAGCCCACAATAATTACCTTTGTTTCCTCTTGGCTGAGATGTGCTGGCATATACAGGGTCAGTCACCTAACATTACCGCTGGATATATTTCGTAAACCACATCAAATACTGACGAACCGATTCCACAGACCAAACGTGAGGAGAGGGGCTAGTGTAATTGTTTAATGCAAACCATACAAAAATGCACAGAAGTATGTTTTTTAACACAAACCTACGTTTTTTTAAATGGACCCACGTTAGTTTTGTTAGCACATCTGAACATATAAACAAATACATAATCAGTGCCGTTTGTTGCATTGTAAAATGTTTATTACATCCGAAGATATTGTAACCTAAAGTTGACGCTTGAAACCTCCGCCGTTCAGTTGCGTGTTGTAACGAACATGGTCTACGGTCGGCGAGCAGCATCTGCAGGGACATGTTTATGATGACGACCGTGTTTACGAGTGTGGCTGTAGTGCACTGTTGTGGTTTGTTCTAGCTGTCGCAGTGTCCGCATGTAGCGCTTGCTGCTATTGTTATTCTGCATTCGTCTCCGCACACAGACCAACTGTAGCACACCATGTTACCAGACGTCTGTGATAGTATAGTGTTGTAGGAACTGTGACCATGGTGTATTCGAACTCTGAAAAGGCGGAGATGATACTCATCTATGGCGAGTGTTGACGAAATGCAGCTGAAGCCTGCAGGGTGTATGCAGAACGGTACCCGGACAGAGCATCCAACGTGCCGCACATTACAAAACATCTACCTCCAACTGTATGCAACAGGTGTGGTCATAGCACGCAAACGGGTCCGTAACAGGCCCGCCACAGGAGAAGCGGGTGCAGTCGGTGTGTTAGCTGCTGTTGCCATGAACCCACACGAGTACACGGGACATTGCGAGAGCTGGTGGACTGAGTCAAAGTAGTGTCATGCACATACTGCATCGTCACTGCTTTCACCCATTTCATGTGTCGCTACATCAGCAATTACGTGGTGATGACTTTAATCATCGAGTGCAATTCTGTCAGTGGGCAGTAACAGAGAATGCGTTGCAGTTCTAACTGTTTACCAATGAAGCGGGTTTCACAAACCACGGGGCAGTGAATCTACGGAACATGCATTACTGGTCCGTGGACAATCCTCGCTGGCTCAGACAGGTAGAGAGACAGCGACCATGGGCTGTAAATGTACGGTGCAGAATTATTGGCGACCACCTCATTGGTCCTCACTTCATTGCAGGGGCCCAAACAGCTGCAACATACATCGCATTTCTACAGAATGATCTGCCAACGTTGCTCGAGAATGTCCCACTGGAAACGCGTCGACGTATGTGGTATCAGCACGATGGTGCACCTGCACATTCCGCAATTAACACTAGGCTGACCCTTGACAGGATGTTCGACGGGCGTTTAATAGGACGTGGAGGACGCATAAATAGGCCAGCCCGTTCTCCTTACACCTGTGGACTTCTTTCTGTGGGGTACGTTAAAGGAGAATGTGTACCGTGATGTGCCTACAACCCCCAGAGGATATGAAACAACGTATTGTGGCAGCCTGCGGCGACATTACACCAGATGTACTGTGGCGTGTAAGACATACATTACGCCAGAGATTGCAATTGTGTGCAGCAAATGATGGCCACCACATTGAACATCTATTGGCCTGACATATCGGGACACACACTATTCCGCTCAGTAATTGAAAACGGAAACCACGTGTGTACGTGTACCTCACCCCTCATGGTAATGTACATGTGAGTCAGTGAAAAAAAAAACAAATAAAAAGGTTTTAGCATATGGACGTAATGTGCTGTTCCAGTCTCTTCTGTACCTAAGGTCCATCACCATTCCCTTTGGATCCCTACGTAATTCGGTGCTCTTCGATACACACGATCGAACAGCGGAGGACTGGTACTCGAGCGTCAACTTTATGTTACAATATCTCCGGATGTAGTTAACATTTTACAATGCAACAAACGGCACTGGTTACATATTTGTTTATATGTTCAGATGTACTAACAAAACTAATGGGGTTCCATTTAAAAAAAACGTAGGTGTGTGTTAAAAAACATACTTCCGTGCATTTTTTTATGGTTTGTATTAACCTATTGCACTAGCCCCTCTCCTCACGTTCGGTCTGTGGAATCAATTCGTCAGTATTTGATGTGGTTTACGAAATATATCCAGCGGTAATGTTAGGTGACTCACCCTGTATATAATTTGTATAATTAACACTCAATAAAATTAAATATCAACGTTAGGTTAAAAACACAGAACTCTCCCAGATATCCCCAATTTTTCCTGATAAAATGTAATTCCCTTAGAATTCCAGAGGAATTGTCACTCTGCTATTATATTTTTAACCTGTGTCAGCACCAATTATGTACAAACATGAGTAGTTGCTGACACAAAGCTATTTGTAAATTTTTAAGATGGGGAGAGAAAAAAATAAAAATTGTGGCCGAGTAATGCCCACGTCATTAGCAGCAGTGTGCCATAATTCATGTCAATACCAAAAGGAACATGAACTTCAGCACCTCTCAATGCTGTTGCAGGAAAGCTTGCAGTTTCCTGAAATAATAATGATATAAAAATCAATCATGAGCAAGGACTTCATCCATCCATCCATCCATCCATCCATCCATCCATCCATCCATCCATCCATCCATCCATCCACGGCTGTCGTCTGTGTAGGTCACAGCCTCCTGAAGCACATATTATGGGTATGTGTATTGCATATGTTATCTAAAACCATTCGAATTTAATTCAAGGAACACTTTCAATTTAAATTTTTGGGTTCTCTAATCCCTTTGCGTTTAAAAAGCTTTGAGTAGATACAATCCCAGTAAACCAAAAATATAAACAAAGTAATATTAATCTTTCACATAAGGAATGGGCATTTATTTTTGCAGGTTATAGTAGGAAATGGAAGAGTGGCAATGGCTGAAATTACAACACAGGTTGTAATCTTGATTTTCACTTTAATAGCATGGTAACTGTTTTATTGTTCACATCTTGTACAATAGTAGTTTCATCTTAGTGTGAAGATACATTATCATTAACAAAAAGACAATCTGTAACACTTTTCCCCTTTAATTCCTTTTCACAGCAACATTACAACAATCTTCCCTCCACTCAGTCTGTATCACTTCATAAAATCACTTGGTTGTGCTCATACAATCCAATTAACTGGAATGTTTGATGAATATTAAAACCTTTCTTTAAATGTTTAATAACTGCAATTTTACAACCACAAGCTAAAAATAACCATCGTGTGTGTGTGTGTGTGTGTGTGTGTGTGTGTGTGTGTGTGTGTGTGCCCACACATTTGGTTGGTGGTTTTGTTTTTGCACTAAAAGTTTTTCAACATTATTTATATGCCTCCAGTAAAATGTGATTAGATAATTACATTTTTATTGTAATGCTTATATCTTAAAAAAGCTATATATATGTATATATATTATATAACCAGTATGCTTATAAAACATGCAAACATCATTGGTCCAAGTAATTTTCTCCTAGACAAGTTTCTTTGGTTACACAGTGTACCATAAGTTTCAGAACAAATTAAATTTTAACATCTATTGAGTATTTTAAGCGTACAATAGTGAGAACATTTAGAGAGAACTTAGAATGGGTAGTATCTTTTGGAACTATGAATACTGGTAAGGTACGTACACAAAAGCAATATTGTCAAGATTGGCATTTTACAATAATATAGAAGCATAATTAACGTTCGAGTAATAGTAGGCATCAAAGAGTATTTGAGGCTGCAAATGAACTCCCATTACAACTCCTAACACTGGCACTTTTTTTGACAGGGGAAACCATCACACTGATAGGGAAGAATATATCAAGTCAAAATTTGAAGAAAATTCTGGGGAAGAGGAACAAACTGATTCGATGAGTAAATTACAACACAAGAATTGGCTGGTAAACAGCTCACTTTACAATAAACTGTTGCGGGAAACAAAGACACACTGTTTAGACTGTAGCTAATTAATAATTTAGGTGACTTAAAGAAACACAAAGCAAAGAATTAGATAAGTTTTTTGGTAAAACAACAGGAATTCTCACATGACACTTGTTATGGCAAAGGCACTTTACTACTTTTCACAACTATACTACTAACTTTCAGAATATAACTTTTTTCCCCATAAAAGCGTAGTCAGCTCTCATTTTAAAATTAACTAATGACTTACATTTAAAACTCTGCTTAAAATATACTGAGTCATATATAAAAACATTAAAAACATTTGGCTCTATATAATAGTGTGTATTGCCAGTAATAAAACTTCATTTCTTAGCCAGTAACCTGCAAAAAATATGACTAATTCTGTGACACCACCGAACATCTCTTCGATACTACTGATGATATTGACAGTTTGTCTTGTATGTGCCATTCTGAATGAAAAGCCAAAGGAAAACGGCTACACATCATTACAACCAATTTCACACAAATACAATGTAAATTACATAGCACCTTTTTTGTTTTGACAAATATGAAAGATACACAGTCTCAGTATACACATTAACAAGGCTCAATATAAATCGAGTATCCTATTTCTTATAATCTTGATATCAGATCGACTTCTTTTTCAGTGCCTTTGTATTTTTTTTTGACAGGTGCATTTTCAACCAAAATACCACATTACTACATCAAGATATGCTAACAGTACAAGAGCACTTTAAAATATCTATAAATATTTCAATTACATGCAACAAAAGTAACTTTGTAGATCATGGGTAAAAAACAGTGTTTATCACAATTATAATACAATCAGTAGGAACAAAGTTCTGTTCATATGGAGTCACAAGTCCTGCAGATAAATGTATTTCTACTTTTGTTAACTTTAAAAAACCTTGTGTTTAAAATTTCATTTCTACATAGTCAGTGGAAAACAGGAAGTACAGGGCAAGTACAGTCAGTCTTCAAGTAAATTAGTATTGCACTTTAATATGATAACAACAACATGTAATGATGTGTTAGGCAAGATTAGAGACACAAGTTACACAAAAGTGAAAACACCAATTTTTCAAAAGAATCATGTCGAATGTTAAGTCTGAACAGACTGAAGATTATAAAAGGAAATATGATACCCACACAGCAGGATCTCTTTATGACACTATTTTAAACACACCATCATCTGACAATGTGCTTATAGAAAAAAACCTAAATGTATTCTATGTTGGTTTACACACATTTCATGACACTTTCTACACCGTCTTCTTTCATAAAGAAGCATTATTTCAATCTATTTTATAATTAATTTCTTTTCGAAAAATGCAGAGCACCATGTCTTGAAAGTATGAACCTGTCATCTGAACATCTGTTGTCAACAAGCATTATCAAACAAAAAGGGTGCCAGTCTGTGATTAACTAGTCAACCACAATATTACTGCACTTGTTAGTGAGGACACTTCAATCAGCTTACTTATGTTTTACTGTAATGTTACTGTGTGTTTCCAACAGCAGCAACAATAGGCTAAGTTCAATTAATATCGTGGTCAGGTATACAGAGTTACAATCCTAGAGCACTAACTGTTCAACATTAGAAAAATTTCACAAAATCACCTCTAACTGTATTTAACTTATTTACCAACAGTACCTGTAATGGTACTTTTGGATTATTTTAAATTTCTCTCTACTCATATCACAATGCAGTATCTATCAGTTAAGTCTTTGATTTCTGTCTTTGGGTGGTTAATGTACCGCATAAGGGAAAGGGGTGGGAGAGAATGAACCCAGTGGCATTAAGAAACTATGTCCTCTAATATACTCTAGATATAGACAGATTAGTTCCCAGGTAATTACAGTTTCAGGTAATGAAACTTGTTTGCTGATAAGTGTTCCAATGCTTTGTTTATATTTTCGTGATTGTGTGCCATGAATCCAGCATGCTTCGGAATATTATAAGTACAGAGTGGCAAGCAACATTTTACCGACATTTTCTAAAGTTGATGGGTTGGATATCTGAGAACAAACAAATCACATAACACTACCACCAGAACTGCAGGTTAATTACGAAATAAGGTGCATATAGGGAGCCGTACCCCTCTTGCCCCAAACAGACAGCATTAATTATTGCCAAGTTCACTTTCAACACCAGAAGAGTAAAGTTTTTACAAAAAATATTTGAGACTTGCTAATATGCAAAAATGCATCGAAACTTAGTTAAGAAGGTGCATGCTACATTTATATCCCAATACGGAATTTCAAGCAAAGGTCATCTGACCTATACAAAATCTCTTATTAAAAAGTGATGTCTGTGAAACGAGAGAGATTGCAAACTCATTATTTAACACTTGCAAACCGAGTTTTGTTGTGAGAAGAAACACTATGGCAGAAGCAAATTACATTTCACCAATTAACAAATATCCAAAAATTCTGATCAGTATAAATGGCAATTAACAGCACAGGAAGACAGAAATACTTTCCCAATATGAAGAATTGGGCCAAATCATATTTGGAACATATTGGAAGAATAACACAAAGTTTTACATCTAGGCGCAATGGACAGCATCAACACAAAATGATTTGCTCAGCCAAGTAAACAACACTGTGATACAGTATAAGATATTTTGGGAATTAAGATAAAGGCTGGAGTGCAACATGATTTAATTCATTTGTGAATTGTTCTAGTAACCCTCAGTGCCAAAAATCCCATCGGTACTTGGTTGTTTCAAATGGACTTTGGCATTTTCTGATTTTGGCTTTAAGCATGTTTCATGTTACAGTCAACATAAAAAATTTACTCCACTTAATTTTACAAGGTGCATGATAAGCACTATAATCAGAAAACTACTCAACTACATTGTAAGTTACAAGTGCAGATTTTTTTTTTTATTTTCCACAGCATTAATTTATTTCATTAACCAGTTTTTGGCTTACAAGGCTATCATCTGACTATAACTATCATCGTTATATTACAGTACTGGTGAATAACTGGTGAACATGGAGAGAGTGGTGCAAAACCAAGAGCTGTGGTCTTTCACAGTGCAATAGTAATGTAACTGAAAATGTTAACAGCTAAATTGTGTAAGTGAAGATCTTGTATGCTGGTTGCTCTGCAGCTTGTTAATAGACATCTTGCTATGCACCATTACCTACATTTAAAGATGTACAATTGCATGACCAATACTCAGGCATATAGACGAACAGTGGCATCTGATACGGAAGACAAACAAACAAACAAACAAACACATACATAATGATGTCTCTAATTAAGAACATTTTGTATAAATTACAGCATGAACATAACCACAAAAATAATTTCTGAAAATAAATCTGTTCACCAAACAGTAGCAGAAGGATTGAAGGGGAAGGAAGAAGGGTGATATGGTGACTTACACACCACACCTGTATGTGATGTGTGATGTATACAAAATGTCGAGATTATACACGTCAATACCTACAAATTTGATTGTCGTGGGAAATAAACCATTAAAGAATGAACATAAAAAAATAATTGTGTGTGTGTGTGTGTGTGTGTGTGTGTGTGTGTGTGTGTGTGTGTGTGTGTGAGAGAGAGAGAGAGAGAGAGAGAGAGAGAGAGAGAGAGAGATGGATGATCACTGATTGGCTTTGGGTTGCTGTCTGTCTGTCCCCTCTTCCAATGACATTCTGTGTTTGCACCTCAACTCCACGTGCAAAACCTTTTGCAAAGTCGTTCACCAGTACTGTCTTCTTTGATGACTATAGTCTGTTCATTATCATGATTGCTTTGTCAGCCGTAAAACTTAACAATACAAGTTTATACTGCAGAATATTCACAGTTTTGCACTTTTCCATTTAGAGTTACGAAACTGTTCTACCAAAAAGAAGCTGAAGAACCAATCAACATACCAGACTAAAAGCAAAATCTAGCAGAGACATTTCAGACTTCTGCAGATTAGAACAAAAGTTCATATGGCCATTGTGTAATTTATTTTAAATTTTGTTTTTGATTATGAACTTTTTACACACATTTCCATATTGGCTAGAATTCAAAATTATGTTAAACTCTGACAATTTTCACTGAATAAGTTAAATTATTGGATTACTTAATTTTAGGTCCAACTAATATAGAAATGTGAGTCATTTTAGAGCTCCTTTTCCGAAGGAGAGGTATTGAATGATTGATGCATTACACCAATACAGCACTAACTATTTCAATGAAACAAACTGAGAATCTACTGCAGTATTTTTTGCTTTCCTAGTGCAATATGTAGGGGATAGGCAAAATAATGTGAACAGTGGTAGTAATGATATGGTTATGTTTGACGGTCAACAATGCAGGTAAGACACGTGTTGTGCTGGACTGTTTAGTACGGACTTAGGCAACAGTGCAGGTTGTTCACACACTTCATATTTGCATTCAGAGACGATGTGCAATGAAAGACCTAATAGAGTTCCAAAGACGGAAGATTGTGGGGGCCCGATTAACAGGAGCATTAGTAATCAGTTATTGAATATTTCAAGAGCAACTGTTTCAATAGTCATGACAGTCCACACAAAACATGGAAAGACATCATGTAAACGTAACGGTGGGTGCCAATCAAAACTAAATGACAGATCGTTGTACACTAACACAAACTGTGTCAAAACAACTCAAAACTATGGCAGCTAAAGTAACTGCCAAGCTCAATGGCCATCTTCGAGACCCCGTATCTATCGACACTCCAACATAATGCAACCATCCGCACAACAAGGACAGTACAACCGTGTTACAAGGAGCACACAACTGAACTGCAGCGTCTTCCCTGGCCAGCACAATCCCTGGACTTTAACATTATTGAGCCCCTGTGAGCGGTATTGGAGCGCAGACTTCGGAGCAGATTTCTGCCTTCCTCGTCACTGTAGAAGTTAGAAGAGGTTCTGATCGAAGAGTAGCGTAAAATTCAACTGGAGACCGTACAGTCATTACATGCCAGTATTCAGTATTCAAAGAAGAATTGCAGCTGTATCAAGGACAAATGAGGGTCCAAACCTGTATTAACAAACCATTCTGAAGTAAGTACAAATGTTCACATTCTTGGCTTGTCCCCGGTACACGGGACATATTAGTGGGTTGTGTCTGGCAACGTACCTATTGTTTGGGGCATCTCAAACTTAATGGGTGGTTGCTAACAACAATGAACAAAAATATCTGAGGTGCTACAGCACAGAACTCAAAATATAAAACCAAAGTATACAATTTGGAAAAAATTCTCTGGTGGGAAACAGAATAATATGCAAGTTATGAAAAAAATTCATTAAGGTGTTTAAACAGAATTAAGTACCTCACACTTTTACATCCACATGAGCAGGGGGGCCCTATTTGGGTGGGGGGAGGCGGGGCAATTCTCATATTGCTTGCGGTGTTACCTCTCATTTAAACCAGAAATTCATCATCCGTACAAAAAGCTGGGGTTTGGATAGAATTCTAAAGTCAAATGACTTCATTCTTGAAAACCCTGGGGTATCTACTTAGTTATTGTCTTTTTATTAGGCTATGTTCACATCATTCATACAGCAGTCAAACACACAGATTAGGTGGGGTTGCACAAACTTTAAACATATTTTAAAATATAAAAGCCACCTATCTTAAGAGAGATGAACTCTCACTTTGCAACAGTTAAGTATGTTCAATGTATTTCACATGTGGTCTCTGAAGCATTACAAGTCTAGTTCGCTATTCCACGGGAAGAGGCTATGTCGATATAACCAGTAGAGGAAATTGTGACCAATTGGTACACTGGGAGATGCAATCTATAAAAATTTAGCACAAACAATGAGATATTATTCACAACACAGGGAGTGCCTTTTGAGATTTATAATGTAGTTCTTTAGTTATGTGTGTCACGAAAGCAGGAGTAGCTTAAGTTACATCATTTTTAAGACTCTCTCTTGGGAGTGAATGAACAGGGTGCTCCTTAAGTCTAGCTTCAATTTAGTATTATAATTAAATACGTATCCAACTATATGGCAGAATTATGAACAATTAGTGGACAGCAAAAAATTTGAAAATTTTAAAAATTCTACAATAATTGTGTGCGTGCATGCACATGCCACGTTTTGCAGATGGTTTTTCAAAACTGGGAACTCTTACAATTTTAGATTTTTAAATCAGAAAAACAATTCGTCGAGGAGAGTGCGTGCCGTTTCTGTTCACGCCACACATTAAATATGGCACATACTGGAGGGTCACTTTATCTGCGTACTCTTCTGCAACCTGTGAAACTGCACGAACCGTGCAGGCGATGCACAAGACAAGAACTGGGCTTACTGTAATATTCTACTCTAAATGTGTTAAACATTTACAAAAATTAACGACAAACTACAATGAGTCATGGGGCAAAGTATAAAGGAATGCTGTAAAAACAATACCTACTAAAATTTTTGTTATTTGCAGCCACTACACCTGAATGACAGTCCATCAAGATGGTCAAGTGGATATACACGCAGGTCCTACTAACACCAACACTGGCAAGAACAGTACTGTACTGCATGGCAAAGTGAGGGAAATACATGTACATCATGAAATAATTCACTTTCTTTGGTGTGCACCGGCTGCTTTTATGTTTATAATGATAGGGCCAGTGACTAACTTTTTAATAAACCAAATACTGACATATCTAGTTCAGTTCACAATATAATAATTCCCATCCATCCCTCATCAATACAAGTATTTTTCAGTTTGTAACAGTTGTCACGAAATACCAGTATTTATGCATTATTCTTAACTTACAAGTTGTTCAATGACTGTCGTATCTGTTATTGTTCACACGGTATCAAAAGTGTTCATTCATAGTTGCCCAACAACTGCCTCGAATGAAAGGATATGCCACAATGTACCGTATCTCCACACATCCATCTAGAAGGAACAGTTGGTTAAACTAAGTATATAATTTTCTTTCAGTGCATGAAATTTTCAGACCTTAACCAGTCCTAGGACAGTTGCATACTTTTAAGAGGTTTTCCTCATAATAAAGTCACTGAATATATGAGAAAAATACACCATCAGTCTACGAGTTAAAGAGTTTTTAATGAAATAATCCAAGGGTGTAAACATCACCCAAACTAGCAAACAATTTTTAGTTTAATACTGTATAATCTGGCACAGCACATTCTTCACTGCTCTTTTCGTACCTTGTAGGTTGAGCACTGAGGAGAAATTTTAGGTAGTACACAGTATCCTTTTTTTTATTTTCAAAATTTTGTATATTTTCACATCTAAAATCAAACTACTGCACGAACAAACTTTTGTCACAGTAACTCAATGAAAACCCGCTTCTTAAATCTTTAAACACAGTCTGACTGGAGCATTAATAAAATGCTTTTCCAATTGGAACTATAAGTGCCATGAGTAGTACAATTTTGCCACTAAAATCTTATTAGCTGAAAATAAGTGCTTATCAGTTTGAACCTTTACTATTTCACGATGTTGTCTAACAACCAAGCACAACGAAAGGAAGCAAGTTGCAGAGTGGATGAAATCAGCTCCTCCTACAAACATTTCGTCTTCACTTGTCACAGGCTAACTAAATAAATTGCATTGTTTTTCTTGAACAGTATAACATGGAAGTCAGACTATAACACTGACCTGAAAGGTACCATTTCAAGTGAAAAACTGACCACCATATACAGTATCTAATCTTGCTCGAGTTTCAAGGTTTCAAATTGCAAAGAGTGGCACATACAACTATAGAATATTAACAAATGGCAGCTGCATTTTACCCTCAGAAGTTTATCAGTTTGTAAACTGAAGACACAGTCTTCTTGTATCTCTTTACAAGTGCAGATCATCATCAATTCATCGTCTGATTTCCTATTAGCTAAGAGCTGTTGATATTATGAAGACTGTGTACCCACAAATGGAAATAAGTTTCCCTCTCCTGTGCCTCAAACAGCAGAAAATTCAGGTAAACTTAAGTCCCTGACAACTCACCACTGGCCATTTTACTGAAGATCAAAATCTGTAAAATAATGTTCTCAATACTCATTAACAACAAAAAGCTGTTTTATCACACCCAGGAACTCTAAACACGACAGTTTTGTCCAAATTGCATAACTTCTTGCATTTTTTACTAAGTCCTATTTATCTATTTCAGTTTTAGAAATTACCTTTATTGAGTGGCGAGTTGCAGAAATCAATTCAGTCCCAAATATTCGTCTGTAAGTAATGCAAGCAATATCAACAGCTTCTTTTTGTCCTTTTCAGATTAAGAACAAAATAAACAATTTCAAAGAAATAATCTCCCATTTCACTTGTCCATCTCTCTGATAATATACAACACTGTAACTACCTCTCCACTGCAATAAATAAGATTAGAATAAAGCTCTATTTTGTTTAAGAAATCCTGACTGCCATCAATGTTGAATAAAATTTTAAAATGGATCAAAGTTGCTTAGAAGTAGGAGAAATATTTCAAAAATTAAATGGCTGCACATTCTTGGCAAACTAAAAAAGATTAACCACACCCAAGACATGCCTGAGCAGGCCATGCCTTATTATAACTTAACTTCATACACAGTTTAAAAACAAAGAAAATCATTACAGAAACAGTAGCTGAGGAATCACATCACTAAGTGAAGTGAAAGTATTTGGAGGGGAGGGGGGAGGAACTGAGCAACAGTCTATGACTTACTTATATCATTCTGCATGTAATGAATGACTTCTTATTCCAATTTATCTACTAGATACTGCACTGAACAGCAACTATTTACATGGTTTCGTACCCAATATATTTTTGAGGTCTGGGAACAAATGATTTGTTATTTGCACACCTATTCAACAACTCTTCTTTGTATATTTGGTTTACATCAAAAGTATACACACAGAGAAGTTAGTTCTGTATTATGTGAATAATGTTAACTAGTTTATTTGAAAGATCATTTCAACAAAGCAGCAGACTTAAAATTTTGCTTAGCAATATAAAAGCAACCTCCCACCCCTCCAAGTAAATTCTTCCAGTAAATACGGGTTAAGAACTATAGACATGGCTCATTTTACACCTCTGTCAAAACATTCAAATGCACCATTGTAGTGGCAACCATTTATTACAATTTTTCTTAACTTTGGGTAACTATTATTTACGGTACTACAAAGCGCAAGTTCAGTAGTAAGTATCAAACCAAGTAACAAAAATCCTGAATAAGCAATATTCAGACACTCTTGATGCAGTAAGGAGATGAAAGAATGAAATACAAGCAATAGCCCAATGGTCTACTTGCATATAAAAATAAGAGGTTTATTCAGTACCTTAATACATTTTACTATAGTAATGGCAACCACCTCTCATTATCTTTATCACTGGCTGGTGCCTACATTCCACCGAACATGGTAACTCACAGGAAGCAACAGTAACATCTTCCTTTGTACATAATAAGACTAGCTTCAATTTAGTCATAACATGTCTTATAATGAAACACCTCCAAATTGTATTATAAAATTAGGAACAATTACTGAATAGCAAAACTGTTTAACTGCACATTTTAAAAATTCTAAAATCATAATGTGTGTGCCAAGTTTTATGCAAGATTTTAGTACAAAGATCTTAATTGAAACAAATCTGACAGTGCTGCACAGATAAATATTTTATAGCTCCTAAAATTAGTTTTTATGTCTTTCCAAAGTCATAACCACAGCAGAATTAAACAAAGACTACTGTTTTAGTTACTTTGTACTACTCCATGAACTAGTTAAGTACTACGGTGCCATGTTTTTGCTGCTGTTAACAGAAGGGGAACCAAAATCTTCTGTAAAACTTGGTACACAGTATAAGACAAATTACAAAAGGACTACTTGAATTAGAAACATTCATAAGATTATGCAATTTCTGTTAGCAGCGGCAGAAACAAGGCACTACGGCTGATTGATTGTGGAACAGTAAAATGACACAAACACTAGGCAAGTGATTAAATTCTGCTACTGTTACTATTTGGGGAAGGCATAAAAACTAAATTACAAAAGTTACTAAAGTTCTATCTATGTGGTACTGTCAGATACGATTCAACTGCCAAGAGATCTTCAAACCACACAAGGGAGTTTTTATTTTGCAATAATGACTGAGTAGTTATATTCTTTCTGTTTTAAAATGACATAAGATTTGAGTACAATTTCTTCTCAGAAATTTATTCACTCTGCTGGCTATATTATATAGAGAGAACAGTCTTTTTATATTCATATAAGAAGAAATGATAAAAACTAAATAAAAAAATCAAGAACACTGTGTATAAGTCTTTCTGTAAATTAAAACCCTCCTGGTTTTTGTACTGCAATGATTCTAATCATACTCTCATATACAAATTCTTCCAAAATAAACATATTTACACAGTCGGGTTTACACCATTGCAGTATCGATAATGAAATAGCCAAAAGAATCCAAAGAACAGACCATTTCCAATCCAGTTCGTCATAAGCTTCCATCCAGTTATGTAAGTGGGTTAGCAAATGAGCAAGTTTTCTGCACCTCAAAATAAATCACGATTTAGTGTCACTAAAAAGAATTAACTCCCTTCTTAAATATAGCATCATAAAAACAAAACAATTTCTCTCATTGTAAAATTAGGGTAAGTAATGCCAACTGCAGCAAAATAATTAAAAACTATAAGGATGCCATTTCGGGCAAATAATATAACTATTTAATATAAATAAAGTAATCTCTCTTCAAAAAGGAACATTTTTCATCAGTACCTCGCTTATCCTATTAAACTAGCAGCATTAATACTGATCAATGGAAAAAATTTTAAAATTAGGAAACTGAACACACAGGCAGCTCCTCAGTGTGGCAGATCGGCAACTTCTAATGCACTGACACATTTCCACATGCCCCCACACACGTACACAGTGATACCGACAGAAGTAATCCACACATACCGGGAGTACAGTGTCGCGTCAAACTGCCTCGATACCTGCCACAGAGGTGCAGCACTCGTGTACAGCCTCCAGCACCACGTAACTTCAAACTCCCTCCCCACGACGTGCTCCGACGGACATCTCAGTTGATGAGAGTGGGAGGACTCATCGACGAGAAGGACGGGGATGACAGTGAAGGAGCCGAGAAGCCCGGCACGGAGATGGGGGCGGCACGGCTCCCTTTGGAGTTGCGCATCAGCGTCTTGTGCGTCTGCAGCTGCTCGCGCCCATCGTGGTGTCGGTGCCAACAGGTCCGGCAGAAGTAGCGGAAGCACACCATGTCTCGACAGAAGTAAGGCCCCTGCTGCAGGCCGCACGATGAACAGAGGGAGTCTTCCAGGTACGGGTCTACCTGCACCTGCACATCGGGCACACTGTCGTCAGAGCACATTTCGTACTGTAACCGGCACTTTCAGTGATTTTTTTTTTTTTTACAGATATATTCTTAAGTAACTCAAGGTTTCGGAAAACAACTATGCAGAAATGCAGAAACTACAATATGTACAGAGGAATGATGTATCAGTGGATAGAGAACCTCTCAAGGTTTCTATATGTAATACATGCCATCGTTTAGAGAATGGATCACTGGAGGGCAGATGCATCAGAATGCGGCATATAAGTGTGTGTGTGTGTGTGTGTGTGTGTGTGTGTGTGTGTGTGTGTGACCCAAATTCGCTAAATGAGATTCAATTGGAGAAGTTAAGTAATGATTTCATACTAAGTATCGGGTAGAAGCACCAACAGACAATTAGTACAACATATTCTACACAACTGACTGCTTATGTAGCACAGCGAAAACAGGCTGGATGTGAGTGCACAGAAGGTGGAGGATTTGCAGAAATCATTAGTCAGGAGCCCAAAGAAATAGACTGTACCTGAGATCCAAGAACTGCAGATCCCACAGTCAATTGGCTGTTAAGTCTGACAACCCCCCCCCCCCCCCTCTCTCTCTCTCTCTCTCTCTCTCTCTCTCTCTCTCTCTCTCTCTCTCTCCAGGGGACGAAACAATACAATTCACCACCTTTTGTGCCATGGATTTATCAAATGTTTACGGATTATTTTTCGTTGTGGAGAAAACTGACTGGTTTTATCACATTGTAGCAATGGATTATGCAACAATGAAGCAAAACATTGGATGCTTCTTTCTGCAAGAATACAGTGCTTCACCACACTTACCTTCCGATGTTGGCGATCGCCTCTTTGTCACATTGCTTCAGCATCGATTGGATGTGTTTCCACCTTGACTCTCCTCCTCTTCAGTGGCCTCTGTAGTGACCCGACTAAACTCCACATCATTTCATCATCTATGGTGTTACATTGAATAATGTATGTACCTGCCCCAACTGCCAATTAAGTGTTTCGAGGACGGATAATTAACTGATTCACTGACACTGCTATGACACGTATGGCATATGTTTGACTATCATACTGACATTTGCTGTATCACAAACTGCGTGTATATTGAGTACTTGTTATCCAAGTTTTAAAGATGAGATACGCTCTATCCACCGACGTCTTACGGTTTTTGTGCAGTTGTCTTCTGTCCCAGAGGTACTTATGAATAACCCTGTACATCTACATACATATTCCACAAACGGCTTTACAGTATATGGTAGACAGTACAAGAATAAATGTTGAAGATGGTTGAATGTGCATCACATTTAATACTACACTATTTAATCACGTAAGCCGTCACACACACACACACACACACACACACACACACACACACACACACACACACACACACACAATGAAGAAGTAAAACAAATCTGAAATCCTGCTGTATTATGACATTTAAACTATCTCAATTAATATGGCTTCCACAAATTAACTATGTGGCTTAGCACAAATTCCTATTATGCAGTTTCAAACAAACATGACTGTACAGGTAACAGAAACTGCGCTAACGACTACCAGTGGCGGAGACAGAAAAACAACCTCAAGGATGGGGCACTGAAGATATCTTGTGTTACATTTACTTTTACCGTAATAAAAGATAATCAAGTCACATGCACAGTTTAAGTAAGTTTACATAAAACTTATTATACACATATACAAGACAATGCAATTTTATGATACCAAAGAGTTACAATTGAGGTTCTCTTCCTTAAATCATGAACTCTATACACCTATTCCTGGAAAATTGGTTAATTACATCGTCAATAGGACAATCAATGTCAGGGAGAGTGTTCAACACAGCTAATCCATAAAGTCGATCCTCCTCCATTGTCAACCTCAGCCATGTATCTGTACGCTGCATTGTTGAAAAACTACTTTCTGCTGTAGCAATAGATGCAGGTAGACAAGCAAATATTTTCTACAGCATGTGCAAAGTAGAATAGTCAGATCTAGGACAAACAGACAACGCTTGCATAACAGAATAACGATCATTAAGTGTGTTCATGCTTGTTTGCTTGTACTGAAGAACCTCTCCCATTAGTCTGTTTAATCACGAAGAGTGTGATTCTTCTTCAAAGAACAGTAGTTCAGTTAAGCACTGATTCAATTTACATGCCAGATCATTACTGTTATGTTTTAGTAATTGTGAAGGCAGAAGTATGTTGAATTTTAAACGATAAATATTTTCCTTCAGCAAAACGTTCCCTCATGTCAGTCGCAACATGGTCCAATGTGGGAATAAAAACAGTTCTTTTCCCCACATGTCATAGCATCATCATTATGATTGCAATTTTCCCTGTGTCTCTGTCTGCTGTAAGACGAGGTACACTCATCTCCATATCTAACTCTTCCATAACTGCCTTCGCCTCTTCAACAATACAAGCAAATTGGCTATCAGCATTAGCTATCATGGCGTCATACACCTTGAGTGTCTAATCTAATTTTGCTTTTGCCATTGCGACATCCAAGCTAGGGTCTTCTAAGATTTTGCTGACTGGATATGTTATGCTCATAATGTCACTCACTGTAAACAGATGGATGCTAAACAAAATTAGAGAGAGCTCTAAGGAGGATACTGGCTTTGGCAGGTGTCGTTCTATCCCTCTAACACTGCATTTTTTTTAAGAAATTTGCAAACTGCTCCAAGACCAGCTGCGAATTGAACAACAGCATCATGTCGCTCAACCCATCTCATTTGATAATGTGACTGCAGCGAGTGCTTTACGTGGCTCTTCAATGTTGCAAACCGCTTGCTAGATGCTGTAAAAAATGATACTACTTTTTCAACAGTACCATTCGAGTTTCTCACACTTTTAACTTTGCAATTGCGAGAGACAGCGAGGTTGAGCTGATGACTTCAAATAGTGCTACTCGCGTGTTGACAGCTTTCTTTCTTTTTTTTTTATTGTAGCCACAGCACCTTCAAATTCTGACATATTAACTGAGCAACCATCACAGCCTATACCCACACAGTTCTAGAGAGAGAGAGAGAGAGAGAGAGAGAGAGAGAGAGAGAGAGATATTTCACCAGTAATACTATGCTCTTAATCTTGACTCTCTTTAGGTTCATCGTCAATGTTTCCACTACAATCATTGTCTCGATGGATGACAACAAAACCCAAAAGTCTTTTGTGTAATTTGCCATCACCATCAACATATCTTGCAGCTGAACTCAGTTGGGCGATGTGTGGTATGTCCATAGACTCACTGAAGATTATGCTGTAATAATGAGAATATTTGATTTCCTCCAGTATTCTCGATAACATCACTCTTTCACAGCGTGAAATAAGTTCATTACACATTTGATCTACTGGTCTCAAGGTGATGTTTTAGTTGCAAGTCTCCAGCGCCAATTCTAAATCGTAGAAGAGCTCTCAAGTTTCCCTCATTACTCACTACACTTTCACAATCTTTTATGTTTTCTAATAGACTCCCATCATCTCTATGCCATAACAGAGGAATGTTTTGCATTCCATGAAATAAGACTGATTTTATTATAGGTATAAGACAATCTCTGTTTTCTCTAACGCTTTCCATTCTCTGTCTTCACAATTGACGTATGACCTCAAGTTCGCGTATGTCTTGTGTCGCCAAAAATGTTGCATCTGTTGATGTTTCAATGGGGTCTTGAGCTGAGAGAGGGTCTCGAGGCCACCATCTTTACCAGTAAGTTTAGCAAACTTTGTTAGTGGTTCAATCACAAGTTTCTTGGCTATAATGGATTTCTTTCCTCCAACCATTTTATTATTCACAAAAATTGAACATTTGATGCAAAGAAGTCCCTTTTCAACTTATGAGAACACCAGAAATGGATACCGTTCAAAGTGATTATTGTGCACTTGTCTGCGTTCAACCCATCCCCTCTTGTTGTGCTTGGAAGTAGGAAAGATATATCCTTTTTCAGGTTTCCTTGGAGCTGCGAGAAGCTTGGGTTTTATATCGTCACTAATATCAAAATAATTGCCAATATCGGTGGGATTAAAGGAATCAGTCGAACTTTGTTGAGGAAGTTTCGACGAAGTGCTGTGCTCTGCCTGTACATCTGGTGGTGTGTGTGCGCGGCTGAATGATGGCCGGAATCTTCAGATGTTTCTGCTTTTCTTTTTCTTATTACAGAATGATCCATTTTATTATACGGTTGCATAATAGGTAAATTAGATGCCAATTTTTCTCGAATAAGCACTTTATTCGCACTGAAAAATTCAACGCTAGTACATTTAGCACTAAAACACACATGGTCACACTCCACGCATTTCTAATATCGCTAAGCAATACACTGACTGAAGTTTGTGGTAATAGCCAATAATTGAAGTTGTTCACTTTTTATCACTTCCAAGTTATCGTGACGAGTGTAGCTTCCAAACTGACTTCATGGCAGCGACTGCTTCCCTTATATATGCGGCTCTGTTGTTTCGAGAACATTCACTGCCATAATTTTTGCTTCCAGACATTTATGGGGTGTGAACAAATACCTACTGTGTAAGCGACAAGCAAACTTATGATGGATAATAGACGGGCAAGTTTCCAATGATGACATCTGGCAATTTGTGTGTGTGGAACTTTTATTGTTGCTTCTATTCCTTTCTAATGAATTTAAAAGAGGGCCTATATACGAGTGTGGTTTAGAAAGTTCTCTGAATCATCACAAGAGTTCAGCACAAGAGGTCAGCACAAGTGCAACGAGTTGTTCACGTGGTATTCATTGTACTGTCGCCTGTAAAAATGTGCCACATCAGTGCTTTTGGAAGAGAGATGTGGCAGTGACGTGGCTCTGTTTCCGCGTAGTGATTTTGCAAATATTGGGGTGGGGAGGGGAGGGGGGGGGGGGGGGGAGAGAGGAGGAGGAATCTACATTTGAGCAGTGATTAAGTACTTCATAAAGAAATGTATGAAAGCAAAGGACATACATGCCGATTTCCAGAATACACTGGGGTACTCTGCTCCTTCACATTCAACTGCTGCTAAGTGGACAAATGGATTTGAATTTGGTTGGGAGAGCTTAGACAATGATCTGCGCAGTGGTCGGCCAACATGTGTCACTACACCTGAAATCATTGCAAAAGTGCACAAAATGGTCATGGAGGATCGCCGATTTAAAGTGCGCAAAACTGCTCACACTTGCCGTATGTAACCTCAAACAGTGTATAACATTTTAACTGAAGAATTAGAAATGAAAAAAAATTATCTGCAAGATGGGTGCCGCAACTGTTGACAATGGATACTGTGCGCCCGCAAACGTGCCGTCGCCATGGTAAAATTACACAAACTAAAGTATGAATTGTTGCCACACCTGTCTTATTCACCTGACATGGCTCCGTCAGACTTCCATCTCTTCCCAAAACTTAAAATTTTTCTTGGTGGGCGAAGATTCACTTGAAATGAAGAACTGATAGCCGGAGTTAACAACTATTTTGTGACCAGGAGGAAACTCCTTTTCGAGATGAGATCAAGGCACTGGAACATTGTTGGACCAAGTGCATTAATCTACAAGGAGACTTCATTGAAAAACAAAAGTTTCAGTGATGTAAGTACTTTTTTCTATTCTGTTCTGAGAACTTTTCAAACCATTCTCGTAGTAACAATGCGTTTTTAGTAATCTTCTCGAAAGTCACTATTACCAGAGATATACTTGTCAATAGTTTCCCATACCTAACTCTTAATACGAGTTAGGTATGAGATACTATTGTTAAGTTATTAGTAAAAATTTTGTCTCTTAATACTTTTACTGAGAAGTTACTATGAATTACTATTATTAACACTTCACAATCAACTGATCACTCTCACTCTTGACTAATCTTCCCACTTGCACTTCATACAACTAGGACTTTTGACTTATTCATTCTTTGGCCTTAATATTTCTGCTTCTGAATGTGAACTAGCTTCATATTCGGTGAATAGTCTGTATTTGCAATGCTACATATCGAAGGTTCTCTGTACAAGAAAACAGTAGAATAATCGCAACTTTTCTCAAACAAATCCCAGAGAGAATAAGATATCAAAATCACTAGAATGGCCACAACTTTTCTTTTATGTGTGTCTATCGACCTGCCAGCGCTTTTGTTTGGTAAGTTTCATCATCTTTCTTTTTAGATATATATACTCAAGTATATAGACATGAATTGCAGAACACAAAGCATAAAACAAATTTTATTTATGTATGTGCCATTACAGCTTCACATACCATTAAAATCTTTCTTAAAATAACAACATCCAGACATGACAGTTAAAAACAGCTTTTCATGAAGGCCAGTGTAATCAAATGATGGTCATAAAGCTGAAAATATACATTAACAGAGGGGAGGGGGGGGGGGGGGGGAGAGGGGTAGTGAAAATAAAAGCAATATTTGCTTAAGGAGCTAGCCACTACAATAATTAAATGTAAAAGGTATCATCTTGCCGAAGGTTTTATGCCATTAAAACTTAGTAACTGACAATTAGTATTTACATCATTTCATAAAAGAGATCATCATATATGTTGCTATTACGTAAAAATCAGCATATTGCTATCATGCTAGTTATTGCTGGAGTCCAAGACACTCTGTGTTGACATTAACTATTTTAATTTTATTGCAGTTACAGCCTGCTCCTTGAAAGGTTATTTGAACATGTAACTTTTGTGTCAAGTTATACAGGCAGCTGGCTACCACCAGCTAGCAGCCTTCGCCTCACTCATCAGTCCCTATTTTGCTACAGCACTGCGTATCCACATGTGTACACTATGTGTATGCTCAATGTTGCTATTCTTAAACATCCTAATGAACATTAGCTGTCCTGTCAACATGTACCACATTACAGCAACGTGATCTGTTACAAAATTATATAAATATTGGGTGTCGGTTACCAAGTTTAAATGGCATAATGCATTAGGTTAGAAGATACCTTTTACATTTAGTCCTCTCAGTGGATAGTTTCTTGGACCTTTTATTTTCACTGCCACTTCTCTACATTAATGTATATTTTTGCTGAATCACAATCCTTCAATTACAATGGCCACAAACTATGAAAAGCTCTTTAACTATGTCATGTATGGATGATGTTATTTTAAGAAAAATTTTATCAATGTGTGAAGCTGTAATGGCACCAACACTAATCAAATATGCTTCAACTCACATTCTTCAACCCCGCTACAATATTATGTGCAGTTCTGTAAGCAACTGTACGTTGCTAAAATGAGAAAAAGTCTGTTTTGTATATTATGTCTGAAGATGGCTAGATTGTTAAACAAAATTAGTAATCCAACCAAATGAAGAAAGCTTCATGTGCTATCTTGGAAAAACACACGCACACGCACGCTCCTGGTTGTTTATGTCAACCAACTTAACAAAACACTTTCTTTGGTGTTGTAGCTTCAGTTCTTAAACAGACCTTGCAATCCTTTCAGTGTAACTGTTCCAGACATTAAAACAACATTCAGCAGGGCTAATTTACAGTTACTGATTTAGTGTTCAGCTAAACACTAGCAGCTACAATGTAGACCACTGTGAATGCTGTTCACAAGCACAGATTGAGAGAATGAGTTAGTTGCTGTTTACAAGAAGCTAGAAGTTGCTCTGACCACTTAAGTGAGTAGAAGCTGCTTTAAATATATGCACTTGGTGAAACCTCAAATTGTGTACCAGACATACCACAGGTGCCTACAGTGGTATCTTCTCCAAAGGAGGTCTTCTGCAGAAAGTACAAGATCTCCACTCATATACTTGACTGGTGCGTCTACAGTACACCTTAAGGACCTGGAGAGGGAAGGCAGCAACCTAGACAAACTCTGGGTATAACAACCATCCAGACAATAAATGGAACAAACTGATCCAGTGAGACACTCCACCTGTTGAGAAACGTGATGTGTCCTGTGTCTGGGGAAGGCGAACATAAAAGGATAAGGGAAGGCAGTTAGAGCATACAGCCAATAATGATACCCTTTATTGAAATCCCTTAAAGAAAGGGCTGAATAGGATAGGAATGATCATCTTGTGTATGTCCTGGAAACCTCTCAGGTAACTGGGTGAAGACAGTTGCACTACTCACGTGGCTAGCTGTGTGTGGAATGTGCAAGATTTTTTTTCCCTTTTGTAGCTTAGGCAACTTCCATACATACCTGAAGAAGTCCAAAAGTATCAGTGTTAAGACCCAAAGAAATGGCCCCTCAAATGTGAGACTATTACGGTCAGAATCATCAACTGCAGAAGCATTTGCAAAGTCCATAATTTTTATCAGTCTGAAAATGCAACTGAGTTCATAATAAATATGTTGTTGTTGTGGTCTTCAGTCCTGAGACTGGTTTGATGCAGCTCTCCATGCTACTCTATCCTGTGCAAGCTTCTTCATCTCCCAGTACCTACTACAACCTACATCCTTCTGAATCTGCTTACTGTATTCATCTCTTGGTCTCCCTCTACGATTTTTACCCTCCACGGTGCCCTCCAATGCTAAATTTGTGATCCCTCGATGCCTCAAAACATGTCCTACCAACCGATCCCTTCTTCTAGTCAAGTTGTGCCACAAACTTCTCTTCTCCCCCACCCTATTCAATACCTCCTCATTAGTTACGTGATCTACCCACCTTATCTTCAGCATTCTTCTGTAGCACCACATTTCAAAAGTTTCTATTCTCTTCTTGTCCAAACTAGTTATCATCCATGTTTCACTTCCATACGTGGCTACACTCCATACAAATACTTTCAGAAAACACTTCCTGACACTTAAATCTATACTCGATGTTAACAAAATTTCTCTTCTTCAGAAACGCTTTCCTTGCCATAGCCAGTCTACATTTTATATCCTCTCTACTTCAACCATCATCAGTTATTTTGCTCCCCAAACAGCGAAACTCCTTTACTACTTTAAGTGTCTCATTTCCTAATCTAATTCCCTCAGCATCACCCGACTTAACTCGACTACATTCCATTATCCTCGTTTTGCTTTTGTTGATGTTCATCTTATATCCTCCTTTCAAGACACTGTCCATTCCGTTCAACTGCTCTTCCAAGTCCTTTGCTGTCTCTGACAGAATTACAATGTCATCGGCGAACGTCAAAGTTTTTACTTCTTCTCCATGAATTTTAATACCTACTCCGAATTTTTCTTTTGTTTCCTTTACTGCTTGCTCAATATACAGATTGAATAACATCGGGGAAAGGCTACAACCCTGTCTCACTCCTTTCCCAACCACTGCTTCCCTTTCATGCCCCCCGACTCTTATAACTGCCATCTGGTTTCTGTACAAATTGTAAATAGCCTTTCGCTCCCTGTATTTTACCCCTGCCACCTTCAGAATTTGAAAGAGAGTATTCCAGTTAACATTGTCAAAAGCGTTCTCTAAGTCTACAAATGCTAGAAATGTAGGTTTGCCTTTTCTTAATCTTTCTTCTAAGATAAGTTGTAAGGTCAGTATTGCCTCACGTGTTCCAACATTTCTACGGAATCCAAACTGATCTTCCCCGAGGTCGGCTTCTACCAGTTTTTCCATTCGTCTGTAAAGAATTCGCGTTAGTATTTTGCAGCTATGACTTATTAAACTGATAGTTCGATAATTTTCACATCTGTCAACACCTGCTTTCTTTGGGATTGGAATTATTATATTCTTCTTGAAGTCTGAGGGTATTACGCCTGTCTCATACATCGTGCTCACCAGATGGTAGAGTTTTGTCATGACTGGCTCTCCCGAGGCCATCAGTAGTTCTAATGGAATGTTGTCTACTCCCGGGGCCTTGTTTCGACTCAGGTCTTTCAGTGCTCTGTCAAACTCATCAAGCAGTATCATATCTCCCATTTCATCTTCATCTACATTCTCTTCCATTTCCATAATATTGTCCTCAAGTACATCGCCCTTGTATAAACCCTCTATATACTCCTTCCACCTTTCTGCCTTCCCTTCTTTGCTTAGAACTGGGTTGCCATCTGAGCTCTTGATATTCATACAAGTGGTTCTCTTCTCTCCAAAGGTCTCTTTAATTTTACTGTAGGCAGTATCTATCTTACCCCTAGTGAGACAAGCCTCTACATCCTTACATTTGTCCTCTAGCCATCCCTGCTTAGCCATTTTGCACTTCCTGTCGATATCATTTTTGAGACGTTTGTATTCCTTTTTGCCTGCTTCATTTACTGCATTCTTATATTTTCTCCTTTCATAAATTGAATTCAATATTTCTTCTGTTACCCAAGGATTTCTATTAGCCCTCGTCTTTTTACCTACTTGATTGTCTGCTGCCTTCACTACTTCATCCCTCAGAGCTACCCATTCTTCTTCTACTGTATTTCTTTCCCCCATTCCTGTCAATTGTTCCCTTATGCTCTCCCTGAAACTCTCTACAACCTCTGGTTCTTTCAGTTTATCCAGGTCCCATCTCCTTCAATTCCCACCTTTTTGCAGTTTCTTCAGTTTCAATTTGCAGTTCATAACCAATAGATTGTGGTCAGAATCCACATCTGCCCCAGGAAATGTCTTACATTTTAAAACCTGGTTCCTAAATCTCTGTCTTACCATTATATAATCCATCTGATACCTTTTAGTATCTCCAGGCTTCTTCCACGTATACAACCTTCTTTTATGATTCTTGAACCAAGTGTTAGCTATGATTAATTTATGCTCTGTGCAAAATTCTACAAGGCGGCTTCCTCTCTCATTCCTTCCCCCCAATCCATATTCAACTACTATGTTTCTTTCTCTCCCTTTTCCTACTGACGAATTCCAGTCACCCATGACTATTAAATTTTCGTCTCCCTTCACTACCTGAATAATTTCTTTTATCTTATCATACATTTCATCTATTTCTTCATCATCTGCAGAGCTAGTTGGCATATAAACTTGTACTACTGTAGTAGGCATAGGCTTTGTGTATATCTTGGCCACAATGCGTTCACTATGCTGTTTGTAGTAGCTAACCCGCACTCCTATTTTTTTTATTCATTATTAAACCTACTCCTGCATTACCCCTATTTGATTTTGTATTTATAACTCTGTAATCACCTGACCAAAAGTCTTGTTCCTCCTGCCACCGAACTTCACTAATTCCCACTATATCTAACCTCAACCTATCCATTTCTCTTTTTAAATTTTCTAACCTGCCTGCCCGATTAAGGGATCTGACATTCCACGCTCCGATCCGTAGAATGCCAGTTTTCTTTCTCCTGATAATGACGTTCTCTTGAGTAGTCCCTGTCCGGAGATCCGAATGGGGGACTATTTTACCTCCGGAATATTTTACCCAAGAGGACGCCATCATCATTTAATCATACAGTAAAGCTGCATGTCCTCGGGAAAAATTACGGCTGTAGTTTCCCCTTGCTTTCAGCCATTCGCAGTACCAGCACAGCAAGGCCGTTTTGGTTATTGTTACAAGGCCAGATCAGTCAATCATCCAGACTGTTGTCCCTGCAACTACTGAAAAGGCTGCGGCCCCTCTTCAGGAACCACATGTTTGTCTGGCCTCTCAACAGATACCCCTCCGTTGTGGTTGCACCTACGGCCATCTGTATCGCTGAGGCACGCAAGCCTCCCCGCCAACGGCAAGGTCCATGGTTCATGGGGGGGCATAATAAATAATCAGGCTAAAAAGTGAAACCAAGAACGCCAAGACATGTTTATATCTGAAGGAAAGGCTAATATTTGTCGCAGTAAACAAGAAACTCAAATCCACCATGACAGAAATTGAAGCAGCATGTGAGTTGGAGTAGGCGAGCATCCTTAACCAGTGTGGCATGAATTATTTCTATCTTTCTATCGTTCTATCGTCTGACTCACCCTTACAGATGACAAAGTTTTAAGAGAAACTCTTGAGTCACTAACACATATGTTCCCAAATCATACTCTTATCAATGGAGCAGACTTTAAACAGCCAACGATCAAATGAGATAAACACAGTTTATGGATATGATATGCAAGTTGGGATGGCAATCATTAAAATAAAGGTGTTTTCATGAAATTTCCGCGTACAGTGTTCTCCTCCAAATGCAAAAATATTTTGTTAATACACACCTACACTGTGAGAAATGATCATTGTAATACGATAAGATGAATCAGAGTTCACACGGAAAGTTTTTAACTTATTTTTCTCATGTGCTGCTAGAGAGAGGAATGGTGGAAACATAAATGTGAAAGTGGTTCAATGAACCTCTGGTAGGCACTAAAGTGTAAATTTCTGTAGATGTACCTTTTTGCTTACTAACCCTGTCAGGACTGTATCACTACTTGTAATGACCACCACCACAGCTGTAAAATTTATACGTTCATCACCACAGATATTTGGCTGTTTCTTGCAAAAGTGTTGTGATTCCTGAGATTGTGGTTACAATGGGAACTTAAAACACAGCAGCTTTTTCCGAATCTGATTTCAATTGTATACTGATGTGTGAATAATGTGTCTTGCTTCCAAACATATCGTCTGGTTGCTACCCACTCACTGTCTATTGCTCGTCCTGTAATTTACTGACATCTGTTAATACTATCTCTGTGACAAGCCTTGCCACTAATTTATTCTCGCAGTAACGATTACAGTTAGTACGATTTACTTAATCTGTTATACATTTCATGAAGGATTAACTTTCCTCCTTCAACATTTTCACCCAGTCTTCTAATACTGGAACAGGGGCTAAATTTCTTATTTGCAATCCACTTAGTAAATCATCACACTCTCTTATAATCAAAGGAAATAGTGATCTGGGTGTAGAGTCAAGTGACATTTTTTGAAGAATATTTTCAATTCAAGTGTTACCCGTACGTAACCATAATTAAAGTTTGTATACAGTAACTGTACACGTATGAGAACTTTTGTTGCAAAACTGTTCAAATACAAAGATAATTTGTGAGATGATAGCACTAAGTTCCATTTCCTCCTGTTTTTCACAGAACTGTCGAACTGTGAGCAGAGGAATACTCTTGTTGTAGTGGCTAGTTCGTCGTTTCTCACATATTCCTTGCATTAGTGCCACACAAGTCAAATGTCACGTGATTACTCAAGCAAAAGTCAATACTGTAACAAGCACTTTGAAGTATCGGGTAATCTTGATACTGTTTAAATGCGAATGTCATTTGCAAACCCCTGCCCTTCCGAAGTCCTCAAAATAAATCTGCACATGACCCCAATAGCCAAAGCTTGACCTGCAAATTTAAGATAAACCCTACATACTCTATTCAACAACATAAAAATATTTTAATTGGATAGATAAAAAATCTACCCACCAAGCAGTGGCAAAAAACACACATAAAAGAAGGTTATAATTAGACAAGCTCTTGGAGACAGTGGCTGTTGCAGGCAGAACATTTGAAGGTGAGGAAGAGGGGTGAAGGAAAGTGACTGGAGAAGTCTAGCAAAAGGGGTAGATTTCAGTAAAGCCAACCAGAACTGTGGGTCAGGGGAGACTTACCAGACAGGACGAGAAGGAAACACTGATAGTTTGGGACCGCACCAGACGAGATTTGGAAACCTGAAAGCTTAAAGGTGTAAGGCAGGGTTATATGCAAGACAGAGATTCTGATAATACATCATGCACAAGTTAGAGTGTATTGCATGCAACAGAGATGGGAGGGCGGGGGCAAAAAACGGATGGGTCAGAAAATGAAAGCAGTAGAAAACTAAAACAGAGTTAAGAAAGCAGTAGTTACTGCAAAGAAATTCTGAGACAGGAGAAATTAACAATTTAAGGCCAGGTGGGTGATTGGAACCAAGGACATGTAGCCCTAGTTTTCACCAGCAGAACTCTGAGAAACTGGCATCTGGGGAAAGACTCCAGATGCTATACAACGTGAGTCTCAGCCTCAGCACCTGTTTGAACACACACACACACACACACACACACACACACACACACACACCATCTGGATTCTTCCCCCAATGCCTGCTTCTGTGAACTCTGCAGGTGGAACTATGACAACATGTTCTTTGTTCTCACCACCCACCTGGCCTTAATTTACATTAATTTCTTCTGTCTCAGCATTTCTTCACAGTAACTACTCCTTTCTTCACTCCATTTTAAGTTTTTTTTTTTTTTCAGCTGCCATTTTCTGATTTGTCTATTTTTCACTGTCACCTTCCCATCTCTGTTACATGTAACACACTTACCTTTCACTCTTATTAAATCATGCACAATGTTTTATGAGAATCTCTGTCTACCATATTACCCTGTCTTTAGGCTCTCAGGTTTTCAAATCTCTTCCTGTGCAGTCCCCAACAATAAGTCTTTGCTTCTCATCCTGTCCAGTAGATCTCCACTGACAAGCATTTCTGGGTGACTTTTCCAAAATCTACCCCTCTACCTAGACCTCTCCAGCCCTTTTCCTTCACCCCTCTTCCTTCCCCTTCAGCATGTCTGCCTGAAGGAGCCACTGACTCCAAAAGCTTGCCTAATTATAACTTCCTTTATGAAAGTTCTGTTGCCGCTCGGTGAGCACAACCTACAGAACCAGTATTAACTTAATGTAATACAATTCAATAATTTAATCTGCAAATTTAATACAGCCCTGTATTTTTCGAATGATGATTGGGAATTATCCTCATCTTATAGTACGATAAATACAGTATTTCTTAATAAGTTTTGTCAAGGAAGAGTTCGGTTAACAGTACACTAGAAAAAACAAATTTGGATATACCAAAGCACTACATATCAAGAACAGGGAAGTCAACTAACTCAAGATCTGCAATGAATTATCACTTTCACTAACAACTCTTAAGCTGTAAAACTGGAGATTATGGCACAAGAAGGAAGCAGGGGGAACCAAGTAAACACAATTTGAAATAAGCTTATGTTGATGCTCAAGACCTGATTAGTTGTGAGAACATGTCACACTGTCACTGCGACTACTTAGGCATATATTTTTAAGCTACTTATGTTATTAGGAAACATACAAATACTGTTGGCTTGGAAAAATGTGCTCACTGTTTCTCTCAAACAATTTTGGATACCAATTTGGTGACAAAGACGCTGAACAAAAGTTGCATTTAAATTCTGCAAATGTGCCAAGAGTGGCAATATTTAGTTTATGTACCAATGCTGGGACCACTGAAAACTGCGTTGCTGGGCAGAGATGGTGTATGCTACCTCTAATGATCTGTAATACAACACAGCTCCAAGCCCTTTACCAGAAGTTTGCTGTGAGCCCAGTTTGGGGCTGTTGACTCACCAGTCCACAGTCGTAGCTAAGATTTCTGACATTGCAGAGACATGTGTCACTGTGTAACCCAGAAGTAAATATATTTAGATGTGTGTTTTGATGAGGCTCTGAGAGCTGATTTTGCTGATTGTGTCCTCACTTGGCTAGACTGAATGAGCTGTTATGTTCACTAGAAACATTTGTAACATGTTTGTTACATGAACAAGCTGTTAATATAATCAGGTTACATGCCACAGTGAATGAACAACACATATTAATGGGTGAAACTATTCCGGATCAGTTATGGTTTAGATTTACTTACCTGTTATGAATATGTACACAGTAGCCAGTAGGTACTAATTTGAAATTATGTGCTGTTTTAAAATTTTTTGCTTTGGAAGAGGCTCCTGACCTATTTCAGCTGCAAGTGCAGGTAAATCTTTTAAGTATTGGTTAATTTTGATGTAAACTATATGGAAAGATGGTGACAGGTCATTCAGCTAGAACTGTGATTTAACCAGTTCACATCTGTAACACAGCTAGGTCTGAGCATTATTGTCTAGGATCCAAGCCTGGAACCACAGAAGTTATTGATCAAAGCGTAGCGATCTTTCTTAAACAAATATTTTAAGATTGCGTTATATAAATGTCCGCTTCTGCAAGCGTTCTGATGTTTTGTTTTAATCACTGGTTTCACTACCATTAAACTAGTTTCAAGTATGGCGTTGTAACAGTTGTTAGGCTGCTTCTCAATTCTTAAAATATTAAATTAAAATTGTGTGTGAACCTTGTTTTTACAGTTCTTGATGCTTTTGATCTTGTTCCCATTTACAATATACTTCGTAACATCACTGCAAGTGTTTAAACTGCTATAATCCGCAATCATGTAGGAAGACAGCCCAATTTTAAGCCCTTCTGCACATCCCTGTCCGTTAACGGCTGGCAGCCCGTAAGATTCATTCTCTTTCCAAATGGTTACCAGCAAGTTACATATCTCCCTCTCCCCCTCCCCCCTCTTAACAATATGCTATGAATGTGTATCTGTAAATGTTTTAGTTCAATTAATGGAAAAGTCAGGTGACGGCAATAAGCATGAAGTGCTTCACCAGCAGACAAGTGGGATTATTTACTGCATTTGTAACTTCATCAAACGTAAACTTGAAAGCAGGACTCTTACTGCTGACATTTTAAGATATAAGAACGGACTGCAGAAGCATGTGGTGTTAACAAGATCACTGTAGAGAAAACTCTAAACAAAGTGTCAGAGCAGTAGAAACCTTACGAAGTTTGTTTTGTGTAGCCTGAAAAGGGTAGAAATCAAAGGAAACCGGGATCACAAATGGGGTTTTGACAAGAATGTTTTATTGAAGTGTCCCGTGTAAATGGTAAATACCTGGCATAACGAAAACTTGTGACAATTATGCATGAGAATATTGGCTTCAAAGGTAGTGCTTCGTCACAATTACGCCTTATAGAGTAGAAGCAGAGGGGATTGCACTTTGGGTTCGTTTTGTTGTGTATTACATTTTTACTTGTAATGCAGTCCAAACTGAAATAAATGACTATTATTGCAAGCAGCTTCAATGACCTTGTCACTAAACAGTTGCAATTTTGAGAAATATTTTATATGACGTCTTCACAAAGCTGTGTCAGGTGTTCTCGCCTTCCAACATCAAGCGGACTAAAGCTGTGGAGCACTGGACACGTCATAGTCAAGACGTGAGGTAAGATTTCTCTGAAGACTACTGACTGCAGTCCGTTCTAAAATGAATTATTCGGGTCATACATCTGAATGCTATAAAACAATGTACGATAGGCAAATGAATCCGATCATTGTCTTCAGCAACACAGTTCAGCAACATGGACTGTGTGCCTGCTCTCTGCTGCCACACATGTGCAGATCTCATTCCCTCAATGCTTTCCTACAGCACCACCTCTGTACGCAGAAGCGCCATCCTACTTGACGCAGGCTATGGTTGGGCTCAAGTTAAATTCTGAGACAAGTTTATGTTGCACAGACGCTCTAATAAACAATCTGTTCACATTACTGTGATTTGCTATGTACTGTCAAACTGTTAATTTTATAAATTTACATTTTTTTCAATTTTTAACAACTCAAAAAACAGATCCCAGCTTTCTGCCCTACTGTCCAATACCACCACACAGGGACCCTATTTGTCTTCCTGAAACCCATCCTCTCAATGGAACTGGGGAGACACTGTAGCACAGCCTACCCTAATGATATGAACTAAATGATAAGGCAATGTATTGCGAGGGGAGAATATTTCCACTAAGATGTTGAGAATGGTGGATAACATTAAGTTTCAGATGGAAACAACAGCATCTGTTTAAGTACCAGTTATGGTATTTATTTGTGGCAATAATTTAGTAATTAAGTACACAAGCTACCTACCCTGGTAATACACATATACTAGTGGAAGCCCAGGATGGAATAACAACGGGGGAAGGATAGATTGCTATTCACCACATGAAGGAGGCATAGGGTTACGGACGGTGCGAACGCTCATGGGTGCTAGCAGTCACTGCCATAGTGCCCAGAGACACTAGCCACCACACATGCACTAGTAGTAGTAGTAGTAGAAGAAGAAGAAGAAGAAGAAGGAGTAGTAGTAGTTTTTCGACTAAACAATGATGCTACACAGTATTAGCAGGGAACACAGTAACTTTAGATGCGCTCACAAATTGTGAAAGCTGAACATTGGCAATTTGTAATGTGTCTGATGGGTATAGTACACACTAAACATTTGTTGACAGTAAATTGCAACTCTGTTTCTAAAAATAATTGTAAAAAGCACCCTGACAGCACGCCTGATAAAGCCATAGGCTTTTAAAGTTTGACAGTCCTATTGAAAATAAGTACTTTTTAGGCCCATGCATAAGTTAAAACAGATGTCGAGTTTCGATCTTTATTTGTGTAGTAGATGCAGTCTTGTGAAATCCGATGAATCTTTTGAAACAACCTGTATCTTGCAATCTCAGATCCTCCTTTTATTACAAGATGTTCTTCACCCTGGAATCTGGCTGGGGTACTTTAAAAACATTGCAGAATTCTAAGTTGAGATTCCTAGACCAGAATTTGAAAATCCACCACCAACAGAATGTGAGCCCAATGGCACAGGCCCACTATATTTTTGAATATGTATAAAAATAAAATAGCTATGGAAAACATCAGAAAATAAATAGCTTACCTTCTTAGTGAAACGAGGAGTTTTTATTTCTATGAATGCTGCGACTACTGCCCTCATATATGAACGAGGATTGTTGAAGGTCACACGGCCAGAGCCTATTGGATACTTGTATTTGTCTGTGTCAATGCCTGAAAATTACCAAGTAAAATAAATTATTCCACTTTAAAAACAGAAAGATAAAAATTTGGTTGCTCAAAGCCCTAAGTACCTAACACAAAATTAAAGTTTTTTTAAATCTCTGTGTCATCAAGTGTTCTCTGTGCCATCAAGTGTGGCTGCATCAGTTTTATTAGCGCCAGCAACGACAATGAGTAAGGTCAGTGTAAGACGCTACCACCATGTCGTTCTGGGATAAAACTGGAATTTGCTCCCTCGCTGCAACACAGATTATTAACCCACATAGCAAAACTCCAAACCTCATCACGAAATGGTGCATACTATGTATGTAACTATTTACTCTTATTTTAGTTCGATGTCTCATCAAACAGGTAACAAAACTCCATAGGAGCACAGTACAATCTCTGAAAAATGGTGCTGGTGAAGTCTTAGGATTGATTTTTAACAGTTCATTTAACTAAGCAAGCAGCATAAAACCACGCAAGTAAAAATATGAGGCCCAGTAGAAACCCTTGGATGACAGGAGATTTTGAATTTAAATGACGAAAGGAGAAAATATATATATGTAACAAATGAAGTGGACACGGCTCAAAAATTAGAGAAAAAGTGCAAAAGAGCAAAGTAGGATTGGTTAATGGATAAATGAAAATCTGTAGAAGCGCACACATACTTAGGAGAAATAAAGATTCCACCTACACAGGAAACTAAATAAATCCTCAATAGAAGAAAACAATGCATCAGGATTGAGAACTTAGGTGGCAAGCAAGTACTAAGCAAAAAAAAAAAACGGAACTCTAGTTCTGAGACTCTAAGGCAGAGTTAAAGCATATCCTCGATGTTATTCAATTTGTACATAAAGCAAGCTTTAAAGGTAACTAACAGATATTTGGAAAGGGAATTTAAGTTGGAGGAAGAAATATAAAGGTTCACAAACGATATTTTAATTCTGCCACACACAAAAAAAACTTGAGACTTTCGTTCAAAAGAATGGATAGTATCTCAAAAAGAGATTCAGCAGCAGTATAAGGAAAAGAATAGCACACATGGCCATCATCTCTGGTAGCAGTCACAGCTGCCAGAGATTGCGGTATTTTCTGTGTGCACTCGCGCACGCAGAGAGAGAGAGAGAGAGAGAGAGAGAGAGAGAGAGAGAGAGAGAGAGAGAGAGAGAGAGAGAGAGAGAGAGAAGACGAAGAACACCAAGGCAAACAAAATGCAAAGAAAGAGTGATAAGGAGTTAACATGGAGGGAGAGTCGAGGCCTTTGAGAGAAGGCCAGATGCCCTCCCTCTCGCCAGCTGATGACAGCTTAGACCACGTGATAGCAAGATCACTCTTAAGTAGTGCGAACACACAAATACGAAAACTTAATGGTTTAAATTAATATACATATTGTTGCTACAAGAAAAGCAAAGCTTTCACATATATTGGTCTCTAAGATTAATAAGCTGCAAGAGAAGCTAAGCTTCCACATATAATGTTTATCTCTTTTGTGCGTGTTACACTTTAAGAGACATCACATAAATGTGCCAGTAAAATTTTTAATAACGACATAAATGTCTGATCTTCTGGGCTCTAAATTCTTCTAGATGGTCGTCCCCAAAAAGTTGATTTTTCAATGAGAGTCAAACACTCCGATTTAAGAAATTCATCATACATTCTCGCACATAGTTCATCTTGCATAAAAGGAAATTAATTAACTTTCAAAGTAACACTTTTCAAACCACCATTCCCAATATTTTCCTGTGACCTGTTAGGAATAGGTTCGGTTCAGCAGTTGCCAGAGCGCGCCAGATAACAGGTGTCACTGCAATTGCGCACCTAGGATGATGCAGGAAGGCCATATGTTTGTACGTATAAGACATTAAAAGATATTGCATTAAAACGAATCTAATGTAAACAGGTGCCATGTCACACTCATCACAGGCAATTTGTTGTTAAGAAGCATTGCATAATCTTCCTAAAGCCTTTGACATACTTTGATGTTGGCAGACACTTGTATGAGCACTGTGGTGTTGTATACAGCGCATTTCCTTTGTGACTAAGTTGCCCTGATGCCACCCACTCTGATCCGGGCCTCTCCCAATGGGTACTATCCACCCACAGCAAAAGCCACCTGGCACGATGACCATTTCTGGAAGTCCTAATACCCCAAGAAGGTGGGCATCTACTCCTTGGCTGTGTGTGGGGAGTTTTGCAGCTCAGGCATCAGCAGTGCGATCCCTGTGTTGTCCAGGGGACACCACCAAATGGGTACATGACGGCCCTACTACAACAGACTGACTACTGTGCTGGATACTGGGCATACAGAAATCCAATATTGTCATGGGAGCGAAAGAGGTCAGTGGGCAATGGGCAATGGAAGATGACATATCCCAGAAGATGTCTTCATCTAAATGTTTAACTGCAGGTGGAGGTGCAAAGTCATGACAAAAAGAGGTGCAGGAGATCAAATCAAACGGCACTACAGATAACTTGTGCACCACGTAAGGCATCCTTCCCAAACGACCTGCACTTTTGTAGAATTTTAAAGTGGAAGGTCAAGCCATAAAATGGAATCTGAACTTACAGGGCCAAAACTGGTGACTCCTTTTAGTCACCTCTGACAGGCAGGAATACCATTGGCCTATTCTAACCCCCAGACCCACTTGGTGTTACAGTGAAAGGTGTCCAAATCTAACAAGTGGTGGTTTTCCTTCTGTAGCCAATGGCAGTTTAATTGAGTAGACTTCAAGCCATGTACACACTAAGCTTGAAACATGTTTCGCACTACTTGATATGGACACCGTTTGGAAACATCTTTTGGAACACTGTATTCTATCCGTAGCAGTGTCAGTACAGATCAATGGAAACAGTATTTCAGGCCAGCTAACACATGTCACCGCCGTGCAGCGCAAGTGTGTTTATGTGTCGCACTGTGTCGTCTGTTGTATAGAGTTGTCACGCGTGTTGCGATTTATTAAATTTTTGTGGGTGGAGGGAGGGTGATACCATTTATACCAGAAATTCAAAATCATTAGATGATACCCAAGAGAAATTACGAAAACTAGATCTTTCTTCCATACTCCGTTACCATACGTAGCAAGTTTTTCCCCACCAGCTGTTCTACAGTATGTTTTCACTCACCCAAGACAATGACTGTATGCAAATCAAGTTATTTCTTACAACTAATCCAATTTTACCAACCATTAACAACTACTATACAAACTCTCCATCAAAATAATATTGTAGTTTTAAAACAAATTACAAAATTCTTTGATAAATGCAACCTTATTCTGTAAAATTACGAAACACAAATGGTCATCGACTTAAGGGCACGTCATTATAAATTAATAGAAAAAGAATGATCAGCAAGAATATCTTTTATTTTGTTTCCATGAACTTTCATGTATTAATAATGCAGCAGCACATATTACAGTTTCCTCATCTCCAGATCTGACACAGTACACAATACGGAAGCGATACAACAAATAGCGTCGCAGACAATGCGAGTAAACTGAAAAACGTTTGCTCCCGGTGTGGACAGAAACAGAGACAAGAAACGAAGTCATAAACAGATGTGATACACTGTAGGAAATAATGTTTTTCAATGAAAACATATTTCCAATGGCCACGGGGACATAGCTCCACACTACTTTTTGCAGTTGTGATGTTACTAGTGGGCTTTCAACTATAAACTTTTGCGAGCATTTGTAAACAACCCTTCCGTGAACTGTGTGCATTTAGATTATTCATTTCCTTCGTAGTGTGTGATGTATGTGCACAGTATGTCACTTCAAAACTAAGGATGAAATAAATGTTTGCCTGTATTTCTGAATGTGTGGCTATTCCCTAGATGACAGCTTACATTACTGTGAGTTAAATGAGCAACAATAAAATTCATATTTATTGTTTCACAAATACTTCACGTTTATTTTCAAATATGTGGCGATTTCTGAGTGTGCTTTTAGGCAGGAACCTAAGACGATAGCTTAAATTGCTGCAAGTGAAACGATGAGCAATAACATTCACATTCCTCCTCGTCACAAAAATTTTTCATACTGCGCAACCACAAATGTATTCCTCTAAACAGTTGTTGCCACAACTCAGATTCTCCTGTCACTAACACACCCATACACGTCAACAGGACACTAAAGCGATCAATAAATCTATAGCCTCATTCCTTATCACTACCATGCTACGATTACATCAGTTCCTGCAAAACTTAGTGTGAAACGTACTCGACCCATAATCATTGTGCGGTGAAGCTAAACACTGCAAGTTGTGTTGGCAAAGCTGACAGATTACGTCAGCATTTCCTCTCTCACGTCTCCCCTCTCCGTGACTGCCTAAATATTCTGTTAACTTTTCCATCACCCACAGTACCAACCGTCTGCCTTTTGTGTCACTTATAACTCGTTTGGTCACGTCAAATGTTAATAGCAAGGAAATGGGATGAAGTAAAGTGAGATATCTAGAGGTTTTTGCAAAAAAAGGGTATTACTTTTGTAAAAATTATGTCTGGTGTGCCCTGTCCTGCAACTGAAAATGTTCATTATGTGCAATCTTTTAGAGCTAAAAACTATTCCTGTATTTTATGTATTTCAGCATATTTTTTAATACTCTGTCCTATCTTCATTGATACTTTTGGGCAATAGATACTCATCAGTGATGTGATACACTACATTGCGAAGAATTCTTTCTCTGAAGACTCACGAAGAGACCCAAAAATGGTGCACAATACCCACTTGCAGCAAACAGATGCAGAAAAGGAGAGAGTTTCAAGATGTGTCTACAGAATAAAATCTAGGGAGCATACATAAGCTTTGGCTTCATAATTATATTTTGTAGGTTGGACACTTGTATGTCTAAAGTGAAGATGTACCTAAGGGAAGCCAAGAAAGTGCAAAATGTTTTCCACGACAGGCAAGCTCTCTTGCAGAAACTACAAGAATACGTAATTTGTACTGTGACTCCTGTGGACAGCTAAACAGGAATATTAGTATTACCTTAATCCTATAATTTGCCCAACAAAGATTAATGATTAGAAGCGCGCGCATGCGTGTGTGTGTGTGTGTGTGTGTGTGTGTGTGTGTGTGTGTGTGTGTGTGTTTTTGTTGTGTGTGTGTGTGTGTGTGTGTGTGTGTGTGTGTGTGTGTATGTGTGTGTGTGTATTGGGCAACCAGAATCTGCAAAGCAATACGACACACACTTTGTAATGAATAGAGTAACTAATGAGGACTTTCTCATCCTCAGTTTTGGAAAATATATCAAAAACCCAAATACATCTGCAAATGGAGAAAAAGCAAACTAGCTTAATATTCACTTGTGACAGCTCAAAGTTCAAATATTTTCAGCAGTTACACTCCTTTTTCTTTTTTAATTGTTGAAAGTCTTACAGATTTTAAATTCATGATAAAAGGAAAGGTAGTTCATTATAACATGTTCATTTTCCTCCAAGACAAACTGTGGTGCCAAGTATCTGACTTACACACAAATACTGATTAGGTACCAATCACTGAGCTAACAAATTATAAAAAGTAGAAATACGCATGGAAATGAAATAATGTGATGACAATGTAATTGTGGAATAGGAACGCCACCAAAAATACAAACTACATTAGTAATAACAGTATTACCTCAAAATTTGGCAAGAACTATGTTACAATGCAAAGGAGTGGAAATGGTCACAAGCATGAATTTAAAAAAAATCTGGAAACTTTAGCCTTTGGTAGATAATATAACCTCGTTTGTGCAAGAACTCACCTACATATATCACACCTCCAAAAAGGTCATTCATTATTTTCGCCAAACCCTCAGCATTTAGCATTCCATGAAGAGCACCAACAAATACAGTTTTCTGTGGGTCCAGCTTCTGTGAAGTGTACTTTATGTAGTTACTATCACTTAACAGCCATGGGATTACCTGGACCTGCAACACATTTGCAATAATGAGTCTAAAGGACAAAGAGGAAGTAAACATTAAATATTCACATGTAAGTAAGTTACAGCATTTACTATAGTGGTTGCAGCATAGTTAAGTGCACAGCTTCAATGTGAGTCTACAGGGTGACAATTATGGAGCTAACCGGGGAGGGGGAAGTACGAACTATGGTGTGGGCACACTTTATTTAACATATAAATGTCACTACAGGTATTTGGATTTAGGTTATGACATGTTCAACATGCCTGTCATCACTTGCGGTGATGTGGCACAGACGAATAGCTATGTTCTCCACGACCCACTGTAATATCTGAACATTGATGCTGTCGATGACCTCCTGAATGGGTGTTTTCAGCTCAGCAATGGTTTTGGGGTTACTGCTGGGCACCTTGTCTTTATTATGGCCCCACAAAAAAGAATCTCACATATTCAGATCTGAGGAATGTGACGGCCAATCGAAGCCCACACCAGTAGCCTCTGGGTATCCCAGGGCCAGAATGCAGTCCCCGAAATGCTCCTCCAGGAAATCGAGCACTCTCCTGCTTCAATGGGGTTGATTTCCATCTTGCACGAACCACACATCGTCGAAATCAGGGTCACTTTTGATAATGGGGATGAAATCACTTTCAAAACCTTCATGTACCATTAGGTAATCGCCATGTCATCAAGGAATATCGCACCGATTATTCTGTGATGGGCACTGTACACCACACCGTCGCCCGTTGAGAGTGAAAGGAGGTCTCGTTTGCAAAATGCCGATTCTGAATCCCCCCAAATGTGCCAATTTTGCTCACTGATGAACCCATCCAAATGTAAGTGGCCTTTGCCACTAAACCAAACCATACAGCAAATACTAATTCCCATCATGCCCCCACAGCCAACCAGTCAATTTGAACGTCTTAGCACAAATCATTCGGAAGTTATCATGATTTTATTTCATATAGTTCACTAATTGCTATCTTTTACTTTCTACACAGATATGACAGCACACAAAACATTTCAGTCTTCAGGAAACTTTTTGCAGTGGATGTATCTACCATTATAAAACATTGTGTTATCAGTCATGTCCACAGCAAAGAAAATTGTGCCATGCAGTGTGACCACGCTGAAAAGGTACGGTTACTTCTTTGCATGTTTCTCTACTCTGAGATGTTCCTGCTGAGCACATGCCTGGCTGCCTCAACATGGCAACGTGCAGTTCGACTGTTGAAGGTAGTAAAACTTTCTGAAGAATTCTGACTCCTCTGTACAATGTGTATGTTCAACAGTTCAGGCTGAATGTGTTGAAACAGAATACTTTGCACTTTCATTGAAATGTCAGTTGAGAACACTGCACCTAATTGCAACGTCACAGTTTTACAGCAGAAACTCTAGAGTAGGGTGGACATCAAGTCACCTCAAGGAAAAACAGTGGCATTAATACCCTGGACATCAGCTTTAGCATTGCGGAAGATTGAAGAAATGTCACATTACAAGAACAGGTAGATGACCGCCAATTGTCTCTCAGTTAATGCTCTTTTCACGATAATCTGGGCAATACATCTAGTTTTTATAAGGACAATACACCTTCACAGGTTTCTTTTTTAACTAATTCTGTGAACATAAACAATCAAACTAATCTACATTTCCAACAGAGTAAGGAAGTTACAAAGCATGGGTTCTCTTTCTCCTACTTGTACATCACCATAGCGTAAGGGAGTTAACTTCACAATAAGAGTAGCATAAGAGGGGCAGAAATCTGACTGGAAAAGTGTGGTGCAGTGAGCTACTAGTGAAGTGAGAGCAAAGTCATACTGCATAAATTACAGGAAATTGTTGTATAAAGGTTCTCAAACATGTACCTAACATTTAGTGTAAAAGAATCCTGCAGGTTTTTGAAAGATTCTGTACACAACCCAGCCCAACTTTTCCTGTTTTGAAAAAGAATGTCATACAAATGGCTTTATGGAAGTGTGTTTTAATTTAACCCTCTGTTACTCGCACAAAAATTCATGACATGGTCACTTGTGCGGATGACAGGTGTCATCCACAAAGCAAGCAGTCTATTTGTATACTTTGAATGGTCTTTATGGCTGGTTTTATGATTTTTTTATTAAATCTAACTCTAATACATTTAATATTTGCACACAGTATAATATATTCTAACATTTGAAACAGTTCGGCCATTTAAAGAACAATATCTTCAGCTGAATTACTGGCATTAGATGGTCCCTCTAGTTGCTTATCGATTTACGGTTCTAAATTCAAAGTGTAAGCTGTTTTTACATCAACCAAAGCAAACACTTTCAACCCATACTTTGCTGGTTTGCTAGGGATATATTGCCTGAATGGAATGGGCAGTTTCCTCTACATGCCAAAAGCTGTTCGTCAACAGTAAGATATTCAATAGGTGAAAAACATTTTTGGCAATTGTTCGTGAATAGTTCAAGCACCTCTCTGATAGGAGCCAACTTGTCAGTCTATCTGCAAACACCTCTATCATGGATATTATCACACCTAAGACATATCAACAGAAGCCTGAATTGGTTTTCACTTATGCATAAATAACATAATTCAAGTCCGTTACCCCTTTCAGTTATCCCACAATTTCGATATACTCTTCCTAGAACATCTCTAAGATCCACACAGATGTAACAAACCAATGAAAGCTCTGATCTCTATCACATCTGTTTCTTTAGCATCCCTTTCCCTAGAGAAGTTACCATGAACTTCAGTGATGGATATATTAATGCATGATGCGATAATGTTTATTATGTTTTCATCCAACAAAAAAATTCAGAATTTCTATTTCTGTCTTTTTTTATATGAGCTTGATTTTTTGGTCCAGGCAAATGCGTCATATTACAAGATCTGCTAACAATGGTAGGATTTTTATTTTTCCTCTGTTTAGTTACTCCATCTTTCCCCAAAACAAATGCATCCTCTTGAGTTACTTCTTCCTGTGACTCATATTCACCATTCTCTGGCACTTTTTCTGTTCCTGAATCATGACCGCTTTCATGAGGACAGTCCTCAGTCTGAGTCAGCACTATCACTGTGAGCATCTTCATCACTCAGCTCAATGAACCATTCCAACCATACATTTGTATCTCTACTAAACTCTGTCTGAGGTTTTTTGCTTTTGACATTTCTTCCACAATCTAAAGATAAAGAGAATACGAGGTAACATGGAAGGTAACTGCAGTCAGTTTCAACAAATCCAAATTTACGCACATGAATGATCGATTGAACCTAGAAAGTAATACAGACGTATTTTGTTTCAGATTGCGGCAGCAGAGCTTGCGCGGGTAACTTGTCTCATACAAACTATAATAATGTTTGATAAACAATGTATCTTTCGTAATTGAAAGTTAACAATGATTGGAGCTAACTGCTGGATAGTTAACAGAAAGGCACTGAAAATGGCGTGATCTCAATCCTGCCCTGTCAGACAAAATTTAGCGGGAAAGTCATGTGGATGGTCAGTGTCATCCGCACGAGCGATGTAGAGTTAAGAACATGGTATTACATGCCTCAATAAATATGAAACTCTGAATTCATTACTGTTAACTTTGTAGGAGTTGTAATAGCTGAAAATGTAAAAACATCCATGTTTTTCGGTATAGGTTTCCTTGTTACATGTAAAGAGCCTAAGTGTTAAGTATTTCTTAGACCTGAAAATCCTGAGCAGGCAGTGGCTCTGTTTTGAGAAGCCATCCTGCCATTTCACTTAAAAAATTAAACTGAAGAGAACTGTGCGTACTTGAAAGGTTAGGATTAAAAGTGTCTAATTCCATTGCAAATACATTAAGTTTCCCAATGCGAAGCACATTAAGTAATATGCTTTCCATGCCTTGCAGGGTTCCAAAATTGATTATAGAATATTCCCCCAACACTATTATTGCCTCCACTTAGCAGCAATGAAAGAAAGAAGGCTTAGAAGTAATGGAAAGTGCAGCAAAGTTTCTATGGCCAAATGACAATGTTAGGATTCACAAAGGTGCTTATTTCATGGATAGTATTATAAAATTGAAGACCTCGGCTGTGAACAATGGTAAGCGACAAGGTGGTGGTTTTGAGAAACTGCGCTTAAAATGAGTTACCATTTACCTACCACAGTTTCTTTGCAGGGTGAGGTAACAAAACATTGTCATTAATACTTTAAAAAATACAAATTTAAATGGTCAGAATTTTTTCAATCTACGATATTAAAATTTGCATTAACAAGTTAGAAAATAATCGCATTAACGACCTCAAATAGGTTGTCATTAAACATTTCTGACGTCGCACTATCAGGTAAATCTAGTAAACAATGGTAAGGGACACAACATTATTTACTTCCTTAAAGAGTTACTCACCTTTATCACTTTTGAAAGCACATTTGCATTCTAAAGAACATTTCCAGGATCTTTATCAGAGTTTTAATTATCCAAGTTATCTTCATATTTGTATAAATCATACCTGATAAGCATTCCTGTGGCATGAACACTACACACATTACTGCTACTGGCAACCGTAGTTTTGGCACTAGCCCCTGTTTACATGCTCACATCCTGACAGAGCTGCGGTTAGTGAAAATTTGAAATTAGCGGCACAGCTGCCATTTCTCGGTTCACCATGGAACATTCAGCTAGCATGAAGAAAGAATATCACACTTGCAATGTTCTACATGCAGTACCACTCTTGTTTCTCACGGACTGCTCTTACCATTGTTTACAGCCAAGGTCTTCAATTTTATCCCTTTAGTTTGAAACTAAAGTGATGTTGGTGGAAGTAACAACAACAACAACAACAACGATGCCATATAGTGAAATGGCCTAGAGCATGTCTTTCAATTTCACTCTATTTCGGTAATTTGCTCTCCCCAAACCATAATGCCAATCCAAGTACTGACTGGGCCCAATATTGCTTAATTTTAGTGATCAGGTGAGAACCAGTGCTTGCAATGTGGTGAGGCCAGTGGCTCATGATAAGTAGCATAATAAGAGAGGCACATGTGCGCTTGCGCGCACAATTTTTCGGAACTAACCTCATTAAAGCCAGCTTTTTTAAAAAAGTATTGGTCGACTTACTTCCTTGGCTTTCATCTTCTTTGAGGATATCTTGAAATACCAGCTGCCACCACTCGTCAACTCTTGAGTGCATGCATTCAGGAGCTCTCTAACCTGGGAAGAGAAGAAGACAAAGGAAGTTTTACCGATCAATTCTAACGTTTCTTTCCTATACTCACACTCTGATCACTTTACTAATTAAGAACTTAAAAGAAAAGAAAGATGGGAAAAATTTGCATACCATATGCTAACAAGACCACGGAATTATACTGACTGAATTTCACCATTTGTAGCTCACTTTTTACGATGTATTAGTTAGTAAAAAAACTCTTCCATTTCGTGCTCCTTGTTTAGTTAATCATCTCTTGTTACGTTCTTCATTCACAGTTCCTCCCCCCTTTGTTTCTGCCATCATCCAGTAAAATTGTGCTCCCCACAACGAGTTGCATCTTCTAATTTTCACGTTTTTTATTTTGAACTGTTAACTTCTCTTAACTCATTACTCTACAAATATTATAAAGTGTTCGTTATCTTCTCCCCAGTATCTGTTTTGGCCACAATTCCTTTATGTCTGAGCCCTTCCTTCCCACCTCAAACCCCCATTATTGGCAGGCATAAACATGAAGAATTTTTGATTTCTTAAAACATATCTTTTTATATAAAAACTTTCAAGTGTGTGTGTGTGTGTGTGTGTGTGTGTGTGTGTGTGTGTGTGTGTGTGTGTCCCCCCCCCCACACACACACACACACACACACACACACACACACACACACACACACACACACACACACACACACACACACACACTGGTGTAGTTAAGTTAATCTCACTACAAAATTTCAAATTGTGTAAACACTACACCAGATCAAATGGTCATGGTGGGGTTGCCATCTCCATAAAACAACACATTGAATACAGCCCACTTCCTACCCTAATCCCTAATGGAAATAGGAACAGACAAGATCTTTGAATGTGCAGCCATAAAGCTTACAGATCTAAATCTAATTGTAGCTACAATTTACCGTCCGCACCCCCCCCCCCCCCCCCCCCCCCCCCCCCCCCCCCCCGTAAAAAGGGAGCTTTCCACATGGGCCTCCAACTGTTCAACAATCTTCCCACTAGTAATATGTCCATCGAAGACAACATAAAATTTAGCAAAAGTCATTTGTTGTGTCACTGTTTTTACTCTATAAATGAATACTCAGAACAGTAATCTTGCTATTTATGTTAAACTGAAAACATTGAGCAATGGAGCAATGGAGTGAAGTAAACTTAACCAATCTTTGCAATATAATACATTAGGATGCTATAAGTTAAAAATGTTAACTGATATTTTCTGACATCTGTAACACACTGTGTACCATCAGATCACACGGAATAAATAAATAAAAAGACATTTTTCTGTATTTATACAATTAGCAACATATCACAGGTTAAACTAAACTAAAAAGTTACCTTCCAATAGCTGTGAAGAGAGCACATGCGTATGTTGACATTGCGAAACTATCTATAGAGAATTAGGATAGATACATCCACTTCAGAGCATTTTAAATAACGGCTGAAGTATCAAGTGCAAATACCTGCATGAGACCAGACCCTAGAAACTACAGATACACAAAGCTGGAAAAACAATCTTTGCTCTTGAAGCTGTTAGATTTTACATTTACTACAAGTGAATTTTCCCTTTAATATGATATCAGCGTAAATATCCTTGGAAGATCCTAGAAGCAATTTATTACAAGCTGCATGTCTTGACTGAACATGGAACACAAGCATCTTAATTAGTACAGTATACTTCTACATCTAAATTTTGGTGTAATACTTATCCACCAATTTTACTCACAGTTCCTCTTACAGCTTCCCCAGGACTATCTTTTACACCTATCATCTCATCTCATCCTATCCCATCCAACCCCATCCCACCACATCCTATCTGATCCAATCCCACCCCTCCCCACACAGCTTCTTCCTATTGTGGTCTTGGGACAAACCTTGTGGCGAAGATTTACTGACATGTCTTAAGAAATGTCTGCAAGTCTAACTTCACAGCGAACTAACTCCCAGGGTTGAAGAGAAGTATAGTATGGTTTTAATATTTCAAATATCTTGTACGAACCACTCCAGTTCTCCCTATTATTACTTATCCTAGTAATTTGCCAACTAACCCATTAACAACTGAAAGTTCAGAAGTTCTCACAATTCCAGAATGAACAATACAGCAACAGTTTCAGCTCACCTTCCTTTCAGACTCGAGAATGGCATAAACATAGCCTTTCGGCTGTGATGCCGACTGTTCTTTGCCTGGCCACTCTATGCGTATCTGGCCAAACTGGTGAAGTTCATTCACCAGGGCTGCCTCGCCCATGTCCCAAGGAACTCCTCCAAGGAACACCTGCAGGAACATTTAACTGGTTACACTGTCACACATCAAATCGTTCAAACACATCAAATCGTTCAAACACATCAAATCGTTCAAACACATCAAATCGTTCAAACACATCAAATCGTTCAAACACATCAAATCGTTCAAACACATCAAATCGTTCAAACACATCAAATCGTTCAAACACATCAAATCGTTCAAACACATCAAATCGTTCAAACACATCAAATCGTTCAAACACATCAAATCGTTCAAACACATCAAATCGTTCAAACACATCAAATCGTTCAAACACATCAAATCGAGGGTGGTATTTACAAGATTATTAACATCCTCAGGCACTACCAACTTTAATTCTCTTTTACAACAGTGACTACTAACAGTATCGTTCATTATAATGCAGGAATACTTTAGCTGTGTCAGTTAATAACCTACGTCCATTTTGTCTACTGAGTAGCTCCTGCCACAGTCACTACTTACGTAACACTTCTGCACATTAAGAGACTACCATATAGGGTAGTAGATCTGGAATGTCATATCCTTACAACAACATTAAAAACTGTTAAAAGATTATTATATATCCCAACACAAGCAAAGGTTTTTCCACATGTTCTCTGAAGGAACTGAGGCATCTTTGCTTTCCACAGCAATGACAACTCCCCACCCCCAAGTTTTAAGGCTTATTGTTTGGGGGGGGGGGGGGGGGGGGAGAGAGAGAGAGAGAGAGAGAGAGAGAGAGAGAGAGAGAGAGAGAGAGAGAATGAATCTGTTTACTGAAAATAAGACATCATCTCCCAAGAGTGACATCAAGAACTCCGTGACTACAGCTCGGCAATGAGACCTGTTAATAGCAACAGGCTTCACAGAAGTGTTTACATTGAGTACTACTGTTCTCTTCGTGGGATTTGTATTACTGCACAAAAGAGTTTAGTGTAGTCTGGCAATGTATGATCTACCTATACCTGAGGAAGAGTATCACAACTACAACCTCTGCGTAACCAAGTTTCTCCACAATTTTACAGTTGGAGTCATGAACAATAGTGATAAGAGTTCAGATTCTTTCTGCACACCTGATGCATACATACTCCAACAGCTAATGAGTATTAATTAGCGTTCTGAGTGCTCTGCTCTGAACACTGAAGCCAGAGCTACCACTAATCATTGTCATAGTAGCAACCTATTTACTGAATTTTTATTCCTTTCATTGCAAGTTGTCATGACCGATGATAGCGATAAGGGACAAATCTTACATAGAAACAGAATGTGCAGAATACAAGTTTTCTGCAAGCATAAAGTACTTACCACGATTGTCACTTTGAACTTGCAACAAAGCAGCCTCTGTCACTACCTCTACTTGCACGGACCACACCATTTCACAATTTATGAATTTGCCTATAGTGGTCAAGAACTTCCAGTTCAACCAAGACAACAGTATAAATCAAATGCTAATTAATGTACCGTGGATGATTCCCTTATGGGAAGCAGAGGTCTGCTGGTGTGAAATGCACAAAACAGGATACTTTCAGGTCTCTTCATACAACCAACTCTGAAGTCTTAATGCCTCTGTACAATATGGAGCACTTTACAATTATGTAAATATTTCTGAAACTTATGAAAATATAAAAACTTGAAAGATTTTAAACAGTGTTCAATGAAGTTCCTTCATCCCCGCAAAAGCAGGAACAGGCAATCTTAGGAGATAATGTGCAAAAATAATTGTATATAGTAACTGGGTCAACAACCAAATACACTGAAAATGGTAAGAAACGAAGTGATACAGGGTAATTGTAAAGTCCATGAAACATTTTAAAAATTCAGTGGAAGTAAATGGCTAAACATAACACATGATACAGCATGTGAAAGACCAACTACCAGGGATGTTATTTAATATGGTGCTGGCAAGTTTGGAAAATGCCACAGGGGCACCACTGTCCTTAGTTGCTGACATGGTGGTAAACCAGGCAGAAAAAAAAAAAAACTTCCTGTGTTAGAATTCACCTGCTGCTTATCAGTTGCGAATGCTGCTGAGAATCCCCATGCAACTCTTAACACATCCAGGATTCCCAGAAAGTTAACATGTTCTGTCCAACAGGACAGCGTATGGACCATTTTCCTCCATTGAGAGAGCTCAATGGTCTCATTGCTCTCAACATGCTCCAATCAAGACGAATGTCAAGTTTAAACTGATAATAGTGATTTCCACTTTCAAAAATATGCTGCCGCTCCACATTTCTACAATGTGGAGTTTTCCCTGTGTTAAAAACATGGTTTAAATTATTGTTACTCTGAATGATTATAACATTTAAGATGAGGCTATGTTTGTGATACAGGTGCATTAGCCAAAGTATTTCAGCAAGCAGCTTAGCTATCTGGTGATTGAGAACACAATTACAACTTTTAAGTAGTAATAGAAAGGAATTTTGTGAACGCCAATACTGGAAGCCTTGCAAAATTTGTCGAGTTTGTGCTACACCTATTTAGAACAGTGATACTTGCAATGACTAACATTCTTTTCCCTGCTCCTTGCAACATCATTAAACTCAATCAGAGCTTAGGAATTTTAGAATTTTTGCAAATGAGTCCCTATATTATAACCAGATTGTTGACTGTCAGTTGAGCTAAGACCCAAAACACAATAAAACTATTCTTGGCAAAACTTAGTACCGGTTTCCTCTGTAGAAGACACTCGGCACAGATAATGCATCCGAATGCAGAGAGAGATCACTTATTCGAATCCTGGAAGGGTCATATTTCTAAAGTTTTACACAAAACACGAAAATACCACTAGCAAATATAGCAGTTGTTTCGATTGTGGCAAGTATTATATACAGCTTCACATTAGTCTTAGTCTGAGAAATGGACAATGGAGATCCACTGACACACGATTCTGTGTCACATTGTCTGGGGAGATAAGGTGTCTCAGGGGGCCACAGGGATCTCCAACTTTGGCACAGGAGTAGTACATGCGGAGTGTTGAGGTGGAGGCGCAAGTTTCCTTCTTTTTGTCCTCCTTGTCCTTTTACTCCTTAGCAGACAAGGACTGGGAACATACCTTTAAATTAATTTCAGGGACAGAGGAAGAATGAGAGCAGAATAACTTGTTAATTATCTTTACACAATTACAACTATTAAATATATGACAGGAATGTTGCATATACATCAGTAACCATATTTACAGTTGTATAATTATAAAGCTTTCTTTTACCTTACACGAATAGGCACCAGACTTGACAGATCGTGGTGGTAATGTTCCACTCCATGTGCAGGTGGCATCAACCAGAGCTACGAAACAGAAACAAAGACATTGGTGAAATTCTCATTAACTGTACTACCACAAAACCATCAGGTCATTTTCTATGGTCTGAAGCAGAGCCCAGATTATATTTTCTTTCACTCTTTGGACACACTTAAAATTTATTGAAAACAGGGAGGGGGCACAAAGGGATTAAATCTTAATGTTTCTGACGTAGTTCCACAAAATACCGGACCATATTTAGATCTCTTTTTCTCAATTAAAGAAACGTACACAAAGAGCATCTGCTTCACAACCATAAATTCGTTGAACGATGAGGACATTTTTCCACACAGGCAGCTGCTAGGTACTGGAAGAATAAACTTAACGAAATAGTGAACAAAATATGTGTCATGTAGCCTAGTGCAATAAACCAAAAACAGATACAAAATGAGGTAAAAAAAAAAACAAACAACAACAACAACAACAACAACAACGTGATTAACAATCATCTGAAGATGGGTTTGTAAAAATATCAAACCAGTCACAGTTTGATCCAAATAATCATCCAAATAATCATACTTGTGGGTGGCTGCCATGTCAGTTATAAACCTCACAGTTCCACCGCTTCTGTTCTTTCTGAACATATCGAACATCGCAATAAGTATACCTCATTCACCAAATTTTAGTAATTGTCATTTCATAATATAGTTTACGTCATGCTTATGTCATCCCACTTAACTGCTGTTACCACATACAGAAGCAATGTACTACACTAACCAATATTATTATGCATTTTGATTACATCAACAATGTAGTCGAAATGACTACAGTATTGTAAATTAACTAGGTTTAACACTGTTCTATATCATATGTACCAACAATGTACTAAAATGATTCTTTGATAAATAAACAAATATTACAGTCAAATGTTTCAACATGGTCAATTTCTGTCAAAATATTATGTACATGAATTGACAGGCACCACAGCTTTAAGGAAATTTTGGGAAAACTGTTTCAGAGCAGCAGAATGGTGTTCTATTAGAACCAAAAACCATTCTCTTTTTGTATACTGAACATTCTTTGGGAGCTACCAGGGATAAAATGCAATGAACACAGGACTACTGAGAACGTTTACAGAAACCTGATTGCTGTTCTACAAGCAGAAGAGTATGAAGGAGAAGCAGTCTACAAGAAGGTAGTGAGACACAGTTGCAGTCCGTCTCTGATCGTATTTAATCTGTACAATGAGCAAGTAGTACAGGAGACCTAGGAGTAATTTTGGACGGGAACTTGAAGTTCAGTGAAAATAAATATAAACTTTATAAGGTTTACCATGACATTGTCATTTCGTCACAGGCATTTAAGGACTTGGAAGATAAGTTGAACAGAATGGACAGTGTTCACCAGTGTGCACACAAAAAATAGTAGATTTAATTATCTATTTGGTAAGAAACAACTGTCGATGGCAGAAGTAAATCTAAGGAAAATTAACCTGACGAAACAAATTTTCATACAGAATTTCTGGCGAATTCCTACTACCAGGAAGAAAAATGTTACTATGAGGAAGAAAAATGTATAATCATGTCAACAGGAACATGTAAAAGTAAAGGACTGCAGTAGTTACGAAGAGATCTGCACAGGATAAACCAGGCGAGCCTGGTCAAACAAGTCTATGGACTGAAGACTGTAAATCCTTTAATACCAACTCTCTCATCTCCCGCCCCCCGTCCATTACTACATTTGTTTTAAGAAAGATGAAGTCACCATCACTATTGACAGCTACTGCTTTTTATGGGAAGCACATTAATGATTTCAGTTGCACAGATTGTGAAGTGACTAAATATCCACAACCACAAATTTGAGATACAAAATTTAAACTGAACATTGACCTAAAGGTTATTTAAATAAAAAAGGAGAGAGAGAGAGAGCGAGAGAGAGAGAGAGCGAGAGAGAGAGAGAGAGAGAGAGAGAGAGAGAGAGAGAGAGAGCGAGAGAGAGCGAGAGAGCGAGAGAGAATGAATTTAAAAGCAGCCTTTTGTACCTACTGCTTCCAGATGGGTCACCAAATACAAAAGTGCGAACCTAAACCTCCATACTTCAGGTCTGTCTGGGATTTGGGGGAAGGGGAGCTTGAAAAATGAAGTTGTAATGTGTTACCCTCCATGTGACATTTTTGAACATAAAAAAACTTGTCATCATGCAGGCAGTTTATGTGCACACATGCCAGTGTAGACTAGTTACTCCACTGGCCAGAAAGATAACCAGATCTGTCCCCGATAGAACACATGTGGGACCAGCTCCAATATCACATCCTCTCGCCAGATGGGCTACAATGGCTTTGCGGCACCATCCAAAATTGAATCGGTGTACAAATCGAGGCCACAGCAGTGCATCATCATACTGACAACTGGGTTCATATGGAAAACTTATTTGTAAATTTGACTCAATACTGCAATCACTGAAGTAACATCACATACCCTGTAAATCTGTGATGTTTAGTTTTGTTTTTTCCTCTCCTCCTGGGGGTTTATTCCCCCTTTTTTGCCACAGACTGACAAGTACAAATTTCTCCCCTAAAGTGTACAGTAGAATTTTATTCTGTCAGATCAAACTTACAGGCAGCATTCTTGTGGAAGCGGGCCGCACGCTCAAGGCACACCTGACCACCCCCGGGGTTGCCCGCCCCAGAGTTCCGCGACTGCGACGAAGTCAGCGAAGGCGACTGCCGCCACTGCAGTGGCGACCCGAGCTCCGGTGGCGTCAGCGGGTGCAACGGCGACGGAACTCTCACGCGCCGCGACTGCTGTTGCGACTGGGGAGGGCTGCGCTGCTGGCAAGGTGAAGAGAGGGAAAGACCCAAGGGCGCCGACAGTGGGAAGCAGGTGGCAGCCTGACCGTCTGGAGACTGTGGCGACTGCAGGAACTGCGACAGGAAACTCGCCTGGAACACATTACACTGACATGTCAAACTCGCCATATACCACAAAGGTAATGTTGACACGACCCACGTCCCCACTGTAGTCTTAATAACTATGGACTAAGCGCATGTGTTTTTTTTGTGTGACACCTGCGAAACTAGGTAATTATTTAATGCACATGGCAGAAAGAACCAGTCAGAACTACTAGCCTCATAACCTACAGAATAACCATAAAAACAATTCAGTAAACCTAACCATTTATAAGAGAATGAATCGACGAGAACACAAGTGAACTGACGGAATAATTTGCTTGTGTTCACTACCATTCACTTATACCTGCGAACAAGTATTTCCACTGGAGGGAATGGAAAAGAACAAGGTAACATACATACCATTGAGAACATTTCTTTCAAGTGAAGTGAGGGCCAAAGCACAGAGGTGAGTGAACTACTTTGATGGTCTGCTGAGAGATAAGATAGTCATCTCTACCACAAATGAGTGCCTGTGAATACAAACTGAACATCAACATACACTGTTCACTCATGCTCACCTACTGTTTACACCAGAGGGAAGGTCATTTACTGTTAGTTCCTAATGAAAATAATTTCTGGGATGAGACAGCCAACAAAGCGAAGAGTCTTCAGCATTGGTGATAAGTGAAAGTAAGTATCAGAAATTCCACCCTGCTCATTTAACGTTAGCAATGTGTGAAACTAGAACTACATTATATGAACTGTATGAAATTAAATTATAAAATGCATTTTGGCTGGGGTATACACTTACATATTGATAGTTTTTTCCTGAAAGAGGCTATTGTTTTTTTTTTTTTTAAAAAATCATTTTCAATTAATTTTGCCACAATGGGCTTATTAAGTAATAACAAAAAACTCTCTTATATGCTTTCATTTGTCTGCTAATCATGATACACACAGCAGCATGGAAAGATCAATATGACATCCAATATTTCTATGAAATGGCATATCACTCTACAGCCACAGACATGGGGTTCTATATGAAGGACAAAAAGGTCCAACCTATATGCGGATGTAGTCAATGTGAAGGATCCAGGACATGTCTCACTTTTTTAACCAAAAGGCGTATATGCAGACAAGAAACAAAAAATCCTGAATTTCCCAGTTAAAAACGCACTTTTCTCAATGTGAACACACACTTCTTCCAAGTTGAAAATACACTTTTTCCATGGTAAGTGCCAATATTCTCTCTCTTTTAGCTTTAAAAATATCAATTCTTTAAATGGTGAAGGTTTTATACACCAGAGTGTAATTTTAGAGAATGAAAAAACTCTGTGGGGAAGATCTGTAATGTGCAGCAACATTTATGCTGCGTATTTTCCTAATACGATACGCTGCATATTTTTGTATTCGTACTACGAAAGTATAGATTCGAAACAGCACGTTAAGTTTCTGAACCGTAGAAATCGAGACTGAAATGCGCTTTTGTGAGCCAGTCATAGCTCACGTCACGCGATCTCGCCAGCCAACGAAGGCAGATATTGAAAGCATAGGACATCTGAGTCAGCCAGCCAACAGCGACATCATTGTTAGGTAGTGTGAACACACAGATCGGAAAAGTTGACTATTTAACTTTACGTACATAGTGTACCTAAAAGAGAAGCTAAGCTTTCACATATAACATTTGTCTAACATTAACAAGCTACAATAAAAGCTAAGCTTTCACATATATTATTGGTCTTTTTTGAGCATGTTACACTTTAAGATACATCACTTCGAAGCTAATGCTTTTCGAAGCACCATTCGCGATATTTTCCCGCGACCTGTTAGAAATAGCTTCACTGCGGCAGTTGCCATAGCGCACCAGGAAATAGGTGTTACTCTGCGTGGGCAGCTATGACGACGTAGGAAGCCCAAATGTTCATACAAATGAAGTATTAAGGGACCTTACATGATGTCATGAAAGACATAGGATACTCCAAGAATATCAGAATTTCATACACCATACTAAAATGCATAATCCTGTTTAAAGTGCACATTCATATGTCCAGATTCACAATTGAGTAGGCACCAACCTGATATTAAGATTTCAGAGCAGTTTTCAGGATGTAGATTTTCTTGGAGTATCAGTACTGTATCATCTCACGCTTGGTTCTTCATTACGGCATAATGCCATACGTGCCAGAAGATGAAAATGTGCACTTGAAATTTAGTGAGCAGTTGAAACTAGCCAATAGTGCGGAATGAGACACTTCGATTCTAATAAATTGACTGCCTCAGGAGGAAAGATTGATAAAAGCCACAGTTTCTTAGCAAACTGAGGAAAATAACTTCTTTGTTCTGCAAGGCAATTGTCTGCCAAAAACATGGTAATAAAATCATATCAGAAAACTGAAACTAATAACATATATTAGCCTTCCATAATTATGAGTTTGTATTTTAATTCACTTGATAGCCCCCACAAAGGTGTCGAGGTCGAAATACACTGCTCCATTTATGAAAATGATTTTACCGAGGAATTGCAGCAATTCCCAATTACAATTGTTGCACAAGTGTGAAACACTTGTTCACACAAGTGAATGATTAACTACAAGTGAATGAGTAACTGTGGGATAGGAAAACAAGCAACACCACCTAAATGGCAACTGGACCTAACATAATTCTTACAAAATTCTATCGATGTGAAAGAACTTGCTTCTGTTCTTTTAGCAGGGCACCCCAATTTCCTGAAATGGAAAAATGTGCAGGTTATTCCAGTCTTCAAGAAGGGATGTCTAACTAGCACTAAGTATAGGCCTAAATTGATGACATCAGCCTGTTCTAGAATTTTGGAACATTTTATATTTTTTGGAGACCAGAAATCTCTGTAGGAATCAACATGGATTCTACAAAACACACTCATGAGAACTAGAATACCAAAGCCCAGGTTGATGCTCTGTTTGGGTTTCAGAAAGCATTGAATACAATTCCGCACTGTCACCTAATAAACAAAAAACACATATACCTAATACCACAGAAGATTTCGGACTAGATCGAAAAATTCCTAGCAAACAGAATACAATTTCTTGTTCTTAACAGGGAGAAACTGTCAGAAATGAAAGTAACATGGAGTGTTTATACACACAGTGAACAGTAATGGTTTTATAAATGTCCTAGTGGACAATGTCGGCAGCTCTACATGGCCATTCATTGATTTTGCAATTGTATACAGAGAAGTTACGATGCTATAGAACTGTATGTGAAAGGTCAGAGGATTGATACTTTGCACAGTTGATCCTCAGTTGATGTACTGCACATATATAGTTGGAAACACCTGTTACATTACGATCAAGCATTTTCAGAGTGATCACTGGAAGCTGTTACCCCCCACAAAAGATATAAAAATAAGTGTAATAACGATTTAAAGTAGAACGAGCACTTAAAACTACTGGCAGTCGTTCTGATAGTATTGAATAATCTACTTCTAAATGTGCGTACCTGTTACTCAACAATCCTTCGAACTGGTGAGTAGCTATCACATGTATTATTTCCCAACTGTTTGTTGTTGGTGCACCATATCTCCCATATTACTTAAGCAAAATTAATGACTGAGATAACACTTGCAAGATTTTTCACCATTAAAGACAAAAAAAAATTACACAAATAGTTTAGAGTCATCATTTTTTGCTAAAAACCTTATTCTGAAAACATTTTTATAAAAACAATGTAGAATGAATAAGTCGTTTACTGACAATCTACTTTTGGTTTTAAGCACAATAATAGTTAAAGGGGTTTTGTTTCTATAAGAAAGCTTTTTGTACTGTGAGAATAAACTCAATTACATCAATGTTCATCATCACCGATAAACACAGTCTACTTTTATAATTTAATTTATGTTATCTTTTAATTTGTCAGTTATGTTACACTTCTCCTAACCTAAATACCATCAATCTGTACTGCCAGGAATATTGATTTCTTATGAATTTTTCCTAACAAATCAATGACTACACAAAAAAACTGTCAAATGTCTGCTAACTTTTTTCCTTCTGTATTTCTTATTTTCACGACACTACAAGGACAAGGCACAACATCCAGAGGGAGACCACCTACCAGAGGGCATTCCATACTACTGGATCATGTCACAGACCACAGAAGAAGAAATGCTAGATACGTGACAAACAAAGGCGAATCGACAAATGTCCATGTTACAACTTATCTACTTCACTTCCATCAAAATCTCAGTCCAAGAATACAACACATGAACTTTCAAAAACTTTACCTACACTTCTTTTCCCGAAAGTGAAAAGCGCGAACACAGTGTTGGTAACTGGATCAAACCTGGGTACACTGTTCTGGAAGGTCATTTGCAGGGAAGTTCTGTGACAAATCAGCTACCACATGTTGCCACAAGGGAAATGTTAACTTAGAACCCACTAAGGTTTGTGAAGATCTGGAACCCCTCAGAGCAGAATAATGACAGCAAGAAAATATTAGAGAATTTAACAATGCTCTAGCATTTGCTTAAATTCAAATACGCAACAAGAACCTCTGAACCTACGCACAGAATTCACACGGTCATTATGAGGAGTCAAAACAGTGTTTATTAACTGGCCTTTATCATCATTTGGTAATGGTTGCTTGGACCCCTTGCTTTAATTCATGTCAAATGAGGACTGGTTTCATTTGTCAGGTTATGCAAAATTTCAAAATTGCATATGTAAGCCGCAGAACAACCCACATATTCTGCAACATGAACTTTCCCATTCAGAGAAGATAGGTGTTCGATGTGCACTGTCAGGCATCTGCACCATTGCCCCATATTTTTTTTCCAATTACACCTTAAACAGTGCCAGATATCTAGAGAGATAACTGGCTTTAGCTATGCACAATTAACAGATCCAGAGAAACAGTGCGCAGTATTCCAAACACTAGCAAACACTAGCACATCCAACAAATCCCTGACGACACATTTGCATGTCGAGACCTCTGGTCCCCAAAGTCCCCCAACTTGACATTGTGTTATTTTTATTTACAGAATACTAAAAAGCAATGTGTGTGTGTGTGCTAACAATCCTCACACAGACAGACAGTCTTAAACAGAACATTACTAGAGAAATTAACAGCATCACACCTGCAGCAATACAGCATGTTGCTGGTGAAGTCCTCACACCAAGTTGGCAATTCCTGGATGTCCATGGCCACAGTTTTCAGCATCTGTTATAAGCAGGTAACAACATGCTTTTTAACATTACTATTATCCATTCTTTTTAGTTAGTTCACTGTTACTTGGAATATCGGATGTGAGGTGTACTGGTTTTATGTGGGATACCATACTAGATTCGCTACTGGTAATTCATTTCACCCTGGAACATCCAATGTAGCACCTACAGTCAGTGAGGTGGCTACTCTTTTTTTTTTATCATTGGCGACGGGGCATCAACGGGCAATTAAGTTTTTGTCATCTATTATAAAAGAATCGGTGCACTTCCTACAATATCTTATTCAAACCCACGTTGTGATTCAATGTACTACCCACTGCTTTTCCCATGTGTTGAATCTAGATTGACTGTAGGAAAGCCATATGGTCATGGTCATGCTCACACTATTGTGTTGATAACATACTACAGTATCACTGTCATCATTTTCCAGTTTGATATGATTTTAGTATACTTCGTGCTTCAGATAAATTATTTCAACAATATATTGTTCCGAGTTATGTCAAAGCAGAAGGTTCCAGGTTGGTATTCTTTTGAGCTCCTCCAAAAACAACTTCAGAAAATCCATCACATGTTTGTAACTATTAGCTCTTAATATAGATGCTTAAAAAAGATGGAACAGTTTGGGGAATTACTGTTATTCTTCCTTCAACTTGACAGGTCTTGCAATATGCTTAACAATGAACACACAATGGCCATTGTTGCCCCGCCCCTCCCCTGACTCAGGTTCTATGGTTTTCCATTTAAAACTGGAAGCCTTATTACATGTGCTATGCACTATGCAGTCAGTGGTTGTTTGTGTTACTGAATTTCAAGAGACATGTCCTCCATGCACACATTCTTTTTCAGGATATCAATTGAAGATCAATTAACTTCAGTTGAAGATGTAGACTAATTTGTGAAGAAATTCCAAATGAATTTCTTATCACTGATAATCTGTGGTTTGTACCATACTGCAGATTTATCAGTGGATAATACTGTTATTTAAATCTCTTATAATTGGCCTTCAATCAAACCTGTTAAATATTTGTACAAATAAATGTGAATAGGACAATAGTCTCTCTCTTATGAAGGCAAAATAATTCTGTTTGGTGGAGATTTCCATGAAGTATTACCCATTGTTAGCCACTGTCAAAACTACTATGGTTTCATGTTAAAATTCGTAAGTTGACCCAAAACATGAGGGGTAAATGATCCTGTTTTCACTGAATGGTTACATATATTCGCTAATGGTGACTTAGAAAATCAAACACTAATTCAATGAAGCAATCAAAATTCCTAAACATTGTTTCAGCAATTATGATACTCTTATTACCACCATATTATATGCCACAGATATCAACTAACAAACTATTTTGCAATCCTATTCAATGGTGATTCCATGTCAAAAAAATAATGACTTTTCTACCCCAGTTCTGATTCTATTCCACATGAAGAAATAAAGAATGGTCAACTGTGCCCTGTAAAATTTTTGAACTCTTAATTTCTGCCATTTACCTCCTCATTATCCTAAAAATTGCTATTATTATGTCAATTAGAAATCTTACCACTACGAAGGGATTAATTAATGGTGAAAAATTGGAGGTAACTGTTTTGGCAAGTATATCACTGCTAAATTCATTGACTTGGATAAAATTCTACTCATCCCGTGCATTAAACTCACACCTTCTGATCCAATCGCACCTTTCCAAATGGTAAGGAACAATTCCCAATGAAAATAGCTTCCACTATGACAACTGATAGAGCACAAGGTCAGACGCTTGAAAGAGTCTGATAAAATTCACCAGGACTTGTTTCTTCATATGCACCACTAAGATTATGTGACTTACCAAACGAAAGTGCTGGCAGGTCGATAGACACACAAACATACACACAAAATCCAAGCTTTCGCAACGAACAGTTGCTTCATCAGGAAAGAGGGAAGGAGAGGGAAAGACGAAAGGATGTGCGTTTTAAGGGAGAGGTTAAGGAGTCATTCCAATCCCGGGCGCGGACAGACTTACCTTAGGGGGGAAAAAAGGACAGGTATACACTGTCACTCGCTCCACTTTCTCATCTCCTCAAACCCAGAACCTCCCACAGAAGAACCCCAAAAGTGCCCCACTTGTGACAGGATACTTTCCGGGACTGGATCAGACTCTGAATGTGGCTCTCCAGCAGGGATACGACTTCCTCAAATCCTGCCCTGAAATGAGATCCATCCTTCATGAAATCCTCCCCACTCCACCAAGAGTGTCTTTCTACCGTCCACCTAACCTTCGTAACCTCTTAGTTCATCCCTATGAAATCCCCAAACCACCTTCCCTACCCTTGCAACCGCCCTCAGTGTAAAACCTGTCCCATGCGCCCTCCCACCACCATCTACTCCAGTCCTGTAACCCGGAAGGTGTACACGATCAAAGGCAGAGCCACGTGTGAAAGCACCCACGTGATTTACCAACTGACCTACCTACACTGTGAAGCTTTCTATGTGGGAATGACCAGCAACAAACTGTCCATTCGCATGAATGGACACAGGCAGACAGTGTTTGTTGGTAATGAGGATCACCCTGTGGCTAAACATGCCTTGGTGCACGGCCAGCACATCTTGGCACAGTGTTACACTGTCCGGGTTATCTGGATACTTCCCACTAACACCAACCTATCTGAACTCCGGAGATGGGAACCTGCTCTACAGTATATCCTCTCTTCTCATCCGCCAGGCCTCAATCTCCGCTGATTTCAATTTGCCGCCGCTCATACCTCACCTGTCTTTCAACAACATCTTTGCCTCTGTACTTCCACCTCGACTGACATATCTGCCCAAACTCTTTGCCTTTACAAATGTCTGCTTGTGTCTATGTAAGTGTATGTGTATGTGCAGATGGATATGCGTGCGTGTGCGCGCGCACGCGCGCGAGCGAGTGTATACCTGTCCTTTTTTTCCCCCTAAGGTAAGTCTTTCCGCTCCCGGGATTGGAATGACTCCTTACCCTCTCCCTTAAAACCCACATCCTTTGGCCTTTCCCTCTCCTTCCCTCTTTCCTGATGAGGCAACAGTCTGTTGCGAAAGCTTTAATTTCATGTGTATGTTTGTGTGTCTATCGACCTGCCAGCACAATGTACCAGCGTGACCCAAACACTTTGTTACAGGAAATGTTCAAAATGTCCTCCGTTAGCGGGGATACATGCATCCACCCTCCATCGCATGGAATCCCTGACGGGCTGATTCAGCCCTGGAGAATGGCGTATTGTATCACATCCGTCCACAATACGAGCACGAAGAGTCTCTACATTTGGTACCGGGGTTGTGTAAACGAGAGCTTTCAAATGCCCCCATAAATGAAAGTCAAGAGGGCTGAGGTCAGGAGAGCGTGGATGCCATGGAATTGGTCCGCCTCTACCAATCCATCAGTCACCGAATCTGTTGTTGAGAAGCGTACGAACACTTCGACTGAAATGTGCAGGAGCTCCATCGTGCATGAACCGCATGTTGTGTCGTACTTGTAAAGGCACATGTTCTAGCAGCACAGGTAGAGTATCCCGTATGAAATCATGATAACGTGCTCCATTGAGCGTAGGTGGAACAACATGGGGCCCAATGAAGACATCACCAACAATGCCTGCCCTAATGATCACAGAAAATCTGTGTTGTTGACATGATTGCACAATTGCGTGCGGATTCTCATCAGCCCACACATGTTGATTGTGAAAATTTACAATTTGATCACGCTGGAATGAAACCTCATCCGTAAAGAGAACATTTGCACTGAAATGAGGATTGACACATTGTTGGATGAACCATTCGCAGAAGTGTACCCGTGGAGGACAATCAGCTGCCGATAGTGCCTGCACACACTGTACATGGTGTACATGGTACGGAAGCAACTGGTTCTCCCGTAGCACTTTCCATACAGTGATGTGGTCAACGTTACCTTGTACAGCAGCAACTTCTCTGATGCTGACATTAGGGTTATCGTCAACTGCACGAAGAATTGCCTCGTCCATTGCAGGTGTCCTCGTCGTTCTAGGTCTTCCCCAGTCACGAGTCGTAGGCTGGAATGTTCCGTAATCCCTAAGACACCGATCAATTGCTTCTAACGTCTTCCTGTCGGGACACCTTCGTTCTGGAAATCTGTCTCGATACAAACTTACCGCACCATGGCTATTGTCCCGTGCTAATCTATACATCAAATGGGCATCTGCCAACTCCGCATTTGTAAACATTGCACAGACTGCAAAACCACGTTCGTGATCAACACTAACCTGTTGATGCTACATACTGATGTGCTAGATGCTAGTACTGTAGAGCAATGAGTGTCATGTCAACACAATCACCGAATTCAACATTACCTTCCTTCCATTGGGCCAACTGGTGGTGAATCGACAAAGTACAGCACATACTGACGAAACTAAAATGAGCTTTAACATGGAAATTAAGCGTTTCCGGACACATGTACACGTAACATATTTTCTTTATTTGTGTGTGAGGAATGTTTCCTGAAAGTTTGGCCATACCTTTTTGTAAACACCCTGTATATTCCCCCGATCAATTTCAAACATTTTGATGAGGTTACAACAGACATGGTAAATTTCAGATTTATTTCAGTTTCCCTTAACCTAACTTACTTCTATGTACATCTCCAGGAAAGGATGATCAACACAAAAACTAGATAGATTCAAGTTCACATGGACGCTTACCAGTGATCTTTCATTCTGCGAAACATTCATGACAGAAGGAAAAGGGAGAATGGCACCAGTGCACAAAGTACATTCCACACATCATACACTTCTTTTCATAGCTAAGTAGTTCAGTGCAAATTTTGCTATTTAGTTTAAACTGACAGACGGGCAAGAATGCAATTTAACAAAATATGTGAAAATATCTGTCATTCCTTTGAATTTGCAAATGTATTCACATATTAATTTCAAGACTGTTGAGATAATTGTTTTGTTTTCACACTGTTCACTAGATACAGCTTGCTAAAGGGATAAAATGCATACACAACAAACCATGCACCTTCAAAAAAATCATCCATGATGCAATTACAGACAACTTTGAAGACACATTGAAGAATGAGGAAAGTAATGACAACTTTACTGGTAATGCATTATTGACCTAAGACATGCTGACCATACCACTGGTTACAGGTAACCCAGCAGCAAGGTTTACACACAACAACTTATGCAAATTTTTATGAGAAAGTAACAAGTGAATGAATACAGGTTTTGCCATAAGCTACACCCAACAGCTGGGACAACTTAATGTATGTTTATTGGAGGCATGACTCTTCAACTTACTTGCAGATTATGTTGTTGCTGCTGTAAAAATCTTAGTGATGTCATTTGATCCTGTTGCTGCTGTTCTTGCTGTTGCTCATTTCCTCTGTAGAGGGATAGATAGTTCTGGAAACATAACAAGGGAGATATCTTTTTTCAAAATGCTGCTTCAACAGATTTTGGTAATCAAAGAGAATATAACACTAACTTAGCAAGTGCTAGGAGATAACTGTAGTGTACCCATGAAACTATCAAGACAATATCTGTGTACAAAGAGTGTACCTGAGGGAAATGCTCTTTACAGAATAATATTTTGAGTTTTCCCTGTAAGCTTTTCTGAAAGCTCATACACAGTATACCGTATTTAATCTAAGCCGCACTTTTTTTCCAGTTTTTGCAATCCAAAAAACCGCCTGCAGCTTATAATCGAGTGCAAAGTAAGCGGAAGTTCTCAAAAATGTTTGTAGGTGCCGCCACAACTAACTTCTGCCATCTAATATATGTAGCACTACACAGGCATGCTTTGTAGGCACAAAGATAAATTCTGGCGCCAAAACCTCTGAGTCAGTAAATAAATTTAAAAAAAGTGGAAGACTAGCTTTTTTCTCCACCCCGAGTTTCGAGCACTGCATGTTCATACATTATCCAACTATGTAAATACAAATTCCGTATTTTTCATCTTAGAATGTAGCAGCATTTCACTGTACTACGAAAATCCAACTGGCAAGACTGACTGGGATGGTTGTCAGTATGGCCAACTGAATTTTTTTCCTACCTGTGAGAAGAGATAGGTGCTAATAGGAACTTTTATGAATTGTGAATCACATGCAGTATTCTCTTCAGCATAAGAATAATACGAATATAAACATTTTGCCATGTATTCTTTCGTGTTTGCTGCTATCTCATTTAAATCCTACAAAACTAGAGTGAGACAACAGCAAACTCTGAAGAATATACGTATCATGTCATGTTTATATTCATGTTATTCTTATGCCTAATAGTGATACAGTCAGAAACTAAGCACAGTAATTCACTAGATTTTTAAATCTAAGATGACTAATTTCTGAGCAGAATGTAATGTACTAAAGAGGCGTCTGCAAAGATTTTCAAACGGAGAAACATTTTCACTAAACTCTCGTTCAGAGCTCTATTTTTTTTATTATAAGCGGTGGCAGCACGCACAAAAGCAAGTCTTGCCGCGAGCGGCGATAGGCCATAAACACTCGTTATCAGAATGCGACAAACAATGCACGACACAGTACAGTAATGCATTTTCAGCTTAGAGTGACGTAAACACCTATAACAAAGAATGCCACTTATCAGATCAAAGAAAATAAGCAATCAATTCAAACCAGACGAAGCACGTGAAAAAGGAAGGGTACCCGTATAAATACGGACGGAGCACCTGACGCATAGCAATGGCTACCTGGTAAAGCTGAACTGCTAAGCTTATGACTACTGTAGCTGTATCGTCATTCATTCAACCTACATTGTGTCTCATATTACAATGGACCAACTTTGTTTAGATTTGGAGGTGCGGCCTAAAACTTTTCTCTCCCTTTGAATTTTGAGTCTCAAATTTCAGGTGCGGCTTAGATTCGGGAAAATTTTTTTTCGTTGATTTCGAGTCATTTTTCAGGTGCGGCTTAGATTCGAGGAAATATGGCACTCCCGATTATTTTGGCTAACATGGGGGAGAAGACACACAAGTAACCAAAAAAGAAACATAATCGAGATATTTTCGAAGACGTATTCTTTGTTCAAAAGTTTATCCAAGTTCTGTGTGTAGGTACTGCAGAGGACTTGACATTTTTTTCATACAGAATTTCGCATTTTCCTTACAGCATTAATGCCACTGGACAAACTCCATCTGATCCATATGACCTACAGGACAAACAAGTGTATGTGGCTCAACTCTCAGCCAGGCATTAGAAATCCCATGTACGGCATTTAGAATTGTCAACTACTTCTGGAACGCTACCGAATCATCCTCATCAACTAGTATTCTCAGTAGACCAGCCCAGTAGCACCATTTTATTGAAACAATTATTTCTTCGGTTGTATAATGCCAGTCACATAAGGAAGTAAGAACTTAGTTACAATGAGACCACCATCTGATACAAGAATACTATCAAGATGTGAACACGAGTTATCAAGCAACAGAACAGCCTCTGTGGTGATAATCTTTCTTCCAGAAATCAGTGAACGGAGTACATATTTGATATGGCTAATATTGTACATCTATTTTGCATACATTGTCAACATAATAGGGGGAAAAGTTACATGAGTGTAATATAACACAACAAATTACAAAATTCACAATACTTTTGAACATACTTTGCATACTGGAGTTATCAAAAAGACAAGTTAAAAGTACGAAAAAATGGTACTCAGAAAAGAGCAAAATGTTCTATTTAAAGTTTAAAGGAGAGGAAATAGCCAGGAGGATACTTCACAGTAATCTTTATGATAAGATCAAAATTTAGCAGGTACGTATGATTGTTACCTTTCAGTTCCTGTTTTTCAAATATGTTTTTTCCATAACAGAAAATAAACTGCTTCATATTGTATTCAAAGTAGTAACTGAGATCATCTTTAATAATGTCTACACACTAAGTTTTACTGTTTTTAGAACATGTGTGCGCCTTTATTGATTTTCTACTCTTTGAGCACTTACTATGAGATTAGCTAAGCTTCCAGCATCAACACTGTTGGGGTTCAGATCGGAATCAACGGGGGAGTTTGAGGTAGAGCCACTGTTGTTGGAGGCTGGTAACAGAGACTGATCCACTCCTGTTGGGCTCCCACAGTCACTGGAAAAAATAATGCATTTGGTGGTATTTATAAAGCAAGGATTATTTATGAACAATTACATCTACACACCTGTGACCCCACACAAAAAGTAAAATCTCCATGAAGTAGTTACTTGCCTGCAGGATTTAGTCAAATGTTTAGAGTGCAGAAAACCAACAGTTAAAAATTCTTGTTCAATTTTTTTATATATTTCAGATGTCAGTTCACATGAAAAAATATATTAAGGATCACTTACTTGTTTTAGGTCAGAGACAGAAGCAAAGTGTTAACATTTAATATGTAATTGAGAAGGGAAAAATGCTATATTTTCCATTTCTCCACATTTTACTACAACACAGTACATTGATTTCCATGTAAAATGTATTTTTGTAAGGGCATTGAAAATCTACACAGAAAGAATTTCTCTAAGCATATCTCACATTACCTAAATGACCCTTCTCCAAAATGATGGATTGGAAGAGGTGCAGCAGATGAATGTTTCTAAGCATGTCTGATGTTTCCTGAATGACACGATTATAGGATGTTGGATTGGAAGAAGCGGAGGAGGAGGAGGAGGAGGAGGAGGAGGAGGAGGAGGAGGAGGAGGAGGAGCAGCAGAAAATGAATATCACCGATGAGCTCCCAGGTCTCCAGATATCATACCTTGTGACTTATCTGTGGGGTTATGTGAAAGACTGCGTTTTTATCTGCCCCTGACTGACACTGTTTAAAGGCTGTGACATCACATTGTTGAATCTCTGAGTTCGATAACAAGAGACCAGCTGCTTCTTGTATGGCAGGGAATGAGCCGCTGTTTTGATATCTGTTGTGTAACGCATGGTGCTCACATACAATGCATAAAAATTTGAACTTTTCTCTTTCCAGGAACATTGGAATTGTGTTGCTATCTTATGTAATTTGGAAGCAATGAGTGTTTGAAATCTGTTCCTTCTGAGTAGCCCTATATACTCAAACTGATTACAGCAAAATCCAACATGGCCTTCCCCAAATTCTGCTTGTGACGTATGTGTGACTTATGACAGCAAGGCTGAAGAGAGCCTTCAGGAGGGCTGCGAGAGCTACCTGTTTGACAAATGTCAGTCGTTATCAACAGTTCCAGAAACTGTCAATACTTAAATTTGTGTGGAAAATATTTGAAATGCATCCTGGTAATTTAAATTATGTAATTCATTACTGAGAAATGCATTTTAATGTATACTTTGTTGAAGCTGCTCTTCAGATCCTTTAACTATGAGCTGCAGCTGTGCTGTGATTTACAGTATCCTACCAATGAACTTGTCGACAACGGAAACTCGTTACAAATTAATAATGCAGCCCACCATACAACATTCCTGACATGTGTTGAACCCATACACTACAAAGTGTACAAAGAAATGCAACATGAAGAGTTGTAAGTGACTCTTGGAAGCCCGTCATAAAAATGCTGGCTAGTGTTGCTGCCTCTGGATCATAGGGTCCCAGGTTTGATTCCCGGCCACGTTGGGGATTTTCTATGCCTATAGACTGGGTGTCGTCGTCATCATGACAGTGGCCAGATTGCACTGTGTAAAAAACTGGACTGTGTAAAAATTGTGACTACGTATGGGCACTGATGGCCGCACAGCTGAGCACCCCACAAACCAATCGTCGTCACCACCACCACCACCACCACCACCACCACCACCACCAAAATGATGGCAAACTTATGTGGCAGCTGCTTCAACAGACACTAATGACAACTCAAAATTCTACCTACAAAGTTCAAGATATAGTAGTAAGCGAGGAATCTGGAAACACACTACACCAAATGAGGTACGCCTACTGCAAAGGCAGGATTAGTGTAGATATAGTGCACAGAGATATTTAACCAGGCATCCTTCCCACATTTTGTATGAGAATGGAAATGGAATAGCAAGAAGCCTTAATACAAAATTGGAAGTAACCTCTGCCATACACTTCACAGTTTTTTGCAGAGCAAGGATGTAGATGTTAAAGCTATTTCCGATTAAGAATATTTATTGTATTTTCAGAACTGTGGTCCATCTATGCAATGAAGTTGGAGGCTTTTTGTTTTGTGCCATGTGTGTCACTGCTTTTTAGTTGAGAACGATCTCCATGGTCAATAATGTGTGTTAAGTGCACAGTAACTGTTATATAATCATAATCATTACAGGAGTGTTACTACATTAATGTTTTTAGTCTATTCATAGTGCCAGTCTTTCAATCAACAAAATTGACTGAAGTTTTGAAGTTTCTCTTACAGCTGCGATCTTTAGCTGATTGTGAAATAATACTTCAAAGACTGATGCTTCTAAGCATAAAATAATTATATGATTTTGTAGAATACATATTCAAATAATTCTTTAGCATAAACAATCCGGACAAAAATTAAAATACATGTTATTTATCATTGTGTGTACGTTCTACCAGTGGTAAGGCAGAAGTTAGTAAAGGTAATATTAAAAGTTTTGTGCTATTGCAGCTGAACATTGGTGATCCTATCAGATTAACAAAAAATGCTTCAAGGGCCACACTGGCAAACTAACGGAATTTAATCATAGTCAAATGAACACAATGAATAGACATTTTAAATGCTGTCTGCAAGGAACAGTTATGTTGTTTCAGTTCTGGCCTACTTCACGTTATAATGAGAAGAGTGTTTCCACCTTCAATAAGGCAGATTCTACAGATTTGATTGACAGATGCCTGCAATACCTACTACAGCATTAAACTCTATGCAACATGACAAGAGTCTATGTCCATCATCCAATTGATGCAAAGACTAGAAGTTATATAACAGTGTCACATCAAAGGGCTTCCACAATACATACGCGATATATTTACATTTTCAGGAACTGCTTAATTTATTTCAGTGTATTGAAAAGCCATTTTTATTTATGCAGTAAAATTTCAGCCTTCACACAATTTATTTTCTGTACATTTGCAGTTCACTAGTGAACTACATTCACATGCATTTCAAATATTCTGACAAGAAAATCAAGCTATGTGCATACCATCTACCTCATAGAAAAAAACTTCACGACTTTAAAACATGTAAAAACCCTACTGACTTGTACAGTAACTACTGATGTTAAGTGTAGTACATTACAGTAACTTTTTGTCCAGGGTTTCTATCAACATCATAGTGTTTTTACCTGTACGCTGGGGAACTTCTGAAGGCACACGGGTTGTGAAGTGGTGTGTGGAATCCGGATGCATCCATCATGTCCAGATAATGTGGTTCTTCCTGCAAGAGCGTGGAAGATGTTCAACTTTGTGAAGAAGCGATTAGAAATAACGTTTAACAACAGTACCCGACACAGAACTTATGGCAACTTAGTTAATGCTATTCCCTGATAAAACTTGTCTGGTGTAGGTAAAAACAAAGACACTGTCATGATACACTGCGCAATCAGACGTAAATTATGCATGACGTCGGTCTTTACCTGGAAGAACCTCGAATTTTGTGATGGGTCGTACAACTGAGGAGATGGGGAATTCAGGCTGCTATTACTTCCCAAGAGCGTTCCTCTTGGCACATTAAGACCCAGTAAGTCTGTAATTGACATTGAGGTTTCACCTGCAAAATAAATTTAACAGTATTAAATATACACGTCGAGTTCACAATGCGTTGGCTTATTTATTTTGCATCGACCAACAATCGCTTAGCTACTACAATGGAAATTGTTCTCTAACAAATATGGCAATTGGATTAAAATCTACCATTACGTATTGTTATGAGGAACGGCACAGATTCAAAAATAATCGAGGAATACTTTTCACTACGTAGCTTAAGAATTTGTTACGTCTGCACCAAGAAAAAAAAAAACATTATCAACCGCGGTATTAATACATGTTGCTGTATAATAAGACAACGTTGGCTGAAGAGTTACCCACTTAGTCAATCATTACTCTGGTATGTAGTATTTCTCCGGTGAAATAAGACACTTTAGTTTCGTTCTCTAGACGCAATGCAACGAAAGGCTTTCGTCTACAATTACAGCTCATAGTTAATGTAATATTTAATAGCGAAGGCATCTCTGAGTAAAAGTTTGCACCCAGTCAGTTGACACTGAAGGTTCTCAGAAATAATCGCTGACGCCGACTGGAAAACCTGTGATACAGGAGATAACAGGTTTTACATTTATCAATAATCACTGCCGCTTGCTGAATTCTTAGAGTACAATGTCAAGTAATCCCAGCACTAATTTACGACTAGATCCAGCTGAGTTTTTCTGTCCTCTAAAACGGCTGCTTAAATGGTAACTTCCAGGTTCTCTCTCATTGAGAACTTTAAATTTAAATCACATTTCACATCACTTTCGGAAGGGAATGAGACTCATGCAAACGTTAACGTAGCTTCTCGTCATGATTCTTCGGTCCTGCAAACCAACACATTTTTTGCTACATACCTGAGTGGTAGTTTTTTTATTCCAACTCGCCGCCTTTTGCCGCTAGTGGTCACAGGCCAACTGAGTGACTTCACGTTAGCCTCGCAACTGGTGGCCGCATTTAACTCTTTCCCACTACGCGAACCTACATTCTCGGAGCTGTCAAAGCAATCGTAAACCTGAGATACAACATCTTACGTTGCTCTCGTGTATGACATATCCATGATCATATCACAGGAACATTTGTCTTACCACACCCAAAGTGCGAAGTGTATTTAGGTATGTGCAGAGAGCTGCTACTCATTATCTTCGCTTGTTGTTCTAAACATCCGAAATTTCAACTATTTAGACCGGCGTCATAAGCAGAATCATGTCACAGAATTTATACTATCGGTCTAGCATTTTTATCTCCGATTACATCAACCCGCGTGTTTTAGATTAAACAATTTTTGTAGGCCAAGTTAGTATTTAATCCTCTTTACAATACCGTTGGAAACTTGGCGAACATAAATAAGGATGTTATCTATCCATTTATTACAAACCACCTGTGCATCATAGAGAACGAATTTTGATTTTGTAACAATTTTTGCGATTTAATTATAATCGGAGCTGCCTCTTGCGAGCGATTTCATTCCGTAAGAGCAAAGATTTTGTTAATTACCCCTGGAGGAAAGGGTATATATAGGTCCTGCAGTTTATGGAAGACTATCGTAAGATAGAGCCTATGAAAAAACTGACAAGCAGTTGCTCATCTTTTGCCGATTGTTGTACGCAGAGATAGTACCTTAAGTTACCAGTAATGATGAAGGCAATATTTTTGGAAACATTTAAGAAATAAGGTGTAAGACATCTTATGATGTCAAGTCGCTGTTGCACTGTCCGATGCATTTTGTTTTTGAGTGTCTTCTTTGGTCTATTACTTTTGGCACATGTAAATAAAAGGTAAGAATTCGATTAATGAAAATTCACAACCTGCGTCTGTATGGATTCAAAATATTCTGGGGCTGAGCAACCTCTACAATATTGCGGACGGTGTATTCATATATAGGTCCTGCAGTTTATGGAAGACTATCATAAGATAGAGCCTATGAAAAAACTGACAGGCAGTTGCTCATCTTTTGCCGATTGTTGTACGCAGAGATAGTACCTTAAGTTACCAGTAATGATGTAGGCAATATTTTTGGAAACATTTAAGAAATAAGGTGTAAGACGTCTTTAAAGAGTTTTAATGGTTGTAGGATAAAACAGACGTTGAATTTAAGAGCACGAGGATGTGGCTGCTTGACTTTCAGAGCGATGCATATCATTAGTACCAACATGAGCCACTGTCTGCAGTTGGCTGCTCTCTATGTCCTTCATGCCATCCAGAAGCACCCATTCCACATCTGGCATGACTGCTCCCGGGATGCACACAGAGTGCAGACTGGATTTTTTTGCCGTTATTGCCAGTGTTTTTCTTTTATTAAATGACTATCTACATGAGGGATTACCAGTAACAGAATGAACACGTACCTGTACATATACACAAGGAATAAGTTTTCAGTAGAAAGGGCAAATTCGGTACGGATTTTCTCCAGAATTTTTCCAATCTTAAGTTGTTATTGTTCATAACATGACACCCGTCATGCTTGCGTCGTCCGACTTTAGCGTATATCCATTCTTCGTAGGCAACAGCTTAAGAATATGTCAGAGGCCAACTGCAAGAGACCATGTTACACTAGAATCATATGAAGGGTACTGAAATGTACCTAAGATGTACGTCTACTAACATAAATTTTGAATTCCGAAAATTATTTTAAAAACGATACGGGATAGGCGTGTGCAACAGGAGTAATTAAATGAAGTGGAAAAACCAATGATAAAATAACTTATCGAAAGTCGAGACGACGTCGAGTGTATTAGAATACGTGCGAGCGTAATAAAACATGGCTCTACAGAAAGCTGTTCTATAAAATGAAATGTTTCGTAAAAATTTAAGCTGTATTCGAAAGTTCCTACCTAAATATCACCTGGTAAACCGGAGCGTTTTGAAAATACTCAATACAATTTTTGATACGACCTTATTTAAATGTGATTGGTCCGAGTTAAGGGGCAGACCGACAGATAGCAGCCTAACGTAGGCTTCGGGCTACGATTCGTCACCGCAGCCAGTTATTTCGCGCGTTAGGCGCAACAAGCGCTAATACTGTTCCTTATTACAGTGTCGCCAACTTTCGTTCGTTCCGTATTAATACTTAACTCTCTTCAGAAACTGGACAGACGTAGTATATCATTTAGTCATTTATACTCAAATGGTTCTAAAACATAAATTGACTTCGACATGATTTGTGATTTTCACTTTTCTGGCCTGGTGGTGATAAATTACAGGAAGTTTCAGCTTTTTCAGGCATTCACAAAACACAGAAGAGGGGAGTAATCACATTGAGAATGTTATTCAGACTACTTGTCGAAATACTGTGTGTGTCCCGAATATAAAATTTAAACGGGAATTGCTTTCAGCTGAGTCTCACCGATGCACCCAACCACGAACTCTATATACTCAGCTGCCTATATAGCTATAGAGTCACGAACGGATCAGGTTGGGGGGAGGCGTCAAAAAATTTTAATATCGTTCCAAAAGGACGAATTAGACAAGGCAATGAAACTTTTTATATGAGTGGAGTAGTGTGAGAATAGGACACATCACTCATAAAATCTAGTGCTTCACCAGAAATTATTTACGTAATTGTGGAAGAGATGGCAAATGAAGCGCTGAATTTCGTCACCTTGGGTTCGTCTTTCAAAACAGCAAGACTTACTAGTGGCAGCGTCGCCAACTGAACTACTTCGCTGTGCCCACAGAGCACTTTTAAATGTTCCCCGTCAGCCAACAGAAGCTAAAAACTTTATACGAAAGCATTATGAAAGGCAATGCGTCTTTTTTTTATTCTGTTCTCAATATCGGTTTGGTATTACACGTAATGCACATTCCTAAGTCGATTTTCTCGCTTCGCATACGCAAGTTTCAATCACCTGCCGCTAGAGGGCTCCAAATGGTACTTTCAACTTTGTATCAGGACGGCGTCTAACGTAACTATATTAGTGCGGGAAAAGCAGCGTACTGCAATCGAGTTTCACAAATTGTAAGAATTCCTCCACACACGGAATACCTCTCCTTCAGCATAACAATGCCAGACCACACACGAGCGCCGCGACATCTACAACAATTCGACGCCTTGTGTTCACTGTCATCGATCACCCTCCACGAGTCCCGACCTGCCCCATGCGATTTTGATCCGATTCCAAAGCTTAAACAACATCTTCGAGGAATTCAGTTTGATGGTGATGAAGCAATGCATGCAGAGGTAGAGGTAGACTGTGGCTGTGTCAACCAAGTAACGCCTTCTAGTGACGGTATCAACAAAATGGTCTCTCGCTAGGTGTGACTACGTTGAGAAAAATTTATAGGCATGAAGAATAAAGATGAACAATGTTAATAAAAACTTACTTTAAAAAGCTTAAATAGTTTTCACATAAATTCAGAGTCAGTACTTTTCAACACACACACGTAACATATAAGCAAAAGGTAACTGTCAGCATACGATGGTCTATAGTAGTATCGCTGAGAAAAACAGTTTCGCTTCTGTTTCACCGACTGATGTCCATACCTGGTTCTGATCTTACAGGCGTATACATGTCAGAAAGATGTATGAGTCAGTGTGATGTGTGAAAATAAGGCGTCGTCGTCATGGATAAATGACCTCGTGAAAAAGGCTGGCTATGTCTGAAAAACGCAAGAAAGAGCAGGAGGGGGGAGGGAGGGAGGCAACGCTTGAAACCTCAAAACTACAAGACGAATTTTCATGGGATTTTCAGAGTTAACTTGAGTTAGCTTGAGGCGACGTACAGACTTTATTACATCAAAATCTGATGACTGAAATAAAAGCTATCGTTATTTAAACTTTCATCGAAAGGCACCATGTCTGTCCGAACACACTGGTTTCCAAATCCATAAGTGGGGCACAAAAAGGAAAGTTTTCGTCTAAAGGTAGCGCAGTCCAGAACCAGGATGCTGATCAGGCTAAAATACCGTGACCTCCTTCGTGAAAGAAGTCCCCTAACTGTCTGCTGAAAATGCTCGTAAGACAGTAATCTTTGACCGTTCGACGCCTTTTTATAAAGGACCGAATGCGTGATAATCGCATGGGGAGAGATCAGGGACTACAGCGCAGGTGCTCGAGTTGTTTCCCACTTGAACTGGCGTAACTACTGCATTGCTACATCAGCGATATGGGTGCGCGACTTATCATGAAGCAGTAGTATCGATTCCACAATGGTGATTTTCGACGGATATGCTGCCCCATACACTTTCTTCATTCTCCGATGGATGTCGACCGTTGTTTGTCTTTCGGCAGCCAACGAAAGAACAATAGCGCGCTGGTCCTGCTTGGATGTATTTGACAATAACGTCGCCGTATTTCACATTGCCACATTTACTGTGTCACACCGCAAGGACACGAATACCACGCAAATCCCTTGCTCCATGTCCGTGTTTATATACCCGCATCGGAATTGCGCTACATTGCATATATGAGGGACGGTCGAAAAGTTTCTAGCCCGAGATAATTACCGTAATGTCTCGTACAAACACCACCACTTTTATGGTGACCTTTTGTGAGTATGGAAGTCGAATTTCGCGGCTGCAGCTTAGTTTTGTCTCTAGGATGCGTTGTATACCGTCGTGTAAGCAAAATGGCGAATATGGAGAGAATCAAGTACCGTGCTGTGATTTAATATCTTTATTTGAAGGGAATGGCGACCAATGTGGAATAGACTTAGGGACAGTGCTCCGTCTAATGCAACTGTGAGAAACTCTGTGCGTCCGACTTCTAACGTGGAAGAACGAGTGTGGGAGACGCGCCAAGGAGCGAAACAGTAGCTCTAATTCATGATACGACTTTGCATGATCGTCTAGCAACGTTGCAGCACATTGACACCACATTTGGAATCTCCCATGGGCGTGCTGATGACATTATTGTGGCTATTGGGAATACGGAAAATTTGATCTCGGTGGGTCCCGAAAGACTTGAATGCAGATCAGAGACGGGAGTGTGGGCAGTGTTGTGAAGAAATCGTCCGCCAATTTGAAGGGGATGAAGACTGCTTTCTTGGAAGTATGTGACAATGGACGAAAAGTGGGTTCACCACATTTTGATGCTGAGAGAGAACACCACTCACAACAATGGAAACATCCTTTCTCTCCTATCTCAAAAAAATTCCGTGTGCAGAAATCAGCCACGGATGCAGAAAGGGTGATTATGGTGGATTACTTGCAAATGGTCGTAACTATCAATGCATCATACTATCGCACCCTCCTGCGCCGTTTGAGAGAAAGGATAAACGAAACAAGGCGCGGAAAATTGGTGCGCGGAGTTCTTTTGCATCAGGACAACGCACCGGCGGACAAAGCCCTCGCAACACAGGAAACTCTGCGTGACGGCGGATCGAGTTGTTACGTCATCCACCGTGTTTTCCAGTTTTGGCTCCATCAGAACCTTTTCTTTTCCCAATCCTAAAAGAGACCTCAAAGAACGACGATTTGACAATGATGATGCAGTGAACGCTTGGTTGGACTCTAAGACCTTTTATTTGTATGGTTTGCAGAAGTTACCTGAGAGTGCCTGCAAGTGTGTTCGTGTACACGGGTGTTTTCCTGAAAGACAAGTTGGTATTATGAAGTTAATTTGTTACGCTAGAAACTTTTCGACCTCCTCCCTCCTCTCTCCCCCTCTGCCTCCCCCCCCCCCCCCCTTACAAACAAACCAATGAAGTAATGAACTTTGTAAGCACATAGAAGAATTAGAATACAGTAAACTTGGCCACTGTTTCTATTTTTCGATACAGTGTATCGATACGTGGAACTGTTTCAGTGTTTCGGAACGGCTACGGTTCACTGTTTCGAAACAGTGGTGTTTCAATCCACCCCTGTCTCGGATAACGGCCACATTCGGTCTCGAGCCACACACAGAAACTGTATCGTTGTTTCAAAATAAAGCTGTTTCAGTCCACCAGTGCTTGGAACGGACTAATTGTATCGAAACAGTGATGTTTCATTCCCCTCTGTGTCGGACGAGATTTGGGCTCGGCACAGGTACTGAAACATTTAACATACCACTTCGTGAAACACTTTCAAGAGTGTCAAAATCTTTGTGACAAACAATAGCATGAAGCTTAAGATATCCGAAAATAAAGCTTCGTTTCTAGCTGACTGTCATATTCCGAAATGGCGTAATATCTGCTTTGTAAACACTAACCAAGCAATAAAACAACGCATACTAATCACATTCAAAATAATAAATATGTGAAAATCATTCAGTTAAATTACACTTACGCTTCTCTGTTCATGTACAGTAATCATATTAAGAAACGTAAGCAAGCCTACAACATTTTGAATAAAAAATGCGTAGAGTGACAGTTATTAGACATATACATAAATCTGATGTAGGTATAATTGCAAGCAATCTGTTTGACATTTCACTGATAGTGTAATGGTGAACGGGAAGGACTAGGAAGCATGGTGAATTTATAGTAACGGTTCGGAACACCTTGAAAGACAAAATTTTTTCTGTTATATTTTGTTATTTATTCGAATTATTTGGCGTTATTTGTGAGTCTATAGTCACTGTGCCTATTATCCTCAATGATTCCCTTTGTGTGCATGGCAATTAGCAGGATGGGTATATTACCTATACTAACGGAATGTGGGAATTCCAGTAGCATATCTGTTGTTTCTGCAGTTTGCTCCCACCTCCAGTTCCATTCGTGGTGGCCTTTCTGTCTTCAGCTATGGCTGTCCTCAGCCAATTGAAAAGTATGAATGCCACATGACACGAATGCAGCGCATTTTCTGCAGAAATACGAAACTGCCAAGACACCTAAGTGATAATTTCATACTTTCTGGGATATGATTAGCGCTCTCGCAACTCATTTGTGTTTATGTGGACATACTTATACAGTAGACACTCAAGATGATAAAATTTGTAGGTTTATTAGATTACAAGACACAAACTGTTTCACTGTTTCGAAAAAGCGTATCGAAACATTACATTGTACTGTTTCATTTGTTTCGAAACAGTTACGTGTTTCAGTTTACCCATCTCTAGAATACAGGAACCACAGACTCACAGCTACACGTGCAAGGCTGAAGTACAGTGAGAAGTGCCTGAAACTAAACGTGGCAGTTCGTGATGGGAAAATAAAACATCAGCAAAAGTATCAAAAGAAGCGAGTGCACGAGAAGACGACTGAAATTTTACGCAAACTGTTTTCAAGAATGCAGATAAACTGCTTGCTGAGTGGAAAGAAACAACCAAAGTGGCAATTCAGTTACTCTGCATGCTGTAGCTAGGAAGTGTTATTTGCTAGGACACTATATCGTGGCAGTTTTGGGTGGGGAGTGTTTTGAACTGTAGTTCCGTAACATACCGGTAGAGGTCGGGCCACCTACCACTGCCAACAGCAGCAAACAATTGCGCTGTAGCCACTAACAAATGCTGTGTGAACTCCTCTTTGCTTTGTGCTGTGGATTGCTGATTTTTTTTCTTATTTTGAAATAAAAATACTAATCCTGGTGCCTAAAGGGTTTTCAATACGACTCTCGCAATAAGAAAAGGGACATACGATCACTGTGACAGCTAAGTCAGGTCTGCTTTCGTGAAAGTGTTTTGTAGTTAATGGAAGCTCAGTCATCAGTATAGTCCAAATTTGACCATTTGTATGTGTTCTCATTCGGTGAACTGAATATAGACAGGAGTGTTACACATGGCTCTGTTGAAGACCGTGTAGTGCGGCCGCACGCTAACGCAGTTATTTGTTATGGTAGATGGTTTGTTTTGTGTATGGAACCAGCTACCGCACTGTGATTTTGATACACCGATCACAGCTAATCAGTTGTCTGCTGCATTCAACATGATGGGTAGAGTAAGACATAGGCACAAAAACCTGTGTGGAAAGGTGAGAAACTCTTACTTTCAAAATCCGCAGTACGAAGATAACCGCATCTGGGTGTTTTCAGAGGTCCTACTTTTATTTATATTAATGAGAAGCCACTTTCTGGCTGACGGAATACGACTTCCGTGTGGGAAAACTTAATTAAATTGTTGCAGAAAGGAATAGCCTTGGCTGAAGGAGCTAAAGTCTGGCTGATGTAAGTTAGTAAATTGTAAAAATATTCGATCGATAAAGAATATTTGAATCTGTCTATTGTGTTAGCTCCCTCACTGATCCAAGTCACTCCTCATCTCAATCATTTATGTTGCGATTTGTACAAATGGTTCAAATGGCTCTAAGCACTATGGAAATTAACATCTGAGGTCTTCACTCCCCTAGACTTAGAAACTACTTAAACCTAACTAACCTAAGGACATCACACACATCCATGCCCGAGGCAGGATTCGAACCTGCGACCGTAGCAGGCGGCCAGTTCCAGACTGAAGCGCGTAGAACCGCTCTTCCACAGCGGCCGGCCCGATTTGTACATGTTCTACGAAAAAGCAACCGAGGTTAACGGCGGATTGTTAGTCACGAACAATCTGACAGTGCCCTTTCATTAATTACTTCTCCAACTGAGTGTACAAACACTGCTGAGGTATTTATTCCTATCATTTCTCGGCTGTATGCAATTAAAACTACCCGGGTCTGGTCGACTTCAGCTTCCGAAAAATTTAGTCTGCCAACCTACTCAGTGGCAAATACCCTGCAAATTTCTAAATAAACTACATTAGGATGTGTTTTTATTAAATTGCCGTATAAAAACATGGAATTTCCTGCGACACACCACATTGCGCCCATCTTAGTAAAATTATCCGTTATCAATGTAGATTGCCTCCATGTTGCGGCTGTTGACAAAATATCGACATCCCCCCCAGAATATACTGATATACAATAAAGCGCCAAAGAAACTAGTATAGGCATGGGTAATCAAATACGGAGTATGTCAACAGGCAGAATAAGGCGCTGCGGTCGGCAACGCCTATATAAGACAAGTGTCTGGCGCAGTAGTTAGATCGGTTACTGCTGCTACAATAATAGGTTATCAAGATTTAAATGAGTTTGAGCATGGTGTTATAGTCGGCGCACGAGCGATGAGAGAGAGCATCTCCGAGGTAGCGACGAAATTGGGATTTTTCCCGAACGACCATTTCATTTCACGAGTGTACTATGAATATCACGAATCCGGTGAAACATCAAATCTCAGACATCGCTGCGGCCGGAAAAATATTCTGCAAGAATGGGGCAAACGACAAGTGAAGAGAATCGTTCGTAGTGACAGAACTGCAACACTTCCGCATATTGCTGCAGATTTCAGGCTGGGCCATCAACAAGTGTCAGCGTGCGAACCATTCAACGAAACATCATCGATATGGGCTTTCGGAGGCGAAGATTCCCTCGTGTACCCTTGATGACTGCACGACAAAGCTTTACGTCTCGCCAGGGCCGTCGACACCGCCTTTGGATTGTTGATGACTGGAAAGATGTTACCTGGGGCTTGTGCAGTTGGAGTGATGTGGGACCCCTGATACGTCTAGATACGACTAACAGGTGACACGTACGTAAGCATCCTGTCTGATAACTCGCATCCTTTCATGTCCACTGTGCATCCCGACGGACTTGGGCAATTCCAGCAGGACAATGCGACGCCACACGTCCAGAATTGTTACAGAGCTGCTCCAGGAACACACTTCTGAATTTAAACACTTCCGCTGTCCACCTAACTCCCCAGACATGAACATTACTAAGCATATCTGGGATCCCTTGCAACGTGCTGTTCCGAAGAGATCTCTACCCTCTTACTCTTACGAATTTATGGACAGCCCTGCAGGATTCATTGTGTTAATTCCCTCCAGCTGTACTCCAGACATTAATAGAGTCCAGGCCACGTCGTGCTGCGGCTCTTCTGCGATGCTCTCGGGAGCGGGCGTTACACGATATTAGGCAGGTGTAGCAGTTTCTTTGACTCTTCGGTGTAATACGAGGGTGCAGCTCTCCATGATAATATGACTGGACAGGTCCTCTGCCTGAATGAAACAACTGGTGAATTCCCAATAACACGTGGGCTTAAACAAGGATGCGTTCTTGCACCAACATTATTTGCATTGTATCTGGCAGCTATGCTTTACGAGACATCCGTAAACAATGCAGGAATAGAACTAAAGTACAGGCTCGATGGAGGATCATTCAACCAGTTCAGACTCCATTCAAAAGGTTCACCAGTTCCACTCGTGTGACAGAGCAGCAGTATGCTGGTGACAATGCTTCTCCAGCTCATTCACCTGCAGAGTTGCAGCTGTCAGTTGATTCCTTCAGCAGGGCGTACGAATGATTTGGTTTCTCCATGAATATTCCAAAGACGAAGGTGTTGGCGCAGCCAACTCCTGGCTCCTCCGTTCCTGACTTCAGCATATCCATTTATGATACACCCTTGGCACAGGTGGACCATTTCTTCTACCTAGGAAGCATACTGTCATCTAACTGCTCATCTGGAAAAGAGATGGAGCATAGACTACGTGCTGCCCATGTAGCATTTGGACGTTTTACGAAGCGTGTCTTCCTGAATAAAGACCTAACACTGTACACCAAACTGATGGTGTACAAAGCTGTAGTCATTTCCATCCTGCTATACGGTTGCGAAACCTGGACGTTATATTGCTGTGATCTGAAGAAACTAGAACGCTTCAACCAACAGAAGCTAAGATATATCATGAACCTGAAATGGGATGACTTCATATCCAACACGGCTGTTCTTGAGAAAGCAAAAATTTATAGAATGGAAGCTCTTACCATTGGACATCAACTCAGATGGGTCGGACATGTCCAGCGGATGAAAAATGACAGACACGCCAAATGCTGTACGGCGAAGTGAGCACAGGTAAAAGGCAACGAGGTGCCCCTCTCAAACGTTGTAAGGACCAGTACAAGAAAAATCTGATAACTTTAACATCGATCCGATTAACTGGTCCACAATAGCAGAAGACCGAAGTCGCTGGCGCTCAGTTACCTCAAATGCTCTTCAAAACTAAGCTGGAACGTCGAAGAATGAGAATGACTAACGCCGGAGACGTAAACTCCTCCAGGCTCAGCCACGTCCTCCACCTTCCATCAGCTGTAATGTCTGTGGCCGCCTGTTCCACACTAGTATTGGATTGCTAAGCCATCAACGACACTTCCACGCCTGAAACGTGACAAAGAAAATCTCAGGAGAGAATTGAAACTTTGATACGAGTATCAGCCGACGACGATGGTGAGTCAAATGAAAACCTTACAATTTTTTTAATTATTATTTATTGTGCAGAAGTGGTACAAGGCTATATCACTTTTCAACATAATCTCCCCCACGCTCAATGCAAGTCCTCCACCGCTTACAAAGTGCATAAATTCCTTTAGAAAAAAATTCGTAGTCCGTGCAACCACTCGTGCACCGCGTACTTTTGATTAGATTAGATTTACTTTCATTCCAATTGATCCGTAGTGAGGAGGTCCTCCAGGATGTGGAACATGTCAGAAAAACAACAATACATGACAAATATTTACAACTAAAACAAATAAGCTAATGTACCATTCCACAGGTCCCAAGTGGAATGATCGTCATTTTTTAATGAACACTAAGAGTCATTTTACAAATACTATTGCACTGAATTTAAAATAAAAAAGTTTTTTATTTATTTATAAGGTAAGAAACATGTAATACAACTACTGTAATACTTATTTACAATGAACACATTACTGCACTGAAATGGTGCAGAAGTTAGATTATACTTACACACAAGCGCACACACACACACACACACACACACACACACACACACACACACAATTTTCAGTGAACACATTACTGCACTGAAATTGTGCAGAAGTTATGTTGTACTTATATACAAATCAGTTGGTTTTCCTAAGAAATTCATCAATGGAGTAGAAGGAGTTGGCCACCAATAAATCCTTTAGGCTTCTCTTAAACTGAATTTCATTGGTTGTTAAGCTTTTTATGGCTGCTGGCAAGTTATTGAAAATGTGTGTTCCTGAATAATGCACACCTTTTTGTACAAGACTAAGTGACTTTAAATCCTTGTGAAGATTATTCTTATTTCTAGTATTGATTCCATGAATTGAGCTGTTGGTTTGAAAAAGTGATATATTTTTAATGACAAATTTCATTAAGGAATAAATATATTGGGAAGCTGTAGTTAGTATCCCTAGTTCCCTAAACAGGCTTCTGCAGGATGTTCTTGAGTTCACACCACATATAATTCTTACTGCACGTTTTTGTGCCCGGAAAACTTTAGCTTGGCTTGATGAATTACCCCAGAAAATAATCCCATATGACATTATGGAATGAAAGTAAGCATAGTATGCCAGCTTTTTCATTTTTATATCCCCTATGTCTGACAAAATTCGCATTGCAAACAGAGATTTGTTAAGACGCTTCAGCAGTTCTGTGGTGTGCTCCTCCCAGTTGAATTTATTATCAAGCTGTAATCCCAAGAATTTAACACCGTCCACTTCTTCTATCTTCTTGTCATCATATGTTAGACATATACTCTTGGGACACCCCTTACAAGTTCTGAACTGCATGTAGTGTGTTTTTTCAAAGTTTAGTGACAAAGAATTGGCTAGGAACCAGTGATTAATGTCCACAAATATTTTATTGGCTGATCTTTCTAAGACTTCACTTGATTTGCTATTTATTGCAATGTTTGTATCATCAGCAAACAAAACAAACTTGGCATCTGGTAATGTTACTGATGAAAGGTCATTGATATACACAAGAAAAAGTAAGGGCCCCAAAATGGAACATTGTGGGACCCCACATGTAATTAGTTCCCAGTTGGATGATGCCTGATAGCTTGATACATGTCTCTTTCCTAATAACACCCTTTGTTTCCTGCCAGAGATATAAGATTTGAACCATTTTGCAGCATTTCCTGTTACACTATAATATTCTAGTTTACTTAAAAGGATATTGTGATTTACACAGTCAAATGCCTTTGACAGATCACAAAATATACCAGTTGCCTGCAATTTTTTGTCTAATGAATTAAGTACATTTTCACTGTAAGTGTAGATAGCCTTCTCAATATCAGAACCTTTTAGAAATCCAAACTGTGACTTTGACAGTATGTTATTTGAGATAAGATGGTTATAAAGACGACTGTACATTACTTTTTCGAAAATTTTTGAGAATGCTGGCAACAGTGAAATTGGACGGAAATTTGATGCTATTTCTTTATCTCCCTTCTTAAACAGTGGCTTAACTTCAGCATATTTCAGCCATTCGGGAAATATTCCACTGATAAACGACTGGTTACACAGATAGCTTAATATGTTACTTAGCTCAGAATCACATTCTTTAATTAACTTTGTTGATATTTCATCATACCCACTAGATGTTTTTGATTTTAAAGATTTTATGATGGACGTTATTTCTGTTGGGGTAGTGAGGGTCAAATTCATATTATGGAAGTTACTTGAAATGTCTGGTCTAAGGTAATCCATAGCAGCATCTACCGAACCTGACAACCCCATCTTTTCAGTAACAGTTATAAAATGTTTGTTAAAAAGTTCTGCAACACTATACACATCTGTCACCAATGCATCATTTACTCTTAATGCTATTTGTTCCTCTTCATGTCTGGTTCTACCGGTCTCCTCCTTCACTATATCCCATATTGTCTTTATTTTGTTATCTGATATGACTATCTTTTCCTTGTAATATATTTGCTTTGACATCCGTATTACAGTCTTTAATATTTTGCAGTATTTCTTATAATGTGCTATAGCATCAACATTGGAAATGTTTCGGATTGACAGATACAGTTTTCTTTTTGTTTTACAAGATACCCCTATTCCTCGAGTAATCCATGGCTTCTTTGTAGACATTGCTCTAACCTTGGTAAGTTTTGGGGGAAAGCAGTGTTCAAATAAGGTAAGCACTTTATTAGCAAAAATGTTATATTTTTCATTCATGCCATGAGCACTGTAAACATCAGTCCAGTGAATGTCTCTGAGGAGTGTCCTAAAATAATCAATTTTTGGCTTACTGATTACCCTCTTGAGCTCAGATTTAACAGATTTTATATCCTGTTCAGTATTAACATTTAACAGAAGGAACTGCATGTCATGGTCTGAGAGGCCATTGACTATTGGTTTTGTAATATAATTTTGTTCATTTGACTTTTCTATAAAGATATTATCAATGGCTGTTTGTGAGCAAGTGGTTATCCTAGTGGGGAACTTTACTGTGGGAATTAAGTTGAATGATAGTGTTACTAACTCAAATAAGTTCTTATTCGGAGAGTCTTTAAGGAAATCTACATTGAAATCACCAGCAACCACTATTTCTTTGTTTTTGGTTATTAAATGGGCCAGTACAGCTTCAAGGTGGTTTACAAACAGATTAAAGTTACCTGCAGGTGCTCGATATACACTTAATATTATGAAAGATTTTTTGTGAAAATCTAATTCTGTTGCACATGCTTCCATATGCTGTTCTAGGCAAAATTTATGAATATCTATGTTCTTAAATTTATGACAGTTCCTGATGAATGTGGCAACTCCTCCTTTCTCCATTTCTGATCTACAAAAGTGAGATGCTAACCTAAACCCTGTAACACTTAAAAGTTCTATACCAGTGGTCACATGATGTTCAGAGAGGCAGATTATGTCAGCTGGGTTTGAAGACTCTAATTCATCTATGCAGATAGTTAATTCATTAATTTTATTTCTCAGTCCTCGAATATTTTGATGCAATAAAGATAGCTGACATTTCACATTGACTGACTTAAAATTGGGTGGAGTTAAAATATCTGCTGACAGTTGAAAATTCTTAACCAATGGCTGTTTATGCTGATGTAATAAGCTGGAATTATGTTTTTTGATTTCTTTCTCAAACTGAAGGTTTGTCTCAGTTCTAACCTCTCTTAAAATTTGTTTTCTTTCTGTCCTCCCTACCCTAAAAAAGGGTCTTTTCTGAATCCTATAACCACTGGTATTTTACCACTCATGACAGTGCCTCCCCCCTATTTCCCCAGCCAATTTACCCTTCCCCTTCCTGTTGAGGTGAAGGCCATGCCTAGTATAATCCCACCTACTGATAGAATCAACATGAACCACACCAATGTGTGACCCCGCACCCGACATGAGCAGCCGCTCCAGCTCCAAATTAACTCTCTTGACAGAAGAGTTCAAATGAGGTCGGTCATGGCGCCCAAGAACAGATACAAACTCAACACTGGTATGCCTCGATGCTGATGCAATCTTCGCCAGGTCACACTCTATGCTGTACCCAGGATCTCTGTCAATACTGTTACCTGCCCCACCCACTATAACCACGGTGTCTTCCTTAGTGAAATCTTTGCAAAGTGATCCTAAATCCTCTGTCACCTGCTCCAGACCAGCACTAGGTTTAAAAAAATTGGTGACCTGGTATTCTGATCCTAGTTCATCCTGCAAGAGTTGGCCAACACATCTTCCATGGGAACTACCTAACAACAACACTTTCTTTCTCTTTACTGATTTCCCTACATTCTTACTTTTCAATTTGCTGCTGAAAGTTTGTTGTGCCCTGTCTACACCTGTAACTGCTTGAGGCTCACCAGCTTCTAACTGAAGCAACAGGTCAAATCTATTTTCCACATTCACCATAAAGCTGTCAGACAAAGTTCTAGGCCTGTTCCTCCTGTTGCCTGTTGCCACTTCCCACCTCTCTTTACCCTTCTCCCTCCTTAACCTGTCAAGATCTCCCCTGGCCTTGTCTAACTCAGCCTGAAGGGCAGCAATTTTCCCCTCCTGTTCCAGTATCTTCCTATCTCTACTACAAATCCTACAAAACCACTGATGAGTCTCATTTACTTCCCCTATTCCCACGCCACTACAGTCACCCACATGGAAAAAACTACAGCACCCATCACACCAAAGCCCCGACCTAACAATTCTACGGCAAGTCAAGCACTTTTCACTCATGATAAACGTAATAATTTATTAAGAATAAGTCAGTTAAATTACAGATAAACACGAAAATATGGTTACACAAATTTGGCCTATACGCAACTGTGTGTAAACAAAAACAAAAGTGCAAAGTTTCTGAAACAAGAAGTTAAACTTTACGCTACTTTCCGGAAATGCTAGTTAAATAATGAAGAGGTACGCTAAGTTAAATTGCTGGAGAGAGCAAGGAACAACTAAACGAAATTCTATAGATTTGCTGCAGCAGAACGTAAACAGAAAATACGACTGTACGGTCTTTTCGCGTTTTCTGCTATATTACGTAAAGAGAAATGAAACCTTTAATGGTACACTTAAACGGCACACTAATACACTTATTTACCACGTAATCAGTACTAATCTGTGTGTTTTATAATCTAAAATAACTTATCTTTACGAGAACACCAAACCTCGCGCTAGTCGCTTGGCTGCAGGGCTGCCAACAATCCTCCCATTGCGTCTTTGAGTGGTCCAAACATACGGAAATCACTCGGGGCAAGGACTGGTGAGTATGGTGGATGAGGAAGACACTCAAAATGCAGGTCTGTGATTGTTGCAACTGTTGTACGGGCAGTGTGGGGCCTTGCATTGTCATGTTGCAAAAGGACACCTGCTGACAGCAATCCACGTCGCTTTGATTTGATTGCGGGCCGCAGATGATTTTTTAGGAGATCTGTGTATGATGCACTAGTGTCAGTGGTCCCTCTAGGCACGTAATGCTTCAAAATGACGCCTTTTCGTCCCAGAAGAGAGTCAGCATAGCTTTCCCTGCTGATGGTTCTGTTCGAAACGTCTTTGGTTTTGGTGATGAGGAATGGCGCCATTCCTTGCTCGCTCTCCGTTTCCGGTTGGTGGAAGTGATCCCAGGTTTCGTCCCCAGTAACGATTCTTGCAAGGAAGCCATAACATTCTCGTTCAAAGCGCCGAAGAAGTTCTTCACAAGCATCAACACGTCGTTATCACATTTGAGGAGTCAGCTGCCGTGGCACCCATCTTGCAGACACTTTGTGAAACTGGAGCACATCATGCACAATGTGGTGTGCTGAACCATGACTAATCTGTAAACATGCTGCAATGTCATTCAGTGTTACTCGGCGGTTTTCCTTCACTATGGCTTCAACTGCTGCAATGTTCTTTGGAGTCTCATGTCGTTGTGCCTGACCTGGACGAGGAGCATCTTGCACTTTAGTCTCACCATTCGCGAACTTCCTAATCCATTCGTAGACTTGCTGCTGTGACAAACATGCATCACCGTACTGAACCTTCATTCGTCGATGAATTTCAATAGGTTTCACACCTTCACTACGCAAAAACCGAACAACAGAATGCTGTTCTTCCCTAGTGCAAGTCGCAAGTGGGGCGGCCATCTTTATGCTGACACTGCGACGGTATGTGTGCATCTGCACTGTGCTGCCACCTACAGGCCATTATGCACACTGTTTGTAGCACGCTTACCAACTTACAGGATAACGACGCGAAATTTCGATTTATTACAAATGTAAGGTTTTCATTTGACTCATCCTCGTATGTTCGTTTTGTGCCGTTTTTGTGTAAATGAGTTTTTTCGTAAAAATACACAATTATTTGAATATATTTTTGTGTGGTAGTAATGTAAACTTGCCAAAGTGAACTGTTTCATTGAAACTGCTGGTGGAACTTTCATGGCTATTTTAAACATAGGGGTGTGTCGGAGCGCATTTAGGATAAAACACGAAAAAATGACCAGGGTAGCTAAGGGTTAACGTAAGAAGTACTACAGGGGCGGCAGCCTGGCGGAACAGGTGGCCCCCACAGGCGCCTGCGAGACAAGGTGGTGAGGAGGTAAGCGACCACCTGTTGGCGGCGCGCGTGACCTGGAGTGGCGCCCGCTAAGAGCATGTGTCTGACAGCGCTGCTCGCGGCAGCCAACGAGCACTTTCTGGAGCCGCTTCCACGCAGCAGCTAAGGCCGGTATCACATTATCAAATTTCTTTTTCAAAGATTTGATCAAATATTCCGTCAAATATATTTGACAAAGCTCTTTGACGTAGCGCTAGAAGGGGCATTACACTGTCATATTTTTCGTCAAAGTTCAAGATGGCTGACAACAACAACTTGCTATTAACCGCAGCAGTTGCATGTACCACAATTGCACTGTGTGCATATGCGGAAGAGAAGCGGGGGGAAAGAAAGGAAACATACCTGAGTGAAGCCGTGGGTTTTACGACGACACGATAAAAGCACTCAACAAGATTTGTTACGTGAGCTTGTAGTGGAGTACGCCAAGTCGTACATCAATTACTTAAGAATGGATGAGCATACATTTCTGTATGTGCTGAATGAAGTGTATCCCCATATCACAAAGCACAATATTCACTTAAGAACTGCTACATCTGCAGAAGACAGGCTCACTGTAACACTAAGATTCCTTACTACAGGAGAGGGTTAGGTTAGGTGAGTTGTCCAATCTTCGTAATCTAATTTTGTATTCAGCGTGCCTCACGTTGTAAAGCGCCTCATCAGCTTCATACATCTCAATTTTGCAGTAGTTGGCGTACACCAATTGTATTTACCGGCAATGTTTATAAAAACACTACAGACGACAGAATGCATCGATGCTAGCGCTCCATGTGGTAACATGTCACATTGCAGTGAACAGAAGACAAGCGACTTCTTTGATCAGAACTACTGCGAGGCCCTAGATTTGATCAAATATTGGACGACATTTGACAAAGTTCCCTACTACACCATCAAATATCTTTGACAAAGATATTGGACAAAGAAATTTGATAGTGTAATACCGGCCTAACTAGCTTTCGCTGGTGAGGTTTGGTTTACGGAGCTGAGGCCGTGACTCATTGTATTTAACTGCAGTTTGCCACTCCGCATACTGATGGCCCCCATACAACGGTCAAGCTTATTTGTCGAATTTACTGTTTGATACCCGCGGGTTTGTCAAACAAGCAAGCAAGCAAACGTGCAAATCGTGTTTGACAAACTTATCCTCAGACTTCAAGAAGCATGTAATCTCCTATTTCGAAAAAAGGAGGCGCTGACTGGCGTTAATATTACGTAACCACCACAATTTGGCATAAAATGACAATCTGCAGAACGATCATTACACACAATTTTTATTTCTTTGTTTTGATCACAAACTTCTGTAACAGAATTACCTCATTAGGATGCACTTCAAGTCATAACACGTAAAAATAACGCGAGTTACATGTTATGACTTGTTGCAGTGCAGACGAATGAGATTCTGAAGATGGCTATTGCACAGCTAAAGCCTGTAATTCTACTCACAAAACTTCGTGATTAAGACAAAAAAATTGAGTGTAATAAGACTTGGCTACATTGTGCTGACAAATTATTGGGTAGGACGGAAAAAATTAATGGGTAGAAGGACGGAAAAATTAATTGGTAGAAGGTTGACTCCAGGAAGAACTGTTTCGTTCCCAGGGAAATGTAGGCACACGTGAGGCAATACTGACACTATCACTTACCTTAGAAAGTAGGCGAAAAAGGCAAGCCTGCTTTAATATCATTTGTACAGAGTGAGAAAGCTTTTTCACAATGTTGACTGGAATATATTCCTTGAAATTTTGAAGAGAGCAGAGGTAAAATACAAGGAGCGATAGCTTATATACAACTTATAGAGAAGCCACATGGTAGATTTTAGAATCAAACTACATTAAACGGAAGCTGTAATTGAGAAGGTAGTGAGACAGGATTGGAGCCTATCCCCGATGTTACTCAATCCGTACAGTGAGTTAGTAGCAAAGGAAACCAAAGAAAAATTTTGAGACGAAACTGAAGTTCAGAAGGACGAAACAAACTTTGAGGTTTGCCGATGACACTGTAATTCTGTCACTGACAGCAAACGACTGTCAACAGCAGTTCAACGGCATGGAATGTGTCCTGACAGGACTGTTTATGGCCGATGTACGAGGGACATGAAATATAAATGTCCAATGACAAGGAAAGCATTTCTGGTGCAGCAGGACAATTTGAGACAAGAGCAGGATAGAGTAGGGGCTTTGAAATGTGTTGTTACATAATTTGCCCCTCTACTCTTCAGAACTCTTCCGTAAATATGGGGAGACACTGAATAGGAATGGGGGGACAAATTTGTGGCACGACTTGGGTGAAAGAAAGAATTGGTTGATAGGACATTCTGAGACATGAGGGAATATTCAATGATGGAGGGAAGAGTGAGTAGGTAGATAGTGGGAGAATGGTTGCAGAGGAGGTCATTCATGACGTCGTCGGTGACTTGGTGTGCACCCGTTCTCCCACTTTCTACCAACTAGTGCGAGGGCTAAAAATTATAGGAGGAGACCAATCTTGACTACAGTAAGCACGTTCAAATGGATCTACACAGCAGTAGTTATTGAAGATAGTATGGAAAGACGTAGCAAGCGTCCTCAGAGTGAGGACCACAACAATAATCTCACCTTTCAAACAATTGTGAAGCCGTGAATATCATGTCACGAATCATTTTGATATTAATCGAAACGACTAAAAATGCAGACAAACCATTTCTTGTATTGCCTATAGCCCTATGTATGAAGAAGAAAAAAGAAACTCAATGGTGATCTAGGGAATGGTTGAAATTGAGAGAGAAATACTGTGTGTATCAAAAAATGATCATCCGATTTTAAAAAATCGTAATTATGTTATTTTAGATATGCGCATGAACAACAAACTGTTGGAAAGAGTGATCTCTACAGTTTTACTTGGTTCCCGCTAAGTGGTAGCAGTAGTGTGTGCCCACTTCAGTTATTTATATCTACAAATTCCTCTATGGAGTAGGAGTTGTCATTCAGAAATTCTTTTAATTTCTTCTTAAATACTTGTTGGTTATCTGTCAGACTTTTGATACTATTTGGTAAGTGACCAAAGACTTTAGTGGCAGTATAATTCACCCCTCTCTGTTTCAAAGTTAGATTTAATCTTTAATAGTGAAGATCATCCTTTCTCCTAGTGTTGTAGTTATGCACACTGCTATTACTTATAATAACAAATTTCATATGAGAGTATATATACTGAGAAGCTACTGTGAATATCCCTAGATCCTTAAATAAATGTCTGCAGGATGATCTTGGGTGGACTCCACCTATTATTCTGATTACACGCTTTTGTGCAATAAATACTTTATTCCTCAGTGATGAATAACCAATGGCACCCCATACCGTCACACCGGGTGATACGCCAGTATGGCGATGACAAATACATGTTCCAATGTTCGTTCACCGCGATCTCACCAAACACGGATGCGACCATCATGATGCTGTAAACATAACCTGGATTCATCCGAAAAAATGAGGTTTTGCCATTCTTGCACCCAGGTTCGTCGTTGAGTATACCATCGCAGGCGCTCCTGTCTGATGCAGCGTCAAGAGTAACCGCAACCATGGTCTCCGAGCTGATAGTTCATGCTGCTGCAAACGTCGTTCGTCTGTTCGTGCCGGCGGTTGCTTGCAGGGATCGAGACGTGGCTGCACGATCCGTTACAGCCATGCGGATAAGATGCCTGTCATCTCGACTGCAAGTGATACAAGGCCGTTGGGATCCAGCACGGCGTTCCGTATTACCCTCCTGAACCCACCGATTCCGTATTCTGCTAACAGTCACTGGATCTCGACCAACGCGAACAGCAGTGTCGCGATACGATAAACCGCAATCGCGATAGGCTAAATCTGACCTTTATCAAAGTCGGAAACGTGATAGTACGCATTTCTCCTCGTTATACGAGGCATCACAACAACGTTTCACCAGGCAACGCCGGTCAACTGCTGTTTGTGTATGAGAAATTGGTTGGAAACTTTCCTCATATCAGCACGTTGTAGGAGTCGCCACCGGCGCCAACCTTGTGTGAATGCTCTGAAAAGCTAATCATTTGCATATCACAGCATCTTCTTCCTGTCGGTTAAATTGCGCGTTTGTAGCACGTTATCTTCGTAGTGTAGCAATTTTAATGGCGAGTAGTGTACTTGCAAGTTCGACGCTTTACGGGTGAAGTAATTCGAAAAAAAGCCTAGATTTATGGCGAAACAATCCTCAGTTTTTACAGCACCGTAACACTTGCTCACACTCCGCTGATTGTAGAGACTGGGGCATCATTATAGTAACGTTTTTGGGCAGAACTTCACACTCACCACACTGCTGCCTGTGAATTTGTTCTCAAGAACAAAGGACCGTCGTTCTACTAGCATAGATGAGATTAAAGGCGTGTCGCTGTGTAATCTTGAACCTATTCGAAAGATAAAGAGTTCCGGAAGTGCTTCAGATACTGCAGAAAGTGCTGGCATAAGAGAATCTATACATATTACGGAATAGTGCAGTGCCCGCTGCTTCCGTCGTCTAGATTATACGGCCTGCGCAATTTCTTTTTATTTAATCAGTTTTTACGTTTTTAACAAAATGCAACACCTCGGCTTTTCACGCCAATTAAGGCCGTACAAGCATGGCCTTTTCCGAATGTACTTCTGACCAAAATGCGTTTCTGGTAGCTGGACTCTTACGTTTTTGTTCTTGATGCCTTTTGCGTTCTTGGGGATGGATGTCCATAGCAACTTTCATCCGCTAACAATAGTTTCTTTACATCCAAACGAGAATGAAATACCTGTTTTCATAAATTCAAAGACTTTAAATGAAACTAAATTCTTTCTTAAAAATTTTCCTCCCCTACTGCACCCCCTTAGAGGGTTGAATTTCCAGTAGCACTGACATTTTTTATTTCCAACCGAGAAGTCTAATACCAGTCGCCATAAATGTAGGCTTAAAAATCCTTTAATATTTCGTTAGTAATTATTTATTTAAAAAACTTTCACCGCCATTTTACTCTTAGTGGTTGAATTTCCAAAAATGCTGAAACAAGTTTTTTTATTTTGTGACAGAAAATAAATTCCGATTTTCGTAGTTCTAGCTTCAAATTTGCCTTCATAGCGACATACTTTCAAAAAGCCTTTCATCCCCCACTTGACATCGTTAGGAGTGGAATTTCGGTCAATCCCTTCTTAAATGTTGCGTATTGTATAAGGTACACACCACCTCCTTATTTCAAGTTCCGTGTGTGGATGATATTGCCTTTTATACTGAAGCGCCAAAGAAACTGGTACAGGCAGATAGATGTAAACAGGCAGAATACGGCGCTGCGGTCGGCATCGTCTATATAAAACGACAAATGTCTGGCCCAGTTGTTGGATTTAAGTGAGTTTGAAGGAGGTGTTATAGTCGGCGCATGAGCGATGGGACACAGCATCTTTGAGGTGACGATGAAGTGCGGATTTTGCCGTACGACCATTTCACGAGTGTACCGTGAATATCAGGAATAAGGTAAAACATCAAATCTCAGACATCGCTGCGGCCGGAAAAAGATCTTGCAAGAACGGGGCCAACGACGACTGATGAGAATCGTAATCGTTCAATGTGGTAGAAGTGCAACCCTTCCACAAATTGCTGCAGGTTGCAATGCTGGGCCATCAGCAAGTGTCAGCGTGCGAACCCTTCAACCCAACACTCGTGTACCCTTTATGACTGCACGACACAAAGCTTTACGCCTCGCCTGCCCGTCAACACCGACATTGGAGTGTTAATGGCAAAGTATGCTGCCTGATCGAACGAGTTTCGTTTCCATCGAGCGGATGGATGTGTACGGGTTTGGAGACAACCTTAGGAATCCATGGACCCTGCACATGAGCAGGGTACTGTTGAAGTTGGTGGAGGCTCTGTAATGGTGTGGAGCGTGTGCAACTGGAGAGATATGGGACCGCTGATACGTCTAGATACAACGTACGTATGCATCTTGTCTGGTCACCTGCATCCATTCATGTCCATTGTACATTCCGACGGACTTGGTCAATTCCAACAGGACAATGAGACATCCCACACGTACAGAATTGCTACTGAGTGGCTCTCGAGTTTAATCACTTCTGCTGGCCACCGAACTCCCAAGACATGTTCAGAAGAGATCTCAACCCCCTAGTACTCTTACGCATTTATGGATAGTCATGCAGGATTCATGGTGCCAATTCCCTGCAGCACTTCTTCAGACATTAGTACAATCCATGCCACGTCGTGTTGCGGCACTTCTGCGTGCTGGCGGAGGCCCTACGTGGTATTAGGCAGGGAGGCAAATGCAGAAGTTTCTTTGGCTCTTCCGTGTCTATCAAAGATTTCTCATGGCTAATCAAGACAACAGCAGAAGAAAACAAATGCATAGAAACAGCACCAATGCGCCGTTCTTTTCTTGACTGCCAAAGAACAAACATCAGTAGAAACTCGTCTGAGAATGATGAATACGTATGGGGGTAGCATGTCTCTCCAAAACCGCCGTTGTGGAATGGTGTACGAAAGTCATGATTATAACGCACGTCCCCATATCGTAAATGACGTAACGCAGAAGTTATGCCACCCGCCCTGTAGTCCTGATCTCTTCATGCGATTCTCACTCCTTCGGTCCCTGTAAAAGAGCCTGGAAGGGTGGACGATTCCTGTCGGATGGGGATGTGTAGCAGGCAATTACGGACTTTTTCACGCAGCATGACATGGTCGTTTACCAGACGGGTATCTTAGACGCGGTGCTTTGGTGGAATGATTGCTTCAGTGCTCACGGCGATTTTGCCTGATTGGGACACAGATTCTGGACTGCACAGTCTTCTAACGGCATCTTTCTGATCGCCCCCTTAATAGAACTGCTAGAAAAAAATCTCTGCCAGCAAACTTGCGAGAGAAGTCCGGCGACATCTTGCGATAACTCACGACGTTAAGTATACAATCCTTTGAAGGAAAGGCCGCGATCATCAGTCACAAATATCTTTCTCGGCAGGATTTCAACTTTCAACAAAAACTTGACTCAGTTCCAGAAAGTCGTTTCATTTTCACAAGTCGAACTCTTGAGGAATGCGTCTGCCGACATTTTTTTGGCGCTTTCTGTTATAAATGGCCGCCTATTGCTCCTTTAGCAGGTAGCTCTTGTCCATTCTATCGTATTTCGCCTTTTTTTCTGGACGGTGTCCCGAAGGGAATACAAGGAACGATCGCATTTCGGAAATTTACGCACTGAGTAACTAGGACTGAGAATCTTGGCAAACACAGCGGGCGGCATCAAATCAGCTCCGAAGATTTCCACCCAGGACTCAAGTTTCCTTCGCTTCATTGATCACAAATTTTCTCCGTTGGGAAGCGCGCAGATTGGATAAATGTTTTACGGATTTCTTGCTGTGTCCGATTTGCATGCAATCTAAAGCTTTCGATGTCTCCCTCTGACGTCATCGTCAGTTGTCCTTAGGCCGTGAGGCACTATCCGCATGTAGCTGCCAGAATTACTGAGAAGTGACGAAGTCGGGGAACTTCTTCACCGACATCAAGGTAAGCTCTGGCAGAGACGCCGATTTTATTAGATGGTAGGTAACTCAGATTATTAGTCTTCAGCTTGTCAATATCGAGAGCCCGTTTCCGTGCACCTCTGAAGGTATAGCCGCTGACCCGTTTAATCATTTAAAACATTTACGCAAAAACTGTAGTTCTGTTGGTTTTATTAGTTTCTAATCACTCACCCAGAGCGTAATAAAAAAGTCAATCAAAGCTGGTCAACCGAACAATAGATAAGGCCTTTATACACATTGTCCCTGGAGGAATGGTCAGTATTCAGCTGTATGACAGGATGGCTCATTTGAAGGGGAAAAACTGCACATAGATACACGCGCTATTCCGAATTGTTTCCCAGATACATTTAATGTGCCGGGCGATTGTAACTGATGGGAATTACTCAAAGAGGCCTAGTGTGGGCTGTAATTATCGTACGGCAGCGGAACTGCTAGATATTCTAAGGCGTTAATGCGGAACCGATTTACGCTGAAAAGAAAGTAGTGGCCATTTTGGCCATCAGGCGCAAACTGGCGCTGTGAATGCAAGAAAGACTTCTAGAAAAGTTTCCGTATGTAATGGATTAGGAATGGGGGGGGGGGGTGCAGGAAAGGTCAAACAAGTGAGAAAGACATAACGTTCGTTTTATTATTAACCGCCGCTACACAACTTGTTCAGTATGAGCACTGGGGACATCGACGACATGCTGTACAGCGCCTGATTTGCACCTGGTGGTCAAAAATGGAATTAGTTTTCCAGTGTTTCGCATTAACGTATTAGCATATTGTTTTGTACGGCGGGCAACCACAGCCAAACTTGACATTATTTCAAAGAAAATTCCGCACTGGCTGTATGAATGGTTTTTATTAAATCTGTGACAGGTTTCTCACCACTTATCGGTGCATCCTCAGGCAATATACGCTGTTTATAACATAGTAGCGTTGAACATTGCCCTGTAGCCACTCCCCACCATTCACGTCCAATATACCGTCATATGGTGAAAGCGGTAGTTAAAATTTAAAAATTTTAATAAAATTTTTTAAATGGTGGTAGCGGCAATGACCGTGCAAATTGAGAGGAGCCACGCAGCAGCATATCTACCAGGTTTCGCTGCCCTACGATAGCTACAGCCACAGTGGACCTACGTGGCTACCTGCCCTTTAAATTATAACCACCCTGTACATTTATTTTGGATAGCGGCGCGCACGTTAAGTATGTTATCCAAACTCCTTGACGATTTTTTTTCTCATGCCGGCTACCTCATCGCTTTCAACCTCTGTGCTAGGGCTGTCTTTCTGCCAGTAAAGTAGCCAGTTAAACACGCAGTTCTCCATGGTGCGCCGAGACTGAAGTACTGCTAGGAAAGGAGATTTTATCAGAAATAAGCATTGGTTAACTTTTTGCAAGGACTGGTTGAAATGCCGCACGCCTTCAGTAAAATTTTTATATATATATATATATATATATATATAAAGTTAATGTCCTGACTCACTCACTCAGGCCAAACCCCTAAGGATAGAAATATGAAGTTTGGATAGGGTGCGGACTTTCTACGGTGGGCATCGTTTAGAAAGTGCTGGTCAGAAATTCCACTCCTGAAGAGGGGGGGGGGGCGAAATAGGGGGTGAAAGGCTTTTTCGAAATACGAGGGTGGTTCGAAAGTTCTCGGATTCAGCACGAGAGGTCAGCCCTAGCGCAATGAGTTGTTACGTGATATTCATTGGACAAGTGTCACGTCAGTGCTCTTTGAAGAAAGCTGTGGAGGTGACGTGGTGGTTGTTGATGGACAAAATCGAGATTCGAGCAGTGATTAACTACTTCGTAAAGATAGGTATGAAAAATACGGGCATTCACGCCGATTTCCAGACTACAATGGAGGCCTCTGCTCCTTCATATTCAACTGCTGCCAAGCACATAAATTTGGTCGGGAGAGCTTAGATGATGATCCGCGCAGTGGTCGGCCAAGATGTGTCACTACTCCAGAGATGATTGCAAAAGTGCACAAAATGGTCATGGAGGACCGCCGATTGAAAGTGCGTGAAATTGCTCACGCTTGCCAGATGTAATCTCAAACGGTGCATCACATTTTAACTGAAGAATTAGAAATGAAAAAAAAAATCACCTGCAAGATAGGTGCCGCTATTCTTGATGTGCGCCCGCACATATGAGCCGTCGCCATGGCAAAATTACACGAACAAAGATACGAGTTGTTGCCACACCCGCCATATACATCTGATATGGCGCCGTCAGATTTCCATCTCTTCCCAAAACTGAGAACTTTTCTTGGTGGATGATTCACTTCAAATGAAGAATTGATAGCCGGAGTTCACAACTATTTTGCGACCTGGAGGAGACTCATTTTTCGAGATAGAATCAAGGCACTGGAACATGGCTGGACAAAATGTATTAATCTACAAGGAGACTACATTGGAAAAAAAACTTTTTGTGATATACGTACTTTTTTCTATTCCCTTCCGAGAACAGTTAACACCTCCGTAGTGCATTACGCCTCTGTTTTAGTGTGTGTCACTGGAGTTCGTCCGGCATCTCTGATGAATCTGCATTTAGAAAACTAACCACAAGCTGCTTTCCTCTGTATCTTTTCTACCTTATTTGGTAATGGTTGTAGCCTCACGAGAAAAGATTAATAATTGGTAGAACATCGGTCTGGAGGTCGCATGTTTCGTGGATAAATAACATTTTCTTGAGCTTCTTCCACTCGATCTCAGACTGGGATCCACTTTTCATGCAATTAGTTGTGATGGTCACTCCAGTTTAGACAGCCTGGGATAGTTACTCATAGGAATTTTCAAGTTGTCGTCGTTTCTAATGATTTAACTGTTAAAAACAATTCACTACCCAAAATCGCATAAAATATTGTTTTTATTTCAGACAACTCGTTTGAGCAAACTGTGCTGTTATCTGTAAGTCTCAGAATCTTTTGTTGTAAAACATGTTCATTTTACACCGACCTCGTGCACAGGAGCTAAGTGCGTGAGGTTCATGTAAGATGAACATGTTTTACAACAAAAGACTGAGACTTGGAGATGGAAGCACAGTCTGCTGAAACCGGTTGTCTAAAATAAAAAACAATATTTTGTATGATCTTGGGTGTCGAATGGTTCCCATCAGTGAAACAGGTCACCCTTCACTTCTCTCAAAATGAGAAAATTCCATCCAAGATTTAATGTCTATAGCGCAATGTAACAGTAACGGATATTGTGCTGGTGTGAACTGTCGGCAGCGCACTAGTCGGCAAAGATGTAGCAAGAAGATCGATAGTAGGTTCTGGAGAAAGCGTGCCTGTCAGGAGAGATGCCGAACAGTCACTCGCTGGAAACACGCCGCCAACGGCCTCTCGACCGCAAGTATTTAGATCGCCGCCGCTGACTGGATGGCTGTCTCAGTCTCAGTGACTAGCTATGTCCCTACTATAGTTCGTGTGTCAGTTCACATCAACATCTACGAGAGTGTATAGCGATGGAGTAGTTTTTATACTGGGCTAACTTCTTTGTTGGACAGGAATTTGCGTGAGCAGTTTGTGGACATGCCGTTAACGTTAATATGTAACGACCGCAGATTCTTAGGTTCAATTCCCGACCGTGTCAATCTTTTTTTTTTCTGCTCACATCTGGATGTGCGAGTTGTCTTCGTCATCGACGTGCAAGTCAGGGAAATGGCCTGAAATAAAAAGAACTGCACCCAGCTCCCGGACATCCCAACCGGGGTCTCCCAGCCAATAAAGCCATATGCATGTTTCATTGAATTTTATTAATATGTGGCCAGAGAAGTGGGTAACAGCTAGAATACAATGCCTATACAATCCTGAACGTGTTTAATCCATCCCAATCCAGACTTCTCAACTAATATTATACTTGTAATTTGGTTTGAGAAAGCTTTTACCTTGACGCAGAAGATAGGCTACTTTACAAGCTGTGTGGTACAACCTATTTATTGGTTTTAAGGGAAACAGGTGTGTCAAAAACAATGATCCGATTTGGTATGTTTATATTTCTCAAACTAACATATGCAACGAATTTTTGTTTTTGATGAATGGAAACTAAATTGTTTCATGCCTTTTCATAGGTGTTCAACATGCCTAACGTTTAGATGTGCGGCGTATGTCAATGCGGTATTCAAATTGTTCCCAAACTGCAGGGACCATGTTCAAAATGGTTCAAATGGCTCTGAGCACTATGGGACTCAACTGCTATGGTCATAAGTCCCCCAGAACTTAGAATTACTTAAACCTAACTAACCTAAAGACATCACACACATCCATGCGCGAGGCAGGAGTCGAACCTGCGACCGTAGCGGTCGTGCGGTTCCAGACTGGAGCACCCAGAACCGCTCGGCCACTCCGGCCGGCTAGGGAGCATGTCTGAGTTACAGGTTCCACAGCTATTATGCTATGTCTCAGTTCCCAAAGGCATATAAACAGTACGGTATATTGATAATTTTCACTTATCGACCGTCTGACAGCAACTGAATAAAACACAATTTTAGTGCCATACGCGTTTCGCCTTTATTTTCTGCAAGGCATCATCAGTGGCACGTTGCGTAGACAGTTTCTTACATATTACGCTCCTGTTGCATTTTTGGTGTTGTTCTTCTTCCTATGAGCGCCAATTTGCTGTTTTTTCCGCATTCCACAGCACTATGCACTGAATGCTTTTATAAACAGCCACAAGAAATAATCAGATACTGTCATGTCCAGTGACCTTTGAGGCCAGTAACGTAAGGCTGAATCATTTTGTCCAGTGCGACCGATCCAATGTTCAGTAATCTGTAGTGATCTAAAGAGAATGCGGTAGAGTGGTCGAGGAGCTCCTCAGAACCCACACATTACTTCAGCCAGTGCAAAGAGGCGCCCGAGGTGCTTCAAAGACTGGCGCCATTGGACAGTGCATGACGGAACCAGTGAGCTGGACTGATGAATCACGCTGTACGCTGTGGTAGTCCGACTGAAGGCTTTGCGTTTGGCGACTGCCTGAAGAATGTTAGCAGCTATCACGTGTAGTACCTGAGCCGTGGTCACTCCCAACTATGCGTTTTCGTGAACTTCGCGGTCTGTCTGTGTTTGGTTTCCCTCCCTTGTAGAAGGAAGAAGAACCCCGAGCTAACCGCGACGTGTGGCAGCAGTGATTTGTATCCATATTTGTGCCGTGTACCATCTTTGGTTTGGTGCATATAGTTTCCGGCAAGGGGGTTGGAGTCGGTCGGTCGATTTTTGCGGACCAGGGAGGATATCTCCGCGCGGTGCAGTCGGCTGGGTCCGCTGGCGGTCCCTGCACAGTGTCGGAGCGTGTGTGGAGCTGTCCGATCGCTACGAGCTTCGTGGCTCACCGACCCAGGACGTAAAAGTCGAGTGGTGTCTTAAGTACCCAAGCCACGTCCATTCATGTTGTGGTAGTTCGTTTCGGTGGTTCACTGTTGGGGAGGTTTTCCTGTGGGCAACACCGAGTGTTTCTATTGCTGAAATTTAGCCGCCATGCGGGGTAATTTGCTATTATGGTCCACTACGATTTGGGTGGACCAGCGGACTTTTCTGTCTTGTGGCCGTTAGTGTTCTGGTTACCTGCCCTGGGCACTGACGTCATTTCAGGCAGCGTCCTTTCCTCACCTGTTGTCACTGTCCAACATGGTGTGTAATTTTGACAGCTCATACGTACTCCATTGTGGATTATCACGTTTGTAACATTGCCGGTTTGAGTTCTCATGTACTGATTGACGGGAAGCAAATCGTTGTGTCAGTCGGTCCGTGGCTGTCCCTTGGTTGGGTTCTGACGGATCAAGTGTAACTGGGCTGACCACCCGTCCCACCTAAGTGAACGAGGGCAGATCGACCTCCCTGGAGGCCTTCTGAGTGCCACCGGTGTTTAATTATCTGTTGTCAGCTATTTTAAATTTTAGGCTTACGGTTATTTGTTTTCTTAAAATTTTGCAAAATTAATTTCTAAATTTATCTTTGAAGCTTTTACACGGCAGCCTTCTGCCTTTAAAGATGATGGTAATATATTTTAAAAATTTTGAAGTTTAATTGTGGCCCTCAGCCATTGGTATTGCACATTGTATATGTTGCTTCTTTAAATTATTGTATTGCTATCTTAACTGGATTTTTATCTTTTTGATTTTTAAGATTTCTTGTTGTTAAACATGCTGGCCTTGTGCCTTTAAGGGTCTATGGTAATGTAGTCTAAAGTTTCGAAATTTAATTGCATATTTCTTGTTGGAGGCTTCAACCGTGAAACAGTTGCATTCCGTAAAGATTCGGCTATGTGCCGTTTTGGTTGTAAAGGTTATTAAATTACAATAAATGACAAATAGAAGCGCAAACTGACCTCAACCCTTGGCCCTTTCCACAATCCTATTACCTGTTCTGCCCAGCGGGTTTAGCGGGCGTATCAACAGAAGTGCGCACGAGCTGGTGTTACGGCATGCGGCTGATTTTCGTTGATAGGATGTGCTACCCTTTTTGCACTTCAGAAAACCGATAAGTGCGGAAGGATACGAATGTATTTTGCCGCACTGTGTAGCGCGCACAGTTGAGAAAACGTTCAGAGTCTACGACTGTATCAGCGTAACAACGTCCCGTGACACAGCAGCGTCTATGAGCCAACGGTCCGTCGACAATAAAGTTGCTGAAATGTACTGGCATGTCCTAAGTCCCGACGTGAACGCAGTGGAATACCTTTGCGTTGAGTTAGGACGTCGACTCCGCTGCATACTCGAGCACTACGTTCTCTGGTTTCGTAAACTGAGGAAGAACGGTATAGCGTCCCCAGTGAAATAATAAGGAAAGACTTGAAAAAGCAGTATTTATAAAGAGACATTTAAAAACTGAATAATAAGTGGACACCAGCCGCTCAGGCGAACATACATTTTTCTCATCCATCCGTATTCTAATACAGGGTCGCGCAGGGAAACAGGAAATTTCGAAATAACGTCATTTACATGAATAAATTCATAAAACTAGTAATTTATTAACGGAAGTGAATGTATCCAGTATGCCATTATTCAGTATGTCTTTACAATCAAAATGTCCAAAAGTGTGTCTTTACTTTTTAAAGATGACATCGGAAACATTTGCTCCCATTCGGCGTTCACACTGTAACAGCCAGTTATGAAAACTTTGGAATGCGCAGTGTAGCAAATCTTGGGGAATGGCAGTTATTTCGTTTTCAATGTTCTCCTTCAGTTCATGGATTGTTGCAGGACGTGTACGGTACACCTTGCCTTTAAGATAATCCCCAGAGGAAGAAGTCGCATACACTAAGATCAGGGGATCTCGCAGGCCATGCAATGTCACCGTTACGTGAAATAATGCGTCTTCCAAACAATTGACGAACTGATGCCATCGATTGTCGAGCAGTGTGTGACGTGGGTCCGTCCTGCTGAAACCACGTGTTTCCGACGTTAAGATTAAGCTCGTACAGTCTCGGTGTAAAGAATGTTTGAAGCATTTCAACATATCGAGCGGATGTTACTGTCACTGCACTACCATCCTCACGTTCAAAAAAATAAGGGCCGGTAACACCGTGACATGATACAGCACACCATATTGTGACCTTGGCGCTATGTAGTGGTCGCCGGTGAAACTCACAAGGATTGTCCTGTGCCCAATAACGAAAATTCTGTTTGTTCACGTGTCTGTTCAGGTGGAAATGGGCTTCGTCTGATATCCATAAGTTACCAAGGAAATTCGCGTCCTCGTTGATTTTAGCCAATATCTGGCTACTGAACTCCATACGTGACGCTGGGTCTCGTTCATGTAAGTGTTGCACAATCTGCAACTTATAGGGATGGAAGTCTAATTCGTGCAGTATTCTTTGTAAGCTTCGTCGCTTAATGCCTAGCGAAGATGCATGCTGTCGAACGGAAAGGCGAGGACTTCTCTCGATTGCAGCTCTAGCAGCTGCAATGTTCTCTGGGGTACGTACCGTTGGAATGCCACCTGGAGGTTTCTTTTTCAAGGCAGATCCTGTTTCTTCAAAATTACGCACCCACGTTGTAATCGCATGCGCAGATGGGACACGTCCATGACGTCCAAGCTGGTAATGCTGTCAAATGTTCTCTGCGCGGCAGTCGCACTATCACCATTTTTGTAAAACGCTCTCACAGCTACTGCACGTACCGCACCAGTCCAGTTCTCCACGATTACTAAATGACAATGTGTTCACATCAATTGTGCAAATTTTCAAACATCTGCCGGCGCTACAGTGCTGCCAACTGTAACGTTCGCAATTTCCCGTTCCCTGCGCCACCCTGTAATTTCTGTGTGTGTTTCGAGGGCATCGTCTTTGTTGCTTGTAGACGGACTTCTTGCGAGTGCTGGCAAATGTAAGCATACATGTACCAATTAAGCAGATAATATATTGATTTAATATTTTTCATTTTAATTTGTAAGAGGTGATCCCGATTTCATGGCTGCCTTCCTCGACTTAACCTGCATTCGAGTGATTTACAGTGCAACAATCGCTGCGGCCGATGCAACCAACGACGCCATTACGTGGCGATTTTAACTTATAAAAATTAGCGGAAGCGAAAAACTCGGCCGCTATTAACAAAATACACATTTTTCTCCATAGCCGCCCGACGTTGCAGAAAATACGTAACTTTAATGTTATTTTCAGTACTATAGCCGAGAGCCAGAGCCAGGACTCCGACTACAATACAATGGCTAACGGAGGTAAGAAAAAATATTCTCGGGCGTGTGTGGGCGACAATTGTAACTAATAACTACAGATTTTTTGATTTAAAGTGAACTGACTAGCCGAGGAAATTAATATGAAAAGTTTATTCGATTGTTCAACTTTGATTGCATTTTACACCTTTTCTACCTAAATAGCAATACTTGTCTGTTACTTTCAATTTCTCGCTTCCTGATCTAATTCCCTCAGCTCGCCTGATTTAATTCGACTACATTTTTACTTTTTTTTGATGATGATCATAAGCTCTACTACCGGTACCGGTTAGCCGTTCGGTCTAACGCACTGCTTCCCAGGCACGAATCCGCCCGGCGGATTGGTGTCGAGGTCCGGTGTGCCGGCCACTCCGTGCATGGTTTTTAAGGTGGTTTTTCATCTGCTTCGGCGAATGCGGGCTGGTTCCCCTTAATTCCGCCTCAGTTACGCGTACACCATAATTACCACGCAAACATTTTGGGGTTACACTCGTCTGGTGTGTGACGTTCCCGGGGAGGGGGGGGGGGGGGTGGTCCACTGGGTGCTGAACCGCACAGTAACCCTGAGTTGTGGGGGGGGGGGGAGGGGCGGGGGCGGCGGTGGGGTGGGTGGGCTGCTGCAGCTTCTTGTGGGGCGTTCTGAACCACTGAGGGCTGCGGCGGAGACGAAGCCTCTCCATCGTTTCTAGGTCCCGAGGTTCATACAGTACAATACAATACTGTACTACTATTTCAAGTGTTTTGCCGTCTATGAGAGAAGTGGGTCATTGGCAAACCTAGGCATACAGCAGAGGTACATGACCCACGAAATATGGGTATAATTTGTGTACTGCACCTCTTCTCCCACAGATTATTTATTAAAATTAGACATTTTTCCAATTCTGTAGTAAATGCTGCGGCAATTAATCTTTATAATGACGAGATTTATGTGCGATAGGGTGACTTGTCTTGTATTTCGTTAGAAGTAGTTAAAACTTTGATTAAAATGTAACAAATAAATGCAAATAAAATAAATTGCGTGTAAACCAATTACCTGAATAGAAGTAATGATCAGAGTCATTTCGATAAAGATTTAAAAATAAAAAAATTCAACCTAGCTGACGAGATTCGAACAGACAATCGTTTGGATGTCAGTTGGGCGCTTAAACCACTACTAAATAATTACAATTTTTCAAGCTATGCTGCAGCACGTGAAATTCCGGAATTTTTTTCGTTGGTTATAGGCAAACAAGGGTGGACCAGGGTGAATGGCTGCAAGTGCAATTGCTTGCACCTAAACCTGTATCATCGTATCGATTTTTTAAAATGTCGATACCACAGCTGGAGACAAAAAATGAAACGAAATGAGCGTGTGGCATCGTTGGCCGGGAGGCTCCATTCGGGGAGGTTCGGCCGCCGAGTGCTACTAGCCTTATTTCAGTCGATGCCACTATGGGCGACTTGCGTGCCGGTGATGTGGATGAAATGTTTATGAGGACAACACGACACCCGTAAAGCATCATTGGGCGTAAGAAACCGTTTGGGGGTTCCTGGTGCAGCAAGTCTTTGTAATGGCCATCACTTCGGCGACTTGCACGTCTTTGTGGTGTGGATGGGACGAGACGATAGCGACAGCACCAAGACACGGTCCGCGAGCTAAGAAAACCTCAGACCCGACCCCGACGGGGAATCGAACCCGGGATCCGCAATCTAGAGGCAGCGACACTACCCACTAGGTGCAAACTAGGAACGGAGCATTATAGAATTTTATGATCAATTTTTGCTCCATCTGATTTTTTTTCGCCCGGAAGCAACCGGAGCAATTGCCACATCGCAGCGTCCTGGTCGTCCAACATTTCACTAAAAAATACTGCACAATATTGTTGCATGTTTTTAGCAGGCACCCGAGGGAGATGTTCATGAGTAACACACAATTGCATACTGCTATCGGATAGTAATACTTGCCGTCTACGGACCGCTTTACACGAGTTTAAGGTTTATCTGCAAGCTTGCCCGACAACGCCAATTTGCCGTTTACTGCTCATTCCACAGATCGCTGAGGCCCTCCCTTATTACAGCCACCTCTGTAGGGGAACAGACGCGGGAGAGGCAGCTTGGAACTTAAGTTTTAGAGTAGAGAAACTATTTTCATACTAATTTTTCATACTACTGTGTTTGTCGTTTATTTGCAACAGATGCCGCAGCCTGACATGGCTTCATGTTCAGACAATCCTCGAAATGTAATAGAACACGAGGTTTTATTTATAATGTTCAAGATAAACTTGCACCTAGAAGGAAAGGAGTAGGCTGGCAAACCAGAACGCTTATAAACTGGTTATATTTCAATCAAAAAGCGTCAGTGGAAGCGATATGAAAAAGTATCAATTGGATGGAACTAGGAAAATGAGAGACGAGGCTGTTATCACTAATCTTTTTCAATCGGTATTTTCAAACAACACATTGATCACTGTCTTTAGGCGACAAAAACTGGAGGAAAAAATGATATGGTGTTTGAGGTTTCCAGACATGGTTCTTCCAGCAACAGAGGAAATTTAGAATATAGCGAGTACTGTTAAGGTAGCGAGAGTACCGTTGAGGCTAAAGGAAAAATTGATGGAATGAAAATCAATACAAAGGAAACAAAAGTAATTACACTAGGAGGAGAGGAAAGGAGAGGTATTATAACATATGCAAAGCTTTAAATAGCTAGGGAGCTGGCTAGAAATTGAGTGTAACAGCAGCACATTAATTAGATCCAGGCGAACCATTAAACTTTATCTTAGGAAAGAATGTTGTACTTTCATTTTTAGGAAGAAATTTTTGAACTTTTAAAAAACTGTTGTCACGAGTAATGTATAAAGTGTTAGTGCTTGACTAAGAAATGTTTCGGAGAATTCATAGACTGCATAAATGAAAAGCAAAAAAGAAAACTTCTGTAAGAAAGACAGCTACATTTTCCGAACGAAACAAGTGATATGTGAAGAGACTTCCTCTTCTAATGTTTCTTTTCTCTTTAGCATTGAACGTGTAAGAGGTGTATTATCAAGATTCCTATGTTGTATATTCATCGTATAATAAAAATACATCACATACATTCAGCAACAGAAAGATTCACATTAAGCAGAAAGGAAGGTGGAAGGGGATTCATCGACATAAAAAACCTACATTATGGACAGGTAGACAATTTAAGAAAATTCTTTCTAGAACGAGCAGAAACTAGCAAAATACACAAAGCAATCTCTCATATAAATACATCGGCTACACCATTGCAATTTCATAACCATTTCTACAACCCTTTAGATCACATAACATGAACAGATACGAAGAAAGTAAATTGGAAAAAGAAACCACCACATGGCAAGCACCCGTATTAGAACACAGCCACACATCGATCAAGACGCATCCAACACATGGCTAAGAAAAGGCAATATATACAGTGAGACGGAAGAATTCATGATTGCAATACAGGATCAAACGAACACCAGATATTATAGCAAGCATATTATTAAAGATCCCAATATCACAACCGATAAATGCAGACTTTGCAAACAACAAATAGAAACAGTAGATCACATCACAAGCGGATGTACAATACTAGCAAATACAGAATACACCAGAAGGCATGTCAATGTAGCAAAAATAATACATCAACAACTTGCCATACAACATAAACTAATAAAACAACACATTCCCACATACAAGTATGCACCACAAAATGTACTGGAGAATGATGAATACAAATTATACTGGAACAGAACCATTATAACAGATAAAACACCACCACATAACAAACCTGACATCATACTCACCAATAAAAAGAAGAAATTAACACAACTAATCGAAATATCCATACCCAATACAACAAATCTACAGAAGAAAACAGGAGAAAAAATTGAAAAATACATCCAACTGGCTGAGGAAGTCAAGGACATGTGACATCAGGATAAAGTTGACATTATACCAATTATACTATCAACTACAGGAGTCATACCACACAATATCCACCAGTACATCAACGCAATACAGCTACAGAAATCTGTAATTATTGATACATGTTCAATTACCCGAAAGTTCCTAAATGCAATGTAACATATACCGTACAGTTAAAAGGAAGTCACGCTTGATCAAGGTCCGCGTCACTTTCCATTTTTAACCAGACATAGCGTCTGAGAAAGGAAAGAAATAATAATAATAATAATAATAATAATAATAATAATAATAATAATAATAATAATAATTATTATTATTATTATAGGTACAGGTGTCTGCAGTTGCTGTAGTAAACCTTTTAATATCACCAGATTGAACTCTTAATGGTTTTATATTTTTCAGATGGATCAGGAAACTTCACAACGTCTGAAGGCAAAGCGACCCGACCAGACTGCTTATCGCGTTGTACCTTTTAAATACTCTGTTCTCCAAAAGTCGAACCTGCAGATACGAAGCACAATCGAATATTTATTACTACCTTTTACGTTCAAGTCACAACATTATTTTTACGGTCAGTGAGCCTTCAAACAGTAATGACGCTCATGAACCACTAGGGCCTGGTACATCGAAAGTGTGTAACATCAATGGGATAAAGGTTTAAAAGTAATTATGTGTCAATATTCTGAAAGGAGTAATTGTATAAGGAGACGTGTAAAATTTCTAACCACATCGTGCCATCGCATTTGTAATCTGCCTTTCGCGAGGCGAACTCTTACTCATGCACAGCATATTCTTATTAAGTAATTCTCTCGCTTATCTGCTAGCAAGGAAAGATACGTTACACAATGGTGACAGAGCCACTTTAAAAGAGGAGTGCTTTCTGCAGCAAAATGGACAAAGTTTTGAGGAAAATACTAAAAAAGTTGGGTGTGGAATGGTGTCATGTATGGTGGTGAAACGTGGACGGTAAGAAATAAAGCTAGGGCAGGGCCGGAGGCTTTTGAAATACGGATAAGGCGGAGGATGTGATGACTAAGCTGGATGGAGAGAGTGGAAAATGGAGACTTACTGAGAACATCGGGACAGCAAAGACAGTTACAGGATGTAATAAAAATAAGGGAACGACACTGGCTAGGAAATATATTAAGAAAGCCGGAGGGGCTTTAAGAAACTGCCTTCGAAGGAAAGCGGAGGCGAAGGCGAAGGAGGAAGATTCACTTCCTGGATGATGAGATGGAGCGCAGCACATAAAGCAGTATTAAGAACAAAGCAGCTGACTGATGAAAATTAAGACAATAATCTAATACAAGAGGAAACTGATGGTGAACACACAATGTGTATTATATACACTTGCAGGTGTACAATGCTTCCATACCTGTGCCACAGCGTCTTAACCCTCAACTGGTATCACACTATTTTCTTACGTAACTGGTATCATGGTGTCTGTCAGACTCCAGAAATTTACTGTCGCTACCCTGGATTTAATTGTGCTGCTCTTCTAGTCAATTTGTAGCCCGCTTCCTAGGTATCTAAAGTTTTGCATATCTTACAAATATTTCTCATTTCAGCATTTTTTTTATACGTTTATCTCCTAATGTCATTAAGTTTGTTTTCTTCCTACTGATTTTTATTCCGCCCTTCTTTTATTGATTTTCAGTTATGCAAGGTTATTCAAGCATACGAACGGATACATGTTTGCGTGTGCGCACCAGCAATGTGCAGGCTTGTGCAAGCAAAAGTATTTTTGGGGTACTATTGTTGGAATTATGTCATACAGCATATGAATGCCAGCTTTATACAGTATTCTTTTAACTTATCGTTTATTGACCTCAACATGTGTTTTCCAACACATGCAAGCGAAATATGACAGATTATTAATAATCAAGAAGAAAATACAGGAACTATGTAAGTGCTGTTCCGAAAAAGTGTAATCTCATACGTTTCTCAAATTCATATTTTGGTGCTAAGTTTCAAACTTTGAAGCCACCGTGGAGGCATATGTAAGTACTGGATTCTAGTGCAAAACACACACACACACACACACACACACACACACACACACACTAACAAATATTTTGTCAGTTTTCTAGGCAGTTACATCCGAAATCTGTCTCGAACGTGGAAAGGCGCAAGCATTTCGTTAGTACCTGTCAGATTAAAACTGCGTGCCGGGCCAAGACTCGAACTCGGGACCCTTGTCTCTCGTGGGCAGGTGCTGTACCATATAACTACCCAAGCACGACTCACGACCCATCCTCACAGCTTTGATTCCTCCAGTATCTCGTCTCCTACCTGCCAAACGTTACAGAAGCGTTAGTAGGTGGAGACGAGCTACTTGCGGAATTAAAGCTGTCAGGACGTGGCGTGAGTAGTGCTTCGGTAGATCAGACGGTAGAGCACTTGCCAGCGAAAGGCAAAGGTCTCGTGTTCGAGTCTCAGCCCGGCACACAGTTTTAGTCTGCCAGGAAGTTCCATAGCGCACTCTCCGCTGCAGAGTGAAAATTTTAGTCTGGACTCCATGAATACAACCCTATTAACAGCTCACAATAAATCTGTTAATGTTTGATAGTGTGTTGGAGCACCTTCCATTTTCGTTTCTGCCCTGTCATCTGACATCTGAAACATAAGAGCTGGCGATTTGAACAAAAACTTTGTTGTACCTATGTGAAAAACAATATGTCCTGTTTCACCCATTGAGAAAAGATTATCTATAGATTCATTGCCAGATTTGGAAATTGCTGTGAATATTAGTAAGTCTACAAAAACTTTCAGTTCAGGAACATCAATAGAATGTAGGAAACGTGTGGTTTTTTTTTTACCGATTTCATTCTTCGACCACCGCAGAATCTCCTGTATTATGTTATCAGTAACAGGTGTACGCCATAATTCTTCACTATCTTTACTATTACCCTAGGCATCAGCTTTAAATTGCAGACCAGGAATCTGCAACACATTGTTACGTCGTCTTGTTCTGACAAGAGGTCGTGGTTGTGCTTTTCTCCATTTGAATTAGATTACCCCATCATGAAAGTATAAATCACAGCGATATGGCATTTTTACTCAGATCTTGACCTGTTTGTATATCCTCTGTTCCATCACCACCACACACTCGCCCATTTGCTGTTTTAAACACGTATGTGCATAATGTTCTAGCCGAACGGTCTAAGGCGCTGCAGCCATGGACTGTGCGGCTGATCCAGGCGGAGGTTCGAGTCCTCCCGTGTGTGTGTGTGTGTGTGTGTGTGTGTGTGTGTGGTGTCCTCACATCGGAATATTTTTGAACAGAATTTTCTATCTTGTAATGTGGATAAATATCACTCACGTCCAAAACTTAAACATCACTTCCAAATGCATTTCGGAGTTTGGCTCATTTATTCTAAGATGTCGTTGAGAATAACCGGCTGATCAGAACGGTTGGGTGGACGTGGTAGAGGCTCCATACTGTGCGAATTAATTACGAAACACTGTCAATTATAACCGTACTGTACTGCACCGGAATCACCGCAATGAATAAGAAATGTCGATAAATACAGCAAAAATTGACAGAATACTAAAAATAGAAAGAATAATAATTAGGACATGTATAAATAAACAGGATAAAATAAATGGACATTTGAGAATAGCATCAAATGAAACAGTATATAAGAAAATAGAATCAGTCATGAGCACTATCAGGAAGAACGCATCTCATTCGTTGGACATCTGATGAGAACCCCAGAAAACAGCATTAGTAAAAAAAATACAAAAATTGTGGAATAGCAAGACCGACATTCAATGGATTACAGAAATTAAGGAAGATATATAAGAACTCCAAATTACAGTAGATGACCTAAAAAACTAGAGAGAGAAAACCTGAATACTGCGAGACCCGCAAACCAGACTACAAATGAAAATCAATAAAAGGAGTACAGGAAGAGTGGTCTCAGATGAAAAAGAAAGAAAATATCTGAAAGAATGAAGAAATATTGGGCAGACAGAAGAGCAAAAAATCTTTCATATAAGAATAGACTAATAATTATATTACCTACATATATTAAGTTATTGTTGAGCCAAATTGTATCCCTGTGTAACAACTTGTATACAACTTTGTATTTTTGACTATAGTGGCCCAATGAAGGCCATAAAATAAATAATAAAAGGTGTCTCAAGAGTAATAATCACGGAACTGATATCACACGTCTGCGAGACGTTCGGCGACTTTACTGTGGATTTACTGAAGGTCAAATAGTGCAATCGCCATCCCATGTTCACAGCAAGCAATCCCCATTCGAACTAAAAGGTACACGGAGAGAAAAGGCGAAATGATCGAAGCGAGGAAGGGATGTCCACCAGAAGGTTGGAGAGCGATCTCAAGTTGTAGCATAGTAGTAAAAGCCGCAAAAGCCTTCGAAATTGATTGCTAAGAAAGTAAACAAACACAGGCAAGTGGAAAATTAGTGTGAAAGCAGCCTGTGTGCACGCCAAAACGGACCACAGCTTCAGTCCCCTATATCCAGCTTCATTGAAAGATGGGAAGCAGCAGTGTGGAAAAGTTATGAAGATTTGTTAATTAGGAGGGAGGGCAGATTTGGAGTGGGGTGGGAATGAGGGATCTGAGTGGGGTGGGTCAGGGTATGATAGGGTAGGGTAGGGTTGGCGCACCTGGTGCGGCGCGGCCTACCTGCTGCTGACGGACGGGCAGTCTACGGCCGCGTCGCCTGCGCTGGCGTGGGGCCCTCCGCCTACGCCTCCAACACTGCGAGGCGATCCGCAGACGCGCTCGGAGCCACACTGCCTTGGCGCGTGGCCGGCGGCCAACGGCGCGGTGGTGGGGGCAGGCCGCTCCTACCAGTCAGGGGGTTCCCCTATTCATCACACACGCGCTCGCGCTAGCCGGGCGTCACAGCGGCAAGACTACTGCAGAGGCCAACCGGTTGCGTTGCGCGCTGCAGCGGACGCCGTCGCCAAACCAGGGGGGGGGGGGGAAATCAACTCTCTCTACAAGACCGTTATGTTGCGGGCACAGACACGAGGAGAGATTCGTCTGTTTGGTGCGGTCTTCAGTCCGAAGACTTGTGTCCCGCAGCTCTTTCTCCCAGTCTGTCTTACGCATGCCTCTTTATACCGCATTACTACTGCAACCCATACCCCCCGGCCTATTCAAACTGTGACAGGAAAACCAGCAAATATCCTGCATACAGAGTATATCTACATCCATACTCCACAAGCCACCTGACGGTGTGTGGCGGAGAGTACCTTGAGTACCTCTATCGGTTCTCACTTCTATTGCAGTCTCGTATTGTTCGTGGAAAGAATGATTGTCGGTATGCCCCTGTGTGTGCTCTAATCTGATTTTATCCTCATGGTCTCTTCGCGAGATATACGTAGGAGAGCAATATACTGCTTGACTCCCGGTGAAGGTATGTTCTCGAAACTTCGACAAAACCCCGTACCGAGCTACTGAGCGTCTCTCCTGCAGAGTCTTTCACTGGAGTTTATCATCTCCGTAACGCTTTCGCGATTATTGAATTATCCTGTAACGAAGCGCGCTGTTCTCCGTTGGATTCTCTCTCTCTCTTCTATCAATCCTATCTGGTACGGACCCCACACCGGTGAGCAACATCCAAGCATTGCATTTCCTTAGGATTCTTCCAATGAATCTCAGTCTGGCATCTGCTTTACCGACGATTAATTTTATATGGTCATTCCATTTTAAATCACTACTGATGCCTACTCCCAGATAATTTATGGAATTAACTGCTTCCAGTTGCTGACCTATATTGTAGCTAAATGATAAGGGATCTTTCCTTCTCTTTATTCGCAGCAAATTACACTTCTCTACATTGAGATTCAATTGCCATTCCCTGCACCATGCGTCAATTCGTTGCAGATCCTCATGCATTTCAGTACAATTTTCCCATCGTCCGCAAAAAGCCTCAGTGAACTTCCGATGTCATCCATAAGGTCATTTATGTATATAGAGAATAGCAACGGTCCTACGACACTCTCCTGTGGCACACCTGAAATCACTCTTACTTCGGACGACTTCTCTCCATTGAGAATGACATGCTGCGTTCTGTTATCTAGGAACTCTTCAATCCAATCACACAATTGGTCTGATAGTCCATATTCTCTTTGTTCATTAAACGACTGTGGGGAACAGTATCGAACGCCTTGCGGAAGTCAAGAAACACGCCATCTACCTAGAAACCCTTGTCTATGGCTCTCCGAGTCTCGTGGACGACTAGCGCGAGCTGGGTTTCACACGATCGTCTTTTTCGAAACCCATGCCGACTCCTACAGAGTAGATTTCTAGTTTCCAGAAAAGTCATTATACTCAAACATAATACGTGTTCTAAAATTCTACAACTGATCGACGTTAGAGATATAGGTCTATAGTTCTGCAGATCTGTTTGACGTCCCTTCTCGAAAACGGGGATGACCTGTGCCCTTTTCCAATCCTTTGGAAAGCTACGCTCTTCTAGGGACCTACGGGGGCAAGTTCGTTCGCGTACTCTGTATAAAATCGAACTGGTATCCATCAGGTCCAGCGGCCTTTCCTCTTTTGAGGAATTTTAATTGTTTTTCTATCCCTCTGTCATCTATTTCGATATCTACCATTTTGTTATCTGTGCGACAATCTAGAGAATGAACTACAGTGCAGTCGTCCTCTGTGAAACAGCTTTGAAAAAAGACATCTTGTTGTGATCTTCAGTCCGAAAACTGGTTCGATCCAGCTCCCTATGTTACTCTATCCTGTATCAACCTGTGCATCTTCGAATAACTACTGCAACCCACATCCTTCTGAATCTGTTTACTGTATTCAACTTTTGGTCTTCCTCTACTATTTTTACCCCCACACTTACCTCTACTACTAAATTTGTGATCCCTTGATGTCTCAGACTGCGTCATATCAACCTACATCTACTTTTATACTCCGGAAGCCATCCAACGGTGTGTGGCGGAGGGCACCTTACGTGCCATTGTCATTACCTTCCTTTCCTGTTCCAGTCGCCTATGGTTCGCGGGAAGAACGACTGCCGGAAAGCCTCCGTGCGCTCTCTAATCTCTGATTTTACATTCGTGATCTCATCGGGAGGTATAAGCAGGGGGAAGCAATATATTCGATACATCATCCAGAAACGCACCCCCTCGAAACCTGCACAACAAGCTACACCGCGATACAGAGCGCATATCTTGCAGAGTCTGCCACTTGAGTTTGCTAAACATCTCCGTAACGGTATGAAGCTTACCAAATAACCCTGTGACGAAACGCGCCGCTCTTCTTTGGATCTTCTACATCTCCTCCGTCAACCCGACCTGGTACGGATCCCACACTGATGAGCAATACTCAAGTATAGTTCGAACGAGTGTTTTTTAAGCCACCTCCTTTGTTGATGGACTACATTTTCTAAGGACTCTCCCAATGAGTCTCAACCTGACACCCGCCTTACCAACAATTTTATATGATCATTCCACTTCAAATCGTTCCGTACGCATATTCCCAGATATTTTACGGAAGTAACTCCTACCAGTGTTTGATCCGCTATCAGAAAAACATACAATAAAGGATCCTTCTTTCTATGTATTCGCAATACAATCTATTTGTCTATGTTAAGGGTCAGTTGCCACTACCTGCACCAAGTGCCTATCCGCTGCAGACTTTCCTGCATTTCGCTGCAATATTTTAATGCCGCAACATCTCTGTATACTACAGCATCATCCGCGAAAAGCCGCATCGAACTTCCGACACTATCCCTTCTTGTCAGGTTGTACCACAAATTTCTCTGATCCCCATTTCTATTCGTGTCTCCTCATTTGCTACGTGATCTACCCATCTGATCTTCAGCATTCTTCTGTAGTACCACGTTTCGAAAGCGGTTCATTTCGTCGTAACTGTTTATCGCCCACGCTTCGCTTCCATATATGGCTCCACTTTTAATCTCCCTCCTTCCTAATTCCAGTTATTGTTCACAATAAGCCAAGTCTTGGATGAAAAATTTGAGAGGAGTGGAGATTACAATGAACTTTCTAATTTACTTAGCATTTCGTGTACAGTTGGCTCCTGTTTTTCTTGTCTAGGGGTGTGATTCCTGAAGCTGAAATTCGCACATTTTAGGTACTCATGGACTTCTTGTTGCAGAATTTGTTCCTACGTTAATATATTTTGTCACATTTTATTATATCATACGGTCTTTTGAATTTTCGCATTAACGAAGCCGAAATTACACTTCGCACAATATACAAAAGTACTTCCGATCACATTTGAGGCATGCTTACTACTCCCTCCACTTTGCTGTAATGATAGTACTCCGAAGTGTTTACAATCTTTCTTGAAAAATCAATTTCTATTAAGTTCGATTATTATCTCATAAATATATCCAGAAATAAAGATAATAAACAGTACTAGATTGCGTAATTAATAACAAATTTTAAATCTGCCAAATAATTCGTAATTTGATAAGTTTCTAAAAAAATAATTGGAACTTTACATTCAGGGTTGGTACTAATTGATTGTAACATAGAAAAGAAAGTAATTCCTTTCCATAACTATTACCTTGAAATGTATTGTGTACAAAACTACATGAAAGTTTCCAGGAAAGCAGCTGAGATAATACTGACTTGTCCAAAATTTTAAAATACTGTTATCGACAACTACTGTTGAGGAAAAGTAATGTTAGATGACCATGTTCCGTTACATACTCCAGGCAAGAATCTTATGGAAACACTTCCTAACACTTAAATCTATATTCGACGTTCACAAATGTCTTCTTCAGAAATGCTTTTCTTGCCACTGCCAGTCTACATTTTATATCCTCTCTACTTTGGCCATCATCAGTTATTTTGCTGCTCAAATAGCAAAACACGTCTACTACTTTAAGGTCTCGTTTCCAAACCTAATTAGCTTAGAATCACCTGATTTAATTCGACTACATTCCCTCATCATTTAATTTTTTGTTCATGTTGTTCTTGCATCCTTTCAAGGCATCGACCATTCCAATGAACTACTCCTGCAATTCTTTTGTTGTGACAGAACTACAATGTCACGTCAAGCCTAAAATTCTCCTCCTCCTTAATCTTTAATTCCTTCTCCAATTTTTTCTTGGTTTAATTTACTGCTTGTTCAGTATACAGATTGAAACACATGTGATAGACTACAATCCTGCGTTACTCGCTTCTCAACCACTGCTTCCCTTCATGCCCTTTGACTCTTAACTGCCATTTATGTATAAGTCGTAAATAGCCTTTTCGTCCATGTATTTTACCCCAGCTACTTTCAGAATTTCAAAGAATATCCCAGTCAACATTGTCAAACGCTTTCTCTACGTTCAAAAATGCTATACACGTATGATTTGCCTCTGCTTAACCTCTCTTGTATGGCAAGTCGTAGGGCCAGTATTGCCTCAAGTTTTCGTAATTTCTCACGAATCCTAACTTATCTTCACCGAGGTCGGCTTCTACCAGTTTTTCCATTTTTCTGTAAATAATTTGTATTAGTATTTCTTGCACTGATAGTTTGGTAAGTATCACACCAGTCAGCACCCGCTTTCTTTGGAATTGGAATTACAGTGAGGGTATTTCGCCTGTCTCATATCTTATAGACCAGGTTAATGAGTTTTGTCATGACTGGCTTTCCCAAGGCTATGAATAGTTATGACGGAATGTCATCTACTCCCAGGCGCTTGTTTCCACTTAGGTCTTTCAGAGCCCTGTCGAATACTTCACGCAGTATTTTCTCTCACATCTCCTTTTCACCTACGTCCTATTTCATTTCCATAATATTACCTTGAAGTACATCTCCCTTGTATAGACAATTTAAGTATTCCTTCCACCTCTCTACTTTTCCTTCTTTGCTTAGGACAGGTTTTCCACTATACAGAGCATCAATGACAAAGCTTGTTAATCTCGTGAACGGGCTGTTGGCGCGAGTGTAGGTGGAATACAGCCTATCTTCCTATCTTCGCCGTGGCAGTAACAGGAGAGGGTAGGGCAGCTAAGGGGAGGGGGGAGGGGGGAGGGGGGTGGTGGGTGACGAGGCGGCCGGTCGCCTTCTACCCCTGGAAAGATCTCCGGAACCAATTTCATTGCAGGCTGAGAGGACCTGGGGCCTTCCTGGAGGGACTGGAGCGAGGGAAAGTCCCTGCCACCATTCAGAAGTGAACACAGGACATCAAGGGCCACAGGGTCAGAATATTGTGCTCTATCCAACAGACGAGTAGTTTCTAACCTTTCCAACACTATTACCTCCCAAATGGAATCAGATAATATCCAGTACACCCCCTCCACCAATCCCTTTGCGATCGTCATTCTTAGCTCCTAACTAATCTTCAGTATGAATACAATTTTCCTTTAGAAACTTTTTTAAAACAAAAAAGATGAGGAAACTTCCTGCTAGATTGAAACTGTGCCGGACCGAGACTCTAACTCGGGACGTTTGCCTTTCGCGGGCAAGTGCTCTGCCATCTGAGCTACCCAAGCACGACTCACGCCCCGTCCTCACAGCTTTACTTCCGCCACTACCTCGTCGTGCTTGGGTAGGTCAGATGGTAGAGCACTTGCCCGCGAAAGGCAAAGGTCCCGAGTTCGAGTCTCGGTCCGGCACACTGTTTTAATCTGCCAGGAAGTTTCATATCCGCGCACACTCCGCTGCAGAGTGAAAATCTTATTCTGGAAACGAAAGATGATATTTTCCGCTTGCAGACGTTTTATTAAACCACGAATTAATGACACAATGGGTACTGCTCATCTCTAAAACGCTTGTTTCACAGAATAAAAGAGGAATACTACGTCTGCCTCTCAGGAAAGGAAGGTAACCTCCACATTCAGAGTAGACACGTCTTTCACTACTTCCTATGCATCACTCCTCTCTCTATCGACACTTGCTTCTGCCATATGCAGCAACGCCATTTAGTATCAACCATGTTAAAATATTGGCACTATAGTTCTGGTTTGTAAATCATTTGATTGCTAGACCCATTTCTGAACTGACACGAATCTGAAAACTTCGCAAGACATAGTTACTGTTGTGCTGTGCTGTACTGTTAATTAGTTCGTTTACCTTTCCTGAAGAGAGTAAAGAAGTAATGTTTGGTCCACTGCAGGAACTACCTGTAACTCACAGGAGGCATTTTCAAGTGCTTAAATAACTCTCTTAGACGCCTGAATTTCGCTGAGGTAGATGCATGGTACAAAGTATGTCTGTAGTGGCTCGACTGTGAGAAAGATGATCAAACATCTGTTTCACAAGCTTAACCTCTATATTATCTCACGTGTTAATATTAGTATTTTTTAAAAAGAAGTAACTATTCGTAACTTACGTATATTACATCCTCCTGAAATACTGACAAATAGTAACGATCTTTTAAAAATAACTCACTTTCGTGACCAAAAGTCGATGAAAATTTTTATTTTTATCCCTCACGATATTTCACTTTACCCCCTCCCATTGGGGCTATTAGCCCCAGGTTGGGAACCATTGCACTAAAGCACCACTGCGACGAATATACGGAATAGTAGGAACATGCTTAAATGTACAGGTTGCACGAAGGTATAGATAGGGTTAGAAATTTTGCACTCAGCGGCGCCATCTCTGGCAGCAACATCAGCTCCAACCCAGCTAGCCACCAAGCGTAACTTATCTTCGATGACAGATACGGGTACGCCATTCCATGCTGCTTCACCCATATGCAAGAGCGAAGGAGTCTTAATGGCTACCAAGTGTTCGCATACCAGTCTCTCGACAACGCATGAACAGATGTTTTCAGTTGGACCGATCCGAAGGTCTTTCTAGCCAGTGCAAACATCAAAGACCCTCTGTATCAGAAGGTAGGTCAAGACGGCACGGATAATATGCGGTCTTGTGTTATCTTGTTAAAAGATAGCGTCACCGAGACTTAAAAGATAGGGCACAGCCACTGGTCGTAATACAGTGAGAGTGTTGTCCAATGGTATTTGAATTTATAGTACGCAGTGAAATTTTAAGATGCAGAGATTTATTTCAAAAGATACACAATCAACAACCGTTTACAGCTTATATGTTAATTTTGACAAAATATTTGCGAAGGAATGTTCTTTCAGTACTGTCCCTCTCTTTCGGCACACTCGTCGACCCTCTGCGTGAAGTTTGTCGTCACTCTCTCCAACACGTGGTACACCACAAATCTCTCGCTCAATGGCATTCTTTAATTGAAGTACATTACGTGACTTACTGATTTACACTTCGTTCTTGTGGAAGACCCACAAAAGTCACGCAGAGAGTCAGATCTGGAGAGCAGGATGGTCAGTCAACCTCTTCTTGGTATGGAGTTCCCTGGAAACAGTTTCTCCTTACTTCAGACGTACATAAAGCGTAAGTGCGAGCTGTGACGCCGTCTTGCTGAAAGTAAACATTTCGTCTATTTATTCCGCGGCGGCGAAGTTTCGGGACGAGAAATTCACGCAACGCGGTCAAATAACGCTCCGAGTTTACGGTGACGGCTCTCCCATTTCCTTTGAAAAAATTAAGGCCCTAAAAACTAAACTCTGCCCGGACAGGTCGTGAAGGTCCAACGGTATGGACCGGCCGCCCTGTCATCCTCAGACCACAGGCGTCACCGGATGCGGATATGGAGGGGCATGTGGTCAGCACACCGCTCTCCCAGCCGTATGTCAGTGTAAGAGACCGGAGCCGCAACTTCTCAATCAAGGAGCTCCTAGGTTGCCTCACAAGGGCTGAGTGCACCCCGCTTGCCAAGAGCGCTCGGCAGACCGGATGGTCACCCATCCAAGTGCTAGCCCAGCCCGACAGCGCTTAACTTCGGTGATCTGACGGGAACCGGTGTTACCACTGCGGCAAGGCCGTTGGCTAGAAGTAAGGCCCTACGACACCAAATTTCCCTAATCCAGCCAACACTGTGACCCTGTCACAAGGCAGTAGCTGAAGGTTCTTTGAAGACCAATAAGGACAGTTTTGTTTCTTAACACTGCCGTTTGGGTGAAAATGAACCTCATCCGTCATTAGAATCACAATTCCTGGTTCTTGTTCAAACATCTCATTAGTTCAGCAAAACGCTTCCTCCTCACAAAATCCAAGTTTCATCTCCCAGACAATCACAATTTTCTAGGGATGAAATTTCAGACGGTGCAAAAGTGCGTCGGAGAGACGAATATGATAACCAGACAGACTGTGCGTGTCGTCTCGCAGATAGGCTGGGCTCTGTCGAATTGCATGACGTACAACTTCAACGTTTTCAGGTGACGCGGCCAGGTTTTTTCCTGAATGTAGAATCTGTCTCACGGAAGTTATTAGCGTATAGCGAAATGGCTTTGCAGGTTGTTGGAACACCATTACGCGAAAAAGTTGAGTTGGAGACGGAAATTCCTCTGAGTGGCGGTCAAAGACTCTGCATGTGGAGGGATTCTGGGTGGAGACAGAAACAACCGTAGTCGACAGAACTGGCAAGACTAAGGAAGGATTCACGGGACAAAAACCAACAAGCAAAGACAGCCCCTGAAAGAGAGGTAAGACTTGAGCTGCATCGTAACGCTGAACACAAATACCAGAAACAACTAAAGACAACAAGGCAAGACTACTGGACCAATTTTGTACAAACCCAGCTACAGAACGACATCTGGGGACAACCATTCAAGATAGAAACGAGTTAAGACGACGACAGTCCTGTCAACATTAAAACAAGCTGACGGCACAATGACCAGAGGATGGAGAAGCACAGCAGAATATCTTCTCAACAGGCTCCTCCCAGATGACGACCCCACACAAGACGAACGACACCACGCCGACCTAAGAGAGAGCACGAGGCAGCCGTACATCAGTGACAGTGTAACCATGCAATTCGCGCAAGAGGTCGCGACCGCAATCAGCAGGCTTAAAAACCGAAACGCACTGTATTGATACAAAAATGAAAGTCAGTGCAAGGAACAACATTATTAGGAAAGTGACCGAACTGGGGAGCACGCCCACAGGGCCTCCGCACATCTGCCCTCGCTTTGTGCTTCTCCGCTGCTGAATATGCAGCACCTGTATGGCAGAACTCCAGCCATGCCAAACAGGTAAATATTGCTCTAAATGAAACAGGACTAACAGTAACCAGCTGCTTGCGGGCAACCCCTGTTGACAAAATATACTATCTCATGGGTGAAGCACCTCCAGACATCTGAAGGAGAACAACAGATGAAGTGGAAAGAAAGAAGCGGGAGACAGATCAGAGACAACACCTGTTTGGAAGCGAACATTACACACCGAGACTCAAGTCGACAAAAGGTTCGCTCTGGACAACGCAACCAATCCAGGCATCACCTGCAGACCATAGGATACAACTCTGGCGAAGCTGATCAGAGAAATATCGGGACAACCCCGAGGAAGAACTTGCTACAGGTCATCTCCCCTACAAGACACGGAAGGTACGCAATAGACTTAGAACTGGAGTATCTCTGTGTAAGGAGAACATGAAGGAATGGGGATACATCTCAGGGGACGAACTATGTATGGTGAGCCTCAAGACCATCAGCACCTACTCAACTGCAGGAAATTGTCAGAGCCTGTGTCCATGGACGACCTGATGGTCGCCAATGATAAGGCAGTCTGTGCAGGGAAATTTTGGGCAGCACATGGAATATATATAATATGCACATATTCTCGGTAATACTTGTAATATATATGTATGATACACCACGTATAACAACTTATATTTAATATGTTATGTTCTGGACCTGTATAAATAAATCAGGAAATCACAAAACAAAGAGCCAACAGACCCCAAAACGTACAGAACGATCTGTCTCTTAAGGGGAGCCGGAGGTGCCTATGCTGCCCATGTTAAAATCACTAAGTTTGAGAAACATTTATGAATGAACTACCAAATAGAAAAATTTGAATTTTTTTACATATAGATTGGTTTGGTATTGCAGTTATAACAGAAGGATTTTGGAATATCTTTTCTAGTTTCCATCCAATTATTTTTTTATTAATGACCCAAATTTTTTTTTACAAATAATTGCTTTATAATTAAACTGAAATGAAACTACTGAACATATTGCCAAATGGCTGTGTTACAATGTAAGTTTGACCACTAGGAGTGCCGTATAAAAATTTCATCTCTCTAGCGTGAGTGGATTTTGAGAAAATGTTCCTTATATTCGAAAAATTCTAATTTACGGGAAATGGCTATCAAAGTTTCTCAATACATTCCTGCACTATAGGATGGATTATATGGGTCTTCATCCTCCAAAAGCTTCCTCTTCTGTCTTCTTTTCTGGCCTGTTGTTCCATCATACTTAATATGCCTTTCTCCTCTTTCTGCTCCTCTTATCCTTTCTCTGTCAATATTTCTTGGTGCTCGTACAGTGTTCACCCCAGCTGTAAATCCTAATGCCTTCAGAACTTCACACTGTTCCCTTGGTTGTAGGTTGCTATTGCATCATAAATGCCAAAGTGGAGTGTTTTTATGCTTACAAACACCCTTTTAGGAATCACTTTCCAAATCAAATTGTTTACGCTCTCATTAGGATTCTGCGTCTTTCAGTGTAGACATTTGTGTAACAATTCTGGCTGTGCTGTCATGAAAAATTGGTTTTATTGCATTTATCACAGCTGCTGGCAAACCATGTCTGTGATCATAGTCCTTTTTTGCATTATATTTGCACCAGGAACATTTTGGGCACAGGCTGCGTTGAAGGTATTCATTGGAAGAGGCAGTATGAAGGAACAATGCCCACACTGCTTTTCGCATGTCACTAACATTACTAGTATTTTGCCTTATAGCATACCCATAGTAAGTCTGCCTCTCCCTCCTATTGTCTTTCCATCACTGAGCTTACTTGAACCCAAAGTTTGTTTGAGCCTTCGAAGCCGTGCACCCATACGCTTTTGTACATGCCCAATGCAGTCCAACTTTTCAACTACAAATTCATTTCCATATGGTTTCAGTTCCTCTATTGTCTTGAAACCTTAGGAGTCACCATCCCCAAGGTAGTATTTGTACCTAACGTTGTATCTGGAAACTGAACATTAAAAAATTTGTTTCACTCCATCCACTTCCATTGCTCCACTTGATCCACTAAAATTTGCCTCACAGGTTCCACTGTGCTCTCCTTTGATTTTATTTTTGCAGCTACAATGTTTTGATAATATTGCAACATCTATCACTTTTGCACTATCACCACAAGTAGCAGTTACAACCCCATTCAGGGATTGATGACCCCTCTTTTGCCAGGAACCATCTAATGCCACTACCAAATCCCTAGAACCACTGTTCATTTCTACAGATTCCTCCACTGCTTCCTTCATGGTTTTCAAAGCCACATCTTCAACAGATGATCCTACCAGTTCACAGTAGTACCCAAATTTGCTTGGAGGCGATGGCAAGTTCATAATACCACAAAACAGTTTATCAGCAGCAGACCCTTTTCCAATGGATCGAAGACCATCCACAAGTCGAACATTCAGATCAAACACTCTAGATCGTCCATTTTCACCAAAGAGACTGGCATGTGAATTGTAGAAAGTCACTTGATACTTGCAACATGCACAGATTATCTTTATCTCACAAGCTAAACCAAAGTGCTTTGTTATCTCTAGTCCCACTCCTACACTTGAACACATTTTGCACAGAACACTTTCTTTCAGCACAGAAGATAATAATCCAATATTCAGTACTACGTTAATATCATCACTGTCACTAACATATTCACGAAATCTGTCACTTCCACCGGTCAGCTTCTTGCTAGAAGATGTCACAGGGCTATGGCCGGCCATGTGTTGCTTAGCAGAAGAACGCACTGTTTCAGTAATTTTAGTATCGCAACTTGGTATTAGTGTTAATTTTCTTTTCCCTACGTTCTTCCTCTTCTTATATACACGGTTACTAAAACGTGGCATCGTAACCAGAACAACGCTTTACACAAGAAGTATAATACTACCAACAACAGGCGCAACACTGAACTAATTCGAAACGGTAAACAGCAAAGAGACGATGTTCCGCGCTCTTAGCGCTTCATTTGTCACAGAAAACAATGTAGCCAAAACCCTTGCACACTCGCTGTATGCGAAACAGGCCGAGAAAATCCCAAGCAGTTCGCCAGGAAGTCACGAGAAGAGAGGGTGTTAGATGCATTCAGCGGCCGCCCATTTCCTCTGCAGGCATGGGGGAAAATGGCAATAACTCCACTTCTAGGGCGAGTAGAGCAATAATTCAAAGTTTACATTAAAGAGGAATGTTCCAATTAATTTTCGGTAGCAAAAAAAAATCTTAATTTTTTGGATTTGACCACCTCCGGCTCCCCTTAAACACTCTCCGCAAGGTACAGGAAAGGCTCCTGTGTGACCGTTTACAAACGCACCGACGCCCCGTCGGCCTAACGCCCTATCAATTCGGCTTCAGAGAAGGCAGATCAATAGAAGACGCCGTCAACCAAGCACTGACAGTTACAAATAGCATCAGCGACAAATACGCGGCCGCCATCCTAATCGACATAGCTTCCCTCTACAATAGCCTCCACGACTACTGCAGAGGCAGAGTGGCGGAGTGGAGGGCTGGAACACGGAAGGCTGTCAAGAGAGCAAAGGGATGTCCACAGGGCTCTATCTGCGGACCAATATTCTGTGATATCGCAATCGAGCCCTTGCTGAACACCCTGGACGGTGACGACAGGGTAAGAGGTGTGGTGGCTTACGGAGATGACCTGCTCGTAGTGGTGTCAGCCAATTCGAGAGCAACACTGGAGACAAAAAGGCACGCAACTGCTTCAGAGAATTAACAGTTGGTGCAAAGAAAATAAAAACAGCTCCCAACAAAACCGTATGTTTATTGCTCAGAGGGACACTACAGAGGAATCCAATTCTAAAATTAGACAGTACATCTTATGTGCGCTGCAATCAATGAATTTTCTGGATCAGAAATGTATTAAGTTATTTAAGGAATAATGCATTCAAGTAGCAATGAACTATATTCTATTTTTACGAACAAGTTACAAACGTACATATTTCTCATGTAAAGCTAAAATTCATGTATTCCATGTATGAAGTGCTGAATCTGTGTAATAAATACCTAGAGGTTGTACTGAGACCTTATCTGACATAGGCCATTATTAACCAACATGCTACTTAGAGTGTATTACACAGCCAAATACAGCATATCAATTCCCTCTACATACTACAAATTATTTTCACCATGATCATTGCGTTACATTTTCTTTTTTATTTTTCTTTGACATTTGCATTATATAACATTCTCATCAACTAGGTAGTAACAAATTATATGGAACCATTTTAACAATTATTAAACATTCAATTCGCTGTAACCTCAGAAATCTTTATGTATTATGTTCTTTATATTATTGAAAAAACCATAAACAGATGATCTGAATATCGCACTGAACCCACTGACTTCGGGCCAATCTCGTACATGTTCAATGGCTGCATGTGGGTTCTGTAGCCCACAAATTCGAACATTGTGTTTGTTTACCTGATCACTAACATGGGAAGTCGCTTCATCACCGAACACTGTGCGTTGGGCGGAAGTGTTATTGTCAATAGCAGCAAGAACCTCGTTACAATATGCCACACGTTTGCGTTTGTCATCAGGACGCAGAGCGTTTAACAGCTGTAACATGTACGGCTTCATAACCAACCGACGTCTCAAATCACGAAAAATTGTTGTTGTAGGCAGTTTTAACTCCCGACTGGCACGACTAGTTTATTTTTACGGACTAATTTGGAATTCGCGCAACATTTTCTTCAGGAACACGAGGGCGGGCAGGACTCTTTCCTTTCCATACACATCCTGTTTCTAGAAACTGTCGATACCATCCGCGAATGTTCCACCAACTCGTAGGATCAGTTTGGTACCTCATCTTGAAACGTCATTGCACTGTAATCACGGAATTGCACTTCGCAACCTCGAGAACAGAAAATGATTTCTGCTGCGGAGTAGCCATTTTAAACGTATGACTTACCAAGCCAAACAGAAGACAACTGACATCTAGCGGCTATTAACATAAACTAGACTGATGTATTCGTTTCTTCAACAGCGGAGCCGAGGAGTACCGACAATAGTTTGAACAAAATAATCCTTTCTAATACGTACATTCTTTTTGAAACACACTGTATATATATAAATGACGTAGCAGGTAACGTCGGAAGTTCCAAGAGGCTTTCGCGAATGATGCTGTTGTATACAGAGAAGCCTCAGTGCTAAAAAATTGTACCGAAAAGAGGAAGAGCTGCAGAGGACCGACCCTTGGTGCAATGAGTCGCAATTGACCCTGAATGTAAATTTAACGTATTGCGAATACTCAGAGATCCGTTACTGTATGGTTACAAAATTACAGAACGATCAATCTAAGCACTTACATGCATGAAGTACTTAGGAGTATGTGTATGTATAGATCTGAAGTGGAACGACTGCATAAAATTAATCGCAAGTAAGGCAGATGTCACACAAATTCGCTACAGCGAGCCACAGGAAATTTACTCCAACAACAAAGGACGTGGATAACAAAACACTCTGTCTATACATGAATATTGCTAGTCAACCAGGGAGTCTTCCCACATATGACTGATAGAGGAAACATAGAAGATCCCAACGAGAGGAGCACGTTTCGTTACGGGTTCATGTAGCAAGCACGGAACTGTCACGGAAATAATCGATTAACTGCAGTAGTAGCAGACGCTGCAAGAAAAGCGTCTTGCATCGCGGTATGACCTACTTTCAACGTTCTGCGAACGTACATTCATTCATAGGAGAAACAACAAATATATTGCTTTCTCCTACATATTATCGTGAGAAGAACATGAGGATGAATTTCGAGCTCAGACGTAGGCTGATCAGCAACCGTTCCTCCCGCGAACCATAAGCGACTGGAACACGGAAAGGGAAAATGAGACTGGTACACAAAGTACCCGCCGCCACACATCCTATGATGCCCAGTGAACTGTAGATGTACTACCTGCGGTTGCACGGGAACACCGATCTGTATCTACATCAGCACTTCGCAAGCCATCTCAGGAAGCTACTTCTGGGAGCAATATCTGATACACCTGTTACAAATGGTTCAAATGGCTCTGAGCACTTTGGGACTTAACATCTGAGATCATCAGTCCCATGAAACTCAGAACTACTTAAACCTAACCAACCTAGGGGCATCACACACATCCATGCCCGAGGCAGGATTCGAACCTGTGACACTAGCGGTCGCGCGGTTCCAGACTGAAGCGCCTAGAACTGCTCGGCCACACCGGCCGGCGAATACACCTGTTCCGCTTGCGGAGCAGTAATGATTGTCGGTAAGCCTCTGTATTGGCTCAAGTTTCTCGATTTTACTCCTTTCAGCCTATATTGGTTTTGCAAAGGGAATTTCGATTGAAAATTTTAGTCGCTTAGAGTGAATGGGTAAATTGGTTGCGATCACTGGTAAACGGGGAATGGGAGAGACCTCTGCAATGCATCTAATTCCTCTGCGAACGGGTAGGACTACGAAGTTTAGGACGATTCGGAATACGTAGTGTTATTCTAATCATAATCTAGTAAGCCATACTACGCCTTTCCTGTTTTCTGCTGAAACAGACTGCGAGAAAGAAAAAACAGTGCACTGTTGGGTATACAAATTTTATTTACAATTATATTTAAGAAGAAAAATATGTATAGTAGAAACCACTTCTCTTTAAATGCCTTGCTATCGTGGTTAATACTGACTGCGAATAAGAAAACTGAACGACATTTACACAGTACAGCACTTTTGTCGCAGCCGGTTTAACACGAAACCTGTGGAGAGTTGCTTAAATTTTATACTTTATGTCCTTCTGAATGTGTATTACAGTTACTGTTGTTGTTGTTGTTTTCAGTCCTGAGACTGGTTTGATGCAGCTCTCCATGCTACTGTATACTGTGCAAGCTTCATCTCCCAGTACCTACTGCAACCTACATCCTTCTGAATCTGCTAAGTGTATTCATCTCTTGGTCTCCCTCTACGACTTTTACCCTCCACGCTGCCCTCCAATACTAAATTGGTGACCACTTGATGTCTCAGAATATGTACTACCAACCGATCCCTTCTTCTAGTCAATTTCTCTTCTCCCAAATTCTGTTCAATACCTCCTCAATAGTTACGTGATCTACCCATCTAATCTCCATCATTCTTCTGTAGCACCACATTTCGAACGCTTCTATTCTCTTCTTGTCCAAAGTATTTATCGTCCACGTTTCACTTCCATACATGGCTACACTCCATACAAATACTTTCAGAAACGACTTCCTGACCCTTAAATCTATACTCGATGTTAACAAATTTCTCTTCAGAAACGCTTTCCTTTCCTTGCCATTGCCAGTCTACATTTTATATCCTCTCTACTTCGACCATCATCGGTTATTTTACTCCCTAAATAGCAAAACTCCTTTACTATAAGTGTCTCATTTCCTAATCTAATTCCCTCAGCATCACCCAACTTAATTCGACTACATTCCATTATCCTCGTTTTGCTTTTGTTGATGTTCATCTTATATCCTCCTTTCAAGACACTGTCCATTCCGTTCAACTGCTCTTTCGTGTCCTTTGATGTCTCTGACAGAATTACAATGTCAATGTCATCGGCGAACCTACCTAACAAGTTCATACACCTGAAGATAGCATTTTAAATCCCCGGAATCTATCGTGGTCTGAATAAATAATGAGTACAACTGAAGTGGATGTCTCCAATAATCGTGCCTCTTAGTTGCAGATATCCTACATACCAAATGATGTGTAATAACGTTTCCTACTCATGTAGTACAGTGTATTTAGATACAAGATGATGGTGACTTAGTATATATGTACCGCATTTTTAAAACGTGACTACGCCTATTCAGGCTGTTTTAGCTTTATCTCTAGACTATGCCCTCGTAGACATATTAGAGAATTACTTGGGTTGAAACCTAGGTAAAGGTTGGTTTCATTACCGCAATCGAGGCTGGTAGTTTATTATACACTCCTGGAAATGGAAAAAAGAACACATTGACACCGGTGTGTCAGGCCCACCATACTTGCTCCGGACACTGCGAGAGGGCTGTACAAGCAATGATCACACGCACGGCACAGCGGACACACCAGGAACCGCGGTGTTGGCCGTCGAATGGCGCTAGCTGCGCAGCATTTGTGCACCGCCGCCGTCAGTGTCAGCCAGTTTGCTGTGGCATACGGAGCTCCATCGCAGTCTTTAACACTGGTAGCATGCCGCGACAGCGTGGACGTGAACCGTATGTGCAGTTGACGGACTTTGAGCGAGGGCGTATAGTGGGCATGCTGGAGGCCGGGTGGACGTACCGCCGAATTGCTCAACACGTGGGGCGTGAGGTCTCCACAGTACATCGATGTTGTCGCCAGTGGTCGGCGGAAGGTGCACGTGCCCGTCGACCTGGGACCGGACCGCAGCGACGCACGGATGCACGCCAAGACCGTAGGATCCTACGCAGTGCCGTAGGGGACCGCACCGCCACTTCCCAGCAAATTAGGGACACTGTTGCTCCTGGGGTATCGGCGAGGACCATTCGCAACCGTCTCCATGAAGCTGGGCTACGGTCCCGCACACCGTTAGGCCGTCTTCCGCTCACGCCCCAACATCGTGCAGCCCGCCTCCAGTGGTGTCGCGACAGGCGTGAATGGAGGGACGAATGGAGACGTGTCGTCTTCAGCGATGAGAGTCGCTTCTGCCTTGGTGCCAATGATGGTCGTATGCGTGTTTGGCGCCGTGCAGGTGAGCGCCACAATCAGGACTGCATACGACCGAGGCACACAGGGCCAACACCCGGCATCATGGTGTGGGGAGCGATCTCCTACACTGGCCTACACCACTGGTGATCGTCGAGGGGACACTGAATAGTGCACGGTACATCCAAACCGTCATCGAACCCATCGTTCTACCATTCCTAGACTGGCAAGGGAACTTGCTGTTCCAACAGGACAATGCACGTCCGCATGTATCCCGTGCCACCCAACGTGCTCTAGAAGGTGTAAGTCAACTACCCTGGCCAGCAAGATCTCCGGATCTGTCCCCCATTGAGCATGTTTGGGACTGGATGAAGCGTCGTCTCACGCGGTCTGCACGTCCAGCACGAACGCTGGTCCAACTGAGGCGCCAGGTGGAAATGGCATGGCAAGCCGTTCCACAGGACTACATCCAGCATCTCTACGATCGTCTCCATGGGAGAATAGCAGCCTGCATTGCTGCGAAAGGTGGATATAGTGCCGACATTGTGCATGCTCTGTTGCCTGTGTCTATGTGCCTGTGGTTCTGTCAGTGTGATCATGTGATGTATCTGACCTTCCTGGGACAATGAATTCACGGTGTTCTTATTTCAATTTCCAGGAGTGTATATTGGATTATCACGATTGCTGACTGGGCTGCAATGTTGAAAGTAGTTATTGTGAAACTTAATTGTAATTTGACGCCGGCTGGAGTGGCCGTGCGGTTCTAGGCGCTACAGTCTGGAACCGAGCGACCGCCACGTCGCAGGTTCGAATCCTCCCGCGGGCATGGATGTGTGTGATGTCCTTAGGTTAGTTATGTTTAAGTAGTTCTAAGGTCTAGGCGACTGATGACATATTAAGTCGCATAGTGCTCAGAGCCATTTGAATCATTTGTAATTTCACATTTACTCTAACGCCCTTGTACGCAGTCATTTGGTAAGATACATTCAGTTAGTGATCTAGACAAAAAAAAACAAAACGGAAACAATAATCGTGTTTCGAATACGGGACGCAAAAGTGAGATGCCGCGACATTAACCACTGTGCCTCCAGTTGGGACGAGTTTATTGCTCGCTAAAAGACATCTAAATTACGTCGAAAACTGTCAATCGTGTTTTCGGCAAGGGTCGAGTATGTACGGATAAGCCGAAACAAGTGTTGGCTTACTTTGAGCTCTCTTCCGTTAAGTGACGTTTCTGGGAAATCGGGTTATGGCACTTGCTCTGTTCTCCTCGTTAGTACAGCGATAAAACGCCAGGGCCGCCCTTGCAAAAGGAGCTTTACCGCCTTTCATACGATACGTTCTCACAGATCGAGAACGCATAGGCGCCGCGGAGACATCAGGCAGTGTCAACTGTGTTTGCGATCTTTACGCGGTTTTCTGAACAAATTGTCTCGAATAATGACGCGAGGTACGCCGAGTGAGTGGGAGAGACTATTACTGGGGGACGACATAGCGTGGAGCGGCCGTCGCAGGCCGTAAAGACATCCGGCTGCTGTCCGCTAGGCTGTGTATAGCTGGCCGGCTGCCCGGAGCGGCGGTTCGTCGAACAGACCGTCGCCGCCGCGTACGCCCCGGCATCCATATTGGCGTCGCACCAGCCAGCCGACTGCTCTCATTCCTCTGGGCCGGCGGACTCGCGACCCAGCACTGATGCCACACGGTAGCCATACCTACACCGTGAGCTTTCACATCAGCAGAACAAAATTTTCATCGAATGAATTTTATCCATAGTGGATGCTCTCGAACTCCGTGACTGTTCCTCTATGGGGTTGTAGAGAAATATCCGCTACCAGTCACAATAAAAGGTGGTTTATTCGTCACACGACCGGTTTCGGACTTGCGCCCATCTTCAGGTGTTTATAAATTCATGTACATGTTTGTACTGTTGTAGATCACTGTATAAATACATATTTCATGAAATATCCGAAAGAAGAAAATTATCCTCTGATATAATAATGCTGCTGCTGTGGTCTTCAGTCCTGAGACTGGTTTGATGCAGCTCTCCATGCTACTCTATCCTGTGCAAGCTGCTTCATCTCCCAATACCTACTGCAACCTACATCCTTTTGAATCTCAGTGTATCCATTTCTTCGTCTCCCTCTACGATTTTTACCCTCCACGCTGCCCTCCAATACTAAACTGGTGATCCCTTGATCCCTCAGAACATGTCCTACCAACCGGTCCCTTCTTGTCAAGTTGTGCCACAAACTCCTCTTCTCCCCAATTCTATTCAATACTTCCTCATTAGTTACGTGATCTACCCACCTTATCTTCAGCATTCTTCTGTAGCACCACATTTCGGAAGCTTCAACTCTCTTCTTGTCCAAACTATTTATCGTCGATGTTTCACTTCCATACATGGCTACACTCCATACAAATACTTTCAGAAACGACTTCCTGACAAATCTATACTCGATGTTAACAAATTTCTCTTCAGAAATACTTTCCTTGCCATTGCCAGTCTACATTTTATATCCTCTCTACTTCGACCGCCATCAGTTATTTTGCTCCCCAAATAGCAAAACTCCTTTACTACTTTAAGCGTCTCATTTCCTAATCTAATTCCCTCAGCATCACCCGATTTAATTCGACTAAATTCCATTATCTTCGTTTTGCTTTTGTTGATGTTCATCTTATATCCTCCTTTCAAGGCACGGTCCATTCCGTTTAACTGCTCTTCCAAGGCCTTTGCTGTCTGACAGAATTACAATGCCATTGGCGAACCTCAAATTTTTTATTTCTTCTCCATGGATTTTAATACCTACTCCGAATTTTCTTTTGTTTCCTTCACTGCTTGCTCAATATAAGATTGAATAACATCGGGGATAGGCTACAACCCTGTCTCACTCCCTTCCCAACCACTGCTTCCCTTTCATACCGCTCGACTCTTATGACTACCATCTGCTTTCTGTACAAATTGTGAATAGCCTTTCCCTCCCTGTATTTTACCCCTGCCACATTCAGAATTTGAAAGAAAGTATTCCAGTCAACATTGTCAAAAGCTTTCTCTAAAGTCTACAAATGCTAGAAACGTAGGTTTGCCTTTCCTTAATCTAGCTTCTAAGATAGGTCGTAGGGTCAGTATTGCCTCACGTGTTCCAGCATTTCTACGGAATCCAAACACGATCTTCCCTGAGGTTGGCTTCTAGCAGTTTTTCCATTCGTCTGTAAAGAATTCGTGTTAGTATTTCGCAGCCGTGGCTTATTAAAGTGATAGTTCGGTATTTTTCACATCTGTCAACACCTGCTTTCTTTGGGATTGGAATTATATCCTTCTTGAAGTCTGAGGATATTTCGCCTGTCTCTTACATCTTGCTCACCAGATGGTAGAGTTTTGTCAGGACTGGCTCTCCAAAGGCTGTCAGTATTTCTAAAAGAATGTTCTCTACTCCCGGGGCCTTGTTTCGACTGAGGTCTTTCAGTGCTCTGTCAAACTCTTCACGCAGTATTATATCTCCCATTTCATGTTCATCTACATTCTCTTCCATTACTATAATATCGTCCTCAAGAACATCGCCCTTGTATGGACCCTCTATATACTCCTTCAACCTTTCTGCTTTCCCATCTTTGCTTAGAACTGGGTTTCCATCTGAGCTCTTGATATTCATATAAGTGGTTCTCTTTTCTCCAAAGGTCTCTCTAATTTTCCTGTGGTCAGTATATCTTATCCCTGTGATATGTACCTCTACATCCTTAAATTTGTCCACTAGCCATCCCTGCTTAGCCATTTTGCACTTCCTGTCGATCTCATTTTTGAGACGTTTGTATTCCTTTTTGCGTGCTTCATTTACTGCATTTTTATATTTTCTCCTTTCCTCAATTAAATTCAATATTTCTTCTGTTACTCAAGGATTTCTATTTGTCTTCTTTTTACCTACTTGATCCTCTGCTGCCTTCACTACTTCATCCCTCAGAGCTACCCATTCTTCTTCTACTGTATTTCTTTCCCCCATTCTTGTCAATCGTTCCCTAATACTTTCCCTGAGGCTCTCTACAACCTCTGGTTCTGTCAGTTTATCCAGCTCCCATCTCATTAAATTCCCTCCTTTTTGCAGTTTCTTCAGTTTTAATCTACATTTCATAACCAGTAGATTGTGATCAGAGCCCATATCTGCCCCTGGAAATGTCTTACAATTTAAAGCCTGGTTCCTAAATCTCTGTCTTACCATTATATAATCTGACACCTTCCAGTATCTCCAGGCTTCTTTCACGTATACAGTCTTCTTTTATGATTCTTGAACAAAGTGTTAGCTACGATTGAGTCATGTTCTGTGCAAAATTCTACCAGTCGGCTTCCTCTTATTTCTTCCCCCCAATCCATATTCACCTACTACGTTTCCTTCTCTTCCTTTTCCTACTATCGAATTCCAGTCACCCATGACTATTAAATTTTCGTCTCCCTTCACTATCAGAATAATTTCTTTTATCTCATCATAAATTTCTTCAATTTCTTCATCTGCAGAGCTAGTTGGCATATGAACTTGTACTACTGTAGTAGGCGTGGGCTTCGTGTCTATCTTGGCTACAATAATGCGTTCACTATGCTGTTTGTAGTAGCTTACCCGCATTCCTATTTCTTTATTCATTATTAAACCTACTCCTGCATTACTCGTATTTGATTTTGTATTTATAACCCTGTATTCACCTGACCAAAGGTCTTGTTCCTCCTGCCACCGAACTTCACTAATTCCCACTATATCTAACCTGCCACCGAACTTCACTAATTCCCACTATAACTTTAACCTATCCATTCCCATTTTTAAATTTTCTAACCTACCTGCCCGATTAAGGGATCTGACATTCCGCGCTCCGATCCATAGAACGCCAGTTTTCTTTCTCCTGATAACGACGTCGTCCTGAGTAGTCCCCGCCCGGAGATCCGAATGGGGGACTATTTTACCTGCGGAATGTTTTACCTAAGAGGACGCCATCATTTAACCATACAGTAAAGCTGCATGCCCTCGGGAAAGATTACGCTGTAGTTTCCCCTTGCTTTCAGCCGTTCGCAGTACCAGCACAGCAAGGCCGTCTTGGTTAGTGTTACAAGGCCAGATCAGTCATCCAGACTGTTGCCCGTGCAACTACTGAAAAGGCTGCTGCCCCTCTTAAGGAACCACACGTTTGTCTGGCCTCTCAACAGATACCCCTCCGTTGTGGTTGCACCTACGGTACGGCTATCTGCATCGCTGAGGCACGCAAGCCTCCCCACCAACGGCAAGGTCCATGGGGGGGGGGGGGGGGGGGTGTTCCCTATATACAAGGAAGATTTGGCAGACAGGGCTGGCAGCGTTCTGCGGTTGTTTGCTGATTATGCTGTGACGTACGGTAAGGTGTAGAAGTTGAGTGACTGTAGGAACATACAAGATGACGATTTCTACTTGCTGTGACGAATAGCAGCTTGGTTTAAATCTAAAAACGAATGTTAGTTAACGCGGGTGATTCTAGGAAGGACTATCCCGTAATGTTCGAATACGGCACTGATAGTGTCCTGTTTGACAGTCAGCTAGATCAATTACCGGGTGTAACGCTGCAAACCGGCATGAAATGGAACGAGCACATAATGGCTGTGGTAGGGAAACCAAATGGTCGACTTCGGTTTATTGGGAGAATTTTAGGAAAAGTGATTCACGTGTAAAGGAGACCGTATATAGGACGCTGGTACGACCTATCCTTGGGTACTGCTGTAGCGTTTGGGATCGCATGAGGTCGGATGGAGGGAAGGCATCGAGGCAGTTCAGAGGTGAGATGCTGGATTTGTTGCCAATAGATTCGAACAACACAGTTTTTCAGAGGTGTTTCGGGAACTCATATGGGAAGATCTCGAGGGAAGGTGAATCTTTTTTACGAGGTACACCCAGAGAGCCGGCATTTGAAGCAGACTCCCAAATGATTCTAGTGCCGCTGACATACGAGAGTTGCCTAGAAATTAACGTACCGATTTTTTCCTTTAACAATTCCTTATTGAACATAATAATTACAGACACAAAAGAATTGTGCATTATCTACACACCCTATTTTCCCATGCAATCTCCATCCCGTTCTGTGGCCTTCCTCTAGCGCGGCGTTTAAGCCCTGTCGATACCATTCCATGTCCCGGTGAAGTAGCCAGTGCTTCACTGTGTGTATCACTTCCTCATGGTCCTCAAAATGTCTTCCACGAATGGCATCTTTTAATGGCTCAAACAAGTGGAAGGCCGAGGAGGCTAGGCAAGGGCTGTAGGATGGATGGGTAACAGCGTCCAACCCTGTTTTGCTATGCGTTCAGGAGTCTTCAGACTTTTGAGTGGCCGAGCGTTATCGTGTTGCAGCGAGACGTCTCCTGGGTTACTGCAGCCCCGAAGTCGCCGGAAGTGTGTGTCTAATTTCGTGAATGTGCTGACATATTAATGGTACCGCCTCTTGGCTTCACATCAGTGATAATCACGGCTTCACAGTCCCGCTGATCATGACCTTACCGGCGGAAGCGGTTGCTTTGATTTTTTTTAATGTGGGGAATGGGAATAGCGCCATTCCATAGACTGTCTTTTTGTTTCGGGCTCAGAACTGTGAATCCAGGTTTAATCACCTGTCACGATCCGGGACAAGAAGGCCTCCCCCTCAGATTCAAAACGTTGCTACAAATCAAAATTTTTTTTTCTGTCCGCTTTGTGATCCACAAACACAGCGGGACCCATCTTGCAACACTTTTTGAATATTCGAGGGAGTGGGTAATTGCATCCACACTTCCCTTGCTGACAGACAGATTGCAGCGCCAAGTGCCGAGTCGTGATGCGTTTGTCCTTGCGAATGACATCAGCTCTCCCCTACCGCTGCGAATCGTGGAGCTCCGCCGAACCGCCTTCTGATGACCTCACCCTCTGTGTACAGCGATTAACTGCACTTCTGTCGACACCAGATGCTCCATAGACTTTGCAGAAGCGTTTGTGAATGTTCCTCAGCGTTTCTCTCTCTGCAGTGAGAAATTCTATGACGGCATGTTGCTTGTAACCTAAGCCACTTACAGACGCCATTCTGAAACTGCCCTGCAGCTACGCTGCTTGTCTGAAGTGACCGAAACGTGTCGCGCTCAGTCAGGAGACTTCAAACAATACATACGAAGCGTTTGGCATTCGTAGCATTGTTTCAGACTGAGAAAAAACTGCGGTACATTACTTTCTGAGCAACCCTCGTACATTGCGCGTAAGAACCACGAAGATAACATACGACAACCAGCGCTCATACGTAGGCATATACACAGTTTTTCCCCTCGCTCTGTTTGCAAGTGGAACGGGGAAGCAAATGACCAGTAGTGGCATAGTGTACCCTCCGCCGCGCACCGTATGGTGGCTTGCGGAGTACAGAAGGCGATTCAAGAAGATATGCAAATATTTAATATGTTATTCTACAAGTAAATCTGAAGAATAAATTTCACATAAACATAGGTCCGCAAATGTTTAGGAACGGATTTACGGCTAAAAAAGATTTTGCCTGAAATTTGGCAACTTCGATAACACAAAGCCATCGCAAAACTCTACGAGGTTAAAGTAAAGCACGGTTTCCATTTATTTTGTTGTTACTGATTTGGTGAATCTAATAAAACATGTTCCAGACCATTCAGAGAAGCAAAGTAGTAATTTCGTAGAATTTTTAATTTATTAACTACTTGGCCCAATTTGTTTTTTGAATTCTGGACAATTGCTCATAGTTTTCAACCGAAGTCTTAGAGAGTTTAACTTTGGAAAATGATGGTAATAATGTTAACTGAAACAGTATGAATGTGTCAGAGAATTTGCTTTTATTAATACCTTAGCACACGTGAATTCATGTTAAACCGAAAAAAAAAAAACGAAGCTCAGTGTTATGTAAGTTGTACAGTGTCGATACATACGCTAAATGTTCAAAAATGTCTCTACGGAGTTCAGGTGGCGCCAGTACATTTTTTTCTGTACGTTGCCAGCACAAAGCCAGTCGTACTCTTAATATAGATCCGTTTTACTAAGGAACAATAGTACTCTGAAGCCAATAAAGCGTCATTTGTGGTGAAATTACGTCAACGTATAAAATATGATTATAAAATAGCGTCTAATAATATGATAAAACTGGAATGCTGGTCACTGTTTGATGTACAAGTATGTATTTGGAAAAATGTGCTTGGAAGCCCAAAAAACTTATTTGACGGAAAATAACGTCATCGTACAAAATCTAGTAATAAAAGAGCGTATGGCCACTTAATAAATTTGAAGAAGTCTAGAGTAGTCACCTTCGTCAACATTTTGTTAATACATCCAGTACAGCATAATTATATGTAGCTCTTACGAGAGCTTAGTTCATAAAATTAAACCACCACTAGAATTAATGTAAAACAGAAAAGCAGCAGTTTTTTTTTTAAATGAAGTCTTCAAATAATTCGAAGACAGCTTTTTCTTAGAAATCCAGCTGTTCCCGCAACAGGGTTCAAATTATTTTTGAAATGCACAATGATTTCTAGTTCTTCAGGAGTCTTCAGGAGTAAATCTTGGCATAACAAGCACAATTTGAGCTTGTTCATGGTATCTCCTCCTAACTGATCATTACAATTCAGATATTGTCCGAAGACTGATTTATTACGTGCTGTATCCGAGATATGTTCTTTGAACCGTGGTGTAAAAAAAAAAACAACGCCCAGTTTGAGCAATACATATTCTGTCTCAGTCACTGGACGTTAATTTGTGGAAGCCTGATCGACAACGGCGATTATTAGCATAGCCAATAGCACGCTCTAGTTTATTCAAAAGCGTATTTGTAGCGGAAAGCGTGAGAGTTATACCACAATTTCTAAATAGTTTGTTTATTCCCTCAGATATCGTTCCCGTGTTGCCAAAAATTGAGTAATATCGGGCGTGAGGACCGCTTTAGGCAGCGGTCTGATGACGTCACGATCAGACAGCTGTGCGGATATGTACGCCGCTCTGCAAAACTTTACGACGAGGTAGCGTACCGGAATATATTAGTAACTGTGTGGAGATGATGTAGTGCTGGACCGTGCTACCAAAGACCTCCGTGACGCGCACAGCAAGCTGGACTTCACATTGCGCCAAATGGGCCCGCCAACACGAGGCCGCTGAAGGAACTGGGAATGACAGGGCGTGTCAACAAGAAGTAGTTACGGTGCACTGTGGAGCCGTTGCTCACTACAGAGTAGTCAGGGAACATCATCTGGATGACTTCATAGGCGGAGACTCATCGGGAAACTGGAAGGAGGGCAGTGTGTGAAGAGGGTTGTCCAGGACTTTGGTATTGCTCACAGCATTCTTGCACATGCTTGGTGAGCGTTCCGAACCACAGGCACTGCTGCCCGAGGAATGGAGAAAGTCCACCACGGCCAATTACAACAGCGGGTGGGCTCCCACACTGTATAGTAGGTGACCACACTGTGCATCAGGAAAGAAGGGAAGCACGTCAAACACTGCAGCCTTGCAGTGCTGTCCATGTGTGTCTACATTGCCTCCATATCAGCTCTAATTTCCCCTGCCTTACTTGTTTTGTAAATAAAACTGCCTTTCCCTGCTGCTAGTTACTTTATTTTTCCCATACGCGTTTCGCCCTCTCCTGTTCTAAGTCATCATCAGTGGGATCTGTAACGATACAGTTTTGTTAGTTTTAGATTGTTAAACAGTTCGCTTCGCGATTTTTTTTGTAAATGTAATTACTTACGATTTGCTGATCTGCGTTTCCTCACATCTGGTCTGGGGGTCGCACTACCGCTTTTATCACTGCCATATAACCACATCTTTGTGTTCTCGCCTTCCACACACTGTTCACCATGTTTCTCACTCTTTTGTGGTGGACTATTGTTCTTTTGTCATGTGATACAACTATTTCGTCGTACACTGCTTTTCACACTGTAAATATTGCGACTCCATTACGTGTTTCATCTTCTTTGCTATGTTTACCTATTTCGTTGCCAGCCTAAGGATATGTTCGAGACTAACTTATATTTATGATGTTCATACCATCAATTACTTAAAAAAAGATCGCTAAGTGAATCGTTTAACAATCTAAAACTAACAAAACTGTATCGTTATAGATTCCACTGATGTCTTAGAACAGAGAAGGCGAAACGCGTATAGGATAAATAAAGTAACGAGCAGCACGAAAAGGCAGTTTTATTTACAAAACAAGTATGTTTATGCTTCCTGCGGATGATGGCCACACAAACTTGCCCCTTGTCTTACTTTCGTGCTCGTTACGCGCAATTTACGTTGACGGCAGAAGGACCGTCCTGCAGTCAGCTTCAACCACCGGTTCTCTTAATTTTCTCAATAGTGTTCCTCGTAAACAAAGTCGCCTATCCCCAGTGATTCCCATTTGAGCTCGCGAAGCACTTCTGTAACACTTCCGTGTTGTTCGAACCTACCGGTAGCAAATCTAGCAACTCCTCAGTGAATTGCTTCGATGTCTTCCTTCAATCCGACCTGGTACGGATCCGAAACACACTAGCAGTACTCAAGAACAGATCGCACCAGCGTCCTATATGCTGTCTCCTTTACAGATGAACCCTAAGTTCGTAGAATTCTCCAAATATACCGAGTCGACCATTCGCCTTTTCTAGCAAAATCCTAATACGCTCGTTCCATTTCATACTACTCTGCGACGCCATATCTAGATATTTAAACGCTTGTCTTTGTCAAGCAGGACACTGCTAACGCTGAATCCTAACACAGAGGCTTGTTTTCTCTGCTCACCGGCATTAGCTTACATTTTTCTACATTTAAAGCCAGCTGCCATTGATCACAGTAGGTTTTGATGCGTTGTATCATCCTACGGTCAAATACCTCCGACAACTTCCCGTCCACAGTAACATCACCAGAAAACAATGGCAGACTGCGGTCCACCAGATCTTTTACACAGAAAATGATAGCGGTCCTGTAACACTTCCCTGCGGCACGCCTGACGATAATCTTTTCTCTCGCGAACATTCGCCGTCGAGTACAACATGCTGGAATGTATTGCTTAAGAAGTATTCTAACCACTCACATCTGGGAAAGTAGCACAGGTCACACCAATATTCAAGAAAGGAAATAGGAGTAACCCATTGAATTGCAGACCCATATCACTGACCTCAATTTGCAGTAGGATTTTGGAGCATATACTGTAGTCAAACATTATGAATCACCTTGAAGAAAATGACTTCTGAATCCGTGTTGGTTATGCATAAGTAAAACAATCTTGCGCAACACAGCTAGCCCTTTATTCCCATGAAGTAAGGAGTGCTGTCGACAAGGGATCTCAGATCGATTTCATATTCCTAGATTTCCAGAACGCTTTTGATATCGTTCCTCACAAGCGGCTATTAATCAAATTGTGTGCATATGGAGTATCGTCTCAGTTGTGTGACTGGATTTGTGAATTCCTCTCAGGCCACAGCTCGTAGTGATAGACGGTAAATCATCGAGTAGAACAGAAGTGATATCTGGTGTTCCGCAAAGTAGTTTCATAGGCCCTCTGCTGCTCCTGATTTATATAAATGATCTAGGTGATAATTGCGTAGCCCCCTTAGATTGTTTGCAGATGACGCTGTACTTTACCGTCTAGTAAAATGATCACACGATCAGTTCCAATTACAAAATGATCTACAGAGAATTTTTGTATGGTGCGAAAAGTGGCAATTGGCACTAAAGGAAGAAAAGTGAGAGGTCATACACATGGGTACTAAAATAAATCCGATAAATTTTGGGTGTACGATAACTCGCACAAATCTAAAGGCTGTCAGTTCGACTAAATATCTATGAATCACAATTAGAGCAACTTAAATTGAACAGACTACATAGATAATATTGTGGGGAAGGCGAAACAAAGACTGCGCTTTGTTGGCAGAACGCTTAGAAGATGCGACCCACTGAAGAGACAGCCTACATTACACTTGTCCGTCCTCTGCTTGAATACTGCTCCGCGGTATGGGATCCTTACCAGGTAGGATTGACGGAGGACATCGAAAGAGTGCAAAGAAGGGCAGCTCGTTCCGTGTTATCGCGCAATAGGGGTGAGAGTGTCACTGGTATGATACGCGAGTTGGGGTGGCAGTCACTGAAACAAAGGCGGTCTTCTTTGCGGCGAGACCTATTTACGAAATTTCCATCACCAACTTTCTCTTCCGAATGCGAAAATATTTTGTTGACATCCACCTACGTAGGGAGAAATGACCATGATAATACGAGGGCGGTTCAGAAAGTATCCTCCGATTAGTCACAGTGCGGGTTGTGGGGGGAGTAGCGACGCCATCTGTGCGTTCACGCACTCAACAGGTCAGTCGGCATCAAGCCGTGGTCGAGTGAACGTCGTACCTGCGCTAGTTTAGTTTTTGTGGCAGTTTGAAATGTGTGCTGCAATAGAAAACCCCGCCAAATGTGAAGTGCGTGCTGTCATAAGGTTTTTTACAGCCAAAGGATATTCTGCAGCAGCTATTCATCGTGAGCTTTGTCCCGTGTACGGACCAAGAGTTATGAGTGAAGGAGTTGTCCGTGAATGGGTACGTTTATTTAAAAGTGGACGAGAAAACGTTCATGATGAAGAGAGGAGTGGTAGACCATCATTGGTGACTGACGAATTCGTTCAGACAGTTGAAGCAAAAGTTCGTGAAAATCGACGTTTCTCAATGTCGGAGTTGTCTACTGGTTTTCCACAGATTTCTAAGACACTCTTGTACGAGATAGTGACAGCAAGATTGGGTTACCGTAAGTTCTGTGCACGATGGGTGCCCAAAATTCTTACCGACCACCACAAAACTCAAAGAATGGCCTCTGCATTAGACTTTCTGTCACGTTATGAGGACGAAGGAGAACCATTGTTAAACAGAATCGTGACCGGCGACGAAACCTGGATTAAGTACGTGAACCCTGAGACTAAAGAACAATCAAAGATGTGGGCACATTCAAATTCGCCTACCAAACCAAGAAAAGCCTCGCAAGATTTTTCTGCCAGAAAACTGATGGCAACGGTGTTTTGGGATGCCAAAGGGGTGTTGTTGGTTGAATTCATGGAACGTGGTACGACCATTAATCAAGACGTGTACTGTGAAACAATAAAAAAGTTACGACGGGCTATACGGAACAAACGCCGTGGTATGCTGACTTCCGGTATCGTTTTTTTGCACGATAACGCCCGTCCTCACTCTGCTCGCAGAACAACGGCCCTTCTTGAGTCCTTCAAGTGGGACGTCATCAACCATCCACCTTACAGCCCAGACCTGGCGCCAAGTGATTATCACCTCTTCATGCATTTGAAGAAATGGCTCGGGTCACAGCGGTTTGATGACGACGAAGAGCTCAAAGATGCGGTCACAGGCTGGCTCCAGGCACAAGCGGATGATTTTTATGCAGAAGGAATTTCAAAGCTTGTGAAGAGATACGATAAGTGCCTCAATCGCTTTGGAGACTATGTAGAAAAATAGTGCAAAGATGTAGTTGTAAGATGTATATATTAAAATATTTTTATTTAACTTGGTGTATTTTTTAAATCAACCGGAGGTTGCTTTCTGAACGGCCCTCGTAAAATAAGAGAAAGCAGAGCTCGAAGGGAAAGATTTAGGTGTTCCTTTTTCGCACGCGCCATTCGAGAGTGGAAGTACTGTGAGAATGAAAATGGTTCGATGAACCCTCTGCTAGGCACTTTAGTGTTAATTGCAGAGTAACGATGTAGATGTACTTTCAGTATGCTCGTGCCTTCGTTAACAATCTGCAGTGAGGTACCGTGTCAACTGCTTTTCGGAGATCTAGGAATATGGAACCTGCCAAGTGCAGTCCATCTTAGGCTCCACAGCGGCCCAGCAACTACGTGGGGGGTTGTGTCTTTGGAGGACTACCACTAGGCTGTGTTCCGTTGGCACCCACACGGCGGCAGCACCGTTTGTTATTGTGCGAAGAGTACAGGGACTGGAATGATGAGTGGCTCGGTTGCTCTTGACGAATGATAGCAGATTCAGTCTGAGTAGTGATTCTGACTGTTCCCTCATATGGCGAGAAACTGGAATACTTAATGCACCACGAATATTGTAAAACATGCTCGTTTTTATTGGGCTGTGTGTTACAGTGTGCGGAGGCGTGAAGGTGCGTTGGTGTACTGACCCCCCGAGCTTTCAACACTGCCCGCTTACCGGTCGACGATAACGTGACGCTGTACTCCTCTGCCATGTTGGTCTCCCCAGCGTTGCATTCTGCCCTGACGTCCTTTTTATGGATGACAATGCGCGACCGCACCGAACAACACAAGTGGAGCAGCTCTTGAAACGAGAGGATATTCGACGAATGGATGGCCTGTCCGTTCTCCCACGTGTGTGGGAGGGAAGCGTTGGGGGTGACCTATTGCGTCACGTCCAAATTCACGAACGACCATCCAGCAGTTGCCAGCCACACAGCTGGAAGAATACATCGCCCTACCACAGGAACGCCTTACTAACCTGGGAGCACATAGCAGAGCATGCATTTCCATCCGTGGTGATCACACAGCCTTTTAAGAACCACGTCTCGCCTTCTTTAACGACCAGGGGACCATAATAAATTGCGGTGACTTCCATGTAGATGTCGTGGTCTTTAGTCTGAAGACTAGTTTGAAGGAGCTGTACACGCCTGTGGAATCCTGTATTTCCAAATAACTACTGCAACCTACATCTCTCTGAACATACATACTGTATTCATCTGTCTCCCTCTACGATTTTTATCGCCCACACTTCCCTCAATGCTAAACTGGTGGTCACGTGATGTCTCAATGTCCTATGAACCGACTCCCAATTCGATTCAGTATCCCTTCATTAATTACGTTATCTACCCATCAAATCTTCGGCGCTCTTCTGTAGCAGCACATTTCAAAAGCTTCTATTCTCTTCTTGTCCGAACTGTTTGTCGTCAATGTTTCAATTCATACATGGGTACCCTCCAGGTGAATACCTTTACAAAACACTTCCTAACACTGAAGTCTGTACTCAATGTTAAATTTATCTTCTTCAGAAATGCTTTTCTTGCCACTCTACATTTTATGGTCTACTCTGACCATCATCAGGTATTTTGCTGTGCAACTATCAGAACCTGTCCACTACTCTAAGTGTCTCATTTCCTAATCTAATTCCCTCAGCATCACCTGATTTAATTCGATTACATTCCATTATCCTCGTTTTGCTTTTGTTCACGTTCATCGTATATCATCCTTTCAAGACACCGTCCATTCCGTTCAACTGCTCTTCCAAGTCCTTTGCTATCTCTGGTATTATTACAATGTCATCGACAAATCTCTAAGTCTGTATTCCTTTTCCTTGTACTTTAATTCCCACTCCATTTTTTTTCTTTACTGGTTGCTCAATGCACAGGTTGCATCAGGATAGGCTACAAACCCCCCCCCCCCCCCCTCTCTCTCTCTCTCTCTCTCTCTCTCTCTCTCTCTCTCTCTCTCTCTCAACCACTTCTACCCTTTCGTTCCTCTAGACTCATAACTGCCGTCTGGTTCCAATACAAATTATAAATTGCCTTTCGGTCCCTGTATTTTACCGTTGCTACCTTCAGAATTCGAAGGAGTACTCCAACAATGGCAAAAGCTTTCTCGAAGTCTACGAATGCTATAAACATAAACCTGTCTTCTAAGGTATGTGGTAGGGCAGAGTTCCTACATTTCTCCGAAATTTAAACTTATCTCCGCCGGGGTTGGCTTCTACCAGCTTTTCCATTCTACTATAAAGAATTAACTCCCGTATTTTGCAACCATGACGTATTATAGTCATAGTTCGGTAATTTTTCACACCTGTCAGCAAATGCCGTCTTTGGAATTTGCATTATTACATTCTTCGTGAAGTCTGAGTGCATTTCGTCTGTCTCATACGTCGAGTGTAATTATGTTCTTTGAATAAAAGCGTCATTTTCGACGTCTCATTGCGTGTTCCATCCACTTACCTCCTGTACTATACTACAGCAGTTCTTTGTATGTATTGTCTAAATTTCATCGAGCGATAGACACATGATGCGAATTAACTTTCGTCCTTACAAAAGTTTCGTACTCAAGATTTACACTTCCGTGTGTGGATAGTTCGGTTTTGCTGAGTGAGTCTGTATAACCCTCGATGATGCCAAAGCATCACGAAATTTAATATTACGCAAAGAAACAACGTTTACGCCGCGATCTAATGTACGCTAAACAGATGTAAGCAACGATACATTACCAATACTTTGGGGCTGGCTCATGCTTCCATGTGCTCGAATTGTGGACGGGAGACGATGAGAGCCATGGGGTTGGGGGTGGGGCGGGGGCGGGGATAGGGGGTACGGGGCAACGTCGCTGCCCCCTGGACGGCTGCAGACGGCCCGAGTTGCTAAGTGTTTCCCGGAACTTCGGCAAGAAAGAGTTGGCCGCGCGCTTTCACGCTGACAGAACTTTTGCAGACGCACCGTAAGATGTCGGGGGGGCGCAGATAAAGAGCGGCGCTATGCTGTATTACAGGGACGGGGAGCTGCTGCCCGAAAGACGTGCCTACGTGTGTGCGCTAAGCGTGCCTCACCAGGAGGCGCCACGTCCTTTACGAGCCACACATTCGTCGGGCGTTTTCCTGTTGTCGTAGACCACTAGAGAAACGTAGGGTACCACGAGACTGGGAAAAGCGCGCAGGTTTTAACATTCCTGGCTGGTTGAGTCTTAGCTGTTCTTTCGTATCACATATCAGTGGAGCCTAGATGCAGCAGCGGACGCGTGACGAAGTGGAGCGAGGTAGGAACGACAGATGCTGCCAGTTTGTCGTAGTACGCCTGGTAAACTGCCCGAACTGAATCTGCATCTACATAGGCACTCCTGAAGCCACCGTACGGTGCATGGCGGAGGGTACCTTGTACCACTACTAGTCATTTCCTTTCCTGTTCCACTCGCGAACAGTCTGTCTATATGCTTTCGTGTGAGCCCTAATTTCTCGATTATCATCTTCGTGGTCCTTACGCGCAATGTACGTTGGCGACAGTACTGTGGGGCGGCGCTTAATTTGTAGCAAAAAAAAAAAAAATCTAATGAATTGCTGTATAAATGCTTGCATGTTGAATAATGTTTCAGGCTTTTAGAATGTTATTAATGTTGTCTTTCGCCGTTCTCAACACTGGCTCTCTGTTTACTTTTTAGCCCCCAGAAAGTGATTTAACAAAACGTGAAGCTTGTAATTGGAGTTCCTAGTGCCCACTTCATCGGAGAATACCATTATGGTTGCAGCTTATAGCTCTGAGGAATTAGGAGATTGTCCGGGATTTCTAATCAAAAACGGTTTTCCAAAATAGTTGAGTATATTCTGAAATTCACTGATAAAAAACAAGTATCCCTACAAACTAACTAACAGAGCAGTTCAGAGTCCAATGCGCTGATGCAACTATAAATGTCCGAATTAAATGTTAAAAAGAATGCTCGCCATAATTTGATGAAAATATTTCATCAAACGCCACGCTAAATATTTGGTAGAATGTCTGTCCCGCGACGGCACGTGAAAATACGACAATACGCAAACTGAAGCTAGATAATGAAAATCATCCCAGAATTAACACTTCACTTGAAATGTTTTCATGGTTCCGCGTATCTCTAGTAACTTAATACGGCACCCGAGGCTGTTTGTGGCAGTGATACCGATGCGACGCGACTCCCGACACAGATGTCGTGTTATTCAGCGTCTGGAGAGAACTGGGGCCTTCCTTCTCGCGCAACGTTCTTATATATAAAGCCGCGGTGCGGACGGCTAAGGGAACGCCTGATCAAATCGGCTCTCCCGACTAGCCGCTGGGCTAGTAACGCACCACTTCAAGTTACATAATAATTTATAGCTTCTTTTGCTAATGGCCGATGAAGCTCTTAATTTAAACGTGCATTCAGCACGCAGGTAAGTATTGATAATAAAATTTTGTCGTGGCTAAGTTAAAAATTTTGGGCGAGAGAATTAATTTAATTACACTGCACGCAGTAGATGAGCTCTGAACTGGCCCTTTTGAGATCCGCTATCGCTATAATTTTATAGGTATTCAAAAGAAACTTTTCACATCTTCACAGTCATAGCGGACCTTCAACCTATTTAAACCTAAACATCCTAGCCTTATTTATTAGCCTACTTAATCTATCTTGCTTCCTTCAGTTTTGAGATGAAAACCAGAAAATCATGAATTTCCACTAAAATCTTAAATTGTGAAATCCAAAGTACTGTTTTTATTAAATCATTATGAAAGACGAATCTAAATATAAATTTTGAAGTCTCTAGCTCTTTTCTGTTGCGCCAATGATTTTTTCAGAAAAACGTCCAAATTTCGAAAATGGCTGAAGTTATCGAACTGATATTTAACACACATTAATTTAGTATTATTCCTGACATGCTAGAAAAGTTTTAGGTCATTTGCTTGATTTTTAAGGTATTGCGCAACATTTATGACGTCAGAGCTAGTTACAGCAGACTGGCTGGCACACAATGGAAACTGATGTGAATTTACTACAGCGTGAGTAGGCTGCTTCCCTACAGTACAATCACGTGGCAGTCAGCTTAAAATGCCGGTTCTTTAAATTTTCTCAACAGTGATTCACGAAGAGAACGACGCCTTCCCTCCTGGGATTCCCATTTGAGTTCCTGAAGCATATCCGTAACACTTGCGAGTACGTGTTCTCGAAACTACTGGTAACAAATTCATCTGCTCGCCTCTGAGTTGCTTCCGTGTCTTCCTTCAATCCGACCTGGTACGGCTCCCAAACACTCTTCGAATACTCTAGAATAGGTTGCACCAGTTGCCTATACGCCGTCTCCTTTACAGATACAGTTTCCTAGAATTCTCTCAATAAACGCAAGTCGATCATTTGCCATTCCTACCACACTTCTCACATGCTCGTCCTATCTCATACTGATGTGCAACGTCACGCCCAGATATTTAAACAACTTGCCTGTATCAAGCAGGACACTACTAGTAATGTACCCGAACATGACAGGTTTGGTCTTCCTACCCATCAGCATTCACTTAAATTTTTCCACATTCAGAGCTAGCTGCCACCCATCACACCAACTGGAAATTTCGTCTAAGTCGTCTTGTACTTTCAAAATGGTTCAAATGGCTCTGAGCGTTATGGGACTTAACATCTGAGGTCATCAGTCCCCAAGAACTTAGAACTACTTAAAACTAACCAACCTAAGGACATCACACACATCCATGCCCGAGGCAGGATTCGAACCTGCGACCGTAACAGTCGCGCGGTTCCGGACTGAAGCGCCTGGAACCGCTGGGCCACGGTGGCCGGCCTCTTGTACCTTCCTACCGTTACTCAACTTCGACACCTTACACCACGGCATTACCAACAAACAACCACAGACTGCTGCCCACGCCGTCTGCCAAATCATTTACGTACAGAGATAACAGCGGTCCTATCATACTCCCATGGGGCACCCCATGACGACACCCTGGTCTCTAATGAACCGTTGTCTTCGAAGACAACGTACTAGCTTCTGTTATTTAACAGGCCTTCGAAGCTCTCACACATCTGTTATCTTATTCCCAATGCTCATAACTCCGTTAACAGCCTGCATCTATTCCCATTAGTTGGTGCAATGAAATAAAGATTACATTCCACTTTCCGCGCCATAAATAATTTAGGTTATTAATTATTAAAAAACTAACATCCAGATTTTGTTTATACTCCACTACTTAGCGACTACCCAGGGACCTGCAAACCGGTACCAGTGGCAGGTTGTCTAATAGGTTCCAAGGACAACAAAAATTTTATTTTGAATTTACGCGTTGTTATTACCCGAATTTAAAAGTTTGTAATGCTGCCATTATGACGTTACCTTACATATACGGCTTAACATACCAAGTCAAGTATTAAAGCTAGAAACTGTGTTTAAGTATTACGGCAGCGTAACTTACTCAAGGCGCACAAATTACCCACACTTTATACATTCAGTATCCGAGAATGATAACACGTTTCCAACAAACTTCACACGTAATTTCGTACCTTCCATAAGCTTTTTCTCGCCTACATTCTTTAACATTCAATGAACACTGAAGCGCCAAAGAAACTGGTACAGGCATGCGTCTCAAATATATATATAAACAGGCAAAGTAAGGGGCTGCGGTCGGCAACGGCTATGTGAGACAAGTGCCTGGCGCAGTAGTTAGATCGGTTACTGCTGCTACAATGACAGCTTATCAAGACTTGATTGAGTCTGAACGTGGTATTTAGTCGGCGCACGAGCGATGGAATCCAGCATCTCCGAGGTAGCGATGAAGTGGGGATTTTTCCGTGCAACCATTTCACGACAGCGCCGTGAATATCACGAACCCGGTAAAACATCTCAGACATCAATGAGGTCGGAAAAGACCCTGCAATGAAGACCAACGACGACTGAAGAGAATCGTTCAACGTGACGTAAGTGCAACCATTCCGCAAATTGCTGCAGATTTCAATGCTGGGCCATCAAGTGTCGGCGTGCGAATCATTCAACAAAACATCATCAATATGGGCTTTCGGAGCCGAAGGCCCATTCGTGTACACTTCATGACAGCACGGCACGAAGTTTTACGTCTCGCCTGGGCCCATCAACACCAACATTCGAGTGTCGATGACTGGAAATACGTTGCTTGGTCGGACGAGTCTCGTTTCAGATTGTATCGAGCGGATGGAAGTGTACGGGTATGGAGACAACCTCATGAATCCATGGACCCTGCACGTCACCAGGGGACTGTCCTAGCTGGTGGAGGCTCTGTAATGGTGTGGGCCGTGTGGATCCATTCATGTCCATTGTCCATCCCGACGGACTTGGTCAATTCCAGCAGCACAATGCGACACCCCACACGGCCAGAATTGCTACAGAGTGGCTCTACCAACACACTTGTAAGTTTAAATACTTCCGCTGGCCAGTAAACTCCACAGACATGAACATTCTTGAGCATATATGAGATGCCTTGCGACATGCTGTTCAGAAGAGATCTCCACCCCCCTCGTACTTTTGTGGATTTATGGGAAGCCCTGTAGGATTGACTGTGTGATTACTTCAGACATAAGTCTGAAGTCCATACTACGTCGTGTTGCGGCACTTATGCGTGCTCGCGGAGGTCCTATACGATATTTGGCACCAGTTTCTTCCGCTCTTAAGTGTAGTTCACTTAGTCGTAACTTGGTACTCAAACCTTTATTAAATCAATACCTTGTAAATGCGAGTGAGCTAGTTTTTATATTTATCGTAATCACTGTTTAAGGTTACACGTTGCACATCTCTCATATCACTTTGCAGAATAATTTGGGGCACGCAACACGATCAGGAGAGCAGCACTGTGGGGGTAACAATCACTACCTCGTGGATGGTTGGGGGGTGAGAAGGATTGACACAGAAGCCCAAGCCAGGACAGCAGAAATTTCAACCAAATTTAGTATACACACACTATGTGATCAAAATGTACCCCCCAAAAACATAGGTTTTTCATACTAGGTGCATTGTGCTGCCACCTAGTGACAAGTACTCTGTATCACCGACCTCCGTAGTCACTAGACATCGTGAAAGAGCAGGATGGGGAGGTCTGCGGAACTCGCGGACTTCGAACGAGGCCAGGTGATTGGGTGTCAGTTCTGTCCTACGGCTGGACGCGAAAGTACCACACTCCTGAAGATCCCTAGGTCCACTGTTACCGATGTGATACTTAATTGGAAACGTGAAGGGACACGTCCAGCACAAAAGCGTACAGGCCGACCTCGTCTGTTGACTGACAGAGACCGCCGACAGTTGAAGAGGGTCGTAATGTGTAATAGGCAGATGTCTATCCAGACCACCACAGAAATTCCAAACTGCATCAGGATCCACTGCAAGTACTATGACAATTAGGCGGGAGGTGATAAAACTGATTTTATGGTCGGTAAATGCCAAATGACGTCTCGCTTGGAGTAAAGAGCGATTGAAGAGTGGAAAAAGTGTGTGGCGTGATGAATCACGGTACACAATGTGGCGATCAGATCGCAGGATGTGGGCATGGCCAATGTCCGGTGAACGTCATCTGCCAGCGTTTGTAGTGCCAGCAGTAAAATTCGGAGGCGGTGGTGTTATGGCGTGGTCGTGTTTTTCATGGAGGGGGCCTGCACCCCTTGTTTTGCGTGGCACTATCACAGCACAGGCCTACATCGATGTTTTAAGCACCTTCTTGCTTCCCACTGTTGAAGAGCAATTGGGGAATGGGGATTGCATCTTTCAACACGTTCGAGCACCTGCTCATAATGCACGGCCTGTGGCGGAGTGGTTACACAATAACATCTTTGTAATGGACTGGCTTGCAGAGAGTCCTGACCTGAATTCTGTAGAACACCGACTTAGTACCAGCCCTCACCGACCGACATCGATACCTCTCCTCAGTGCAGCAGTCCGTCAATAATGGGCTGCCATTCCCCAAGGAACCTTGCAGCACCTGACTGAACGTATGCTTCTGAGAGTGGAAGCTGTCATCAAGGCTAAGGACGGGCCAACACCATACTGAATTTCAGCATTACCGATGGAGGGCGCCACGAACTTTTAAGTCATTTCAGCCAGGTATCCGGATACTTTTCACCACAGTGTACATACGCACATACATCCATGACAAAAATACGGGAACACCATAAATACGACAAATTACCATGCTTACCATACCTAACAGGATGCAGAAAATCCGTTAGCATTCAAAACAGCTTGTCGTCGTTTCGAGATGGATAAATACTGGTCCTGTACGGTCTTCAAGGGACGTTTATACCATTCGTCCGGTAAAATAGTGGCTTTTCCATGGAACGATGATGGAGGTGAATAGGGATCCCAAGGCCTTCTCTTCAAAGAAGATCACAAAGGCTCAGTAATGCTGAAGTCTGGTGAGTATTGGCCAGGGGAGACGCAACGATTATCCTCGTGCTCACAAAACCGAGCCCTAGGTGTCGTCTTAACGCAACTTTGCCATTGTGGAACAAAGACTGTAACCTGGGATGGACCCGATCAGCCAGAACGGTCACACAATCCCCGGCAGTAATGTGACCTTCCAAGAGTAACCGCGCGCCCCATGGAATGCCGCCCAGATCATCACCGAACCTCCGCCATGTTTCACTTGGGACGTAAACTCTGCCAGAAGTTGGAAACTGTGCGTAACAAGACCAATACGAGCAAATTACTCTTCCATTGCTCCATAGTTCAGATTCAATGGCTTCGGCACCGTGTCTTCCGGTTAAGAGCATTTTTATAGCTTGTGTCGTTTTGGAATTCCAACCTGGCCTGCAATTCTCTGCTTATGGAGCTCCCTTCGTGTTGCTTTGGTCCTGGCAGCGCCCGCGAGTGAGACAGTCAGTTATGCAGTGACTTTTTGAGTGTGCACAGAGCTAAAGGAACGTTATGAAAGAGGTGAGAACTTCTCCAACAAAATTTTTAGCTTGTAATGAAACTTGGCTTTACTATTATGAGCCAGAATCAAGAAGACAAAGCATGGACTGGAGAGTGACTAACTCACCTGTCAAGAAAAAATTCAAATCCCAAGCATCAGCAGGAAAAGTCATGTTGACGGTGTTTTGGGATGCTGAAGGTCCAGTTTTTAGTGATTATCTCTAAGAGCAGCATACAATGAACAGCCAGTACTACTCGAATTTGCTTTTGAACAAAGTGAAGCTAGCCATGCGAGAGAGACGTCGTGGATGTCAGAGGATAGGCATGGTTCTCCAGCAAGACAACGCACGTGAAAAAGTTTGTGGGAAATTGGTTCAAACATCAGAATGAGGAGTTCTTTGCAGCCGGAATAAAAAAAAAAAGCTTGTAGCCCTTTGATACAAGTGCATAAACGTCCAAGGGAATTATGTTGAAAATTAGGGAAGTATTGTTTTGCAAAAATAGACGCTTTTTCTTCAGACCAATTTGTCTAATTATTGAATGACCCTGTAAATAGACAAACGTCCTTGTTGATGCTTCACACTTTATGTCTGTTCTGTGAGCCGGTGAAGTTTCGAACCCTTCTGGCAGATGGCAGAACCGAGTACAGCGTCAAAATGGCGTCTACGTACGGCTCACGTTACAAGCAGCGTACCGTTATTGAATTCTTGTGTGCAGGAAAAGAAACCGTGGTGAACATCCATAAACGTTTGTGTGCAGTGTAAGACGATGCTGCAGTTGATAGGAGTATAGTTGGGCCATGGGTAAAGAAAGTTACAGCCTCAGGAAATGCAGAAACAGAGCCAAATTGGGTTGGAAATTATTGCGTCATCCACCCTACAGTCCAGACCTGGCTCCCTCGGACTTCCATCTCTTTGGGCCGCTTAAAGATTCTCTACGGGGAATACGCTTTGAAGATGACGAGAGGGTCAGTCATGCAGTGAAAACATGGCTACGCCTACAGGACAAGAGTTTTTACCAGCAGGGAATACATGCTCTTCCACAACACTGGCGTACGGCAATAGAGCGTGATGGAGACTACGTAGAAAAATAGGACATTGACAAGACATCAAGACGTATATTGTCTTGAAATTCGGACTTGGCAACAAACATATTCTGAGAAAAAAATGCAGGGCATTACTTATTGAACGACCCTCTTACTTTGAAATGCGAGTCATAGAGCGCGAAACATGACTCCTTCCCCACCCCTCCTCTGAGACAGTGTACGTATATATTTTGCACAATGTAATATACTAGCTTGGCATTCGCTGCTTCTCTCGCGTACCTGTATGGACTGCGCAGATATATTTGCTTCTCTTTAATCGAATTTTGGTGATGTTCACAAATTGCACCACAACCTAAAAGTTTCACACTACTTAAGGTCTCTTCCGAATGTACTTACGACCAAAATGCGATTCTGGTAGCTCGAGTCTCAACTCTTCGTTAATCATGACTTTTGCGTTCTTGTGGTCATACTTCCATAGAAACTTTCATCCCCTAACACACACTTCTTTATATCTAACCGCGAAGTGAAATACTAATTTTGTAGGTTTTTTTTCAATATAACTAGATATTTTCTTTAAAATTTTCATCCCTATTTCACCCCCTTCGGGATTGAATACGAAAAAACAGTGACAATTTTTGTTTATAACCGGGGTAAGCTATAGGGAGACACGGGCCATATACAATATGTATAACAGCCGAGAGGGAAAATGACAGTGGACGACCAAGAAGGAAGTGGTCGTAGTAAAAAGGGTGTAAGACAAGGCTGTAGCCTTTCGCCCCTACTCTTCAATCTGTACATCGAGGAAGCAATGATGGAAATAAAAGAAAGGTTCAGGAGTGGAATTAAAATACAAGGTGAAAGGATATCAATGATACGATTCGCTGATGACATTGCTATCCTGAGTGAAAGTGAAGAAGAATTAAATGATATGCTGAACGGAATGAACAGTCTAATGAGTACACAGTATGGTTTGAGAGTAAATCGGAGAAAGACGAAGGTAATGAGAAGTAGTAGAAATGAGAACAGCGAGAAACTTATCAGGATTGATGGTCACGAAGTCAATGAAGTTAAGGAATTCTGCTACCTAGGCAGTAAAATAACCAATGACGGACGGAGCAAGGAGGACATCAAAAGCTGACTATCAATGACAAAAAAGGGCATTCCTGGCCAAGAGGAGTCTAATAGTATCAAATATCGGCCTTAATTTGAAGAAGAGATTTCTGAGAATGCACGTCTGGAGTACAGTATTGTATGGTAATGGAACATGGACTGTGGGAAAACCGGAATTGAAGAGAATCGAAGCATTTGAGATGAGGTGCTACAGACGAACGTTAAAAATAAGGTGGACTGATAAGGTGGACTGATAAGGTAAGGAATGAAGAGGTTCAACGCAGAACCTAAGAGGAAAGGAGTATGAGGGAAACACCGATAAGGAGGGGGGACAGGATGATATGACATCTCTTAAGACATGAAGGAATGACTTCCATGGTGCTTGAGGGAGCTGTAGAGTGCAAAAACTGTAGAGTAAGATAGAGACTGGACTACATCCAGCAAATAATTGAGGACGTATGTTACAACTATGGGCAACGGCCTTGCCGCAGTGGATACACCGGTTCCCGTGAGATCACCGAAGTTAAGCGCTGTCGGGCGTGGTCGGCACTTGGATGGGTGACCACCCAGGCCGCCATGCGCTGTTGCCATTTTTTGGGGTGCACTCAGCCTCGTGATGCCAATTGAGGAGCTACTCGACCGAAGAGTGGCGGCTCCAGTCTAAGAAAACCATCATAACGACCGGGAGAGCGGTGTGCTGACACCACGCCCCTCCTATCCGCATCCTCCTCTGAGGTTGACACAGCGGTCGGATGGTCCCGGTAGGCCACTCGTGGCCCGAAGACGGAGAGCTTTTATATTTCAAGTGCTACTCTGAGATGGAGAGGTTAGCACAGGAGAGGAATCATCAATCAGAAGACTGACACACACACACACACACAATATATATATATATATATATAACAACTGAAGTCGAACACCAGTTTTCATGGATATAGCCTTAAAAATACTTTAGTAGTACTTTCATAACTATTTTCAAAAAATAGTCAATTTTTCACCCCGAAGGGTTTACTTCCAAAAAAAGGCTGAAACATTTATTTCTGACAAAGAAACCAAATACAAATTTTCGTAGGCTTAGCTTCAAACCTGCCTTAGAGACATTTTTCAAGATCTTTCATTCCATACTTCACCTCTTTTGTGATGGAATTTCGAAGAATCCCTTCTTAAATGATGTCTGCAGTGGAAGATCAACATCCTCTGCAAATTTCAAGTTTCTATTCTTAGTGGTTTGGGGTGGGCGATGATTAATCAGTGAGTGAATTACTTTGTCGGGACAGTGCCTTATTGGAGAGATTACTGTTACTTTCAAAAACTGTTGACACCTATTTTAAAACGTATATATGGCTAACAAAATTTTATGGTTTGAAGGACGGGTGTTCTGCTTAAATAATGAAAACAGAAAGGTGTACCGCGTGGGTCTCTCAAAATTTTCTTCACAGCTGCTCGTTGCGCCTGGCTGATAGGCTACTGCGCACGTTAGTGTACTGCTGGTAGAATAATCTGTAGGGTCAAGCGTGCGCCAGCGGTGGTACTCGCCGCTCGATGGGAGAATCTACGGTGAGCCACCGGTAGTAGACGCCGGCGTGAACGTGTTAAATAATTATTTCCACAAAAATACTGTCTGGGTAATATTCTCCAAAATATCCTAAGTAGCAGGGATACGGATAAGAATCCATGAGTTGCAAACATATTCGGCAACAACCGATATTGCGAGGGGCGTTTGAAAAGTCCGTGCAAAGTCGGAGAGATGGCACCACCGGCGCGTTTTGAGGTCATGTTTAGTTAGTATCATCTTTGGAAAGAACGCACACCAAGTCTGTCATATTGATCTATTTCTTTGGTTTGGCATTCGTGAATTCGAGTTATTGTCAAAATGGACGAAAGCGAAATTCGTGTGTTGATTAAACATACCTTTATGAAAGGCAAGACTAAAGAGAAGCTTCGACTAGAACAGTTTAAAAGTGGTTTCAAAATATTCGCCTTGGCCATATGGACACAAGTGGGGATGAATGTTCTGGACGCCCTGTGGAGGTTACGACTCCAGAAATCATTGATGAAATCCATAATATGGTGATGGATGACAGAAGAGTTAAGGTGGGTGAGATTGCTAGTGCTGTGGGCTTCTCGAATGAACGGGTACATAATATTTTGCACCAAAATTTGGACATGAGAAAGCTATCCGCAAGATAGGTTCCGCGACTGCTCACGCTTGACCAAAAACGGAATCGTGTGAAGTGTTGCAAGGATGGTTTGCAGCTGTTCAGGAAGAATCCGCAGGACATTAAGCGCCCTTTCGTCAGTGTAGATGAAACATGGATACATTACTACACTCCTGAGACCAAACTACAATCTAAACAATGGGTTACCAAGGGAGAAACTGCACAAAAAAAGGCAAAGACCATTCCTTCGGCCGGAAAGGTTATGGCAATTGTCTTTTGGGATTCGCAAGGGATAATCCTCATCGACTATCTGGAAAAGTCGAAAACTATTACAGGTACATATTATTCATCGTTACTGGATCGTTTTAAAACTGAGCTGCAAGAAAAACGTCGGAGATGGGATCGCAGAAAAGTCCATCACGACAATGCAACAGCACACACCTCAGCAGTTGTGGTCGCAAAATTAATGGAAATAGGATTCCAACTCGTTTCACATCCCCCCCCCCCCCCCCTATTCTCCAGACTTGGCTCCCTCGGACTACTGTTTGTTCCCCAATTTGAAGAAATAGCTGTGGGGACAAAGATTTTATTCAAACGACGAGGTGATTGCAGCATCGAATAGCTATTCTGCAGAGTCTGACAATTCCTATTATTCGAAAGGTGTCAACAATTTAGAACAGCGTTGGACGAAGTGGTTAAGTCTAAGGAGACTATGTCGAAAAATAAAGGTTTACCCCAAACACGTAATAGTTTTTATTTTTGCATAGACTTTTTAAACGCCCCTCGTAGAATCGAATCCACAGTTTCTGATGTGGCCTGCTCCATTGGTGATGGTGCATATGACGTTTTACCGCTGGAGGTCACGGTAAGGGCAACTACAGTGACACATCGACATCTCTCTAACAGCTAAAGCAGTTTCTATCGAACTTGGCACACGTACCAATTGCTATCTGAGAAAAATTACTTTCAATGTAAGACATCCCTAGACCCCATACAGTTGAGGGTAGTGCTGAAAAGAGTTAACAGGTCAGACAGACAGACGTGCTGTGAATCATGGCGACGGAAGTCCGTGGTAATTGGGCGAGGTCGTGCCTCCACAGTGCACAGACAGCGACCCTAATGCCTCGACATACTCGTCCCGCGTCATCCATTACGAAGACCCCGACACAGACGCTTAATGTCGTCGCCACATTATGCTGATGTCTCTGGCAAGCATTCCTAATTCCCTCCCTTCCATCCGCCCACACGTTACGGCCAAGCGCATCGCTTTGGTTCGGAACTCTGGTGCATTATTTGTATCCAAGTCTGTCACTGGCGTAGCGAAATCATTTTTAACTTTTGGGAACGACAGTGACTGCCGTATTTGTTGCAGTTTTTTCCTCGAGTCACAAAAAACATGTTTAGATTACCGATTTCGACTGCCTCAAATAATCACCTTCACATCTAAAACTTAAAATAATTCGACATCACATATATTCAGACTATATAATACAATTTTATTACCTCGTGCTGTAATATTCAATATTAAGCTCGTCTGTTATGAATGATTTAGAACCTGTGACTTTATTGAAATTAAATACTGGAAATTGCAAACCCCAGCTCCACTTTTGTATGTGTCAGTAATCCCCTAGAGAATGATTTATTAATTGTGTAATTAAATGTGTAAGCTTCATAAAATTTCTCGATACTGACGTACCTGCTATCATGTTAGCTACAACGAAACAAAGCTCTTGTTAGCAATAGTTCCGGACGATGTTAGCATAAGAATAGAAGTAAGGCTGCAGTTCACTTTAAATTACTTATTTTAAACGTGAAGGTCATGTATTTATATACAGACAATTTTTGGGCATTTACGTAAACACCAGCTCTGATCGAAGTATTTTCTCACACATCGACTGTATTACGCGCACAAAAAATGTCACAGAACCAAGTTTGTCGTATCTTTTCATTAACATATTTTAAAAACGCGCTAGTTGTATAGCACATGCCGTCAGTCATCTGTTTATCCAGCTGCCCATGCCTGCTGTTTTTATGCAACCCGCAACGCTTTCAAGAGGCAGTCGGGCGCGCTATGCTTTTCTATTATCTCGCGAGAACTAGTAGTCCTAAAATAAAAATAAAATCAGATCCTTTTCATAGCAAATTTACTGTAAATTCTGAACTGGTATTTGTTTTCACTTTAAGCCATGGCTTTTGAGGTTTTCAACAAAAACGCTTTACAAGATCACTTTTGTGCGTTTTTCTTTAATATATTGAAAACTACTGCCTGTAGCGAAAGCTTATCGCAGTATAAAATTTAGCTACATTAAATTTTCTACAAAAAGGCCTGTTCATTTCTGGCTATAGGACTAATAGTTTGTGCATAGAGAGGGGGAGAACACGAAAATCTTGCTCGTGGTATTTTAAGTCGTGGGTTGCATAAAACCCATAGCCAGGAGCTGCTCAATCAATCAGTTCACATCCACTGTAATGTGAGTGACCTGTAGCTGTAACCAAGTGGATATAGTAACTTAACGTACCGTGCCGTGCCAGGTGGATACCACTTACAAAAGCTGGCCATATTGTAACAATAAGTACGAAACTCCACTTTTCAATACAACTCGCCATACAAACATAACTCAGATTGGCGAATGAAAGCGTTTCTACGTCTTCTTGTAGCAGAAACAGTATCCAGCATCCTGCTATAAAATATTCGTGTAATTTTCATATGCACCATCAGAATATGAACCTGAAAAGTTCAGAAACTTTTTCATCGAACAAGAAAGTAGTTGATAAAGTGACTTGTTGCAGCTTTTTTCAATTATCAGCCTTCTGACTGGTTTGATACGACCCCCCACGAATTCCTCTCCTGGGCCAACCTCTTCATCTCAGAGTAGCACTTGCGACCTACGTCCTCGATTATTTGCTGGATGTATTCCAATCTCTGTCTTCCTCTACAGTTTTTGCCCCTCTAGTACCATGGAAGTCAGTCCTTGCTGTCTTAACAGATGCCGCATCATCCTGTCCCTTCTCCTTATCAGTGTCTTCCACATATTCCTTACCTCTCCGATTCTGCTCAGAAACACCTCATTCCTTACCTCATCAGTCCACCTAATTTTCAACTTACTCTGTAGCACCACATCTCAAATGCTTCGATTCTCTTCTGTTCCGGTTTTCCCCACAGTCCATGTTTCAGTACCATACAATGTTGTGCTCCAGACGTACATTCTCAGAAACTTCTTCCTCAATTTAACGCCTATGTTTGATATTAGTAGACTTTTCTTGGCCAGGAATGCCCTTTTTTTGCCAGTGCTACTCTGCTTTTGATGTCATCCTTGCTCCATCTGTCATTCGTTGTTTTGACGCCTAGGTAGCAGAATTCCTGAGCATTTACTTCGTGACCATCAATTCTGTTTTTAGGTTTCTCGCCATTCTCATCACTTTCGTCTCTTCGATGTACTCATTAGACTTCATTTCATTCAGAAGATAGATTAATTATTCTTCAGTTTCACTCACGATAGCCACGTCATCAGCGAATCGTATCATTAATATTCTTTAAACTTTAATTTTAGTTCTTCTCTGAACCTCTATTTTATTTCCATCATTGCTTCGTCGATGTACAAATTTAACGGTAGGGGCGGAAGGTGACATCCCTGTCTTACAGACTTGTGAGCCCGAGCACTTCGTTCCTCGTCGTCCAGTCTTATTATTCCCTCTTCACTGTTCTATACCTTGTATATGCACGGTATTGTATATTTATGGTATTTAATATATTTTATGTTTGATGTAAGAAGTTCTAAATCTACGTATAGAGGCCGTTTAACTTGGAACAACCAAACACCTTGAAAAATATGGATTGTATGAAAAATGAAGATGAAAAGTTATTACCAAACAGGTATGTTTGTGGTGTTAAACTAGCCACCCCTATTTGATAGCCATTTCCAAAGTTGCGGAAACTCACGATACAGCGGGGTGAACTATAAAATTCGCTGTGTAAACATGCGCGGCGAAACAGAGACAAATGACATCCGACATCTTGCCAAATCTGCCGTCAATCAGCTGCTCTCTTACATGTCAAACTCATTCTACGTTTGAGAAACACGTCAAACTGCGGCTTACACGTTCAGATATCTGACGAAGCTACCGAAGTGTGACAAATTGTTTGATCGTGCACGGAGCCTTTGAGCGACTTCAATGAATTGTACGCACGTCTCAGTGTTTCCCACGCCACCAACGTGCTTCTCTGACCATATATAGTGCGAGTTAAAAAAGTTTGAGAGACGGTCTAGCCACTGATTTGTGTTTGTTGTTTCTGTTCCTCTTTTGGTTTTTCTGTAGTCATCTTCCGAAACTCCGAAGTTAATGTGAATAACCTTGTACGAATTTGTTAAATATTCAGTTTCAGTTGTTTACTTTTCAGATTCCAAGATGGTTGTTAGAGGACGCAATTCGTACTACATTTTTATTCCTCCATCTGTCAGAGTCCTGCATGTCCATGTTTTACTTCGTCTTACGTTATTTTTTATCTTTTCCATAGTTTCTGAAGGAATTGTTGCGGCAGTTAATAAAAATTTTTTGAAGACTCAAAAAATTTGATGGATTATAAGAGTTCACAATTGCTGCCTTATTTCGATTTTTCTGTAGCTTTTGACTGGAATGCTAACTACACTCTCTCCTATAGTAATTTTTCCGTGTCGCTGAGAATGAAATCAAGTGACAAGACGGCCAGCCAATCTCTAAACCAAGAAAATCTCCGACCCGAAGGGGAATCGAACGTGGGACCCCCAAGATCTAGAGGCGACATTAGCAACTAGGCCACGAGTTGCGACAGTGAAGGAGATGAAAGTGACTGGTAAAGATGAGAGATATCAATGGGATCTAACGTGTGTGACCGTAGTCCAGCATTCAAGCGGCCCGCCACGAATTCCTCTCCCGTCCCAACCTCTTCATCTCACAATCTCAGAGCAGCACTTGCAACCAACGTACTCAATTATTTGCAAGATCTATTCGAATCTGTCTTCCTCTACAGTTTTTGCCTTCTACAACTCCCTCTAGTGCCATGGAAGTCATTTCCTGATGTCTTAACAGATGCCTTATCCCGTCCCTTCTCAGTATCACTTTTTCCCACAAATTCTTTTCCTCTCAGATTCTACGCAAAACCACCTCATTCCTTACCTTATTAGTCCACCTAATTTTCAACACTCTTCTGTAGCACCACATCTCAAATGCTTCGTTCTCTTCCATTCCGGTTTTCCCCACAGTCCATGTTTCTTTAGTACACAACGCTGTGCACCAAACGTACGTTCTCAGAAATTTCTTCCTCAGTTTAAGGCCTGTTTTTGATACTAGTAGACTTCTCTTGGCCAGGAATGCACTTTTTGCCTGTGCGGTACTGGCGTGGAGAAGAGAAAGGCAGGCCCAGACCGAAGGAAGCATAGAGGTAAGGAAAGATGTGGGATGGCCCAGCCGTACTCAACACACTCCACCCTTGGTTCAGAATGCCATTAACACCTCTGCAATATCTCGACAGCTACCTGCAACAGACCGACCCACAAGCAATATTGTCGTGTACTGCAGCTCCATTCCAGCAATCTTCATTTATCATCTACGCAGATACTTCGAAAGCCACAGTAAGGTGCATGGCGGAGAGTATCCTGTACACTACTAGTAATTTCCTTTCGTGTTCCACTCGCAAACAGAGCGAGGGGAGAAGCGTAACTCTACACGCCTCAGTACGAGTCCCAGTTTATCTTCATGTAGGCGAGGGAGGAGGAGATGAACATTCAGTCGACAATGAGGCCGTTAGATACGGAGCACAAGATGGGATTGGGGAAGGATGGGGAAAAAGAGCAGCCATGCCGTTTCGACGGAAGCATCCAGGCATTTACCTTAAGCCATTTACGAAAATCACGAAAAACCTTAATTAAGATAAATGATAATTGAAACCCTCAACTGGCGACAGGTGTTGTTGATATACCTAGATGGGGACAGCAGAAAATGTGCGCCCCGACCAGGACTAACTCAGGATCTCCTGCTTACATGGCAGATGATCAATCCACCTGAGCCACCGAGGGCACACATGAATAGCGCGACTGCAGGGACTTATCCCTTGCACGCTTCCCTTGAGACCCACACTGCCAAATGCCCACAAACTACATACGTAATGTACTAATAGATATTTGTTCATCCACTCGTTACTCGCGGACACTAAGGTGACGATTGCCTTAAGAGTTCGGGCAACCTGTGGGTATTCGCACAGACGCGGATAAATGGCTGGGTAGCCATTATATATATATATATATATATATATATATATATATATATATATATATATATATATTAGTAACTGCTCTCTAAAGAATAGATACTATTGATATTGATGACCGTGCAACTTGCCTAGAATAAATCATAATTAGTTGAAACCCTTAGCTGCCGACATATGGCGATAGCTGAAAATTTGTGCCCCGACCGGGACGCTTCTCTTTGGAGGAGAGTTACTATTTTATAAAATATATATCATCTGTCCCCATTGAGGTATATCAACAACACCTGTCGTCAGCTGAGGGTTTCAGTTCACTATCGTTGATTCTAGAGAAGCTTCACGGTCATCAGTAATAGCTGTTCTTTCGAGAACAGTTACTATCTTCATATACCGGGTGTTACAAAAAGGTACGGCCAAACTTTCAGGAAACATTCCTCTCACACACACACACACACACACACACACACACACACACACACACAGAGAGAAAGAAAATATGTTATGTGGACATGTGTCCGGAAACGCTTACTTTCCATGTTAGAGCTCATTTTATTACTTCTCTTCAAATCACATTAACCATGGAATGGAAACACACAGCAACAGAACGTACCAGCGTGACTTCAAACACTTTGTTACAGGAAATTTTCAGAATGTCCTCCGTTAGCGAGGAAACATGCATCCACCCTTCGTCGCATGGAATCGCTGATGCAGCCCTGGAGAATGGAGTATTGTATCAGAGCCGTCCACAATACGAGCACGAAGAATCTCTACATTTGGTACCGGTGTTGCATAGACAAGAGCTTTCAAATGCCCCCATAAATGAAAGTCAAGAGGGTTGAGGTCAGGAGAGCGTGGAGGCCATGGAATTGGTCCGCCTCTGCCAATCCATCGGTCACCGAATCTGTTGTTGAGAAGCGTACGAACACTTCGACTGAAATGTGCAGGAGCTCCATCGTGCATGAACCACATGTTGTGTCGTACTTGTAACGGCACATGTTCTAGCAGCACAGGTAGAGTATCCCGTATGAAATCATGATAACGTGCTCCATTGAGCGTAGGTGGAAGAACATGGGGCCCAATCAAGACATCACCAACAATGCCTGCCCAAACGTTCACAGAAAATCTGTGTTGATGACGTGATTGCACAATTGCGTGCGGATTCTCCTCAGCCCACACATGTTGATTGTGAAAATTTACAATTTGATCACGTTGGAATGAAGCCTCATCCGTAAAGAGAACATTTGCACTGAAATGAGGATTGACACATTGTTGGATGAACCATTCGGTGTACCTGTGGAGGCCAATCAGCTGCTGATAGTGCCTGCACGCGCTGTCTCCATACAGTGACGTGGTCCACGTTACCTTGTACAGCAGCAACTTCTCTGATGCTGACATTAGGGTTATCGTCAACTGCACGAAGAATTGCCTCGTCCATTGCAGGTGTCCTCGTCGTTCTAGGGCTTCCCCAGTCGCGAGTCATAGGCTGGAATGTTCCGAGCTCCCTAAGACGCCGATCAATTGCTTCGAACGTCTTCCTGTCGGGACACCACCGTTCTGGAAATCTGTCTCGATACAAACGTAACGCGCCACGGCTATTGCCCCGTGCTAATCTATACATCAAATGGGCATTGCCAACTCTGCATTTGTAAACATTGCATTTACTGCAAAATCACGTTCGTGATGAACACTAACCTGTTGATGCTACGTACTGATGTGCTTGATGCTAGTACTATAGAGCAATGAGTCGCATGTCAACAAAAGCACCGAAGTCAACATTACCTGCCTTCAATTGGGCCAACTGGCGGTGAATCGAGGAAGTACAGTGCATACTGACGAAACTAAAATGAGCTCTAACATGGAAATTAAGCGTTTCCGGACACATGTCCACATAAAATCTTTTCTTTATTTGTGTGTGAGGAACGTTTCCTGAAAGTTTGGCCGTACCTTTTTGTAACACCCTGTATAGTGGATGATAGCGTCCCTATTACACTTCCCTGGGTCACTCCTAACGATATCTCTGTCTCTGGTTATAGCACTTGCCCTCCACGACCACGTAGTGGGTTTTGTTACTTAAGAAGTCTTTGAGCCAATTGCATATCTGGGAACCTATTCTGTATGCTCGCACCTTCGTTACCAATCGGCTATGGGGCAGCAATGTTTACGGCTAGTCTATTGTGGCAACATACTACACGAAAATATAATTCTTGTAAGCGCATCTTTATGCACTGGCGTGCTGTTTCTAAGTCCATCCGTGTTTTGGTTTACGTGATGGCCGCTGCGTGTTGCACCAAGGGTACGGTGCTGTTCCATGTTCGACAGTAGAAAGCCGCTGTTTCCCCCCCACAGCCCCTCACCCCGACTGGAGCACGAATGATGAATCGTTTCTGAAGCACTTATTGAGCTGGTGCGCAGTTCAGGCCTTGACCCGCTCGCGTACGACTATTAATCTTGCCCGGAATCTCTGCGCTGTTGGTATCTGGACTCAGCCAAGGTGACCCCTTCCAGTCTTTCCCTATCACCACCGATTCCGGCGCATGTCTTGTTTCGCGATACGATACAGTTCGCTGCTTTGACAATTTATACGCGCCTCCCCTTGACTCACTTTTTCCGTGCCAGCAATTAGCATGCAATTAATACTTACTCGTCTGTAGTATCATCTCACGGTTAATTGACGACTATAAACAGTAGCGGAAATCAGTATGAAGGCAAGGCTCCTACGAAAGAAATAGTAGAATGTCTGAAGCATACATGTATTCAATTTGTTATTAAAGTAGTAGATACACGTTCGACATAATTAGTCATGAGCCAATTAGATAGTTTCTTTCAATAGACAAGTAACAAAATAAGGCGGTTGCATTTCCTGGATGGAATTTGGTACAAAGACACTGTCTTCATGTGTTGTTGCAGTTTTAGTACTTTGTCCCAGCTCCGTTCTTCCTAATTACCTCAAACCACCTCTTCAGTACGGATTTTGTAAATGTTCGCTCTTTTCAGCTGGCTTACGGCTTAAAATTGCCTCCCATTCCCTTAAACATGTCCCGTAATTAATCTCAAAATGCTTTCCACGGAGTTCAGATCCGGGCCACGTGCAGAACAGGGCAAGACATCGGTATCTATCTGCAAAGCAGTTCTTGGTTCTGGCAGAAGCATCCACGGATGCACCATCTCGTTCAACAGTAGACTTTCATCTTTTATGTCCCATATTGTAATCAGTTATGTCTAACATCTCAGTGTATATGTACGAGGGCGAGTCAAAAGGAAAACTTAAATATTTTTTAAATATTTATTGTGCAGAAGTGGTACAAAGCTGTATCACTTTTCAACATAATCTCCCCCACGCTCAATGCAAGTCCTCCAGTGCTTACAAAGTGCATAAATTCCATTAGAAAAAAATTCTCTTGGTAGTCCGCGCAACCACTCATGCACCGCGTGGCGTACCTCTTCATCAGAACGGAACTTCTTTCCTCCCATTGCGTCTTTGAGTGGTCCAAACATATGGAAATCACTTGGGGCAAGGTCTGGGTTGCTCGCTCTCTGTTGTATGGGTAGTGTGAGGACTTGCATTGTCATGTTGCAAAAGGACACCTGCTGACAGCAATCCACGTCGCTTTGATTTGATTGCATGCCGCAGATTATTTTTTTAGGAGAACTGTGTATGATGCACTGGTGACAGTGGTGTCTCTAGGCATGTAATGCTCGAAAATGGCGCCTTTTTCGTCCCTAAAAAGATTCAGTACAACCTTCCCTGCTGATGGTTCTGTTCGAAACTTCTTTGGTCTTGGTGATGAGAAATGGCGTCATTCCTTGCTCGCTCTCTTCGTTTCCGGTTCGTGGAAGTGAACCCAGGTTTCGTCCCCAGTAACGATTCTTGCAAGGAAACCATCACCTTCTCGTTCAAAGCGCCCAAGAAGTTCTTCACAAGCATCAACATGTCGTTCTCTCATTTCAGGAGTCAGCTGCCGTGGCACCCATCTTGCAGACACTTTGTGAAATTGGAGCACATCATGCACAATGTGTTGTGCTGACCCATGACTAATCTGTAAACATGCTGCAATGTCATTCAGTGTCACTTGGCGGTTTTCCTTCACTACGGCTTCAACTGCTGAAGTGTTCTGTGGAGTCACAACTCGTTGTGCCTGACCTGGACGAGGAGCATCTTCCACTGAAGTCACACCATTTGCGAACTTCCTACCCCATTCGTAGACTTGCTGCTGTGACAAACATGCATCACCGTACTGAACCTTCATTCGTCGATGAATTTCAATAGGTTTCACACCTTCACTATGCAAAAACCGAATAACAGAACGCTGTTCTTCCCTGGTGCAAGTCTCAAGTGGGGCGGCCATCTTTATATTGATTCTGCGATGGTATGTGTGCATCTGCACTATATAAAATCAGAGTTCATTCTAGCGTTCATCCAAGAAATGTGCGACTTGTCTTTAGCGCAGAACGCTGCCCAAATCAAACTTCTCCCACCAAAATTTCTGTTGATTCTTACTTGCTGCTCTGTTCTTAGATCATCTGCACCATACTGAAATCCATCCGGACAGTCTACATTAAAGCGCTTCTCATCACTGAAGATCACTTTAACCCATTCTGAACTCCATGACGATGTCTATCAGTAAGCTACAATCTTTCCTGTTATTACTTGGGTGTTATGAGTGGGTTCTTGCAATCTTTTCTTGAATGCAAGAGATTTTTCCAAATTTTCAAATGTGTGTGAATTCCTAAGGGGCCAAACTGCCGAGGCCATCGGTCCCTTGACATACACACTACTTATGCTAAGAACGAAACAAACAAACACACACACACACACACACACACACACACACACACACACACACACACGGGACGACTAACCTCCGGGGGGGGGGGGGGGGGGACGGAGGGGGGGCGACGCAATCCGTGTCATGGCGCCCTAAACCGCGCGGCCACTCCGCGTGGCAAGAGGTTTTTCATGTGACAAAATTTGTCGTACACGCCTGACAGTTACCGGCGACCCTAAATCGGCAACAAGCTGAGAACAACGGCTTGTGGACCTTGCTTTGCGCAAAAGTAACTTTCGATGCGTCATAATTCCCCAATTTGCTCAGATTTTTCGTTCTGTCCATATGGTGCGCCCAATCTAACGAGGTTATCAATCACTGTACATGAACGGTTCAACTTCGTGATGGTTTGACGATTAGGTTGCCCCATTTCCCTGTACGCACAGTTTTTTGCTTCTACAGTGTATGACCATTGTTTTCAGCCTGGCATTGTCACAATCGCGACTTACGTACGCAGCATGCACTGTCACTAATGGTGTCTGTTGCCTGTCTGCAGTAAAGGCGCACACTAACACCGCACAGAGCTGACTGCCTTTGTACTGAGTTCCACCATCAGCAACCTGAAGCGTCGATGCCTTGCCACATACTGAAGTTGGGGTTGGGTTGTTTGCGGAAGGAGACAGACGGCGAGGTGATCGGTCTCATCGGATTAGGGAAGGAAGTCGGCCGTGTCCTTTCAAAGGAACCATCCCGGCATTTGCCTGGAGCGATTTAGGGAAATCACGGAAAACCTAAATCAGGATGGCCGGACGCGAGATTGAACCGTCGTCCTCCCGAATGCGAGTCCAGAGTAACCACTGCGCCACCTCGCTCGGTCATACTGAAGTATTGGCATCAAATGCGTTACCGTTTGGCTGCACTGTCCGTATACCGGTCTCTTACTGTTTTATATACACCGTGCACAACTATTCCCGTCGACAACGTCCATTTTCCAACAAACAAAGCGCGTATGAAGGTTTTTGAATGCTGAAGATATAATCAGGGTTTCTTACGACTATTACTACAGATAGCTACGGATTAGCAATTAAGTTTCTATTACTAGCAGTATTTATGCTACATCTGTCACCAGGTAACCTTCAATGTTTTGTGGCAATTATTTTTCGTATCCGTTTTTACTAAAATGCTCTTTTGTGCTTACTTGATCGACTAACGAATAGCTTTGCGGAACAGCTAAATGGTTTTTTACAATTGTTTTTCCTTGCCGGTTAACTTACAACCAACACACAGAGCAACATGTTAGAAATACAGGGTGTACATGAAGTCCGGGAACACTTTCAGTTATTTATTGCGCAAGAACCAAACATTGTACAGATATCGTACATATGTCATTTTGAAGAGAAACCCTGAAAGTAGTTTTTATTTTTTTTGTATACCGCCACAGCTTAGTTTGGTAATTTGCCGATACTCAGCGCTAGTCGCAACATGGCGAGTTCAGGTCGGGAGCCAGCTTTCTGTGTGCTGTTTCATGAAATGAAATGGCCTCCCCTATCACCAGATCTCACTCCTTGTGACTTTTTTCTGTGGGGATACATTAGGGATCTGGTGTATGTACCGCCTCTACCACGTAGCAGAGCTCCGGGAGAGAATACGGAAAGCAACTGCCACAGTCGATGATGCCATACTGGGACGGGCATGGCAAGAATCTGCCGGGTACCTCATGGGTCGCATATCGAATGTTCGTAAAAATTCTCAGAGTTTCTCTTCAAAATGCAATAGGTTTGACATCAGTACAATGTTCAGTTTTGTGCAATAAATAATTTAAAGTGTTCCCGGAGTTTATGTACACCCTGTACTTCATTACATCTTAACATCTTTGACGGTTGTCGATATGCTGCACGTTGTTAAGATACCGGCAGCGTCCTATACATGCAGATGGTCCTGTAGAGTCCAGGCAAAAAATAGTTCAAATGGCTCGGAGCACTATGGGACTTAACATCTGAGGTCATCAGTCCCCTAGACTTAGAACTACTTAAACCTAACTAACCGAAGGACATCACACACATCCATGCCCGAAGCAGGATCCGAACCTGCGACCGTAGCAAGCACCGCGGTTCCTGAGTGAAGCGTCTAGAACCGCTCGGTAAAAACAGCCAATACCAGTGTTATTGGATTCTTACTTTACGTTAATTTTCGCGTAAAGATGACGCTTTACACACAAATATTGTCCCATACAGGACATCTTGCGCCCTTCGATTTTTCACCTTTTCCGCTCTCTACCTTAACAACCATCAAGGAATTTCCTTTCCCGATAAAAACGCGCTCCGAACATGGCTTTACGAGTTCTTCGCCTCAAAACCACGTGATTTCTAGAGTCGTGGAATCTGAATACCCCGTCGTTGGAAGACTGTTGTAAATGGTGAAGGGGTATATAGTATTCATGACACGTCTCTTATGTATATCTTGTGTGTATTAAATTTATGCAAAAACGCTACGATCTTACGCACTAACCCGTATAAGAGACTAATGACTGTATGAGTTCGAGAGTCCTGCCGCTACAAATCTTGGGAGCATCTGGCCGACTGAAGTGGTTGACAAGTTAGGGTTCGCCCAACAGTTTATATCATCCAGGGAGATTTCTGTTTGCTAGTTAGAGTTTGCCTAGCTTGCTTTTATTTATTGGTAGTGAAGTATAATGGGCTTTAAAGAGGGAGTTATGATTGACGGCGGCAGACTGGAATCCGTACACTTTCGTGTTAGAAACCCACTTGTTCTGTAACCACACAGAGATAAGTCATGGCTGTTTTACCGTGTGGCACAGTCTTACAGGACAGAGTTGTGGTTGATTATTGATTAAGGATTGGTGGATTTGGATTTGATCGAAGTAACGTACGAGCGTTTAAATCATGACAGTCCCCGGAATTTGAGAGACTGAACATCTTGTTGCTACAGAGACGATTTACTTTTACTTTAGTGAACATATGTCCTGACTTCGATGACGAAAGACCATGAATATTTAATGAACCATTATAGAAATGGCAAATGTACAGCAAAGGTATTGCTTGATATTAATTGTGCGGCGTGACTATTTCAATTAGGGATTTAGTGCGACGCGTGATGCCAACACCGGCGGTTTTAAGTTTGATCTCATTTTTTAATTTCATTGGCTGATGTGGAGGCAACCGAGTTTTTTGTTCTTTTTGTTGATTGCTGTCCGCGAGCAGGAACCTAAATTTTTTTGCTTACGCAGAGGAACTGGCTATACTGAATTTTGAAATAGAGAGAAAGTAAAACCACGGTGATAAAAGGAAAACTGATTGAAGACTTTCGATTTAAAATAAAAATCCTTGAACGATCTATTTTACGAAGTCAAGACTTTAGATGTCACGAAAATAGTAACTTCGGAAAGTGTTATCAAGTGAAGCGCATTGATATTAAATATTCCCTAGCCAGTGTCATTTGCAGTGAAGATTAATTTCGTAACATTAAGACTAATTTGAAAGAAAAAGGTAATTATTAAAAGGGATTAACTAAGAAGCACAGATCCATAAAGTGTGTTTAAATGATTTATAGTACAAATTAACTGCATACGCCGAAGCTGAGGAAACCAAAGTTTCAGAAAACCAAAATGAAAGACAGCCGGTGTAGGTAGCAAATTATATCGCTGACCTGACAGATTGATCTCTGATACCGTGTTTAAATCTATGGAACAAGAGAGCGTAATTGTCGCTGGACTCAATCACATTAATGAAAGGTTTGCGTCAGTAGTTTTTGCTACGGAAATTGGTGTATTATCAACTAGTGAAACGTTTACTTTTCTATATCCATTCCCACATTTGTTTCGGATGAGATTTTCTATGAAATACGAATACGAGTCTGTGGTAAGTAATTCGCGCAATACGATAAGCTTTAAATAAGTTTATCACACTGAAAAACTCCAGTTGGCTGGAAACGTTGTGAAGTAGATAATTTAGCTTGACCGCATTTTGTTAGCTCAGTAGATAATTACGTTTACTTCCGAGTACTATTATCTCTTCTAATACATGAATACTTATAATCATTCGTTTAAGAATTGTGAATTCTTTACGGTAACATAATAAATCTGATGCGTTAACCACAAACAGTGCTTTACGTGTAACAACTCCCTCGTGCTGTGGAATCTATATTCGGGTACATAAAACTTTCATCAAACAGCGACTAACTGAATGTACTTGATTGCGTATGATTACTCAAATTAAATTATAAATTCTGTGTTCTTAGTATTAAAAATTAATTTCTTTGATAATTGTATGTTCTTCGGTGTTTTTTGTTTTTACTACTATGCACACACATTCCGGTACTGCTAGGTTCTGGACTAATAAGACGAAACTAGTCGCAAATTTGTGAAAGAACTGGAAAATAAGCGTGTTTTTTATACTGTAATGTTCCGCTAACTACCCACAGTGAAATCAAAAGAAATTACGTCAAATGAGCTGCGTCGATACTTTATGATACCTGTTTATCTGTGCGATCGAAACTAGTTGGAAATAGAAGTTCTGTCCACCCACGACCTAATCATCATCATATGGCGTCCTTTTAATTATACGCTGTTTTCGTTTTCCGTCGACTTATACTGGGCTTAGTGGAGCCTGATGGAGATTGTATTGGATTCTCCCGCTAGTTCAGACAATTTAAAAAATTCGTTAAGGAAGGGACGTTACAGTGGACGTAATATCGTCCAAGTAAGTGACATAGTCTATACTGCTGTAACCTCAATGAGTCTTTTGAAGTATGATGCTACTGTGCACGGAGAAATTGCAACGCTAGAATATTTTAGTGAAATACAGGAAGAACTGCAGAAGATCGATAGTCGGTGCAGAGACTGGCAGTTGGCCCTCAACATAAACATAATGTGTTGTGTAGACAAATAGGTGGAAATGAGACTGCAATATTGCAGGACCATCTCTATAGATAACTGATCACTTCCATTGTTATGAGAGTGCCAGTGTGCGTACCAACCGATTTAAAGTGGTACTAGGGTCATTCCATGTCAAATCAACGGATTGTACTACATGATTTGAACCATGACATCTCAGATTTGGATGAATTTTTTCAGATAATGTACCCACTAACACTAGTTAAAATTTGAAATTTCAAATTTTCTGACCTTTGGTTTTTGAGCTTCAAGGGTTTAAAAATAAAAAACCTTTGTTTTTGATCAATCGATGATTGTTTTACTCTAAACATTACCTTCAATTTGATATGTAACGTGACTATGGTACCTAAATCTGAAAATTTTAAACTATTCCAAAACTATTTTTTGAAATTTCCAAAATACGTACCCTTGGATTTTTTATAAAAATTATGTGTTGTCCAGTCTAACTGACTACATGCATTCAAAATTTCAAGATGGGATCTCAATGGGTTCTTGTATAAAATAATATTTTACTACCGCAAAACACACTAGTGAGGTGAAAAGCAGACTATTTCTAGGCTATGAATACCAAGGTAGGCCTATGTAATTCTAACAAACTTAAATTATTATGTTAGCCTTTTTATGCAACATTACCCTCTTACTGGTTGTTAATTCATCAAATGATGTAGTGTTGTTTTCATTTAATGTTCATAATTCTTTTAACTATGCATCAGAAGGAAGTGAACACATTTTAATTGGTAATATACGTGCTACAAGTTAAAATTTTGAATAAAGCCACTCACCTTCATCCTTCGTTGTAAATGGGAGACATTATCTTTTCTTGGTTTTCCAGTGTTATTTGTAATCATTTACAACAAGTTCCTGATATTAGAAATTGGCATATAAGTAATTTCACTTGGGAAAAAGATTAACTTGCTGATATTTGCATGGATATAACTGTATTTATAATACTAATTGGTATTTACAAATTTAATACACATAGTATTTATACAACTTAGTGTTTAGTGACTGTAGGTGTAATAATTTAAACGTGCTTCTTTTATGATCTTTTAAGATATTTTTCTAAAGCTAGAGAAGACAACTTCATTTCTTTAGCACTTGAAGTGTAGGTTCTTCCCGTAGCTGTTGTTGGATTCGCTGTTTGTAAAATATTATTTCCTGGGACAACTAATATATCTCTTGTTTGTGGATAGTAAAAGACTGGGCTGGACCCTTTGTGTGTAAAAAATTTATTCGGTACATGTTATTGTATTTTTCTTCAATGCATCCTAGCCACCAAGAGTCATCATATGCTACTGTCACAAAACTAGCAGCAATATTTTCCATATGTGACCGTGTTATTTGGTTCAGTGTTGTCACATATTCAAGAGACTCATCCAAACTAAAATGATAAGGCTTGACAGTAATTTGATTCTCTGTGCACGGTTTATATGAGTGAAACTTTTGTGTTCCCACAATCGCTTTTGATTCACTAAACCGAGAAAGTAAGTATTCGTTGGTCAGTTCATAGTCCTCTGTTGTGCAATATTCAAAGTCAATGTTTATGTTTTCCATGGCAAATACATAAAGTGATTTGGGTGTTAAGATTTGTTGGTCATATGGCCTTTGTAAGCTGGCTTCAGCAGCTAGCTGCTTAACAGTTCCGCCAAGGCCATCGCATGCACTCTTTCCATGGGATGTTGCAAAGAACTCCCACTCTGCCTCAACTTCAAAATCAGTTTTATGCAAACACAAATTAAGGAAGTTTCTTATTTTTATATTGTGCAGCACTGTCATAAGAAAAGTAAGTATTCTTTTTAAGCGCAAAAAGCAAGGTTTGCTTTATGATTTCTAGCAGTTTTTTCTGGAATACATAGAAAGCGACTGTATTATGTTTCAGGCAATCTGATATGAAGACATACTGCAGAGGTTTTAGTTTTCCCTCCCATTTATAATATACGATGAAAGGATGCAGTGTAGCTTGGGCGGTAGTTCAGTGGAATGATTTTATTTCATCTTTTACTACGAAAGAGTAGTTTTCTGCAAAATTACAGTTGACTACTGCATGGCCTTCAGTTAAATTGCCCTTGATTTCGCAGTAGTATTCTTTCTGCTGACTAGTTATAATTGAATGGAATGATTTTTTACCTTCAGTGTCCAAAAACTCATCCGTAAAGTCATCAGTACTTTTTAAACTGCTTAAAACTGCACCCGTTACATCAAGGTGGCCGTAAGTGGGGTAGTGGCCAAAACTAGAGCCTTGACCCTATATGAAAATCTCACGTCGTTTTTAAAATAAGTGAATGTCATAAAATCGTAAGATTCTTAAGTTATTAATTTTTTATATATTTTATTCTCGCATTAAAATATTATTTAATGAATTAACAAACAATAAGAGGGTAATGTTGCATAAAAAGGCTAAGATAATAATTTAAGTTTGTTAGAATTACATAGGCCTACCTTAGTATTCACAGCCTAGAAATAGTCTGCTTTTCACCTCACTAGTGTGTTTTGCGGTAATAAAATATTTTATACAAGAACCCATTGAGACTCCATCTTGAAATTTAACATGCATGTAGTCAGACTGGACAACACACACAATTTTTATTAAAAAATCCGATGGTACGTATTTTGTAAATTTCAAAAAATTGTTTGGAATAGTTTAAAATTTTCAGATTTAGGTAGAATAGTCATGTTACATATCAAATTGAAGGGAATTTTTAGAGGAAAACAATGGTGCAAGTTTGAGCTCTCTAGGCTGTATAGTTTTTGAGCTACAACATTTTAAAACAATCATCGATCGATCAAAAACAGAGGTTTTTTGATTTTTAAGCCCTTGAAATTCAAAAACCAAAGGTCAGAAAAATTTGAAATTTCAAATTTAAACTAGTGTTAGTGGGTACATTACCTGAGAAATGTCATCCAAATCTGAGATATCAAGGTTCAGACTGTTAGTTGATTTGATTTGGAATGACCCACTACCACAAAACTGATCGCAAGAAAGGCAGATGCGAGCCAAGTTCACTGGAAGTATTCTCTGGATGTGTAGCTCATCGACGATGAACGCAGCATACAAAACCGTCTTGCACCCGTACTTTAATACAGGGTGGCTAAAGAATCGATGCGAAATCGGCAATCCGTCACTGCTAAATATGGCAATTAATTATGCATTTTAAACACTTGTCCCACACTTTCGCTCTGCCCATCTCCTTCCTTCCCCCCCCCCCCTCTCTCTCTCTCTCTCTCTCTCTCTCTCTCTCTCTCTCCCCCCATCTCCCCCCCCCCCCCCAAAATCCTCCTCCCTTAACATTATGTCATCTTATCCCTCCCCCTCTGACGCTGAGTCTTGTTTATTACTACTGCAAACTAAACTGATTGGGAATTTAACTCCCTTAAAATGATTAGGAAAATCGCTTGGGATAACTGGTATATGAAATATGACAGACACCTCTCCAGCGTCTGGTTGTTCCAATGACCGATGACAGCATTTCGTACGGTTTTAATCTGCAAATGGGTAGGGGAGGATCATAAACATTCGGATTCCGTAGTAATATTCTGATTATAAGCCGATAGGCCATAAATACAAATTTCCTGACTTCTGTAAAATCGATGGTGAAGAAGAAAAAGGAGCACGTTGTTACGATACAGTTTCTGTTTGAAAATATATGTAAGAGGAATGGATATACAGGGTGGTCATGAACAGTCAAATACTGCTCAGATGATGTAGCAGTGTAGACTGTGCCGAAAAATAATTGCTAAGGAAAAAAATTATTTACGTTGCGCAGTTTCCGAGTTCATTAGCAATGACATTAACCAAGCAGCGATGCGCGCGAATATTCAGTACAGATCCAATTAATGTCAGTTCTCGTAGTAGATGGCGCACGAGACTGTTCAGCCGTTAGCTCGCGTTCGATCCTTCCTACCGCTCCACATCCAATTGTTGTATGGCTCTCTTGTTCGGTTTAATCAAACAGAATTAAGCTCGCTTTTGGCGACACCGTGCCTGCTGGGCAGTGCTCAACGGCCTCATGAACTAACTTCAATGCTAATCAACTCGAAAATGGCGCAACGTATGCGGTTTTTTCTGATCAGTTATTTTCCAGTGCAAACGTCCCTGCAGACAGACATGATTTTCACACTGCTTTTGACTACTCTATTTCCGAAGATATCTGCAAAAATCTCGCTTTGTTTAGGAACAAATCAAGACACTGAAATTTTTTGCTTGCTTTCGTGTCATGCTATAACTGATTACTTGTTCTCTTACTAGGCTGTACATTAACAGAGTTCACAGGATTTGCAGCACCTCTTAATAAACCAAGTGGGTATATATAAAGTTGTATAATTCATGGTGAATGAAGTTCGTCAACGATTTTTCTACTTTTATTCACGTCTTGGCGTTACTGGATATTTCGTGTTACGGAGAACTTTACGTCAGTGATAAAGGGATACTCATTAGTCTGCAGGCAAGTCCGATGCCATGACGATAAACAGGAATGTAGCTTAGCACAGACCCATTAGAAGCCGTCTTCGTCCGTAAGAGTTAATTTGGCCATCTCTGTTTCATCCATTGCATTAAATTGGTCGCATTATGTTGCTGATGCTACTTAGTCAACGTGTGTAGTGCAGCGTGGGTTGCTACGCATCCGGCTTTTTACGGTCGTTTACGGCCGAAGGTGGAGTAAAGAAGGAACAACTAAGACTAGTGCGAGGAATGAGAGTAAGGCGTAATTAACAGCTCATTTCAAATCAGTGCAGAATTCAGAATTTTCTTCGGACTTACTGAAATTAGGAGGTTACTACTTTGCAACAGCCACCTATATCTACATCGTTACTCTGCAATTCACACGTAAGTGCCTCGTAGAGGGTTCATCGAACCATTTTCATACTACTTGTCTACCAATCCACTCTCGAATGGCACGTGGGAAAAAGGAACACCTAAATCTTTCCGTTCGAGCTCCGACTTCTCTTATTTTATTATGATGATCATTTCTCCCTACGTAGGTGGGTGTCAAATATTTTCGCATTCGAAAGAGAAATTTGGTGACAAATTGCATAAATAGTTCTCGCCGTAAAAAAAAAAAAAAAAAAAAAAAAAAAAAAAAAAAAAAAAAAACCCCTTTGTTTCAGTGACACTCTCACCCCTATTGCGCGATAACACGAAACGGGCTGCCCATCTTTGCACGTTTTCGATGTCTTCCGTCAATCCTACCTGGTAAGGATCCATACCGCGCAGCAATATTCCAGTAGAGGACAGACAAGTATAATGTAGGCTGTCTCTTTAGTGGGTTTGTCGCATCTTCTAAGTGTTCTGTCAACAAAGCGTAGTCTTTGCTTCGCCTTCCCCACAATGTTATCTATGTGGCCTTTCCAATTTAAGTTGCTCGTGACTGTATTTCCTAGGTATTTAGTCGAACTGACAGCCTTTAGATTTGTGCGAGTTATCATATAACCAAAATTCATCGAATTTCTTTTAGTACCCACGTGGATGACGTCGCACTTTTCTTTCTTTAGTGCGTATTGCCACTTTTCGCACCATACAGAAATTCTCTCAAGATCATTTTGTAATTGGAACTGATCCTCTGATGGTATGACTAGACGGTAAATTACAGCGAAATCTGCAAACAATCTAAGGGGGCTGCTCAAATTATCACCTAGATGGTTATATAAATCAGGAACGTCAGAGGGCCTCATACTCAGCCTTGTGGAACGCCAGATATCAGTTTTTGTTCTACTCGATGATTTACCGTCTATCACTATGCTCATAGTGACAACGTCGAGGTGAGTGTCACACACTCCCAGTGGACAAAGGAACGCAACATATTGCAGACCGACACACAAAGATGATGTCGATGTTGGTGCCTAAAGTCATTCTGTCAAGAGTTCAAATGTTTCAAATGGCTCTGAGCATTATGGGATTTAACATCTGTGGTCATCAGTCCCCTAGAACTTAGAACTACTTGAACCTAACTAACCTAAGGACACACACATCCATGCCCGAGGCAGGATTCGAACCTGCGACCGTAGCAGTCCCGCAGTTCCGGACTGAGCGCCTGAACCGCTAGACCACCGCGGTCGGCTTCTGTCAAGAGTTCCGCGAAAGGACTTTCATGAAAAACAACATTCATGATGGAGAGGGTTACAATGAGGAATAATAGGACTTGACTTCAGGTTGTTTTACCAAATAAATGTCATGGAAATGACCGAAGTTATTCAATATATTCTCGTTTAACGTCACGCAAGACCAGTTAATCGTTTGCTTTGTTTAAATGAAGAGCTTTTACTTTGACGTAAGATTATCTTAGAACGAGGACTGTGCCACAGGCTATTTTCCTACGTTAAAAATAACGTTCGGATTGTTATACTGATTGATTATAACATTTAAATGGCATTTACTGTCAATATTCTCAACTATCTTATTTTGACGTAATTGAAGCTTAAAAATCATTAAATAGCAAGAACTGGTCAGATGACCGAAGACTTATTGCCTGATGCTCCGGTGACGTCACAGATTAAGAACAAGACTAAGTTTACCTGTAATAGAAGTGTTAGGCGAAGTTACGAGGTTTTTACGCGTTTTATTTGCAGAATGTTTAGATATTTAATGATGGAAAACGCAATTACAACTTTCAAATAACAGTACAAAGGAGTTTTGTGAAAGCTGATATGGAAGCCATGCGGAAATTAACGCGTTTTTGTTGTACGAGGGATATTCTTTTCCCCTTCCCTGCAGCGTCATTAAACACTCTCGGAGCTAAGGAACTGTAGAACTTTTCCAAATGTGTCCGTATATTTTAACTAGATTGTCGACAATCAGTCGTGAACTATGATCCAAAGCATAATAAAATTATTGTTGGCAAAAGTTAGTGCCGATTTTCTCTGCAAAATACTCTCAGCAGAGATACTGATCATTGGGTAGCGCATCCGACTGCAAATAAGGGGTCACGTGCTCGATTCTGGAAGGGTCAGTCTTAAAAGTTTTACAGAAAAAAAGGAAAATCGTGTTAGCAAGAACTGATTCTCGCGGTTCGTTCGCTTGTGGGATGTATTATTTATAGCTACACATTGGTCTTTGTAGCAAGTGGATAGATTGTGGCGTTATGTGACTAACGTAGCCTTTGAATTTCATTTCCGTTTATGTGAAAGAATATGGAAATTAAGAAAGCATGTTAAGAGCATAAAATGACGTAATCAATTGTTTACGACAAATTCTAGAAAACAGTTAAATACCCCATCAAGAATGGTGAGCACTTAGTAGCTATTGTAATTATTAACACTAACGCTGTTTACAAATTTTCGTTTCGGCACTATGTTTGATCTCTAGCAAAAAACTTACTATGGACGACTAAAAGTCTTTAACTAACTTTCTGTTTAACATACGTATCCGGTTTTAGGATCAAACGTCCCGCCAAACATAACGTAGAATCTGGTTTTTCTGTTTTTGGACCTGCTACCAATCACTAAATTTATGACATTGACATCAGTTGTCGCTTTCTGATAAGTTTCGAACAAAACATTTATCGTGCGATAGTTGCGCAACATTGGTGAGACACCTTCCTTTGGTGGTGTCAGTGCAATTTGAGACAACTTTCGCGTAAAGTTTACGTTTCGGTGCAATACGAAAAGTTGTTATTGATTAGCTGTATAGTTTTGTGGAACACCGTCTATAGACGTTTAAACTTTTTACCCTGTCAGCCCTATAAAGGGTATTTCATAGAGTGTTGGCGCGCCTTTCGCGATTTGTGCTTCGGGATGGCGACTTCGCGAAGCGCCGCTCCACGCAGGTGATGAAACGGTAGCAGGTGTGTTGTAGCTTGGGGAACACATCTGCCTATGTTGAGACAGCTCAAATGTTTTAGCCACGGTGGAGTGAACTCTGAGAAAATCCCCTAGTTAGTGTTTCCATATTCGCGGGATGTCGCGATTTTTTGGGGTGTCATGAGCCATCACACGGAGTCTGGTTCCTCCCTGGATAAATTAATGTGGACAGCGAGACTGGGTTTTCTGTTATTTCGTCTGGCCGAATGTGGCGTAAACTACAAATACTTGCAACGCGGCGACCGAATTTCCCCAGGTGGGGATCGTCATCCATCAATATCACACGATCATTTCACTTCAATGTAAAATAATAAGACTGTAGTCCTGCTCACAATTCTTTCTTAAGTTTTAGTAATCCAACTTAGGATTAGTAAAAGCACCGGGTGATCAAATAGTCAGTATAAATTTGAAAACTTAATAAACCACGGAATAATGTAGATAGAGGGGTAAAAATTGACATGCTTGGAATGACATGGGGTTTTTATTAGAACAAAAAAAAAAAAATTTGTTGCTGGACGCGTGAAAGATCTCTTGCGCGCGTCGTTTGGTGGTGATCGTGTGCTCAGCCGCCACTTTCGCCACGCTTGGCCTCCCAGGTGCCCAGACCTCAGTCCGTGCGATTATTGGCTTTGGGGTTACCTGAAGTCTGAAGTGTGTCGTGATCGACCGACGTCTCCAGGGATGCTGAAAGAGAACATCCGACGCCAATGCCTCACCATAACTCCGGACATGCTTTCACGTCATACCTCGTCTACAGCTATTGTTGAGCAATGATGGTGGACATATTGAGCATTTCCTGTAAAGCTCATCATCTGTAAAGGATGAGCCAGACAATAGGAGATTTTACTTTATTATATGAGCCTCCAACTAGTAACTTCATTACTCCATTACGGCCAAGCCACGGCCGGCAGTGTTAGCTGCCTGTAAATTCTTTCGTCTCACGGTCTAGTAACAGGAAGTCAGCACCGAGAAAGGGCACCTTGTTCACGCGCCTCTCTCGTGTGCTGACGAGGTAACGCCGTCCCAGGCGTCGCTTAGCAGGCAACGCTCTGGAAAGAACCATGCCGCCCGCACGGTTTGCTCGGTCCTGACCAATCAGGGTGGAGGAAGCCACGTGGTGCGTCGAACATACCCGGCCGCCCGTCGCCGGGCCCGCTCTCTTGTATTCTTGCTCACCCGCGAGTCGGATGCGCGTCCTGTAGCACTGAACATCTCCCGCTTCTCCCGGTGCTACGGCACTGTGGACTTAGTTTTGGCAGACAACCACTTTCGGTAGCTTTGCCGAACAATGTTCGGCAAATTGTAAGCTCTGGCTCACCCTCACCTCCCTAGGCCTTTGTAGCCCCTTTTCATCATGCTTTACCCAATAAATGGCCTTTCTCTAAAAATTACTCTATTATTCCATAACGCCCACCGCCTGCCCATACCCGCCATCCTGTACAATTGGTGTCAGAAGTTTGGATCCGTTCCCGTAGTGACTTTGTCGCTACACTAAATTTCTCCCGGCAAGACGCCGTACACTTCGCGCATGGAATGCGCCAACCGGCCGCCACGTTTGCTCCACGTGGGCCGTGGCTGCTCCACTAAACACGCACAGGGCGCGCGCTGCAGCGAGGCAGCCCACGCTAGTCAGCCACGTGAGCTGGACGCCGCCGCGCTGACCGCTGCTTGAGTTGGAGGGGCCTGCGCTGCGCGACGGGGCCAGGGCGCCGTCATCCGCCGTCGCCGAGCCGCCCACCGTCGCCCGCCGCTGTCAACGACGCGCCAGGGGCCTGCCGCCATCGCCGACCGGCCGAGCCAGCGCCGTCCGCCGCCAACACATTTGCCGCCGCCCACGGGTCCGGACGCCGCCGCCCGCCGACCACCGCTCGCCGCCACTGCACCATGCCGTCGCCGCCACCAATGCGTCGCACCATCGCCATCACCATGTAAGTCGCCGCGATGCTTACAACTATATCTTCGACGATCTTCCGCCGCTGGATTGAGAATCTTTGTGGCCGTCCTTTTTTTGTAACAATCATTACTTTTTTCTGGTCACTAGCGTCCCATAAAATTGTAAACATGCCGATGGGAACACGAGCGACGGAACGGGATACCCCCGTAGAGGCACCTGCCTCGCAAGACCCGCTCGAGGCCATAAATGCACAAATGCGCCAGTTACTCGCACAAAATCAGGAGCTACTTGAGCAAAACCGCGTCTTGAAACAGACGCTGGAAGCTAGTGCGCGAACTTCCATACCTGTGGCTAGCTCCGCCCCTGCAACTAACACTAATTCTGTCTCTAATACAAACGCCACAATTTCTGCTAACATGGCGACTGTAAGCAATTTTCCTGCGGCTGATTTCATTCCCACCTTTTCTGGGAAGTCCCACGAAAATGTGGCTATGTTCTTACAAAATATTCGTGATGTGGGTCGCACGTGTGCCTGGCCGGATGATCTATTGGTCAATGTAGCCAGACTCAAGTTGACAGGGGAAGCACGAATGTTCATAGAAACGGTGGACGAATTGCGTGACACGCATGAATTTGAAGTATTGGCCCGCGGATTGACTACACGTTATTCCGATACCAGAGGTACCGCATATTACAGAGATCAGTTATCAACCCTTAGGCAGAAGCCTAACGAGGATTTTGATGCCTTTGCAGATCGCATACGAGCAGTGTCTTGTCGTACCTATAAGCTAGGTGAAAATGCCAGTGAAAACAGAATTTTGCGCTCAGAAGCGGAAGCGCGTGCAATTGATGCATTTGTTCGCGGTATTGACCCCCGCATCGGAGGAGAAGTCAAAGCGGCCTCCCCCACTTCTCTGTTTGAAGCTGTTCGTTTGGCAATGTTACGCGAAGAGGTACTGCGTTTTTGTGCTGCCGCACCGCGCCCAACGGACCCAGTACCGGTCCCAGCAAAAGAAGTACTTTGTCAGCGTTGTGGGAAGCCCAACCATACGGCAATGCGCTGTCGCGCGCCGTATTGCACTATTTGCCAGACAGTAGGTCATGCTAATAATGTTTGCCCCACAAAGTCACCATTTTCTAATCAGATGCGCGGCCACCGCCGCAACGCGTGGTCGAATCAGGGAAACGCTTGGGGGGCAGGTTCCGCCACTCACCCGCGCCCCCGACAGAAATAATACACCCGGTTAGGACCGAAAAATGTAAAGAGGTGGAACACGTTAGTCTATTTGGCGTACTCGGGAACAAATCAGTTAGAATTTTAGTTGATACTGGTGCTCAAGTTAGTGTATTGTTTGTGGAGAAAAATGATCGAAGGGTGTTACAGCCACCCCGGTACAATATCAGTGGCCTTGGAGAGGAAGTAATTGTCCCTGCAGGTTCGTGTGTGGTGAATCTGCAAATAGACGGTGGTAAATACAGTCAGAGGATGGAGGTAGTGAGGCTAAAGAAGGGTGAATTTGACATCATACTAGGGAATGACTTCCTGCACCGTTATCAGGGGATAGTGGACTATCGAACGCGAACTGTGCAGTTCGGCGAAGCAATTCACCGATTTGGCAGTGCGCACCCCCGTCAGACGCGAGGGAGCTGCGAAAGGCGCCGTTCACAGTTTCCCATAAAACCGCAGATGTGGGCGATAAAAACCACTAACCCTGTGAGGATAAAAGGCGGAAGTGGAAAGATTCTCTGGATAGATGTCAAAAATCAAGAACGCCCCAAGACAGACATTCTGGTTGACCCGCTCACCCAGAATGATGTTTTAGATCGTCAGTCAGTACATATAAAGAAAAGTATCTGCCGACCGGAGAGGAGACAGAAGGGTTTTGCGATACCAGTAAGTATAGATAATTTTGGTGTAGAAGATGTTGTGATACCGAAGGGTACTATTGTTGCCAGTGGCCAGGAAATTTTTGAGGAAATAAGAGGAGCTGAGAAGCAGCGAAATAAAGATAAGAAAGGAAGGAGAAGAAAGAAATGTTCAGTTAGAGAAGTGCGATATGTCGCGTCGACGATAAGGAGTCAGTTAGCGGAGAAGTTAGGTCATTTAAATAGTGAGGAGAAAAGGATGTTGCAGCCCGTATTAGAGGAATTTTCGTGGTTGAAGAGAGGCAGTTTCTACCGGCTACGGATTTGGTTCAGCACGAAATTCCGACCGGAGAAGCCGGGCCTATTGCGCCAGTAGTTGCACCCAAAAAAGCAAGAAAGAAGGTAATACAACCGCCTAGACAGCAACGTAGATATGCTCTAAGGTCAAACCCCTATGATTTGCGTTCCTGAAAGTAGGTCTGGAATGGTATGTAAACAGTTGGCAAAGTCCTGCATGCAGCAAGAGAATTAATTGACGGAAAACACCGTAGTTACTATACATTTAATTAAATTGTGCATGTTAGTTATAAGTAGACATAAGAATTGGCAACTGTTGGTAACTGGTAATAGAATTTATGACGTCACATGTTAATGGAAGTGACTGAAGTTATGTGATCATTTTGTCTTGTCATTTAACGTCTCCAGTCATGTTATCGTAGCAGTCGAGAATTAAAACCACAAACATTCTTTAATCATGGAATTAAGGGGAAAGTTGTCCTTGTCAAAAGAACACGTAGAGAAAGAATCAGTTAATCTTGTATATTTCAAAGAGATTCACATTTCACTTGTTAATTTAGTGAATAGTGCACGAACACAGGTATTAAAGCTTTACCATAAAAACATGATACTAATACGCCTTCGTAACTGCCAGTAGATCAGTGACTACATGCAGCCGTCTACCTGTACTTTGAAAGACGCCCTATTACATGTATGTTTTGCAAAATGATCACACAACGATAATAACAAGAATAAATACGTCCAAGTTAAACAACAAATAGGCTACTCTAAAGTAAAAGGAGTCTTCCTGAAGTGCTATTTTATTGTTTTCATGATGCGATGTTGAACAGACAACAAGGTAAGTCTTTTGGTACCACGTATTTCTGTATATTAAATGCCACGGAAGGAGTGCGTAAATACCTCCACTGTTGTCTACAGCTGTTCACATGCGCCGAGTCCCGCCCCTCCCTGTCAGCTGGCGACGCGGCCCCCCTTCCCTCCCCATCCACCGGCCTGCCGAGAGAGCGGCCATTGCAGTTCCCCCTTCCCCACCCACCACCTCTGTCCTTGATGCGTGCAGCATCTGCACCTCTCCCCTCGCCCCCTCCTCTTCACCCGCCCTTCACCCAGCAGGCCGCGTGCCTCAGCCACGCTACACATTCCTACATTCGTACGTTGCAGTTTAAACAGCAAACCTAAAGGGATGGTTATAAAAATAAAATCACCAGCTTAATATTGCCCTACAGATTTTACTAGTCTGATCTAAAGATGGGGATCTATTTGTATTGTCGGAGAGAGAACTTTTTCCTGGTACGCATTGTCTAAACCATCAGGATTAGAAAACATTGGAATTTCAGATCGATCTCCGGCTATGTTGTATTACCACCACGGTTAATAAACGGATCTATATGGTGTCAAGGAAGCCGGCACTTGCCGCTATATCTGTCCTGTAAACGACCGCTGTGTGGGAAACGCGTTAGCCAAGGAGTTTGGTTTGGAATGCCATCGCAAAATACAGTTTATCTAGAAGCCTAACACCTGCCAGTTACCTAAATTTTAGAAGAACAGAGTGTTTAAATAAAATAATTGGAAGCCGATAGTTTTGTGACCTCTAGCGATTGAAGTTATTAGAGTCCTTTAGAAAAGAACATCCTCCATGCAGAACTGTCGTGGACAACATAATTCTGGAAGGAAATTTCGTGACTGTACCGAGAGACTAAACTCCACGCGTAGCAAGAGGACGGACCCAGCGTGAACGCCAGTTCTGCCGCCCAGCCAGTGAAACCGGACGCAGCCGTACTGTCAGCTGTGCTGTCAGCAACTTACAATCTCACGAGCTCGACGCGTGTCGCACCTTAGCACCTCAAGCTGCACTGAATCTCAACACAGAAATACTTAACCACGATATAACTAACCCTATGAATAACTTTATGCACATTTTCAATAGTCAGGAACTTACTTTGCTCCCTACACACTTTTTATATGACAAATGAACTCTAATTTTATTAAAAACCTAAGCACCGGCAGGTAAGTCATATCGACGTCTTCCGAGATGCAACTAGCTTCGTCGAGCCACCAATATTGATTATATGGAAGCAGGTAAGTGAGAGAATTAACAAAAGGAACAACAATCATATCCTTGAACGATTGACTGGGTGACTGATAATCACAAATATTTGCAAAAACAAATCAACACAGCAAACAGCATATCACATGTTTAATAATTATTGGTCTGTTCATTGAAGGAGACATAAAATCATTTTTCATCAGAATCTTGTTACAGGAAGTATTAACGTGACATTACACTATTCCACAGCATTACACATAACATTGCCATGACTTAACGACAGTTTTCTTCTAGGTAAAAGTACCAAAGCCTATTAGTTGGTATGAAGACACAAACGAGAGCATAAAGGAATACCAAGGGATGCTTACATTCATTTTGCTACGAAATGTAACTGGAGAGTAAGGAAGTTTTGTTTGAAGGAAATAATATTTTAAACTTTTGCTTTTGTTACGGTTTTGCCACCGCTTATATCACTATGACGAGTTGCCAATTACTTATGTCAAATTGCTTGTGTCTAATTGATTACGTCCAATTACTTATGTCTAATTACTTGTGTCCAATTACTTAAGTCCATGTATTATTGTTGTTCATTTTGACTGTTTTATTACTACCTATTTAGAGAATTTTGCTAAAGTTTTGCCAGCACCAGTAATTTAGTATTTGTATCAACCTAGTGTTTCCATGTGTCGCTGTGTTACTATATTGATGAGGATAGTCATTTTGTAGGATTTCAAGTATGCTAGAGTAAGTTCCCGAGTACTGCCAATTATTTGTTTAATAATAATGATGTCTTAGGTAATAAATTGTTTTGGAAGGGTAATTTAGGATGTAACCATGCTTTATTTTCATTTGTATCTGAATGTTTATCTGGAGGGATATACCACATGCCTGCCGCCGTGAGAGGTAACGTAAACAGAGTGAATCGCACCCACAGAACGAGCAAGCTTTGGCTATATACCTAGTCTGTTGGATGGACAAGAGAACCACCCGCGAGGGCACGTACCTTACGTGACGCGGCTGGCACCCGCGCGGTCCCTTAGCTGTCTGTGTCGTTTCTTCACTTTTCAGTTTCGCGACACAGTCCATCCTACCCACTTTCATCTTTCCACTATCAACAGAACAACCCTTGAAGAGTCATGCTCCACCCGCAAGGGCACGTACCTGACGTGACGCGGCTGGCACCCGCGCGGTCCCTTAGCTGTCTGTGTCGTTTCTTCACTTTTCTGTTTCGCGACATAGTCCGTTCTACCCACTTTCATCTTTCCACTATCAACAGAACAACCCTTGAAGAGTCATACACCACCCGCAAGGGCACGTACCTTACGTGACGCGGCTGGCTCCCGCGCGGTCCCTTAGCTGTCTGTGTCGTTTCTTCACTTTTCAGTTTCGCGACATAGTCCATCCTACCCACTTTCATCTTTCCTCTCTCAACACAACACATGAAGAGTCATGCTCCACCCGCAAGGGCACGTACCTTACGTGACGCGGCTGGCACCCGCGCGGTCCCTTAGCTGTCTGTGTCGTTCCTTCACTTTTCCGTTTCGCGGCATAGTCCGTTCTACCCACTTTGATCTGTCAACTTTCAACAGACACAATACTATTCAGCCCAGACTTTGATCTTCCATCTCGAAGAAGAGTTCACGAGAACAGTGTTCCGTGCTCTCTGACGACAGCTGATCAGGCAACGTCAGACGCGAACCGCGTCTAGCCCGCAGCTAAACGCCAGTAAGCGGAAATCTCTGTTCAAAACCTTGAGCCTTCTTTGTTTTCCCGTTGTATTTTCCGAAGGAATACCGACTATTGAAGTAGTAGCATTTAACTGTATGACGTGTCCCAGGACACTGCGATACAAGCAAGGATAGACGGAGTTTTAAGCAACCAGCTGTGCCCGAGGAGGCCAGCACCATGGAGTTATAGAGACGGCGAGTTTAGTCGCAAAATGTTGAGAGGATGAAGACGGCGAATTTGGTCGCAAAGTTAGTCGCAAGATGTTGAGAGGATAAAGACGGTGAATTTTGTCGCACAGTAAAGTTTTGTTTTAAGTGAGAGCAGTCGTGTTTTAGGAAGAAGTAAGTAGCAGCTATCTTGGAGTCGCAGAATTGTCATATACACAGTTAAGTAGGCGATAACGTCGTGTAAACGATGCGCCTTGCACTGTACCTTCATAAAGGGAAAGTCCTTCAGAAGTTACGCTCAGTTTAGTCTTCTCTAATTCAACTCCTTACACTTTCTGTTCCCATTATGGAAATCTCTAGATTCTTGTCGAGTTTTGTTTTTCTCCTCTTGTTAGCAACAGCGTTGACATCCTACGACACAATCTATGTCCCACATGCACCAAACTGGTGTCACTTTTCTTCGTCACTCTCACTTAACGGCGTGCAGCAAATATATTGAGTGACGAGAAAATTCTTCTCAAAATGTGAATGTTATTACACGTAGAGGGTCAGCCCAAAGAGGCACTTAACTTTCTTTGTTTATCGATATGGAATATGCAGTAAATTTAATATGATATTTGAGTGCTTCGTTTTTATATTTTCATGTTTGTGTAAGAATTATGTTTGGGCTCAAATGGATTTCATAGGAACTTGGTTACGAACCAACTTACTGATGCATAATGTAATTTTAAACTGAACTCACTGTAACAGCTCATCTAGCTTTATGTCACGCGTAATCCCACTTCTATTTTGTTGCATTTGACAGTCGGCATTTGACAGTCATAGACCCCTCAGCTGCCGCGTGCAGCCCTGACGACGCGCTGGCTTTTGAAGTTATCTGCCGCGCGCCTTTCTGACGTAGCCTCCGCGCAGGTCTTTAGCAAACGGTTCCCGTTGGAACACCACTTATAACCTTTCATGCCACCACGCCTTACTTAGTATTCGCACCCCCTTTAATTATGTTTTTTATACCTGAAAGCTCATTCATGATTCCCTTGTCAGCTAACGCTCAAGTTTTACCTAAAAAATCAAATAATCACATCCTAACGTCAATTGATGATTTGCTAAAAAAATGAAAAAAGGACAAATTTCTTACGTTCGCCTGTTGGCACACTTAAATGAATGGCAAACACTCGCAAATTAAACCAAACAAAAAAGAGAAAACAAGAACCTATCAGGCATGTGCCCTCCCTTAGTTTTAAGAGTGAAACTGAGATATCAGTTAATGTGGAAAAACTAGCGTAGTGTAGTGAAGTGTTTCCTTAGTAATAACTCCCTTTTCAACTGTGTTTTGAAACGTGTGAATCTCCCCTCATACTCCCCCTGCGCTGAGTTCCAGTGCACGGACCTGGCCACGGCCACGCCCCCTTCCCGCCGACAGCCTGCGCGCTGCACGCTGAGGACAACACACCACACCGCCTCGCGCCAGGCGCCCCCGCCGTGACTCATCAGTGGTGATGTGTTTAAATTTTCAACTTATTCCAACAAAAGCAAAAAAAAAAGACATTTTTACCTCAACTTATCAACAAGAACACTTGACATGTTTATCTAATTCACACTGCTAGGTTTTGTTCTAATTTTGTTTTGATGTTTTATGATGTTTTGATGTTTTATGATGTTTTGATGTTTTATGATGATTATTGTATACACCCAATATTGTTGACATGTGTAAGTTCCTTTGCGACCCCTAGGAGGTCTTCAGAGTCTCTATATCCTCCCGTAGGTTAAGACCCCTGCCGTCTTCCGTGAGGGCCATTCTTAACCAAGTAATGTTTACTTTGTTTTGCAAGCTAAATTTGTTTACATTTAAATGCTAATTACATTGAGCGAATTCACATACGTTCTCCGCTCCCACGGAAGGGGGAGGAATGTAAAGGATGAGCCAGACAATAGGAGATTTTACTTTATTATATGAGCCTCCAACTAGTAACTTCATTACTCCATTACGGCCAAGCCACGGCCGGCAGTGTTAGCTGCCTGTAAATTCTTTCGTCTCACGGTCTAGTAACAGGAAGTCAGCACCGAGAAAGGGCACCTTGTTCACGCGCCTCTCTCGTGTGCTGACGAGGTAACGCCGTCCCAGGCGTCGCTTAGCAGGCAACGCTCTGGAAAGAACCATGCCGCCCGCACGGTTTGCTCGGTCCTGACCAATCAGGGTGGAGGAAGCCACGTGGTGCGTCGAACATACCCGGCCGCCCGTCGCCGGGCCCGCTCTCTTGTATTCTTGCTCACCCGCGAGTCGGATGCGCGTCCTGTAGCACTGAACATCTCCCGCTTCTCCCGGTGCTACGGCACTGTGGACTTAGTTTTGGCAGACAACCACTTTCGGTAGCTTTGCCGAACAATGTTCGGCAAATTGTAAGCTCTGGCTCACCCTCACCTCCCTAGGCCTTTGTAGCCCCTTTTCATCATGCTTTACCCAATAAATGGCCTTTCTCTAAAAATTACTCTATTATTCCATAACGCCCACCGCCTGCCCATACCCGCCATCCTGTACACATCTTTGCTTTGTCTTACTTTGTTATGCTAATTATTGCTATTCTGATCAGATGAAGCGCCATCTGTCGGACATTTTTTTAACTTTTGTATTTTTTGGTTCTAATAAAAATCCCGTGTCATTCCAAGCTTGTGTGTCAATTTGTACACCTCTATCTACATTATTCCGTGATTAAATCAGTTTTCAAGTTTATACTGACTTTGATCACCCGGTATATCAAAATTGCGTTCAAGACTTATCACAGTGCCAAAATAATGGGCCACCACATTTTATAGCATTTTTGCAGTATGTTTCCAAGGAATGCAACATCAGACTTTCTATTTGTCGTAACTTGGATGAGCTTAATCATTCCATCAGTTTCATCTGTAATCAAGTAGTTTTCTCTTGTTAGACCAGACTATTCACACACTGAGTGGGGTGCAGACCATTCACGAGTGAGAAATGAATGGTACGGTGTCAACCGCGGCATTGTTGAACATGACTGCATTGCTTCACAACTCTACCGACGTCAGTAGTGTTGGGGGGGGGGTTGGATGGAGAGGGAGGGGAGACGCCCGAGGAGAATAATGAAGGCGGTGGGAGGGGGGGGGGGTGAGGGAGGTGGAGAGCTACTCTAAACGCTGTTTCGGCTCTTTTCCTTCTTCGTCTGGCCAGAATATTTGTGTGTGTGTATTACGGTGCGTTGCTGGGACGCAATGACGGAACTGGGGCACATAAAACAAAAGGCCCGAAACAAATCTCTGCAAGAATTTGCCTCTGCCGTCGTTGCGGGCAGCGACTGCCATAGTCTAGTCCAGAATACAAGTGTGTGTGTGGGGGGGGGGGGGGGAGATGGGGGGGAGGAGGAGGAGGAGATGAAGCATAGGGTTTGGGGAGGGGGTAGTAATGGAGGGGAAGTGTGGTTGGAATCTGGCGAAATGCGAGGAGTGGGGGGTGGGGAGGGGGATTAGTATTGCGGGTGCTGCGTGGCCCCGTGCCCAGCTGCTAATATGTACCGCAGTATGGCGCCTGGCGGGGGGGGGGGGGGGTCACTTAACATAGGGCCGTCAGATCTGGAGGGCGATACAACGCAGCTCCGTGCCTTACTGGGCTGGGCTGTCGGCCATGATTTTTTTTGTGTTGTGCTGTGCCACACACAGTGTCTGCGCCTCGACGGCGCGGCGCGCACATACGCAATGCAGAGAGACCAGAGCCTCCCTATAATCTGGGCGCCGAGCTGCTGCCGCCGCTCCCCCACCCGCTGTCAGACGGCCTGCCAGCCACTTTTAGGTCCGGGGCCTTTGGCAGAAGACTCTGCGCTAGTCGGCACGCCGTTCTCCGCTCTGCCCTGGCCCCGCCTTCATTTAAATGAGAGATGGCCGGCGATGCGATCCGCGGCGCCGCCCGCTTCCCTACCCGCTCTCGCTGGCTGCTTGGCTACAGCTCTCATTGTGAGATGCGAGAGCGCACAACAGCGAGCGTCTTTTGTTGGCGGCGGACGTGGCGCCGCGCCGCGGAGCTGCCGCCAAGCTCCCCCGGCAGTAAACACGCAGTCCAACTGGGCGCGACCGAACCAACTACCCGCCTCCCTGCCTTGTCAAATGGAAAGTGTAGTGAAGAGGCAGATCGGTGTAGCACAAAGCTAGGACAATTCATTACGCCTGTAGTCCGATTAAAATTACTTGATCACTGACGTCTGTTACTTGCCGCTACAGTGTTGCCGCATCGGCTGTCAGCTACCGCTCGATTATAGCCGTCGCTTCAGAAATGCCATTGATGTTTGAAGTGGCCACCGTGGGTATGTCGAAAATGCGACATGCTTTGTCGACTGCTGTGGGAGACTACGCATTTTGTAGTCCTGAATTTGAATTCGTGCCTTACGATAACCACTGCCTCGTGATGTGCAGCATGTCCGAGAAAGCGGCGCTTGATCTGCGGTGGAAATACCATCACGATCGCTTTGTTCACGGTGATTAAGGCTAATCTTTACGAACAAACTCAAGACAAAATATTAAATTTCGGGGCTACAAGCGAACTGTACCATCTCGCTGTTGCTACGCGAGGTGACACGATACCGATAGACCTGTAGTTGTGATTGGAACTCCTGTACAGGTTTAGATGACGCAGTCAGACTCCAGACGAAAAAAAGAGTGATAGAAGAAAGACAACAGCTAATAAAGAAGTCAATACAATGATAAAATGATGCGACATTGGATTAAAATAAAAATAATTACACTGAAACCAAGGAACTTAAAATAAGGGATTCTGATAAAAGTTTTAAAAATAGTCATCCGACGAGATTCGACCCCTGCCACTAAGCAACCCACACTGCAACTTCCCCACTGCGCTACGGAGATCTTTCAGGCTGTGGAGTTATACTTACGCATGCATAGCGCCGGTTGCAACGATCGTCTGCCTTAAAAAAGTTCGGTGTCTTACTGTGTCGTATGAAGTTTAGCTTCTGTAAGCCGATGTCTGTGACGATGGTATTTGAATATGTGAAGCCGAACCTTTTGTTGTGCGAAAAAAAAAAAAATTATATATATATATATATATATATATATATATATATCTCTCCAGACTTCGGCTAGCGGTGTGTACGAAATGCGCATTGCTTTGTTACCATCGTGTGTGTGTGTGTGTGTGTGTGTGTGTGTGTGTGTGTGTGTGTGTGTGTGTGTGCGCGCGCGCGCGCGCGCTGAACTTCGAAACAGAAATAAAAACGGCGGCACCCAGGATTCGGGATCCACACAAAGATTTGTAACTGAACTGACCGTTTGTCGTGGCAGTTTGGCAACGGCGAACAGTTCGGGCGTGACGCTGAACACTATGATTAGATGATTATTGGCGTGATCATCAGCGCCCGTACAAACTTCCAATTTTCACGCAGACCATTTTCTTTTCACAATCCAATCTAGTCACTCTCACAAACGATGATGAAATGATGAGAACAAATACACCCAGTCCCCGGGCAGAGAAAATCCCGCTCTGATTGGAGAAAGACACTTCGAACACACGAAGTGTCAACTACCAAGTAATTTTAATCAGACTACATTGCGGTCTGTCAGCCTTTTCAGCGATGGAATAGGACCATTCCTAGTTAATGACGAAAGCACGACGAAAAAATAAGGAATAAGGAATAACGATACACCATGATATATAGATATACCAATCAATGATCATCTTACGTCTTTGTTGTGTTGTTCGTTGGGCGAACGAGCCTATACAATGTACACAATGCCACAGAATGTACCGTTCGGCTGATGCCAACCTCGCCTGACGCTTAAAGCTCACGCATCCCTCCCATCCCTGCTGAGGAACCAAAATCCAAAATCAAGCGTTTTCTCCAGAGTTATTGAAACTGGTAGAATATTGCTTTGCCATAATGCCAACATCGAAGAGGGTTGTCTCTCAAACGAGCAACGGCGAAGGAACGAAGACCGATACTGTATTGGTGATTTGTAATTTAAGGCCGGCCGGGGTCGCCGAGCGGTTCTACGCTCTACAGTCTGGAACCGCGCGACCGCTACGGTCGCAGGTTGGAATCCTGCCTCGGGCATAGATGTGTGTGATGTCCTTAGGTTAGTTAGGTGTAAGTAGTTCTAAGTTCTAGGGGACTGATGACCTCAGAAGTTAAGTCCCATAGTGCTCACAGCCATTTGAACCATTTTTTGTAATTTAAAATTATGCTGTCAAGACCTCGAAGATATTCCCGATGTATCTTAAGTGAGCAAGTACTCATGGATCCTGTACTAATGCACAGTAAATTATTTCAAAATAGTAATCCAAAACCAATGAAACATCGAATCAAAGATGAAACTACAAACAATTTTTCAAAAACAAAAATAGTCATTTTATACTCACACAACCTTTTTCACTTTATTTTGAAAGCAGCCAGTCTACTCATTAAAAGGTACAAGCTTACGTTAGAGGTCTAACACAATGAACCAAGTACACCACAAAATTATAAATGAAAAAAGATTTCGCATATTTGTTGAAGCCATATTGTTTGACGTAGTGTCACAGGGCTTTGCACACACAAATACATAAACACAAAAAAATTTTGGCATTACAAGTGCGCTGTATGTGCCCCACAAACAATGATTCTGCTGATATGAAATCGATAATGAACTACTACTCATGTACGACACAACATGTAAGTATCAATCAATTTAAACGTACTGTTGACGCTAGCTCGCAGTTCTGGTAGGTTTGTTGGTGAAGGAGGCACAAACAATGAATCTTTCACAGACGTGTGAAGACCGTGATGTGAATTTGTGACCGTGAATCCCACTACAACCGAACCATCGGTTTCTCAAGTTCCTGTTTAAGAATTCACGAACGTTATTACGGAAGTGGGGTGGGGCACCGTCCTCTTAGTAGATGAAGTCCTCAATGTCGGTCTCCAGTTGTGGCTCGATCCCATTTTCCAACATGTCCAGATACACTTCTCCTGTAACTGTGTTTTCGCAGAAACATCCGTAAACTTTACACGTCAGACTGCACAGAATACAGCTTTTGGTGAATCTCTAATTTGGTACAATAGAGCTTGGACATTATCTGTCCCCCGGATTCCCATATTCTGTCTCTTCATTGCGTCATTCGTCTTCGTCACTGAAGATAAGTTTCTCACAAAACCCATCCCGTTCCGTAAGCTGTTGCAACTGTGCCGAAATTTCAAATTGTCTAATTTCGTCATCGAGAGTCAGGAGTTTGTAGCCACTGCAAGTGGTAAGACTTCGGTTTCAGTAGTTTACTTATCTTCCAACCGGTTGATTGTGGCATGTCCAGCGCCCCGTTTTCTCCGTCCATCAAGTTGTGTGCGCTACTTGTGATATTCGCTCGCACCCGATCAACCGCTTCTTCATTCAACTGCAGGCCCACCCGTCCAATTTCACCTTGCAGGGGCATCCTGAAGCTTTGAACTGCGCATATCATCGCCGAGTGGAGTTGGCAGTTGGTTGTATACCTTTGCCAAACTTCGTTGTGAAGTGTCGTTGCACTGTTACGGCAGACAGATTTTAATGTATTTCAAGCACAACGTACGCTTTCCTTTCGCCTGTCGCCAGCTTGCCCATCTGCTCACTGCTGCAATCTCGTGGCACGAATCTGAAGTGATGTTGCAACAATACGACGCGAATTTTTCTGTAAGAGACTTGAGTTTTGTGACAGTACGTCAATGTAGTTACGATGAATTTATGGAATCACTCCAGTCATTTATAATAACCTTGTATGGAAGTTGAGGTGTGTATCTATAAGGCAGCGCAATTCAGCGGCTTCTAACTTATTTTACACAATTTCGAAACTTTTCGCAGCTCTCTCCTCCACACCCCTACAAAATGAAAGGGAAAAAAGTTTACCCTTACTACCATTTCACTGTTCATGCATTAGAGCTGCCAGATCAGGCATGACGTTTTAACTTATTACTTCAGTGCTAACTTTATTCGCATCACATTTCGCCAACAGTATTCACACATCTCACCGAATGTACGTGCACAATTACATCACTGTGTGATAGATCAGGAGACATGTCACGAACACTGAAATGTGCAAACGTTTTTAATTGTTTTATATACGGAAGTTCGATTTTTAAAGATTTAAAGAACACAGGATATGGGACTACTGGCAAATACAGAAATAATTAAGAAATTTAGCAGTCACTTTTTTACAGCTTTTTTCACGACGTTTTGAATGCCGCTGCTGCCTTTTTCAGTAACTTGTACGTTAGCGAAACTGTGTACAAGTGATACTAAAACAATATGCGCTGGAAGTTAGAGGAAAATGAAAGCTACTGCGTACGAAGTGACGCCCATAAAAGCGTCAGACTTAAAGATGTGTTGATGGTCGAAAGCACGAAATGTATGTTGTCATAAATAAGCTATACAGAAAGTAGGTGGCTCCAGTATTTCTCCAGTTAACTGAATATGGAGCCATGGAGCTCAATGTTCTCATACATAATTACAGAATATTTTAAACATAGCTGCACAACAGCAACGGTTTCTCGTAATAAAATTATAAACAGCCGACCAGTTGCAATGGATAAAGAAATTCTTTACCTAGATTTCGACATAAATAAATTTGTCTTGTTCAGAAGACATTAGTAAGGCGATGGTACTTTTGTCCTTACTAATGTAAAATTGCTACCTTCTGAAGAAGACAAATTTATATTTGTCGAAACCTAGGTAAAGAGTTTCTTTATCCATTGCAACTGGTCGGCTGTTTATAATTTTATTATAATTACAGAACCAGTTTTCAATCCCCTCCTACTCCCAACTGCTTCGATTAAAAGGCAATACAGTTATGAAGCAAAGTGTAAAACCATACGTAGCTATGATAAATTTGCCATTACTGTCGTACTGAAGGGATTTCTAAGACTTTCAGATAGGCTTTTATAAACATCTCTAGGCGTAACGAAGCAGAATTAACACAATCTTTCTGACCCAAATCAAAAAAATACTTTTTTCCTTTTCCTGCTTGTAGTAGGTTCTGGAAACATATGTTTAATAAAATGATAATGGAGGTGACAGGTGCAGTATTTTTTTATTTCGTTAAAACTGAAATGTATGCAATCTCCGTTTCTATTTTACCCTGATAGTCGATTTAACGTTGTTCGTCTAATAACTGTTCGAGCAATTTGTAACTGCCTCATTTTATATCGCTCGGCGTAGAGCCTCTACGGAAGTCGCCTCGCAACTCTCGCTCTCTTCTGGGAGTCTGCAGTTTGTTAGGACACTCGCTCAAGCGTTTGAACTATACTCGGACATGCGACACAAAATTATTGAGCTGTGAAACGCATCAGTCGGAGTCAGCTGATTCTTGTGTGGCAAGGAATGAACTGTTCTCATCTTTTATTACGTAACACGTTACCACGCTAAGTGCACAACCGTTTGAAACTTTCAAATCCGAACCTCTCTGTACTTTAACGTTGGAATTTTTTTCCGTTTGAGGTTTATCGGAAATTTTTGAGCTCTGCTTATACCCCTGTACGTATTTACATCAAAACAACTAGGGTCACCTCTGTACTGTAAACACTATCACGAACGACATTCTGATTCGTAGTGCGAGCTTAAATGCAGGGTGGGACAAATAAAAGTGGCCAGGACGAGTGACTGAATTCGGCGCCTTACACTGCCAATATATCTTACACCATTTGTGACAACTAGCGGAGGAGGTAAAGGCAGTTATTTCCAACAGGATGGAGCAACTGTCCATACAGCCGGCTGAAACTCGCAGCACATTTACACAATCTTCACGCCTGACAGTTGTTAGGAGAGGTGAGTCTGATCGCGGTCCTAGCTGGCCACCCTGGTCACCTGATCTGTCAGTACGCGATTACTTTCTGTGGGACTCAATGTGTATCGCAACAACACTCCTAGTCTTCGAGAACTGCAGCAGAACATGTCGGATGAGACTACAGAAATTCCAGCAGTCATGCTTCGATCCGCCTTCAACAACTTGCTTATCAGGGCGCATAAGTGCCAAGAGATGAATGGCGGCCACTTTCAACATCTGCTGTAGTCAGGTTAGCACTGTATTTCCTTTTCAGCTGCGTTTCGTTGGACCTTGGAACTCTGTTCTCAGGACCATTTATTCGCCCCACCCTCTAATAGAAAGTAACGGATCAAAGCCTTTGGTGAAAACTCTGGGGCAGTTTCAAAATTTGCACTTGCATGATCACAGTCCTTCCTTCATGCAGTCACTTTTCACTCATCTTGCAGTTGTTACTGTATTGGATGTATTACATGTATTTTATTCACTATTTATCCTCTATCAACACTGGAAATACAGCAGACACACTAACGTCGCGAGTCAATACGCAATAGCATTTTATTGCAGTGAGCTACTTTGCAGTACGGACTCGTTGCTTTGGAGCCGATGACGGTGACAATATACAGCCGCTGGTATCTAAAGTGCGACTGACTCGCACCTGTCGCTAGCCTAGTCGTGGGAAGCGCAACTTTTGCTAGTTCGATCGACGGAATATTCGAGCCCATATGACTCTAAATAAACTGTATTAGACATTATTCAATTTTGTTAAAAGTCAGTATGTAGCCCTTTCTTATTAGAAGGAAGGTTGTGTTAAAATCTCAGCCATCTAGCTGAGATACTTTCAGATTTAGAGACATTTACCTAAGACACCAAAAACCGACACTTATAAGATTAAAGTCAGTCAGGATTGATAGCAGTTTGTCTTTTAGTGTAATTAGCAATTACTGAAGTTCAGTAAATGGCAGAACAATTTATTTACATCTTTTATAATTAAAACGTTAATTATTTTCATTTTCGTAACATATAATTCAGAAAGGATTAATATTTATATAATAACTGCTTTGTTGTGTGAATAAAAGAGTGAGTAAGAGTGTATATGTGGGACATACGTAAAGATTCAATATTATCTGATGTTAAACATGACGTAACTATGTCATGGGAAACTACGAAGCAAGCAGATGCAATGAAAGCTGTAATTTCCCTACCTTGCTGATGACGTACGTCCAAGGGTACTTGCTTTTGTAAGAGGGCAGCCAGAATAGCCATTTGCCGAGTAATGAATTTCTAAAGTCATTTTAAGATTAATTTTCTTTTCGTTTGGTTTTGTTAAACATTTTATTAAGATTTGCATGGTGAAGTGACGTAAATTCCTCCGTGAATGTTGATTGGCGTACGACAGTTTTAGCGCGACAAGGACCTCTAAGGATCGTTTTGATTGGCTGGTTATTTTCAACAACCAATCAGTTAAGCATTTCCCGCGCATTGCAAGTAGTTATAGGCCCTGGAAGGAACAGCATCAGTCGGTCGCTAGTCAGCTATCGGACGTGCAGGGTCATGTTGGACGCTTCCGTCTTTATTATATGTAAAATGAAGATATAATTTGTTTCTCGCGTGGCCGTAATGGTAGCTGCATTTACGGACAGTTTTGTGAAGTGTGGAAGTTTTTGGACTGTTTTGTTGGAAAGAGAATCGCGTGTGAACTTTCGGCCTTTGTAAAATTCCGCGTGACATGTTTCATATTCGTCTATGGAATATTTGACGAGCAATTTCTTTATTAGATATCCACTGAAAAAGGACAGAATGTGAAACTCTTCTATTGTAGCACAGTAATGATTGTAAATCGCGTGATAAATCGGGTTGGACCTAAGTACATTCCTGGCTGCCTTTGTGTACTGGGTTGCCTGAACTGTGAGCTGAGGACAGTGTTATTTGTTACGGCAAGTTTTATTTTGAACCTAAACAAATAAAAGAACTTGTAGCAGAATTTTGACATTCTTCTAAAGAGATGAAGCAATCGCCCCCCACCCGAAAATTGTTATAAGCTATTACGGGATACTTTGGTACCAGAATTTACGCGGACCTTGCAAACCTAAGTATTGGCGGTGTTTTTATTCAACGCTGCTTTTAACGCCGTCTGAACAGTATCTACGTGTCCAGAATGAGATTTTCGCTCTGCAGCGGAGTGTGCACTGATATCAAATTTCCCAGCAAATTAAAACTGTGTGCCGGACCGGGACTCGAACTCGGGACCTTTTCCTTTCACGGGCAAGTTCTCTCCAAACTCAGCTACCCAAACACGACTCACGACCCGTCCTCACAGCTTCTATTCTGCCAGGAAATTTCATATCAGCTCACACTCAGGTGCAGAGTGAAAATCTCATTCTGGAAACATTCCCAATGCTGTGGCTAAGCCACGTCTCCGCAATATCCTTTCTTCCAGTAGTGCTAGCTCTGCAAGGTATGCAGAAGAGCTTCTGCTAAGTTTGGAAGGTACAAGACTAGGTACTGGCAGAATTGAAGCTGTGAGGACGGGTGGTGCGTCGCGCTTTGATAGCTCAGATGGTGGAGCACTTGCCCGCGAGAGGTGAAGGTACACTATCAAAAGCTTTTTGGTAATCAATGTATCCGTAGTGTAGCGACCTTTGTTTAGTTTTAGCTTGATATGTCACCTCTGCATCTATTATCAATTGCTCTTTATATCCTCGTACTCCTTTGCAGCAGCCTTTTTGTTCTTCATTTATAATTTTGTTCTGTGTTGTATGTGTCATTAATTTCTGTGTAATGACTGAAGTTAATATTTTGTATATTGTTGGTAGGCATGTTATGGGGCGATATTTTGCTGGGTTTGCTGTGCCTGCTTGATCTTTAGGTTTCAGATAAGTTATTCCATGTGTAAGTGTATCGGGGACTGTGTATGGGTCTGCAATGTAATTGTTAAATAATTTAGTTAGATGTGAATGTGCTGAAGTGAACTTCTTTAGCCAGAAACTTGCTATTTTATCATTTCCAGGGGTTTTCCAATTGTGCATAGAATTAATTGCTCGGGTGACTTCATGTTTCAAGATTATCACTTCAGGCATTTGTGGTATTATCTTGTATGTGTCTGTTTCTGCTTGTATCCACCGTGCATGTCTTATGTTGTACTGGGTTTGACCATATGTTGCTCCAAAAGTGTTCCATGTCTGTCATGTTTGGTGGATTGTCTATTTTAATGTGTGTGTTATCTATTGTCTGGTAAAATTTCTTTTGGTTTGTGGTGAATATTTGGTTTTGTTTCCTTCTATTTTCACTTTTTTTGTATCTTCTAAGTCGTTTGGCCAATGCTTGCAATTTCTGCTTCTTTTCATGTAATTGCTCTGTCGCTTCTTGTTGTGAGATTTTACCTAACCCTTTTCGTTTTTTGTCTGATATTTCATTTATTATAAATTGTGTTAGCTGTCCGATGTCTTTTCTCAGTTTTTCTACGCTGATCTGTAGCCTGTGTTGCCATCCTGGTTTTGTGGGTTTCTTGTGTGTTGGTTGGTTGGTTCTGATCTCTGCCTAATGTGTATATTTAGGGTAGCGAGTGCTCCTACATAATCAGTAGTTGTAACTCTTCCATAGTTTTATTTTCATTTATTTTGTTGTGTATGATTGTGTTGATAGTTGTTTCAACTTGTGGGTTATTTGGTGGTCTATGCAAGAATGGTCTAATGTCTGTATTTGTGTCTTTGTATTCTATGTATGTCAGCTGAAATTTTTCTTCTGTATGTAACATGTGTCACTTCGTGTTCTATTTGTGCTTGTTCTGGTGGCTGTCTTAATATTTCATTTTCCTCTGATTGTTTAATTGATGCGTGTTGTTCTTTGTTTGCTTGCTCTGGGATGTTTGAGCCTATTACTGTATTTTCTTCTTCTTCTTCTTCTTCTTACTGCACATTATTTTGTTCCAATATTTGTTGTACTTGTTGTTTGATGTGTTCTAATTCTGACTGGGGTATCCTGTTATTTTTGATTATTACACGGATCTGATCAGCTAGTCGTTCTGTTAAAAATTTTAATTCTGGATATCTGGTAATAAATGTTGGGTATACTTGTGATCTGTATCCAGTTGTGTTGGTTCCTAGGTTTGTTGCTTGGTAATAACAGAACATGATGTGTCGATTAACTTCATCTGACCATCTCATCCTCTGTCTGTTTTCCTTCTAGGGTGGTTGCAGGAAGCATATCCTGCAAAACACCTCTATTTGGATTTAAATCATTTTCCAGTTGGCTAGCAGTGTCGTTACCATTGTGGGCGGGCATAGGGTTCAAGCGTCGTCCCCGACCATGACAGCGCTTGTCCGAGGCTTCTTTAGTTGTGTCCTGAACCAAGTGATCACAAAAAAAGGGGGTTTGCCCTATAAGTGGTTTGTTCTTTTCGTCGCCATTATTATTATTATTATTATTATTATTATTATTATTATTATTATTATTATTATTATTATTATTATTATTATTATTATTGAGAGCGTGTGGACGAGTATCTGGACAGCTGTTAAAACCTGCAGCACGCCACAGACGCAGGCTGGTGGCTGCTGTATTATGTTAAGGGATACATTCTCCTGCGCTTGCATGGGACCTGTGGTAATAATCCGCCGATAGCTGCGAACCACCTGCATCCCTTCATGCTTCAAGTCTTCCTCGACTGCAATGTCATCTTTTAGCAGTATAATTGTCCGTATTTCGGAGCCAGAACCATGGTATAGTGGTTTGAGGAGCATTATAGTGAAGTGACGATGTCTCGAGAGACCAAATTAGCCTGGTGTAAATGTCATGGAAACCTTATGGATGGCTATCGGCTGCCATCACTGCGTAGCAAGGCGGCAGCCCGTTTTTTACGCGTATTACATGACCTGTGCGTAGACATCTAACGCCGCGTACCTCCACTAACCTACCCACAAACTGTCTTATCTCTGATACGCAGAAGCAGTTATTTCGTTCCGAAGACTGACAAACAAGCTATTAAGCAGGTGGTCATAAAGTTTCGGCTCATCAATTTACACGTTCTATGCTGCTGAATTACTGGACAGGTTAGTGTCAGCGGTTGAGACGTGTTTCAACCGAAGTGAATCATTATTTTGTATTCATTACAGACTTTTGTATTTTGTAATTGATGCGGTAAATGTGTGTTCATCCACTGGGTTCTAACCTGCATTGAAAGGCCAGTGGGTTCCATGATCAAGATCTGTTCTGTAGAGAGGGATATAAATTATGGTTTTATGAAAGTTATAAATTGGATTTTATGTCTGTATTTAGAGATTCTTGTCTTAACACCACACTGGTAAATCTTTGATTATCGGAAACTATATAATGGAAGTTAAGGGTTAGAAAGTTATGTTTTGAAGATTTTTTTTTCCTACAGATTATACTGCAGCAAGTTTAGGTCCGTAAATGGCCGTGGTGCTAACTTTAGTAGCTTCATCCTGTTAGTCATTCTTATATTAATCTGCAGCAGTTACGTTGTACTCGTTAGGATATTTATATTTTGTGGGTATTTGTACTTCGCCACGTTTTCTGCTATTGTAAAGAATACACCTTTACTCTGTGGGACAAAGATTAATGAGCGCACTGCATGAGTAGTAAATAATATCTTTGACTGTGTTTAGTTTTATCTGCGGTTGACTTGCTAGTCAATTGTGCAGCGCTGCAGCATTCTTGTTTCAGCCATAGCAGCGAGCAGCTTAGTTTTTCAGAGAATGAGATGTTTTCTGTGAGTATGGGAGAAGGTATTTAAAATACTTTATTATGCAGATCAAACCTGACAACATTTTCTTGTTGCTGTTACTAATAGAGAAGAGGAATTTTGAAGGTATACTTGTTGTTTCTTTGTAATGAGAGAATTTTGTAACCTAATAATCTATGTTGTGCAGTCTTTTTGTCAACAATCAGAGTTACATTTCTCGGAAACGACATCCTTTAAAGTACAACCCACATCAATGATCCATTTTTCTCGTTTTGAATTTTTCAGCGTGTGGGCAGTGCACTTTACGCTACACGAAGCGACAGTTTGGTTCTGGCAAATTTGAAGTAGATTATTTCTACCCGCTGCATCTGCTGATTTGTATTTGTTTCCGAGAAAGTCAGTACCCCAGATACAAAAACACCATGATGAGCAAGAGGTAAGTCTATTTTAGTTCAGGGCAGATCTCACCTTGCATTGTTGCAGTGCTTAGACGGGATTGCAACGTGTCGTGCTAGCAAACAGATTAATTTTCAGTGAACAGTAGTGGTAATTTCGAACAGTTCTTTCCTTTAGAGTAGAGCAGCAATTTATTTTTGTGGACATTCGACGGCAAACTTTACCTTTCATATGACTTAAGATTCATAATGAGCTATAGTTTTCGTTACGTAGTTTTCATTGAGCACACTCGTCTTTTGGCACTTTATTAGATTCATTTTCTTAATTTCAAATTTTGCATTTTATGAAGTTTAAAAGTTTTTATTTCGCGTCATTGTTCAAATGCGCCACACGGCCAGCTAACAGTTTTGCTCAACAATTGAATACGTTATCTAAAGTAAATGATGTATGAGCAAGTTTCCGAAATCAATGTATTCCGTTTTCTCTTATACAGACAATATTTTAAAGAAATCTGACAAATTTTGATGATCAATAAATTTGACCTTGTATTAATACTATCGACATATAGACTCTTAGGAGTAACTATTTTGGGCCTAAAGCTCTGCTTCCATTATCAGTAAAGTCGCAGTCGCAATCGGCCCCGTGCGTAATCCCTGAAAGTGAAGATTGTAAAAAGAGTTGTACCACAAAAAAGTTTTTTCTCGGTTTTTGTGAAACTGGTGAACACGCGGCCTTCGTATTCAGTACGGCACGTACTTTGGCGTCCGAGTTGCGACGGCATCCCGAGCGAAGTTCGGCGATACACGAATTACGAGTGCCCTGCTACAGAACACGTACACGACTAGTATGACGGCGCCTCACCTCGTTTACATATTGGAACTCGGTTTTGTAATTCTAATCAGTTACGAGTCGTCTCCAAGTTTCGTGTCTCTATGTTTGCTCCCGTGTGGCGAGTTTCAGCGTACTCTGAGTAATGGCCGCAGTTTGTGTTAAAGCGAAATATATTGAGGTAACTGGTGTGCAGAATCCGTCATTTTCCAGGAGCTACGAACAGCCTGCTTTGAAACACACTCAGACGCGGAGTGGCGCTTTTGTTTTCGTAAGCCAGCCATACTACGTACCAAGTATCTGTCTCGCTCGAAACTACTAACATACAAGCGTCGCACGATTCGCGCAATAATTCGCACGTTTGTCACAGCAGATGAACAACTTTGAAAGTGTAATGACACATTCCGACGCAGAGAGATACAATTCTTTGAAGTCTGGGCCAAAGATAAAATTTAATCTAGAATAGTGTCTCTAACGTTCATATTGGATTCCGTTTTGTTTCACGCTCCAAGGAGGAGTTAAGATACACTCTCGATTGTTACCTTGTAGGGGAGAAAGATACACACAGTCAACAAAAATAACCTCGATGGCAACTAACATTGTGGCAGAAGGACTAATTCTACGTCTAAGGTGAGAACTCTTATTAAATCAACAATGACGTAGAATTAAAACTGTTATTAATCGGAAATATACATTTATTACAGGCAAATTTCACGCAACACTGAATCTGTCCGCATTCAAACCGGCCAATACAGTCCGTAAGAAAGCCTTTCAAAAGTTTTTAACTTAAAGTTCCATATCCATAATTTTTTTCTCTTTACAAAAATCAATAAATTTAATTTTTTTATTTATTTTGCCACAATAGTTTAACAGCACAAAAGAAAAGAATTGGGAAAAGCGACTTCCACCTGGAGAAGGTGATAGATGCATCACTGACTTAAGGACGGGCTACAGTTTTATGGGTATTTATTATAAAATACGTACAACGGCAAGGCCTTCCAGCTTCTTTCGCTTATGGAAAAGTTTGCCACAGTTGATTTGCTAAGAGACAACTGAGCCAGCCGAGAACTGAAGTGCACGTGCCGCGAAGAATTTAGGGTATTGGTGTGCCAGGAGATCGAGAAAGAGCCGATGATAGACGAAGGAAAGGAGAAAAGGAAAGGACGAGAAAGTACTGGAAAACTGATGGCAGGTGGGGTGAATAATGACGCTAAAATTGTCAAATGTGACCCTGGAGATAAATGTACAATTTAGGATAGTGAAAAAAAAGTCTATGTAACGTATTACTAAAACCCAGAAACGTCAACCCCTGTAATCTTAGGTTTTCTATCTCTCAGCTTCCAGGGGCAAGGAAAATTTGATTTTCAGTGTCATATATAATTATTCACTGAATAATATGCTGCCACAATCTACTAAGTATCTGCCCCTGGTAGCTGAGTGGTCAGCGCGACGCAATGTCATACCCAACGACCCGGGTTCGATTCCAGGCTGGGTCGGAGATTTTCCCCGCTCAGGGACTGGATGTCGTGTTGGCCTTATTTCATTTCATCCCCATCGACACGCAAGTCGCCGAGTTGGTGTCAACTCTAAAGACTTGCAACAGGTCAACGGTCTACCCGACAGGAGGCTCTAGCCACACGGCATTTCCACCTACTAAGTGAGAGGTATAACCTACGTTACAGGTTCAAGAGTGAAGACGTATTACAGTTACTAACTGTGGCTGTGTAATAAGACAGCATAGATCAACACGCAAATTACGCGAACTATACAGGGTCCTTCAAAAGTGATGGTCAATAATTCACAGCCCAAATTAGCAAAAAGCTCCAATGAACACGTGTCGACAAATCAACTGTTGCCGAGGTATCGCATTAATTCGTATGGGGAACCAACAGTAAACGCTCTTGGACACTGCGGTATTTACCGATGGTATCTCAAGGTTTGGGATCGACTATCTGTTTGTTTACGCATGCGCAACTACTTCCCTTTCCCACTCTCTGCACTGTGCCGTACCGACCTCACAATCAGCTACGAACGTGAAAGCACCATGGACAGGTTACGCCAATGGAGAGTACGCTGATATGCTTTTCATGTACGGCAGCGACATTGAGGCTGCACGATTGTACGAAGCAGCTTTTCCTCTCCGCAGGCAGCCCGGCCAGCGTACATTTAGCCGGTTACATCAGCGCCCGGAGTTTCGCACCATGTACGAGAAAGTCGACCCAGATCCGTAACACTCGATATTGACGAAAAGGTGTTGGGCACTGTACACGAACGTCCGAGTACTTCAACGAGGAGCATTGCTACCGAAGAGCGCGTCCTATGTCATAGCAGGGTGTGGCGCATTTTACATGGGCAAGTACTCTATCCATAATTATAGCAAGCGCAAGCCCTCAACAATGCAGCCTTCCCTTCTAGAGAAGTTCTGCCAATGGGTGCAACAACAGTGTGTTCTGAATCCTATGTTCGTTAGTAGCATTCTGTTCACGGATGAGGCTGGATTTACCTGTAACGATATTTTTAACTAACATGAACATTTGAATCTATGTTAATACTAATACAACATATCACATCAGCACCGTTATTCGTTGAACGTCTGGGCAGGACTGCTCGGAGACCGCATAATGGACTTCCTACCACAGAGACTAGCCTGACAGCAGTACATGCGGTTTCTCCGGCCAGTACAGATGTACGCCATGATGTCCCAGTGAACCAACATGTGCCGGCCGCTGTGGGCGAGCGGTTCTAGGAGCTTCAGTCTGGAACCGCGCGACCGCTACGGTCGCAAGTTCGAATCCTGCCTCGGGCATGGATGTGCGTGATGTCCTTAGGTTGGTTAGGTTTAAGTAGTTCTAAGTTCTAGGGGACTGATGACCTCAGATGTTAAGTCCATAGTACTCAGAACCATTTGAACCAACCAACCAACATGTGATTCATGCATGATGGCGCGCCAGCACATTTTCATTTAAGAGTGCGCCGGCTTCAAACTCGAACGTATGGTTAACAGGAGGACCTGTGTCATGGCCTCCAAGGTCTGCGGATTTAAACGCCATGGATTTCTATGTGTGGTGTCATATCTAAGGCCTGATCTACGCTACCGAGATCAACAATCTTGAGAAATTACGCTTTTGGGTTGAAGCAGCCTTCTATTATTTACAGAATTCCCAGGACTGGCTGAGAGGATTCGCTATTCATTTCAGAGACGAGTTCAGTGTTTCACTCTGACGCTTGGAAAACATTTCTAACACCTACTTTAATGTTTAGAGATGTTATGTGTTTCTAGATACTGATTAACTGTGAGAGAACGTGTTTTATCTCGACAACGGTAAACTTGTTTATCCATGTTTATTGGAGTCTTTTAGCTACTTTTGACCCATACTTTCCACGTGTGAACTATTGACCATCGATTCTGAAATTCCAAATATTCATCCATAATTTGAGGACGACGCTTCCAACGAACTTCACATAAAATTTCAATCATTTTCGATACTTTTCTCCTTACTGTCCCCACAAAATGAGAAAGAAGCAGACCGCTGATTTACGGTGGTCGCTGAGAGTGATGTTCATCATTCATGAGCAATGCCAGTCTAATATGTAGTCACGACACACAATGGCATGAAAGTTTTCACCGTTTGACAGTTCGAAAACACTAGCGCCCCAAGTGGTGAGAAAGCAGAGTCCTGATTATTATTATTATTATTATTATTATTAATTAACGAAATAGTTGTTTTTATGCGTTCCGTCGTTAGTAAATTACGAAGAGACATGAATTTTCGTAAAATACATGTAAAAACAGCCGAATCATACTGATTCATTGGCAAACAACTTACTCATGAAGAAATACTTTCCAATGTGTGTATATTTGCAGCTTATTCCGCTTAAAGCAACAGAACACACACACACACACACACACACACACACACACACACGCACACACGCACACACGCACACACGCACACACGCACACACGCACACACGCACACACAATCACGCCTGAAAATATATTTCTGTTGTCGTCGTCTTGTGATCATAGGCACTTTCCTTGACACTTAAAATTTATGGAGTCAAATGATTCTTTCATTCTTGCACTTCACTCGACTTCCTAATATACGCAAATTTTTGAAAACTAAATGCTTTTGCTTCAGAAGGGTGTGTTTTGAACGTTTTTGCCTTTGTGACAGATGTACAATGGCTAAATTTATTTCTCCTGTGTTCAGAAACAGTTCTATTGATTTTGTGGATTGAATAGCAGGTATTCGTGGTCTTGGATTAAGCTACAGTTGTGGTGGCTTATTTGTTACGTTAAATAATGTATACATTCCGTATAGGTTTCCTACGTTCCACATTCACTGCTTTGACTGAAAGAATAGCAAGCGTAACTCTGCTTTGTTCGGTAAATTTAAGTCGTCTTTCTGGAGGTCAGGTCTTCTGGTCTTTACTAGAAATTTTTTGTTATTAAGGGAAAACAGTCAATGGCTGTACGTTACAACACTGACGTAAATAAACTGTTTTGCCATATACCGTTTTGTAGCTCTTAGGGTCATTGGACACTAAATAATGACAAATGTGTCATTTTTTAGTTATTGTCGATTGTTATGGCACTACATACATTATGGAAATTATGTTGTGTTGTTGTTGTCTTCAGTCCTGAGACTGGTTTGATGCAGCTCTCCATGCTACCCTATCCTGTGCAAGCTGCTTCATCTCCCAGTTCCTACTGCAACCTACATCCTTCTAAATCTGCTGAGTGTATTCATCTCTTGGTCTCCCTCCCCCCACGCTTTCCTCCAATACTAAATTGGTGATCCCTTGGTGCCTCAGATCGAGTCCTACCAAACGATCCCTTCTTCTAGTGAAGTTCTGCCACAAACCCCTCTTCTCCCAAATTCTATTCAGTACCTCTTGATTATTTGCGTGATCTACCCATCCAATCCTCAGCTTTCTTCTGCAGCGCTGCATACACATTTTCTGAAAGATACTTGCTGACAAATCTGCACTCTATGTTAACAAATTTCTCTTCTTCAGAAACGATTTCCTTGTAATTGCCAGTAGACATTTTGTATCCTCCCTACTTCGACCAACGATCATCAATTATTTTGCTGTCCAAACAGCAAAACTCATCTAGTACTTTAAATGTCATTTCCTAATCAAATTCCCACAGTATCACTTGATTTAATTCGACTACTTTCCATCGTCCTCGTTTTGTTTTTGTTGATGTGCATCTTATATCCTATTAAGACTCTTCTTTCCGTTCACCTGCTCTTCCGAAATGTTTGGTGTCTGACGGAACTACAATGTCATCGGCAAACTTCAACGTTTTTATTTCTTCTCCCTGAATTTTAAACCCAATTCCAAATTTTTTTTATTTCATTTACTGCTTGCTCAATATACAGATAGCACAACAACAGGGAAAGGCTAGAACCCCGTGTCACTCCCTACTCAACCTCTGCTTCCCTTTCGTGCCCCCGAACTTTTATGACTGCCATCTAATTTCTGTAAAAAATTTAACTAGCCTTTCGCTCCTTGTCTTTTAACCCTGCCACCTTCAGAATTTGAAGGAGTATTCCAGTTGACATTGTCGAAAGCTTTCTCTACGTCTACAAATGCTGTGGGCAAGTACAGTAGGCTGGCTTCTCCGACCCCAGGTTCCCTATCTCAAGTTCTTCAGTGGAGCATTCCCTACGTTCTCTTACATTTTTGCACGTTCTTACGGAAACACCCTGTATGTGATGTTCTTGTCGACCGACACTCAGACTAGCGCACGCAATTTACGTCAAGTGCTGAATTAGGAAATAGGAAGGCAGTATTTAAGGTAACATTCATACTACGTTTGTGACAGAAGTGATGAGACAGGCAGAACTCAGGTATCTGGCAATGCTGTCTTGTTCTAATAGTTTAGATCGGCGGTTTCATCCCTTCCAGATGCTCAGTCCGAGTTTCAACTCCGTACAGCCACCAAGTTATTTTTGAGAGTGCCATCAGTGGAGTTGTGTGTTACGAAAATGGAACAGAGAAATTTACAGCAACGTTATACCATCAAGTTCTATGTTAAATCCGCGAGTGTGACCTTTGAAAAGTTGAAACAGGCTTATAGGCGACATTCCTCATCAAGACCACAAATCTTTTGTCGGCACAAATCATTTCTGGAATGCAGAGAACCCGCTGAAGGTGAATCTTGCTCAGGGAGGCTTTCGATCCAAAAACCGACACAAAACGACGAACGGATGCGGGCTCTTGGGAGACTGGACCGACTTTTAACAATAATGACGATGGGTGGACTGTCAAACACTTTCACCATACACCAATTTTTGACTGGAGTTTTGCACATGCGAAAGAATTGTGCCAAAATGGTGCCGAAAAACCTAACAACTGAGCAGAAGAACACTGGAACAAACATGTGCGTTGATCTCGTTGAGAGGTCTGCCAATGACTGAGAATGGTTTAGTCGTCTGATCACCGATGATTCCTAGACTTTTGAGTACGATTCTGAGAAAGTGACAAAGTGAAGAGTGGTACACTCAGCCAGCTCCTCGATAAAAAAGCTCAAATGAGCAAATCTGAGACCAAAGCAATGCAGATTTGCGTTTTCGACAGTAGAGGTATTGTGCTGCACAAAGAAATTCTTCGTCCAGAACAATGTCAAAAAATGGTTTTACAAAGATATCCCTGAAAAGCTAAGGAAAGAGTGAATCGAGTGAGGCAGTGGATTCTGCATCATGACAAAGCCCCATGACACAGGGCGACTTCCACACGGTATTTTTCACCTCAAATGGCATTCCTGACATCCCACATGCACCCTAATCACCTGATCGGAGTCCTTGTGACAATTCCCGAAACTGGAGAACGTCTTGCAAGGACGTCATTTTGGGACTCTGGAGGAGATTCAAAAGAATATGACTGGCGTTTTGAAAGGTGCTACCAGCTGAAGCCTTTCAGCGTTGGTACCAGCGCAGGTAGCAACGGTACCACCAGTGTATAGCTGCTGAAGGGAATTGCTTTGAAGGGGACAAAACTATTGTTTGAGAAAATGTAGGGATTGGTTTTTTATCTGCCATTTATTTTTTCACACACCTCGTATGGTATGTCTGAACCTACCTGAGTATATTATAACTGTAGGAGTTAAACGGAATAGTAAAAACACCGAAATACCACATTCCATAGTGGTTTTCTGCGTACAGACTGGACATATTTTTAAAAATTTCGGCACTCTTATACATCGACATTTAGAAAGATGTCATTATCGGTCGTCGATTTACCGAGAAAAAGTGTCGACATATCAACTGAAGGAATATCTACGTACCAGCCTATAAATATATCTGTTGTACATCGGGAAAGTACCGTCGGTTTTAGATCTGTATATTTATATGTAGATTTGTTATTAGATATTCTACACATCAAGTTATCAGCCTACTTATTCCCCTAGAGCAAAAATTGAAAGGAAAACGATGCACGTTCACGCTTGGTGATTACTTGACTGACAATGGTAAACGTATTTAAGTAGCACTAAAACGTGTCCATTGGGTCGGTCGTTCTGTTTCGTCACATATCGCTTGTGTCCAAACACTTTATGTCGCTTTGCTTGTTCTTTCATTTCTGCAAACGCCAGCGACCTAGCAATACTCAAAATTGCTTGGCGGAGTTAAATGTTGTAGTTTATGTTGGCATCGCCGAGCGCCGATTACGTCAGCATTTTCCTCTCAAGTCTGCGCCCACTGCAAACACCAACCTTGTCATTTAGATTTTTGTTCATTATTTTTATTCATTATTTTCAGCAAATGTTTTTGAAGAACGCCGATGTGGAGAAACAGCACTAGTTGCCTTAAATTTTTTTTTTTTTAACGGAACTGGTGTGCTATTTATTCACATCGGAAATCTTGTTATTCCATTCACACCGTCACCCCCATCTCCCTCCCAGTGCAATCGGAGTTTCTTTTGTGCCACATATAGTTGCTTCAAACAATCTAAGACAAAGAGTGGACGTGATGAAAACTCAGAAAGTAGTAAGACTCCTTCACACAGTGAAAGTAAAATTATAACCCTACCGCAATTTCAGAAGAACAGCTACTATTTACCGATAATTGTGAAAAAATATAACAGACCAAAAATATTGACACGCGATATTACCAATTCGATATTCATATATAGATGAAAAAGTATCGCCGATATAATGTAGGTTGACTCTTACGAAGAAGACAGCAACCAGCCACTATTAATACTGCTATTTAAGTAAATAGCGCCCTAACCGGTTTCGAACTGACAAGTTAATCATCAGACGGCTGTTCACAAGATTTACACCATGCACTTTAAAAATGGAAAATTGGCGATTATGTATTCTTCCACTGTAGCGAAGTATTCTTCCTGTGTTGGTGCCATTGAAAATTCCGCGCAATTTTGTTGCGAAGTTGCAGGGCTGTATTTTTCAAATATTGCAAAATATATGCAGCACTTAAATGATTTGCATATCACGATATTCTGCAAAGCGGACACACACACTTTTTGCACAATATGGTGATGCGCAAATCATGTAAGTGCTGCATAATCTTGCTTGATAAATACAAGCCTGCAACTTCGCAACAAAACTGCGCGGAATTTTCGATGGCACCAACACACCAAGAATATTTCGCTACAGCGGAAGAATAAATATCGAAAACCAACGATTATGTAAAGTGCATCTTTTAAACCTTGTGAACAGCCGTCTGATGATGAACTTGTCAGTTCGAAACTGGTTACGGCGCTATTTACTTAAATAGCACTATTAGTAGTGGCTCGTTGCTGTCTTCTTTGTGAGGATCAACCTACATTAATTGTCTCACCATGTCAGTTTGAGACAAAATAGCATCGCCGATATCTATACAAAGTTTCTGGTAAACGTGCCGATATATCGATATTTTATCAACAGACATAGTACAGATTAAAGTACGTAACTTAGCTGCGAAACAGTGTTTGCTGAGGTGTGGAACTGGCGTGGCCGTTTTGCCCTTACAGGGAACAGCGCCTTGTGAGCAGGCAGCCAGCTACGTCGTCTCATGCTGTGGGCAGCATACCTCGCCCCTGCCTCTTGCTCCGTTGGGTTTGTGTTGTCAGACTTCACGGAACGACTGACTGATGACGAAAGCCGGATCCCGACAACTGATTTCCGCTGCCGTGTTTACATGTTGCTATATAGGCCAAATATCGGTTAAACGACAGTTTAAGAATAGTGCGTGAAACAACTGCCTGATTTTGTGGTGCACGATGAAATGATATAATCCAGTCTATTGAGATTACGTTGTGGATGTCAAGGATGTAGGAGACGACCGTACAAGAAGAAATACTTGAACTTTTTGTTCAACGCAATGAAGGCTTTCCAAACTGGCTGCAGGAGAAAACCGTCGCTTGTAGAGCTGCGACCACACAGACTTTGCCACACACACGCAGGTACAGTCGCGTTACTTGCGTGACTGGCTGAGGCTGACGTACGAAGCAACCGCGCTAAGCACACTCCAACTGGCAGGGACCTATTGCCGACCCTACTAAGAATAAAACCTGCGCTCTATCAGTGATGGCATGCGCCGGTACGCCATATCAGTACCTCTGACGAAAAAAGCGCGTTAAAATTTCACAAACACCACTCAGAAGGTCGCAGTACCGGTATCTTCTTTTACAGATCTAGCACTGGATAAAGCGCCCTGTGAAAGAATTTGGTTGTGTGGGTGGTTGTTGGAGTTAAATGGGCCAGACTGTGAGGTCATCAGTCCCTTCATCCTACATGTACCGAACCATGAATAACCCTCAGCAGGAGGATACAAAAGATCCGTTATTGGAAGCCCGACTGCAGGCAAGATACAATGAGACGGACCATTCAAAGTTACAGGCATCCAGCAATTGGTGGCGTAGAGTCGACCGAAACTTCAGTTCCTGTTCCAAAATCGGCATCCTGGCAGCTAACTTTGCTAAAGGATCAGCATGTTCATTCCCCGAGATCCCACTATGTCCAATAAATACTGGCCGTCGAGCTTGATGGACGTCAGAAAGAAGATCCTGGATAGTCGTGGCTAATGGGTGACGAGGGTAGCACCGGTCTATAGCCTGAAGACTGCTCAGGGAGTCGTAGTATGTTAGAAGCATCTTGCCAATTCAGTAACGAGCATGGCTAAGGGGTTCGTTTGATGGCCAGCAATTCAGAAGTGAAGACACTGCGTCCATTCGCAGAGGGAGCGTAGTACACTGCAGACTGCATGGTGTATGCAAGATCGGTTCGTCAATCGACCATTGAGCTGTCAGTGTATGTACCACTTCTGAAACGTGAAGTGCATCGAGGACAATCAGGAACAGGCGGTGAAATACCATTAGGTCAACTAAATCTTTCGATCCAAAGGATAAATAGATAGACAGATCCCAGGTCGGGATACACGCAGTGGGGGCATACCCGATTGCTCACTGACAAGAGGCATAAGTAGTGTGAGGTAAAATATGTTTCTGCTCATTTACACGTAATGAATTACTTCCTGCTCAATCCAATACTCCTCCTGCTTCTCTCTCTCTCTCTCTCTCTCTCTCTCTCTCTCTCTCTCTCTATCTATCTATCTATCTATCTATCTATCTATCTATCTATCTATCTATCTATCTATCTATCTATCTATCTATCTATCTATATATATATATCCCCCTACCAAAATTTGTAATAGCAAGCAAGAAGCCAACAACCCGTCCCAGTACGTTAGAAAAAAAATAGGTCTAGCCTTTAAATGGGAGGGAACATCGATTGTTCACTAACAATTGAACAGCTAGAACCGCGTTTATATGACAAATGTGCGAGTACACGAGCAACTAGAAGCGCTATTTGAAGATCTGTTTAGGAGAAACAGAATTCGGAGCCGGATGTGAAAGAATAGGCCCATCTTGGGAACCACGTAAAAACTGTTGTGCTAACTCAAACTTGTATAATTTATCAGGTCAAGCTCGATCACCGAAGATAGCACTGGTAGCAAATTTCGCAACGGGTTTCTTCCGTGTGAAGATACTGCTGGAGAGTTATTTTACTTTGTTATGTAATAGTGTCGCAAGTCCAAAAGTAACCACAATCTCCCCAGCATGCCAGTTTAATTTGCGTGCAACTGACTCATTTGTGATAAGACAGTTAAGGGCCTTTCCACCTATTTATGCATAATACTATACACATGTGACGTAGAAAGTTTTTTCTCTTCGATTGAAAGCTATAGGAAAGGTGCAAGAAGTGGGAGAATGGGTTCCACATGAACTGAATGAAAGATAGCAAGCAAATCTAAAGACCGCTTGTGAAATGCTGCTCACCAGATAGAAAAGAAAGTTTTTCCCCATAGAATAGTGACAGGTGATTAAGAATTGACATTTTGTGAATTTTAAGCTTCGTAAATCATGGGTGAATCCAGGCAAACGATCGACAACTGCAAGACCAAATCGCTTTGGAAAGAAGACAATGCTCTGTTTGGTGGGATCAGAACTGTGTCGTCTATTATGGGCCGTTAAAACCTGGTGAAACCGTTAACACTGATCGCTACCAACAGCAAACGATCGATTTAAATCTAGCATTACGCGAGACACGACCGGAATATGGAAAAAAGGGCAGCACAAAGTCATCTTGTTACATGGTAACGTCCCATCATATACAGCAAAACGGGTCAGGGAAACGATCGAGGCATTTAGTTTTGACACTGGGAAAAACGCGTTACGAACGAAAACGCGTTACGAACGAAAACGCGTTACGAACGAAAACGCGTTACGAACGAAAACGCGTTACGAACGAAAACGCGTTACGAACGAAAACGCGTTACGAACGAAAACGCGTTACGAACGAAAACGCGTTACGAACGAAAACGCGTTACGAACGAAAACGCGTTACGAACGAAAACGCGTTACGAACGAAAACGCGTTACGAACGAAAACGCGTTACGAACGAAAACGCGTTACGAACGAAAACGCGTTACGAACGAAAACGCGTTACGAACGAAAACGCGTTACGAACGAAAACGCGTTACGAACGAAAACGCGTTACGAACGAAAACGCGTTACGAACGAAAACGCGTTACGAACGAAAACGCGTTACGAACGAAAACGCGTTACGAACGAAAACGCGTTACGAACGAAAACGCGTTACGAACGAAAACGCGTTACGAACGAAAACGCGTTACGAACGAAAACGCGTTACGAACGAAAACGCGTTACGAACGAAAACGCGTTACGAACGAAAACGCGTTACGAACGAAAACGCGTTACGAACGAAAACGCGTTACGAACGAAAACGCGTTACGAACGAAAACGCGTTACGAACGAAAACGCGTTACGAACGAAAACGCGTTACGAACGAAAACGCGTTACGAACGAAAACGCGTTACGAACGAAAACGCGTTACGAACGAAAACGCGTTACGAACGAAAACGCGTTACGAACGAAAACGCGTTACGAACGAAAACGCGTTACGAACGAAAACGCGTTACGAACGAAAACGCGTTACGAACGAAAACGCGTTACGAACGAAAACGCGTTACGAACGAAAACGCGTTACGAACGAAAACGCGTTACGAACGAAAACGCGTTCTGACTGGTACGCTTCTAAAGAAGATTTTTTTTTTGCGTGGTATTCATAGCTTTCCAGAGAGGTGGGAGAGATGTATAAATAGCAATGGACATTATTTTGAATAAAATACTGTTCACTAGTTTCAAACAACAGACACGTGATTAGTGCAATCAAATTCCAGTTTCATATTGCTAGACGTGGAAATGATCTAGTAGAAAATGGCGGAACGTCTGTAATGCTGCTGGCCGGTGATGGGGTTTTCCAGATGAAGATAGCAGGGCCAGAAGACTATCTGCAAGAAGACCTGCTGAGAACCGATGAATGATGCAGGAAGTGGCAGTTGACCCTGATTGTAAATCAGTGTAACAGACTGCGATCGACTAGGAGAATAAATCATCTACTGCACAATTATCCTATTGGTGATGAAGTTTTGGTGACATTAACTACTGTGAAACAACTAGGAGTCACCATCTGGAGGCGACAAATTGCATGATCACACAAAACTGTAGGAAATCAGATGCCAGGCTGAAATTCACTGGGAGAAAAACCAATTCATGTGCGAAAGAAGTTGCATACAAACACTTGATTCATGTTTGCTCAACAATCCGGGACCCACACCAGGTTAGATTAATAGAAGAGATGTGTAAGAGCCAACGAACAGCGACACGTTTCGTGACGGGATCGTTTAACTGGCGCTAGAGTGTTACGCAGATCCTCAACATACTGCGGCGGCAGACACTACAAGAGAGGTATTGCACATCACAGAGGTTTACTACTTTGTCAGAGATTACGTTCCAAGAAGAATCAGGGGACACATTATGACGGCGCGGTCAAAAGCAATGCCTCCGAATTTTCTGTTCTCAGTACTGGTTCAGCTACTTTTATTACATGTGATGCACTTTACTCGTTGGGCTTCCCCGCTGCGCTGCGCTGACGCAAGATGGAACCGTATGCCGCTAGAGGGCTCCGAATTGCTGGGCGTAGCGTGGCGGTCTGTAACATATATACGTGGCGTATGAGGAACAGCGTACTATAATCGAGCTTAGAATTCGTTCACACATGGAGCACCTCTTCCTTCAGCATAACAATGATAGACCACAGGCGAGCGCTGCGACGTCTGCAACAATGCAACGCCTGGGCTTCGCTGCCAGCGATCATCCTTCATCCCTCATACAACACCGACTTGGCCCCAACCGATTTCCACAGGTCTCCAAAACATAAATAATACCTTCGACGACTTCACTTTGATAGTGAACGAGCAGTGCAAGCAGAGGTGAGGCTGTGGCTCCGTCAATGAAGTCACACATTTTACAGTGATGGTTTCAACAAAATAGTGTCTCATTGGGAGAAGCTTTCGTCGCCAGGGTGACTATTTAGAGAAATAAATACGTAGGCATGTAGAATAAAGATTTAGAATTTTAACATCTTTGTTTTACATAAAATGCTTTAAGAGTCATTAATTAAAACTTCCGGGCTGAATTGCCGTGGTCCATGTATAAAACTGCTTCTGCCTGACGTTTCGTTGCCTACTGCGGGCTACATCTTACGAGGTGAGTCGGCGACTGGCTGCTAGGCGCTGGAGGTCCCGCTTATATAGAGCGCTTAGATGGCGCCAACACTCATCACATGCTTTCAACTTTAAAACTATCTCTGGCTAGTGCCGTCTCTCTCGATTACAGGTAATCTATAGTCACTTCGTTGGTACAGAGTTGACCGCCATATCTTGTCTATCTTTAATCCTTTTTTATTAAAATTATTTTTCTCTATACATGCGGGTATAACAATGTGAAAGCTTACATGTTATGATAAGCTTTAAGAGTTTTCACGTAAAATATTAGGAGCCATTACTTTTCACTATGCCTTCGTTCTTCCTCCCACATACGTCTCGAGAAATGATTACAAAGAGATTTGAAAAATCAGAGCGATACTGCTGACAGTCATCCTTCCTACCGCCATTGAACAGGGCGAGTGAGGGGAGTGGAATCCGACACCGGTACCAGAAGTGCCCTCCGCCACACACCGTAAGGTACCTTGCGGAGTAGTTATGTAGATGCTCGGACCGACAGCTGATTAAACGCTAAATGAAAGCTCGAGGGGGAACGTGGGAAGATGAGTTGAGAGAGACCACTATTGACACTCTGGAATAACAGGCTGCAACTCCGAAGAGGCCCGCCGCTGTGGCCGAGCGGTTCTAGGCGCTTCAGTCCGGAACCGCGCTGTTGCTACGGTCGCAGATTCGAATCTTGACACGGGCCTGGATGTGTGTGATGTCCTTAGTTTAGTTAGGTTTAATTAGTTCTAACTCTAGGGGAGCGATGACCTCAGATGTTAAGTCCCATAGTGCTCAGAGCCATTTGAACCATTAACTCCGAAGCAATGTGGGTTTCACGAATATGTGGTGGGACAGCATCGTCTAATTACAAGCTGCGTTCGGGGAGCACTTTACGGGTATAGGCAGAGCACGTCCTAACCGCTGCACTGGTAACTGCTGGAGTACCCCCATTGTCGGGAAGCGCGTACCGCAACCCGGTGGCCAGGCTGCGGTGAATGGAGCGCCCTAGTGGGGCAGATAGCGCCCGCACTATGGTAGCCCACCCACACGCCCACCTTCCCACGCACGTAGACGCTCGCGCATAGCAGCAGCTGCCGCCGCCCGGGCTATCAGGAGTGCGGAATGCGTGGGCGTCGCCCGCGGTTCCTATCTAATCTGCGGCCAGAGGGGGGCGTGGTCTGGCACGGCGTGGGCCCGGGATAAGAGCTCCGGGCTCTGCCCGCTGACCGACTTCTGCCTTTAAATGCCGACGCTTTAGGTGATGCTCTACCCTGGCAGTCATGAACATGAATCGAACCTAGAAGTATGCAGCAACCACACACACTTTACATTTTACTTCTACTGCCCTTACCGGAGGTTCACATCCCGGTCAACGAAACTAAACTCCTCCCGAACAGACCGTGAAGGCCCAACGGTACCGACCGGCCGCCGTGTCATCCTCATCCCAAAGGCGTTACTCCATGTGGATATAGAGGGGCATGTGGTGAGCACACCGCTACATTCCGTTCAACATGTATGACAAAATACGCCCGGTATCAGAGCTCTGTAGGTCCATCTTTTCAGGCATGGTTGCACGACCTCGGCTATTCAGTAAAGTGTCGAATGAAAAACCTTTAAGCTGTCTAAATTCCCAAATGGTATTTTACTGGGCTAACAGTTTCGGAGATATACTACGACATCTTCACGCCTCCTGAGGGACGTGTAGAAGGGCTCCAACAGCGGTTCCGCTCAAAACGGTGGGAGGGGGGGGGGGGGGGAAGCATACAAAGAGTGATATCTGCAGATCGCTTGATACAGCGATCACTTCAACCATCATTTGCCGACCGGAACGCAGCTTAGAATTTTGCCACACGTCGGTAAGCGGCCCTGAAGATCGTGTAATATATCGCCGGGACTGGTAGGCCAATTAAACAGCAGTTTCGAAAATTAGAGGGCTTAAAGGTGTTTTAAGAGTCGACGGACATGAAAGGGAAGCAGTGGTTGGCAAGTGAGTGAGACAGGGTTGTAGCCTCTCCCCGATGTTATTCAATCTGTATATTGAGCTAGCAGTAAAGGAAACAAAAGAAAAATTCGGATTAGGTATTAAAATCCATTGAGAAGAAATAAAAACGTTGAGGTTAGCCGATGACATTGCAATTCTGTCAGAGACAGCAAAGGACCTGGAAGAGCAGTTCAATGGAATGGACAGTGTCTTGAAAGCAGGATATAAGAAGAACATCAACAAAAGGAAAATGGGGATAATGGAATGTAGTCGAATTAAGTCGGGTGATGCTGAGGGAATTAGATTAGGAAATGAGACACTTAAAGTAGTAAAGGAGTTTTGCTATTTGGGGAGCAAAATAACTGATGATGGTCGAAGTAGAGAGGATATAAAATGTAGACTGGCAGTGGCAAGGAAAGCGTTTCTGAAGAAGAGAAATTTGTTAACATCGAGTATAGATTTAAATATCAGGAAGTCGTTTCTGAAATTATTTGTATGGAGTGTGGCCATGTATGGAAGTGAAACTTGGACGATAAATAGTTTGGACAAGAAGAGAATAGAAGCTTTCGAAATGTGGTGCTACAGAAGAATCCTGAAGACTAGATGGGTAGATCACATAGCTAATAAGGTATTGAATAGGATTGGGGAGAAGTTTGCGGCACAACTTGACTAGAAGGGATCGGTTCGTAGGACATGTTCTGAGGCATCAAGGGATCACCAATTTAGTATTGGAGGGCAGCTTGGAGGGTAAAAATCGTAGAGGGAGACCAAGAGATTAAAACACTAAACAGATTCAGAAGGATGTAGGCTGCAGTAGGTACTGGGAGATGAAGCTTGCACAGGAAGAGTAGCATCGAGAGCTGCATCAAACCAGTCTCAGGACTGAAGACCACAACAAGAACAACAACAACAAGAACAACAACAACAACAACAACAACAAAGGTGTTTGATTTCAGATTCGGGATCAGTGTCTTCAATAGGCTCTCTACGCTTCAATGTCGTTAAAGCGAGGCTCCAAATGAGAAAATACGTATCGGAACGTTGCCCTTCGGAGTTATCTGAATTACTGAACGACTAAAACAAGCACCCGATTTCAGTTGCAGGTGCCGCCTATCTGACGGTTCCAGGGATTGAACAAGTCACCTTCGCCACAGTCATTGATCGACGCAACACTCATAATTTTCACATCAACTGCCGTGTCAAGATTGTTTCACATATTCCTACGATCAGTATCTTCGTGATTCCTGTTGTGCTCCATAGCCTAAACATCATACTTGTGACAAATGTAGATACGACAATACATGGTGTTTGAAAATTCCAGTTAAAGTTCCAGGACTTGTGGAGGTGAGTGGGTAAGTAGTGTTTTGTATTGTAGCCCATGTCCGGACACGTGCTACGATCATTTGGAAACATGTTGGTAACGCGACCACTTTTGCAAGCAATTGATTAGGCGTGACGCAGTGCTCTCACTTCTTTTACACTTACACTTATTAGGAGCCAGAGAAATTGCTCGTGTACTCGTTGACGGGTTCTCCTCAATGTGATGCAGTACAGCCTCCTGCAGCTCGGGTGTGCGGCGTCTCCTCAGAACACCACGGTCTCGCCTGCTGACGGTGAAGGCACCCTTTCTCGAAGTAGTTGCGTAACGGTGGCGAAAAGGGTATGCGATGCACTCAGACGTCGTAGAGAACGGTCTTCCATAAAAGCAAAAATACTACGATCAGCTCTTCCATTACCTTGAGCTTCGGTATTCAGATGGATCATGTCTGTGCATTCTCCAAACGTGTACTCAATCACGTTGGCCAATCACACACTGACACGCGAATGTGGCTCGAACCAGGTCAGGTAGGTACGACACGCCAAATGATATCAGCCGATGTGAGGTATCCACCCCCTACGGTGACTACCGTATTGCATACCTACCAGGCGAACATATTTCCTAACAGCTGCAGCACGGAAACTGTACCTTTGGCTCCCATTCAAAATAAGATATGTTCATTCCCTTCTACAAGACCGATAAGTTTGTATGTACCTGTACAAATAAAAAGATTATACTGACCTGACTGAAAATTGTGTATCTGTTTTCATTTCTGATCTCCCTACAAAAATTCTCCTTTTTCAGGATGACGATTATGAAAATAATAAATTAATCATTCAATAATGACAGTTTGCATAGCCACAATAATTATATGAGAAGAGGAAAAGAACTAAAGGTAGGGATATTCGACCCCCGGCCTTAGCATTTCTGGACCACCCGCTTAACACGGTCGGCTGCGGCATTTTTGATTAGAGCGACACTACAAAATATATAAACACGCGTAAAAATTTTCAAACTTTATTTTCTCGAAAACGTTTGAGAGTTGCGTCTTTCTGTTTATACACTTTGGTGTCCAAACGTACCAGGTGTACCGGTATGAAATGAGCGTTAAGTTACAAATTTGTCGATAGTGAATATTTGTTGTTAACGAGCCTTAATTTCTTCTGGTTTGTGTTACATCTGTCAAAGATATTTAGTATACATCAAGTCATGGAACAAACATATGTTTTCATCGTGTTAATGTCGAATTTTGTACCAGAAAGTGATGATTTGCGGAAAGCATAATTTTTTGTTTTCATGTGAAAAAAAAGTGCTACAGAGTCGCATCGAATGCTTGTCGAGGCATATGGTGATCGTGCTCTATCAGAAGCAACATGCACAAGATGGTTTCAGCGGTTCAGAAATAATGATTTTGAAGTAAGAAATGAACGCAGAGGACCATCAAAAAAAGTTTGAAGATGCCGAAATGCAAGCAATATTGGATGAAAATGATACTTTGAGTCAGAAGCAAATGGCAGCAATGCTGAATGTTGCGCAACAAACTATTTATGACCGTTTTAAAACTATGAGAAAGAGCCAAAAGTGTGAAATATGAGTGCCACATGAATTGAATGAAAGACAGATGGAAAACCGAAAGACCATTTGTCAAATTTTGCTTCAAAGACATGAAAGAAAATCAATTTTGCATCGAATTGTTACTGGCGATGAAAAATGGATTTATTTTAAGAATCCTAAACGGGAAAAATCATGGGTTAATCCAGTACAACCAGCAACATCGACTGCAAAACCAGATCGATTCGGCAAGAATACAACGCTTTGTGTTTGATGGGATCAGAAAGGTGTGGTGTGTCATGCGCTTCTACAACCCGGTGAAACTGAATACTAATCGCTACAGACTACAAATGATGAATTTGAACTATGCACTGATCGAGAAAGACCAGAATTGGCAGAAGACATGGCAAAGTTTTTTTTTTTTTTTTTTTTTTACACGACAATACACCTGCACACAAAGCAAAACTGGTTCAGGATACAATCAAAACACTTGGCTGGGAGCTGCTACCCCACCCGCCGTATTCACCAGACTTGGCCCCTTCCGACTACCATTTGTTTTTATCAATGGGACACGCATTGGCTGAGGAACACTTCGATTCCTACGAAGAAGTCGAAAAATTGGGTGTCTGGTTTGCTTCAAAAGACGAACATTTGTATTGGCGTGGCGTCCACAAATGGCCAGAAAGGTGGTCAAAATGTATAGAAAGCAATAGTCAGTACTTTGAATGAAATGTTTTTGATTTTAAATTCAAAATTAGTGTTTCATTTTCACAAAAAAAAACCTCATTACATACCGGTAGACCTGGTAAAGTAACAAACGGAAATTTTGCAAGGTTGCGTTTATTTGCCACAAAACAGTATAATCAGACGATAGTAAAGTAGAAAGAACGTAAATAATACAGAACGTAATCAACTGCAACAAGCATAACGCCAGACAAAAATCTTAGTTTTTTCCAGCTTAACGGATTTGCACGAAGATTCTGACAACTGGTTAATGTGTTCAGTATGGGGTGTGACCATCTCTGGCACCAATACAGGCTTGACAACGACGGGACATGGTGTGAATGACAGACCCTATCAGTCCTGCCTTCAGCAATAACGCCCACTCTTCATGCAAACCTGCTAACAAGTCTTGGAGAGTGTTTGGTGGATGTTGACGTGATGCATCCCGTCTCCCTAGTGTATCCCACACACGCTGTATGGGTTTCACATCAGGAGAGGGAGCAGGCCACGCCATTCGTACAGAATCTTCAGTTTCCAAAGGAACGTCAACCACCCGTGCTCTATGGGGTCGTGCATTATAGTCCAATACAAAGTCTCGGCCCACAGCACCTCGGAACAACCGCGCACGAGATCATATCTCCTCACGGTACCAGACAGCAGTTAAATGTTGCCGATTCACCCGTAGAATTTCATGAAGAGGTGTTCAATTGGTCAACATAATCCCTGTCGACACCATCAGTGAGCCGCCTCGATGTCTCTTTCCACAATGTTTGGGTCCCTAAATGGTGTTCCACGTGTCCTCCAGATGCGAATCCGTCAAGAGTCATTCTCCAGACCAAATCGGGACTGGTCTGTGAAAAGAACATTTGCATGTTGACGGGTCCACTCTAGACGCTGCCTTCTGCGAAGACACGCCAGAAGCAAACAAACAGCAGGTCTCCACCAATAAAGGACCCTCAGCTGAAGCCTTCGGGACTACGTTTGTCTCGCTGCAGCATCTCCAGGGGATGCTGCGAGGTCAGATACCAGTTGCAGCGCAGAACTAAGGCGTGCCCTTACACACAAAGGTCCTCTCATATCACACGTGGTCGGCCCTGCCCCGGTCTTCGGGATACAGTTTAGTTCTCTATTCAGACTGTTACCACATCCTCGAGAACAACTGAACGATTCGGTGCGCCATCGGACCACATCAGTTTGCGAGTGTCCTGCTGCCATTCTTTCTGTAGCAAAGAGTCTGTGGGTCTCTTTATTGTGCCATGTGCAGCGTCTGTGACTGTACAAAACAATTGTGGATTTCTACTACCTAGCAACCACTATCTCGTTCGATAGGTGCCCTGACGACGTTGCTGGAGTGGTTGGCCGTTGAACGGAATGCCACCTTCTGTGCGCAACATTATACTAACGACGTGTGTTGGCAGTTTGTATGATTATATCCTGATTTTGACACAGGATGAGGAAATAGTTTATTGCTTTAATTTTGGACACCAGTGTATGCTGTAGTCTTAGTCGTGTCCTACACATTCAGTCAATATGAATCAAACCGGTGACGGGAAGTCGGTACGGTTTCCTTGTCAGCACAGCTACGATGTGCTGGTCTCCAGCTTCATTCTGTGAAACCGTACGAGAGGTGCATATCTGCCACATCTTCATTAGTAAACCTAGCCATAGTACTGCTGTGTACCACTGTTTATGTACAGCTAAGACCGCCGGGAAGAACGAACCCGCGACAGACCCCAAAAGTACTGAAAGCACGCTTCGGTGAAGTCGGCATCACTGTTCTCAACAGCAGGTATCTTGAGTTAATACGACAGTCTACATATGCACCGTTGAGAGTATATTTCCAGCGGAATACACAAATGGGTCTAACGAACAATGCAATAATTACTAGTGTCCGGATTTTAGTTACCTAAAACACAGTGAAATATTCAAGCATTTATGACCTTAAAGTTACACAAATATGACAAAAAATAAAGTATGACTTAATAGAAGTTTATTTAAAGCATTCTTGTTTATTTAATTTTTATTCACCATAAAGTAATACAAAATTCACTTCTCAAAATATTGTAAGTATGTAAGTACAGTTCTTTCTTTCTGTAGAGTTTGTGGCTAATTTGCACCTATTTTTTGAATGTCTGAATGTTTTATTTTCTAAACACAAAGTACAGTGAAAACATCATCTATCGAAACAGTAAAACGATGTTTTCATTGCTACATAGTATTTAAAGCGATTCACATTAATACCGTATGTCTATCTTCAGTATCTGCAAAGTTGCACTGTATCACAAGGTGCATTTTCAGGTTTTCCATTGTCAAAGATCTACGGTTGTCGCTGAGGATAATTTTGTACCTGGAAAAGCTCCTCTCCACTTCACAAGACGTTACTGGAGCGTATTTGAAGGCAGCCAGGTCACTGGAGTTTAGCTTTGCTTCAGTATCTTCAAATGTTGCGGCATTCTCTGAAAGACTGTCACTAATTTTGCACAGTGTAGAATATCCAGGATTCCGTTGGAGAACACTTTACAATTTGGTTTTCACTTTGTCAGCCACATGACCACGAGCTCGACCCAACTCACTCTGCACATGTTGCACAATACTCAGGGCCTCACATAGCTGAGTGCTAACGCCTTCCAGTCGTTTGATGGCTTTTGATATCACTGAAAAATTGGCGTTGATGTATGCCAAGTTTCGAGACAATGTATCTGTACAAACTTCTTTCACTATTTTGATAGCACTTGATTCATCGCTATCAAGCTCACAGAAGATTGTCTTTATTTGAGTGTAGTTGATGCAGTAATACTCAGCAGCATTAAGCCAAGAACCCCATCGTGTAAGAACAAGTTTAGGTGGGAGGGGCATTGAAGGTCCTTGTTCCTTTAATTTCTGCACCCGTAGCGGAGCCTTCACACACATTTTCTTGCCACAGAAAATTAATTTGTCCACGTCAGGGTAATTAACAAGGCAAAGGCTGTATTCAAACTGGTTACTGGGGACAACTGTGCGACTGCGGTGATTACTACGGCAGAAGCCGCCTTTGTTGGATTTGAGAGCATATTGTCGACGCTGCGCAAGAATGTCTTTATGTTCGCGAAAAGACTGATGTAGTACACCGATTTTCTGCTACAGTCCTGAGAAATAAAGCTGTGTACTACTTTATCTGTTTATCTTTCATGATAGCACGTTAAATATTGTCTCGTGAGCAACATATCCATTTTATTATTCGTGTTAAGATACGAGAAAAACGGTATATGCATTTCTGGCAAAAGTTGACGGAAATATGACCTATTATATTAAAAGTTAGCCGCAATATGACCTATTATATTAAAAGTTAGCCGCAATATGACCTATTATATTAAAAGTTAGCCGCAATATGACCTATTATATTAAAAGTTAGCCGCAATATGACCTATTATATTAAAAGTTAGCCGCAATATGACCTATTATATTAAAAGTTAGCCGCAATATGACCTATTATATTAAAAGTTAGCCGCAATATGACCTATTATATTAAAAGTTAGCCGCAATATGACCTATTATATTAAAAGTTAGCCGCAATATGACCTATTATATTAAAAGTTAGCCGCAATATGACCTATTATATTAAAAGTTAGCCGCAATATGACCTATTATATTAAAAGTTAGCCGCAATATGACCTATTATATTAAAAGTTAGCCGCAATATGACCTATTATATTAAAATTTAGCCGCAATATGACCTATTACTAAAATTTGTTGAAGTATGACTTTATATGCACAATCAAAATACTTTTTTCGACACTAAAATGCCTAGATTTGTGTATAAATTGTTCTAAAATTCACCCTACAGTTCAGAAAAAAAAATGACTTGTCATTCAAATCCGGGCCCTAATAATTACGCAACGAGGCACATGAAACAATGGAACTTTACAGCAAAGTCCTCACAAAATACCTCTGTACTGCTGCCGAAATTTTGTCGGTGCAACTCTGATTCATAGCGTAAATACAACTCCACGCCTGTATTTGGCTGCTTATTGCCAAAGGCCCGTTCGCTGGAGAAAGCCTAGAGAATTTTCCTCCTGGTTGTCCTTTTCGTCAGGATTTAACGTGACGTCGACGGCTGCGTCGTTAATAGCGACTAGGCGCCAAGTTCATCTCCTCTAGGCATTGTGCGTGGGGCGCCACTTTCCCCTCCAACTTTGACTAACTCATTAATAATTAAATCCCACGCTAATTACCATCAAACACGGAGGCTAATCAAAACTTCTGACGTCCCCGCAAAGGCAAGCCCAGCTCAGTTTTAGAAATTAGACGCAGTAAAGCAACACATCGAAATCTTGGGCGGCGTAAAAACAGACAGCGTTAGAGAAACTTTGATCCGCCCACACGATACCTGTCTGCCTGTGCGTCGACAAGTAGACACTAGGTACGCCGTTCTAAAATGTGGCCACCTTCTCACGACATTCCTGGCGATAAAAGGTTGCGCAAAAAAGTTAACCAAACAAAACAAGGGCAGCGCGAACGGTCACATATACTACTGGCCATTAAAATAGCTACAACATGAAGATGACGTGCTACAGACGCGAAATTTAACCGACAGGAAGAAGATGCTGTTATATGCAAATCATTAGCTTTTCATAGCATTCACACAAGGTTGGAGCCGATGGCGACACCTACAACGTGCTGACGTGAGGAAAGTTCCCAACCGATTTCTCATAGACAAACAGCAGTTGACCGGCGTTCCTTGGTGAAACGTTGTGATGCCTCGTGTAAGGAGGAGAAATGCGTACCATCACGTTTCCGACTTTGATAAAGGTCGGATCGTAGCCTATCGCAATTGCGGCTTATCGTATCACGACATTGCTGCTCGGGTTGGTCGAGATCCAATGACTGTTAGCAGAATATGGAATCGGTGGGTTCAGGAGGGTAATACGGAACGCCGTGCTGGATCCAACGGCCTCGTATCACTAGCAGTCGAGATGACAGGCATCTTATCCGCATGGCTGTAACTGATCATGCAGCCACGTCTCGAACCCTGAGTCAACAGATGGGGACATTTGCAAGACAAAAACCACCTGCACAAACAGTTCGATGACGTTTGCAGCAGCATGGACTATCAGCTCTGAGGCCATGGCTGCAGTTACCCTTGACACTGCATCACAGACAGGAGCGCCTGCGATGGTGTACTCAACGACGAACCTGGGTCCACGTCATTTTTTCCGATGAATCCAGGTTCTGTTTAAGCATCATGATGGTCGCATCCGTGTTTGGCGACATCGCGGTGAACGCACACTGGAAGCGTGTATTCGTCATCACCATACTGGCATATCACCCGGCGTGATGGTATGGGGTGCCATGGGTTACACCCCGTGGCTCTACCCTTCATTCGATCCCTGCGTAACCCTACATTTCAGTAGGATAATGCACGACCGCATGTTGCAGGTCCTGTACGGGCCTTTCTGGATACTGAAAATGTTCGACTGCTGTCCTGGCCAGCACATTATTCAGATCTCTCACCAATTGAAAACGTCTTGTCAATTGAGGTCGAGCAACTGGCTCCTCATAATACGCCAGTCGCTACTCTTTATGAACTGTGGTATCGTGTTGAAGCTGCATGGGCAGCTGTACCTGTACAAGCCCTTATTACGGCCAGAGGTGGTTGTTCTGGGTACTGATTTCTCAGGATCTGTGCAACCATACTGCGTGAAAATGTAATCACACGTCAGTTCTAGTGTAATATATTTGTCCAATGAATACCCGTTTATCATCTGCATTTCTTCTTGGTGTAGCAATTTTAATGGCCAGTAGTGTATTTTGTTTGACTCAACGCGAGAGGGCGACGGTGCCGCCGAAAATCTGAGGTTGCAGGTGCTTAGGTAATGTAAGTCAACTGCTCCGCGAAATACTACTTCCGAAGCTTCCGAAGACAGTTATTTAGCGAGGAATGTAAAATGCCCGGCAGCCCTCTACGTATTATTCCAGTAGAGACCGCGAACTTAAATACGACTAACTACAGCGCATATACAGATTTAAGCAATCATTGTTCGCACGTTCCACACTTTAAAGGCAGTAAAGAAGGTGTGAAATGTACGCTTTGCTATGCACTTTATACTGGTTTGCAGAGTATAGCTGTAGAGAGAGAAGATAATTTTTGTGAAACAGCGTAGTATTGTCCTATTTTGTATCCACAAGAAGCTCAATGCAATATAAAACCACATCCATATAGAGTGATACGAAATGTTGCGAACACCATTTAAAAACAAAAGTGCAAACATATGTTAGATTATAAGGGATCCTCTCGCAATATTGAGACGACGTAGCAGCAACAACGACGACAATATATAGGAATGCTGCAACTTAAATAGTGGCAACTATTTACTCACAACCGATAGAAAAAGAGTTTGCACCTGTTACTGTCCTTCATAGTAGTCACCAGTGATGTGTAGAACCCGTTGGCAGCGCTGTGGAAGGCGAAGTATACCGTTGTCAGACCCTGTTCTGTTGATGGTGCGAATGGAGCGGTCTACTGCCCGTCGAATCTATGGGACAGTTCTGAAGCTAATGCCAGCGTCAGTGCATAGTATTACTTTTCGTTTTTGAAGCATCACCTACTACTAGCTTTGCAATAGAAGCGGCAACACTTTCTGCGCAACCTACCCATCATTTTTAACGACAATGCGCAGGCGCATACAGCGCCAGCTGTGGCTGCTCTGTTCGGTCGATGGGACTTCGAAGTACTGTACCGTCCACCATACTCCCCGGTCTTAAGTCCTTGTGATTGATTTGAATCCAAAGATGAGGGAACCACTTCGTGGCATTCGCTTCAGAACTGTTCCAGAGATTCGAGAGGCAGTAGAGCGCTCCATTCGCGCCATCAACAGAACAGGCTCTGCTAGCGGTATACTACGCCTTCCACATCGCCGGCAACGGGTTCTACACAGCGCTGGTGACTACTTTCAAGGACAGTAAGAGGTGCAAACATGTAACACTTTTATATCGGTCGTGAATAAATAGTTGCCACTAAGTGTTCCATACCTCGTAGATAAATGGATGGATGGCGTCTTACCAATTGTAGTCCATCTGACAATGTCCAGTAAAACTAAGCAGGTTACTTTCCTCAAATAGAGAGCAGTAGGCCTACTCTACACCCAGAATTTTGAAAGTAGGCAACAGGCAGAGAGATGGCGAAAGAGGTTAAAGTCCTGTGTAAAGAAACGTCAGTAAACATCGTCCCTAAATTGATTGTTAAGGGCCTAAAGGCTTCGTTGGCAAACGCAGAATGTACTTGTGCTGATAACTTAAAAGAAGAAGTAGCAGGTTCCTGAGAACTCAGGTTACTTGCTTAAAGAATTATTTTATCAATACCATGTCAGAACAAGTGGTGGTGGTGTTGTGGTCTTCAGTCCCGATACTGGTTTGATGCAGCTCTCCATGCTACTCTATCCTGTGCGAGCTTCTTCATCTCCCAGTACCTACTGCAACCTACATCCTTCTGAATCTGCTTAGTGTATTCATCTCTTTGTCTCCCCCCTACGATTTTTACCGTCCACGCTGCCCTCCAATACTAAATTGGTGATCCCTTGATGCCTCAGAACATGTCCTACCAACCGATCCCTTCTTCTGGTCAAGTTGTGCCACAAACTTCTCTTCTCCCCAATCCTATTCAATACTTGCTCATTAGTTATGTGCTCTACCCATCTAATCTTCAGCATTCTTCTGTAGCACCACATTTCGAAAGCTTCTATTCTCTTCCTGTCCAAACTATTAACCGTCAATGTTTCACTTCCATACATGGCTACACTCCATACAAATACTTTCAGAAATGACTTCCTGACACTTAAACCTATACTCGATGTTAACAAATTTCTCTTCTTCAGAAACGCTTTCCTTGCCATTGCCAGGCTACATTTTATATCCTCTCTACTTCGACCATCATCAGTTATTTTGCTCCCCAAATAGCAGAACTCCTTTACTACTTTAAGTGTCTCATTTCCTAATCTAATACCCTCAACATCACCCGACTTAATTAGACTACATTCCATTATCCTCGTTTTGCTTTTGTTGATGTTAATCTTATATCCTCCCTTCAAGACACCATCCATTCCGTTCGACTGCTCTTCCAAGTCCTTTGCTGTCTCTGACAGAATTACAATGTCATCGGCGAACCTCAAAGTTTTTATTTCTTCTCCATGGATTTTAATACCTACTCCGAATTTTTCTTTTGTTTCCTTTACTGCTTGCTCAATATACAGATTGAGTAACATCGGGGAGAGGCTACAACCCTGTCTTACTCCCTTCCCAACCACTACTTCCCTTTCATGCCCCTCAACTCATATAACTGCAATCTGGTTTCTGTACAAATTGTAAATAGCCTTTCGCTCCCTGTATTTTACCCCTGCCACCTTTAGAATTTGAAAGAGAGTATTCCAGTCAACATTGTCAAAAGCTTTCTGTAAGTCTACAAATGCTAGAAATGTAGGTTTGCCTTTCCTTAATCTTTCTTCTAAGATAAGTCGTAAAGTCAGTATTGCCTCACGTGTTCCAGTATTTCTACGGAAGCCAAACTGGTCTTCCCCGAGGTCGGCTTCTACTAGTTTTTCCATTCGTCTGTAAAGAATTCGTGTTAGTATTTTGCAGCTGTGGCTTATTAAACTGATTGTTCGGTAATTTTCACATCTGTCAACGCCTGCTTTCTTTGGGATTGGAATTATTATATTCTTCTTGAAGTCTGAGGGTATTTCGCCTGTTTCATACATCTTGCTCACCAGATGGTAGAGTTTTGTCAGGACTGGCTCTCCCAAGGCAGTTAGTAGTTCCAATGGAATGTTGTCTACTCCGGGGGCCTTGTTTCGACTCAGTTCTTTCAGTGCTCTGTCAAACTCTTCACGCAGTATCGTATCTCCCATTTCATCTTCATCTACATCCTCTTCCATTTCCATAATATTGTCCTCAAGTACATCGCCCTTGTATAGACCCTCTATATACTCCTTCCACCTTTCTGCTTTCCCTTCTTTGCTTAGAACTGGGTTTCCATCTGAGCTCTTGATATTCATACAAGTGTTTCTCTTTTCTCCAAAGGTCTCTTTAATTTTCCTGTAGGCAGTATCTATCTTACCCCTAGTGAGATAAGCCTCTACATCATTACATTTGTCCTCTAGCCATCCCTGCTTAGCTATTTTGCACTTCCTGTCGATCTCATTTCTGAGACGTTTGTATTCCTTTTTGCCTGCTTCATTTACTGCATTTTTATATTTTCTCCTTTCATCAATTAAATTCAATATTTCTTCTGTTACCCAAGGAGTTCTACTAGCCCTCGTCTTTTTACCTACTTGATCCTCTGCTGCCTTCACTACTTCATCCCTCAAAGCTACCCATTCTTCTTCTACTGTATTTCTTTCCCCCATTTCTGTCAATTGTTCTCTTATGCTCTCCCTGAGACACTGAACAACCTCTGGTTCTTTCAGTTTATCCAGGTCCCATCTCCTTAAATTCCCACCTTTTTGCAGTTTCTTCAGTTTTAATCTACAGGTCATAACCAATAGATTGTGGTCAGAGTCCACATCTGCCCCTGGTAATGTCTTACAATTTAAAACCTGGTTCCTAAATCTCTGTCTTACCATTATATAATCTATCTGATACCTTTTAGTATCAGAACAAGTAAGCCAATAAATAATAATTTAGTAGTTTACTACACATGATGTCTTTCTGTTCGTGCTATTCACACTTACTGCTTCATTGTTTATGTAACTACACAGCCTAACAACAGCTAAGTAACCAGAAGTGCATGACTTGTTTACATGAAACTTCGCGAGTCGACAGATCTGTGATGTTATTTCGGTGATTACAACGTCGAATCACTCTTAGAAAGGATTTGCCAGCATGCGCTCACGTATCAGCACGATGTCAGCCCTTCTCTGGCCTGAACTCACGCACTGAGAACTGTGTCGAAGCAGGTGCAACCCGTCCTCGACCGAGCAGGCCCACAAAACTTAACTGGTCCTTTATAACATCCATACTGCCACAGGAAGAAAGCTGTCAGCCGAGACGCTCCCACACATGTGCTATCATGCACAGGTCTTGCTCGCGACGGGAGTGCATCAGCACCACGCAGAAGGTTGATCGGGTCATGCGCAATGCACCAACCAGGATTGTCGTGTGGGAAAGTCGCACCACGATACTGTCACCGGAGAGGTAACACACAACGACGCAAAATGTTTCTGAGTACTCTACGGCATTGGCCCTTTTACCTAGCTGCCGGCATTTACCGTGAACCTCTCGCTCAGCACAAATTCCCAAGGGAATGAAAAAACAGCGCAGGTGACTAATGTATAAGAGGGGTAAAAGAATGTACCCACAAAATTACAGACCAATTCCCTTAACTTCGCTTTGCTGCAGAATAGTTTAACATATTCTCAGTTCGAATATATTAAACTTCTTTGAGACTAAGAAGCTGATGTCCACGAATCAGCATGGTCTTAGAAAGCATCGCTTGTGCGAGACTTAGCTTGCCCTCCTGTCACACGATATACTACGAACTATAGATGAAAGGGGGAAAAGAAAATTTTTTCTTATTGATAAAATGAATAGAAAATTGGACTCTCATAGCAAAGATTCGTTTGAAGAGTATGTTACACTGACGGACAAACTATTTACGCCCTTCGTTTTTTACTTTTAGTAGTAGTTACCTGTCGTCGTTCTCATGTTCTCACGCATAAACCAAGTGCTCCGTAATTTTAAGTGAAACTGTGCTAAATAATGGAAGCAACTTCTGAAACAATACGACTTTCTCAGTTACGATATCATGGATCCCAGCTCCTGTGACTCTGGAAGATTACTATCATTTTAATTTTGTATGGGGAAATTGATGGAAGCGCCCATCTTTCCGACGGCGCTGCTCAATAATAGAGGTATGTGAATGTGTTAATCACTTTCCCTTCGTGGCCGCCAATGTCAATTTAAATATCTAGATCTTATTTGCCGCGACATTCAGAAACCGCTATCTTTCTTTTCATTTAATTACGAAAACTGATTTTTTTCTCAGATGAACGCATTTTAACCACAACTTTTTTACCCAGGCTACGGGGAATGGAAGCACTTACAAGGGAACCTCCCCATCACACCCCCCTCAGATTTAGTTATAGGTTGGCACATTCGATAGGCCTTGAAAAACTAAACACAGATCAATCGAGAAAACAGGAGGAAGTTGTGTGGAACTATGAAAAAATAAGCAAAATATACAAACTGATTAGTCCATGCGCAATGTAGGAAACATCAAGGACAGTGTGAGCTCAGGAGCGCCGTGGTCCCGTGGTTAGTGTGAGCAGCTGCGGAACGAGAAGTCCTTGGTTCAAGTCTTCCCTTGAATGAAAAGTATACTTTCTTTATTTTCGCAAAGTTATGATCTGTCCGTTCGTTCATTGACGTCTCTGTTCACTGTAATAAGTTTAGTGTCTGTGTTTTGCAACCGCACCGCAAAACCGTGCGATTAGTAGACGAAAGGACGTACCTCTCCAATGGGAACCGAAAACATTTGATCGCAAGGTGATAGGTCAACCGATTCCTCCACTGGAAAACCTGTCTGATATATTCTATACGACACTGGTGACGGCATGTGCGTCACATGACAGGAATATGTTGTCGACCCACCGAACTTGTACACTTGGCGAATGGGTAAAAAGATTCTTCTACCTTGCCCGATTTAGGTTCTTGTAGATGTGATAATCACTCCCAAAAAAATTATGAAAACTTAAGCGTTTGTCTGAAACTGAAAATTAAGAAGTTAAACTTTTCACTGAGGGAAGGCTTGAACCAAGGACCTCTCGTTCCGCAGATGCTCACGCTAACCACGGGACCACGGCACCCATGAGCCTGCTCTTTCCTTGTTGACGCCTATGTTGCGCATGGACTACTCAGTTTGTATATTTTGCTTATTTTTTCATAGTTCCGCACAACTTCTTCCTGTTTTCTCGATTGCTCTGTGTTCAGTTTTTCAAGGCCTATCCACTGTGCCAACTTATAACTAAATCTGAGGGGGGTGCGATTGGGAGGTTCCCTTGTTCGAACGTACGTTCCTCTATCCCGATCGTAAGTTGGCGTACAATTAAGTGTGTAGCGACGTAACTAATGACCCATTTCTCCAACAGTATTAATTCTTGCTTTGAACCACGCTCTCGCGAATCTACGTGCCTTCTTATTTTGTGTAGTGACTGACGTATTCCTTAATAACGTTAGTTTTAACATTCACTGGCTTAGTTTCCGCAATTGACCTTTGTGTGTCCGAACGGAGCTTCACGTGCAATATTTATTACGCGACATTCATACTAACTCGCAATTCAAAATTACGACACCGGCTGATTAAGTTTCTAATAGTTTAATAGGGCGGTTACGAGGGCAACAGCCAGATTCCAAAGCTGTAGATTCCCGGAAAGCACTTGACACGGTGCCGACCGATGTTGCCGAGCCGTTCTAGGCCTATCAGCCTGGAACCACGCTGCTGCTACGGTCGCAGGTTCGAATCCTGCCTCGGGCATGGATGTGTGTGATGTCCTTAGGTTAGTCAGGTAGTTTTAAGTCTAGGATACTGATGACCTCAGATTTTGAATCCCATTTTTGTTAAGTTCCATAGTGCTTAGAACCGTTTGAACCATTTGAACTTTACACGGTGCCCCATTGCACGATGTAAACGAAGGGACGACCACATGAAATAAGGTCACAGGTATGGGAGTGGCTCGAAGACTTCTTAAGTAACAGAACCCAGTATGTTGTCCTCGACGGCGAGTGTTCAACAGAGACATGGGGCTCATCGACAGGAGTACCCCACGGAAGTGTGATAGGATCGCTGGTGCTCTGTATACACACGAAAGATTTGGTGGACAGAGTGGGCAGCAATCTGCAGTTGTTTGCTGCGGTGTACGGTAAGGTGTCTAAGTTGAGTGACTGTAGGGAGATACAAGACGCTCTTGGCAAAATTTCCAGATCTGAAAGTGGAAAAATTTAAGTTAATGCGGATGAGTAAAATGATCAAATTTGTAGTTCAGACAGATATACTGGTCTCCTGCTTGACACCGTCAAGTCGTTTGAATATCTGGGAGTAACGTTGCAATGCGATATGAATTGGAACGACCATCCGGTAACTCTGGTAGGGAAACGAACGGTCGACTTCGGTTTATTTTGAGAATTTTAGGAAAGAGTGGTTCACCAGTGAAGGAGATCGCATATCGGACGCTGGTGCGACCTATTCTTGAGAACTGCTCGAGTGTTTGGGGTCCGTACCAGGGCGGACTGAAGGAAGACATCGAAGCAGTTCAGAGGCGGTCTGCTAGATTTGTTACTGGTAGGTTCGAACAACCATTAAGTGCCTCGGAGATGGTTCGGGAACTCAAATGAGAATCCCTGGAGGGGAGGCGACTTTCTTTTCGATGAACATTTGACAAAATTCGGAGAACTGGCAATTGAAACTGCTACCTCCGGCACGCATCGTACAGTGGCTTGGGGAGTACCGATGTAGGTGTAGGTGTAGGTGTAGAGTTACCATTGTGCCACCGGAGTTCGAGTCATTACCAGCCGTAATCTCAAATGATACCCGATGGCTCTCCCAAGCATGGCACTTGGGTAACAACTGTGTCTATGCAAGACAGATCAAGAATGGGACTCCTGCTACGGTCGCAGCCCTTTTCACTGATGATGGTTATCTGGGTTAGTGCAGAACCACGCTTAATCGCTGAATAAAATGTCCAGGTATTCATCAGTGGTCCACGATTCCCGCTCATGGCACCACTTCAAACGCAATCATTTCTTGTATGTTGTGTTATCGTCGGCCTATGCATGGGACTGCAGTTGCCTAGTCTGGATCCTGCTTGTCTACGACCAATGTTGCGGGACGACACACACTGTCGCAGGTTCCAATACTCAGTCTCAGGTGGCAGCCAGAGATGTGAAGGGTTTACCATGTCCTCGGTGCGCAGTACCGCCATTGACCCTTATGGTGGTCGCACGTGGTCGGCCTGAACCTTCCCGAGTTCGTCTGCCTTGCGTTGCCATGCAGTCCATCATGGGGCCACTGTCAGATCTGAATGCCCCACAAGCGTGGATTTCATACGATTGGACCAGCTGGCCAAACGGATTCTCACAATGATGCCCTATCAAATTCTGGCAGGTACTGATAACGCTGTCTCACACGAGTACGAGGCATCTCCCTGTCCTTCACAGCTGTCACTGAACACTAAACACTTTACTCCTATTACGTACCCTACCGGGCTTGCTACCACCACCAAACACGAAGAACGCTAATGTATTAAGTTCTACTTTTAACACACTGCCGTCCGGCGACACCACAGTGGTGTCGTGAGCGTACTGGCCGGCGACAGCACTTTAGTATCTTTTGCATTCTGTTGGTGTTCTCTTTAGGTAACAATAAGTCACACACGTCAACAAGTGTTTTGTTTTTGTAAGTACTTGTGCCCTTTCGTCATGGCGCACGACAGAGAGAACAGGATTATTTACGATGAATGCGCGGACGTCTTGCCTGACTTTCCGGATGACGTTGCCGATTGGGAAGAAGACAATGGAAAAAAAAAATTAAAGTGAAGCGGAATCGTAGAAAGATAGTGAAATACGTCCAAGAAGAATTCGGCGAACGCTACGGTTGCCAACTGATTCGGCTGAGTCAGACGAAGAAGATAGTGCACAGTGGTCAGACTTTGATTTACAGAGGACCGATAAAAATTTTGAAGGATCCCGGGCCCAAATATATTTCCCGAAGATACACATAGCGTACAATTATATATTGGGAACCATCTATTTGAATATATTAGCAACGAAACAAACAAGTACTACAGTCAAAATCGCAATAGAAGGAAAATGGATTTAAAAAATGCCAAGTTTGTCTACGTTACGGGACCCGAACTTAGGAAATAGTTTGGGCTGGCTATCCTTATGGGAATTTTAAGAAAACCAAGGATCAATGGTTATTGGTCAACGAATCCGTTGATAGACACCGATATTTCGCAAAACGATATCCCGCAACCGATTAACACAAATATTATCGTTTTTACATTTTTCCGACAGTAACTATTAACCGCATAATGCCGACCGGCTTGTCAAAGTGCAATTCGTGACTTAATATTTTCCAAAAAGTTTAAAGAAACGTTTAAGCTAAGTCAAAATATCTCGATGAAGGAATGATAGCGTGGTGTGGACCGTTGAAGTTTATCAAAACTAGACATAATTGTCTGATTGGGAATTCCGCGATCGTTCATTAATAAAATATGGCGTTTCAGTCTTCGATCGCTATACTTTATTTTCAATTACCGGTTTCGGGCTAGCTGCCCATCTTCAGATCATATATTGTAGTTACAGAGTAACTTGTCCGCACAGAACACTGTCAGCGAACCGAGTGTTCTGTACGGACAAGTTACTCTGTAACTACAATATATGATCTGAACATGGGCAGCTAGCCCGAAACCGGTAATTGAAAATAAAGTATAGCGATCGAAGACTGAAAAGCCAAATTTTATTTCGTTAAAGTTTAAAGTTTATAATCCGCCGAAAACTACGAAATACGGCATACTCATTCGGATGCTGTGTGATTAGAGAGTACGGATACATTTCCTCATTCAAGATATATTCCGGCGCTGGACAGCCTTTAGCAAAAACAGTGACGGAACTATTGACACCTTCTGATCGAAAGTGGCATCACCTCTGCATGGATAATTATTTTAACAGTGTACAACTTGCAGAGAAGTTACCTGAAAAGAAAATTCGAGTTTGTGGAACGATAGGGCGAAATAGAGTACTTCCGGAAAATTAAAGCGCGCAAAAGTTAATGTGTTTGAAGCTTATCGACGGAAAGGTGACAAGCGGCCGGCGACAAGCCAAGTAATCCGAATTAGCGCTGCCGGCGCCAAGCGAATAAATTTGTGCGAGACGTGCGGACGGCGAAGTGTTAATAGAGAAGTGCAGCTATAATAATTCACGTTCCCACCGATCGTTACGTTGGCCTCCGTTAGTGTCTCCTCGATGCTGTACTTCTGGTGTGCACTGTGTGTTGAGTCTGCTTTATACTAGCACGTTATGTAAAGGAACTAAGTCTAGTTAATTTTTTCAGCATCATGATGTTCAATTTCAGCTATCCGCAACGCCGTTACTCCTATGGAGATTACAAGGGGTGTCCCAGAAAAATGACAAACTTTAGGGACAAGTTCCTTATAAAGAAATAAGTGAATAATATCTAGTAAACATGGGACCTAAGATGCAAACCTTAAGAGCAATGACCACTTTTTCATCTTCGCTATTGTGAAATCTTTTCTCATTAGCAAGTGCTGATAGCTTTTGAGATAAGCACTTCAGAGAACTTGTTTACCAGGGATTTTGTTTGATGTAAGGAATCTCTTCCTAAAGTTCGTCTTTTTTTGAGAAACGTTATGTTGGGGGCCACTCCTGCTTATTTATATAAATGATGTACCCTCTAGCATTACGAGTAACAAAAATATTTGTTTGATGATGACACTAGCTTGATAGTAAAGGATGTTGTGCGCAACATTGGCTCGGTTTCAAATGCAGTTCATGACAAGTTCATGGCTTGTAGAAAATGAACTAATGCTAATTCACAGCAGAACTCCGTTATTGCAGTTTCTAACACACAATACAACAAAACCTGACGTTTTAATTTCATAGGATGGGCATATGATTAGTGAAACTGAACAGTTCAAATTTCTAGGCGTTCAGATAGATTGTCAACTGTCGTGGGAAGCCCACGTTCAGGACCTTGTTCAAAGACTTACTGCTACCGTTTTCACTATTCGAACGGTGTTGTCTGAAGTTAGACACGAAAATTGGTCTACTTTGCTTATTTTCATTCGCTTATGTCGTATGGTATTGTATTTTGGGGCAACTCTTCCCACTCTAAAGGACCATTTTTGGCATAGAACCGGGCGTTTCGGGGCAATAAGTGGTGTAAGTTCACGAGCCTCTTGTCGACCCCTGTTTACGAGTATGGGTATTTGACAATGGCTTCTCAAAAATAAAAAAAAAATAAAAAAATATTCCTTACTGTCATTTCTTGTTAACAATATTACCTTATTCCCAAGCATAAGCAGCTTTCACTTAGTTAATACCCGGCAGTAATCAAACCTGCATTTGGATCGGACTTCCTTAACTCTTGCACAGAAAGGTGTGGAGAGTTTCCTTATCGGTCACTACTTCAGTCGAGGAGTTCCTTCAAAAATTCAGCTGATTTTTGTTGTATTGTTGATTGCGTTTACTTAAACTGATGTCTTGACTTTTAGGGTTCATGAACAGTTTATTTTTATCTGTTATTACTTTTATGTTGTAATTTCATGTACTTACATGTTCCATGATCTTTGAGATTTCCTTCACAATTTGGTCCTACGTAACTTTAATATGATTCGGGACAAAGTGGTGACGAAATGTTAACTTTTTCCTAGGACACCTGCAGCGTTCAAAATGCAGTCTCCATACTAGTACTGATTAGAAATATGCAAATGTACGAAGCCAACTGAAGACGAATTTCACATTGCACAAAGTATAAAGTAGGTCCCCTTTGCTCTGTTTCTCCGCGGAATGACATGCAAATCGTCCTGGAGCGACATTTACGCACGTGGTATACTTCAGAGAGGACTTATCAACTTAGTCTCCTCTCCTGACTTACCTAAGATGCCCTTACTGTGTCCTGTTGCGTAAATTAAGTGCCTAGCACCGTTCCGTCATCTCTTGATTGTAGTTTTTTCATTCGCCTAACGTTTCCTGTCGATCGTCTCTTGCGTCGGAGCAGTATTACATAGAAAATATTTTCTTCATATTTATTACAGCAATAGGTTCCTGTCCAAGCAGACCAGGCACCCGCCCCACGGTAATACATCAAAAGAAGTACCTCGTCATCCCGGTCCCTAGAACTCCTGAAGATAGACGTTGCCTGTGGATATTTTATCACAGACATAGACACAGTCCCAGTCCCTGTGACTGTTCACGCATGTTACTAAACCCGCTCAAACCTGTAAACCACCATGCGTGAGCAGCGCCTATTAGACGGAGGGGGTCCTACAGCCGATCAGTACCAGTCATTCCACCAGGAAGGACGTACACGGCTCTTGTCTGTAGTTCAGCCATGCCTATATGATCGATACGGCGGTTCGATCGCGTCCGCATCGTTACTTTGTGCCAGGAAGGGCGCTCAAGAAGGGAAGTGTCCAGGAGTTTCAGGGTGAGTCAAAGTGATGTTCGGACGTGGAGGAGATACAGAGAGACACGAACTGCCTATGAGATGCCTCGCTCAGGCCGCCCAACCACTACTATTGCAGTGGATAGCTGCTATCTATGGATTATGGCTCGGAGGAGCCCTGACAGCAACGCCACCATGTTGAATAATGCTTTTCGTGCAGCCACAGGACGTCGTGTTACGACTCAAACCGTGCGCAATATTTTGCATGATGCGCAATTTCACTCCCGACGTCCATCTTTGCAACCACGATACCGTGTGTGCGGCACAGATGGGCCCAACAACATGCCGGATGGACGGCTCAGGACTGGCATGACGTTCTCTTCACCGGTAAGTGTCGCATATGCCTTCAACCAGACAATCGTCTGAGACGTGTTTGGAGGCAACCCAGTCAGGCTGACCGCCTTAGACACACTGTGCAGCGAGTGCAGCAAGGTGGAGGTTCCCTGCAGTTTTTGGGTGGCATTATGTAAGGCCGACGTACACCGCTGTTGGTCACGGAAGGCGCCGTAACGGCTGTACGATACGTGAATGACATTCTCTGACAGAAAGTGCAACCATATCGTCAGCATACTGGCGAGGCATTCGCTCCCCCATCGTGCACATCTTTTGAGTGACTTCCTTTAGGATAACGACGTGGCTCGAAATAGAGTGGCCACCCTGTTCTCCAGACATGAACCCTATCGAACATGCCTGGGATAGATTGAAAAGGGCTGTTTATGGACGACGTGACCTACAAACCACTTTGGGATCCACGTCGAATCGCCGTTGAGGAGTGGAACAATCTGGACCAACAGTGCCTTGATGAACTTGGGCATAGCATGCCACGACGAACACAGGCATGCATCAGTGCAAGAGGACGTGCTACTGGGTATTAGAGGTACCGGTGTGTACAGCAATCTGAACCCCCCCCCACCTGTGACGGTCTCTCAGTATGGTGGTACAACATGCAATGCGTGGTTTTCATGAGCAATAAAAAAAGTTCGGAAATGATGTTTATGTTAATCTATTCCATTTTTCTGTACAGGTTCCCGAACTTTCGGAATCGAGGTGATGCAATACTTTTTTTATGTGTGTATGTTGGGCTTTTGGTGTTTCCGTATTTCTTAAGTTTAACTGAAGTAAAATCATTTTTCTTATGGAGGAGGACGCGAATCGCAGCAGAGATATTCGCTTCGTGCATCGGAACGTAATCATGACTTGAGCGATACCAAACTAATGGCCAAAGCCTCACGTATCAAGCAGGGTAAAAAAGCGACGAAACATTAGCCGAGTTAGCACTGTTTCTTGTTTAGTTTTAAATAATTCGAGTTGTGAGTTTGATCAGGAGAGACCGTTCATCCTGAGCTTTGCGTTGATGTAAACATTACGTCATCTACTTTACTGCATTACCATTCAGATGACGGGATCCAATTTTTCGTGCATGTCCGTGGTTTAAAAAAGAACGCCCTTATCGTGTTCAGTTGTGAGAAGTTGTCGTAAACATAAATACCATTCGACGTATTTGTGTTAACTGGTAAAAATACACGGAATACAAATAATGCTGCCAACACGTTACTGTATAATTTATGAAACACGTTACAGTATAATTTATGAAAGGGATGTGGTGCACGATGGAATACCTCTAGTGCGTTTCCAGCACAGCCAGGCAAAAGCAGTAAGAGAACACAGACCGAAGTATGTTAGCAACATTGTAATTCGTATTTGAGAGGGGTGGGTGTGCGTGCGTAAATTTATTAATGAAAGACCGTGGAAAAGTGGTATTACACCCAACAGTATTACTTGTAGCAGTTCTCTGATAATATTTTAACCATGGAATGCTACACATTTTATACTAAAACAACTACTCTGGGGTACATATGTACCCCAAAAGAAATTTTTCTTTTAGTGTATATTTTAAGTTAACGCGTAACTTAAAGTACATTGCCGTTTATATAGATAATGGGAGACAGTCGATGAAAAAGCAAAATGATTCATCCAGTGGTAGGGCATGTTTTCTTTTGATGCTTCCAAATATGTACTTATTACATACGGCTCACTGAAGCCTGGATTTTCATTTAGAACATGATTACAACGTTATACAAAATAGCTGCGTTTGAGTACAGATGTACCCCAGACCGTCTGCACGATAAATATAAGCACAGAAGTCCAAGTAGCCAAGGCAGTATCAAGTTTGGCTACCGGTGATATGAAACTGATGTGCAAACCTGTGGCACTAGTGGGAAATGGTTGCATCCAGTTCCCCCAATGGGGCAGACACTGTACTCCGGGTAGCATTCCTGGGTTAAAGGTACAAAAACTGATTTGCGTCAAAACGGAGTTATTTGAATCCGACTGACAAGTGCTGTAAGAGACTTTTTCCAAGTGGAGACAGGAAGTAGTACAGGTACATCGAAACTGTACCGGCAATCAATCTTAAGATGAATGTGCCCGAGAACTCCTGTAGAAAAAAAATGGACATACATCCGCTGGAAATGTTCTAAAATACAATTTTCATAACGCTATAAAATCGCTTATAAATATGAGAATGGTCGGCATATCTGTTCTATCTGAGGGAGCGGTTTGGCAGCCGGTGCAAATTCTCTATAAAAAGCAATCATTTGAAAGCGCAAAAATATTAAGTTACATTTTTATGCAAAAATAAAAGAAATTCGAATTTAAAAATTTTAATAGCAGGTTTTACATATGAAACTTTCTTCCCTTTTCAGGTATACCCTATATAAACCACACCCATTACAATTTTTAATAAATAGTTGATGTATTGGAAACTATTATTTTCGTCGACATAACGTTGTAAGATCACCGCCACAATGCGGTATACTGGATAGAATACACATTGATTTTTTTAAAAATTGTCTGTATTTGATGCACGGACAAGCTGGTTGGGCCAGCCTGACAAACAGAGCGTGCAAAAGTGGTGACGTAACGTGTCCGGTTACTCAGCACAGTAGTTACACAACGCACGCTGCTCGCCACGCTTTAGGCTCCATGCACACGGGCGCAGCCATATCACGGCGTCACAAATCGTTTTAGTGCACACACGACGGCATCGCAGCGATCACTATCTACACTCGTCAGCCACAATATTATGACCACCCACCTAATAGTCGGTATGTGCACCTTAGGCACGGAAAACAGGGGCGACGCGTCGTGGTATGGAAGCAATGAGGCGTTGATAGGTCGCTGGTGGAAGTTGGCTAAACATCTGCACACGAAAGAAGTCTCCCATTCCGCGTAGTGGCCGCGGGGAGGACGGAGGGCGATGAGCTCTGACGCCATGTTCGATCACACCTCAGATGTGTTTGGTCGGGTTCAGATCTGGCGAGTTGGCGGCCAGCACGTAACTGGAACTCGCCACTGTTCCTCGAAACACTTCAACAGACTCCTGGCCTTGTGCCACGGCGCATTATCGTGCTGGAAAGTGCTGCTGCTCTCATGATCGTCATGAAGGGGTGTACGTGGTCTGCAACCAGTGTGCGATACTCCTTGGCCGTCACGGTGTCTTGAACGACCGCCACTGGACTGATGGATGCCCACGTGAATGTTCCCCAGACCATATTAGAGTCGCAGCCAGCTTGTTTCTGTCCCGCAGTATAGGTGTCACGAAGCTGTTTCCCTTTAAAGACGACCGATTTACGTCCTGCCATCGGAATGATGAAGGTATCGGGATCCATCAGACCGTGCAACGCTCTACCACTCCGCCAACCCCACTGCCGATGGTGACGTGCTCTTTTCAGTCGTAGTTGCCGATGTCTTCTTGCTAACATTGGCACACGCACGGGTCGTTGCCTGCGGAGGTCCATCGTTAGGAGTTTGTTATGGTTTTAGGACGGAAAACAGCTATGGTCATAAGCGCCCAACCTGTGACTTAGTTCAAAAATGATTCAAATGGCTCTAAGCACTATCCGACTTAACTTCTGAGGTCATCAGTCGCCTAGAACTTAGAACTAATTAAACCTTACTAATCTAAAGACATCACACGCGTCCATGCCCGAGGCAGGATTCGAACCTGCGACAGTAGCGATGACTCGGCTCCAGACTGTAGCACCTAGAACCGCACGGCCTCTCCGGCCGGCTCCTGTGGCTTAGTGTAGTGTAAAAAACAGGAATTTAAATCAGCAGCAATGGGAGGGAAACTCAGGGACGAGGGAAACTCAGGGACGAGGGAAACTCAGGGACGAGGGAAACTCAGGGACGAGGGAAACTCAGGGACGAGGGAAACTCAGGGACGAGGGAAACTCAGGGACGAGGGAAACTCAGGGACGAGGGAAACTCAGGGACGAGGGAAACTCAGGGACGAGGGAAACTCAGGGACGAGGGAAACTCAGGGACGAGGGAAACTCAGGGACGAGGGAAACTCAGGGACGAGGGAAACTCAGGGACGAGGGAAACTCAGGGACGAGGGAAACTCAGGGACGAGGGAAACTCAGGGACGAGGGAAACTCAGGGACGAGGGAAACTCAGGGACGAGGGAAACTCAGGGACGAGGGAAACTCAGGGACGAGGGAAACTCAGGGACGAGGGAAACTCAGGGACGAGGGAAACTCAGGGACGAGGGAAACTCAGGGACGAGGGAAACTCAGGGACGAGGGAAACTCAGGGACGAGGGAAACTCAGGGACGAGGGAAACTCAGGGACGAGGGAAACTCAGGGACGAGGGAAACTCAGGGACGAGGGAAACTCAGGGACGAGGGAAACTCAGGGACGAGGGAAACTCAGGGACGAGGGAAACTCAGGGACGAGGGAAACTCAGGGACGAGGGAAACTCAGGGACGAGGGAAACTCAGGGACGAGGGAAACTCAGGGACGAGGGAAACTCAGGGACGAGGGAAACTCAGGGACGAGGGAAACTCAGGGACGAGGGAAACTCAGGGACGAGGGAAACTCAGGGACGAGGGAAACTCAGGGACGAGGGAAACTCAGGGACGAGGGAAACTCAGGGACGAGGGAAACTCAGGGACGAGGGAAACTCAGGGACGAGGGAAACTCAGGGACGAGGGAAACTCAGGGACGAGGGAAACTCAGGGACGAGGGAAACTCAGGGACGAGGGAAACTCAGGGACGAGGGAAACTCAGGGACGAGGGAAACTCAGGGACGAGGGAAACTCAGGGACGAGGGAAACTCAGGGACGAGGGAAACTCAGGGACGAGGGAAACTCAGGGACGAGGGAAACTCAGGGACGAGGGAAACTCAGGGACGAGGGAAACTCAGGGACGAGGGAAACTCAGGGACGAGGGAAACTCAGGGACGAGGGAAACTCAGGGACGAGGGAAACTCAGGGACGAGGGAAACTCAGGGACGAGGGAAACTCAGGGACGAGGGAAACTCAGGGACGAGGGAAACTAAAAAATGGGAGGAAATCATAAAAGTGTTATTGAAGGGGGGTTGTTTTCCCCAGAAAGAGCTTCAAATGACCGATGTCCTCTCATTAACGCTTATAAACCCAAGGACGCGATCGGCTGAGCGCGCGTCGTCTGCTAGAACGGTAGGTATATCAGGCGACAGGTATAAACGGGCGCGTAGGCGATTGGAATAGGGGCACTAAAGTAAAAGGTATCTCACCGTCCACAGTTGAGGGAAGTGGGGACAAATCGGGAGATGATATCGAAAGCTAAAAAGACAGCGCCCAATGAGGAGTCTAGTTAAAATTACCTCCTCCCGAAAACGAGGCCGAGAAGACGAGGTCCAAGCACAGGGAAGAGATTTTATGTCCCGTAATTTGTTATCCTGAAGTGCAGACCAATGTGTGTTCCATAAAAGAGCAACACGACGACATAAAACTATCTGTAGATCGGCAAAGGGAGCCATGATAACAGCAGGCCGACGAACAGAGACAGCAGCCTTGGCCGCTATATCGGCAGCTCGTTTCCGCGTATACCAACGTGACCTGGCATCCAGAGGAACGCCACAGAAATACCCCGCAAGTGGAGCATATGGTGGCAGTCTATAATCGGTTGGACCAGAGGATGGACGGGATAAAAAGCTTGGAGGTTGAGAAGAGAGCTGAGCGAATCCGAGCACATAGTATACTGTATCCGCTGATGGCGACGGATGTATTGGACCACCTGGATAACACCGTAAAGCTCCGCGGTATAAACCGAACACTGGTCGGGAAGGCGAAATACAATTGGGGTGTCGTCAATAATATAGGCTCCCCCGACACAGTGTAAATAAATGTGGCATCCTCCATTTGTGCACATAGAACAGCAAATGCCTAACAACTATTGAGAGTGGGGTACTATCCTTGGGAAGCCGACAATGGTCACGGAAAAGGCAGGTCCGGGGTCGAAACCAAGATGGTTCTGCACCGCCATTTGTCAAGAAAGTTTTTGGAAATAGGAATGGAATGTAGCAGCTGACAGAAGCGGACTCCTGGCGGTAGTAGAGAGGAAGGTCCGCCTGCATACCCTAAATGCAAGGAGGCGTCAAAAATTGGTTGGTTGGTTGGTTGTTTGAGGTTAAAGGGACCAAACAGCAAGGTCATCAGTCCCTTGTTTCAAATAGACTCCATTCTGCTAACGGGACATCTCAGTATAGTCAGAAAAATAAAACGGATAAAGGGGAAACGTAAAAGGGCAGTCACGTTGTCATTAGTAAAAACAAATGAGGGAAGTTGGCAAGAGAACGAACCCAACACTATGCTGAAACAGCATAGGCAAGACCACCTGTGACTTAAAAGGTACAACTGCTATAATGCAGAAAGTACGTATGGGAATAGAAAAACTAACCAAGCCTTAAAAAGAAGGGGTAAAAACAGAGTAAAAGGGAAAGAAAAGAGGATTCCGGTCAGGGAGGTGAATCGGGAATCTCTGAACACTGCCTACAGTGGGAGACACCCAAACACTCACCGCCCTGCCCCAACACCAGAGGGAGATTAAAAACTTTAAAACTGAGAGTAAAAACCACTCTCCCGGAGGAAACCTAGAACCAGAGAGACCATCCGGAAATCGTCAGCCAACATCAAAGGTAAAGTGTGGGGGAGTCTGTACTTAGCACGCAGAGCCAAAAGAAGGGGGCATGCAACCAAAATGTGGGCCACTGACTGGAAGGCTCCACAACCACATAGCGGGGGTGGCTCATCACGCAAAAGGAAACCATGGGTCAGCCTGGTATGGCCAATGCGGAGACGACACAGTGTGGTCGAGTCCTTGCGGGAGAGGCTAAAGGAAGAACGCCATGGGCCTGTATTCACCTTAATGGCACGAAGTTTATTAGACAGTGGAGTAGCCTCCCAAGAATTGGCCCATGACTGTGCAAAGTGGGATTTGATGTGAAGCCGTAAATCCGCTGCAGGAGGGGTTACAGAAAACGGGGGGTAAGTAACTGCTCCCCCAGCCAAACGATCAGCGAGCTCATTACCCGGGATACCCACATGGCCCGGGACCCATAGGAAGTCAATGGAACAAGCAGCACGGTGAAGATCAGCGAGATGGTCATGGATGGCAGAGACCAAGGGATGGCGCGAAAAACACCGGTCAATAGCAAGAAGGCCACTCATCGAGTCCGTACATAACAAAACGCGGTTGTGTTGGGATTGTTTAATAAAGGTAAGGGCCCGGGAAATTGCCATCAATTCCGCAGTAAACACCCCACATGAGGGTGGCAGTAGATGATTTTCCGTTCCAACAAAGGACGTGAAGGCATACCCAACATGATCAGCAGATTTAGAGCCATCAGTGTAAAAAACAACAGCATCCCGAAACTCCCATAAAATTTGGCGGAAAAAGGAACGGAACACCACCGGGGGGATGGAATCTTTCGGACCGCGGCGGAGATCCATCCGAATTCGAGGCCGAGGAACTAACCAAGGAGGGGTAGAGGGGAGGGAGCGAGGAAGACAGGACAAAGAAGGAAGCCGAAAATCACGGGTAAGAGACTCAAGGCGCAGTCCAACCGGTAAACCCGCCCGAGGGCGGGAGTCAGGCGGGCGACGTCCATGGTCTGGGAATAGGATAGAATAGGAAGGATGAGCGGGAGAAGAACGGATAGTAAGGGCATAAGACACCAGAAGCTGGGACCGCCGAACAGAAAGGGGGGGGATCCCAGCTTCAACCAGGAGACTATCAACAGGGCTAGTAGGGAAGGCACCGGTGGCCAAACGGATACCACGATGGTGGACTGGATCCAGCACGTGCAGCGTGGAAGGAGCAGCTGAACCATAAACTTGACAACCATAGTCCAAACGTGACAGAACTAGAGCACGATAAAGACGGAGGAGGAGGGAACGGTCCGCACCCCAGGAGGAGTGGGCAAGGAAGCGAAGGACATTGAGTTTACGGAAACATCCTACCTTCAGGAGTCTGATATGGGGCAGCCAAGTGAGCTTGTTGTCGAAAAGAAGACCTAGGAAACGAAACTGTGGAACCACAGGCAATCTTTGTGCAGCGAGATAGAGCTCTGGATCAGGGTGGACCGTAGTACGGCGACAGAAGTGGACCACCCGCGATTTTAAAGGAGAGAATTGAAACCCGTGGGAGAGGGTCCATGCAGAGGCACGCCGTATAGCCACCTGGAGCTGCCGTTCTGCAGATGGCATCGAGGAGGAACTAACCCAAATGCAGAAATCATCCACATACAGGGCAGGGGCGACCAAGGGACCGACAGAGGCCACAAGTCCATCGATAGCAATGAGGAAAAGAAGGACACTCAAGACAGAACCCTGTGGGATGCCCGTCTCCTGGGTCCGTGGAGAACTAAAAGCAGTACCAACTCGAACTCTGAATGACCGATGGATCAGGAACTGGCGGATAAAAATCGGGAGTGGGCCCCGAAGACCCCACTGATGAAGGGTTAGTAAGATGTGATGGCGCCAGGCCGTGTCATACGCCTTGCGAAGGTCAAAAAACACTGCAACCAAATGGCGGCGCTGGGAAAAAGCCTGCCGAACTGCGGATTCCAAGCGAAGCAAATGATCGATTGGAGATCGTCCCTCTCGAAAGCCACACTGGTAAGGGGACAATAGATCCCGAGATTCGAGGACCCAAGTGAGCCGACGGGCTACCAGCCGTTCAAGTAACTTACAACCAACATTGGTCAAACTAATTGGCCGATAGCTGTCAACAGATAGGGGGTTCTGACCAGGCTTAAGGACAGGAACCACAATGCTATCCCTCCACTGAGAAGGGAAGTCACCCTGGAGCCAGATACGGTTAAACACCCGAAGAAGATGGTGCCGTTGTGGAGCACTGAGATGTTGAAGCAGCTGGTTATGAATGGAATCTGGGCCAGGAGCCGTATCATGAGAAGCAGATAGAGCAGAAAGAAATTCCCATTCAGTGAAAGGTACGTTGTAAGATTCTGACTCACAAGTGGTGAAACATAAGGTGACAGCTTCAGCCTGCTGTTTTTGATGAAGGAAAGCAGCTGGATAGGAGGCCGACGCTGATGCCACTGCAAAATGGGTCGCAAGATGTTCTGCGAGAACTAATGGGTCCGTACAAATGCCATCTGGGAGGTGAAGGCCTGGGAGGGTGGACTGCCGATGGCAACCTTGGAGAGAGCGAAGTGTAGCCCATACCCGTGACAGAGGGACAGTGGAACCAAGGGAAGAAACGAATCGTTCCCAACATATCCGCTTGCTCTGTTTGATTAAATAACGGGCTTTAGCGCGAAGGCGCTTAAAGGTAGAAAGGCTGGCTACAGATGGGTGCCTCTTAAAGTGTTGCAAAGCTCGACGGCGATCACGGATGGCAATGGCAATGGCCGTACTCCACCACGGGACTTGACGACGAAATTGTCCAGATGAGCGCGGGACAGCAAGGTTAGCAGCGCGAACAATCGCGTCAGACACGTCACGTAGGACGTCATCAATACAACCCGACAAAGAGGGAGAAAACTCGACCTGTGCAGTATATAGAGGCCAATCGGTTGGTTGGTTGGTTGGTTGGTTGGTTGTTTGAGGTTAAAGGGACCAAACAGCAAGGTCATCAGTCCCTTGTTTCAAATAGACTCCATTCTGCTAACGGGACATCTCAGTATAGTCAGAAAAATAAAACGGATAAAGGGGAAACGTAAAAGGGCAGTCACGATGTCATTAGTAAAAACAAATGAGGGAAGTTGGCAAGAGAACGAACCCAACACTATGCTGAAACAGCATAGGCAAGACCACCTGTGACTTAAAAGGTACAACTGCTATAATGCAGAAAGTACGTATGGGAATAGAAAAACTAACCAAGCCTTAAAAAGAAGGGGTAAAAACAGAGTAAAAGGGAAAGAAAAGAGGATTCTGGTCAGGGAGGTGAATCGGGAATCTCTGAACACTGCCTACAGTGGGAGACACCCAAACACTCACCGCCCTGCCCCAACACCAGAGGGAGATTAAAAACTTTAAAACTGAGAATAAAAACCACTCTCCCGGAGGAAACCTAGAACCAGAGAGACCATCCGGGAATCGTCAGCCAACATCAAAGGTAAAGTGTGGGGGAGTCTGTACTTAGCACGCAGAGCCAAAAGAAGGGGGCATGCAACCAAAATGTGGGCCACTGACTGAAAGGCTCCACAACCACATAGCGGGGGTGGCTCATCACGCAAAAGGAAACCATGGGTCAGCCTGGTATGGCCAATGCGGAGACGACACAGTGTGGTCGAGTCCTTGCGGGAGAGGCTAAAGGAAGAACGCCATGGGCCTGTATTCACCTTAATGGCACGAAGTTTATTAGACAGTGGAGTAGCCTCCCAAGAATTGGCCCATGACTGTGCAAAGTGGGATTTGATGTGAAGCCGTAAATCCGCTGCAGGAGGGGTTACGGAAAACGGGGGGTAAGTAACTGCTCCCCCAGCCAAACGATCAGCGAGCTCATTACCCGGGATACCCACATGGCCCGGGACCCATAAGAAGTCAATGGAACAAGCAGCACGGTGAAGATCAGCGAGATGGTCATGGATGGCAGAGACCAAGGGATGGCGCGAAAAACACCGGTCAATAGCAAGAAGGCCACTCATCGAGTCCGTACATAACAAAACGCGGTTGTGTTGGGATTGTTTAATAAAGGTAAGGGCCCGGGAAATTGCCATCAATTCCGCAGTAAACACCCCACATGTAGGTGGCAGCAGATGATTTTCCGTTCCAACAGAGGACGTGAAGGCATACCCAACATGATCAGCAGATTTAGAGCCATCAGTGTAAAAAATAACAGCATCCCGAAACTCCCATAAAATTTGGCGGAAAAAGGTACGGAACACCACCGGGGGGATGGAATCTTTCGGTCCGCGGCGGAGATCCATCCGAAGTCGAGGCCGAGGAACTAACCAAGGAGGGGTGGAGGGGAGGGAGCGAGGAAGACAGGACAAAGAAGGAAGCCGAAAATCACGGGTAAGAGACGCAAGGCGCAGCCCAACCGGTAAACCCGCCCGAGGGCGGGAGTCAGGCGGGCGACGTCCATGGTCTGGGAATAGGATAGAATAGGAAGGATGAGCGGGAGAAGAACGGATAGTAAGGGCATAAGACACCAGAAGCTGGGACCGCCGAACAGAAAGGGGGGGGATCCCAGCTTCAACCAGGAGACTATCAACAGGGCTAGTAGGGAAGGCACCGGTGGCCAAACGGATACCACGATGGTGGACTGGATCCAGCACGTGCAGCGTGGAAGGAGCAGCTGAACCATAAACTTGACAACCATAGTCCAAACGTGACAGAACTAGAGCACGATAAAGACGGAGGAGGAGGGAACGGTCCGCACCCCAGGAGGAGTGGGCAAGGAAGCGAAGGACATTGAGTTTACGGAAACATCCTACCTTCAGGAGTCTGATATGGGGCAGCCAAGTGAGCTTGTTGTCGAAAAGAAGACCTAGGAAACGAAACTGTGGAACCACAGGCAATCTTTGTGCAGCGAGATAGAGCTCTGGATCAGGGTGGACCGTAGTACGGCGACAGAAGTGGACCACCCGCGATTTTAAAGGAGAGAATTGAAACCCGTGGGAGAGGGTCCATGCAGAGGCACGCCGTATAGCCACCTGGAGCTGCCGTTCTGCAGATGGCATCGAGGAGGAACTAACCCAAATGCAGAAATCATCCACATACAGGGCAGGGGCGACCAAGGGACCGACAGAGGCCACAAGTCCATCGATAGCAATGAGGAAAAGAAGGACACTCAAGACAGAACCCTGTGGGATGCCCGTCTCCTGGGTCCGTGGAGAACTAAAAGCAGTACCAACTCGAACTCTGAATGACCGATGGATCAGGAACTGGCGGATAAAAATCGGGAGTGGGCCCCGAAGACCCCACTGATGAAGGGTTAGTAAGATGTGATGGCGCCAGGCCGTGTCATAGGCCTTGCGAAGGTCAAAAAACACTGCAACCAAATGGCGGCGCTGGGAAAAAGCCTGCCGAAACTGCGGATTCCAAGCGAAGCAAATGATCGATTGGAGATCGTCCCTCTCGAAAGCCACACTGGTAAGGGGACAATAGATCCCGAGATTCGAGGACCCAAGTGAGCCGACGGGCTACCAGCCGTTCAAGTAACTTACAACCAACATTGGTCAAACTAATTGGCCGATAGCTGTCAACAGATAGGGGGTTCTGACCAGGCTTAAGGACAGGAACCACAATGCTATCCCTCCACTGAGAAGGGAAGTCACCCTGGAGCCAGATACGGTTAAACACCCGAAGAAGATGGTGCCGTTGTGGAGCACTGAGATGTTGAAGCAGCTGGTTATGAATGGAATCTGGGCCAGGAGCCGTATCATGAGAAGCAGATAGAGCAGAAAGAAATTCCCATTCAGTGAAAGGTTCGTTGTAAGATTCTGACTCACAAGTGGTGAAACATAAGGTGACAGCTTCAGCCTGCTGTTTTTGATGAAGGAAAGCAGCTGGATAGGAGGCCGACGCTGATGCCACTGCAAAATGGGTCGCAAGATGTTCTGCAAGAACTAATGGGTCCGTACAAATGCCATCTGGGAGGTGAAGGCCTGGGAGGGTGGACTGCCGATGGCAACCTTGGAGAGAGCGAAGTGTAGCCCATACCCGTGACAGAGGGACAGTGGAACCAAGGGAAGAAACGAATCGTTCCCAACATATCCGCTTGCTCTGTTTGATTAAATAACGGGCTTTAGCGCGAAGGCGCTTAAAGGTAGAAAGGCTGGCTACAGATGGGTGCCTCTTAAAGTGTTGCAAAGCTCGACGGCGATCACGGATGGCAATGGCAATGGCCGTACTCCACCACGGGACTTGCCGACGACGAAATTGTCCAGATGAGCGCGGGACAGCAAGGTTAGCAGCGCGAACAATCGCGTCAGACACGTCACGTAGGACGTCATCAATACAACCCGACAAAGAGGGAGAAAACTCGACCTGTGCAGTATATAGAGGCCAATCGGCGCGGTGGAAAGACCAACGAGGTAACCTCTCCATCGGGGAGCGGGAAGGGAGCGTGATAATCAACGGGAAATGGTCACTATCACAAAGGTCGTCGTGTGGCGACCAGTGTAATGAAGGGAGGAGAGAGGGAGAAGAAAGAGAAAGATCAATGGCAGAAAAGGTACCATGACCAGCACTGAAATGAGTAGGGGAGCCATCATTAAGAAGGCACAGGTCGTGGTCTGCAATAAATTGGTCGATAAGAAGACCTCGTCTAGATGGAAAGGCACTGCCCCACAAAGGATGATGAGCATTAAAATCCCCAAGGAGGAGGAAGGGAGGAGGAAGTTGTTGAAGAAGGGTGGTTAAGGCAGCAGGTGTAAGAGTCCTGTCAGGAGGGAGATAAAGATTGCATACTGTGACTGCAGAGTCTAAGTGGACCCTAACAGCAACTGCTTCCAATGTAGTTTGGAGAGGAATCCACGTGCTAGCAATGTCTGTACGGACCAACGTACAAACGCCACCAGAAGCCCGTAAGGGTCCGACCCGATTTCGACAGAAAACACGGAACCCACGGAGGGTCGGTGAGTGAGCATCAGTAAAATGAGATTCCTGGAGAACCACACAAGCTGCTGAGTAGGACGAAAGAAGGGATTTCAATTCCGGAAGGTGACGATAGTAGCCATTACAATTCCATTGGAGAACCACAGAACGATGGTTTAAATGAGGGCTGAACACGCTAAATCCAGTCATACCGCCGGGTCCCCACCTGTCACCGACAAGGAGGGGGCGACATCCATAAACGACAGGTCAGAATCCGGTTGTGAAGCCGGGGAAGGGACCTCCGGTGACACCAGAGGCTCTTTGTCCCGGGACTTATGTTTCTTCTTCTTTTCAGGCTGAGATCGAGGAGGGCTGTGTGGCATAATGGAGCCAGCTGCAGCAAGATCAGGAACAGAAAGAGACCGGGCGACCTGGGGGCCGATAGACCGCGGCTCTCGCGGTCGCCGCGCTGCAGCAGACCTTTGACCTGGAAGGTGCCGGGAAGGGGCATCCCGGGAGAGGCGCCCTTGACCGGCACACGCCGAAGGAGTGGGACACTTCTCCGGCTGGGGAGGGGGAGCAGCGCCCAGAGGAGAAGGTGTGGGAGCCGCAGGGGAGGGGGGAAGGAGAGGGGTCCGGGACGGGGGTAAGGAAGGGGGAGGAAGGGATGAAGATGTAACCAAGGCGTAACTAGATGTCATGGACACAGGGTGCAATCGTGCATATTTCTTACGGGCCTCTGTGTAGCTTAAACGATCAAGAGACTTATACTCCTGTATCTTTTTTTCTTTCTTATAGACTGGGCAATCTGCTGAACGTGGAGAATGACTACCATGACAATTTACACATACAGGAGGGGGAACACAGGGACTCCCCTCATGGAGTGGACGTCCACAGTCACCACAGAGAGGGTCCTGGGTACAGCGAGAAGACATGTGGCCAAAACGCAAGCACTTAAAACACCGCATAGGAGGTGGGATGTACGGCTTCACATCACAGCGATAGACCATAATCTTAACTTTCTCAGGAAGGGTGTCCCCTTCAAAGGCCAGGATAAAGGCACCAGTATCAATACGATTATCTTTAGGACCCTTCTGAACACGCCGAACAAAGTGAACACCCCGCCGTCCGAGATTGTCCCGAAGTTCCTCATCAGTTTGAAGGATGAGGTCTCTGTGAAAAATCACACCTTGTACCATATTTAGAGACTGGTGAGGGGTAATGGACACGGGAATTGTGCCAAGATGGGTACAGGCACGAAGGGCCGCAGATTGGGCAGCCGAAGCAGTTTTTATCAGTAATGAACCCGACCGCATCTTGCTCAGGGGGTCCACTTCGCCGAACTTGTCTTCAATGTGTTCCACAAAGAATAAAGGTTTGACACTGGTGAAAGTATCTCCATCAGTCCTGGTGCAAACTAGATAACGGGGGAAAGGTTTTGCCCCTAGACGACGGGCCTGACCCTCCTCCCAGGGGGTAGCCACGGAAGGGAAGGCCGAAGGGGCAAGAGAAGCAGCACTTGAGGAATCAGTACCACGCAGAGAGACGGCCGCAGAAGAGCGGCCAGAGGTTTGGACCCTTATGCGTTTCATCTGCATAGCGTCCGCCCTGATACCACCCACTCCGATCAGGGGCTCTCCTCACGGGCGCCACCCAGCCACAGCAAGGGCCGTCTGGCACGGCGGCCATTGCCGGGAGTTCCGATGCTCCAGAATGACGAGCAACCACTCCAAGGCATGCATGAGGAGGTCACAGCTCAGGTATCATAAGTGTGATCCCTGTGTGTTCAGGGGGCTCAACCAAAAGGGTACATAGCGACCCCACCACACGGGCTGGCTACCGTGCTGGCTATGCACCCTAGCATCAGACAACGACGTAGAAGAAAAGGTGGAATATACTAGGAGGGCACACGTCGGAGACACTAGGTAAGGTGCTCTTCCCCAAATGGCTCACACTACGGAAGAGAAATTTTGGAATGGAGGTCAAACCCCAGAGGGGGACCAAGGAATGCCAAAAGGAGGAGATGATTACGCAAAGCCAGAGTGTAAAACCAACAGAACCAGGAGGATAGCGGGGGCCAACATAAGCAAGGACACCAATAGAGGGAGAGGAGAGGGCGAGGGGAAAGGGGTATGGAGTGGAAAGGAGGGGAAGGGAAAGGAAATGCAGCCCGGGAGAGAAAGAAGGCTGCAATGGCTCGGGGCCCCGTGCTCGCCACGCACGTATCCACGAAAGAGTTGTGGACCCCCTGGGGGGGGGTGTCAAAAATTGGTATGGGTCGGATGGGCAGGTATGGAAGACAGATGGTTAGCATAACGACTCAGTATGACAGCTCGCCTATTGGACAGCGGAGGTTCAGCAGGCTGAGCGTAAAGGCTCTCCACGGGACTGGTGTATGAAGTTCCAGATGCTAAACGCAATCCACGGTGATGGACACAATCTAGACGCCGAAGAACAGAGGGCCGTGCAGAGGAGTAAATGGCGAGACCTGATGCCCTGCCTTCAATGCATGGCCAACCTTTCGCAAACTACTTTCATCATTAGGAGCGTTCGGTCCACTGTGCGTTCAGATACACTTGTACTCCACTCAATATTGAAGTCTAATGTTAGTTCCGCCATAGTTCGCCGCCCGTCCTGTTTTACCCGTCTCTCCAGACTACGATGTCGACATTTGTAATGAGGGGTGGCCGCCCAACCTAACGTCTGGAGGTTGTGTCACCTTTGTTTCGCCAGGAGTTTAAGACACCACATCACTCCTCTAACACCCGACAGTCCTTACTGCTTCCGAAACGCTCCTGCCGATCTTCCACGCCATGAGAATCTGTCCTCAGTGAAACAGATACATACCGCGCCTTCCCATTTTACAGACTGACAGCACGTTCACTGATACTACGGGAGTCATTCAATAATTAGAAGCACAAGTAGGTCTGGGGGAAGAAACTGTTAGTGGGGGCAAGTCTGGCATTTTTAAGGCTTAAAGATGGCATCACTGGGATGAACCCTGATCAGCTGATTTAACACTGTTTTGTTTATAACCACAAAACTACACTTCAAGATGGCGAGTCCACTTGAAACATCCGCATTAGTTGAACAAAGTTCTGCTATTCGTTTTTACTTGAGGGCGAGAAACCAGTGAATATATATTGCATCGTGTCAAATTTATGGTGAAGGTATGAATCGTGCAAATTTTTGCAAGTAGGTAGAGCAGTTCAAAAAATAGTCGCGACTGACGAATACCGTTCTGGCCGACCATTTGCAGTTACAACTCCCTCACCTGAAAGTCGAATTGATGGCGTTATTCGTGCCGACTGCTGTGACACTGGAATTGATAGGTGATAAGGTTCAAGTTAGTACTGGTACAATTCACAACGTTATCTGTAACAAGCTGAAATACCGCTAAACATGTGCAAGATGGGTAGCAAAGGAGCTGACGCAGCTACACCGGGAAACAAGATTGAGTGTGCACAGAGCTAAAGGGATGTAACGAAAGAGAAGGTGAGCACTTTAACAAAATTTTAACTTGTGATGGATCTTGCGTTCAGTATTATGAGCCAGAATCAGAAAGACAAAGCACGGAGTGGAAGCACACCAACTCACCTGTCAAGAAAAAATTCAAATCCCAAGCATCAGCAGGAAAAGTCATGTTGACGGTGTTTTGGGATGGTGAAGGTCCAGTTTTTTGTGATTATGTCTACGAGCAGCGTTCAATGAACAGCCAGTACTACTCGGATTTGATTTTAAGCAGGGTGAAGTTGGCCGTGAGAGAGACGTCGTGGGTCTCAGAGCAGAGATCTGATTCTCCAACAAGACAACGCATGTCCTCATATTACTCATATGAAACCATCAACAGTATGGGCTGGGAAGTACTGCCTCATCCCCCTTATAATCCTGATTTAGCATCTAGTTATTTCCATTTGTTTGGTGCATTGAAGGAGGAATTACGTGGGAAGATGTTCCAGGATAACGAGGACGTGAAAAAGTTTGTGGGAAATTGGTTCAAGACTGAGTTCTTCGCAACCGGAATAAAAAGCTTGTAGCTCGTTGGAACTAGTGCGTAAATGTTCAAGGGGATTACGTTGAAAAATAAAAGTATTGTTTTTTTAAATAAACTTTTTCTCTACATACCAATTTGCGTGTGTATTGAATGACCCTCGTACATACGGGTTTATATCGATAGGAGGTCGGTGGCGAACCCTGATAGCAACTCCATGATGTTGAATAAAACTTTTCGTGCAGCCACAGGTCGTCGTGTTACGACTCAAACTGTGCGCAATAGGCTGCATGAACTTCACTCCCGACGTCCACGGCCAAGTCAATCTTTGCAGCGCGGTACAGACGGGCCCAACAACATGCCGAATGGACCGATCAGGATTGGCATCACGTTCTCTTCACCGATGAGTGTCGCATATGCCTTCAAATGGAGACTTATTTGGCGGCAATCCAGTCAAGCTGAACGCCTTAGACACACTACCAGCGAGTGCAGCAAGGTGGAGGTTCCCTGCTGTTTTGTGGTGGCATTATGGGGGGGGGGGGGGTGACTTACGCCTCTGGTGGTCATGGAAGGCGCCGTAACGGCTGTACTACACGTGAATGCCATCCTCCGACCGATAGTGCAACCCTATCGGCGGCACATTGCCGAGGCATTCGTCTTCGTGGACGACAAATCGCCGCCCCCCCCCCCCCCCCCCCCCGCCCACCCATCGTGCTGATCTTGTGAATGACTTCCTTCGCTCGACTAGAATGGCTAGCAGGTTCTTCGGACATGAACCCTATCCAATATGCCTGGGATAGATTGAAAATGGCTGTTTATGGACGACGTGACCCACCAACCACTCTTGAGGGAACTATGCCGAATCGCCGTTGAGGAGTGGGACAATCTGGACCAACAGTGCCTAGATGAACTTGTGGATTGTGTGGCACGACGAACACAGACATGCATCAGTGCAAGAGGACGTGCTACTGGGTATTAGAGGTACCGGTGTGTACAGCAATCTGGACCACCACCTCTGAAGTTCTCGTTGTACAGTGGTTCAACATGCCATGTTGTGTTTTCACGAACAATAAAAAGGGCGGAAATCATGTCTATTCCAATTTTCTGTACAGGTTCTAGAACCCTCGGAACCGAGGTGATCCAAAAAATTTTACTGTGTGTTTAAAAGAATGTTTAAGTAAATTATTTTGGAATGAGTATGCTGTAAATTGATGGGCTAACAGTAAATCTGCAATAATCCAGCAAAAATTAAGACATCCGACGTTGTTTTTAATACCGCCTGCGCAAATTTGTCTAATTCTGTTATGAGACCTTGCACTGGATCTTTCCTCTCCTACAAGATACGGGTATTTAAAGTACCGTGTAACTCGTCACCAAAGACGTCGAGCGCGCATTTGGAATTACAACTAATAAATGGAGCGTGTTTCACAAACCTGCCAACGCTGTGCTGGACTTTGATGCCAGCGCTGTCAAATGTTGGTTTATCTTTCACGACTACTGCCGATCCGGGGATGGTTTTAAACTTTACGTATACAGAGGCTGTGTAATCTGGACTGTAAAATCCCAGCAACGCTAGGACCAAGTAGACTTGCCAATATTCTCACTGACATTTTGAACACACGCGACTGCTGCCGGATGTTCGCGTCGTTCTCAAACGATATTTCGACGACGTAAGTCGCTGTCTTCTTCAGGTGCTACCCGAGAATGGTTCTAGGGCGGATCGAGTCTCGTATTTATGCCCGTAAGGTGATGGGTGCCTCCTAGTCTGTCCGCGCCGCATCGGGTGCTCTCTACGCGGTCCGTTTGTTTAAAATGTGAACAGATCGCCGGAAAGCCTGAAGAATATTCTCAACGACTGCTTTTTAGACAATGCTGGCTAATGTATGTGAACCCAGTCGTGAACAACCACTGCATCTTTCTATTGCCGAACGCATAAGACTAATTCACGTCAATATTGAAAATTGTGTATTTTGTGGATACAGAGCAATGAAGCAGCGATTACATTTAACTTTCGAAAATAATTTATTTTTAATTGTATATATTTATTGAAGATTTACCGCTGCGGTCACATTTGACCAAACACGCCACCAGTTTAACGCAAAATGGTTTAACAGCGATGAAATTTAACAGTGGTACCTGTATCATTTTTTCTGCTGATCCGCTAGGCAAAGCCCTCACAAAACTTCTCTCTCACATACTTTAAACCGTGCGCCTTTGCTCTAATGCTTTCACGATACGCCTTGCTTCATGTATCCCACAGTTACGGGAATTTCTTCACCTCTTTGGGGAAGAAATTCCACGGTGGGTGGTGGCAGCTGTTCCGAGTTTTGCCAACACAGGGGCACTGTCCCATTCACTTGGCAGTGGCCGGGCATGACAATTCACCCGTCGCGTTCTCGCGCCGTACTCCCAGCGTCACAGACGTAGCGTGCGTAGCTCAAAGTTACTCGGAGAAGCGTGAAAATGAAGCTGCGACCTCGCGGTAATAAATCACTTGTGCGCATCGAACCTCAGCCTTGTAGCTGGACGTGTTCCTTCCCGGCAGTTGCCTGGAGTCGACAAACGCCTGCCACCTGTGGCGCTGACCACAGCCGCTCGGGGATTCCCCTTCTCGTCTGCCGACGTGCGTCACTTGATATGTCACTTGCTAAGGCCGGTATTACACTATCAAATTTCTTTGTCCAATATCTTTGTCAAAGATTTTTGATAGTGTAATAGGGATCTTTGACAAATGTCGTCCAATATTTGATCAAATCTAGGCCGAGGCCGTATATTTGATCAAAGAAATCGCTTGTCTTCTGTTCACTGCAATGCGAAATGTTACCACGCGGAGCGCTAGCATCGCTGCAGCGTTCTGTCGTCTGTAGTGTTTTTATAACCATTGCCGGTAAATACAATTGGTGTGTGCCGACAACTACAGAATTAATAGAGATGTCTGAAGCTTATGAGGCGCTTTACAACGTGAGGCACCCTGAATAAAAAATAGATTAAGAAGATTGGAGACCTAACCTGACCTAACATAACCTAACATAACATAACCCTCTCCTGTAGCAATGAATCGGAGTGTTATAGTGAGCCTGTCTTCTGAAGATGTAGTAGTCCTTAAGTGAAAATTGTGCTTTGTGATATGAGGATACACTTCATTGAGCACATACAGAAATGTATGCTCATCCATTCTTAAGTAATTGATGTACGACTTGACGTCTTCCACTGTAAGCTCACGTAACAAGTTTTGTTGAATGCTTTTATCGTGTCGTCGTAAAACCCACGGCTTCACCCAGATTAGATTAGTTTTTCGTTCCATAGATCCGTGCTGAGGAGATCCTCGTGGATGTGGAACATGTCGATTTTTTTTAAGCTGAAATAAAAATACTAATAGTATGAATAAATACATCATTTGTTTCTATTAAAAATTTCGCCAATGGAGTAGAAGGAGTTGGCCAGTAGTAAGTCTTTCAGGCTCCTTTTAAACTGATCTTTATTTCCAACTCAATTTTTTATGTTTCCTGGCAAATTATTGAAGATGAGTGTTCCTGAGTAGTGGACCCCTTTTTGAACTAAAGTAAGTGTTTTTAAGTCCTTGTGCAGATCATTTTTGTTCCTGGTATTGTATGTATGAACTGAGTTGTTTGTTGGAAAAAGAGATATATTATTTACGACAAATTTTACTAAGAAGTAAATATACTGAGAGGCAGTAGTTAACCTGCGAGCCGGAAGTATAGTGAGACTGTCATTTGGGCCTACGAGAGATATAGTTTTTTTTTTTGTTTGTTTCTCATGCCTAGATAACTGTACAAACATATCGTTGCATGTATTGTAATAATCATTACATATAATGATCCACATGCAACAATATCTCTACGGAAGTATCTAGGCATGAAATACAAAACAAAAAAAGCTAACCTGCAAATCTCGTACGTCGAAACGACAGTCTCACTGTACTTCTGGCCCGCCAACAGTATCATTTTCTTTCTTATTTTCCCCCAGTACCAATGCAAGAATCTGAAGTACCCAGTTCTTTGAAGAGGTTTCTGCAGGAGGCCCGTGAATTCAAATAATACGTATTACACGCTTTTGGACCTTGAAAACTTTTGTTTGACTTCAAGATTTACCCCAAAATATTATCCCATATGACATTATGGAATGAAAGTATGCAAGCTTTTTCATTTTTATGTTGCCTATGTCTGCTAAAACTCGAATTGCAAATACAGATTTGTTAAGGCCTTTCTGCAGTTCTGTGGTGTGCTCCTCCCAACTGAATTTATTATCAAGTTGTAATCCCAGAAACTTAAGACTGTAAACCTCGTATGTATGGTTCCATTTTTTCCCCCCACTTCTTTTCCGCATGTGCACACAATGCAATTGGAGTACGTAGAATTGCTGCGGTTAATAACAAGTTGTTGTCAGCCATCTTGAACTTTGACGAAAAATTTGATGACGTCAAAGATTTTTGTCAAATATATTGGACGGAATATTGGATCACATCTTTGATCAAATCTTTGACAAAGAAATTTGATAGTGTAATACCGGCGTAAGTCTGTGTATCCCAGAGACACCTGTATCGGTGGATTCCGCCGACGATCGACTTCGGTCGAAGACGGGCGATTATTTTCCAGCCACTACACCACTCTGAAATCTTCCGAACGAATAGACTTCGGACGACAAACAGTGAAATTCAAAACAGTTTTTCTTCGGTTAAATCGGCCTACGTTCTCACACACGAGGTATGGCCTGTCGGAAACATTAGTCTGAAAGGAGTATACTGGGGCGCGCTTTTATGTGGCACCAGAAAAGGTATTTTTAATAAATTAAAATGAAACTAGTAAACGATGAAAGTTTGATAGGCTCGATAACGCGGATTGCTGACTGCGCGGGACCGCAGACTCAAAGCTCTCTGACCTGAGATTATTATAGTCTTTGAGTAAGAGAGCGATGGGCGCACAGTTTTAGGTAGTTGTCTGAGGGAAAGACTATGGAGTAGGCTGTTTTTGTGGTGTGCTGTGTGAAGCTACCAAGTGTTACACTGATGTACGTATGTCAATATTGATGAACATGGAAGCAAAAGTCTTTATGCAACCAAGGTAGAGAGGTTAAATAATTATGATTCCAGTTTTTGCCAGCGCGGTGGTATAGACAAGTTGGCTGGTAGTTTGTAATTGTTGGGCAACCCCATAATGATGAGAAGGCTAGTTAGAAATTTCATTTTGTAGTGTTTCTAAGATTTGTTAACAGAGCTGCATTTAATTTGATGAAATGAAATGAAATGTCGTGTGACGAGGGCCGCTCGTCGGGTAGACCGCTCGCCTGGTAATTTGCGTTTATGTTTCATTAATGAAGTTAGACGATGTTTGCTGTATAAATGTCATTGTTTGTTAATCAATTGTGGGTAACGTAACTTCAATTGCCAAATGTTTTTAAAGAGACAAACTTGCAATACAATTCTGCTTAAAAAACAGTGTTAGTAATTCATCATAATCAGTAGCGCCTCCATGTCCAGGTCATGTTTTATAAAGAAATTGAATTTTGTTAAATGTTCTCGTTGATCAGCCAAAAGAATTTCTGGTCTCGCGGGCGCGTTCTCGCTTCCCGAGCACGGGGTCCCGGGTTCGATTCCCGGCGGGGTCAGGGATTTTCACTTGCCTCGAGATGACTGGGTGTGTGTTGTCATCATTTCCTCATCATGAAAGTGGCGAGACTGGGCTGAGCAAATGTTCGGAATTTGTACGGGCGCTTGTAATCGCGCAGTTGAGCGCCCCACAAACAAATCATCATCAAAAGAATTTCACGTGCATTTCGAAGCATTATGGGCAGCATTGCACACCGCTGAGCCTGTAGTTAGCATATTTATATTTTTTATGAGAGACAATTTAATTTGTTATGTGCACAGGGACCGAAGTTATCAGTTTTGAACAGGGGCAGATGATTCAGTATGTAAGGGACTGAATGTACTTTGCAGTGACTGTATTCCTTTATTGGTATTGGGAGTTCCATGCCCAATCAGTTCATATAAAATTTTGCTAACAATAAGAGTAAGCACACCACTTGCAGTTACAACACGCCAAACGGACAATTCGAGTTCTGTGGAGATTAATACACCATCTTGCTCACATTTGGCGCCACGTATGCACTATTCAGTAAATACGAGGAACCGCACACCCGTCACGATGATTAAAAACAACTGACTCGCGTGGAGTGAATCCGGGTTTTTAAATTTTCTATGTTTACTATTAAATGTGGTAATGGACAGCGCCATAAGTAATTTTTACTTGTTTTATTTTGTGTTATTCCTATGCAAATTTCGAGTGTCTTACTACAGACCGTGCGTGCGTGCGTCAGGCATAGAAATAATTTTCAAATCGTAATTTTGGCTTAAAAAATTTATCTACTTTAAGATGTAAGTGGTTGCAGATGACAAACTGTGGAACAAAACTGACTCTATAGAAACACAAGACACCAGAAAAACCACACCCTGTGGTAAGAAGGTATGAATTCATAATTGTGTGTTTTTCAAATATCTGTAATTACGATTTAAAAAGTATTAGTTTCATGCATACAAACACAAAGAACATTATTTTTAACAGCCGTAAAATAGAAGCCCACTGAAGATGCTGCAACGGCAGTGAAACATATTCGGGTTAAAAACAAAATTGTACTTTGCTGAAGGCGGACCCTATCCAAAAACATACGGATTTTTTTTAATATTAATAATAATACTTCCGCACGTGTGATAACTGTGTGTTTATTCTTCTATTCTGATCTTTGTGTTTATTCTGTGAAAACTAACAACGTGCCACGTAAGTTTGTTGCTTTCAAATAAACTAAGCTAAAGCGGACTGCCAACAGAACATTGCTATGAACTCCGAGCAGTCCTTTTACATTTCAGGAACATGTTCTGCCATGTAATAGTGTCACACGTAGTAGAGCACAAAAATAGTACCTGGGATCGAATACAGGACCCTTCGTACAACTGTCTACCGACCTCCCGAAATGAACTCGACACAACAGATGTTCAGAATTTTACTTTACCTGTTCGCCGTAGGTCATGTGGTAGTTATCGTTTACGCACTCTCTCAGAGACGGCAGCACATAGCACTATTCCTGTGTTTTGGTTGATAGCCTACCGATATGCAACGTTTGGTACCGGTCAGTGTCTGACATCTGAAGGTTTCAGTATAACAGCACTCGTCGGCGATTCATTTTGGTTGTTGAGGTTGGTGTATCTCACACCTCACCTACTTTAATTCTCTCTGATCTCGCTTGTATCGAACAGTTTAATGGAAGTGTTACGTCGAAGTAATAATTTACAACTTCTGCAGAATCTTCAACACTTCTCCTTTATAAGCGACAATATTTGCGTTAGCAAACGCCCACTCAACCGAGGAGATTCATTCTCCCTTTGATATCCGTTATGAAGGTTGTGAAAGGTGAATCACCTCAGAAAAGCACTATGATCTAGTCAACGTTCTGATCGCGCCAGGTAAAGCTGGTGAAAGGCAACACCTGATGATAGGCATCTTGGAAACGCGTAAGTATGTACTACTAAATTAATACTGGTGTCTAGTTTCATCTGCATTACAATTGGTTGATCTCCGATCAATTCAGGGAACTGTGGACTAGGCAGGATATGTACAGAGGGTGTGCAGCGACTGACCTTCGGACAGGGAGCGGTGCGCCTGCGGCGGCAGCACGCCCGGCGGAGCGACGGAGAGCGACCGCAGCGGCGACAGCGGGTGGTGGTGATGGTGGTGGTGCAGCGCCTGGTGCTGCGGGTGGGCGTGGTGCAGCGGCGCGCCAGCCAGCGCCGGGGGCGGCGTGGGCGACGCCGAGCCCGACGAGCCGCCGGGCGTCGAACCCGCGAGCGCCGGCGGCGGCGACGGCGACGGCTGCTCGGCCGACGCCGTGTCCAGCATGGCGGTGATGCGCTGCACGATGTCCGACCCGTTGTCCACGTCGGACACCTGCCGGCACACGCAGAGAGCGTCACCTCCCGAGTCACCAGGCTGGCTAACAAGGCAGGGCCAGTGCACTAAGCAGCTATAGGAAGTCTCCGCGTGACGTCATCAGACTACTGCCTGGAGCTCGCGAGAAATACGGGCCCCGCAACGGGCTTCTGACGTCATACTACTCGGCTCGAGGCCCACGGGAAAGAGGCATGAAGTTATAATGAAATCTCGACTTTTCGCTGCTTACAGGCGTTGGTAATTGTCAACAGGGGCAGTTGAAAAATGTGTGCCCTGACCAGGACTCTAACCTGGGACCTGCTACTTATATGGCAGACGCTCTATCCGACTGACAAGGAGACGGCACGACCGTGGGGACGGGGACTTGTTCGCAATTTTGTGTGGTGAAAGAGGACCCCTAACACCTCACGTGGTTAAAATATTAGGACGCGCTACTCGGAAAATCTCTAGAAAAATCGATCCAAAGTTTCTTAGGTGCTGTATGAGTATAAAATGTTAGTCCACTGCCCAGCCGCCGTTTGGCCTACGTGGTTAGCGTTCGGACCCTTATGCCAGAGGTCTCGGGTTCGATTCCTCCTCCAGCACATTTTTTCCTCTGTTGCTTGCAAAATTGCAGCGCATTGTTACAGGAGAATCGTGAAATTAATTCCCGGGAAGATTGTATAAAAATTCATTCTGTAATTCACTATCAATTATAGTCACCAATATTCAGAGACATTATTCGATATTCCTGGTTTGCCTCAAAATTATCAGAAACTCAAAACATTTTCGTAAATGTTAATGAGGCATGTTTTTGTACAGATTTATTGCAAACGCCCTGTGATTGTAAAAAATGCGCTTTCATATGTTGCGCAAGATGTCGCAAAAACTATTGCTTTGATTTTACGGTAATTACCATTGCCGTTCTTGTTTATAATTATATGTATAAAAATTGAATGTTTCCCAATCGACTTTCTTATTCTGATGAACTCAATGTTTCTCCTCATATACTTTACAATGAAAAACCGACTGCCATGAATTGTGTTGTTGGAAAAAAAGAAAATAATTTTTATTCAATAATGAAACTAATTTGTTAAAGATAATGTAGGTTTGGGAAACTTTCTGAATAATTCGTGGAATAACAAAAGAAAATGAAACAGAAGGAAAAAAGTGTGCGAGGAGGAATCGAACCCGAGACCTCTGGCATAAGAGTCCGAGCCCTAAACATCTAGGCCACACGGCGGCTCGGCAATGGACTAACATTTTACACTCATAAGGCGCCTAAGAAACTTCCGATCGACTTTTCCCGGGATTTTCCGGGCAGTGCGTCCTAATATTTTAACCACGTGGGGTGTTAGGGGTCCTCCTCCACCACGCAAAATTTAGGAAAAATCCCAGACCCCACGGTCGTGCCGTCTCCTTGTGAGCCACCGAGGACACACACGTTAGTGCGACTGCAGGGACTTATCTCTGGCGTGCTCTAAGAATTGAAAATATAACGAAATTCCCGTTGATATTTATAAACGCCTGTAAGCAGCGAAAGGTCTAGATTTCATTACAATTTCATTCTTCGAGATCTGCAAGATCACCAATGATACCCGTTACAGATACCAGCTTCGTAACGATAGGCGGTAGCGCGTACGTCACAGCAATTGACAATGACTGCTGGCGCTCGTAACTGTTTTAGACGAGTTTACTAACTGTCGACCGCGTGTTTAAATGCAAGTATGTTCTCGACAGCACACGACAAAATCAAGACTTTTTCAATTTTAGATATTTAATCCCATGGGCCCCGCATGGAGCCGAGCGTTCGCCAAGTGTGGCAGACAGGCAAGCAGCGTGACGTCATAAGTTCGTTGCACTGCCCGTATTTCTGGTTGGCCCCGAATCGGTTTGTGCGCCACACTTCGCGAACGGCCCACGTGAGATCAGTGTGCAATTGGGAAGGTACCCACTGAAGATCTTAACATGGTCGTGTACTACCGAGAGACTACGTGCATTTAACCGCGCAGTCAAGAATTACTGAACTCTTGTTTTGAAATAGTTTGTAACATCTACGAGATAAATTTTAGCTACACTGCGACGAGAGGAAATTATGCCTCTTTATAAATACACTCCTGGAAATGGAAAAAAGAACACATTGTCACCGGTGTGTCAGACCCACCATACTTGCTCTGGACACTGCGAGAGGGCTGTACAAGCAATGATCACACGCACGGCACAGCGGACACACCAGGAACCGCGGTGTTGGCCGTCGAATGGCGCTAGCTGCGCAGCATTTGTGCACCGCCGCCGTCAGTGTCAGCCAGTTTGCCGTGGCATACGGAGCTCCATCGCAGTCTTTAACACTGGTAGCATGCCGCGACAGCGTGGACGAGAACCGTATGTGCAGTTGACGGACTTTGAGCGAGCGCGTATAGTGGGCATGCGGGAGGCCGGGTGGACGTACCGCCGAATTGCTCAACACGTGGGGCGTGAGGTCTCCACAGTACATCGATGTTGTCGCCAGTGGTCGGCGGAAGGTGCACGTGCCCGTCGACCTGGGACCGGACCGCAGCGACGCACGGATGCACGCCAAGACCGTAGGATCCTACGCAGTGCCGTAGGGGACCGCACCGCCACTTCCCAGCAAATTAGGGACACTGTTGCTCCTGGGGTATCGGCGAGGACCATTCGCAACCGTCTCCATGAAGCTGGGCTACGGTCCCGCACACCGTTAGGCCGTCTTCCGCTCACGCCCCAACATCGTGCAGCCCGCCTCCAGTGGTGTCGCGACAGGCGTGAATGGAGGGACGAATGGAGACGTGTCGTCTTCAGCGATGAGAGTCGCTTCTGCCTTGGTGCCAATGATGGTCGTATGCGTGTTTGGCGCCGTGCAGGTGAGCGCCACAATCAGGACTGCATACGACCGAGGCACACAGGGCCAACACCCGGCATCATGGTGTGGGGAGCGATCTCCTACACTGGCCGTACACCACTGGTGATCGTCGAGGGGACACTGAATAGTGCACGGTACATCCAAACCGTCATCGAACCCATCGTTCTACCATTCCTAGACCGGCAAGGGAACTTGCTGTTCCAACAGGACAATGCACGTCCGCATGTATCCCGTGCCACCCAACGTGCTCTAGAAGGTGTAAGTCAACTACCCTGGCCAGCAAGATCTCCGGATCTGTCCCCCATTGAGCATGTTTGGGACTGGATGAAGCGTCGTCTCACGCGGTCTGCACGTCCAGCACGAACGCTGGTCCAACTGAGGCGCCAGGTGGAAATGGCATGGCAAGCCGTTCCACAGGACTACATCCAGCATCTCTACGATCGTCTCCATGGGAGAATAGCAGCCTGCATTGCTGCGAAAGGTGGATATACACTGTACTAGTGCCGATATTGTGCATGCTCTGTTGCCTGTGTCTATGTGCCTGTGGTTCTGTCAGTGTGATCATGTGATGTATCTGACCCCAGGAATGTGTCAATAAAGTTTCCCCTTCCTGGGACAATGAATTCACGGTGTTCTTATTTCAATTTCCAGGAGTGTATTATCTATACGACATATGAAAAACAGTGAAAACGATGATAAATATTAATTATTTGTAATATTTTATGATGTAATTGGACATATCGATGTGTATCATACAAAGACAATGATAATTTTAAATTCCTTTTACGATCTGAATTTGTCTTCCTTTGTTTTTACCTGTTGTTGGTTGGCTTTTGTAGGTTGCGGACGCAAGACTTATCAAACTGAGGTCTGTTAAGAAATTTTAATTATTTGTTACTTATTTCTTGAGAATAGCGTTCATTATTATAATAAATATGAGAATAATTATTTGTAACTGTAATTCCTCTCCCAATAAGCATTATCTATCTTGGTTATTTCTTTCCGCTGCAAGGAGTGGAGCCACTGATAGCCATTTGTACCGCGTTTTTATCTGTGTTTCTTATGAAAGTCTAAATAGTGCACAATATGAAAGCTAAGTTTAATAAGCTTTCCAAATACTTATCCTGTTAAAAGGAAATTTGCTCTAATAATAGAAAGTCTCTATCAATTGTCTGCCACCATCTTAACAATTATCTCAGCGGCATATTCAAATTACGCAGCTCTGCAGACATAAATGCCGAAGGTAATAAAAATGTGTAAAAATAAATGTGCACCGGTTGTCCCGAACTCATTTAGTGAAAATAATTCGAATCAGATTGGTTATTTAAAAAACAGTGCTCATAGCACGATCCAGATAAACTTTTCTTGCTGATGTATGGAGCCGAAATTAATTACGCACGAGTTGCGAAGAATATTGTTTCAGGTAACATACGTCAGTGTTGTGCGCGGCTGATATTCGGTAGTGTTAATGATCATTTTGCTGAAGATAACTGCTTCCATCATAATTAATAGTTGTATAGAATCTGTGGTATGAACTGTTATTTGGTGACACAATGTTAACTTAGTTCTTTAGCAACTTGACCAAATCTTTAGCCGGGAGAAAAATTATTTAGTAATTACTCACTGTAATAAAATAAGATTTTCATTTACAAATTAGTTAAATACCAAACCACTGAATAACACAGCGAACGCCGCAAGTTACTCGCTTCACGTCGGAAAAGGTTGCTGGCACTACTAAGACATGGTGTGTCTCGTGCTGTGGCACAGACGGCGGTAAGGTCTGTCTTTCTCGTGAGCTTCGCAAGAACCTGCAACAGCGCGAGACAGTCTCACGTCCAGATGTACCCCTATTCCCTTTATATACCATTCATTTAGAGGGTGGTCCTAAAAACTTTACAGTATATTAGTTCCTGATTTCACATGTACATGGTATTAAAAAAAGGTACGGCCAAACTTTCAGGAAACATTCCTCACACACAAATAAAGAAAAGATGTTATGTGGATGTGTGTCCGGAAACGCTTAATTTTCATGTTAGAGCTCATTTTAGTTTCGTCAGTATGTACTGTAATTCCTCGGTTCACCGCCAGTTGGCCCAATTGAAGGAAGGTAATGTCGACTTCTGTGCTTGTGTTGACATGCGACTCATTGCTCTACAGTACTAGCATCAAGCACATCAGTACGTAGCATCAAGAGGTTAGTGTTCATCACGAACGTGGTTTTGCAGTCAGTGCAATGTTTACAAATGCGGAGTTTGATGTATGGATTAGCACAGGGCAATAGCCGTGGCGCGGTACGTTTGCATCGCGACAGATTTCCAGAACGAAGGTGTCCCGACAGGAAGACGTTCGAAGAAATTGATCGGCGTCTTAGGGAGCACGGAACATTCCAGCCTATGACTCGCGACTGGGGAAGACCTAGAACGACGAGGACACCTGCAATGGACGAGGCAATTCTTCGTGCAGTTGACGATAACCCTAATATCAGCGCCGGAGAAGTTGCTGCTGTACAAGGTAACGTTGACCACGTCACTGTATGGACGGGAGAACCAGTTTTTTCCGTACCATGTACAGCGTGTGCAGGCACTATCAGCAGCTGATTGGCCTCCACGGGTACACTTCTGCGAATGGTTCATCCAACAATGTGTCAATCCTCATTTCAATGCAAATGTTCTCTTTACGGATGAGGCTTCATTCCAACGTGATCAAATTGTAAATTTTCACAATCAGCATGTGTGGGCTGACGAGAATCCGCACGCAATTGTGCAATCACGTCATCAACACAGATTTTCTGTGAACGTTTGGGCAGGCATTGTTGGTGACGTCTTGATTGGGCCCCATGTTCTTCAACCTACGCTCAATGGAGCACGTTATCATGATTTCATACGGGATACTCTGTGCTGCTACAACACGTGCCTTTACAAGTACGTTACGACATGTGGTTCATGCACGTTGGAGCTCCTGCAAATTTCATTCGAAGTGTTAGTACGCTTCTCAACAACAGATTCGGTGACCGATGGATTGGTAGAGGCGGACCAATTACATGGCCTCCACGCTCTCCTGACCTCAACCCTCTCGACTTTCATTTATGGGGGCATTTGAAACCTCTTGTCTACGCAACCCCGGTACCAAATGTAGAGACTCTTCGTGCTCGTATTGTGAACGGCTGTGATACAATACGCCATTCTCCAGGGCTGCATGAGCGCATCAGGGATTCCATGCGACGGAGGGTGGATGCATGTATTCTCGCTAACGGACGACGTTTTGAACATTTCCTGTAACAAAGTGTGTGACGTCACGCTGGTACGTTCTGTTCTTGTATGTTTCCATTCCATAATTAATGTGATTTGAAGAAAAGTAATAAAGTGAGCTCTAACACGGAAAGTGAGCTCTAACACGGAAAGTGAGCTCTAACACGGAAAGTGAGCTCTAACACGGAAAGTGAGCTCTAACACGGAAAGTGAGCTCTAACACGGAAAGTGAGCTCTAACACGGAAAGTGAGCTCTAACACGGAAAGTGAGCTCTAACACGGAAAGTGAGCTCTAACACGGAAAGTCAGCTCTAACACGGAAAGTCAGCTCTAACACGGAAAGTCAGCTCTAACACGGAAAGTCAGCTCTAACACGGAAAGTCAGCTCTAACACGGAAAGTCAGCTCTAACACGGAAAGTCAGCTCTAACACGGAAAGTCAGCTCTAACACGGAAAGTCAGCTCTAACACGGAAAGTCAGCTCTAACACGGAAAGTCAGCTCTAACACGGAAAGTCAGCTCTAACACGGAAAGTCAGCTCTAACACGGAAAGTCAGCTCTAACACGGAAAGTCAGCTCTAACACGGAAAGTCAGCTCTAACACGGAAAGTCAGCTCTAACACGGAAAGTCAGCTCTAACACGGAAAGTCAGCTCTAACACGGAAAGTCAGCTCTAACACGGAAAGTCAGCTCTAACACGGAAAGTCAGCTCTAACACGGAAAGTCAGCTCTAACACGGAAAGTCAGCTCTAACACGGAAAGTCAGCTCTAACACGGAAAGTCAGCTCTAACACGGAAAGTCAGCTCTAACACGGAAAGTCAGCTCTAACACGGAAAGTCAGCTCTAACACGGAAAGTCAGCTCTAACACGGAAAGTCAGCTCTAACACGGAAAGTCAGCTCTAACACGGAAAGTCAGCTCTAACACGGAAAGTCAGCTCTAACACGGAAAGTCAGCTCTAACACGGAAAGTCAGCTCTAACACGGAAAGTCAGCTCTAACACGGAAAGTCAGCTCTAACACGGAAAGTCAGCTCTAACACGGAAAGTCAGCTCTAACACGGAAAGTCAGCTCTAACACGGAAAGTCAGCTCTAACACGGAAAGTCAGCTCTAACACGGAAAGTCAGCTCTAACACGGAAAGTCAGCTCTAACACGGAAAGTCAGCTCTAACACGGAAAGTCAGCTCTAACACGGAAAGTCAGCTCTAACACGGAAAGTAAGCTCTAACACGGAAAGTAAGCTCTAACACGGAAAGTAAGCTCTAACACGGAAAGTAAGCTCTAACACGGAAAGTAAGCTCTAACACGGAAAGTAAGCTCTAACACGGAAAGTAAGCTCTAACACGGAAAGTAAGCTCTAACACGGAAAGTAAGCTCTAACACGGAAAGTAAGCTCTAACACGGAAAGTAAGCTCTAACACGGAAAGTAAGCTCTAACACGGAAAGTAAGCTCTAACACGGAAAGTAAGCTCTAACACGGAAAGTAAGCTCTAACACGGAAAGTAAGCTCTAACACGGAAAGTAAGCTCTAACACGGAAAGTAAGCTCTAACACGGAAAGTAAGCTCTAACACGGAAAGTAAGCTCTAACACGGAAAGTAAGCTCTAACACGGAAAGTAAGCTCTAACACGGAAAGTAAGCTCTAACACGGAAAGTAAGCTCTAACACGGAAAGTAAGCTCTAACACGGAAAGTAAGCTCTAACACGGAAAGTAAGCTCTAACACGGAAAGTAAGCTCTAACACGGAAAGTAAGCTCTAACACGGAAAGTAAGCTCTAACACGGAAAGTAAGCTCTAACACGGAAAGTAAGCTCTAACACGGAAAGTAAGCTCTAACACGGAAAGTAAGCTCTAACACGGAAAGTAAGCTCTAACACGGAAAGTAAGCTCTAACACGGAAAGTAAGCTCTAACACGGAAAGTAAGCTCTAACACGGAAAGTAAGCTCTAACACGGAAAGTAAGCTCTAACACGGAAAGTAAGCTCTAACACGGAAAGTAAGCTCTAACACGGAAAGTAAGCTCTAACACGGAAAGTAAGCTCTAACACGGAAAGTAAGCTCTAACACGGAAAGTAAGCTCTAACACGGAAAGTAAGCTCTAACACGGAAAGTAAGCTCTAACACGGAAAGTAAGCTCTAACACGGAAAGTAAGCTCTAACACGGAAAGTAAGCTCTAACACGGAAAGTAAGCTCTAACACGGAAAGTAAGCTCTAACACGGAAAGTAAGCTCTAACACGGAAAGTAAGCTCTAACACGGAAAGTAAGCTCTAACACGGAAAGTAAGCTCTAACACGGAAAGTAAGCTCTAACACGGAAAGTAAGCTCTAACACGGAAAGTAAGCTCTAACACGGAAAGTAAGCTCTAACACGGAAAGTAAGCTCTAACACGGAAAGTAAGCTCTAACACGGAAAGTAAGCTCTAACACGGAAAGTAAGCTCTAACACGGAAAGTAAGCTCTAACACGGAAAGTAAGCTCTAACACGGAAAGTAAGCTCTAACACGGAAAGTAAGCTCTAACACGGAAAGTAAGCTCTAACACGGAAAGTAAGCTCTAACACGGAAAGTAAGCTCTAACACGGAAAGTAAGCTCTAACACGGAAAGTAAGCTCTAACACGGAAAGTAAGCTCTAACACGGAAAGTAAGCTCTAACACGGAAAGTAAGCTCTAACACGGAAAGTAAGCTCTAACACGGAAAGTAAGCTCTAACACGGAAAGTAAGCTCTAACACGGAAAGTAAGCTCTAACACGGAAAGTAAGCTCTAACACGGAAAGTAAGCTCTAACACGGAAAGTAAGCTCTAACACGGAAAGTAAGCTCTAACACGGAAAGTAAGCTCTAACACGGAAAGTAAGCTCTAACACGGAAAGTAAGCTCTAACACGGAAAGTAAGCTCTAACACGGAAAGTAAGCTCTAACACGGAAAGTAAGCTCTAACACGGAAAGTAAGCTCTAACACGGAAAGTAAGCTCTAACACGGAAAGTAAGCTCTAACACGGAAAGTAAGCTCTAACACGGAAAGTAAGCTCTAACACGGAAAGTAAGCTCTAACACGGAAAGTAAGCTCTAACACGGAAAGTAAGCTCTAACACGGAAAGTAAGCTCTAACACGGAAAGTAAGCTCTAACACGGAAAGTAAGCTCTAACACGGAAAGTAAGCTCTAACACGGAAAGTAAGCTCTAACACGGAAAGTAAGCTCTAACACGGAAAGTAAGCTCTAACACGGAAAGTAAGCTCTAACACGGAAAGTAAGCTCTAACACGGAAAGTAAGCTCTAACACGGAAAGTAAGCTCTAACACGGAAAGTAAGCTCTAACACGGAAAGTAAGCTCTAACACGGAAAGTAAGCTCTAACACGGAAAGTAAGCTCTAACACGGAAAGTAAGCTCTAACACGGAAAGTAAGCTCTAACACGGAAAGTAAGCTCTAACACGGAAAGTAAGCTCTAACACGGAAAGTAAGCTCTAACACGGAAAGTAAGCTCTAACACGGAAAGTAAGCTCTAACACGGAAAGTAAGCTCTAACACGGAAAGTAAGCTCTAACACGGAAAGTAAGCTCTAACACGGAAAGTAAGCTCTAACACGGAAAGTAAGCTCTAACACGGAAAGTAAGCTCTAACACGGAAAGTAAGCTCTAACACGGAAAGTAAGCTCTAACACGGAAAGTAAGCTCTAACACGGAAAGTAAGCTCTAACACGGAAAGTAAGCTCTAACACGGAAAGTAAGCTCTAACACGGAAAGTAAGCTCTAACACGGAAAGTAAGCTCTAACACGGAAAGTAAGCTCTAACACGGAAAGTAAGCTCTAACACGGAAAGTAAGCTCTAACACGGAAAGTAAGCTCTAACACGGAAAGTAAGCTCTAACACGGAAAGTAAGCTCTAACACGGAAAGTAAGCTCTAACACGGAAAGTAAGCTCTAACACGGAAAGTAAGCTCTAACACGGAAAGTAAGCTCTAACACGGAAAGTAAGCTCTAACACGGAAAGTAAGCTCTAACACGGAAAGTAAGCTCTAACACGGAAAGTAAGCTCTAACACGGAAAGTAAGCTCTAACACGGAAAGTAAGCTCTAACACGGAAAGTAAGCTCTAACACGGAAAGTAAGCTCTAACACGGAAAGTAAGCTCTAACACGGAAAGTAAGCTCTAACACGGAAAGTAAGCTCTAACACGGAAAGTAAGCTCTAACACGGAAAGTAAGCTCTAACACGGAAAGTAAGCTCTAACACGGAAAGTAAGCTCTAACACGGAAAGTAAGCTCTAACACGGAAAGTAAGCTCTAACACGGAAAGTAAGCTCTAACACGGAAAGTAAGCTCTAACACGGAAAGTAAGCTCTAACACGGAAAGTAAGCTCTAACACGGAAAGTAAGCTCTAACACGGAAAGTAAGCTCTAACACGGAAAGTAAGCTCTAACACGGAAAGTAAGCTCTAACACGGAAAGTAAGCTCTAACACGGAAAGTAAGCTCTAACACGGAAAGTAAGCTCTAACACGGAAAGTAAGCTCTAACACGGAAAGTAAGCTCTAACACGGAAAGTAAGCTCTAACACGGAAAGTAAGCTCTAACACGGAAAGTAAGCTCTAACACGGAAAGTAAGCTCTAACACGGAAAGTAAGCTCTAACACGGAAAGTAAGCTCTAACACGGAAAGTAAGCTCTAACACGGAAAGTAAGCTCTAACACGGAAAGTAAGCTCTAACACGGAAAGTAAGCTCTAACACGGAAAGTAAGCTCTAACACGGAAAGTAAGCTCTAACACGGAAAGTAAGCTCTAACACGGAAAGTAAGCTCTAACACGGAAAGTAAGCTCTAACACGGAAAGTAAGCTCTAACACGGAAAGTAAGCTCTAACACGGAAAGTAAGCTCTAACACGGAAAGTAAGCTCTAACACGGAAAGTAAGCTCTAACACGGAAAGTAAGCTCTAACACGGAAAGTAAGCTCTAACACGGAAAGTAAGCTCTAACACGGAAAGTAAGCTCTAACACGGAAAGTAAGCTCTAACACGGAAAGTAAGCTCTAACACGGAAAGTAAGCTCTAACACGGAAAGTAAGCTCTAACACGGAAAGTAAGCTCTAACACGGAAAGTAAGCTCTAACACGGAAAGTAAGCTCTAACACGGAAAGTAAGCTCTAACACGGAAAGTAAGCTCTAACACGGAAAGTAAGCTCTAACACGGAAAGTAAGCTCTAACACGGAAAGTAAGCTCTAACACGGAAAGTAAGCTCTAACACGGAAAGTAAGCTCTAACACGGAAAGTAAGCTCTAACACGGAAAGTAAGCTCTAACACGGAAAGTAAGCTCTAACACGGAAAGTAAGCTCTAACACGGAAAGTAAGCTCTAACACGGAAAGTAAGCTCTAACACGGAAAGTAAGCTCTAACACGGAAAGTAAGCTCTAACACGGAAAGTAAGCTCTAACACGGAAAGTAAGCTCTAACACGGAAAGTAAGCTCTAACACGGAAAGTAAGCTCTAACACGGAAAGTAAGCTCTAACACGGAAAGTAAGCTCTAACACGGAAAGTAAGCTCTAACACGGAAAGTAAGCTCTAACACGGAAAGTAAGCTCTAACACGGAAAGTAAGCTCTAACACGGAAAGTAAGCTCTAACACGGAAAGTAAGCTCTAACACGGAAAGTAAGCTCTAACACGGAAAGTAAGCTCTAACACGGAAAGTAAGCTCTAACACGGAAAGTAAGCTCTAACACGGAAAGTAAGCTCTAACACGGAAAGTAAGCTCTAACACGGAAAGTAAGCTCTAACACGGAAAGTAAGCTCTAACACGGAAAGTAAGCTCTAACACGGAAAGTAAGCTCTAACACGGAAAGTAAGCTCTAACACGGAAAGTAAGCTCTAACACGGAAAGTAAGCTCTAACACGGAAAGTAAGCTCTAACACGGAAAGTAAGCTCTAACACGGAAAGTAAGCTCTAACACGGAAAGTAAGCTCTAACACGGAAAGTAAGCTCTAACACGGAAAGTAAGCTCTAACACGGAAAGTAAGCTCTAACACGGAAAGTAAGCTCTAACACGGAAAGTAAGCTCTAACACGGAAAGTAAGCTCTAACACGGAAAGTAAGCTCTAACACGGAAAGTAAGCTCTAACACGGAAAGTAAGCTCTAACACGGAAAGTAAGCTCTAACACGGAAAGTAAGCTCTAACACGGAAAGTAAGCTCTAACACGGAAAGTAAGCTCTAACACGGAAAGTAAGCTCTAACACGGAAAGTAAGCTCTAACACGGAAAGTAAGCTCTAACACGGAAAGTAAGCTCTAACACGGAAAGTAAGCTCTAACACGGAAAGTAAGCTCTAACACGGAAAGTAAGCTCTAACACGGAAAGTAAGCTCTAACACGGAAAGTAAGCTCTAACACGGAAAGTAAGCTCTAACACGGAAAGTAAGCTCTAACACGGAAAGTAAGCTCTAACACGGAAAGTAAGCTCTAACACGGAAAGTAAGCTCTAACACGGAAAGTAAGCTCTAACACGGAAAGTAAGCTCTAACACGGAAAGTAAGCTCTAACACGGAAAGTAAGCTCTAACACGGAAAGTAAGCTCTAACACGGAAAGTAAGCTCTAACACGGAAAGTAAGCTCTAACACGGAAAGTAAGCTCTAACACGGAAAGTAAGCTCTAACATGGAAAGTAAGCGTTTCCGGACACCTGTCCACATAACATTTTCTTTCTTTGTGTGTGAGGAATGTTTCCTGAAAGTTTGGCCGTACCTTTTTGTAGCACCCTGTATAATTTGTCCATATTGTAATATCGCATATATTGACATTTGAGGTGAATGCTTCATTAACGGAAATGAAGCAATATGGAATGACTGCCCTTGGAAAAATTATTTATCGCAAGAAAACTTCGAGAAAATAATCTCAGTAATGTTACCATTCGACAGGCATGTCAGAGTTAGGAAAGAAAAGGACGTCTAGTGATGTGGTTATCGCGCGGTAAGTTACAGCACTAGAATGTCGCACCGATTTTGAAGCCATCAGGTGGTCGATGTTCTGGTCCTCATCTCACACCGATTTTCATTGTTTACGGGGCATTGGCCAGATTTTAATCCACCGGGAGTGTCTGGGATGCAAGAAGCAAGGGGTCGGGCCGAAAATATACAGTCGTTACCGATGGCAACGGGGAGCGTGTCCGCGCATTCTTTGAGAATGAGCCACCCACATCTACTAGATGGACGTCCCAGCAATTAAGCATGTCCAAAATATCATTACAAAGGCTCACTAAAGCGGTGGGGTTGCGTCGCTACAAGAACCAGAGGTGCCAGCCACTGAAGGTGGTGAACACTGTGTGACGGCGAGATTCCCCAAACTACACGGTCGAGGAACTCGAAAATTGTGCCAAACAAAAGATCTGGTTCAGTGACGAGGCCCGCTTTCGATTGAGTCGTTACGCCAACAGCCAAAAGTACTTTAAATCCTTATCACAGTGTGGTTTCGCCACTGCATCCGCAAAGGGTCACGGTATGGTTTGGTGTGTCGTCAAAGCGGATCATTGGTTCGATAATCACCGAACGTCCTGCACACGATCACAGTATCTAGAGGTGCTGGAGCGGCACTTTGGCCAAGAAGCGGCCCGTGCCAAATGACTCGCCGCTACTGGTTCATGCAGGATGGACTCGTCCCCACAGAGCTGCTGACGTCTTCACGTGGCTAGGAACTACGTTTGGTGAGCGTTTGATTGCACTGGATGCACAGAAATTCACGGGGCACGAGATACTGAGGCCCCCATTCAGTCCAGACTTCAACCCATGGCACTACTACTTCCGGGGTTATATCAAAGACACAATCTGCAGAGATTCCCCTAAGTCAATGGAGCGTCTGAAATCGGCGATCGGAAGTGAGATGGATCCACTTGAGTCAGTCACACTCCATCGCGTTATGACAGTTTTGGAACCGGCTGTGTTCTACTGTTGCCGGGACGATAAACATTTCGAGCATCTCGTACATTAAATAATATTCATAATTGTATTCAGTATAACAAGGTTGATGAACTTCGATGTTTTCCACAATGATCTCTTACTTAGTATCATGTTTTTGGACACCCCCCCCCCCCCCTCTCCCGTACGAAAACTGAAGGGCAGTGTAGTAAGTTACGAGAGAATGGAAGCAAAAGTGAAGGACGATCAAGACACGGTGTTAGGACAATTCTAATACTTCTTGCAGGTCGACAAATCCTAAGGGTTTGGATACTATGATAAGGAAAAATCCAGTACGCCGCTCAGTAGAAGAGGAGTGGACACCTCTATGAAGTGCAATGACGAAAATTGGACAGTCAAACATGTACAAAGAAGGTAACTGCAAAGAAACCTTGGGCAGCAGAAATTCAGCGCCGAAAGAAGGGCAGCAGAAATGTTTCAATTCAGCGCCGAAAGAAGGAAATGCAGAAATGTTCACGGAATGATAGGAAGACAGTAACATAAATCACTTGGGAATGAAGTAAATAAGTACACGGCAGCTAAGGCGAAACTGGTAGAGGAAAAATGTGAAGAAATCTAAAAATCAGTGATCGTCGGAAGGAGTGATTCAACGTACAGGAAAGTCAACTATCGGTGTAAATGAAACGAAGGATGGCGACATTAAGAAATGGAAATTTCACTGTTAAGCGCAGACAAAAGCGCTCGTATGTGGAAAGGGGTAACCTACTTTGCCGAATTGGTAAATGCCGACGTGTATGTTCTGTGATTGGGCGTGAACAGCCAACACCTTATCGCCTACTACTTGTTTCGCCGTCCTTAAACTACTGTCCACAAACGATAACCAGAGCAGCATGTGTACAGCTAACTAGCTTCGTTGTTTCTCAGATGCTCGTTCTAATGCACCGCGACATCCGTCCTTTGGACAAACTCAAGTTTTGAGATTTTCTTATTTGTGGACCGTGTAGTCAGTAACTATTCCCATTTATCTGTTAGATTTTCTTTAGCGCGTCAAGTGCCCGCTAAGTCACTGCAAATTGTGATAGCGGATGGGGTGAAGGGGGGGGGGGGTGGAACAGGACGGAGGGACGAAGGATAACTGTAGAGCGCCCCTTCGATAGTACAAGTCATGGCGGACGGAGCCCACGGTGGGATTACGAAAGGACGTGGAAGGAAATAACTTGTGTCCTTTCCATAGGAACCATCCTGGAATGTACCTGGAACGATTTAGCTAACTCAAGGAAAACCTAAATTTGGATGGGCAGACGGGAATTCGAACCGGTACCCTACAAATGATGGTGCAGGAGTAGCAAGGCACTCACTGTGGAATGTAGCCTGCACATTAAACGTCATAGAACTCCGGAGAGGTCATAGGAACGAAACCTTTCTTCTCGTCGTGTCGTCCCCCCCCCCCCCTCTCTCTCTCTCTCTCTCTCTCTCTCTCTCTCTCTCTCTCTCTCTCTCTCTCTCTCTCTCTCTCTCGCAAATGAGACCTTCTCAAAATCACCTTCAATCACGGACAAACTGTGATCCCAGAATGGAATGCGGTAATAGTGCCTGTTCGCGTGCGTCCCCCGTCTCCACGCTTGCGAATGCGCTTTCTTTCTTCAGCTTACTCAAATTTGGAAGTCTACATTCTGCATAAAAAGTACGAAAGTATGGAGTATGGAGTATCAGATGAAACGGCGTGGACTGTGGATTTCTCCGTACCGAGGACACACAATGTTACCGTTGATAACAGTCATAGACAGATGTAGAAATAACTTCTAGTTTACCTCTGGGAAGTTGGCCGGCTTCCTTCCTGTTCATGTTGAATATTAACGATCTTAGACACTACCAACATCTCCGATTTAGTAGATAATGCATTTACCTAGAGAGAAGTACTGCCTGAAACAAGCAGCTTAAAATATTCAGTCAGATTTTTATAAGACTTTAAAGTGGTGCAAAAATTGTCGACTTCCTTTAAACGTTTACAAAAGAAACTGTACACTTCAGAAAACGAAGAGAATTAGTATACTACAACTATATAAGGGCTTATTTCAATAGTGGGACAAGTCCATTACCTCCACTTTTCTGTCTATAATGCTTCTGACAATGGTCCAAACAAACATGAAGAAAGGTTTATTTCTAGCAAGAAGCCATATGCCTGAATATTTCTGGTATCTCAACTGCAGATTTTTCAGCGCTCATTTAACTTTAGGGCTCTGTATCTCAGAATGAACAAAAGTGGACTTGTACCACTATTTAAGTAAGCCCTTCATATGATAATGGTGTTTCGTTTGTGGGGCGCTCGACTGCGTGGTTATCAGGTACAAATTCCCAATCTTTGCTCAGTCCAATCTCGACACTTTCATGAATGATGTTGAAATAATGACAACACAACCACCCAGTCACTTCGAGGCAGATACTACGACTATAATTCAGCGAGTCGCAACTGCAATCAAACTAGAATACCCGGAAGTAAAATCTTGCAGGAATATAAAATGGAATGGTCACAAATGTTCGGTCGTGGGTGAAGCAGGTGGTAGACTTCGGTTTATTGGTAGAATACTGAGGAAGTGGTGTCAGTCAACCTAAGAGATTGGTTACAAATCACTCGCGGGACCGGTTCTAGAGTGTTGCTGAAGTGTGTGGGACCTGTAAGAATTAGGACTAATGTTGAAACTTCCTGGCAGATTAAAACTGTGTGCCGGACCGAGACTCGAACTCGGGACCTTTGCCTTTCGCGGGCAAGTGCTCTACAATCTGAGCTACCCAAGCACGACTCACGCCCCGTCCTCACAGCTTTACGTCCGCCAGTATCCCGTCTCCTACCTTCCAAACTTTACAGAAGCTCTCCTGCGAACCATGCAAGACTAGCACTCCTGAAAGAAAGGATATTGCGGAGACATGGCGTAGCCACAGCCTGGGGGATGTTTCCAGAATGAGATTTTCACTCTGCAGCGGAGTGTGCGCTGATATGAAACTTCCCCAATATCCTTTCTTTCAGGAGTGCTAGTCTTGCATGGTTAGCAGGAGAGCTTCTGTAAAGTTTGGAAGGTAGGAGACGAGGTACTGGCGGAAGTAAAGCTGTGAGGAAGGGGCGTGAGTCGTGCTTGGGTAGCTCAGATTGTAGAGCACTTACCCGCGAAAGGCAAAGGTCCCGAGTTCGAGTCTTGGTCCGGCACACAGTTTTAATCTGCCAGGAAGTTTCATATCAGTGCACACTCCGCTGCAGAGTGACAATCTCATTCTGGACTAATGCTGGATGTTGAACGTATACAGAGAAGGTCAGCACGAACGGTCACAGGTATGTCTGGCTCATGGGAGAGTCAGATAATGAAACTGAACTGGTAGACTCTTCAAGATACATGCAAACTATTCCGAGTGAAGTTTCAATAACCGGCTTCAAATGATGAATCTGGACACATACTATAATCCCATACACTTATCAGTCCCGTAGGGATCGTGAGGGCAAGGTTAGATTTATTAAAGCACCCACAGAGGCCTTTAAACTGTCATTCTTCCCGCACTCCATATGTGAATGGACATGGAATGAGCCGAATAATTAGGACAGTCCAGACCCAGTTGTTTGGAGTATACATGTTGATCAGGGGCTCGTTGACGTCACAGGTTTTGTCGCAAGGTATCCGGCGGTTGATTTGCACGCTGATATCAGACGAGCGATCTATTTTGACCAGAAAGTCGCACAATTTAGACCCTACTGCCTGTTATATCCAACAGCAGTGCGCGTGTGGATATCGGCTGTTGGACACACGGACGCCACTTCTGACTTACGACCGCGCGCGGTAATTGCCCTGTTGTCGCCGGCGCCGTAAAGCACGCCGCGCCGCGCAGTGCTTTAAAAAGCAGACATCCATAACGTAGCAGGCAGCCAGCGAGCTCTAGGCGAGGACCGTTTATCGCGGCGTAAAATCCTCGGCGAGATTTATAAGCGCTGTCGATGGCGCGAGATTCAGCGCAGTCGGCAGCACGCGCACACCCAGGGCTCGGTGGCCCTACGCTGCTGCTGCTTCCGCCCGCGCGACCGCAGAATAATGCCGGGATTTTGGCAACCTCTCCCCTGCTAGCAGCCGCTCACTGCGATCTGGCCGACAGCGCGAAATACGAGCTCCCCCTCTATCGTCTGCCGACTACACACGCAGACCGGTACGAACAAAAATCCACATACAATCGACAGAGCATGAATCTGATCTCTGAAAGTGTATCCTCAGTCGTGAAATTATTCTCCAGAGCACTCCAGGAGCACTATATGATACTCTTCTCCCCCCCCCTCCCTCCCCATCCCTCTGCCGCTGTTTCATTCGTGAATGTCGCGTGGGAAGAATGATGGTCGGTAAGCTTCTGGAATGGCTCTGAATTCCCGAATTTTCTCGTGACGGTCGTTTCGCGAGATGTATGCGGAAGTAAAAATAAGAGCGTCGTCAGTCGAGTCTGGTAAATTTCCATGAAACAATGGGACATTTTTGTTGCGTCGTGATGCTCGCTGAGCACGATTATTCCAATGAAAGATGTCAACAATGTACGTCGAACAGTTCATCGCTGAGTGCCGTCTGAATTGGTCAGTGTGTCGACTGCGACTGGAACTGGAGAAAACGGAATTTCGTGCTGCTACTAAGCATTTTCATTTGAAGGGTTGGACTGCCTCACAAATCAGAACACAACTGGATGAAATGCACGTGGACTCTGCACCGTCATTACTTTCGATTCTACATCTACCGGCCATCCTGATTTAGGTTTTCCGTGATTTCCCTAAATCGCTCCAGGCAAATGCCGGGATGGTTCCTTTCAAAGGGCACGGCCGACTTCCTTCCCCATCCTCCCCTAATTCGATGAGACGGATGGCCTCGTTGTTTGGTCTCTTTCCCCAACACAACCAATCTACATCTACATTTATACCCCGCAAGCCAGCCAACGGTGTGTGGCGGAGGGCACCTTGCGTGCCACTGTCATTAGCTCCCTTTCCTGTTCCAGTAGCGTACGGTTCGCGGGAAGAACGACTGTCTGAAAGCCTCCGTGCGCTATCGAATCTCTCTAATTTTACATTCGTGATCTCTTCGGGAGGTGTAAGTAGGGGGAAGCAATATATTCGATACCTCATCCAGAAACGCACCCTCTCGAAACCTGGACAGCAAGCTACACCGCGATGCAGAGCGCCTCCCTTGCAGTCTGCCACTGGAGTTTGCTAAACATCTCCGTAATGCTATCACGCTTACCTAATAACCCTGTGACGAAACGCGCCGCTCTTCTTTGGATCTTTTCTATCTCCTCTGTCAACCTGACCTGGTACGGATACCACACTGATGAGCAATACTCAAGTATAGGTCTAACGAGTGTTTTGTGAGCCACCTCCTTTGTTGACGGACAACATTTTCTAAGGACTCAATGAATCTCAACCTGGCATCCGCCTTAACAACAATTAATTTCATATGATCAATCCACTTGAAATCGTTCCGTAGGCACACACTCAGATATTTTGCCGAGGTAACTACTACCAGTGTTCTGCTATCATATAATCATAGAATAAAGGATCCTGCTTTCTTTCGCAATCCATTACATTTGTTTATATTAAGAGTCAGTTGCCACTCCCTGCACCAAGTGGCTATCCGCTGCAGATCATCTTGCATTTCGCTGCAATTTTCTAATGCTGCAACTGACTGGATTAATGAATTTAAACGTTGTCGGACAAGCACCCAAGACTAAGTGCGCTCCGACCATCCGACTGAGGTCAGCACAGACGAAACCATCGTCAAAAACGTTATGTTAACACAAAACGGCCGAAGAAAAAAAAAAAAAAATTGACACTTGAGACTATAGGCATCTCCACCGAGGGAGTACATAATATCCTGCAAGCAGCATTGGCTTTGAAGAAGCTGTGTGCTGGGTGCGATTGCTCACAGTCGGCCGAAATAGTTTCCAGCACAACATTTGAGCACAATGTCTGGCGACGTGTAATCGCAATCCGCAGGACGTTTGCCGACGATTTGTGTCTGTTGATGAAACCTGGAGCCATTATTATCCCCCAGGATCGAAAAGCCAGTCGAAACAATGGCCACAGGCTGGTTAAAGTGCACCGAAGAAGGAAAACAATTTTATCACTGGTACGACGATGGTCACCGTTTTTTGTGATTCCCAAGGAATAATCTTCAGATTGCTTGGAAATTTCACACGATTATACTTCACTGTGGAATAGTTTGAAGCTTGAATTGGCTCAGAGACCAAGGTTGGGACAAGTAAGTTTTTTTTAGCGGGATAATTCACTGTCAGCCGGCCGCGGCGGTCTAGCGGTTCTAGGCGCTCAGTCCGGAACCGCGGGACTGCTACGGTCGCAGGTTCGAATCCTGCCTCGGGCATGGATGTGTGTGATGTCCTTCGGTTAGTCAGGTTTAAGTAGTTCTAAGTCTAGGGGACTGATGACCACAGATGTTAAGTCCCATAGTGCTCAGAGCCATTTGAACTATTTTTGAATTCACTGTCACACACATCTGCGATAAACGGCCAAAGAGCATGAAGGGTGGTAGGACGTCAGACGGGCCGACTTGGAGAAGGAGAGGCACTACAGGACATTTTAATTTCCACTGTCTATACTTTTACAAATAAATTTATAAAACTTTTTTAGCATGACCAGGAAGGATTCGGGATTCACGCCCATAGCAGTGGAAATTCAGAAAAGTAACAATTTTTTCTTATATCTGAAATTTTATCAGTTTTTCAGTTATTATTGGCTGCATTTGCTCAGAACTAGGAGAGATTTTTCGACGAATTTTGCACAGCACACGAACCATAGTTGCAGGTGCATGAAACACTAGAATTTTGAAAATCTATTAAAAACTGGTAAAAGTTGATATAATTAACTATAAAATTTGAGGTTTTTTCTAATCATGAAGTTTAAAATGTAACAGCTTATTCATTTTTTCATAAATTAAATAAATTCTGGAGTTTCATTCACCTGTAAGTATGGTTTGTATGCTGTGCAAAATTCATTGAAGAGTCTCTCCTACTTATGAAGACAAGTGTAACTATAGCAACAAATTCTGCCAACAGTAACTGAAAAATGATGAAATTTCACAGGTAAAAAAAAATATTTTGTCAAGTTTGTAAACTTCCACCGCTATGAGTGTGAATCCTGAATCCTTGCTGGTCATGGTGACAAAGTTTTATGAATTTATTTGTAAAAGTATAGACAGTGGAATTTAAAAGGTCCTGTGGTGCCTCTCCTGCTCCAAGTCGGCCCGTCTGACGGAACCAGTAATGCAGCGCATTGTGTCGTTAGGTTTTGTGCCTACCTTCTTCACATGTACACTTTCCAACCAGACAGGTGCACAGTACTCAGCAGCATAGTACGCAAGACTGATGGCAGTTAAAGCAGACAGTCAGCAGAGGTTCCTCAGGTGGTACCACTGAGCTTATATAGTATGTTGCTCCTTGCAGCAACTTTATGAGACAGCTTGGTGATGTGCTCTTTGTAGCTCAGGGTTCTGTCTAGAGTGATTCCGAGATATTTTGGGGAAGGATTGTACCTCAATATTTGTCTGTTGAGCAGAACTCTTTGTAGTTCGCAGCACATTTCGCTAGATGGACTTCAGTTTTTTTATGTGCTTGGGGACAATCTCCAGGTCTTAAAGTTGACATCTCCAGATCCTCCGTAAGAATTCGTTCACCATCTTCGAAATTATTGCTCTGTGCTACCAGCGCGATGTCTTCGGCATAGATGAATTTAATTCATATTGTGGTTGGTAAACTAACATATAAATTGAATAGTGATGGGGCTAAAACATATCCCTGTGGTAGTCCATTATTTAGATGGATGGTGATCTGTGCCGAAAGAGAACAAGGCTGGTGCACGCATAACTGTTTTGGAGCACACCGTTCATCGTACACTGTTGAACATGGAGCTCCGCAGCAGACTACTCCTACGTGTTTACATGTTGACCCAGCGACATTGTGAATTACGATGCATCTGGATTCGACCGTCCACCAACAGAAACGTTTTGGCTTTTTTGTGAATCACATTCTTGCCACACTAGGGCGATGGCTGAATTTCTCATTATGGGAGTATTCAAGAGCGATTTGTTTTAATTGTTAAAACAAGTCAGGTAGCCAAACTATTTTACATGCAAGATATTTATTCGAGATAAATTGTGCGATTTTGGCTTTTGAAGGTTTTTAACAAGGTCGATTGTCGTCTCCAAGAAACCCATGATCGAGATGAACGGCAGTGCTCCACGGACGTGGGTTGGTGGGAGTAGTACAAGGGGCGGTTGGGAAGTCCGTGCAAAAATAGAAACTTACGTGTTTGGGGTAAATCTTTTATTTTTCGACAGTCTCCTTTTAGAATTATACACTTCATCCAATGCTGTTCTAAATTGTTGATCCCTCCCGAATAATAGGAATTGTTTTAAGTCCGCAAAATATCTATTAGTTTCTGCAATCACCTCGTTTGAATAAAATCTGTCCCACCAGCCATTTCTTGAAATTGGCGAACAAATAGTAGCCAGAGGGAGCCTAGTCTGGAGAATAGGGGCGATGTGAAACGAGTTGGAATCCTATTTCCGTTAATTTTGCGACCACAACTCCTGAGGTGTGTGCTGGTGCATTGTCGTGACGGAAAAGAACTTTGTAGGCGGGCCAATCGCCGTCGTTTTTCTTGCAGCTCGATTTTCAAACGGTCCAGTACCGATGAATAATATGCACCTGTAATAGTTTTACCCTTTTCCGGATTGTCGATGAGGGTTATCCCTCACGAATCCACAAAGACAGTCGCCATAACCTTTCCGGCCGAAGGCATGGTCTTTTCCTCTTTTCGTGCAGATTCTCCCCTGGTAACCCATTGTTTAGATTGTTGTTTGGTCTCGGGAGTATAGTAATGTATCCATGTTTCATCTACAGAGATGAAAAGATGCTTAAAGTCCCGCGGATTCTTCCTGAACAGCTGCAAACCATCCTTGCAACACTTCACACGATTCCTTTTTTTGGTCAAGCGTGAGCAATCGCGGAACCCATCTTGCGGATAGATTTCTCGTGTCCAAATGTTTATGCAAAATGTTATGTACCCGTTCATTAGAGATGCCCACAGCACTAGCAATCTCACGCACCTTAACTCTTCTGTCATCCATCACCATATCATGGATTTTATCAATGATTTCTGGAGTCAGGGCTCTCAGAACGTTCAGCATCACTTGTGCCCATATGGCCACTCCGAAAATTGTTAAATCACTTATGAACCGTTCTAATCGAAGGTGCAGCCTCTGTAATGTTTACCAAGTTTCTCTTTCGTCTCCCGAAGCGTTTTGCCTTCCATAAAGTAATGTTTAACTACCACACGAAATTCTTTTTCGTCCACTTTTTGACAATCACTCGACTTCCTTGATTCACACGAATGCCAAACCCAAAGAAATAGACCAATATGGCTGAAACTTGGTGTGCCTTCTTTCCAAAGATGCTACTAACTAAACATGACCCCGATACGCGCCGGTGGTTCCATCTGACTTTTCAAACGAACCTCGTATTATCCTACTGGAGACTTGCGACAGTAATCAAAGACACACCTGCATCGCTTCATACTTTATGTCGTCCCCGATGGCGATATCATGTTTCAGCAGTACAATTGTCCGAGTCTCGGAGCAGAATTGTGGTACAGTGGTTTGAGGAACATTATAATGAACTCACGCTGATGTCTCAGTGACCGAATTCGCCTGATGTAAATCCTTTAACAACCATCTGGGTCGCTCTCTGGCGCCGTAACGGCGTACACAGATCAGAGGCCCGTTATTTTGGCGAATAACATGACCTGTGCGTAGACACCTAATGCCACATACCTCCACAAACCTACAAGCGAACTGTTGGAACCCTGATACGCAGTATCAGATACTTATTTCGTTTCAGAGATATCGAACAAGCTACTGAGAAGGTGGTCAACAATGTTTTCGTTGATCACTGTAGTCTGGGTAATTTGCGGGCTGTGAGTTATGGAGGCTCAGGAATATACACAGTTCGTAACTTTAATACTTGTCCTGCGGTGTTTAGGGAAACATTGTAGCTGTTTATAAGCAGATGACAGCATTTTAAATTTTTAAATTTGGGCACAATTATATGAAAACTGAAAATCAAATTTTTGTTGCTTCATGAAAGTCTGACATGCTCAGTGTTTTTTTGCCGAATAGCATTGCGTTATTATATCGCTCGCTAGTGCGTGGACAAGACGGTCAACGTTACTGCGCAATACGCAACAGTCCGCAGTGTCTTGCGCATTATGCAGCATTGTTCAACTGATACCTGTGTTGAGAGTTAGGGCCCTATTAGATGATCTGCCTGCTAATGGGCCTTAGTGACACTTTCGGGTTAGTAATACACAGTACATCAGCCAAAAAGGCGCAGAATACTTCAGAAACATGAAGGTGAAGTCAGAATGCAGGCTGTGATCTCGCTACAATCTGGCCGTCATGAGCTTAACAATCCTTTCCTCTATCCGCTACACTACAATGAACTGTTGTCAGTGACTTCGCCCATTTTCCGAGGATTTCAACCACCCGCACGTCTTTGACAGTAATAAGTAGTTGTGTGATGGACTGAACAGCAGGGACACGTGGAGGGCTCTAGAGTTGCTTCTTCTGGCATGCACACGGCACAACATAGCTGTTGGGTTGGGGACTGCATCGTTCGCTCTCGTATCGCTCAAACCAGAATGTCTCAACGATGCGAACTTCGTTATCAGTAGAATATAGGGGCCCAACTGAACTAAGTGTGAGTACGTGACTGTGCATCGACTTTCCTGAAATTCGAGGTAGCGATAAAAAAATAAAGGGTTCGAGACCGCCCTCTTGTCTCTCACAGCGCCTATGCTTCAGAGAGTACAAAGGCTTGTGCAATAGTCACTAAGAGCAAAAAGGTTCCGTAAGGCAAAAAAATCGTCTAGTCGCATATTTTTGCAGAGTGCTAAGATGGAGTGTCATGAAGAACATACTAAAAATCCTGAACACTGGGGTGTGAGCGTTGGGAACGGGTGGATTTGTTTTTCTCCAATAATCCGCAGAACTACGACTTCTAGCGAAAATGTTTCCCAGTTGTAAGGTGCCCCTTACGTGAGGAAGACATTTTTACCAGTTTTATTAAATGATGTCTCTCATTTATGTATTCACGATAGTTAGGAAGTGCTGTAGTCCGTAGCCGGCCATGAGTCAGAGCATTTCCCACGCTGGCTGGCCGACTAGGTGACGAAGCGACCGAATGTCGCGTGTATTGGGGCACGGCTGTGCGCTGGACCGCAGGAACAAGCGTCAGCCTGGGAAATATACGTGACGGGAAGTACCGCCATGTTGGCGCCAAATCACCGATTTTGTTTATATTTAATAATTAAAGTCATTTATGACAACATGAACGAGCCTCTGGATGTTTAAAACTATTTATCATAATTTTGCCTAGTTAAAATTCACACCCGTTCATTAACAAATGCATGTCTTAGTAAGTACGAACTTGATCGGAAATCCACGAAAGTAAGAGATACGGACTGCGCGCCAAAGTCGGCAGTCGGCGTTAAGAGCTGTTCCTGTCTTGTTCGATGGTAGCCATGCTCTCGGTTACGGGTAGTTTGTTAAATGAGTGTTTGATTATTGATCTAATAGGAATAGAAGTGCTATTACGGCATTTTGAATGTTAACTTCGAGTAAATAGATACCCCAAAGTTGATCGACAGCAGTTTCAGATAATTAGCGTTCATCGACAGAGACATCCAATGCGCCAATGAAGAATCTGCACGGGACGACATTTACGAGAGCTGCACCGCGTACAGGTAGGAGGAAATTCGACGACACGACCCACCAAGGCGGATCAAGGAAGTTCCGACTTATACTCGCAAATTCCGGGTGGAAATGCTAACCAGTTATACTGTACGTCTCATATACCACCCTCCACGGACTCGCGGCTAAGCTGAGTAATAACAGTATCAGTTTAGAAGCGAGGGGATCTTGCACAGTATAAAATTAAACTACATCAAATTTCCTACAAAATGGTGCCATTCATTTTTCTTTTTTTTTTCTCCACGACACCGATATCAGATCGCAGTACTTCCTTGGAATTTAGATACAACATTATATTTGAACACTTTGTTCGAGGTAATTCTAAGTCAGTGGCGGATTTAGAGCCAGAAAATGTATTTTTACGCAATCCTCCCGGACGTTACACAGTGAAAACCAAACAACGTTCAACAATGAACAATGCGAGTTATGTTTCTGATTTACTAAAAGATCTAAGTTTCCATTTTCTGCACTGGCAAGGTCTTCGTGTTGATTTTATGTGAAGTATTTTATGTTTTTTGGTTACAGCGTGTTTTTATATCGCTCAGTTTTGCATAAAATTCAATCTGGCAGTAGCGACACATGCCCTTAATATTTCCGGGAACTGATGTCAGCCGTCCTTCCAATTCAGGTTCTTTCTCCTCTTTTGGATTTGTGTAGCAGCTTTCTATCTCTGTATTTGAATACGCATGCCCACACCAGTTTCTTTGGCGCTTCAGTGTGTGTTCTGAAGAGAAGATTCATAAAGTAGTTGAACAAACGCGCTAGTTTAAAAAGTAGCCAGAAAAATCGCTGAATAAATGTAGTCGCTAAACAGTTTTAAAATGTCACTTTTTACGTCCAAATGTTGCTTAATCTGCTGACAAAGTCGCTAAATTGGCAACGCTGATCACGAAGCGAGAAGCTGAAAATTTTTCCCACGCCCGAGTGCCAGCTGACGCGTCAGCTGCTATCCAATGTGATGAAAGTTGTGACTGCCGATGGGCCTCAAGCTGCTTTTTCACGGGTTAACATTGCTGCTGTATGGACGCAGTACGACAGTACTGCAGTATGGCCGGGCAATATTGCCGTCAGATCGGACTGTTGTAGCTGCCTCGGTCTTATTGTTAATATATGCTTCCTCTCTCTTCTCAGTGTCAGTCTTGTTTCCCGTTTCTCACGCCTACAGCGCTGGGGTAGAATCCACGAGATAGACTGGTCGTGGTCCTTACGTCACAGCACGTGACTAGGGTCTTGTTTGAACAGGACTATTTGTTCGAAAAGTTTGCGTCACAGTTCGGGACATCTCGGGTTCTCTTCGATCTAGTGACTTGTTTGTACCATCGCAACGATTTGTCTGCATTTTAATGCACTACGGATTTTAATAACAAAAGTAACTGTTAAACACGGACTGAAATGTTCTCTAGCATGCAGGTCATGCACAACAACGATGACTAATGAGTGAAAGACTCAAATCATGGTTCTGTCCAATTCTCGAGAATTCTTTCGCCCCGCAGTGTAGTGACGTCTGTTGGTACTATCTCCGAAACATATCTTGTCATCCTAATTCATTCTCACGATGAAAATTACAGTCACTTTATTATGATTTGTTTAGTTCGTTGGGCATTTAATTCTGATTGTCTCGATTGGTTCATCTGAATGCTGCCGTCTTTTTTTCAAACAGACTAAAGTCTGTTAACTTCTTTCCGTTATTCTAATGTGAGACAGGGATTCAGTTGCATAATTGCAACCTCCACGGTTTATCACTACCGCCTCTTAAATAATTACCATCTCTATCAGGATATTACATTGGGTTCAGTCAATTAACACTTTTTGGAGGACAATATTTTAGTCTGTTTCCTATACTTAAAGATCAGCAGAAATGTTCATCCACCTCCACATACCGATTCTGTACGAAAACTCTTACTGTAAATTTGTTCAAAAGCAGCGGTAGTTTGTGAGGCGGTTGGATTTAATACTATTTCCTCCAGTGTTTCACGAAATTGGAGAATTAACAAGTCCTATAACTTAATGTTGTGGCTAAAAAGTAGTTTCTGGTGTATTCCTTGCACTCGCGTCGCGCGAGTCAAATGTCACGCTATTGATCGATTAAGCTCGATACTGTACCGAAAGTTGCGGCGTGCCGGGATGTGTCGAGCCCGTTCCAACGCGAATATCGTTTGCCCAGCCCTACACGTCACACTGCAGTTCTTACGAATGACAGCAGTCGTCTCAGGCGGGGATCGATTAACTATTTCACACGAGTTAGTAGTTCTTAACGGGACGGTTAAGTGCATGCACAAGCTCTCGACAGCACACGACAAAGTGAAGACCTTCAGTGAGTACCTTTTCGATTAAAATTTGTTTTCCGTGGGCCTGTACGGAGCCGAGCGTTCGCGAAGAGCAGCAGCTAATTTGTGTGACGTCACAAATTCGTTGGGGAAGCCTCCGATTCTCTTGGGCTACGGCTGGAAATCACGTAAGCTGTGTGAGCTACAGGAATGCAAGAGAGTGAAATCTTAGAAAGGGCATTCTCGCTGTTACCGCTATAGAAGACAATCTGCAATACCGGGCGAAGTTTTTTTCTTTTTTCCTACATAGGTGTCAATTTGTGGTAAGACACCCTCGTCCATAACAGAAAACCGTTCCGATACCTCTGACAGTGGAATCCATGCACTGGTACTGTTGTTGCTGAAATTGCTCGGTAGCAAATTCCGGGTGAAAATAAGGCCCGAAACAAGCAAAAAGAATTAGGAGCTATGGGCACCTGTTTAAAGTTTCAGAAGCAGTTCCTTTACTTAAAACGGACAGATCCACAACGCCGATTTATATTTTTGTAGGCAACGCTTTCTTATGTGGAATGCAAATGGAAGGAGTTACTCACTTTCACTAGTCACTTTAGTTGGTTTTTTGACGCGGGGAGGGGGATTCCGACCAAACAGTGAGGTTATCGGTCCCATCGGATTTGGGAAGGAAGTGGGAGGAAGTCGGTCTGCACCGTCACAGAAACCATACCAGCATTTATCTGAAGAGATTTTGGGGAAATCACGAGTAACCAAATTCAGGATGGCCGGACGTGGCTTTGTACCGTTGTCTTCCCGAATGAGAGTCCATCATAACGAATATGCCACCTCGCTCGCTAATTACTGTAGTGCACTTTGTGGCCAGATTTTAATGTGCCCGTAATAATCGTCATTGACTCATTCAGGTGTACGTCCAGCTTTCTCGTGTGGGCACTGTGTTGCCACACTTGAGCACAGTATTCGGCAACTGTGTACACACTTGCAATTATATCAAAGTAGTCAGTAATATTAAGTTAGTGATTTTCACAATTTAAAAATGTGTGCAACTTGTGCCAAAACGTCAAACTAAAGTGTATGTAAATACGTAACTAGAAATACATGTAAAATTAAACTTCATGTACTTAATGTTTGCTGTTGTTGCCGTACGACAAATTTGTGGCCAGTGTGTGGCTCGTGTGCACATTTCTAGTACAGCAATGTATTGCCGCCATCATTTCCGAGCAACAGTGGCCAGAATTTTTCATTAACATGTGGCTGCAATTCTTATGGGTGGGAATGTTGTGGGCAACTTCGCAGGCTACACAGTCAACAATAAACAATTTTTATTGCCCATGAAAGTGTGCCTTAAGACGATCTTACATTACACAAGTTTACAAAAATGACAACCAAATGACTAAACAACACACTAACCCTGTAGCGACCACTGCAATGGACAGTTCTCATTGGTCGTTATTGGGGCGTTTGGAATGTCCCCAGTATAGAAATAGACGCAGTCACTGTAGCCGACGTGCCCCCCTCCTGCTGCTGCTCCTTGGTAGTTCCTTCTGAACCCTTAGGACTCAAATGTAAAGGCGTGGGAAACAGTGGTAGCTAAGATGGCGAGCATGAAGAAAAATAGACCGCCAGTGTCCAATCTACTCTTGGCTGTTTCTATGGGCGAACACTGATATTGTTGAATAATTTTACGTAAGTTGCAGATGTTGCTGTAGCGATCTCATATTTCGTAAAAAATATTTGGCAGCCAATGTGGCGTGTCGTAATATATTTTATTTCTTCAATGACCAGTTTCGATAGACTCTGGCTGTTACCTTCCGATCTGCATGTGCCAGGAGGAAAACCATTAATGTGACAGTTCGCGCCTGTACATCTAGTATACAATTAAGAGCGCAATAAGCAGATATCGGAATGTTTTTTACATTACCTGGAAATAATGTATACAACTCGCACAACCACAGTCTACTTATTGTACAAAGGTACCACATTGGCTTGTCAAATATGTTGTTGTTGTTGTTGTTGTTTTCAGTCCTGAGACTGGTTTGATGCAGCTCTCCATGCTATTCTATCCTGTGCAAGCTTCTTCATCTCCCAGTACCTACTGCAACCTACATCCTTCTGAATCTGCTTAGTGTATTCATCTCTTGGTCTCCCTCTACGATTTTTACCCTCCACGCTGCCCTCCAATGCTAAATTTGTGATCCCTTGATGCCTCAAAACATGTCCTACCAACAGATCCCTTCTTCTAGTCAAGTTGTGCCACAAACTTCTCTTCTCCCCAATCCTATTCAATACCTCCTCATTAGTTACGTGTCAAATATATAAGCCAGTAAGTAAGTCCAATGCAGCAACAGTTCTATAAATATAGTAGTGTACGATCTAGCTGTTCGGTGATTCAAGTTTGAATCTGGAGTCTTCGCCCTACGTTGTGATATTACATAAATGCTTATGTTTTCTGTTAGGCCGATAGATAAGTTTTTTCCCATTATATACTAACCATTTCTATGTTATGTTTGTAACGAGTACAATCTTATTTCAAATATGTAATTGATGCACTGCCTCACAAATTTTTAACTTTAAAACAATCCTTCAGGATACGAATAATGCAAAATTGTAACAGTCGTTACATTCATTGATTTCAAAAATTCCTGCGATTCTGTAGACGTAGTATTCCAAATACAACGAAGCAGGTATGGACAAAAACACAAAGCAATTAGGCGACCAGACACTCACGGAAACAATTTCAAAAGTTTATTTCTTATGTAAAGTTTCTTCAGAATTAATATACGTGTTCGGCAAGGCGGTGCGCTGTCACCAATGTGTAGGACAAGGTCATGAGAGAGAGGGATGTAGAATTTCAATAGAGAAACATTTAAGCAATGAGGAGGAGGAGAAGAAGAAGAAGAAGAAAAGGAGGAGCCGAGGTGAAACTTCTCACTTTAGCTGACGATACTGCAATTATTTCGAAGGGCAAAACAGATGCAAAGATAATCATAGACACATGTCACGAGAAACATCAGAGGAGGTGAAATGTTTTACCACTCGTGAGGATGGTTACAATCAAATGCATTAGACAACATCACAAGTAAAGAAAGATCTAAGAAAATGGAAGTAGCATACAGTCTCACCCAAAACGGATATAATGTATTATTGTCATCGTTCACGGCAAAAATTAAACACTACGCAACAGTGATTATACGGGGTAAAATTTACGGTCAGCGTGCCTAAAACTCTAAGAAAGGAGTACGAAAACAACTGCAAAAGAAAGGAAAATACTCAGGAAAATTTTAGTTCCACAAACGAACACCACACACACAAAGTGAACTAAGATGAGAAATGAAGATTTTCGCCGAAATAATCACAGACACAATAAGCATTAGGGAATTAAAGTTTTACTACCATATTTACATATTCAATGACAGTACGCTAATGAAAAATTTTAGTATCATTTGGAGATCAACACCATGGGATGACTGGCAAGAAGGAATTCGAGAAAACTTGATCTCACAGACGACACCATGAATGGCACAGAAAATTTAAATTTCAGCCTGCTGATCAATACTGCAAAATTTCATGTCCAATAATAAAAACCAGAACCTAGGGGAGTGACGCCAACTGTACGTAAACCGTCTATGAAGTTCTGGGAAAATAAGAACAGAAAGACTGGATCTTAGTCTTAGGCTCTAAGCGGTCTATGATTGGCCAAATGGTGTAATAAAAAAATCTAACAGGTCTGGAAAACACGTTTCCCCAGTATGTGGTATTACAACTGAGTACGTGAACACCTAATAACGGAGTCGCCGAGGGTCTGAAGTGCAGATATGCACGTAAGGCGAAACACTTTACCGAGAGTGTTCCCAATGGCAGCCGTTAATGTGAAGGCAGGTTTTAGTACAGCTGAATGATGCCTCGGCACGTTCAAAAATGTGAAACATGAACCAAATCTACTGACAGCCATCCACAATTCGTTGCTGGAGTTCATCGAGACTATGAACATGCCTGGAATACACCACAGACTTAAGAAAACCGCCACAGAAAATATCCAGTGGGTTGAAGTCGGGGGACCTGGCAGGCTACGGGCGAGCGCGTCTAGTAGTGCACCTGTTGTCGAAAGTTGACGCTACGTATTTCCGAACAGCCACATCGAAGTGCGGCTGTGCAGCACAAAGCATGCACCACATGAGCGTTCTTTCACCATAAAAAATAGGAGCCAAAACGTAGCCTTTGACTTTGAAGTCTTGTAACACCGTGGTTTAACAGTGCAATTCGGAGAATGCTCAGCGAGCAAAGATAGTTGCACTCGCGGTACAAGAAATATCGGGAGAATGAGGACAGGCAAAAGTTAGTAGAGATTCGTGCTGCTGTAAAAAGAGCGATGCGCGAAGTATACAACCACTACCAACCGTCATACTTTAGCAAAAGATCTTGCTGAAAACCCAAGGAAACGAAAGCTGAAATTTTAAATTTAGCATTTGAGAAATCTTGCATGCAGGAGGATCGTACAAACATACCGCCGTTTGGGTCTCTTACAGATTCCCGTATGGAGGACATACTGATAGACATCCCTGGGGTTGTGAAGCAGCTGAATGAGTTGAAAATAAATAATCACCAGATCCTGATGGGATTCCAATCTGGTTTTACAGAGAGTACTCTACTGCATTGGCTCCTTACTTAGCTTGCATTTATCGCGAATCTCTTGCCCAACTTGAAGTTCAGAGCGACTGGAAAAAAGCGCAGGTGACGCCTGTATAAAAGAAGGGTAGAAGGACGGATACTCAAAATTACAGACCAATAATCTTAACATCGGTTTGTTGCAGGATTCTCGAACATGTTCTCAGTTCGAATATAATGAATTTCCTTTAGACAGAGAAGTTCCTGTCCATGGATCAGCACGGCTTTAGAAAGCATCGCTCCTGCGAAACGCAACTCGCCCTTTTTTCACATGATATCTTGCGAACCATGGACGAAGGGTATCAGACGGATGCTATATTCCTTGACTTCCGGAAAGCGTTTTACTCGGTGCCCCACTGCAGACTCCTAACTAAGGTACGAGCATATGGGATTGGTTCCCAAGTATGTGAGTGCGTCGAAGACTTCTTGAGTAATAGAACCCAGTACGTTGTCCTCGATGGTGACTGTTCATCGGAGGTGAGGGTATCATCTGGAGTGCCCCAGGGAAGTGTGGTAGGTCCGATGTTGTTTTCTATCTACATAAATGATCTTTTGGATAGGGTGGATAGCAATGTGCGGCTGTTTGCTGATGATGCTGTGGTGTACGGGAAGGTGTCATCGTTGACTGACTGTAGGAGGATACAACATGACTTGGACAGGATTTGTGATTGGTGTAAAGAATGGCAGCTAACTCCAAATATAGATAAACGTTAATGCAGATGAATAAGAAAAAGAATCCTGTAATGTTTGAATACTCCAATAGTAGTGTAGCGCTCGACACAGTCACGTCGATTAAATATTTGGGCGTAACACTGCAGAGCGATATGAAGTGGGACAAGCATGTAATGGCAGTTGTGGGGAAGGCGGATAGTCGTCTTCGGTTCATTGGTAGAATATTGGGAAGATGTGGTTCATCTGTAAAGGAGACCACTTATAAAACACTAATACGACCTATTCTTGAGTACTGCTCTAGCGTTTAGGATCCCTATCAGGTCGGATTGAAGGAGGATATAGAAGCAATCCAGAGGCGGGCTGCTAAATTTGTTACTGGTAGGTTTGATCACGCGAGTATTAAGGAAATGCTACAGGAACTCTGAGAGTAGTCTCTGCAGGAAAGGGGGGGGGGGGGGCGTTCTTTTCGTGAATCGCTACTGAGGAAATTTAGAGAACCAGCATTTGAGGCTGACTGCAGTACAATTTTACTGCCGCCAACTATATTTCGCGGAAAGACCACAAAGATAAGAGAGATTAGGGCTCGTACAGAGGCATATAGGCCGTCATTTTTCCCTCGTTATGTTTGGTAGTGGAACAGGGAGAGAAGGTGCTATTCGTGGTACGAGGTACCTCCGCCACGCACCCTATGGTGGATTGTGGGGAGTGTATGCAGTTTTAGACATACGTCGTATCGGGGAAACCAATAGTTTCCAGACTTGTAGCGTTTACGCCACATAACTGGACACATTTAATACATTTTGTTGCTAGGTTTTAAGACAGGAAGATCTTATTACGGGAGGCTATCGCGTATACAAATGGAACTGCAGACTCTTCGAATGACGCGCCAGATGGTCGCATACCGTGAGAACAGACGAGCGAGGAAAAGCCGTATCGTACTGGAGCAGAGAGGGACAATAGGGATTCATCTACCACGCCTAGGCGCCAAGAAACCAATCTTTTCTTACTCACATTTGCTGTATAAACTTTAGCATACATCTCCTATCGTTCATGTTACTTGCACTGAGAACTCGTTAAGATTAAGTTCAGTATCACTCAATTAATTATCGTCTTGCTTATTGGTGCGGCGGATGGGTCAAGTGCCCCTCAGAGGGCAAGCGGCAAACCCTAAAGGTAAGTCACTACCAGTCTACGATAACTTATCTATACCGCTGGATGGGAAATTTTCCTTCACTTGTTGAAAGCAGCTTTTGCCTGGTGGATTCAGGTTACAATATCATTCCGCGAGATTTCGTCTGATGGAATTTTACTCCATAGGTAGGGAAGGATTCAACTGTCTCCAGTCGCTCACTTAAGTGGGCTCACCACTAAGAATTATGTTTCACCTTTATTGATTTTCATATTATACGAAAAGCTGAGCGGTGGTTTTCGTCTATGCCAGCATCGCATCTAATTGTTCTGCATCTTACCTTAACATTATAATATCAGCAGCAAATCTTAGCTTGTACGTTTCCTTATCACCATAATTTTAATTCCTCCTGTAACTCCTGGTTTCTCCCTGAACTTTATATACTGCCTTCTGAATGTATTTACAGAACACAGGATAGGTGAGAGCATCTCCGTCGTACACACTGCCTAATAGTGGCGGCTGCTTCTTGTTCTCCACACCTCACTGACTCTCCTCTATACAGTTTGTGAATTACTCTTCTGTCTTTATACTTTATGCCAGTCTCGCTCAGCATCTCTGTGCTGCGAAACAGTTCTATAATGTTCACATCTGGAGATTCATTCTCTCATATTGGCAAAGTGAGATTTTTTAAAGTCTGTTGGGAGTTTCCCTCTTTCGTACGTAACGTGAATAAGGTGGAAGAGTTCTTGATGTAGCTGTTCGCCTGCAGCCTTGAGTTCTGCTACTGTACCATCAAATCCAGTAGCTTTCCCCAGGTTTTAGCTTCCGACTGCAAGTTCGAACTCATCGCGCAAGATACAGACTCCCTTCTCTTCCGGATCGATTTCCTCAGCTGTCGTAATCGATTGTTAGTGAAACCTGATTTTTCGAGGGAAGAGATGGCGGTCTTAATGTAGTTAAAGAAATAAAAAATCATTAAAATGAAAACATTTATGCGTGGACCTCAATTTTCCTACTCCAATTTACGTACGGTAACTAGTTTCGGTTACTTTTCACGCCCTCTTCAGAGCGTAAAAGCGGTGAATATGAACTAGAAAGCATCGTTAGCTGTAGCAATGCAGAGTCATGCGTTCGTGAATTAAAGACAATGACAGTACGTATTTGAAAAACGTCACCGGGAGCAAGTCCGGGTGTTGATCGTGATCTCGCAGAATGGCGATAATAATGAAGGAAAATGGCCAGTTGCGTTGGTAAAAATTATATCGAAAGCTAATTATTTGTAATTATACAACAGGTATTATTGTCAACAGTATGTGCTATGGCTCCAAAAATTGTCAGTTTTTCTGTAGCTGTAACCCCTGGTTTACATGTAACTGATCCCACATAGCCAATAAAATAGTCATCGTTATGAAGTGTACACAGTTTGAAAGTGAGATGCAGTAAGCTCATAAGCCTGACATGACACGCCAAAACTGACTCATTCTTTTGTAAGACGGCATTGTATGACTAAATCAGTGTCTTACTGGTAACGGCATTTCAGCCTTGGGTTGGGAAAAACCGACCGGCTAAAGCCGATAGGTATCTAGTTCGGAATAACCAATATTTTTCCATAATTTCTCTCGTCTCGCTTCTAACAGGCTTTTTACTAACAACCAAGTAAAGAATGTGTTATGAATTAGCCATAGCAGCAGTGTTAAATTTTTAATAAAGTTTTTTTAGAAAGGAATACTTTTTATTTGGAAATTTGCATTGGTTGGAGATAGCAATCAGTGCCACTTTACTAAAAATGACGACAGAAACGAGCAACAAAAACATGTCACAACAAACGCACACGCACAGCAGTACTGTTTTTATAATTTACTATTAGGACAATGCCTGCCAACGTATGCATGATGTCGCACTCGTGTGGTCAGCAAGATCCGCCGATCTGCCCCTGATAGAACACGTGTGAGACCAGCTGGAACGTGGACTCCGTCCCGGTGACAGTGTACAGGAAATGAAGGGCCAGTTACGACAGTTGTGGTCCGGCTTACCTCAGTAGATGGTACAACGGTTTCATGACACCCTTCCCCCCTGTAACAGTGCATCCATCCACGCCAGAGAGAGGAGCCATGGTCATAATTAGATGACTTACTGCAAAGCTCTTCGTAAAATTGGCTAAATTTTGAAATCACCGAAACAATATCAGAACCACTCTCACCCCGTGAAGTTTCCTTTTATTTTTTCCCTTCTTGTTACTTTACTTTTCCCTGCCAGAAAGGGTTAATCACTTCGTACAGAAATAGGAGATAATATTCCAGAATGAGTTTTCATCCAGCAGCTGACCGCGCGCTGGTTCGAAACTTCCTGGCGGATAAAATCTGTGCTGGACTGGGACTCAAACCTGAGAGCTGTTTTGCTTTCAAGGCAAATGGCGTACCGACTGATCACGACTCGCGACCCAACTGCACAGCTTTATTTCCGCCAGTACGTCCGAATTCCACATCCAGGCTGTGGGCAAACCAACGTCTGAGCAATGTCCTTTCTTCGCAGAGTGATAGTCTTGCAAGTTTCGCGGAAGAACTTGCGTGAAGTTTGGAAGGTGGGAGACGAGGTACTGGCGGAAGTACAGCTGTTAGGTCGGGTCCTGCGTCGGTAGAACACGTGCTTCTGTAAGGCAAAAGGCCCCACGTTTGAGTCCCACTCCGGCACTCACTCACTCTTAATCTGCCAGAAAGTTTCGTAAGATACTGCTAAAGCAAAATACATAGCACACTACATCCATTCGTTAAGTAATCAGTTTGTAGCTGTTTTGTACTTGAAAATTAGTTTCTTTTGTGATGCTACTGTCGCAATGTTACGTCACTATCGCATGTAGCTATGCGATATCCCATCTCGCAGTTATCTAGTGAGTATTCTGGAGCACTGCCTGAGAAATCAGTCCCGCACTCACCACAGTGGGCTGTGTGCCGCCCGAAGCGTCTCTGCAGCCCATTTTCAGCAGAAAGACTGCCACTTAATTTCATTAGGTGAAGCAGGCCTACTCTGGAAAGAGTGAGCAGTTAGTGAAATTCTGGCGACCTCCCACCCTGGGGCTATGGAACGCCGGCCTGGCATCTGAACCCCTGGGACCACTGTACACCGCGGTAGCCTCTCCGTCCTCAAAGAATAATTGAATGAGTTTCCTTTCTACGAGATTTCAGACGTAAAGACACCGCAGCATCACCTCGCTGGCATGTGGGTTGCGTTCGTTCTAAAACGTTCTTTCAATCAGTAGTACGCTGTTGCTCTGGACAGAGTTCTTGGTGGGTAACGTTGAGTAATAATGAACGTACTGCTTCAGCCGAGTGCCGACTTCGTATTCAAAACTGTCTCTTTAATGCAAGTCTAGTAAAGTTACGTGCACATCCTCTGGATCTTTCACTAACTGAAATACTATTCTCGTCCATCACATTGGCAACATCATCCCACCATCCATGTTGAGTTTAGCGATATGAACTATGATTCTGGCTATTGTGTTCTGCAGAATCGTCGGGGAAACATTCTGCTCCGGCCCGACTGACTGGATGTTAATTTCAGCGGCCACTTGTTCCAGGTGGGTGCTTGGTATAGGTTTGAGGCAATGTAAATAATCAGTGGCGGCACTTGAGTATGCATACCGGCTGTTCAAGAATTTATGGACTGAGATGAATTGGAGAGTGCGAAATTAATAGCATCCGATGCTTAACAGTTTTGTTTATAAGCAAATTTATACAACTACAGCCACTGCCAATATGCATAACTTACCTTACCGACGAAAGTAATTGTTTATGCCGAATTTTGTTTTGTACATAATTAAGTACAGTTTAGGGCAAGAACGAAATAATTAGTAAACCTTCGCTACTTGCCATTTTCCATTTTTGTGTGATTGGGATTTTTCGCGCTTTTTAATTTTTTCACTCAGATGTAGAAGATCCCTAACATTTATTAGTCCACGAATTAACTTCCAGGCTGAAAACTCTCACATTCTCAAGATGTACCCGAACAATAATTTGCGCAAGTTGTAAGCTTCCTTAAATATTCGCTTGTAGTCACGCTTATTTGATTTAGTCACTTTCTCAGGGAACGAATCTGCTCTGGAAGGCCCTAGTTCCTTTGCGGCTAACTTGTCCTGGTAATTTTCTTTACTGTTAGCACTTAAAAACGGATTCATGTCGACACTGGACACTGAAGTCATTTCCTGCACAGTAGGAACACTTTAGACACGACCCGGCGTTTGTGCAAATAACAGATCAAGCAGTTATGTCTACCAACATGGCCCTATGCCTAGAATAGAAATGAAGCGGTGAAAACCGTAAGGGCTGAAAGGACAGCGTCATCGATCCCACATTTACGTGAATATCTGAGAAACAGCTTTTCGTGAATGTTTATACATACAATGTGGGCCTACAGCACAGGTAAACCCGAGTCACCACATCAGTCAGAAGCACGAATAAATGCAACAGTCTCTCAACCGACGGCGACGTGCTTTAGGCCCTTATGGTTCCCAGCAACTCAAATGGTTTACTGTACGATAAAATCCGAAAGTTCTGTGCTGTAAGTCATTCAAAAACCCACAAAACCTTACTTTATCAGTATAACTGTAACATCTGCTGACAACCAATCTAATTCTACTGTATAGTGAGTGCACTGGCATGTCTGATGAGTCTGGTAGAGCAGAGCGGGATTTATACCAAGCGAACGGGGATGAAAGTCTGCTGCAGTTTTCTGCCATCTGGTGGCGTTGACACCAACTTTTCCTTGAGTGGTGAAGGCCGTGAACTGTCACCGTTGTTTACCAAACCCTTGTGTGTTTGGCCCGTAAGGCAATTACGTCACGTCAGCTACGCATACGTCGGAGACCCTTGAAGCATGCCCAACAGGTGGTGTGCTCAGTCCCCATGTCACGTTTCTCTGGGTCTAGGAGGATAAGCATTACATGCCGCGGTAGCTTTAATGCCGTGTATTTCAGATTACGGAATCTACGTCACGTTTAACAGCATTTAATGAAAAATTAATTAACCCGTGAGGTGTCAAAAGTGATGGTGTTCACGTGTTCTTTCACAACAGGCGCCACTGTTAGTGCAACTGCGGTAGCGCATCTTAGTTGTTATTTTGGCGCACAACTTGTGTCGCGTATTTTGGTTTTATTTGTGGCTTCTTGCTGTAACTGGATGATTACGCAGAAGATGCCCAGTGAAGCACATCTTGTTGCACTAGCTCCATAACGTTTCCCATAGGTTTTCGTACCTCTATTAGCGTCAAATTTTAACTACAATCGCACCGAAAAGTATTGGCACACGTGCGTATATATCGTTCCTGATTACAAACGCCGCACCTTCCCGTACACAGAACATGTACGTGCTTCCCCACATACCACACATTACAATTCTGCCCACAGTGCCTACCATTAAGAAAGAAATGCAGTGTTAAGGACAAACATGCATCTCCCCTGCACACAAAAGGTATTGGCACAGAGCGTGGCTTCTCGGTATATTGCTGGGTCTTCAGGTTACCGGAACGCCTTCTGCTGACGCAGTAGACACTGCGTGTTGTGGACGGCCCAGCCGCTAGTATGTTGCTGTATTGTGCGATAGTGGACAGCATGGGGCCGAAGTAGAAGGTACATTCAGTGGCGTTGCGTGAGAGAGTGGTATTGCTCCATTCACATGGGAGAAGCTATCGACAAATCGGAGCAGATGTGTGTGTTAGCTACACCACGGTACGGGCCATCATTCATAAATATAAAAAGACTGGAACAACAGTGAATAAGTGTCGTCCTGGACGTCCGAAACAACCCGAGTGTCGCCGTATCATCGCACTTGGTCGGAAGGAACCTGCTACAAGTGCAGCAACTATTGCTGAGGTTTTTCAACGTCTGACAAGACAGTTAGTGCTCAAACTATACGAAATGGGTTGAATGAGGCTAACATACATGACTTCTCCCAGGAAAAAGCCATACATATCGGAAATTAACCGGCAGAAAAACGCCTGCAGTTTGTAAAGGACTACATCAGCAAGCCGATGGAGTTTTGGAACACTGATGTTTAGCGACGAATCGACGTTCGATGCGTTCGGATTTGATGCAAGAAAGTACGTTTGGCGCAAGCTGAATACGTACCTCGACATCAAACACATGCATCCCACAGTCAAACACGGCGGGGGCGGCATCATGGTCTAAGGCTGTATGGCGGCGTCCGGCGTTGGAAATCTAACTGTATTCCACGGAACAATGGATCATAAGATACATCGACGTTTTGCGAGGTAATTTACACGCTAGTGCACACTTGTCCCTACTGGGGTGTTTCATTTCCAGCAAGACAACGACCCAAAACATACCGCCATAATAATCCGGGAGTGGTTACTGTACAATGCACCTAGAAGGATTCTAACACCACCTCACAGCCCTGATTTGAACCCCATTGAGAACCTGTGGGCACATATTTACACACAAGTCAGAAAAAAAGCGTCCGACCGCTAAAATACGAGCTGGAGAAACTGCTCCTGGAGCAATTGTCGAAAATTACCCCTGATATCGCCTGGAATTTAATACAAAGCATTCCTAGGCGTTTACGTGCTGTTATAGATGTTAAAGGGATGCACACTAGCTGTTGGAAGCTGAACATAAGTGATGAAAACGAACACACGGTCCGATTCATACGCGTGTGCCAATACTTTTTTGGATGCAGAAGAGCGATGTTAACAGGTGATTTGGACATATTTGTAACATGTTATGTGGCACGTGTCTGGGTTCTGTTTGAAATATGTTTTGTTTAACCTACAACCATGTGCCAATACTTTTTGTACACAGAACTCTGTCAATGGCATTATCATTTGTGTCTATCACTAGAGAAAATAAGTAACTTAATCTCAATCTTGACGTTGGTTGGAAGATCCTTCAATTTGACCTACAACTTGTGCTGGTTAGGTGACATTAAAAAACAAATGGAGCCGGTGTTTTATTCCCAAATGGTTCACTTCACTGTGTAGACGCGTCCTTGTGCGCAGTGGCCTAAAACAAGGATAACTTGCTTAGTATTTTGTCAAAGCAACGAGCATTGCACTCTGATAGCTCCATTTTTATGACAGCAACAAGGTGTCCATACAATGGAATCTGATTACTACGGGTACTGCATAACCATCTGCTAAAACGCGTTTTTCGTCATGAAAAACGTTTCGTATTATCCAGTTAAAACGTGGACTATTGCAGGTTTTGCAAGTTTTAGTTCCTGGCTTACAGCGTGTGTATTATATCTGCATGCACATTCCCTCGATTCTCTCTATACAATGATATGCGTACCACGGGCTGATCACAAGTGGCGAACAATAGTACACACGGCCTACCTTACAGTGTACTGGTTAGGCAATGTTTTTCAGACCGCCATTATCCTAGTTGATGATCAAAAGCAGGGAAAAGGGAGACACAGAAGGCACCCCCTTCCCTGCTTCTCAGCTGCCTACTGACACAGTCGTATCGACAACTGCTGTTGCCGTGCGCCATTCGCAACATGACAGCAAGAAATTGTGGTACCAGAACTGCCCTCAGTCATGCACCACTTGTCACGTACACGTATAGATAATGCACCTGTTGACGCCTTCCCAGGAAAAACGAGCTTTTTACGAAGCCGTCATTAGTAAAGCAAGGAGGTCATGTTCATTTGGTCTCTCTGACCTTCGAGGCACCGCGACAGCAAAGGGTGGGGACGGGGAATTCCCGAGGTCAATAGCAGGCGGGACCTGCTACCTGGATTTCCCCGAGAACTGGCGACGGTCTAAGCGTACAACGGGCTGACTAATACGGCTAGTCATTAGAGGTGGGCAAACTGAAACACGTAACTGTTTCGAAACAAATGAAACAGTACAATGTAGTGTTTCGATACGCTGTTTCGAAACAGTGAAACAGTTTGTGTTTTGTAATCTAATAAACCTAGACATTTTATCATCTTGAATGTCTACTGTATAGGTATGTCCATATAAACACAAATGAGGTGCGAGAGCGCTAATCATATCGCAGAAAGTATGAAACTATCACTTAGGCGTCTTGGCAGTTTCGTATTTCATGCAGCAAATGCGCTGCTTTCGTGTCGTGTGACTTTCATTCTTTTCAATTGGCTGAGGACAGCCATAGCTGAAGACAGAAGAACCACCACGAACGGAACTGGGAGCGAACTGCAGAAACAACGGATATGGTACTGGGATTCCCACATTCCGCTAGTATGGGAATATACCCATCCTGCTAATTTCCATGCACACAAAGGGAATCATTGTGGATAATAGGCACAGTGACTATAGACTCACAAATAATGCAAAATAATTCGAATAAATAACAAAATATAACAGAAAATTTTTTGTCTTTCAAGGTGTTTCGAACCGTACCTACAAATTCACCATGCTTCCCAGCCCTTCCCGTTCACCATTACACTATCAGTGATATGTCAAACAGATTGCTTGCAATTATACCTACATTAAATTTATGTATATGTATAATAACTGTCACTATGCCTTTTTTTTATTCAAAATGTTCTAGGCTTACTTGCGTTTTTTAATATGATTACTGTACTTGAACAGAGAAATGTATGTTACAAAAAAAGTGTAATTTAACTGATTGATTTTCACATATTTATTATTTTGAATGTGAATAGTATGCGTTGTTTTATTGTTTGGTTAATGTTTATAAAGCAAATATTACGCCATTCCGGAATAGGACAGTCATCTAGAAACGAAGCTTTATTTTCGGATATCTTAAGCTTCATGCTATTGCTTGTCAAAACGATTTCGACACTCTTGAAAGTGTTTCACGAAGTGGTATGTTGTGTTTCAGTACCTGTGCCGAGCCCGAATCTCGTCCGACACAGAGCGGAATGAAACATCACTGTTTCGATACAATCAGTCCGTTCCAAGCACAGGTGGACTGAAACAGCTTTATTTTGAAACAACGATACAGTTTCTATGTCTGGCTCGAGATCGAATCTGGTCCGGATATCCGAGACAGGGGCGGAATGAAACACCACTGTTTCGAAACAGTGAACCACAGCTGTTCCGAAACACTGAAACAGTTCCACGTATCGATACACTGTATCGAAACATAGAAACATTGGCCATGTCTACTAGTCATTGAAGCCACGTGTGTGGAGCGTCGATTTCCGTAGGATTATCTCATTTCTTAGGTTCTCACAGCTAGGGCGCCCGTATTTTTAATCATTTCAGGATATTTTGAAAATATAAATTCAAGACAGATGAGCAAACATCTGGGCACCATACAATTACCTTCAATGTAGGCTTCATAATGATTTATTTTCACGTAATCTACCATACTACTTATAGGTTAACAGCAGTAAAAAAGAAAAAAGTCGTCTATAGACAGTTTATGTTGACAACTGAGTACCAGTTTCAGTACCATCCTCAGGCCATTGCATGATGCGCAGTCGTCAAGCAGTCTATGCAAGAAGTGTACCAAAAACTATTAGGTTATACTGCCGTCTGTTCTAACTGGTAGCACATACGAGGTGCGGCTAGAAAAAAAACCCGACTGATGTTGGAAAAAACATTTATTTACAATTTCGTGTTATCTCCTATGTACTCTCCTCCTCGGTCTCTACACCGCTCCATACGAATTTTCCACTGTTCATAGCAATGCTGCAGATCATTTTCGGTAAGTCCATACATTACTTCCGTCGCTTTTTCTTTTACTGCTTCAACAGTCTCAAATCTAGTTCCTTTCAAAGCTGACTTGATTTTAGGGAAAAGAAAAAAGTCACAGGGGGCCAAATCAGGTGAGTAGGGTGGATGATCTAAGATGGGAATGTTGTGTTTTGCCAAAAAACGTCTTCACTGACAACGCACTGTGAGCTGGGGCATTGTCTCGGTGAAGGATCCGTGACTTTTTTCTCCACAAATCGTTCCGTTTTCTCCGTACTCGCTCACGTAGGGTAGCCAGGACGCTAATGTAGTAATGTTGATTCACTGTTTGTCCCTCTGGTACCCAATCAATGTGCACAATCCCTTTGATGTCAAAAAGAAACAATCATTGCCTTGAATTTCGATTTTGACATTCGTGCCTTTTTTTGTCGTGGAGAACCAGGAGTTTTCCAATGCATCGATTGGCGTTTAGTTTCGGGATCGTAAGTAAAAAACCACGATTCATCGCAAGTAATAACATTTTGTAAGAAGGCAGGATCACTTTCAATGTTTTCCAGGATGTCAGAACAAATCATTCTTCGGCGTTCCTTCTGTTCAATTGTGAGACACTTTGGAACCATTTTTGAACACACTTTGTTCATGTTGAAACTTTCATGAAGAATCTGCCTAACACTTTCCTTGTCAACTCCTGTTAACTCCGACACTGCTCTGATTGTTAAACGGCGATCTTGTCGAACAAGTTTACCGATTTTTTCAATGTTTGCATCAGTTTTTGCTGACAATGGTCTGCCAGTGCGAGTGTCATCACTGGTGTCTTCGCGGCCATCTTTAAATCGTTTAAACCACTCATACACTTGTGTTCGCGATAAACAATCATCGCCGTACACTTGTTGTAACATTACAAACGTTTCACTTGCAGATTTTCCTAGTTTGAAACAAAATTTGATGTTAACACGCTGTTCTTTCTGTACACTCAACATTTTCCGACGCACAGACAAAACGTCAACTACTTAAAACAGACGCCACGGGCAGACTGAGTGCAGGGGGCAGATGAAACTCGAGCAGCAGGCGGAGCGAGAGTCACGTGACAGGCCACGCGACTTTCAGCCTTATTGCATTCGTTTTATTGTTTCACCAGTACTAGTCCGGTTTTTTTCTAGCCACACCTCGTATGTTGGGGCTACCGTAAGAGCAGTATTGCACGCACAATTTGGATGTAAATACAAACATCAATTTCAAACACTTTACTTTAAAGATGTTAGTACAGACTGGTACCGGAGTAGGAGTGCGTGTGCGTGTGCGTGTGCGTGTGCGTGTGCGTGTGCGTGTGCGTGTGCGTGTGCGTGTGCGTGTGCGTGTGCGTGTGCGTGTGCGTGTGCGTGTGCGTGTGCGTGTGCGTGTGCGTGTGCGTGTGCGTGTGCGTGTGCGTGTGCGTGTGCGTGTGCGTGTGCGTGTGCGTGTGCGTGTGCGTGTGCGTGTGCGTGTGCGTGTGCGTGTGCGTGTGCGTGTGCGTGTGCGTGTGCGTGTGCGTGTGCGTGTGCGTGTGCGTGTGCGTGTGCGTGTGCGTGTGCGTGTGCGTGTGCGTGTGCGTGTGCGTGTGCGTGTGCGTGTGCGTGTGCGTGTGCGTGTGCGTGTGCGTGTGCGTGTGCGTGTGCGTGTGCGTGTGCGTGTGCGTGTGCGTGTGCGTGTGCGTGTGCGTGTGCGTGTGCGTGTGCGTGTGCGTGTGCGTGTGCGTGTGCGTGTGCGTGTGCGTGTGCGTGTGCGTGTGCGTGTGCGTGTGCGTGTGCGTGTGCGTGTGCGTGTGCGTGTGCGTGTGCGTGTGCGTGTGCGTGTGCGTGTGCGTGTGCGTGTGCGTGTGCGTGTGCGTGTGCGTGTGCGTGTGCGTGTGCGTGTGCGTGTGCGTGTGCGTGTGCGTGTGCGTGTGCGTGTGCGTGTGCGTGTGCGTGTGCGTGTGCGTGTGCGTGTGCGTCATTGCAGGGTGGCTAATAAATGATTAAACGTCACTGTCATGAGTTTTACTGTTTCTGACTTAGTTTTTCTTGCTCCTCTCCACAAAGCCTTCGTTACAGAAAACAGTCTTTGGACAGATGCCACAGTGCCTGAATTAGCTAGTGGAAATTTAGCCAAACTTCACCAGTAATTAAGTATCAGCTTCTGATCTTTGTTGGTTAAACCGAAGCGCAGCGTTATGCCTGTTGGCCTATGTCAGAAACTATGTTAGTGCTGTGTTGCCCGCACCATAAACAGTAAATTCAGCATTCTCAATTTGTCCTTTAATAAACAGGGATGCTTGCTGCATCTTACTGTTTGGTTTGGACTTTGGTTTTCCCGTGATTAACACAGCTGATATTAAGGTAAGTCACTACCACACACTACACACGTGATGTACTGTACAACAGCACAACCCACCGAAGTTAGAACATTTGCGCCTGTTTTCAAGAACGCAATGCCACTGAGTTTATGAAAGAATCTGTATGCTGCATCAAAATTTACGACCAAAACAGTTTTTTCGTATGAACGAAGTACAATGCAAACGTTCGGAAACTTCATGCTAACAAAGCATTGCATCAGGGGCGATCAGTGTAGAGTGGAAAAAGCCAGTCATGCTCCTAACAGGGAGACACTCCACGTCCTCCAAGAGGTTTTTGGGATACAGGAAACTCAATGACTGTCACCTTAACCCTTAGCTTTCCAGTTCATTTTTGGTCACACACTGTCCCAGCAGTCTGAACGACCGCCATACTTAAAGCAATAAAAATTGCATTCAACAATTTCAATCGAACAGTACAGATTTTATGTAAAAGGTTACATTATACATTAATAACAGTCGTGTGAAGTTAGCACCCCTTTTTTTTCGAGGAATATACTTTTTTCATAGTTCTTGATAGATGTGCCATAATTCTAGAGTTCTTTGTACAACATTTGAATAGTTCTGCAGAATGTAGCGAAGAAAATGTATAAGAAATCTGCTTCAGAAACCCTTTCCTTCTGATATAATTCTTACTGTTGCCGCAGTAAATCACTTGTGCATACATTCCAACTGTATTCATCATCACAAAAGTGTAACCATGGACGAACGGCGCGCATTTCTTGCAGCGTTGTACAGAGCATCCAGCTTACCCGTTACGAAAATACCACACTTGACGATATTGTAAAATTTACAATGGCTGGCTTCCGTTTATCTCTAGTGACAGCATCTACCGAATTATTTTCATGCAAACATAATACCAGGATCATACACTTCCCCTTTTTAGGTATGGAGGAAACTGGAGTTCAGTCTTGTGCAAGCCAAAAAAGAAACTGTGGGCAGCCCTTCCTTAGCTCTATTATCAATCCAATACTAGTAAACCAGTTGTCCGCTTTCACATTTCGATCTGGCTGATATATAGGTTTACACAGTCACAGAACAACATCGAAATGTTTATTGTTCAATTGATACAATCCTTCTCGTTGCAACACAGCGTATATTTCCGAACTGTACAGGTAAAATACTTAAGAACCCACAAAAGCATAGACTTTAAATCCATATTTGTTTTGATAGGTACATATTGGCGAAAACCGCACCTTCCACAGAATCCTTCCAGCTTCTTGTCTACTGTAAAATTTTCTCCGAGGGTATAAGATTTCTAATAGTTGGGTACAAACAGTAAATATTTCCGGAATTGCTGTTAGCTTGTCTAACTGTCTCCTTTCATCACGAATAGCGCGACTGTAAAATCTAAGTCACCCCACAATAAATTCGAAACCGTTTTATGTTCATTACGAGGCGAAATTTTTCAATGCCATCCCCATCAGTTCCACACAGATCTTCCAGGTTTTATCCATTAATTTTGTTAAGAACAGTTAAAAACAAGAGACTGATGAAGGCTTTCAGATCAACAACATCCTAAGTATAGTCATCTATGAGGCAATTACTGTTTCACAAAAGCTTCTTTGGCTGCGCCTATTGGTCAACGTAAATTTCGAATAATATTATCCTCTTTGAACAATATGCTTTGGCTTTCTTCAACATGATCTAGTACATCCCACTTAACATAATAAAATTCCTATAAAATAACGCAATCAGGCGTTGTGTATTAATTTGGTATTTGACGTTCTGTCACCGACCATTGACGATTTAACAGTTCAAAAAGAATTTAAGTGCATTTTACATTATGGATTAGCTTTGTACCACTTACTACATTGATTAATTGTTGAAATGAAATACGGAAGTGCGCAGTGGATAAAAAGGAGCAGTCGGCTCGTATCTAAACAGAGCACGAGCGTCGATACTGACTCACAAAACAATGAAAAGCATACAGAGAAAAGAAGCTACAAAGAGAAGGCGCCAAGTGCTGCCAATTGTTGAAAAGTAATTTACAGAAAATTTCGACGTCTATTAATCTGAATAGCTGCTCCCGACAGAAGGATAATAAAAACTATGGTATGTCCCTGAGACCTCTCAATACCAAAAAATAATAAAGCACAGCAACAATGCAGAAGTTGTGGCACTACATCTGGAAAGAATGAACACGTGAACTGCCGCTTTTAAACAATCGGCACGTGACGTCAGCGTAATAGTTACAATAATGGTAGCATCAAAGCTTCTCGCGGTAGCATCAAAGCAAATGACAACAGCTGCACTGTTTTGGCGGCGCGCGCCGCGTCGTGTGAAGGCGCCCGCCAGCGCTGCATTTCGCTCCTTTATCTGCACCTAATGAGTATACGCAACAATACTACTCACACTCATGCGAATAATCATTTCTTCTCAGTATGGAGAATTTAAAGTGATCGATGATACAGACATTCAATTTCCTCCGACTTTTCCAAAAACTGTCCGATGCCATGGCCGACATCGGCTCGAAAATGTCTTCAAAAAAATGTTTACTCAACAGTTACAGAAGATCATCATGTTCTTCCTTTTGTTAGAAACGCTTTCAGGCTGGAACGTTTGGACAGCAAAGATGAGTCGTGGAATGTTTTTGGTTCTGCGTGCAATAAAGACATGACAAACCAATTTGACCTACTACTGTCAGCAGAAAAATGGTCTACCATAAAACCAACAAACAGGAAACTTGGAAAGCCTTCAAGACTGGAAATAGGGAAATGGACCGATTTGATGACATAACATTTATGAACATCACAGAATTCCATTTGCCTTTACTTTCAAATACGCGGAAGTGTGTGAAAGTTCAAGTTCAAAGTACGTCTTGAAGATCAAAGGAAGGTGTACAGGAAGCAGAGCCACTTTCGAAGGTATTGCTCTGAAGAAGCCAAAAAAGGACGAAGATATGATTCTAAACTGCAGACTTCCAAACTTTTCAGACGATAGTAATCACTTGAAAAGAAGAAAACTTCGTGACCCATTCTTCTGTATGTATTGGCTGAAAGATCAAAGTCAGTTGCACAAATATTGTCATCAATTAACAGCACTGTATACGATTCAGTAGATGCTACAGATGGTGTTGCATTTCGAGTTATTTCACGATTTGGGGATCTATCGAACAGGGCTGTCTGTGTGGAAATAAGGTCAAAGTACATATACCTGCATCAGTACATGTGCATCCGCGAAATGAACGTCACTAGTAAAGATCCAAATATCGTCAATCGATCATACATCAGTTGTCCAACTTATCAGATGATGTCCTCTAGGCATAACGCATCATTGTCATTTTTCTTTATGGGAATCTGAGATCTGGAGCTCCCAGACAAAAAATCATGTTAACTGATTTTGGTAAGGCTCCGTTGGTTGCCATTTCTAGAGCAATTGCCACTTGATTATCTGAATAGGTGTTATAGTCATTTTTCACATGAAAGAGTAAATTCTACCCTCGTGTTTGAGAATAGATTTGAACCATTTTATGGTCATGATATCGAGGTGGAAGTGCTTCTCAAGACGTAAATCGTAACTCAAACAACTTTATCTTCGCGTTTGGGCCCATACTTACATGATGACAGATATTCCTGATATCTAAAGTGCTTTGCGCTCGCTTTTGGTTGTGACGTTGTGTGAACATTGGTATTGATGAGTGTGGTCAAGAATATTCATCAGTGGAAGATCAGCGCCACCTTGATAAAATTATCAGAGGTGGCCTACATCATTCATATATTGACGAAAAGTAAGATAAGAAAACTGATGACTATCTTTAGGAATCAATTTTGAACTCTAAGGAATTTACTGCAAACGCCTAAAGCTGAAGTCCTCGCAAATCAGACTTAAGGATGACAATCTCTGATGTGAGTCCGTATAACATTCCTAATGCTGCAGAGATGCTGAAGGAGTTTATGTACTATATACCATTGTGGACAGCTGTGATGTATCCTTTCCATATTCCTTTATCTAGTCATTCGTCAGCAGCGACTGAAGGACAATTTTCAAAATTGAAGACAATGGGCTTTCATAAGCTACCTTTAAGGGGAGACAAATTCATGTTACAACATTTGAACTGGCTGCGTGAGGAAACAAAACTGTTAGGGCCACTTATGATGGAAAAACAAGATTCAATGCATGCTGTGAAGCACAAACCAACTGGAGCATTACCATGAAGAAGAAAACTAGAGATGAAAAAAATAAGAAGCTGAAGATAACAAACCCCAAAAGCAAACTTGTACTCGATAATTCTGGTATCACAATGAACAATACCTTACGAAGTGAGACCCCAACACGAAGATGGCAATGAGAGAGCTAAACAAAATTTTTTAATAGTTTTGAGTACAGATTTTCTCCTACTTCGAGCTCACTTGTTATGAATGCGGAGAACAGTCTCTCAGTCAAGAGTAGTAGTGTGTGTTTTCAGTGCTCTTCAGATGATAATTTACTGCCGAATTCGGACTCTAAAGAGATATTTCATTCCACAAAAGACCACCGCGAATCATACTTCACCAGGGAAGTCACTGAAATTTCATCATGTGGTTCGAAAACAGCAGAAAACCGAGAGACCTGTAACAACAAAGTTGAGTAGATTGCAATGCTGAAAAAGCTTCAAAATGAAATCATTGTCACATCGAGCACGCAAACGAAGAGCAAGAAAAACTACTTAGATGACTGCCCAAACTGGAATTCGACTAAGAATTTCATAGACATTAATTTGCCACTTTGCCGAAATGGGTCTTCAAGCAAATTCAAATCTGCTACCTACAACTTGAAGGTAACGTGCGGCTTCTATTCTTTGATGAAAATAGAAACAATATCATTCAGTGATGATTTCGAAAGTACCATTCAAATGGTGAGCCATCAATTTTTTATCTGGCTTTGGATGTTTTGGACATCCCACTGCTAAGCATAGTACGCAAACCACTGTAACAACTAATCGTTACATCACTGCAAGAATTCCTAACATCGTACCGAGCATCGGACCATATCTTCCTGAGTGGTTGAACAGATCTGCAATGTCAAGAGCTACAGCTGTAGGAAAGGTCTCTTCGTGTCCAGCATGAAGGTCTGTGTTTTAAGTTCCACTAGTATGAATGCTCAAAATACCTTCGAAGATCCTGGCTTCATCCTATGGAAATTTCATGTTAGACAGGCCAAAGAGTAGTATTAACTCCGAGACAGGAGTTCCCCAGGGTTCCATTCATTCATTCTGGGGCCCTTCCCGTATACAGTGTACACTAATGATACACTACGTGAACATAAGTGTTCGGACACACCCGAAAACAAATTTTCAATGTTAGGTGCATTGTGCTGCCACGTACTCCATATCAGCGACCTCAGTAGTCATTAGGCATCGTGAGGGAGCGGACTTCAAACGTCGTCAGGTGACTGGGTGTCACTTGCGTCATGTCTGTACGCGAGATTTCCACACTCTTAAACATCCCTAAGTCCAAAGTTTCCGATGTGATAGTGGAGTGGAAACGTGAAGGGACACGTACAGCACAAACGCATACAGGCCGACCTCATCTGTTGACTGACAGAGACCGCAGGCAGTTGAAGAGGGTAGTAATTTGTAATAGATATCTATTCAGACCATTAAAATGAAATGAACACCCTTAGCTGCTTACAGGCGTTGACATACGTCAACGGGGACAGATGACCATGTGTGCCCCGACCGGAACTCGAACCCGGGATCTCCTGCTCACATGGCAGACACACTATCCATCTGAGCCACCGAGGACACAGAGGATAGCGCGACTGCAGGGATTTATCTCTGGCACGCCTCCCGCGAAACCCACATTCTCAACATATTGCCCCGCACTACATTCCTAGTGCCCCCGTCCATTATACTCATTACTCGCGGCGCGTTGCCGATTCCCGTAAGAGTTCGGGCACTTTTTGTGCATTCGCACAGAAGAAGAAGAAGATGGTCGAGTGGCCGATGAGCCTTAACTATATATATATCTCGAACTTACGGAAATCGGCAACGCGCCGTGAGTAATTAGTATAATGGGCGGGGGCACTACGAATGTAGTGCGGGACAATACGTGGAGAATGTTGGTTTCGCAGGAGGCGTGCCAGAAATAAATCCCTGCAGTCGCGCTATCCTCTGTTTCCTCGGTGGCTCAGATGGATAGAGCGTCTGCCATGTAAGCAGGAGATCCCGGGTGCGAGTCCGGGTCGGAGCACACATTTTCATCTGTACCCGTTGATGTATGTCAACGCCTATAAGCAGATAAGGGTGTTCATTTCATTGTAATTTCACTCTAACGAACTGCATGGTCACCGATGGTATCTGTTCTTTTGGGCATGTCCGAAAGAACAGATACCATCTTAGCATATATATTCAGACCATCACACAGGAATTCCAAACTGCATCTGGATCCACTGCAAATACTATGATAGTTAGGCGGGAGGTGAGGAAACTTTGATTTCACAGTTGAGCGGCTGCTCATAAGCCACACATCACGCTGGTAAATGCCAAACGACGCCTCGCTTGGTTTAAGGAGCGTAAACAATGGACGATTGAACAGCGGAAAAACGGTGTGTGGAGTGACGAGTCACGGTACACAATATGGCGATCTGATGGCAGGATGTGGGCATGGCGAATGCCCGGTGAACGTCGTCTGCCAGCGTGTGTAGTGCCAACAGTAAAATTCGGAGGCGGTGGTGTTATGGTGTGGTCGCGTTTTCCTTGGAGGGAGCTCGGACCCCTTGTTTTGCGTATCACAGCACAGGCCTACATTGATGTTTTAAGTCCCTGCTTGCTTCCCACTGTTGAAGAGCAATTCGGGAATGGCGATTGCATCCTTCAAAACGATCGAGCATCTGTTCACAATGCACGGCCTGTGGCGGATTGGTTACACGACAGTAACATCCCTGTTGTGGACTGGCCTGCACAGAGTCCAGACCTGAATCCTATAGAACACCTTTGGGACGTTTTGGAACGCCGACTTCTTGCCAGGCTTAACCTACAGACATCGATACCTCTTCTCAGTGCAGCACTTCGTGGAGAATGGGCTGCCGTTCCCCAAGGAACCTTCCAGCACCTGATTGAAGGTATGCCTGCGGAAGTGGAAATTGTCATCGAGGCTAAGGGTGGGCCAACACCATATTGGACTCCAGCATTGCCGATGGAGGGCGCCATAAACTTTCAGGTCATTTTCAGCCAGGTGTCCGGATACTTTTGATCACATACTATACACCACAGGGAGGCAGAACTCACTTAGCACAGATAATACTGCTATCTACGCTAGCCATCCTAACCCAAAATAAATCGACCTTGAGATCGACGGACACGTTGACCAGATTATGCACAATTTCTGGAAGACCACAAAATGAATTTGTCCAAATATAATTCCGTTATGTGCATTACCAAAACGAGACCTTTCAGCACTGTCGATGGAAGGGGCCTCCCTGGATGTGACACGGTAAAACAGTTAGGCAGCAAGATTGAGAGTAAACTTCTGTGGAGCGCACACACACACACACACACACACACACACACACACACACACACACACACACACACACAAAAAAAAAAAAAAATCGCAGTTCGGGTGGAGTATCACTTCTATCCTTTGCTGAAGGACAATGGACTGACCACCTAAACTAAAATACGTATATTGCAGACGGTTCTTCCCGCTATATTGTACGGTTGGGGGATCCATGGAGTGGCTGCAGATAGAAAACTAGTTCAAAGTGAAGGACTTACGACGATATTACAGGCGCATCCTGGTTAGTTCCAAACAAATTGACTCTCACAGACATTACCATGCCCACCGTCACTCCCATGGAACCATCGTAATCACTCTCCCAAAAGCATATATATCATTTTTATTTTAGGCTGAAATTCCACAAACTGCAAGCATTCAAAAGAAGGCATCAGTCGTCACTTTAGCTTTTAATACTAGGTAAGTGCATGTGTCCCTGAAGTTTAGTAAACACAACTGACACACAACAGATACTTTAGTCATCAATAATATATTCTACTTCACTATATACGACGGTCTACCAATCCTGGGGTCGGTTGGTTGGGGGGTTGGTTGGGGAAGTATATCAGACAGCGAGGTCATCGATCTCATTGGACTAGTCAAAGAAGGGGAAGGAAGTCGGCCGTGCCCTTTCAAAGGAACCATCCCGGCATTTGCCTGGAGTGATTTAGGGAAATCACGGAAAACCTAAATCAGGATGGTCGGACGCGGGATTGAACCGTCGTCCTCCCGAATGCGAGTCCGGTGTTCCTGGGGTCGCTTATCGATTCTGCACTTTTAGAAATCACTTCAACTCTCTCAGCCGTATTCGGGAGGCATTTTCATCCGGAAAGGAAGTTCCTTGAAGGTCGTTCGATAGAGAGCGGAAAAGATGAAAATCTGAGGATGCAAGGTCAGGTGAAATAAAGTGGGCGCGGAATGATTTCTCAACCCAACTCCTGTACAGTGATTTTGGTTGGACTAGCAGAATGTGGGCGGGCGTTATTGTGGAGTAGAGTCACTTCACGAAGTCTTCCTGGTCGTTGGTCTTGCATTGCGTCTGCAAGACGTCCGAACTGTTGGCAGTGAATGTCAGCCGTGATGGGCACATCTCGGGGAAGCAATTCTTAGTACACTTCACCATCGCTGTTCTACCAGATGCATGACATTGTCTTTTGTGGATGTTTGCAGGCCTTTGTGTGGGGAGTTGCTGCTTTGTTTGGGTTCAACCATTCCTTTGTTTTCCTTATGCTAGCATAAAGACGCCATGCATCAGCAGCAGCAACGATGCAGGATGTGTGTTTCCGATCTCTGACAACCAAGCAGAGATGCACCTATGGCCATTGCCCATCATTGTGGATTATTGCGTTTAAACGATCTTCTTCAAACCATGAAGGTTTCGCTGAACGTGGTGAGTCAATGTGAAAAGATCCTCCTTAAAACGAGAGAACCATTTTTATCCTGACCGCCCTCCTTTCCATAATTTTAAAAGGAACTAACAGTTTGTACCGAGAATTCTCGACTTTTTTTGAAGCATAAAATGTCCTTGTGACACTATCCGAATCTGGTGAACTTCTGACCAGGTCAAGAGGAAGTACACTACAGGCCATTAAAATTGCTACACCAAGAAGAAACGCAGACGATGAACGGGTATTCATTAGACAAATATATTATACTAGAACTGATGTGTGATTACATTTTCACGCCATTTGGGTGCATAGATCCTGAAAAATCAGTACCCAGAACAACCAACCACCTCTGCCCGTTATAACGGCCTTGATACGCCTGAGCATTGAGTCAAACAGAGCTTGGATGGCGTGTACAGGTACAGGTGAGCATGCAGCTTCAACACGATACCACAGTTCATCAAGAGTAGTGACTGGCGTATTGTGACGATCCAGTTGCTCGGCCACCATTGACCAGACGTTTTCAATTGGTGAGAGATCTGAAGAATGTGCTGACCAGGGCAGCAGTCAAACATTTTCTGTATCCGGAAAGGCCCGTACAGGACCTGCAACATGCGGTCGTGCATTATCCTGCGGAAATGTAGGGTTTCGCAGGGATCTAATGAAGGGTATAGCCACGGGTCGTAACAGATCTGAAATGTAACCCCCACTGTTCGAAGTGCCGTCAATGCGAACAAGCGGTGACCGAGACGTGTACCCAATGGCACCCCATACCATCACGCCGGGTGATACTCCAGTATGACGATGGCGAATACACGCTTCCAATAAGCGTTCACCGTGATGTCGCCAAACACGGATGCGACCATCATAACGCTGTAAACAGAACCTGGATTCATCCGGAAAAAAAAAGACGTTTTGCCATTGGTGCACCCAGGTTCGTCGTTGAGTACACCGTCGCAGGCACTCCTGTCTGTGATGCAGCGTCAAGGGTAACCGCAGCCATGGTCTCCGGGCTCATAGTACATGCTGCTGCAAACTTCGTCTAACTGTTCGTTCAGATGGTTGTTGTCTTACAAACGTCCCCATCTGTCGGGTGGCTGCACGACCCGTTACAGCCATGCGGATAAGATGCCTGTCATCTCGACTGCTAGTGAAACGAGGCCGTTGGGATCCAGCACGGCGTTCCGTATTACCCTCCTGAACCCACTGATTCCATATTCTGCTAACAGTCATTGGATCTCGACTAACGCGAGCAGCAATGTCGCGACACGATAAACCGCAATCGCGAAAGGCTACAGTCCGACCTTTATCAAAGTCTGAAACGTGATGGTACGCATTTCTCCTCCTCACACGAGGCACCACAACATCGTTTCACCAGGCAACGCCGGTCAACTGCTGTTTGTGTATGAGAAATCGGTTGGAAACTTTCCTCATGTCAGCACGTTGTAGGTGTCGCCACTGGCGCCAACCTTGTGTGAATGCTCTGAAAAGCTAATCATTTGCATATGACACCATCTTCTTCCTGTCGGTTAAATTTCGCGTCTGTAGCACGTCGTCTTCGTGGTGTAGCAATTTTAGTGGCCAGTAGTGTATTTGAAATATGTTTTGTATGCCAGTTAAGGAGAAAAATCGGTATTAGTGTCATATTCTTGGAATGATGAACCGGAAAGAATCGCTTAAAGCATCGTACCTGTGGACAAGGAGCTGCAACATCTGCTGATACCGAAGGGGTCGACGGCGCAGGTACAGGCACGGCGGCGTATACAGGAAGAACTTTGTGGTAAGATTTTCTAGTTCTGTTTCATGATTAAGTTATGAGTCTCGAACTGAGGAAAGCCACTAGTACGTAATTCTCTTATCCATGGATTACCAGTGTGCTGGAACTGCCAGAGAGGAAATGCTTGAGATGCCTGTTTCGCTTGATGCCTGCCTCGCTCGCAGGTTATGTTTAGCGAGTCAGAAGAGGCGGTAATGTTAGAGGCACACCAAACTCTGGCAGCTTCGTAATCCTTAAGTTTAATTTGATGTATCTGCCATCTGTAGCTGCCTCCAAGCCGCAACACTTGGTAGTGAATACAAGCGAACCAGAGTGAATGAAGAGCCAGTGAATAGGCAAGGGGACGCGACGGTGTGTTGCCGAAGCGTACTGTTAGCGCACGCGCCGAGGCGCCCTTTCCGTTCACCGGCTGATGAACCGTGTTCTGCCTCTGTTGGTAATCGCCCTCGACGCATTGGGAATCCCATTTCGCAACTTCTGGGTACCCGGCCGCCGGCGTCGCCGCCATGTCTCTTCTTTGGTCCGTGTGGCATTGAAGGTCCGGTGGACCCTGCCTCAATGTCTTCTGTCTGAGCCAATGGTATAAGAAATGTTTTAATTACAGGTACATTTTTTGCGCCAGTAACAAGTTGGTGCGTACGTTCGTATCGTTTGTTTTTTTCGGTTGCTATGAGTTTGTTTACAGACTGCGAACCAAACACTACGAATGCCATTTGCTGATTTTCGCACCTAGCATTTACATAGGACAATTCTCGTTCCCTGTTCCTAGTTCAGCGTTGAAGGGGCTTTGTGGTTAAACTAGCTTAGCACCCGCTGATTCGCTGGCACAGACTATATAGCCTGCAGATATTTTTTACTGCTGTTTAATCGAAATTTCTTATGTTACTCACAAATTGCACCACCTAAACTTTTTACAATAATTAGGAGCATATAAGGACCGTCTTTCCGGGTGTACTTCTGAGCGAAAAACCATTCTGGTAGCTGGAGTCCAAAGTTTTTGTTAATCGTGCCTTTTCTATTCTTCTGGAGACATTTCCATAGTAACTTTCATACCCTAAAAAATTAATTACGTATTGCACACTCTTAGGGGTTTAATTTCGAGACAAATATTTTTTGTTTCTAACCGATAAGTCAAATACCAACTGTCATACATGTAGCCTTAAAATCCTATAGTAGTACTAATTATTTATTTTCGAGAAAATTTACGCTCACTATTTTACCCCCTTAGTCCTTGAGTTACCAAAAATGCTGTAACACGTATTTCTACGTTTATTTCTGACAAACAAAATACCATTTTTCGTACATCTAGCTTTAAAAATCCCCTATTTAACCACATTACGAGTGAATTTAAATCCCCTTAATAACGACATACTTTCAAAAAGCCTTTCATCCCGTATTTCACCCGCTTACGAGTAGAATTTCGGACAATCCCTTCTTAAACGATGCCTACACCCTCTTCATAAATGTGTGCACAATGAAGTATTTCCATTAAACTCCTCGTCATTTCACCCCGTACAGGTCGAATTTCCAAAAACAGCGGAACAGACTTACTTTGTAACCAAGCAGTCAAATACCAATGCTGAGTTTTACCTTGAAAAAAACACTTTCAGAGTAGTTTAATTGCTATTTATTTAAAGCAGCTTTCATCCACTCTTTCACCCCCACAGGTGGAAACTCCCAAAAATGCTGTAAAACTTATTTTCGACCGAGAAAGGAAATACCAATTTTCGGAGGTCTAGTTTCAAAATTGCCTTAATAGCGACGTTTCTAAAGGAACCCTTCATACCCCACGGGTTGGAATTTCGAAAAATCTCTCCTCAAACGACGCCTATGGTGTAAGATGCACACCTCCAAATTTCATGTTTCTGTCCTCAGCGATTTGGGCTGGACTAAGTGTCAGGACGTTGCCTTTTACACATCGAAATTGCTCACGCAACTCTTTATCAGAAGCAAACAAGATAGGAGACGAAAGCTTTGTGTAATGGTTGCGGCGTAACGGAGAGAACGCAAACTTTCGCTTATGATTCCCTAGAAGGCCGAAAACCAGCCGAACAGTAGCTAAGAGGTACAATGAGTCCAAAACGTATTAATCTTGTTGTAATTTTTTTAAAAAATTAGGTGTATGTCACGTGAAATGAAGGGAACACAAAACGTGAACATCCAGTCATATGCAACGAACCTCGGTAAGTCGTCCACTCTTAATTTAGAATCAGAAAATATGATTAATGTCTGGGCTCTGAGGAGGAGTGTTAGCAGTTTTGCGCCCTAAAACAAAAAAAAACAAACAAAAGAACTATGGTCATTAGCGCCCGGTCCGTGACTTAGGAAACAGTAAAAACCGAAAATGGAAACCAGCTGAAATGGGAACCAAACTCAAAAAATTGGAGAAACTAAAAGCGAAGGCAGGCTTAAAAATCCACTACAGAAAGGGGTTGGTGGTCCCCAAAAAAAGCTTCAAATGACTGACGTCATTTCACTGGCACTAATAAACTTGAGAACGCGACCGGCCGAGCGCGTGTCATCTGCTAAAATTGAAGATATATCAGGCGACAGCTGTAGACGGGCGCGTAACGGAGTAAAATAGGGGCACTCAATTAAAAGGTGTCCTACCGTCCACAGCTGAGAGCAGTGGGGACAGAGTGGGGGAGGATCGCCGCTTAAAAGGTCGAAGGCTAAAAAGACAGTGCCCTATCCGGAGTCTAGCTAAAATTACCTCCTCCCGACGACGCGTTCGGGAGGAAGAGGTCCAAGCACAAGGAAGAGCTTTCACGTCCCGCAATTTATTATGGGGAAGTGTCGACCAATGGGCGTGCCACAAAAGAACAACTCGACGACATAAAACGCTCCGTAGATCGGTGAAGGGAATCGATTGAATAGCTGGCCGAAGAAGAGAGACTGCAGCCTTGCCCGATATATCGGCCGCCTCATTTCCACAGATTCCAACGTGTCCTGGGAGCCAGAGTAACGCCACCGAGACGCCCCCCAGGTGGAGCAAGCGCAGACAGTCCTGAATCCGGTGGACCAGAGGGTGGACAGGGTAAAGAGCTTGGAGACTGAGGAGAGAGCTGAGAGAATCTGAGCAGATAACGTACTGTATCCGCTGATGGCGGCGGATGTAGTGGACAGCCTGGAGAACAGCGTAAAGCTCCGCAGTATAAACCGGACACTGGTCGGGAAGCCGAAATTGATTTGGGGTGTCGCCAACAATATAGGCACTCCCTACACCTAACGATGTTTTCGAGCCATCAGTGTAAATAAATGTAGCTTCCTTCATTTGTGCACATAGAGCAGCAAATGCCCGACGATAAACAAGTGAAGGGGTACCATCCTTGGGAAATCGACAAAGGTCACGGAGCAGGCAGATCCGGGGACGGAGCCAATACGGTGCTGTACCCCAAGTTGTCAAGAAGGTTTTAGGAAAGCGGAAGGAAAGAGAATGGAGCAGTAGACGGAAGCGGACTCCCGGTGGTAGTAGGGAGGAGGGGCGGCCTGCATACCCTACATCCAAGGAGGCGTCGAAAAAATGTCATGGGCTGGATTAGCAGGCATGGAAGACAGATGGCTAGCATAACAACTCAGAAGAACAGCTAGCCGATTGGACAGCGGAGGTTCAGCAGTCTCAGCATAAAGGCTTTCCACAGGGCTGGTGTAAAAAGCTCCAGACGCTAAACGTAATCCACGGTGGTGGATAGAGTCGAGACGCCGAAGAATAGACGGCCGAGCAGAGGAGTAAACTATGCTTCCATAGTCCAATTTCGAGCGCACTAAGGCGCGATGGAGGCGGAGAAGGACCACTCGGTCCGCTCCCCAGGAGGTACCATTCAGGACACGGAGGGTGTTGAGGGATCGCAGACAGCGAGCCGAAAGATAGGAAACGTCGGAGGACCAGCACAGTTGTCTGTCAAACATAAGACCCAAGAATTTAGCGACGTTTGAAAACGGAAGGTTGACAGGACCTAGATGTAAGGAGGGCGGAAGAAACTCCTTACGTCGCCAAAAATTAACACAAACGGTCTTACTGGGAGAAAAGCGGAAGCCTGTTTCGATGCTCCAAGAGTGGAGGCGATCGAGACAGCCTTGAAGAAGACGTTCAAGAAGGCTGGTCCGTTGAGAGATGTAGTAGATCGCAAAATCGTCCACCAAGAGAGAGCCTGAGACGTCGGGAAGGAGACAGTCCACAATTGGATTTATGGCAATGGCAAACAGTACAATACTTAGCACGGAGCCCTGGGGTACCCCGTTTTCTTGGGAGAAAGTACGGGAGAGAGTAGTGTTCACCCGCACTCTAAATGTGCGCTCTGCCATAAATTCGCGAAGAACTAGTGGCAGCCGACCTCGAAACCCCCAAGAGAACAGTGTGCGGAGGATGCCTGTCCTCCAACAGGTATCGTATGCTCTCTCCAGATAAAAAAATATTGCTACTGTTTCGCGTTTCCGGAGAAAATTGTTCATGATATAAGTGGAGAGAGCAACAAGATGGTCAACTGCAGAACGATGCTTCGGGAAACCGCATTGTGCAGATGTTAAAAGACTGCGGGACTCCAGCCAACAAGCTAAACGGCAATTCACCATACGCTCCAAAACCTTACACACACTACTCGTGAGAGAAATGGGGCGATAGCTAGAGGGGAGATGTTTGACCTTTCCAGGTTTCGAAACAGGAACGACGACGGCTTCCCGCCATAGTCTGGGAAAAGTACTGTCTGTCCAAATTCGATTATAAATGCGAAGGAGGTAACGCAGACTATGGGTTGATAAATGCAGCAACATTTGGATGTGGATTCCGACCGGTCCTGGGGCGGAGGATCGAAAAGAAGAGAGTGCATGTTGGAGTTCCCGCATGGAGAAAACAGTATTATAGCTTTCGCGATTTTGAGAGAAGAAAGCAAGAGGTCGCACTTCCGCTGCACGTTTCTTCGGGAGAAACGCTGGCGGGTAATTTGAAGAGCTCGAAATCTCAGCAAAGTGCTGACCCAATGAGTTCGAAATTGCGACGGGGTCCACTAAGGTATCATGCGCGAGAGTGAGCCCAGAGACCGGGGAGAAACTAGGCGCGCCTGAGAACCGTCGAAGCCGACTCCAAACTTCCGAGGAGGGAGTGAAGTTGTTAAATGGGCCAGTAAAGAATTTCCAGGTCGCCTTCTTGCTATCGCGGATGACGCGACGGCATCTCGCACGGAACTGCTTATGGCGGATACAGTTGTCCAAGGTAAGATGGTGGCGGAAAACGCGAACAGCACGTCGCCGCTCACGTATTGCGTCACGGCATGCCGCGTTCCACCAAGGAACTAGGGGGCGCCGAGGCAATTCGAATGTGTATCATCAAGGGCGAACCATTCGAAGCGCCGAGCTAGCGGGACAGTACCGACCGAAAGGTCCAAATGAGAGAAATCTGTCGTGGAGGCAGACAAAAGTGTAAGGACCCCAGTGTTGAGGCAAACTAGATTCGCTTGGTGAAAGACGTCTAGCAATAGTGAGCCACGTGGACAAGGATGTGGAGATCCCCAAAGTGGGTGGTGTGCATTGAAGTTCCCAATCAGCAAATAGGGGGGTGTAAGCTGACCAAGAAGATGGAGATCAGCTCGTGCCATTGGTGTAGACGATGGAATGTATACAGTACAAAGAGGAATGGTATATCCAGAAAGGGAAAGACGGACAGCGACAGCCTGGAAGGAGATGGTTAAGGAGATTGGGTGATAATGGAAAGTATCATGGAGAAGAATCATGAGGCCTCCATGGGCTGGAGTGCCTTCAACAGAGGGGAGATCATATCGGACAGACTGAAAATGAGCGAGAACAAAGCGGTCACGGGGACGCAGCTTTGTTTCCTGAAGACAAAAGATGACTGGCGAGTAGGATCGTAAGAGGATCGACAATTCATCCCGATTGGCTCGAATGCCGCGGATATTCCAGTGGATAATGGACATAGGGTAAACAGAAAATGGAGGAATTTGACCAAGGTTGCCGTCAACTCAACGACTGCTCAGAGCTTGCGACCGACAGCATGGAATGGCATTCAGCCGAACGCAGAAGATCCTGATCCATAGGTTGGTCAGGAGCAGCCCCTGCCACCAGCGATCGGCCGGTTGACCGGCCAACAGCAGTGCGCCTCGGCAACACAGAAGACGGCCGAGGGCGATTTCCGCCAGGTGGTGCTGTAGATGGGACACGCCTTGGCGGAGAAGGAGAGGAACTGGGTTCCTTATTAGCCTTCTTGGAAATATGCTGTTTAGATGAAGGAGGAACCGATGGTTGTGAAGTTGGGGTACGTAAAAAATCTTCACGAGTATGCTCTTTTTTCGAAGTCTTGGTGTCTGACTTGTCTGCTCGAGATTTAGCAGAACTCGGTGAAGGGTGAGCCATAGAGTGGGCAGGCGAAAGTGGTGAAGTTGAACGGGCGATCTTTGCGCTGGCCGATCTGACGACCGTGGCACTCAAGGTGAGGTCGCAAGTCTGCGTGGCCGCCTCCTTTGTTGGCCGAGGAGAAGCAAGCACAGTGCTGTATTTTCCTGTCTGAGGCACGGTGGGCTGTCGACTGGCGAATAATTTTCGAGCAGCAAAGGTCGACACCTTTTCCTTCACTCTGATTTCCTGGATGAGCTTTTCGTCTTTAAAAATGGGGCAATCTCGAGAGGAAGCAGCGTGGTCACCCATACAGTTGATGCAGCGAGGGGATGGAGTTGGACAAGCACCCTCATGGGCATCCTTGCCACACGTAACGCATTTGGCCGGATTGGAACAGGACTGGCTGGTGTGATTGAACCGCTGACACCGATAGCAACGCGTAGGGTTTGGGACGTAAGGGCGAACGGAAATTATCTCATAGCCTGCTTTGATTTTCGATGGGAGTTGAACTTGTCAAATGTCAAGAACACAGTGCGGGTTGGAATGATGTTCGTGTCAACCCTTTTCATAACTATGAACAGCCGTTAAGCCCTGGTCAGACAGGTAGTGCTGAATTTCTTCGTCAGACAATCCATCGAGGGAGCGTGTATAAACGACTCCACACGAGGAATTTAAAGTGCGGTGCGCTTCAACCCGGACAGGGAAGGTGTGGAGCAGAGAAGTACGCAGCAATTTTTGTGCCTGGAGGGCACTGACTATTTCTAACAACAAGGTGCCATTCTGTAATCTGGAACAAGACTTTACAGGACCTGCAATTGCGTCGACACCTTTCTGAATAATGAAAGGGTTGACCATGGAGAAGTCGTGACCTTCATCAGTCCGAGAAACAACAAGGAACTGTGGCAACGATGGAAGAACTGACTGTGGCTGATACTCAGTGAACTTAACGTTTGTGAACAGACATAGTGGAAGGTGAGGAAACCATTGCGGAAGAATCCCCCATGATTACCGGCGTCTCCGATGGCGCGCTCCTCCCTTGTGGGGGCCCTCTCTGAGGGCACTCCCACCTTAGGTGATTGTTCACACCTCAGGTCACACCTCCCGACAAACGGACGGAGGGACCAATCGGCACTTTCGGAAGGTATCAGCTCGGGTAATAACCCCTCCCTGGGCCTGGCCGTTACCAGGGGGTACGTACGTGTCCTACCTGTCTACCCGGGGCGGGGAATTACGCGTTACCCCGTCACCGGCTACGCATGGAAATGCGTGGGTCGGCCTTCAGACACGCTCAGGGAGGGAAAGAGAGAAAGGGGAAAGGAAAGAAGAGAAGAGGGGTCTTAAACGCCGCAGAGGAGAAAAGGGTAAAGAGAAGAGGTAAGGAAAAGAGAAGGACAGAAGGACGAAGACTTGCAAGCGGAGAAAGCAAAGAATTTGTTACTGTTTCGAGCGTCCGTCTCCAGACGTAGGCACAAACCATACTCCCAGAGGGGGAGAAAGGAAAGGGAAGAGCCAGAGGTGATGGGGGGGGGGCGAAGATGGGGGATGGGGAAGGATGTGGAAAGGGAAGGTATGCAGCCCGGAAAGGAAGGAAGGCCACATTAGCACTGGGTCCCATGCTTGCTACGCACGTATCCAGAAAAGAGTTGAGGACCCCCCTGGGGGGGGGGGGGGGGGGGAGTGTTAAGTTGTATTGGAGCCACAGCCTTTTATTTAGAGCCGTATGCTTCGGGTCGTTATCTTGTTGAAAAATTTAATTTCCTACCTATTTTCGGCGCTAGGATTCAGATTGTCCTTTAAAATGTTGATATACATATGGTGATCCATTGTACCGTCTATGAAACGCAATTTTCCAACACCTGCAGCACTCACTCATATAGCCACACACCATCAGGGAGCCACCACAGTGTTTAACCGTTGGCACAAGACTGCGTGATAACATCTCTGCATTCTTCTTACGCCACACCACTCGCCTGCCACCTGACCCGAATACGTTATACTGACTGTGATCAGAAAATATTACTCTATTCCAGAAGTCTTCCTTCTGAGTCACTGTTACATCGCAAAATGAAGTTTCATTCGATTCCGTTCACTGACCCAAAATTTCTTGCGCACTACCCGGTCATGATACCAATACGTCTTGAAGGCATTTCCGATTGTGTTGGGACGTACCTTCTTTCCCCTACACTAACTCCCCAGCCAACTCAGGAGCGCTGATTTTAGATTTGTTCTTCATTTCCCTCATGATAAATCTCACGCCTACATCAAAGTGTGAGGGCGTCCGGTATGTGATTGATTCCTTAATGATTTTGTTGCGCAAAATCAATCTGTTATCGACTGAACTGTCGATCAAGGTCTACCCACTACTTCAGCAATATCATAAGATGATTGGCACTCATTATGGAAGCGCAGAGTAAGTTTCCTTTCGATCAGCGTCGTCTCACTACCCTCACGGCCCATGGCGCTAATTGCACTGTACCGGCGCCGTTCAGAACGACAACAGGCGATAGGGTGGGGCCGCGCACTGTTGACTCCAGTGTGTGCCGTGGGTCAGCGTTGTCGTTTAATCAATCACTGTGCGCAGAATTTCGGCATGTTCAGACGGTGGACGAATACTTTATCAACCCAGCTGTTTTAGTACATTTTCTGTTTTGTTAACCTTGCTGTTGATTTAGATGTATTTATTTCCTTGCTTTTCTACAAAAAATGACTTACCGAGGTACTTCTTACGTGGCTGGCTCTTTAAATTTTGTGTACATCTATTTTCTTGTTACACAAACTTTTTTATAAGATATGGAGGTAGACTAATACTTTTTGGACTCACTGTAGCCGCGAAAGAAAGACGACGAATGCCGTTCGTTCGTGCGCACCTAGCCTTTACACCAGACAATTCTCGTTCGCTGTTCGAAGTTCAGCGTTCGAGGGGCTTCATACGTAGTTAAATAAATGCAAGACGGGAGCTCGCTGTTCCGTGAGTAGCATCCTCGCCCAGCGCTGCCGTTTCCGCGGCGTGCAGTACGTGTATACACGGAGGAGCGGAATTACTGGTGGCCCCACACAAGAGCTAATTTGGACGTTTCGCCGAGCTGTGGCCTCAGCAGCCCTGCAGCGAGTTAAGTTCGCCACCGGAGCAGAAACTGCCGGCATCCGCGAAGCACGGGCTAGCGGTAAGGCGGCCGTGCCGCGCCACACCACACACCACACCACACCACACCACACCACCGGTACGCCACAAATCGTGTTAGCGCGTGTTCTGCAAATTATCAGTAAACATTACCCGCGATTCTCTGAAGAATGAGACTGCCATACACAAAACAGCATCAGACCTCTGATTGCTTTACAGATCAGTTAATCTGGTAACTGACGTTATGCATGTGGAACGAGCACGGTTGGAGACTCAGAAACCCTTGTTATACAGGGTGATTCAAAAAGAATACCACAACTTTAGGAATTTAAAACTCTGCAACGATAAAAGGCAGAGCTAAGCACTATCTGTCGGCGAATTAAGGGAGCTATAAAGTTTCATTTAGTTGTACATTTGTTCGCTTGAGGCGCTGTTGACTAGGCGTCAGCGTCAGTTCATGCTAAGATGGCGACCGCTCAACAGAAAGCTTTTTGTGTTATCGAGTACGGCAGAAGTGAATCGACGACAGTTGTTCAGCGTGCATTTCGAACGAAGTATGGTGTTAAACCTCCTGATAGGTGGTGTATTAAACGTTGGTATGAACAGTTTACAGAGAATGGGTGTTTGTGCAAAGGGAAAAGTTCTGGACGGCCGAGAACGAGTGATGAAAATGTAGCACGCATCCAGCAAGCATTTGTTCGCAGCCCAGGAAAATCGACTCGCAGAGCTAGCAGAGAGCTGCAAATTCCACAATCAACTGTATGGAGAGTCCTCCGAAAAAGGTTAGTTATCAAACCTTATCGTCTGAAATTGGATGGATCGGCCGCCAGGCAGCCCGTGGCAGAGCACTTCATCACTGGCCTCCAAGAAGCCCTGATCTTACCCCCTGCGATTTTTTCTTATGGGGGTATGTTAAGGATATGGTGTTTCGGCCACCTCTCCCAGCCACCATTGATGATTTGAAACGAGAAACAACAGCAGCTATCCAAACTGTTACGCCTGATATGCTACAGAGAGTGTGGAACGAGTTGGAGTATCGGGTTGATATTGCTCGTGTGTCTGGAGGAGGCCATATTGAACATCTCTGAACTTGTGTTTGAGTGAAAAGAAAACCTTTTTAAATACTCTTTGTAATGATGTATAACAGAAGGTTATATTATGTTTCTTTCATTAAATACACATTTTTAAAGTTGTGGTATTCTTTTTGAATCACCCTGTATATGTTTGATTACCTTCAGATTATTAACCCACACACTAATGAAGAAGTGGTGCTCGTGGTTCAGTGGTTACCCTCGCTGCCTGTAGATCGCATCGTCCAGGGCTCTTTTCTTGGCTGGGTCGACGATTTTCTTCGCTTGGGGACTGGCAGTACGCGCCGTCATTTGATCTGTCAGTCGAAACCAAAGCTGGCATTTTGAGTGGAAAATATGGCACATGGTACCCACCCTACGACTGCGCCAAGCTATCTTGTTTCATAGCTAACTACTCGTATATTCGATAATTCACTGGAACTATTCTGCGCAATATAAATTCTCAGAAATTTGCTTATGTTTGAAATTTAATTTTATTATTTATACATTATCTCATTGGGTAGATATCTACATAAAAAGGAATGTCCTCACTGACTGATCTTCGCCTAGCACATACCGCTAAGGATAGAAATTTGGAGAAGGTGTGGATGTTACACTGTAAGCCCATCTCGAGAAGGGATTTTTGAAAATTCTAACGTTAAGGGGGTGACGTTTTGTTTAATGTTCCTATTAAGGCAATTTTGAAGCTAGGCTTACGAAGATTGGTATTTGGTTTCTCGGTCGGCAACAAATGTCTCAGCATTTTTTTTGGACATTCATCCGCTAAAATAGTGGGTGAAACCTTATTTGAAAAAATTTCTGAACATCTACAAAATGATTTTTATGGCTTCATCTATGGCAACTGATATTTGACTTTTCGGTTAGATATAAAGAAATATTCGTTACGGGACGAAAGTTGCTACGGAAATATCTCTACAGGAATGCAGAAGGCACGACTAACAAAGTTCTGACTGCAGCTACGAAATCGCTTTTTGGTCATAAGTACATTCGGGAAAGACCATGCTTATAAGGCCTTAGAGTGAAATGCTTACGAAGTGTTTTCATTTGTGAACATGAAAATTAGATTAATTAAAAAATCTCTGCAGGCCATACCGTATACGCGAGCAAAGAATAGCACACTAAGCTAGTACCAAAATACAAGAGCGTGGTCAACAGCAATGCCTCGTAATTTACGTGAGAACACTTACAGTTTTTAAATTAAAAACACTTTATCAGCAGTCCGCATGTTTATTCTTCGTGTCTGCATACTTATTTCTCAACATAGTGAACCTGTCGACGAGCGCATTTCTCGCAGCAGGAGACCAGTTTGTTGATACACTCACTGAAAAATGTTTGGCGGTTGACGAAGCCACGAACTCGCCTCTGCTTGCACCGCTTCATCACTATCAAAGAAGTCATCGGAGATGTTCTTTAACATTTGGAGACAGATGAAAATCTGATGAGGGTCAAGCCGGGACTGTATGGAGGACGATCGATGACAGTGAACCTAAATCGTCTGATTGCTACAGATGTCGCAGTGCTTGTGTGTCGTCTGGCATTGTCATGCTGAAAGAAGGTGCTACATGTGTGGACGGAGTTTTCTTCGAATTTGTGCTTTCAGTATTCTGAGGGTCTCTCACGTACCGACATACATACGTCACAGGCCGTCATGCTGTACAATACAATTTGGAGCCCTATACCGACACTGGTATTTGTGGATACTTATAAGGTGTGCACCTAATAGTGATTTTTGTACGAAGTGTGGTATATGATGGACGCATGCAGTAATGCTGTGTTGACTTTTGACTGTATCTGTTAGATGGAAGTTATATTGTAGAGGGCAACAAGGATGAATATTATGCATATATTAAAAGGTGAAAAGTGCGGACGCCATACACCAGCACCTGATTTAAATCTGGTGCCTACAACTGGAACAAACTTATAGCGTGACTCTGTCCATCACTAACACATCAGCGTATCTATCAAGTTTAGCTTAAATACTATACTATTAAAGAGACCTTTGCAGAAAAGAGAACCACTTGCATGAATATCAAGAGCTCAAATGGAAACCCAGTTCTAAACAAAGAAGGAAAAGCAGAAAGGTGGAAGTAGTATATAGTGTGTCTATACAAGGGCGACGTTCTGGAGGACAGTATTATCGAAATGGAAGAGGATGTAGATGATGAAATGGGAGATATGATACTGCGTGGAGAGTTTGACAGATCGAAGTCGAAACAAGGCCCCGAAAGTAGACAACATTCCATTAAGACTGATAGCCTTGGGAGAGCCAGCCCTGACAAAACTCTACTATCTGGTGACCAAGATGTATGAAACAGGCGAAATACCCTCAGACTTCAAGGAGAATATAATAATTCAAATGCGAAAGAAAGCAGGTGTTGACAGATGTGAAAATTACCGAACTATCAGTTTAATAAGTCACGCCTGCAAAATACTAACGCGAATTCGTTACAGACGAACGGAAAAACTGGTAGAGGCCGACCTCGGGGAAGATCAGTTTGGATTCCGTAGAAATGTTGGAACACGTGAGGCAATACTGACCTTACGACTTATCTTAGAAGAAAGATTAAGGAAAGGCAAACCTACGTTTCTAGCATTTGTAGACTTAGAGAAAGCTTTTGATAATGTTGACTGGAATACTGTGTTTCAAATTCTGAAGGTGGCAGGGGTAAAATACATGGAGCGAAAGGCTATTTACAAATTGTAAAGAAACCAAATGGCAGTTATAAGAGTCGAGGGGCATCAAAGGGAAGCAGCGGTTGGGAAGGGAGTGAGACGGGGTTGTAGCGTATCCCCGATGTTACTCAATCTGTAAATTGAGCAAGCAGTAAAGGAAACAAACGAAGAATACGGAGTAGGTATTAAAATCCATGGAGAAGAAATAAGATTTGCCGATGACATCGTAATTCCGTCAGAGACAGCAAAGGACCTGGAAGAGCAGTTGAACGGAATGGACAGTGTCTTGAAAGGAGGGTATAAGATGAACATCAACAAAAGCAAAACGAGGATAATGGAATGTAGTCGAATTAAATCGGGTGATGTTGCGGGAAGAAGAGATCGGTTGGTAGGACATACTCTGAGGCATCAAGGGATCACCAATTTAGTACTGGAGGGCAGCGTGGAGGGTAAAAATCGTAGAGGGAGACCAAGAGATGAATACAGTAAGCAGATTCAGAAGGATGTAGGCTGCAGTAGGTACTGGGAGATCAAGAGGCTTCCACAGGATAGAGTAGCATGGAGAGCTGCAAACAAACCAGTCTTGAGACTAAAGACAACGACGACGACGACGACGACGACGACGACGACGACGACAACAACAACAACAACAGGAGCAGGAGAAAGAACTGTACTTACAGCCCACACAGGACCTCCTTGAGTAGCTGATCACCAGATAAGAACCACAGTAACTTTCAGGTCACTCCGTTCCGCGTCCACTTGTAACCACGGATTGCAACCGTAGCGTCTGCAGCCAACATATTCGCCTCTGTGACTTTAGCGTGGGAGAAGTCGACCGCACTTGTGGCTGTACACTACGACACCACGTGACAAATGTAAGAGGGCGTTCAAAAAGAAACGAGCCAGATACCAGTACCTGTATGTTACAAGTATTGAACCTGGCTGTAGAGACACTTGTCCCACTGTGACAACGCGTAGAATGGCTGCCTCATAAAATCCCGAGGCTGCGATGTCAACCAGTTCCGCACATACTGCTGGACGTCGTCGTCCGAGGTGAATCGTTTGTCCCTCAGAGCCCTTTACGTGGACCAAAATAGGCGTTATCACACCGGGGGGAGGGGGGGGGGGGGGTCCGAACTGCATGGACGGCGGCCGACAACCTCCGATTTGAATTTTTGCACAAGTGCAGCGACTGTGTTGGCCGGATGAGGCTTTGCATTGTCGTGGAGCAGAATGTCCCCACTCCTGAGATTGCCGGGTCGTTTTGATTTGATCGACTGGCGAAGGATGGTGGAGCTTTGCGAATAACGGTGGGCAGTCACTGCTGTCCAGTGCTGCAGGAAGTGAATCAGAAGGGGCCTATCTTGGTCAAAGAAGAATGTCAGCATAACCTTTCCTGCACTACTGTGGATGGCCTTGGCTTTTTTTGTGATGGTGACCCTGGATGCTTCCACTGGGTACTTTGTCGTTTTTATTCTGGTTGGAAGTAATGACACTGTGACATCTCCAGGAACGTGCCAGGAACGCATTCCCATCCCGAGCATAGCGCTGCAGATGAGCAAGACAGTGGGCCATTCGTCATGCTTCCTGGTGTGGTTCAAGTCTGTGGGGCACACACTGGGCACACACTTTGCGCACGTGCAGCTGTTCCTTCATGAAGGTGTGAACACTTCCGACCACAGCGGCTATGGCTTTCACTGTCACTAGGCGGTCCTGGGTAATGAGTGCATCCACCAGCTGGACGATGTGATCGGTAATGCAGTGTGGTGCTCCAGACCGTGCATCATCGGCTAACGACACCCGTCCTTCCCTGACGCGCTCGTGCCACGCCTTGACCCGTGAAAGGGACATGCAGTGTTCGCTATACGCTTGGGACATTCGTCGATGAATGTCCGTTCCTCTTCCTTCAGCTTTCAGAAAACGGACAACACCTCTTTGCTCTTCTGTTGATGCCTCCACGTCACTGCAATGCGATTGGCAGCGTTGGACGATTCACGCATTCTGCTGCTAGCTCTGTATAGTCACGTGACGTGCACGCGTGCCTTCTAGTGACGGGCTGTGAACTTCCACGCTCCGGTTGGAACCACGCCTCATTGCACGCGACACGGTATTACCCCCATCACCGGTTTACGCATTCCAGACTCCGGATCGTTTCTTTCTGAATTCCCCTTACAGTTCACTGCAGTGCTTAGTGCGTTGTGGACAAATTCCCAATTTTTATCCTCCTTACTCTGAGGCCCATGTCTTCTAATGGAAGCTGTGTGCTTTTTCTTTTCCATGCTACCTCCTCCCAAAACCAAAAATTGTGCAGATGACGGTAGACTGTGCATGCAGTTGTGTGCTGGGCTGACTAGTTTCACGTCCATTGCTTTAATCGCCAGAGAAAGCTACTTGCTTGCTATCTCTACCCACGCAGTGGCGGTGCGGACGTACGGAGCCGCACGTTTGGGTCGTTGCCATGTGCCGAGCATGCTGTCACAAAACCAGTCACAGCTAGTCAAATGTAGTGAGGACTTTATACACATCTCTACAACAGTTTGGAGTATCAGAGTCTACTACAATCACTTCCTGTAGTACACCCACTGAGGTTTGTACAATCTCATTTTAACCATTTTGGTTATTTAAAAAGTCATCATAGAACAAAGCAAGGTCTTTCCTAAGTGTACATCTTTAAAACAACAATAGTGAAAATCTTTATCTCGTGGTCAGTCTTTAGTAGTGTGTTCTCTCCACACTCAGACGTGGTCTGGATGAGACCAAGTTTATCTCGGTGTATGAGGCTCCACTCACCAATGGCAGCTTCAGTGACGTCCTGAAGGTTGCCACGTGGTTCGGACCCTGTGCAATGGCCACCTTCAACACATCCCACGCACGCTCAATTGCATTCACGTCTGGGGACTGTGCTGACCAATGCATTCGGTTGATGCCGCGTCTCTGAAGATACCGGGACACTTCTAGAGTACCGTGTGGCCTTGCATTGTCATCGACTAGGACGAAGTCACCGACTTCTCGTCTGTAGGGCTTAATCTTTTTTAGAACGTGTTGGCGCTATCGGGGACCAGCCAAATTGCCGTAGATGAGAATTACAGGGGTCCACGTCCCATCATTATATCATTGGGTAAAGGAGTGTCCATTGCACAAAAGCGCGTAATCAGAATAATTGCTGGAGCTCATCCAAGATCATCCTGCAGAAACTTACTTAAAGAGCTAGAACACTAGGAGAAAGGATCTTCACTATTCAAGGTTAAATCTTACTTTGGCTCAGAAGGGGGTAAATTATGCTGCCACTTAAGTCTTCGGTCACTTATCTAATAGCATCAAAAGTCTGACAGCCATATAGCATTTAAAACGAAATTAAAACAATTTCTTAATGGCAACTACTCATTAGAAGAATTTTTGGATATAGTAAGAGGGTAATTTCCCAACCCCACAAAAAAAATTGAAAATATTGAGTGTCGTGTAGCATTTTGTCTAATGTAATATATTGTATAGACGCCTTTTATTAACCTGACACGTTCCACATCATTACGAAGAATCGTATTCATGATCTATGGAACAAGTACTAATCTAATCTAAATCTCTAATCTCACAGAAAATTATACTCCCAGCTTTTGAACAATGGACTTCCTGAATTTATCGGCATCCCTGGTGTCTTACACTGCTTCTCCAAGCCCTAAAAGTCTAGTGTCTGGTCGCAAACCAATCCCGGCCTCTGCAGCAAACACGCCATTACTACATTCTGCAATGGTCCAATGTTTACGTGCAAGAGACCAGGTCCTTAGACTGCGTCGGTTCCGTTGCTTCCGTGCGAAACTTCTCATTGGTCTTCTGAAACGAAAACCACTTTGATGCAATCATCTACGTACTGTTTGGTCTCAGACACGAAGTGACTTCCGATACTTCTGTCAGTCGTGTTGGGTGCCTGCTTGCCGACATTTGGAGGAAACCATCATACATTCGTGTTGTCATACGAGGACGATCAGTGGGAGGTCTGTCAAAAATGTTCAAATGTGTGTGAAATCCTATGGGACTGAACTAAGGTCATCAGTCCCTAAGCTTACACACTAACCTAAATTATAGTAAACACCGAAACCCCCCCCCCCCCACACACACACACACACACACACACACACACACACACACACACACACACACACACACACACACACACACACAGACACACACACACACACACAGAAACACACACACACACAGAAACACACACACACCGAAACACACACACACAGAAACACACACACACCGAAACACACACACACCGAAACACACACACACCGAAACACACACACACCGAAACACACACACACCGAAACACACACACACCGAAACACACACACACCGAAACACACACACACCGAAACACACACACACCGAAACACACACACACCGAAACACACACACACCGAAACACACACACACCGAAACACACACACACCGAAACACACACACACCGAAACACACACACACCGAAACACACACACACCGAAACACACACACACCGAAACACACACACACCGAAACACACACACACACACACCGAAACACACACACACACACACCGAAACACACACACACACACACCGAAACACACACACACACACCGAAACACACACACACACACCGAAACACACACACACACACACCGAAACACACACACACACACACCGAAACACACACACACACACACACCGAAACACACACACACACACACCGAAACACACACACACACACACACCGAAACACACACACACCGAAACACACACACACACACCGAAACACACACACACACACACCGAAACACACACACACACACACCGAAACACACACACACACACACCGAAACACACACACACACACACACACACACACACACACACACACACACACACACACACACACACACACACACACACACACACACACACACACACACACACACACACACACACAGAAACACACACACACACCGAAACACACACACACACCGAAACACACACACACACCGAAACACACACACACACCGAAACACACACACACACACCGAAACACACACACACACACACACACCGAAACACACACACACACACACACACACCGAAACACACACACACACACACACACACCGAAACACACACACACACACACACACACACACCGAAACACACACACACACACACACACACACACCGAAACACACACACACACACACACACACCGAAACACACACACACACACACACACACCGAAACACACACACACACACACACACACACACACCGAAACACACACACACACACACACACACACCGAAACACACACACACACACACCGAAACACACACACACACACACCGAAACACACACACACACACACACACCGAAACACACACACACACACACACACCGAAACACACACACACACCGAAACACACACACACACACCGAAACACACACACACACACACCGAAACACACACACACACACACCGAAACACACACACACACACCGAAACACACACACACACACCGAAACACACACACACACACCGAAACACACACACACACACCGAAACACACACACACACACCGAAACACACACACACACACCGAAACACACACACACACACACACACACACACACACACACACACACACACACACACACACACAACGAAACACACACACACACACACACACACACACACACACACACACACACACACACACACACACACACACACACACACACCGAAACACACACACACACCGAAACACACCCACCCCCCACACAAACACCCCCCACACACACACACACCCACCCACACAAACCCTGCGGTATGTTTACATGACTCGGAAACAGCCACTGATCATGCCTGTAATATAAACACCGTCTATTATATGGGTTCTAACCGGATGATGAAGTGCCTGGTTCAATGATACCTCTAGCATTGTAGATTACATTTTACAATATTATTCCAAACTTTCGTTGAGGCGTGTGTGGGGTCAGTAAGTTTCAGTAGGTTAGTTACGCCAACTTACTAGTGGAAGGATTTGACGTTATGCAGTGAATGCAGGGAGACCTTAGCAGAGCAAATATCATGTGTACTGTCTTTTTCGCGGCCACGATGACAACACTTATTGCGTAGGACAGCAATAAGCCAATTCCAATGTATAGAACAGCTTGAACATCTAGTCAGCACAGAACTGAGTGTATGTATCGAATGTTAAGTAAACCGTTTCCCTTTCATAATTTTGTGAGTCGATAAGCTAGAGAACGTTTAGTAAACATCTGAGATTATTGTTAACGTTTGTTGCAAGCGGCTAAGTGCTCTCATCATGAAACACTGGTGAGTATTGTCTGGGTACTCAGTTTTAAGAAAAATCTAGTTTTTACGCGTCTCAGCGTTTATCATGTCAAATCTCCCGAGCTATGCACATCACACTGACAATTTTGCAGGCGCATTCAGTGCTGTACGTTGACACTGCAAAATGCGTTCCGAATAGAGTTAGCAGAAACGAAGTAATACATTACGATGTCGTGCCTCATGATGATTGCTTTGTGGCGCACTCAACTGCGCGATCATCAGCACCCGTACCAAGTACCAATTTTTACACAGTCCAATTTTTACTAAGTCCAATCGAGACACTGTCACAGAAGATAGTGGTGATGAGGGAAACAAACACCCAGTCCCCAGGCAGACAAAATCACCAGCCCGGTCGGGGATCGAACCTTGGACCCCGTGATCCAGAGGTACCAACGCTATCCTCTTGAGCCCCAGTTGCGGACGTTGTGCCTCATGTTGGGGATTAACTTCAAGAGCAGTGGAAATGTGAGCGGTAAACTTTCGTCGTATCACCATTTTGTGAGCGCTACCAGCGGCAAAAACCTTTTAAATCTTTATATAAAAAGTCAGTGTGCCCTGACTCCTCATCGCCCAGGCCGAACCGCTAAGGATACAAAAAAAAAAAATGAAATTTGGAGGCGTGGATCTATTCTGTAGGCGTCGTTTAAGAAGGAATTTTTCGAAATTCCAACCTTAAGCGGGTGAAAGAGAAGATTAAGTGTTTCTTGAAAAATGTCGCTATTAACACAATTTTGAAGCTAGAACTACGAAAATTGGTGTCTCGGTCGGAAATAAAGAAATAGCCTCCGCATGTTCGGAAATTTTAACAGATGGGAGTGAAGTAAGGAGGAAAGGCATTTTTAACAATATTATTGAAGAACTACTAAAGTATTTTTGAAGCTACATCTTTGAATATTAGCATTCGATTTCTCGATTACAAACACAAAAAAAATACCTTTTTCTGTGTTTCTGGAATTCGAGCCCCTAAGGGGGGTAAAACAAGGTCTAACCGATTCACTGACACTATCGACCATCCGAAACCGCTAAGAATAGAAAAAGTTTCGGGACGGTGTGTATAATATAACGTAGACCGTTTCGGAAAAGATTGTCCGAAATTTTATTACGAAGGTGGTGAAATGAGGGTAAATGGCTTTTTGAAAGTATGTCGATATTACGGGAATTTGGAAGCTAGAACTAAGACAGCTGCTATTTGGCTTCCCAGTCAGAAAACAAAAAGAAATACGCGTATCAGAATTTTTTGTGATTTAACCACTAAGGAAGTAAAGTAGTAGGTGAAAGTTTTTTGAAAATAATTACTAAGGAACTACTAAAGCATTTTTAAGGCTCCATCTATGACAACTGATATTTGATTTCTCGGTTGTGTTTCTGGAAATGCTGCCCCTAAGAGTGCAATAGAGGATAAAAATTTACAAAATACTTTGTTTCATTAAAAACGTTTGTAGTTAAATTTATGAGAATTGGTATTTCACCCTTCGGTTAGACATGAAGAGTGATTTGTTAGGGGATGAAAGTTGCTATGGAAGTATCTCCACATGAACGGAACAGACATGATTAACAAAAACTTTAGATTCTAGGTACCAAAATCGCTTGTTCGTCAGAACTGCATTCGTGAATGACAATGCTCATATGGCCTTAATTAGCGTCAAAACTTAGGTGTTGCAATGTGAGAACATAAAAATTAAAAGATCTTTGCAGACCGTACAGTCTGCGCGAGCGATGCAGCGGGCACTAAAATAGTTCTGTATGAAATTTGTTGAAAGTTGTTTATTCTCAAATAGTGGACGAATGAAGTCCTAGTACCTGCGCTCCGTCAGTCAGACTGCCTTAACACGAACACACAAGTTGAAACTAATACCTGTCTTGAAAGGGGCTGTCATATTTGTAGTGACTATTTTCAGGAAGTTTTGACCATAAATGTGAATGATATTGCGAATTTGATAAATTTGCTTAACCTCTGTAATACCGATATAATCCTATTCTTTGAAAGGCTGTGTTTCAGACCGGAGAGGTTGGTCAGATCATGATAAGAGCCAAATTTTAAGGTAATCCAGCTTTTTATATTTGTAACCGTGTCGCTTCTCATTGTTGGAACATTGCGTATGTTTGAAGTCTGCTGCAGAGGTTCTGCAACAACATATGGTCCTGTCGTATAGGTGAAAGAAGTGTCAAGTAAGCAACTGTCCACAGGAGGGTTACTAAGAAATGTTTTTGCTATCTTGTGTAGGTGTGAGAACTTACAAAAAGGTATATTACTCTTACGGCTTAATGAAGCCTAGTTTAATTCTGAGTCTCTGTTCTCATTTAATAGCAAAAAGTTCCAGAGCACACGAGAGTTCCGTGCGCACAGGCAGGCCAAAAAATTTAACATAAGTGTTCATGTTTACCGTAATGTAACATGTTTTTTGCTCGCGTGTCTTGTCATTTCTGGAAACCCAGCACCTACTCTGTAGGAATCAACATGGATTCCGGAAACAGCGATCGTGTGAGATCAAACTCGCTTTATTTGTTCATGAGACCCAGAAAATATTAGATACAGGCTCCCAGGTAGATGCCATTTTCCTCGACTTCCGTAAGGCGTTCGACAGAGTTCCGTACTGTCGCCTGATAAAGTAAGAGCCTACGGAATCAGACCAGCTGTGTGGCTGGATTGAAGAGTTTTTAGCAAACAGAACACAGCATGTTGTTATCAATGGAGAGACGTCTACATACGTTAAAGTAACCTCTGGCGTGCCACAGGGGAGTGTTATGGGACCATTGCTTTTCACAATGTATATAAATGACCTAGTAGATAGTGTCGGAAGTTCCGTGCGGATTTTCGCGGATGATGCTGTAGTATACAGAGAAGTTGCAGCATTAGAAAATTGCAGCGAAATGCAGGAAGATCTGCAGCGGATAGGCACTTGGTGCAGGGAGGGGGAACTGACCCTTAACATGTATAGCGAATACATAGAAAGAAGGATTCCTTTATTGTATGATTATATGATAGCCGAACAAACTGTGGTAGCAGTTACTTCTGTAAAATATCTGGGAGTATGCGTACGGAACGATTTGAAGTGGAATGATCATATAACATTAATTGTTGGTAAGGCGGGTGCCAGGTTGAGATTCATTGGGAGAGTCCTTAGAAAATGTAGTCCATGAACAAAGGAGGTGGCTTACAAAACTCTCGTTCGACCTATACTTGAGTATTGCTCATCAGTGTGGGATCAGTACCAGGTCGGGTTGGCAGAGGATATAGAGAAGATCCAAAGAAGAGCGGCGCGTTTCGTCACAGGGTTATTTGGTAACCGTGATAGCGTTACGGAGATGTTTAACAAACTCAAGTGGCAGACTCATCAAGAGAGGCGCTCTGCATCGCGGTGTAGCTTGTTGTCCAGGTTTCGAGAGGGTGCGTTTCTGGATGAGGTATCGAATATATTGCTTCCCCCTACTTATGCCTCCCGAGGAGATCACGAATGTAAAATTAGAGAGATTAGAGAGCGCACGGAGACTTTCCGGCAGTCGTTCTTCCCGGGAACCATACGCGGGTGGAACAGGAAAGGGAGGTAATGACAGGGGCACGTAAAGTGCCCTCCGCCACACACCGTTGGGTGGCTTGCGGAGTATAAATGTAGATGTAGGGTACAGTGATTGGCTGACTGAAAATATCAGTTCAGAGACTTAATACCAGTAGAAGATTTCAGTAAAGAGCTGGCCTGTCAATTTTCAAGCAGTAACATATCAAACTGAGTCATTGGTTTTTGCAGTTAGATGGCATACGTAAATTTCATTGAAAACCGATTGATTTCTCACAGACGAATTCCTTGATGCACCGGCTTCTCTGAATTTCGCGTCGTTAAGCGTGACCACCACATATTTCCGTTCAAAAATGTGATTTTCACATGGTTCTGTTGCCTTACGCTGAGATTTACATAGTTCGATATCAAAAATAAATTTTAAACATTTCTCATATCAACGCTTACGAACACGAGTGTTTTTTTTTTTTTTTTTTTTTTTAAGTATGTAAGAAACTTTCACTCTCATGTAGCATTAGAACTCAATGAGTAGGTTATGACAGTATTTTAGAATGTTTGAATTCTGTCAATCATATGACTAACTGGAAGTCAAATTTTTGATGCCCCTTGAAGTCGTTAGACATGCAACTCAGATCGTTTAACAAAATACATGTGGTTGAATCAATGAAATATTTTTATGAAATAAAACTACTTGGCTCCAGAGATCTTTTCAAGTCTCAAGCATCTATAATGTGTATACGTAGACAGAAGCGAGAACCTAAAATTTATACCGAGGTTGGGATTCGAACCAGAGTCTTCTCACTAGGCGGAAACACTAACCGCTACGCCACCCTGGCACAGTCGCTTTGCGCAGCTGCACGGAGTACCGAAGCACGCATCCCTCAGTCCAAGTTCCCGTCTACACCTCAGCCCATTTCTTTCTACGCCCAGGTGCTATTCCAATACAGTTGGAGTGCCTGCGCAGTCCTGTTCGAGTTTAGGAGGAATAGCAAGAGGGCTGAGGTGTGAATGGGAATTCGGACTGAGGGGGGAGACCTACTAGGGTGGTCCGTGCAGTTGTGCAAAGGAACCGTGGCTGAGTGGCGTACTGGTCAGCGGATCTGCCTACTGAACAGACCCGGGTTCGAATCCTTGCATTGGTACAAATTTTCACTCGTCGCTTTGGTCCGCACACAAACATCATAGGCGTTGTAGGAGTCCTACTTCACCTATCACGAGTTATTTAACCATTTAATTACAGTGCCCAGCTGTTTTAAAGCCGTGAGAGGAAGATCATAACTTCCTGCAAGGCACACCGCATTTCTAGCAGCACGCCTACGTCATGCTACAGCCGACACAGCAGGCAGACGCAACTACCGCACTTCTAAATCTTCTATATGGAATTTACGGCTCAGTTAACTCCTCTTGTAAACTTAACGCCGTAAATTCCTCGACCACAATGCTACGCTTAACAGCCGGAAGGAACGACAAGCCATATTCGTCTACAAGGAAAGAGGCTTAGTGACCAACGAAACTACCGTGCATTATCCTCCATATCCATATGTTTTACGTTCTTAGTGCATTCTGAGCTCAAATTTAGTTACTTCTGACTTAATTGTCTCCAGGGCAACCACCACGCCTTCCCAAAATATCAATCATGGGAAACTAACGCTCGTCTCTTTTTTTTGTGGGGTTTAAGGGCGCTCAACTACTGAGGTCATTAGCGCCCAGTCACTGTTGTTAGAGCACATGGAATCTGGTAAAACTCAAGGGGATGGGGGGGACATCAGAAGGACCTGACAAAGATGCAGATAAAATAAGTAAAAAGGTTAGATGTCTTTGGACAAGCCAGTCAAAGTTATAAAACGCAGAATACGAGCAGCTGCTCGAGCGTCATCAGCTAAAACATCCGGTAAAGTAGATGGCAGGTACAGGACAACACGAAATTGACACGACAATAAAACATGGCGCACTGTTAATGCCTGACTACAAGGGCACTGCGGGGCTGGGTCACCGGAGAGCAGGTAGCGGTGGCTAAACCGGCAATGCCCAATCTGCAACCTCGTCAGGACCTCCTCTCGCAGAGATGGTCGGGAGGAGTTTGTCCAAGCAATTGGGAGCGGTTTTACTGCCCGGAGCTTGTTTCCTTGGAGGGATGACCAAGCATCCCACCACAACGACACAAGCCTCTTACATACATCCCCACGAACGTCAGATGACGGGACACAATGGGAGGCTGGCCGAGGCAGGACGACTGCAGTCTTGGCTGCAGCATCCGCAGCCTCATTCCCAGGCACTCCTACATGTCTGGGAACCCACAGAAAGCTGACAGAACCACCATTATCAGCGAAAGAATGGAGGGACTGCTGTATCCGTTGAATCAAGGGATGGACCGGATAGGGAGCTCCAAGGCTCTGAAGAGCACTGAGTGAGTCAGAGCAGAGTACATACGATGAATGACGGTGGCGGCGGGCATACTGAACGGCCTGATGGAGAGCAAAAAGCTCGGCCGTAAAGGTGGAACATTGGTCGAGGTGCCGGTATTTAAAGGTGGCGGCCCCGACGACAAAGGCACAGCCGACACCATCGTCAGTTTTGGAGCCATCGGTGTAAATAAAGGTGTGACCGGCAAGTCGAGCACGAAGTTCGACAAACCGTGAGCAATTCACTGCAGCCGGAGTACCCTCCTTCGGGAGTGAGCTGAGGTCGAGATAAATATGAACCGGAGCCTGGAGCCAAGGTGGTGTCGGGCTCTCACCCTCTCTGAAGGTGGTAGGGAGGGCAAAATCTAATTGTCGAAGCAGGCGACGGAAGCGGACTCCGGGGGGCAGCAGGGCAGACACATTACCCGTACTGACGGTCGAGAGAATCGGCGAAGAAGGACTTGTAAGAGGGGTGGTCGGGCATAGACAACAGCCGGCAGGCATACCGACACAGCAGTACGTCGCGCCGGTATGTCAATGGTAACTCGGCAGCTTCAGCATAAATACTCTCGACAGGACTAGTGTAGAAGGCTCCGGTCGCAAGACGTAACCCCCGATGGTGGATGGAGTTGAGCCGGCGTAAGAAGGATGGCCGAGCAGACGAGTAGACGAAGCTCCCATAATCCAGCTTCGATCGGACTATGGACCGATACAAGCGAAGCAGGACAGCGCGATCCACTCCCCAAGATGAACCGCTAAGAACTCTGAGGACATTAAGGGAACGTGTACAACGGGCCGCCAAATAAGAGACATGTGGAGACCAACACAGTTTCCTGTCCAATGTGAGCCCTAGAAACTTAGTTGTTTCCACGAATGGGAGAACAACGGGACCGAGATGTAAGGATGGCGGAAGGAACGCTTTGTATCGCCAAAAGTTGATACAAACCGTCTTCTCTTCAGAGAACCGGAAGCCATTTGCCACGCTCCATGAGTACAGGCTGTCTAGACAACGCTGAAGGCAGCGCTCCAGGAGGCATGTTCTCTGGGCGCTGCAGTAGATCGCGAAGTCATCGACAAAGAGAGAGCCTGAGACATTAGGTGGAATACAATCCGTAATTGGACTGATCGCGATGGCAAAAAGGGCTACGCTCAAGACGGAGCCCTGAGGCACTCCGTTCTCCTGGAGGAAGACGTCGGACAATACGGAACCCACACGTACCCTAAACTTTCTATCCGTTAAAAAGGAATCAATAAAAAGGGGCAGGCGACAGCGTAGGCCCCACCTGTGCATAGTGCGGAGGATACCTCCTCTCCAACAGTTATCATAAGCCTTCTCCAAGTCGAAGAACACGGCTACCGTTTGGCGCCTTCGCAAAAAGTTGTTCATGATGAATGTCGACAAAGTCACAAGGTGGTCAACAGCGGAGCGGCGGCGACGAAAGCCGCATTGGACATTAGTAAGTAGTCGTCGAGATTCAAGAATCCAGACTAACCGAGCATTAACCATGCGCTCCGTTACCTTACAGACACAGCTTGTAAGAGAAATGGGGCGGTAACTAGAAGGAAGGTGTCTATCCTTCCCGGGTTTGGGTATAGGAACAACGACGGCGTCACGCTAACACGTGGGGACCTGACCTTCGGTCCAGACGCGATTGTAGGTATGAAGAAGAAGCTTTTACCCGACGGAGAAAGGTGTGCCAGCATCTGAACGTGAATGGCATCCGGCCCCAGAGCAGAGGATCGGGACAGTGCAAGCGCACGTTCTAGTTCCCGCATAGTAAAGGGGGCATTATAAGTTTCCAGATTCAGCGAGTGGAAGGAAGGTCGCCGAGCCTCTTCTGCCTCTTTCCTGGGAAGGAAGGCAGGGTGGTAATGGGCGGAGCTTGAAACCTCCGCGAAAAAGCGGCCAAAGGCGTTGGAGACAGCCACAGGATCAACAAGGACCTCATTACCTGAGGTCAGGCCACGTACCGAGGAGTGGGCCTTAATGCCCGACAGCCGGCGCAGGCCACCCCAAACGACGGAAGAGGGAGTAAAACTGTTAAAGGAGCTGGTGAAAGAGGCCCAACAAGCTTTTTTGCTGTCTTTGATGACTCTACGGCATTGCGCTCGGAGTCGTTTGTATTCAATACAATTCACCAACGTAGGATGGCAGCGAAAGGTGCGTAAAGCACGTCGTCGAGCACGGATAGCGTCCCTACAAGCCTCGTTCCACCAGGGGACGGAAACGCGACGTGAAGAAGAGGTAGTACGAGGAATGGAACGTTCGGCAGCATTGATGATAATAGCCGTGAGGTATTCGACCTAGTCCGGAAAAGTCGCCAGGGAGGAGTAAAGTCCCCAGTCAGCTTTCAGTATGTTCCAGCGCGAAGGACGTGGGGATGGGGTGTGGTGCAGGAGACGAACGACACAGGGGAAGTGGTCGCTCGAATAGGTGTCAGAAAGGACATACCACTCCAACCGACGGGCAATAGTGGTAGAACAGATCGAGAGGTCCAAGTGGGAGTAGGTATGAGTAGAGTCCTAGAGGAAAGTTGGGGCGCCGGTATTGAGGCAGACCATATTGAGATGGTTGAAGACATCCGCCAAGAGTGAGCCTCTTTGACAGGATGCAGGACAGCCCCAAAGGGGATGATGGGCATTGAAGTCGCCAAACAATAAGAACGGCGGGGGAAGCTGAACGATCAGGTGCATCATGTCAGCCCGACTAACAGCAGATGACGGTGGAGTGTAGATGGTACAAACTGAAAAAGTAAAAGCAGAAAGAGTAATGCGGATAGCTATTGCTTGGAGTGGGGTGGTCAATGGGATGGGATGGTAATAGACATCGTCCCGAACGAGCAATATGACCCCACCATGAGCTGGGATACCGTCCACAGGGGTGAGGTCATACCGCTCCGAGGTATAGTGGGAAAAGGCAATACGGTCATTCGGGCGCAACTTGGTTTCCTGGAGACCAAGGACGAGCGGACAGTGCAGGCGGAGGAGCAGTTGTAATTCCTCCCAATTAGATCGAATACCTCTTATGTTCCAATGTAACAAGGCCATCACTAGTCAAAAAGTTGGGGGAACGAGACAGGGGAAGAGCTGGTCACCTCGACGGCCGCGGAGGGCCAGGTTGCGAGGGAACAACGCTACAACCGACGGGAGGCGGGACTCTTCACCAGCTGCGGCCGCTGTCCCTGGTTGTGTAGGAGGGGCCGCATCATTTGCCGACGAGAGGCCAGCTGAGCGCCTGGCAGCAGAGCGTCCCGGCGAAACTGAGGACGGCCGAGAGCAGCGACTCACGGATGGAGCGTCAGACGAAACGCGCCGGGGTGGAGAGGGGGATAGAGACTTCTTCTTGGAGGCCTTCTTGGAAGGCCGAGGAGGCACAGGGAAGGTCCTCACGCGCGGGGTCCGTTTTGGAACGCCGGACCTCGGAAGTTGGGGTCCGGAACGTTTCCCCGATGGACGCCTGAGAAGAGGATCGCTTCTCAGGCGGCGGGGGGAGAGGAGGAGGAGGAAGGGGACCCCTGGGGCAGAGGGGGTGGGGGCCATGGGGGAGGAGGATTTGGAAGGGAGGGATTTGGGAGGCGGAGGCAGAGCCCCCTGATGGGCCGAGGAGGCGGAGGGGGACAGGATAGGGGTGAGGATACTGCGGAAGGAGTGGACACAACTGAGGCAAACGAAGTGGTCAATGGCATGGGATGAAGGCGGTCATACTTCTTCCTGGCCTCAGAATAAGAGAGCCGATCCAAAGTTGAGTTCTTGTATATTCTACTCCTTCTGATATGCGGGGCAGTCTGAGGATCTAGGCGTGTGGATGCCAGGACAATTAATGCACCGAGGTGGTGGGATGCATGTATGTTCCTCACGAAGAGGACGTCCACAATCGCCACAAAGGGGCTCAGCCTCACACCGTGATGACATGTGCCCAATGCGCAAACACCGAAAACAGCGCATAGGAGGCGGGACGTAAGGTCGCACGTCACACCGGTAGCACATCACCTTGACCTCCGGGAGAACGTCCCCCTCGAAGGCGGGGATGAATGCCCCGGTGTCGATGCGACGGTCTTTTGGGCCGCGCTGGACTCGCCTGACGAAATGCACGCCTCGGCGCTCCAGGTTCGCCCTGAGCTCCTCATCAGATTGTTGCAGGAGGTCACGATGAAAAATAACCCCCTGCGTCCTATTTAGTGCCAGATGCGTGACAATGGACACGGGGATGTCCCCTAGGCGGTCGCACGCCTGGAGCGCCGCCGACTGTGGCGGAGGTGGTCTTCGTAAGAACGGACCCTGAACGCATCTTGCTGAGAGCTTCGATTTCCCCGAAGATGTCCTCAATGTGCTGAACAAAGAACATGGGCTTGGAGGTGGCGAACGTCCCCCCATCGGTTCGAGAACAGACCAAATAACGGGGGAAGTACTTCGCCCCAAGCCGGCGGGCCTGTCCCTCCTCCCAGGGAGTGGCCAAGGGGGAAAGAGCAGGAGAACCAGAACTAGAAACTGTACCTTTTCTTTTGAAAGATTCGGCCGCAGAGCGACCTGATACGTGTTGACGTTTCATCTGCGAAACGTGCGCCCTGGTACCACCCACTCCGACCAGGGGCTCTCCCCACGGGCGCCACCCAGCTTCAGCAAGGGCCACCTGGCAGGATGACTGTTGCCGGCAGTCCTGATGCCCCAAGGAGACGGGCATCTACTCCTTGGCCGACGTGGGGAGGGTGCAGCTCAGGTATCGGCAGTACAATCCCTGTGTTGTCAGGGGGCTACAACCTAGAGGGTACATGACCCCACCACAACGGGCTGGCTACCGTGCTGGATTTCTGGTGCCATGGAAAGTCCATCATGATCGCTGGTGCAGATGGGGACGCACTATGGGCGTAACTTGTACAACCCATCATCAGGCGTTTAGGTCCAATTTGAGGAATAGTGGGTATGGTTACAACGCCGGTACAATGCTGCGTGCCAAGGTCTTAGTGCACTTAGGACCAGTGGTACACCACGTAAGGTGTCCTTCCCCAAAAGGCTCGTACTTCTGTAGAATTTTGAAAAATGGAGGTCAAACCCCAAGGGGGACCATCACATGGAAGGCCGAAACGGTTGAAACTCCTTTTAGTCGCCTCTTACGACAAGCAGGAATACCTGGGGCCTTTTCTTACCCCGGACCCGCAGGGGGAAACGCTCGTCTCAAATGACACTGAAAACAATGGATTTATGCCAGCGGTAGGCTACTGGCGAGCCGCGGTCCCAGTAAGGACCGCGAAAGTTAAAAAGATGGCCCGCCAAAAATATTTAGACAATATAAATTACTTAAATTATTTTTAAAAAAATATTTTTCTACTGGCAACAGTTCGATTGAGCGCCACCCTTCTGGTTTTTTTGTACGAGTGTACAATTAACTGCTGAATAATTAGAATTCTTAATGGTTACTAATCCCTGTATTTGAATATGGGTGCCTATACGAATTTTTTTGGCGCTTTAGTGTATATGTTAACAGGCAGAATACGGTGCTGCGGTCGGCAACTCCCATATGAGACAAGTGTCTGGCGCAGTTGTTACATCGGTTACTGCTGCTGCAATGGCGGATTATCAAGATGGCAAACAGCATCTCTGAGGTAGCGATGAAATCGGCATTTTCCGTCCGACCATTTCACGAGTGTACCGTGAATATCACGAATCCGGTAAAATATCAAATCTCCGTAATCGCTGCGCCCGGAGAAAGATCGTGCAAGAACGGGACCAACGGCAAATTTCTCCAGATTTCAATGTTTGTCCATAAACAAGTGCAGCGTGCCAACCATTCAACGAAACATCGATATGAGTAAGGACCACTCGTATACCCTTGACTGCACGACACAAAGCTTTTCGTCTGGCCTGGGTCCGTCAACACAGACACTGGATTTTTGATGACTGGAAACATCTTGCCTGGTCCGACTTCTCACATTTTATCGAGCGGATGGACCTGTACGGGTATGCAGACATCCTCATGAATCCATGGACCCTGCATGTCAGGAGGGGACTGTTCAAGTTGGTGGAGGCTCTGTAACGGTGTGGGGCGTGTGCAGTTTGAATGATATGGGACCCCTGATACATCTAGATAGACTGACAGGCCACACGTAGGTAAGGATCCTGTCCGATCACCTGCAACCATTCATGTCCATTGTGCACTGTGGATTCTTGGCCAATTCCAGCTGCGCAGTGTGACATCCCAGATGTCCAGAATTGCTACAGATTGACTCTAGGAACGCTCAGTTTAAACACCCGCTGACCACAAAACTCCCCAGACGTGAAAATTATTTTATGTATCTGGGATGCCTTGCAACGTGCTCTTCAGAACATATCTCCACCCCTCGTACTCTTACGGATTAATGGACAGCCCTCCAGTACTACTTCAGGCATTAGTCGAATCCATGCCACGTCCTGTTCAGGCACCTCTGCGTGCTCGTGGGGGCCCTACACGTTATTAAGCAGGTGTACGAGTTTCTGTAGCTCTTCAATGTAGGTAGTTTAAATACGTAGTTGCTATGCTGCGCAGCGCAGGGGAGTCCGCTGAGGAGCGAGGCAAGCTGACCGGCCGACACAAACAGAAGCTCTAAACACACGAATGCAACAAGCATTTTATTTTGTGAACAAGGAATTACTGTGAATCGGTTTCATACTCTAACAACCACTGAAACCTCTATTAAAACGTAGAAGGCATAATCATTTGAACTTTTTTGTTCGCTAGGCGGCGGCGATCTTTGACAAGGAAGCGCCTCCTTTGCCGTACGGCAGCGCACACTTCAGCTCCCAGTTGTAGGATAGTTACAAGATTTTCGGGTAAAACCTCGGCCGGTGGTTACTTTAGACAGTTTTATGAAATGGAGGATTTTTCTGGGTAATTGATTATCTTTACACCAACCATTTTTGTTCATATTGTTATTGGTCTGTAACTTTTTCAAAATGTATCTGCAGACGCTGAATGATATCAGAACTGTAATTTTCTCTGCTCTTGCTTCTGCTGTTTGAATTGGTATGGGCCTGAACTCATAAGCCTACTACACAACTTTTTCTTATTTTAGTATCTCACAGTTTTACTAATTTCGGCTTTGTTAATGTGAAAATTCGAAAGACAGCGTGTTATAGTAAAATGCGACACGACTTAACGTAAAAACAAAAATTCTGCAACGACATTCTTCAAAATTATTTAGGTCATTTGAACAATGAGAACCTAAAACGTATTTCAGCTTCAAGAATCAGACCCCTAGACATCAAGAATTGGAGCCAACAGTGCAAGAAAGGGCAAGTAAAAAGTTTATTGTAAATATTACTCCTCTAGAATCTAGAGGAAAGACTATCATGATGGTCAGTAGCAACAACGAAGAAGGAGGGGGCTTGATTACAAGCGGTAGTACAGTCATTATATGATAGTGCTTTTATTTCACTAAAATTGATTAGTTGCGTATGCAAATGTTAGTGCGAAATCTATAGACAATCTGCACGCCCTACTAAATTTCCTGCCTCCCCTAATTCACACTGAAGTCCCAATTTAGAAGGTGAGCTTACTGGAAAGGACCATAACGCTACCTCTACCTGAACATCGTCCGCAGCACGTAGACTCGCGGTAGCGTTCTCGCTTCCCGAACACGGAGTCCCGGGTTCGATTCCCGGCGGGGTCAAGGATTTTCACCTGCCTCGAGATGACTGGGTGTGTTTTGTCGTCTATATCTTCATTCTTCATTCTCATTACGGTCAGAGTAAGGCAATGGCAAACCACCTCCGCTACGACCACGCCTAGTAGGCGGTGCGGGTCTCCCGCATCGTCCCTTACGCTCTGCTAAGGAGTATGGGATCATCATCATCATCATCATCATCATCATCATCATCATCATCATCATCATCATCATCATCATCATCATCATCATCAGAACATCGTATTCTTAGAATGGGGATGCAAATAAATCCAAAACAGATCTGGTTAACCGTGCCTGAGTGCACTGGTTGGCTACGTAAGAGGGACGGGCGTTACTGGCGTACAGCAAGTTATGTGGTGAGTGTTTCAACAGGCACACGAAGTCTTTCAAACATACCAAATCAAAGCTGTTGCATCTACTTCTAACTTATCTTCACTGATAAATAGCAATGCCGACGAGGTAAAATGAGCAGACATTAAATTAACAGCACTTGTCTCTGCCAATTATTTATGAATCACCGCCTTGGATATGTTGATTCTTGTGGACTGTCTTCTGAGTCAACAATCGCTCATAAGATTACTTTAAGGCGTACGAAATCTTCAAGTGTTATTAAGAATGTGTTAGGGAAGTCATCTTGAGAGTCCTATGATAAATACGACTCCGAAAATGTCAGGGGGAGACACCGGCGTTGGGATCACAGGTTCTCTTAAAACTTCGTTGCTTATAACGGCCTATTGAAAGTGCACAATGTGCAAGTAGTAAGGTGTACTACTCTGGCAATTCTGAGAAAAAGTTTTACGCGTCTATTGTGTAACATTTATCTGTGCGTACATTCTGGGTGGCAAAGAGTTCATGGTGGCCAAGCAGCTAGCGTTCGAGCTACATAGAACGAACTTTAATGAGGCGACGTTTCGACTCCCGCTCGAACTTAACTGTTCATCTATATTTTTCAGCACTGGTCGCATTATTTAATTTATATGGTATTTCAGATGTAATACAACTAAAAAACTACGTGCATTTGCATGAAGTTTTAATGAATGTCATGTTATTTGACTGCTTACTATTTTTTAATTAAAATTGATCATTAGGACAAACATATTTGTTACTATCGAGAAGTAAACGAAGAAACGCATGGAGTTATTTGTTAAAACTCATGTTTGTCGTGATTTGCGACATCTCTTATACCTGCAACCTGGTAAGATATCCGGAACTCCATGGCACCTCGACGCTACGAGCTGCATACTCAGAGGGAGGACCTATCTGGCTGTTAACCTGCGCAGCGGTGAGACGTTGCTAACATAGCGGAAGGAACAGTGTAGGTACAAATTTTTGGAGTATCACGGAATTTACACTTTTAGTAGAAAAATGAAGATTTCAGCGGGAGTCGAACCCTAACCACTTGAGCACCATGAACTGGAACTGCCCTACGCTGACTTGCTCGAAATGGGTGTAATGTTACGGGTATACAAAGCACGCATTGAACTTCAAAATCAATTTCCTCTAAAATTAAGGCCCGTGGATAAAAAAAAGTATAGCCTGGCACTCAGGGTAAGTGCCTCTACAAAATATTCGAAGCGCATCAAAATCCGTGATTTACAGTATGGAGGGTCCCCTTGTAAGACGGCAGTGTTATATGGAACGATGTCACTGGGACAGGAATGGCATCAGATTTTTTCAGATGAATCCAGGTTCTCTTTGAAAATGGTGGCCGCATTTTGGTTGGTCGCAGACAGGGAGCGGAGGGGAGGGGGGGGGGGGGGAGATAGGGACGGATGTCGGGCGGCACCACAGAATCTGCATTCGCACAAAGCATCCTCTTGCCCTGGCCCGCCGGATTTCCGAACTTCTGGCCAACGGATAATGTGTGGAATATAATGAAACGAGTGTGCAGTGCCATAACCCAGCGCTAACCACCCCATATGAACTTCGGAACCAGGTGGTTGCAGCATGGATGTTGTAACACAGGAGACCATTCGCACCTTACACTTGTCGGTGCCATCGCGCGTGGAACAATGTTCAGGGCCGACGGCGGACCCTGTGCCCACTTGGCAACAGGACACAAGCTGAAACGAGTTCACAAATGCTGATGATTTCTGCGGAATAAACTAATGTACGTGTATTGCGAATACGAGCGTCCTATCTGCAGTCGTTGAAGGTGTTCTCTTTTTCTGAACGAAGTTTAGTTTCCAGCACGTTCTCGTAGTCTTGGAAACATGTTCCATTTTCTAGTCAGTCACGGTACTCTGTTGACAACAATAATGGCCACTTTACTCTTCGTCCTCAAGCTTACATTCAGCACTGTTCAATTCTGTCTGGGGTTTGCTTTTTCAGCATCGTCGACTTTACCTTAGCGGTAATACATAATAGCACTGTCGATCGGTTTACTGATGAGAGAGATGGCCGATATGGCGGGGGGGTGGGGGGGGGGGGTGGCGAGTAATTTAAGAGCGGCATGAAGACTCCGGTGCCAACCTGTTACCGCAGCGGCATTTTCACGTACAACGGTGACTGCGGTGACAAACCGAATAAATTATAACGACAGTATTACATTCAAAAGAGCCACCAAAGACCCTGTGCTTCCAACCAAAATGCTCGGAATCATACGAAGGTGCAGCAGGACACCTATAATAAAACGTATGCGATTGTATCAGATCAGATAAAAGGTGTTCTACTATCCTATCAGAAGGAACTATTCAGCAGGAAGTGAAGAACACATCAAATGTATTCGCAGTTGCGAGTATGGACAACTGTAGCATGGAATGACTAAGATTGTGCCGGGCCGGGCCTCGAACCCGGAGTTCCCGCTCGTCGCGAGCCGTTGCCTTGCCATCTGGCTAACCGTGCACGCCTCACGACCAGACTCAAACCTAGATATGCCATCAACCATGTGTCTACAACCCGCACTCATTAATCCATTATGTGTAGTCCCGCACAGAGGAGATATTTTTTGAAAATTGATAATCGCTTCCCCGGTGTCGACGAGTAAATACGGTAATGCAGTGCCTGTGTTAGTATGAATTACGATACAAACTCCCTTAGGACATGCACTCACTCCGCATTGTAATTCAGAATAACACAGGCACTGAAATATCTGACATATCGGCAGTTTTTCAAACCTTGCCAATGTTAGTTTTAGTTCCAGTGAAACTGACAACAGAAAGGCTTTACTTATAGCAGTGAATGAAAATCGTCACAGTACAATACGAATAACTGGACACAAAATTTGCAGCACATTGAGCAAAGCTTCCACTCTGAACAACACAGCGAAATTTCCAAAACAATCTACTACGAACCGACTCACCTATACGATGACAATAAACAGACAAAACTCTGAACCCTTGCACGATATAAATAAAAAAATAAAAAATAACGACGCTACGATTTTAATACTACACAAGGGAAACATCTTAATAACGTACAAACAGAAATATCAATAAAAACTTAAATTTTGAAGAAGGAAGGAACATTACACTTTTCCAAAAATCCAACAATCCGATTTCAAGCACTGTTAATCATTAAACAACGGATTCTCTTACGCGAAAGGACTGAAAATTTACGATGTAAAATATAGCATTACACTAGTGGCCATTAAAATTGATACACCACGAAGATGACGTGCTGCAGACGCGAAATTTAACAGACAGGAAGAAGATGCTGTGATATGCAAATGAATAGCTTTCCAGAGCATTCACACGTACAACGTGCTGACATGAGAAAAGCTGCCAACCGATTTCTCATACACAAACAGCAGTTGACCGGCGTTGCCTGGTGAAACGTTTTGATGTCTCGTGTAAGGAGGAGAAATGCGTACCATCACGTTTCCGACTTTGATAAAGATCGGATTGTAGCCTATCGCGATTTCGGTTTATCGTATCGCGACACTGCTGCTCGCGTTGGTCGAGATCCAATTACTGTTAGCAGAATATGGAATCGGTGGGTTCAGGTTCACGAGGGTAATACGGAACGCCGTGCTGGATCCCAGCGGCATCGTATCACTAGCAGTCGAGATGACAGGCATCTTATACGCATGGCTGTAACGGATCGTGCAGCCACGTCTCGATCCCTGAGTCAACAGATGGGGACGTTTGCCAGACAACAACCATCTGCACGAACAGACGAACGACGTTTGCAGCAGCATGGGCTATCAGCTCGGAGAGCGTGGCTGCGGTTACCCTTGACGCTGCATCACAGACAGGAGCGCCTGCGATGGTGTACTCAACGACGAACCTGGGTGCACGAATGGCAAACGTCATTTTTTCGGATGAATCCAGGTTCTGTTTACAGCATCATGGCGGTCGCATTCGTGTTTGGCGACATCGCAGTGAACGCACATTGGAAGCGTGTATTCGTCATCGCCATACTGGCTTATCACCCGGCGTGATGGTATGCGGTGCCATTATTTACACGTCTCGATGACTCCTTGTTCGCATTGACGGCACTTTCAATAGTGGACGTTACATTTCAGATGTGTTTTGACCCGTGGCTCTACCCCTCATTCGATCCCTGCGAAACCCTACATTTCATCATCAGGATAATGCACGACCGCATGTTGCAGGTCCTGTACGGGCCTTTCTGGATACAGAAAATGTTCGACTACTGCCCTGGCCAGCACATTCTCCAGATCTCTCACCAATTGAAAAGTCTGGTCAATGGTTGCCGAGCAACTGGCTCGTCACAATACGCTAGTCACTACTGTTGTTGAACTGTGGTATCGTGTTGAAGCTGCATGGGCAGCTGTACCTGTACACGTCATCCAAGCTCTGTTTGACTCAATGCCCAGTCGTATCAAGGCCGTTATTACGGCCAGAGGTGGTTGTTCTGGGTACTGATTTCTCAGGATCTATTCACCCAAACTGGGTGAATATGTAATCACATGTCAGTTCTAGTGTAATATATTTGTCCAATGAATACCCGTTTATCATATGCATTTCTTCTTGGTGTAGCAATTTTAATGGCCGGTAGTGTAGCTCCCAAGTTACGAGCAGAACTTAAGATACGCAAAATACAGCAATCAGACATAGTGAATTGCATGAGCAGTTCTGCTTACCATGCAAGCAAGAAACAGTGACATTCTCAATAAAAATTACGTTTATTACAATATAAAATAGAAATTTTTAACGAACTATTTGGTAAAGAAATTACTTTTACATCATTTGTGAGTCAGCTTCATGATGAAGTGCCTATCATTTAGTTAATGGTCGTAGTTATGTTTTGTACTTAACACTACATGCAATTAAAATGAAATGCAATCAGAAATTAGGGTCGCTGTAATTTTGCGTTTGATGCACTTTAGACCACATATTGCTCCGTATGACATTTACCAAAGATAATTAATTTTTCTTGAAACTTGAGAGGAAATCAGTAACTCCAATCCAGAAAAAACATAGCACGTTTACTTGCGCCTGCGCACCTGCGAGAACGGAATACAACGTACCTCGTATCTCAAATCGTTCGAGATACAGAAACGAGATTTTGGCAAATGGTAGCATGCATAGAGGGGAGTATTTTCCATATGGTAAACATGCGGAATTTCCTTATGTACCGCGGGATAGGAGTAACTGCACACTTTTGCAATGGAATGATTTAATTTAGAGTTATTGACAGCTGGTTAGAAGATAATTGCTGTGGCTTTGCAACAAGATAGGTGAGTGAATGACACATTCATTTATATACCGCGAAGGTGATTTTTCAGAAGCTTTTAAGTTCCTCCTCTAGTAAGCCAGTCTCTATATTCTATCGCAATTGCAACTGCTTTAGGATATGCGTTTTCAACTTTTTGCGGCATAATGAATGGTCCATTGAATTTCAGGCATGCACCCGCGCAAATAAAATTTCTTCCGCTGAAATTTCGATCACATATCGTCCGGCATAGTTCGGTGTAGCAAAACAAATGGTGCCAGGCGCGGCCTTATTTGCTCCACCGCGGCGGTACGCGACTGGTCGTATGTGAAGTATGCTAGCGGCAAGAAACAATGCCTTCTCTGCGCGATAGGAATTGAGATACTTTCGAAACAACTGCCAACGTGAGCAAAGTAGAAGTAAATATCCTAGGAGTAGTGCAGCAACTTGAATCACTTAACAAAAGCAACTCTTCTGGTCCAGATTGTATACTGATTAGATTCCTTTCAGTGTATGCTGATGCATTAAGTCCATACTTAATCATATACAACCGTTCGCACGACGAAAGATCCGTACCCTAAGACTGGAAAGTTGCGCAGGTACACCAATATTCAAGAAAGGTAGCAGGAGTAGCCCACTTTATTACAGGAACACATCATTAACGTCGATGTACAGCAGGATTCTGGAACATGTATTCGAACGTTATGAATTACTTCGAAGAAAACTGTCTATTGACAGTCAACATGGGTTTAGAAAACATCGTTCTTGTGGAACACAACTAGCTCTTTATTCACATGAAGTGCTGACTGCTACTGACAAGGAATTTCAGATCGATTCCGTATTTATGGATTTCCGGAATGCTTGACACTGTACCATACAAGCAGCTTGTAGTGAAATTGCGTGCTTATGGAATATTGTCTCGTCCCTGGATATGTGATTCATGTCAGAGGTCACAGTTCGTAGTAATTGACGTAAAGTCATCGACTAAGACACACAGACAGACGGACGGACAGACCAACCTTGTCACGTGAACTCTTATTCGACATTCATGAATTTGACAGGTAAGGATCTGGACGAAGCTACGTTATCTGTCTGAAGTGCTAAATTTTGCCCCTACTCCAAAGACTTTGCCGATATAATCTTTCATCAATGCCATTGAAGAAGCTGTCCGACCTCTATCAGCTGAAGAAATCAGACGTGGAAAGATGTGTAAGAGTTACGAAACATCGTAAACAAAGAAGTAATGTTTCCAAGGAAGATAGTTGCGATATGAAAGCTGCGTGAGGATACTGACACAGTCGTCCTGTGTGTTGATAAAAGTAATGCCACCGTCCTTTTGTCTCAGGAAATCAAGGAGTAGATGTGGTTTACTTGGTTCTGATGTATACCGGAACATCGACAAAGATCCTACCAAGGTGACAATAAGGACTGCTGCCTTGCTGAGCGCATCATCACTACCAAAAGAAGTCTTAAGTATTTTAGAAGTGAGAGGTACAGTACCAACGAGATTTTATGGGCTTTCTGAAGTTCACAAGATGGATAAGGACAAGTGTTTGGAGGGTCTATGAGACCTACAACGAGCACTATTGGTTCACCAACGTATTTGTCTGCCAAATATTTAGCTTCCTTTTTAAAACCATTGTAGGAAAATGTAGTCACCACATTCGTAATTCTACGGATTTTATTCAGACACTCAGCAATGTCAAGCAAAATACTATGGATGTGGTCGATAGTTTTGACCTGGTACCATTACATACCAAGTTACATTTAAAGGACTTACCTCTCATCGGCCAACATTTTGAAAAGGGAATCACAGCCTTATTTTGTAAGTAGGCTGTTTATGTTTTCTGTATGTAAGTAGGCTGTTTATGTTTTCTCTATGTAAGTAGGCTGTTTATGTTTTCTTATTGGCAACGTTACGTAGCGCTCAATATGAAAATCACTGGCTGTGCTGTGTGCAGTCTGTGGCTAGTTTGCATTGTTGTCTGCCATTGTAGTGTTGGGCAGCGGCAGCTGGCTGTGAACAGCGCGTAACGTTGCGCAGTTGGAGGTGAGCCGCCAGCAGTGGTGGATGTGGGGAGAGAGATGGCGAAGTTTTGCAGTTTGTCATGAACTGATATATATATATTATGATTTGTGATGATATTAAGGTAAATACATTGTTTGCTCTCTATTAATATCTTTCATTTGCTAACTACCCCTATCAGTAGTTAGTGCCTTCAGTAGTTTGAATCTTTTATTTAGCTGGCAGTAGTGGCGCTCGCTGTATTGCAGTAGCTTGAGCAGCGAAGATTTTTGTGAGGTAAGTGATTTGTGAAAGGTATAGTTTAATGTTTGTCAGGGCCGTTCTTTAGTAGGGAGTTTTGAAAGTCAGATTGCGTTGTGCTAAAAATATTGTGTGTCAGGTTAAGCACAGTCATGTATAAAATGTTCAAAGGGGACGTTACATATGGCGACCCTTAGCCTAGGATACCTCACTGGAATCTTCTGATTTTTTCTTGTAGTTTGTGTATTTAGTGTAGATTTTGTTTATTGCTAGCGCGTAATTGTAGAGAGAATTTCCTTTGTAGTTGCAGTCTTTCATTGTTGTATAGTAAAACAGTTGTGGCACGCATGTAGATTTGCAGCAAGTATTTCGCAGCTGCGCTTGCAATTAACTAGATATTATTTTCAGTGCTATGTTAATGTGTTCTCTTATTTTTGATCTTCAAATTGTGTTTTTCTGTGTTGTCGTGTGAAATACTGTGACAATAATGGCGTGTGAAAAACGTAATACTAGGCTACAAAGTAAACTGAGAAATGACAGTGAAGACGAAGGCAGTGTGTTAGCGCCGCAGAGTAATGAATTAACTGATGTTCAAAGTAGTAATTTGGTAATTGTGAATAGGGAAATGGAGCGGGCTGCAAACAATGGTGTAGACAGTGAAACAGGTAGTGAACAGGGAAGCATTATCGATCGATCGGTCGGCAACAGCTCGCCTCAGGAATCCGAAATGACAGGACACAATTTCGCAAATACTGTAGATTCAGGTTTTGGGTTACCACCGTTTTCTCAAATAAGTCAAGACGCATTTTCTGCTTGTCAAAATGTGAATGTTGCCGGTGCAAATGCACTGCCGAAAAGCGTAGAGAAACAGATTCCAGACACTAATACATTATTATTGCAATTAATGCAACAAATGGAACAAAATCAGAGACAAACACAGCAAAAGCTTGAAAAGTTAGACACAATGGAACAACACCAGAGACAAACACAGCAACAGTTAGACACAGTGGAACAAAATCTCAAAAAGTTAGACTCATTGGAACAAACTCTCGAACAAACACGTGAGGATTTAACTGCTGAGTTACATAACATTGAATCGAAATGTCAAAAAGTCTGTAATGACGTAAAAACTCAAATTTGTGAGCATTTTCAACCTATTTTTTCGCGTCATGAAAATGCATTACAGAATCACGAAGCAGCCATAAAAGAACTGCAAACTATTGTTCATGAAAATCACAACACCTTGCAAGCTAAAATTGACTCAGTTGCATCTACCGATTCGGTTACGCAACTTGCAAAAACTCAGGATAACTTAAAGGACACAGTAGATTCGATTTCAACACAAATGGACACTCTGAAACTTGGTTCAGAAAAACACACTGAGGAAATGTGTTCATTATCAGAGAAAGTAGTTGAACTTTCGGATCAGCTAAATAATTTATCTGCGAAGGTAGATGATAATCTGAATGACGCAAAACCGGTAGTCTTTAATGACACAGAACAGAACGCACAAATTAGGAAACTGAAACAAAATCTGAATCAAATTGATACGCAACACCAAAGAGAAATCCGGGAAGTACAAGATCAGCTGACACAGGTAATACAAGAATTACGTATTTCAGAAGACACTCGCGCTCCAACACGGGAAGAGGGACTTAGAAACACGGAAAAGCCGCAAAATAATAACACAGGGCATTTCGGAAGTTATGAAAGAAATTGGCAATGTGCACCGAATTTTGAGATGGAACGGCCGACACGACCTAACAATGACCGATATGCGACTCGCCGACATGATGATTTTGACTATAAGCTGTTCATTACTACACGTAAATTCAAAACATTTAAGAATTCTGGCAACGACATTCATCCACAAGCATGGCTCCATCAATTCTCTCATTGTTTTCCTCCCAACTGGTCGTTAGAACACAGATTAGAATTTATGTGTGGCTACTTGGAGAATGAACCAGCTGTAAGAATGCGATCGGTAATTCACGATTGCCACAGTGAAGGAGAGTTTTACCATGCCTTCCTCTCAGCATATTGGTCTCAAGCTACACAAGACCGTGTAAAACATAACATCATAATGATGAAACACTTTGAACAATCTGAATTTTCCAGTCTTGTGAAATATTTTGAAGACATGTTGCACAAGAATCAATACCTGTCAAACCCATACAGCCCCTCAGAACTCATCCGCATTTGCTTAATCAAACTGCCTGAACATTTACGACATATTATTTTAGCAGGACGTTGCAAAGACGACATTGAAGCTTTTCAGGGACTGTTACAAGAATTAGAAATTGACACTGACAATTGCGGAACGCGAAACCAGGAACACAACAATTACAGGTCACATCCGTCGCAAATCCGCGATGAAAGAAGTAATAACTGGACACGACAAGGCTATTCTCACAACACAAATCGTGACCAAAATAGACACCACCCGTATGACAACCGTTGGCAGAGTAGTAATAACTACAGGGAAAGATCACCTCTCCGTGGTAATGACTATCACAGAGACAATCAGAGAAACAGACAATATGGGAACCAAAATAAATATTATCAGGGGAGACAGAATAACTTTAGACGCAACGGTCCAGCGCGCAGTTTCGATTCAGGGAGAAATTCTCCACCACGTGACCGACAAGAAAGAAACTATGGCATCTACCGACATGACGACAGACGATATGATCGTAACGATAGACCTGAACTGCATCAGAACTGGCGGGATTCAAACAGAGCAGGGCCCTCTCGTCACGGTGAATTTGTAGAAGTTAGGTCTCCAAATCCCAATAACGACGCGCGCCAACAAAGAGACAATAGGCAATGACTCACACCGATGGCAGCCACAAAACGTTCTTATGACACTAACGACGCAGCTGCCGTAGCTAGTAATTACGTAAAAATGGAAGACATTAGGGACATCTTACTCCAGGAACACGACATAAAACATAACAATATTGTATATCCTGTGATTCACATTACAGTAAATGATGTAAAATTTACGGCAGTACTTGACTCTGGCAGTCCCATTTCAGTAATTAGTGAAACAGCCTTTAGCAAATGCAACAAATCGAACGATTGCCCCACACTTCCGTTACGTAAGATTAAATTACAAGGTGCAATCTTTGGAAAAAGTGTAGATGTACGCCAACAAACCAACTTAGAATTCTTTTGTCAAAGCCATAGCTTCTCTACGAACTTTCTTATTGTTCCATTATTGTCGACGGAAATTATATTGGGAGTAGACTTTTTGAATGAATACAAAGCAATCTTAAGCTTTCACGATGCTGAAATAAGTTTAGAGAAAGAAGGTAAGTCAATAGCTTTGAAATTTGAAGACTGGCTCTCAAACCATGACGAGGAAATTAATCGGCTTTACCTTCTGTTAGACAACAGTTCGGACTTTTCTACGGAACTAGACACTAATAATCACTCTGCAAGTACTGACAGGGATGATATCGACGGCGCATTTGACATTAATAAGTTAATTCAGAATAAAATTCAAACAATTGAGAATTGTAATGACACTGATAGGCAGGACCTTTTTGAGATTTTACAAGCACATTCCACAGTTTTTACTCATAAAACAGGAACAATCAAGGGATTTCAATACCAATTTCGTGTTCGTGAGCATACTAAATTTTGTGTTAGACCATATGTAATTCCAGCACATTATAGGGACCGTGTTAGAACAGAAATACAATCTATGCTTGACGAGGGCATTATTGAGCCTGCAGTAAGCTCATACAACAATCCATTACATGTTGTTGAAAAGAAAAATGGATCGATCAGACTTGTCTTAGATTCGAGACAAATCAATACTATCATTATTCCTGAAACGGACAGGCCGCAGGCGATGGAAGAACTTCTTCAAAATTTTAATGGTGTAAAAGTGTTGTCTTCCATTGATCTCAGATCCAGCTTTTATCAGATCGAACTTCATCCAGAATGCAGAAAATACACAGCTTTCCTTTGTTTCGGCGTTTGTTATCAGTTTCGGAAACTTCCCTTTGGTTTGAACATTTCTTCAGCAGCATTTATTCGCGGGCTAAATTCCATATTACCTGAGTTCTTAAAACGTCACATCACCTTATATGTGGACGATATTCTAATAGCGGAAGCTTCATGGGAACAACATAATCGCATCCTCAACAGTCTGTTACGTATTTTTGCAGAATCTGGAATTACAGTTAACTTGGAAAAGTCTGAATTCGGTAGGTCAAAGGTGAGGTTTTTGGGACATATTATTTCTTCTGAAGGCATTCAGCCGGATCCTGAAAAGTTAGAAGCAATCAGAGCCATTCCAGTTCCATCCACAAAAAGACAAGTCCGCAGTTTTCTAGGTCTCGTAAATTTTTACCGTCGTTTTCTGAATATGCAAATTCTAGTTACACCAAAACTTTGTTCTCTCACTGGAAAAAATACTATTTGGAACTGGGACGAACAAGCACAGTTGGAATTCAATTCTTTGAAAGAAGCGTTACTTCACGCGCCAATACTAGCTCATCCTGATCTGTCACAAGATTTCTGCCTTAGTACGGATTCTTCTAAAGTCGGTCTTGGTGCCCATTTATTTCAAGAAGCCATAGAAAATGACACTACCGTTCAGAAAACCATTGCTTTTGCTAGCCGAGTGCTAACAAAATCTGAAAAAAATTATTCCGTTACTGAACTAGAAGCTTTAGCTATCGTTTGGGCATTTAACAAATTCCGTTTCTTTCTTTCTGGTAAGCACGTAAAAGTATACAGTGATCATCGTGCATTACAATTTCTTATGTCTTCAAAATTAAATCATGACAGGTTAAAACGTTGGGCATTGTTTCTGCAAGAATTCCGCTTCACAATAGTCTACATTCCCGGCAAGGAGAACATTGTTGCGGACGCACTGTCACGCGCACCGGCTGGGCTTGAGAAAAGTACCACAGAAGGCAACCTCGAGAAAAATTTCAGTATTCTTTACATTCAGAAAGTCGCCTTTGAAAACTTCATCACCACATCTTTAAAGGACATTGCTCATGAACAAGATAAAGATCCGATTTGGAAAGACATCAAGAGCAAATGGCATGTAAAGACACACACACAGATTCGGCATTATTATCTGGTTAGAAACAACATACTGTTCAAACGCTGCACTGTTGATGACAAGCTATGGGTACTTTGCATTCCTGACGATTTTGTTAATAAGCTCATTTGGTACATTCATTTCAGCTACGCACATTTTGGCCCACGAAAATGTTATCATATTCTTCGAACGACTTGTTATTTTAACAATATGGAAAAGCGAATTCGAAGAGTCTTGTCTATTTGTAAACTTTGTCAAAAGGCGAAACCATCCACTGTCTCACATCGTGCTCCGTTGTTTCCTATCATTCCTTCTAAATTAAAAGAATTTGCTGCCGTTGATCTCTTGGGACCGCTTGTCAGAACATCTAATGGATTTTCGTACGTTCTAGTCGCTGTTGAACTTACTTCAAAATTTGTTTCTTTCACACCGTTACGTAAAGCCACTGGACGGTCTGTATCCAACGCCTTTGTTAAAAATTTCTTACGTGAAGTTGGACACGTTAGTAAAGTCATTTCAGATAACGGACCGCAATTCAGATCTGCTGTTTGGTCACGCATGCTTCGCAACCATAAAATCAAACCTGTTTTTATTTCATTGTACTCACCACATTGCAACCCGTCTGAACGGATTATGAAAGAAATCAATAAGCTTTGCAGACTTTATTGTCACAGAAAGCATCAGCATTGGGACAGATATTTACACTTATTTCAAAACGTGCTGAATGAAATGCCTCACGACTCCACTGCTTTACCACCTACTCTTGTACTGAAGAATGAAGAACCATCGAACAGAATCAGAGAGCTTGTACCTTTTCCGAATACACGTAAACTTCGACACAAAGACATAATTGATTTGGCTCTTAAAAATATAAAATCTGCAGCAGACAAAAGGAGAAAACTACACGGTAAAGCAAATGCAAAGAAGTTGTATATTGGTCAGAAAGTTCTCATTAAAGCTCATTCATTGTCACATAAGAAGAAACACTTGAGTCACAAATTCTTTCTAGTTTACAATGGACCTTACAGAATCCGACGTATACCACATGATAATTGCGTTGAAGTTGAAACTCTGCGTACTAGGAAGAGTAAAGGTTTACACCACATTTCTCATGTAAAACCATTTATTGACAGATAATCTGCCTTTTAACTTTGTCTTTGCCATAAAACGTTTCACTTCACGTTACTAGTATGCTTTAGAAACTGTTACCATGCAACAATGTTTGAAGTTAAATATCCAATCAAGAACCAAGAGAACTTATTTAAACAGAAATGACGAATGCATTGTTATAGTAAACAGACGTCACAGTGTTATTGTGTGTGTACATTCTTGCTTGTTTGTTGCACGATTACGTAACGACTATAAGGCTCACATACTTAGAACATTTACCAGTACTGCTAATGAGATTTTAATGCAACATTTTGGTTTATTTGAAAATACATTCTGAATTTAAAGTGCTTTCTGAGAGATACCAGATGACACAGAGGTTAGTTTATGTGACAGCTACACGATTTTTATCACGACGCTACTAATGAGTGACAATTTACAATGTTGCTTTTGCGGTGTATCTGTTTTATATCTGCACAGTTTTCTGAATTCTTCTGGAAAGAAAAACATGTTTTAGTAGTAACTTTTGTGGTATAGCAACAATGAGACAGTCTTTTTCGTGGCACAACATTACGTTACTGTACAGTACTTTCTTCATCACGCCAATAAGCATAATAACTACGATATCTATACGCAAAGCATTTCACTTTTGTTTATCATGAGGTAAGTACATTGGCTTCTGCAGAACTTAGCTTTCAGAGGACGATAACTACGACACTTCCACAGAGATTATGTTGCAAAAAGACGCACATTTAGCGCTACAGGACACGTATTTGAGTGATTGATTTTGTACTTAAAATATTTATTTTTAAAGATATTTGGAGTACAATGATACAAAGGTTTTCCGTGATACATTTCATTCCATTGCTGTAATCGGTAACACCTGAGGGTATAATTACATTAATCCTCAGGGGGGTACACGCTTACTTTGTGTACCATGTGTGTGGCAACCACAAGGAACCCTAGCTAATATGGTATTTGCTTATACAACTTTACACATCGGTACCTTATTTCTCTAACACACAAATTACACAGCTATCTGATTATTTAACTGAGAGAGACAAACATTTATTTTACTACATCAGTGACACATGTTTACGCAATTATACAGTTGGATAACTTCACACTTATGAAACTGTATTTTGTCTGTACTTTGTAAACTGTTCATATTTTTTCGGAATCATTGTGATACTATGAGAGCTTTGAATGATGTATTTGGTATGAGATCATGATTTTTAAAGTACGTTTGAGGCAGCTGACACTTTTGACATGAGCAGAGAATTTTTTTAGGTTTTGATATTATTGCAGAAAGCTACGACGTTTTTGAGATTTGACTGAGGTGTTATGATGTTATTATTACGACGACGATGTGTATTATGCTGTTGAGGTATGTTTATGATCAATAAGATGATGATACCGTATCTGAGGAATTTGATTATGCTACATGTTTCTCAGCATGAAATATTGAAGAAGTGTCGACGAATATGTATATGTATAATAAGGTAAGGAATAATGAATAGTGGTTAGGGACTTTGATTTATGAAAAGGATGAAAGCATACTGTGGAGCTCGTAATTTATGATATTTACTGAAATGCCTAATGAAACGATGAGAAACATTTCACAGCTATTGTCTTGCTAGTTAAGAAAAATGCCATATGGCTTGCTTTATGTATTTATTTACACATTTTGTTTAATATCAAGTTTCTAGCTGCACTGCAGCAATGGTTAAAATAAAATTTAATATATGTACTAATATAAATATTTTATGCCTACAGATCCAGTAAATAATTTTATGATCCATCCAAAACAAATGAGGGAGCACAAAAAGAAATTTCCCTTCACAGGAATTGCATAAATAATTTTTTTACGATTTGGTAACTTATCTACTAGCGTAAGTTTTTGTGATGCATCACTCTAATGTTAAGATGTGACATAGGTATTAGACATGGCCATTTTAGTGTAATATTTTTTCTGCTTGCGCTATGTCATGTTTAGGTATAAGTTGCTGCTGTTTGCCAGGCATAGTGTTATTGAATTTGACTTTTGCTCATTTATGCTGCTAGCTTTGCCAATTTGCATTTTTTTTGCATTGCTGTTTGTGTTGATTTGTTATGTGATGCTGCATTGCCTCGTCCCTTAGTTTAGCATCTGAGCTCAGTAGATTTAAGTTAGCTTAAGAGGGGGTAGCCTCTAAGAGAATGAGTTGCGATGAATTGGAAGAAATGCATTGAGAAAACAGGTTTAGGTAGGATTTTCTTGGAAATAAATGATGAGGTAAGATAATGGAAAATAAAAATGAGGTAAGAAACGTGTGAACATATAAACACAGAAAGCATGCTTAGTTAGAATTTTTTTTGGTGGAAACAAAGGATGAAATAAGAGGAAAGATATATGAAGTTTTGGGTTGGACTGCAGTACCATATGTTACACTGAAAACGAACCCTGTCCTTTCCTATTGGTGTTATCCCACTATGTGTTTGTGTACCCTTGAGTATTTGTTTTCTTCCTGTCTCTGTGTACTGTTTCATAGAATTTTTTTTCTCTTCTAATACTAAGCTATATTCACTATGAGGAGGAATACTGTTATCCTCAAATATAAGTTGCATTAATAATATGTTATTTTCTTTGTAAAGTTGTTTACAATTCTGTTCTGTTTCAATGTTCATGTGTGAAATTAATGTTTCGAAAACTATTCTCATTATTTTATGTATGTACTTATGTCACTATTTTTGTAACACTGATGTATATGTTTATTTCTATTCTTTTGTAAAGCCTGTACTACAAATGTTATCTGTATTATTATGTTTTTAATGATGTATTTTGTACCTTTGTAATTGTATTCTTATGTTATAAAATTGTAATTGTCACCAGTTCATGACATTATTAACTTGTTAGTTACATTTCACTGCACACGTTTCTGTTGGTCATAGTATGTGGACAATATATGAGAAGTAGGGACTGTTAGTGTTTGCACGTGTGTTGGTAATTCAGCAAGGGACTGGATAACAGCATTGCTGGTTCTAAGGACAATTAAAAGAAAAACTTTCTGAGTGCACAAGTGGTGGTTTATGGACTTGCTATATTCTCTGCAAGAATCTTCGATGGTGATTGTGCACCTGCACAGTCGCAACGGATGGCTGCTGGCCGTCTCTACCAGGACTACAGTGGGTCTGCACCTCTGGTGGCCCACCAATACCATTATCTCTACAAGGACTACAGTGGGTCTGCATCTATGATGACCTACCAACGCCATTATTTCTACAAGGACTGCAGTGGGTCTGCACCTCTGGTGGCCCACCAATACCACAATCTCTACCAGGACTCCAGTGGGTCTGCTCTGTGATGACCTACCTAACAATATTCTTCAAAACGTCGAATGAACTCTGCTGTGGGTTTGCTCTGTTGTGGCCCATTACCTGTCAGCATGTCAAGAGTCAGCACTGTCTTTCCGTTGGAAGGACAACACTACTTCTTCAAGACTGCATGGAAATCCACTACTTCTGTGTGCATTGTCTTTTACTGCTCAGACTTTGAGAAAAGAAACGGCAGTTTCACTGTGATGAATGATCAAGACTGTCTTTATAGACTGTGAGAAAATTTTAGCTTTTGACCAACATTGTATCAATAAGTGTGTGCATTTTATATCTTTGTTACTGTAATTGTGAAAAATTTTTGTCAAATCTGTATTGGCCAGTGCCCAACACCATTTGTAAAAATTTTTTGTGGGGAGCATGGGGGCTATGTAAGTAGGCTGTTTATGTTTTCTGTATGTAAGTAGGCTGTTTATGTTTTCTCTATGTAAGTAGGCTGTTTATGTTTTCTTATTGGCAACGTTACGTAGCGCTCAATATGAAAATCACTGGCTGTGCTGTGTGCAGTCTGTGGCTAGTTTGCATTGTTGTCTGCCATTGTAGTGTTGGGCAGCGGCAGCTGGCTGTGAACAGCGCGTAACGTTGCGCAGTTGGAGGTGAGCCGCCAGCAGTGGTGGATGTGGGGAGAGAGATGGCGAAGTTTTGCAGTTTGTCATGAACTGATATATATATATTATGATTTGTGATGATATTAAGGTAAATACATTGTTTGCTCTCTATTAATATCTTTCATTTGCTAACTACCCCTATCAGTAGTTAGTGCCTTCAGTAGTTTGAATCTTTTATTTAGCTGGCAGTAGTGGCGCTCGCTGTATTGCAGTAGCTTGAGCAGCGAAGATTTTTGTGAGGTAAGTGATTTGTGAAAGGTATAGTTTAATGTTTGTCAGGGCCGTTCTTTAGTAGGGAGTTTTGAAAGTCAGATTGCGTTGCGCTAAAAATATTGTGTGTCAGGTTAAGCACAGTCATGTATAAAATGTTCAAAGGGGACGTTACAATTTGAACATGTGCTTTTGACATATTGTCAGTTTAATGGTGAATTTCATGGGCAGATTTATGGAGTTGCTACGGGAGACCTACTCTCCCCTCTGGCAGCCAATTTGTTCATGGGGGGGGGGGGGCTGGGGGGACTTCGAGGACAAGGCACTGGACTCTGCAAGTTTTGAACCAACGGTCTCCTGGAGGTACGTGGATGACATTTGTTGTATGGTCGCACGGGATGGATGAATTAAACAGATTTCTTGGGATGGATGAATTACACAGATTTCTTGAGCATCTAAATTCTATCCATGCTGGTATCAAGTTTACTATGGAAATAAAAGAAGACGGCTGCCTCCCCTTTTTAGATGTTGCCGTTCGCAGGAAAGTTTATGGCACATTAGGAAATGCCGTATATCGTAAACCTATATATACAGATCAATATCTATTACCCTTCACAGACCATATATGTCTGTAAGACCTCAGTACATAGGGCGCATGTATATCCAATAACGATAATTTGCAAGAAGAGCATTTTTAGAGCTAACAAATTCGTAGAGCGTTCAATATAAATCTCACAATGCAGGTATGTGATGGGAGAACATAGTAATTTCTTCAGATCAAGTACGCTTTTGCCCTATGCAGGTGCCCTTTCCTCGAAGATTGGCCGTATAGTCCAGAAACCTCCCACGAAGACTGCAGCTTTTTCTTGTGAAGGCCACTTCATTTCTGCGTAAGGCGGGTGTCTATCAGATTGATTGCAGAAATTGTGAGAAGTCATAATAGGTCAAACAACACGCACCGTTCATGAGAGGTGTGTGGAACATGAAGATACACACCCTTATCAGAGACAAGTCAGCTGTGGGCTAACATATTGATACAGGGCATTCCATGAACTACGATAAGATTCTAACACCCACCCTTTCTTTTGGGATTCTGTCTTAAAGGAAGGAACAGAGGTTAGGTTAGCTAATAATTTAACAAAACAGTGATAATGGTTTTAATTTCTCACTCTGAAGTTGGCCGGACGATATGCGGCCGAGACATCAGTGAAAGAAATTTTATTTGCGCGACTGCATGCTCGAAATTTAATGGACTGATTTAGGATGTTTTGCTGAAAGAAGCAAATTTTAACGTGGCGGTAAGAAATGTGTGTGGTACTTTAAATTCCGCCACAAATGATTGGTTCTGAGGTGGCTGCAAGTAAAACCTTGCTGCAAGTAAAACCTTGCTGCAAGTAAAACCTTGCTGCAAGTAAAACCTTGCTGCAAGTAAAACCTTGCTGCAAGTAAAACCTTGCTGCAAGTAAAACCTTGCTGCAAGTAAAACCTTGCTGCAAGTAAAACCTTGCTGCAAGTAAAACCTTGCTGCAAGTAAAACCTTGCTGCAAGTAAAACCTTGCTGCAAGTAAAACCTTGCTGCAAGTAAAACCTTGCTGCAAGTAAAACCTTGCTGCAAGTAAAACCTTGCTGCAAGTAAAACCTTGCTGCAAGTAAAACCTTGCTGCAAGTAAAACCTTGCTGCAAGTAAAACCTTGCTGCAAGTAAATACTGAAGGTGGTGAACCAACGACCACATAGAAAAACTTGTCTAACTATACCGTAAAATACCTTGTTTGCGGAAACTGAATCACTGCATGACGAGGATGTTAAAGACCTAGCACGTAGAAAGGTATTGTTGAAACATTTCTAGACCGTCATCAACTATAGGGCAAAGCGTTGTAAAATGGTTCAAATGGCCCTGAGCACTATGGGACTCAACTGCTGAGGTCATTAGTCCCCTAGAACTTAGAACTAGTTAAACCTAACTAACCTAAGGACATCACACACATCCTTGCCCGAGGCAGGATTCGAACCTGCGACTGTAGCAGTCATGCGGTTCCGGACTGCGCGCCTAGAACCGCTAGACCACCGCGGCCGGCAAAGCGTTGTAAGAATGAACGACAGTGCCAAAAGAGGGAATACCTCTAAACTCTGGAAACAGTGTTTCCAAATGGAGCGAAAATACATTATATATAGTAACAAATTTTTTAACGAACTCTATATCCAGAAAGCAAGCTGGTTTGCAAATGTGTTTCATTCCGGGCCACTGATGCTTTATTGTAATGTAAGTAAACGCATTTTGTGACAAAAATACGCACATTGTTGCAGTTTCAAAGACGGATTCAGAACACCTACAATAATTTCAGGGATGATCTCCGAAAGTGTCTATCTCTTATTTTAAGAGGCGTTAAAATGGAGAGGGGGGGGAGGGAGGGAGAATGCGTACACCAACATGTGAGCGCCAATAAAATGTTGCGTGTACTATGTTCATTAATGCAGGCTACTACTCAACCGTCTTCTCATTTACATGTATTACCAATTACTGTACTTTACAAGACTCAAGAACTCCATTTTCCTAGCAAACTCAATCTTGATTCTGAGGAATGCCCACAATTCTGAAGCTGATTTACCGGGAATGTTGCCTTTCAGCAATCCATTTATAGAAACCTTTCATGCGATTTTTCTTTAAATCATAGGAACAGCCAGTGACCGCCACAATTTTCTCCCTAACATCGTCTGTTCTCATTCTAAGGTGTAAATGAATGTGTGTGTTGCAGTGAAACTGGTTATTTTGAAACAACTACCAACGATACAGATTTATTTACAGTGATATAAAGTAGATACACTGAAGCGCCAAAAAAATTGGTATCGCCGTGCGTATTCAAATACAGAGGTATGTAAACAGGCACAGTACAGCGCTGCGGTCGGTAACGCCTAAATAAAACAATTGTCGGAGAAGTTTTTAGATCGGTTACTGCTGTTACGATGATAGGTTATGAAGATTTAATTGAGTTTGAACGTGGTGTTATGGTTGGAGCACGAGCGATGGGACAGCGTCTCCGAGGTAGTGATAAAGTCGTAATTTTCCCATACGACCATTTCACAAGTGTACCGTGAATATCAGGAATCCGGTAAAACATCAAATCTCCGACATCGCTGAAGTCTGAGAAAGATCCTGCAAGAGTAGGAACGACAGCTGAAGAGAATCGTTCAACGTAGCAGAAGTGCAACCCTTCCGCAAATTGGTGCAGATTTCAGTGCTGGGCCATCATAAAGTGTTAGCGTGCGAACATTTCAACGAAACACCATCGATATGAGCTTTCGGAGCTGAAGGCCACTCTTATACCCTTGATGACTGCACGACACAGAGCTTTACGCCTCGCCTGGGCCCGTCCACACCGATACTGGACTGTTGATGACTGGAAACAAATTGCCTAGTCGGACGAGTCTCTCTCTCCAAATTTTATCGAGCGGATGGACATGTACATGTCTAGAGACAACCTCATGAATCCATGGACTCTGCATGTCAGCAGGCGGATTGTTCAAGCTGGGGCGCGTGCAGTTTGAGTGATATGGGACCACTGATATGTCTAGATATGGCTGTGACAGGTGACATACGTAACCATTTTTTGTTTTGGTTTTAGGGCGCAAAACTGCTATGGTCGTTAGCGCCCGGTCCGTGACTTAGGAAACAGTAAAAAACCGAAATTGAAAACCAGCAGCAATGGGAACGAAAGTCATAAAATTGGAGAAACTAAAAGCTGAAGGAAGGCTTAAAAATCCATTACAGAAAGGTTGGTTGTACCCAAAAAAAGGTTCAAATGACTGACGTCATTTCACTGGCACTAATAAACTTGAGAACGGGGTCGGCTGAGTGCGTATCATCTGCTAAAATCGACGATATATCAGGCGAAAGCTGTAGACGGGAGCGTAACGGATTACAATAGGGGCACTCAATTAAAAAGTGTCTTACCGTCCACAGCTGAGAGCAGTGGGGACAGAGTTGGGAAGGATCGCCGCTTAAAAGATGTCGATGGCTAAAAAGACAGTGTCCTATCCGGAGTCTAGTTAAAATTACCTCCTCCCGACGACGCGTTCGGGAGGAAGAGGTCCTAGCACAAAGAAGAGCTTTCACGTCCCGCAATTTATTATGGGGAAGTGTCGACCGATGCGCGTGCCATAAATGAACACGACGACATAAAACGCTCCGTAGATCGGCGAAGGGAATCAATTGAATAGCTGGCCGAAGAAGAGAGACTGCAGCCTTGGCTGCAATATCGGCCGCCTCATTTCCACAGATACCAACGTGTCCCGGGAGCCAGAGGAACGCCACCGAGACGCCCCCCAGGTGGAGCAAGCGCAGACAGTCCTGAATCCGGTGGACCAGAGGGTGCACAGGATAAAGAGCTTGGAGACTGAGGAGAGAGCTGAGAGAATCTGAGCAGATAACGTATTGTATCCGCTGATGGCGGCGGATGTAGTGGACAGCCTGGAGAAAAGCGTAAAGTTCCGCAGTATAAACCTAACACTGGTCGGGAAGCCGAAAGTGATTTGGGGTGTCGCCAACAATATAGGCACTCCCTACACCTAACGATGTTTTCGAGCCGTCGGTGTAAATAAATGTGGCTTCCGTCATTTGTGCACATAGAGCAGCAAATGCCCGACGGTAAACAAGTGTAGGGGTACCATCCTTGGGAAATTGACATAGGTCTCTGAGCAAGTCGATCCGGGGACGGAGCCAAGGCGGTGCTGTACCCCAAGTTGTCAAGAAGGTTTTAGGAAAGCGGAAGGAAAGAGAATGGAGCAGTTGACGGAAGCGGACTCCCGGGGGTAGTAGGGAGGAGGAGCGGCCTGCATACCCGACATCAAAGGAGGCATCGAAAAAAAGGTCATGGGCTGGATTAGCAGGCATGGAAGACAGATGGCTAGCATAACGACTCAGAAGGACAGCTCGCCGATTGGACAGCGGAGGTTCAGCAGTCTCAGCATAAAGGCTTTCCACAGGGCTGGTGTAAAAAGCTCCAGACACTAAACGTAATCCACGGTGGTGGATAGAGTCGAGACGCCGAAGAATAGACGGCCGAGCAGAGGAGTAAACTATGCTTCCATAGTCCAATTTCGAGCGCACTAAGGCGCGATGGAGGCGGAGAAGGACCACTCGGTCCGCTCCCCAGGAGGTACCATTCAGGACACGGAGGGTGTTAAGGGAACGTAGACAGCGAGCCGAAAGATAGGAAACGTGGGAGGACCAGCACAGTTTTCTATCAAACATAAGACCCAAGAATTTAGCGACGTCGGAAAACGGAAGGTTGACAGGACCTAGATGTAAGGAGGGCGGAAGAAACTCCTTACGTCGCCAAAAATTAACACAAACGGTCTTACTGGGTGAGAAACGGAAGCCGGTTTCGATGCTCCACGAGTGGAGGCGATCGAGACATCCTTGAAGACGTCGTTCAATAAGGCTTGTCCGTTGAAAGCTGTAGTAGATCGCAAAATCGTCCACAAAGAGGGAGCCCGAGACATCAGCAAGGAGACAATCCATAATTGGATTAATGGCGATGGCAAACAGTACAACACTCAGCACGGAGCCCTGGGGTACCCCGTTTTCTTGGGAGAAAGTACGGGAGAGAGTAGTGTTCACCCGCACCCTAAATGTGCGCTCTGCCATAAATTCGCGAAGAAAAAGGGGCAGCCGGCCTCGAAAGCCCCAAGAGAACAGTGTGCGGAGGATGCCTGTCCTCCAACAGGTATCGTATGCTCTCTCCAGATCAAAAAATATTGATACCGTTTGGCGTTTCCGGAGAAAATTGTTCATGATATAAGTGGAGAGAGCAACAAGATGGTCAACGGCAGAACGATGCTTTCGGAATCCGCATTGGGCTGGTGTTAAAAGACTGCGGAATTCCAGCCACCACGCTAAACGTTAATTCACCATACGCTCCAAAACCTTACATACACTACTCGTGAGAGAAATGGTGCGATAGCTAGAGGGGAGATGTTTGTCCTTTCCAGGTTTCGGAACAGGAACGACGATAGCTTCCCGCCATCGTGTGGGAAAAGTACTGTCGGTCCAAATTCGATTATAAAGGCGAAGGAGGTAACGCAGGCTATGGGTTGATAAATGCAGCAACATTTGGACGTGGATACCATCCGGTCCTGGGGCGGAGGAGCGAGAAGAAGAGAGTGCATGTTGGAGTTCCCGCATGGAAGAAACAGTATTGTAGCTTTCGCGATTTTGAGAGGAGAAAGCAAGAGGTCGCACTTCCGCTGCACGTTTCTTCGGGAGAAACGCTGGCGGGTAATTTTAAGAGCTCGAAATCTCAGCAAAGTGTTTACCCAAGGAGTTAGAAATTGCGACGGGGTCCACTAATGTGTCATGCGCGACAGTGAGCCCAGAGACGGGGGAGAAACTAGGCGCGCCTGAGAACCGTCGAAGCCGACTCCAAACTTCCGAGGAGGGAGTGAAGGTGTTAAATGAGCTAATAAAGAATTTCCAGCTTGCCTTCTTGCTATCGCGGATGACGCGATGGCATCGCGCTCGGAACTGCTTATAGCGGATACAGTTGGCCAAAGTAGGATGGTGGCGGAAAACGCGGAGAGCACGTCGCCGCTCACTTATTGCATCACGGCATGCCTCGTTCCACCAAGGAACTGGTGGCCGCCGGGGCAATTCGGAGGTGCGTGGTATTGAACGTTCCGCAGCTGTAAGAATAACGTTGGTAATATGTGTGACCTCATCGTCGACGCTGGGAAAGTGACGGTCATCGAATGTCGCTAGAGACGAAAAAAGTGTCCAATCGGCTTGGGCAAACTTCCAGCGTCGGGGGCGCATGTAGGGCAGTTGAGGCTGCAGTCTAAGGACACATGGAAAGTGGTCACTCGAGTGTGTATCATCAAGGGCGAACCATTCGAAGCGCCGAGCTAGAGGAACAGTACCGACCGCAAGGTCCAAATGAGATAAATTTGTCGTGGAGGCAGACAAAAATGTAGGGACCCCAGTGTTGAGGCAAACTAGATCCGCTTGGTGGAAGACGTCTAGCAATAGTGAGCCACGGGGACAAGGATGTGGAGATCCCCAAAGTGGGTGGTGGGCATTGAAGTCCCCAACCAGCAAATACGGGGGTGGAAGCTGATCAAGAAGATGAAGGAGGTCAGCTCGTGCCATTGGTGTGAACGATGGAATGTATACAGTACAAAGAGAGAATGTGTATCCGGAAAGGGAAAGACGGACGGCGACAGCTTGGAAGGAAGTGTTTAAATGGATTGGGTGATATTATAGAGTTTCATGGAGAAGAATCATCTCCATGTGCTGGAGTGCCTTCAACAGAGGGGAGATCATATCGGACGGACTGAAAATGAGGGTGAACAAAGCGGTCATGGGGATGCAGCTTTGTTTCCTGAAGACAGAAGATGACCGGCGAGTAGGATCGTAAGAGGATCGACAATTCATTCCGATTGGCTCGAATACCGCGGATATTCCAGTGGATTATGGACATAGGGTGAACAGAAAATGGAGGAATGTGACCAAAGTTGCCGTCAACGACTGCTCAGAGCTTGCGACCGACAGCATGGAATGGCATTCAGCCGAAGGCAGAAGATCCTGATCCATAGGTTGGTCAGGAGCAGCTCCTGCCACCAGCGATCGGCCGGTTGATCGGCCGCCAGCAGTGCGCCTCGGCGACACCGAAGACAGCCGAGGGCGATTTCCGCCAGGTGGTGCTGCAGATGGGACACGCCTTGGCGGAGAAGGAGAGGAACTGAGTTTCTTTGTAGCCTTCTTGGAAGTATGATGTTTAGATGAAGGAGGAACCGATGGTTGAGGAGTTGCGATACGTAAAAACTCTTCACGAATATGCTCTTTTTTCGAAGTCTTTGTGTCTGACTTTTGGGCTCGAGATTTAGCAGAACCCGACGAAGGGTGAGTCAGAGTGGGCAGGCGAAAGTGGTGAGGTTGAACGGGCGATCTTTGCGCTGGCCGATCTGACGACCGTGGCACTGAAGGTTAGGTCGCAAGTCTGCATGGCCACCTCCTTTGTTGGCCGAGGAGAAGCAAGGACAGTGCTGTATTTTCCTGTCTGAGGCACGGTGGGCTGTCGACTGGCGAATAATTTTCGAGCAGCAAAGGTCGACACCTTTTCCTTCACTTTAATTTCCTGGATGAGCTTTTCGTCCTTAGAAACAGGGCAAACTCCAGAGGAAGCAGCGTGGTCACCCATACAGTTGATGCAGCGAGGGGATGGAGGTGGACAAGCACCCTCATGGGCATCCTTAACACACAACACATTTGGCCGGATTGGAACAGGACTGGCTGGTGTGATTGAACCGCTGACACCGATAGCAAGGCGTAGGGTTTGGGACGTAAGGGCGAACGGAAATTATCTCATAGCCTGCTTTGATTTTCGATGGGAGTTGAACTTTGTCAAATGTCAAGAAGACAGTGCGGGTTGGAATGATGTTCGTGTCAACCCTTTTCATAACTCGATGAACAGCCGTTACGCCCTGGTCAGACAGGTAGTGCTGAATTTCTTCGTCAGACAATCCATCAAGGGAGCGTGTATAAACGACTCCACGCGAGGAATTTAAAGTGCGGTGCGCTTCAACCCAGACAGGGAAGGTGTGGAGCAGAGAAGTACACAGCAATTTTTGTGCCTGGAGGGCACTGACTGTTTCTAACAACAAGGTGCCATTCCGTAATCTGGAACAAGACTTTACAGGACCTGCAATTGCGTAGACACCTTTCTGAATAATGAAAGGGTTGACCGTGGAGAAGTCGTGACCTTCGTCAGACCGAGAAACATCAATGAACTGTGGCAACGATGGAAGAACTGTCCGTGGCTGAGACTCCGTGAACTTACGCTTGTGAGTAGACGTAGTGGAAGGTGAGGAAACCATTGCGGGAGAATCCCCCATGATTACCGGCGTCTCCGATGGCGCGCTCCTCCCTTGTGGGGGCCCTCTCTGAGGGCACTCCCGCCTTAGGTGATTGTTCACACCTCAGGTCACACCTCCCGACAAACGGACGGAGGGACCAATCGGCACTTTCGGAAGGTATCAGCTCGGGTAATCACCCCTCCCTGGGCCTGGCTGTTACCAGGGGGTACGTATGTTTTTTTTTTTTTTTTTTTTTTTTTGTTTGTGGTTTTAGGGCGCAAAACTTCTATGGTCATTAGCGCCCAGCCCGTGACGTAGAAAACAGGAAAAAAACGAAATTTAAAATCAGCAGCAATGGAAACAAAGTCAGAAGATTTGAGAAACTAAAGGCAGAAGGAATGCTTAAAAGTCCACTATAGAAAGGGGTTGGTTGTCCCCAAAAAAAAAAAAAAGGTTCAGATGACTGACGTCATTTCACTGTCACTAATAAACTGTAGAACGCGGTCAGCTGAGCGCGTGTCATCTGCTAAAATCAACGATAGATCAGGCGATAGCTGTAGACGGGAGCGTAACGGATTAAAATAGGGGCACTCAATTAAAAGGTGTCTGACCGTCCACAGCTGAGAGCAGTGGGGACAGAGTGGGGGAGGATCACCGCTTAAAAGATGTCGATGACTAAAAAGACAGTGCCCTATCCGGAGTCTAGCTAAAATTACCTCCTCCCGACGACGCGTTCGGGAGGAAGAGGTCCAAGCGCAAGGAACGGCTTTCACTTCCCGCAATTTATTGTGGGGGGTACGTATGTGTCCTACATGTCTACCCGGGGCGGGGAATTACGCGTTACCCCGTCACCGGCTACGCACAAAAATTCGTGGGTTGGCCTTCTCAAACGCCGCAGCGGAGAAAAGGGTAAAGAGAAGAGGTAAGAAAAAGAGAAAGACAAGGGAAGGATGAAGACATACAAGCAGAGAAGGCGAATAATGCGGTACATTTACGAGCGTCCATCTCCGGACGTAGGCACAAACCATACTCCCAGAGGGGGAGAAAGGGAAGGGAAGAGCGAGAGGTGAGGGGGGGGGCGAAGATGGGGGATGGGGAAGGATGCGGAAAAAGAAGGTATGCAGCCCGGAAAGGAAGGAGGGCCACATTAGCTCGGGGTCCCGTGCTCGCTACGCACGCATCCACGATAGAGTTGTGGACCCCCTGGGGGGCTTAACCATCTTGTCTGATCACCTGCATCCATCTCCATTGTGCATTCCGACGGAGTGGCAGTTCGAGCAGGGCAATGCGGCACCCCACCCGTCCAGAATGGCTACAGACCGGCCCCAGGAAAACTCTGTTTTAACACTTCCGCTGGTCACCAAACTCCGCAGACATGAACGTTACTGAGCATATCTGGGATGCCTTGCGTCGTGCTGTTCAGTAAAGATCTCCACTCCCTCGTACTCTTTCGGATTTGTAGAGAGCCCTGCAGGAATTATGGTACCAATTCCCTCCAGTACTACTCGAGACATTGGTCGAGTCCACGCCACGTCGTGTTGCGGAAATTCTGTATGCTCGCAGGGGCCCTACACGCAAGTGTAGAAGTTTCTTTGGTTCTTCAGTGTATTATCGAACTGTACAACCACTGCGCCATCTGAGCAGTTTCTGTATGCCCATGTCATACCAGCTCGCCGCCATGCTGTTCAGAAAGTTATGAACCTCTTCTTTCACCTCGTCGTCGGAACTGAATGGCTTTCTGGCCAAATGTTCCTTTAACCTAGGGAACAGGTGATCGTCACTGGGCGCCAAGTCAGGACTATAGGGTGGGTGGGTGATTATGTTCCACTGAAACTGTTGCAGGAGAGCAACGGTTCGCCGAGCGATGTGTGGGCGAGCGTTGTCATGGAGAATGTACGCCCTTGCTCAACATTCCTCTTCTCCGGTTCTGAATTGCCCGTTTGAATTTTTTCAGAGTCTCTCAGTACCTGTCAGCGATAATTGTGGTCCCAGTGGGCATGAAGTCGACCAACAATATCCCTTTCCGATCACAAAAAAACGGTTGTCATGACTTTACCGGTAGACTGAGTTTGAATTTCCGCGATTTGGCGAAGAAGGATGCCGTCACCGGCGTGATTGTTGCTTGGTCTCAGGTGTAAAGTGGTATGCCCAGGTTTCGTCACCCGTGACGATCTAGTCCAGAAAGTTGTCCTGTTCGGCTGCAAGGCGATGAAGAAATGCGCGGGAAGCATCAACTCGTTGCCGCATGTGGTCCTCAGTCAGCATGCGTGGCACCCATCTTGCGCACACCTTCCGGTAGTTCAATGTTTCCGTTCAAATTCTGTGGGCGGTGCTTCGGGAAACCTCAGGAACCAACGGGCAGAGATCGTCCAGGGTGAGCCGCCAATCTCCACGCATGCTTTGCTCGACCTTCAACACTGTCTCCTCAAATCTACGGTCTCCCGCTCCTTTGTTCGTCGTCAATTTCCGTCCGGCCAGCTGCTAACTCTCTACACCACTTACGAACATTTTCGACACCCATGCACGACCCACCACACACTTCCGTCAATTGGCGATGGCTTTCAATCGGCGCAGTGCTCTTTGCGTTCAAAAACCGGATAACTGCGCGCAATTCGCATTTGGCGGTAACATCCAACGGAACCTCCGTTCTCAACGGCTGCCAAGCCAAGACTGAGCGCCTCAGAGCGGCGTGCGCATGTTTACACACACCGCGTGAAGCACTATTCGTAACAGTGTGACCAACTGCCACACAAAAAGAGTTCTGTACTTATAAAAAAAAAAGACCTTACTGTCTGGATTACCCTCTTAGGTTCCGCGAATTTCTTTCCTATTTCCAACACACTAATACATCCAAAACTAAACACGATTTTCACAATCTTTGACATTACCTTCTGTTTATTCTTACTGAAAGATCGGTTGGTCCCATCTTTTGCTTCCATACCTTGCATGTACCTATGAAGTATCTTTCCCAGCTGCAACATTTAGTTCTCTAGTCTAGCATGTCCGTCTCCGACGCTTTCTTCACAGGCGTATCCTCAGCTATCATGTCCCATTGCGTTTAGCACAGAACGCAATTCCTATTCACTTTCAGCTACCATCATCACTGAGTCGTATTGTGCTCGTTTGCCATCTTTGACAAACTTCAGTGCTTTAATTCTACATTTTGTTTTTCGACCTCTTTACAAGTTCTACAGATTAATTGCCGTCTTTTGCAAATGTAATAAGTCTTGTTAAGACCACATGTGTTTCGCTTTATTCTAAAGCTTTTTCTGTAGTCCATACAGCAATTATTTCTGATTTCTGCTACCAGTCACTTTTTTATTTTATGTTTAATCTAACATAATACCACGCGTTTCGAACATGTTCTGTTAATCTTCAAGCGTTTGTACATAGATACAAATAAATGTTACTTAAAAATAAAGTCTTAAACTAGATGAATCTAGAACTCATTGTCCATTGTTACTGTAGCGGCTGGTGTGGCTTTCGGGAGGATGGAGAGGGGCAGTGAATGGTTAGAAATGTAAATCAGTGATGTCTTCTGTTGGTGGAGAGCCCACGTAATTGACGTTGAATTACGTTGGCAATCAGTGACAAAATAAAATGTGCAATAGTGTATGTTAATCAACAGCTCCGCCATTACACCAGTGAGGCAAGTGAAGCAGAAAGTGATGAAATCTTAAGTGATCAACTGTCAAAAGCCTTTCACACTATTTTCGTAACACATAACTGATGCAAATCTATCTGCATCCTATACAGGCTCTGATATATCTAGTCAACCACAAGGATGAAAACTAGCAGAAGACATCACTGATTTCGATTTCTAACCATTCACTGCCCCCTCCATCCCCCCAAATGTCAAACCAGCAGCTACAGTAACAATGGACAAAGAGTTCTAGGTTAGTTTAAGACTATTTTTGAGTAACATTTATCTGTATCTATGAATAAACGCCTGAAGATAAACAGAACATGTTCGGAACGCCTTGTATTATGTTAGATTAAACAAAGCAAAAGAGTGACAGGTAGCAGAAATTAGCAATAATTATCCCACACAGTCACGGTTCACAAACATAACCATTATGGCCGAGAATAATTACAATACAGCAATATTTCTCTTACGATTTTGTTATGATCACGAATAGTTCGCATGCTGTACGTACACCATAAACGGGTTTTTTATTGTTCACTACATTCTTCCTCTTCCACGTACACGTGTTGAGTTTTTGCACAGAGCTTTTTCACTGCACTAAATACAGTATTACACATGTCTGCATCGCTGTCCTTTCGTCATTTCGTATGTTTGGTTTGGTTGTTGTGAAGGAGTCCGCTTTCGCTCCGAGAAAGAGGAATAGGAAGAGGGGCGGAAGGGAGGAGGGGGGGGGGGGGAAGGAGGGAAAGAGCGCTCAACTATTGAAAAGTTTTGTACCTGAACAAAAGAAATGATTTGGTATGTTCATGTCTAACTACTAGAAATAAAAACGAACGACACTGATGACGCCAAAAAATAAAAATTGGCTAACAGTCTCCGCTATAGTGGATTTTGGCGTGTATGAAATTCATAGTTTGTCGAATCTGAGATGTTAATCTACATATTTTTCCTGACTAAAGCTGTGAAAACAACTTTTGTTATACAATAAAATATAAACAACACATCAAAGTTAATTACCCATTACACAACGACGACTAACATCACGTAAATATTTCTCAGTATCAGAAATAATGGCTGAAATGATTGTTTTGAAATATGAAATGAAGTCCAAATTGGTGTATGTATATCCCTTAACTACTATGGTCATTCACAGGAACACAATTACTATGAAGGGGTCTTACAGACCGCATTTTTCTATTTTATACATCAAACCAGAATTTTGCTGAATATATATAGTTTCTTCTCTTCCAGTCATTCATTACACTTCTTAGAGGTGGCTTTTGTAGAAATTTGATTTTTTTAAACACTGCGGTATTTTACACACTTCGACAATTAAAACAAAGCGTAATTTGGAGTGTATTTTTATTTTATGAGTTACGAAAATAACAGCAAATAGTTAGCTCTCTACTCACACATAGATTTTCATCGGAGGGATTATATTACACATTGGCAATATAACTAGGTGGAAAAATCAGACATGACTGACGATAAATTGTGTGCGACGTCAGCTTTCAGTTTACGACTCACTTTGCAAGGTAGAGCGAATATTTCAGTCCATAAGTCTATGAATGGAGAAACTTTGCCACCATTTTACTTCTAAAATTACAAGTAAAAACTAAATACTTTCTCATGTGCCACTGAATCATATTTTAGTCAATTTCCACCTGCAAACACTTCACACAGACCTTCCTGGAACACTCCAAACAAATCTGAACACCACACTGTTGACATGGATACCTTTTTTCCCTCTTCAGACGAGGAGGGCAAAAGCTGCATGTTTTTCGATTTTCGAATTATTCTTTCAGTGTCTGAGGCTCATCTTGCAAGTGAAGACATATGTCTCACATAACACGTTGCACAGAAGGCCCAGCTTTCCCCGCCATGGAGAAACAGTAGCATGCAATAAAAACGCGGCATGCAAACACTATGGTACGTCTGTAAGACCGCTCAAGGCTAATAATTACGAAACAAAGAGCAGCAACAATGCAAGAATGCTGGCACGTGTAGCTTGACAGCCAATAGGAAGGTACATGGAAGAGTCCATTTGGCTTTGCAGGGGTGTGAGAAATATTAGTAGCGGTCGATAGTTAAGATTGTTTTGAAATGTGAAATGAATAGTCCAAACTGGTGTATGTATATATGCCGGTTACTAGTTGACGGAATGTTATTTCCAGCCTTATCGGTGCAGTTTACCAAGCAGAAAATCTAAAATCTAGCTGTGACCACCTCCTTTAACTTGCAAACACAACTGTCACATTGTATTTCTCATACCTTTGTTAGATACATTTTTATCTTCGCGTTTTTTTTTCCGTCGCCTTCTCGTGACAAACGCAGCACAAGATGCCAAGCAAAGAGCGAGATTCATAGCAAACTGCTTGCGCAATGAGGCAATGCGTGGATATGACATCGCCCATTAGTACATGCGTTCCTTCCGGAAGTTTTTGTGCTCGCCTTTTTATTCCTGCGCGTCTTTTTTTGCGATTGCTACAAAACGCCTTTCCGTATTTACAGTGCCACAATAAGCTCGAAAATACGGCCTCGTTTGCGTTCTGAATGTGCTTGGCCACACACAAAGGTTTCACATTGTGTTTATACATGGCAGCCATTTGCAGCAAACAAAAGAGGATCGCTTTTTTTTCATCAAATCTAAATGACCCGTATACGACCAGACAGTTTGGTATGTTTGGCGTGCGTTTGCGTGTTTGCCAAAATGCTGTTTGGTGTGTTTGTCAAGCATAGATCGTGTTTATGCGTTGGCCAGAAATTACGATTGACGGAAATTTTACGAGATTGCGGACATAATTTGTGATGTTTCGCTGCATATGTTTAGTGAAAAACACTTTCATTACAATTTACCTCCCTGCACCGTTAGTTCCCGCAATTATGGAGATTATGATCAACACACAAACAAAATTGCACTTGCAGTTATTAAAATCGTAGTGGCGTCTTTTTGTCGCCGTATATTACGAAGGATGAGATTAAGAAGAAAATCAATGTTCTACGCGTAACAGTCATGGGGAAGTGCTATGAAACTTAAAAAGAATTACAGCTCTCCGATTCTCCCAAGGACGATGTGGTCTACAAGTTCCGACCTGTGGTATTTAAATGAAACTCCATTACGAGAGCGAAGTATCTAAGCCAGTTTCTAGCATCTTTTCAGTTTGTTTCACTGCACATCTGCAGTAATCACCAGATTCCGAATGCAACACTTCGTTTAATAGGTTGTCGCGTGCAAATTTCTCATTTTACACCATTTCCTGGTCCAATGGCTTTTCCCCTCTCTTGAAAAACGGTGCCAGAGTCAAGGGTAGAAATGACTTACCTGCATTTGCAGCCATTCCCAGCAGCGTCAAAATACAGCATATACGAAAAACTGTCTCCTTCAAAACTAAGGTCAAATTGACATTATGGTATATTGATAAAGTAAACTTTATGGACCGTCTGACTACAACTGAATGAAAATTCAGTGCCATACACGTTCGCCTCTATTTTCTGCAAGGCATCTTCAGTGGCCTGGAGTATATACGTATATTTGCCAGGCCACTGAAGATGCGTTGCAGAAAAAGGCGAAACGCGTATGGCACGAAAATTGTGTTTCATTCAGTTGTAGTCAGACAGTCCATAAAGTAAAAATTATCAGTATACCGCATATCACACGCAACTGAGAAAGACAGGACTACAAAAGTTGATGTTCAAATTGACGTGTTGGAACGCGTACGGGATTGTTTGACACCCATGTGCCTACTAAGAGCGAATTTGACAAACAAGTTCGTTTTTACGAGGTCTTTAAGAAGTTTTAATTGTTTCATTGCCTACTGGAAAAAGCTGATGGAAGAATGGAGTTTTGGGAGTAACATTCCCTTTAGCAGATTTGTCACCCCCTGAATCGGCGTCGTCGTCCTAACAATGCCGAAGTCAACGCTCCAAAACTGACAAACGAGCTTGTTTTACAAATCCGCGTCTAGGTAAGAGCGAATTTGACAAGCATTTGCCCATTTGCGAGGGGGTCTGAACGTAAGAAGGTGGTGGTTGTTGTCTTCAGTCCTGAGGGTGGTTTGATGCAGCTCTCCATGCTACTCTATCCTGTGCAAGCTTCATCTCCCAGTACGTACTGCAGCCTACATGCTTCTGAATCTGTTTAGTCTATTCGTCTCTGTCTCCCTCAACGATTTTTACCCTCCATCCTGCCCTCCATTACTAAATTGGTGATCCCTTGATGCCTCAGAACATGTCCGACCAACCGATCCCTTCTTCTAGTCAAGTTGTGCCACAAACTTGACGTCTCCCCAATTCTATTCAATACCTTCTCGTTAGTTATATCATCTACCAATCTGATCTTCAGCATTCTTCTGTAGCACTACATTTCGAAAGCTTCTATTCTCTTCTTGTCTAAACTATTTATCGTCCACGTTTCACTTCCATACATGGCTACACTCCATACAAATACTTTCAGAAACGACTTCCTGACACTTCAATCTATACTCGAGGTTAACAAATTTCTGTTCTTCAGAACCGCTTTCCTTGCCATTGCCAGTCTACATTTTATATCCTCTCTACTTCGACCATTATCAGTTATTTTGCTGCCCAAATAGCAAACCTTTACTCCTTTATGTGTCTCATATCCTAATCTAATTCCCTCAGCATCACCCGACTTAATTCGACTACATTCCATTAGCCCCGTTTTGCTTTTGTTGATGTTCATCTTATACCCTCCTTTCAAGACACTGTCCATTCCGTTCAACTGCTGTTCCAAGTCCTTTGTCTCTGACAGAATTACAATGTCATCGGCGAACCTCAAGGTTTTTATTTCTTCTCCATGGATTTTCATACCTACTCCGAATTATTGTTCTGTTTCCTTTACTGCTTGCTCAATATACAGATCGAATAACATCGAGGAAAGGCTACAACCACTGCTTCCCTTTCATGCCTCTCGACTCCTAACTGCTATCTGGTTTCTGTGCAAATTGTAAATAGTCTTTCGCTCCCTGTATTTTACCCCTGCCGCCTTCAGAGTTTGAAAGGGAGTATTTCAGTCAACATTGTCAAAATCTTTCTCTAAATCTACAAATTCTAGAAACGTAGGTTTGCCTTTCCTTAATCTAGCTTCTAAGATTAGTCGTAGGGTCAGTATTGCCTCACGTGTATCAGCATTTCTACGGAATCCAAACTGATCTTTCCCAATGTCGGCTTCTACCAGTTTTTCCATTCGTCTGTAAAGAATTCGCGTTAGTATTTTGCAGCCGTGACTTATTAAACTGATAGTTCGGTAATTTTCACATCTGTCAACACCTACTTTCTTTGGGATTGGAATTATTGTATTTTTCTTGAAGTCTGAGGGTATTTCGCCTGTCTCATTTTGCTCACCAGATGGAAGAGTTGTCAGGGCTGGCTCTCCCAAGGCTATCAGTAGTTCTAATGGAATGTTGCCTACTCCCGGGGCCTTGTTTCGACTTAGGTCTTGCAGTGCTCTGAGGTATATTTCATAAATTAAATTTGACGAAAGACAGTGTTTGAATGAAGTTGCCTATTACAATACCTCAAATACATCTGAGACAACTTTGTCAATAAAAATTGATAGTGCAGTACACTTCAAAGGGAGCCCGCCGCAAATACTCGCTTACCAGCAATGCGACTGCATCGGAAGTGACGCACGCAGAGTCGCTGATAGTGTAGTTGGTGCGATGCAGCGCCCGTGCAGACTGCAGTGCCATCTGTTGGCGAGCAGCTGCAACAGGCGACCCCGCTAGACGCCGACCGGCGCCGACGTACGGGATGGGACAGGATAGGGTGGCGTGGGATGATGCACGCCGCGTGGGCCGATAACAGCTGTTTTCTGACACGAGGCGACCGTCTTACATAGCACGGCCTAGGCTGTGCCGACACTGAGTCATGCCAGGAAGTCCCACAGCTGTTACGCTTGGCGCGACCTTTGCTTCTAATGACGCTCTCGCGTGTGGATGTAGCAGGGTTCAAACCAACTGGAGGATGGGCTGAGCATGACTGCCTCGCACCCCCCCCCCAATATTTAATAACTTTTCACATGGTATATTTGTAATTTTTACTTAATGGCCCGCCTGACTACAACTGAATGAAACAATTCACGTGGCATACGCGCTTCGCCTTTATTTGCAAGGCATCTTCAGTGGTCTGCAACACGTACATATTTTTGCTATTTAGTTTGCATTTAGGTCAAGGTACCGATAGGTTACGAACAATTGTGGTGGTTGGTTTTTGGTGTTACGTAGTAATATTTTGAACTGTTCTTACAGGTTGCATGGACGATTTTCTACGTATTACGCTCCTGTTGCATTTGTGTTGTTCCTCTTCTTATAAATGCCAATTTGTGGTTTTTTCCCACATTTCACAACGCTAGGAGCTGAACACTTGTTTTGACGCAGTGCTTTGGTTTGTGTTGCCGACTGTCAGATGTTAGTGCCAAGGATCGAATGTTATTGCCAACTTTCGAGAGTAATTATTGAAGTATCTGATCTGTTTGTGTATGCACTTGCGCGTGCGCCTGTGTGTGTGCATAAGGCGAAAGGCGGGGAGATTTTTTTTTCCTTGTTGAGAGAGAGTGTCCATAAACCCAAAAACTATCAATATACCGTAATATTACGGACAAATGAGAAAGAAAACTACGAAACTTAAGATTTCACCTTTTATTATTTTATTAATGTTGTATAATTAAATGTCTAAGAATTAATTCAGTCTAAATTAGAGAAGAATAGTCTAAACACGATGTAGAAACGCTGGCCTTGTCACAGAAGTTTCCTAATGTATAGAGTGAAAGAAAACGTTTGAAGTATTATTGTCGCTGGCAGCACAGGCGCCGAGTCTGACAGAAGTAGTCGGCATAGAGGACTTTCTAGACCGCTATAGGCGGCCCGTTGCCTTGATCGAATAGACAGGTCAACATCGAAGTTTCACCACCACCACCACCACCACCACTGCACTGGTAGGAAATGCCCTTCTAGGTAGACCCAACGCTCCAGATAGACTTGGGCTACCCAACGCCCAGTCCAGAAGAAATGAGGCCGCGCGCTAGCGACCAGTGGTCAAGTGCAGACGGGGTGCGCCGAAATGAAACTAATAAACTGCAATCATTTTAATATATGACCAGGCATTGTAAATGGGCATCGTCATCTACAGAATTTCATTTTTAAGGGGAGTACTGTGGGCCCAAACTTGTTACATGCAGCGACGATAAAGAAAAGCCTGTTGCCACACATTGTCGACGAATAATGCCTTACATTGCATCAACAGCGACTCTTCGAAGGAAGATACAGTTTCAATGCACAAGGCTAGTAGTTTCTTACTTGAATGACAAAGTGTTTAGCGTAACAACTGTTTTAGTGTAAATAAACGTTACCTCGCTCATTTATCTAACAGGGTCGTATCTTGTCACCATTACTGACTCCGAGAATACCAACAGTGAAAGAATACGAAAATATTAAAAGCGATCAGGGTATTTAATTTCGGTGTGTAAGATGAAGTGCAGTTCACAAAACTGAGAACTATCCAAAACTGCTATTTAACAGCAGAAGAACAACCAGTTGAAGAATAATGCCTTAAAAACAAAAGGGCAAAGGCATAATTAAAATGAATATTGACAAAGTCTTCACTGAGAATAACATTTTACATTTTTATGTGCACTGCAAACTCCGCCCATATTCCAAGTTACGTAACAGTGTAGTGTAAAATTACTTATTCTTCGCTAAACTAAACATTAGGAAATTTACAGAAATAACTTAGTATCACAGGAAACGTTTATGTACGAATATTTTTATTTCTAAAATCAGTAACAGCATTACAGTGAGTAACACAAGCCTATTAATAACTCCCAATAGTTTTGAGAACAACTTCTACGTGGAAGTGTTCAGTGCAAATTATTTTGCTGGTTTTCTGATTATTCAACTGTGCTTTTACATATGAGCTGGAGTCAGCGGCTTTGGTTCCGTTCTCGCCTGACTGCAATCCAGTTATCAGCTCGTAATTGCAGCTTTTGAACAGTTAGTAATCACAGTAATTTTTGCTCACACTAAGTGTACCTGCACTTATCCGGATTTTCATTACTCTTGGAAACATATGTCTTTCCCCAACAGCAGGGAATAATATTAGGGGAACGTGTGATTTAAAAATCTCAATTAACCGTAAGCGCAGGTCTGTTATACGTGCCCTAACGGTCGGCGTTTGAACAGGTGCGATGCCACTATTCGACAATGTTGGCAAGTACGGGTGAACAATGGCCGAAGACAGCGTCAAGAAGGAAGCGATAGATCTAGAGATGACAGAATGTGAGGGCAGAGCAATCGTCAGAGAGGCACTCAAGAGCCCCACTTTGATCCTTATCATGGACTGGACGTGCAGCTGGTGCTTCAGTGACCACAACGACCATTAATAGGCGGCTCACAGAAAGTGAGCTGAGTTACGGTTCCCTTGTGCCGACTGCCTTGACCTCTGCACACCAACAAGCCCGTTTGCAATGGCATTGGACACATTCGGCCTGGAAGCCCACTGACTTGAGTAGAGCTGTCTACCGTGGTGATTCCGCTTCGAAATCATGGTACAGAAAGGTCTTTATACGAGTTAACTGGATGCTACAGGACTACTGCATTCAGTTAATTCCTGTGTCTGTAATACTTAAGTTATATTTGATTGCACATAGCTGTGACTATTGGTGGGCGTATTATATCTCACGGCGTTTTCTATTTATACTCAACCTCATAAATTAAGGACAACTGCGGAATGTGGTGCCACACAACGTGGCACTACGCAAAACTGGCGCTATAGGCAACACACACGACACAGATCTCCAAGTTCACGGTAGTGGTGATAAGTTGTGATAAGTTGAGAAAAGCGACCTGAAACATGTGCTACAAAACTACACTGTTTCCTGCGCATGTACCCCGACATCAATCTGGGATATGATCACTATGCACACATTCACAGGCCGCACAACGGGTTGGCATACTCTGGATCAGGTGGTCGAGCAGCTGCTGGGTTATAACCTCCCATTCTTGCACCAGTGCCTGTCTAAGCTCCTGAAGCGTCCTACGGGTTTGAAGACGTGCAGCGATAAGTCGACCGAGAGCATCCCAGAAATGCTCGATGGGGTTTAGGTCTGGAGAACAGGCAGGCCACTCCATTCTCCGATTCTTCTGTTTCAAGGTACTCCTCCACAATGGCAGCTCGGTGGGGCCGCGCGTTATCAACCATCAGGAGGAATGTGGGACGCACTGCACCCCTGAAAGGCGGACATACTGGTGCAAAATGACGTCACGATACACCTGACCTGTTACAGTTCCCCTGTCAAAGACATGCAGGGGTGTACGTGCACCAATCATAATCCCACCCCACACCATCAAACCACGACCTCCATACAGGTCCCTTTCAAGAACATTAAGGTGCTGGTATCTGGTTCCTGGTTCACACCAGATGAAAACCAGGCGAGAATCACTGTTCTCATTATACCTGGACTCGTCCGTGAACATAACCTGGGACCACTGTTCCAGTGTCCGTGTACTCTGTTCTTGACACCAGCCTTTATGGGCTCTCCTGGGACCAGGGGTCAGTGGAATGAACTTTGAAGGTCTCCAGGCGAATAAACAATGTCTGTTCACTCGTCTGTAGACTGTGTGTCTGGAGACAACTGTTCCAGTGGCTGCGGTAAGGTCCCGAGCAAGGCTACCCGCAGTACTCCGTGGCCGTCTGCGGGCACTGATGGTGAGATATCGGTCTTCTTGTGGTGTTGTACACTGTGGACGTCCCGTACTGTAGCGCCTGGACACGTTTCCTGTCTGCTGGAATCGTTGCCATAATCTTGAAATTACACTTTGTGGCACACACAAGGCCCGTGCTACGAGCTGCTGTGTTTGACCAGCCTCCAGTCGCCCTAGTATTCTACCCCTCATAACGTCATCAATATGTTTTCTTTGAGCCATTTTCAACACACTCACCAGTAGCACGTCTGAAAACGTCTGCACACTTACTCGCTGCATCGTACTCTGGCATGCAGCAACACACCTGTGCGTACGTGGACTGCTGCCAGCGCCACCGTGAGACGACCGCAGGTCAAATGCACCGCATGGTCATACCCCGAGGTGATTTAAACCCACAAACCGCCCACCAGAGCAATGTTTCACCATGTATCAGCATTTTGCATTATCCTTAATTTATGGCCTGAGTGTAGTTTGAACATTGGTCATTGGTCGTTAACCTATGTTAATGAACTCTGGAGAGTTAAAATTTAATGCATACAGTTTTTAAAACCCTCTATTGATGAAAGGGCTATCAGAAGAAAGTAACAAACACGACTAAAAGGAGGAACTGCAACCAGCGATTAACGAACTGTATTAACATCGTGAGATTTCGTTAGTTTCAGAAAAATAATTGCTTCTACCAACGACCGGAGTTAAGAATTCTGCGTCCAAAATATTCTCGGTATTAGTTCAAAGCGGAAAGGATCTGCCAGTTAAGAGACCGACTTAACAGAAGAAGAATCAGTTACATTAAGATTAATGGACTTTCGATTTGTTCCTGTTTAGACAATTTTTCACTTGCGGCGTGGCAACTCACGGTCACATCTCCTACAGAATAAATTTAAAGTCCTAATCCAATAATTAATTTCGACGTAGAAAACCTGTAGTTGATACCAGGAACGCGGGAGATCATCACCGTAATGAGAACCCAATGGCTTGCACGAGCAGGTCACATCGCTCGGATGGACAAACGTCGATACTATTTGGGATCTATGGTGGTTGTTCCTCTTTGACGATTTAGATAAAAAAGAGAATAACTACATTTTCACCAGACTGCGTATATTTTTCATACTATCGGTTCCCTGCATTGCACATTCCCATCTGTGTCTGAAAACATATCAACACACCGTAGCGAGCAACAGCTAAACAAATGATTTATCTAATTGGACGTACTATTACACAAAGGTCATATTTACCTCTAATGACGTATGTTGCTACATCTTAGCAATTAATCTAAAAATCGTGTGCCACGCATAATTGTACACAGCGCAATCATCCAGCCAGAAGTACTAATAAATCAAATCTTGCAATATTTCCTCTGAAACACATCGTTTATACTGAACGAACTGTCACATTTGCGTGGGAAATTTTGAGCTGTCAGAACAAAAATACACGGATCTTACAGCTATGAACACGATAAGATCTCTCTCCGACTCTTAGTAAAAGTTATGTGAAAAACATATACAGGGTGTTCAAAAAGTCTCCCCGCAGTGCCGTATGCAGCAGTGAATATACCGAAATGAAACTCAGTGAAATACAAATTATTAATGTATTGAATATTCGTTTTTACTTACGAATTTTCACATTAAATGTTGAAAGTGCCCCCCTGTTGTTGAATACACAATTCAATTCGTCTAATCATGTTTCCAAACACAAGCTGCAATATTTCTTCTGTATCAGACGCAGTGAAAGTGGATATTGCAATGTTCAAGTCATTGATGAATTTCGGACGGTTTTTGTAGACAGTTGCTTTCGCTGCTGCACCCCAGAAGATCATCATCATCATCATCATCATCATCATCATCATCATCATCATCATCATCATCATCATCATCATCATCATCATCATCATCATCCGTTTATTGTTTCGTTGAAAAATATGGGACCCAGAATACGACGTCTAGAAATTGTAATCCAAACTCCTATTTTCACAGAATGAAGGGGTTCCTCATGAATACACAATGGATTTGCAGTACTCCACATACGAGAATTTTGCGAGTTCATGTACTCAGATAAATGAAACCACGCCTCATCAGTGAATAACGTTTCATTCAGAATATCCCTTCCACTTTGTTGAACGAAATTTTTGAACCATTGACAATAATGCAGTCTCTTGCCATGATCAGTATTTTTCAGTTCTTGCACAACTGCCACTTTTTATGGGAAAAGTTCTAATTTTTTCCTTATAGCTGTGTGGGCCGTTCCCACACTAACATCGATTTCCTGAGCGAGTTTTCTTACTCACTTGTTCGGACTCGTGGACATTTTATCGTAAATATCGATTAGTTTATCCTCAGACAAAATGCTAGGACGATCACTTCTCGGCGCATGTCACTGAACCCGTACTTGGAAATTTGTTAATCAAATCCCGCACAGTACCGCTATGTTGTATTTACCGCCAGCTTTTAAGACTTGTTCGACTAAAAAACACATTCTTTAATGGTTAGCATTTTAACAGTGACAAAAACGAAACGACCAAAGGAACTTAAACGTTCACGTCAACAAGGGACGACACACACCAACGACGCTACTGACGCTGGCTGAGAAACGAAACTGTGTAATGTTGGGAGAGTCCACTTGAAGGGAAGTAACCCAGGCAGGCGAACAATCATACGGCACTGAGGAGAGACTTTTTGAACACCCCGTATAAATAAATCGGGGTCGCACGGAAGCACCATTATAGTATCTGTACAACATACAATTTATGTTGGGACATTTCATAATGTCTAACACGTTTCTCACATAACTGCTACTACGAGACATTTTTAAAATCTTAATAGTTTTAAGATTCTAGTATTTTTATTCTGACAGACACCTCAAAAATGTCCCACGCTAATTGCACATATGACAGTGTTGAGTATGTAGTGTATTTCGTAGAACATATTGCAAGGTTTATTTTCTTAGTGTTTATGGCAGAATTTGACATTTAAATAACGCGGTAATACTTTTGTTCTCAGAAGAGCTTTCATATCATGTACCTTTATATTTCAGATGAGGACCTTTGACGACTGTGCTTTGAACAATTAAGTATGGCACTGCATTTTTAAATTAATGGCGACCATGTAACCACAGGTTGTGTAATGGTGCGGACAATTAGTAACACTATTCGTGTTTAGCTCTTTTTTACTATGGTGTGTTGCTATGTTTTCAGACACACTTCAGATGGGCAGTGCCAGAAACCGTTAGTACGGAAAATAAGTTTTCTACACAAGTCAATGGAAAAATGTCCTTCCTAAAATTTACTGTGGCTATGGGGCCCACGCAGAAGAAAATTAAAAGAAAAGGAGAGGTGGAAACCATGTCGTCTCGCTGTAGATCAGCTCTGAGGGTGAATGGCGACAGGAAACAGAAAATTAGAAATACAGTGGAAGAGGAGCCTTTTAGCTTCGCGGTGCTCCGGGCCTGATTGCATAATTTATACCTCAGGTCACAAACCGTTTCACTAATGTGGAGCACACTGTTTCAATGCTGCCCCCTGCGACGTAGCCACGCTTGGGGGCCACCTCTATTCGCCAGCTCGCAGGAGCACCTGGTATAGGTTACCCGCAACGCGGCCGTATGGTTCTTTGGGAACGCTGCTTGCACGCGTTCACACGCGGCACTATGGCACAGGCTTTAGGGGACGTCCGTCAACAAAGGTCAAAATGGGGGAAGGGAGGGTTGGGGTCCGGTAAAATATCCCCAAATCTTATTAGCGACGACTTTTTAGTTCAGGGAATATGTATTATCATAATGGATAAGATTTCGTTCTATAAAGCAAATCTGTAGTATGGACAATATTAAAATGCCCAGCAATCCTTAAGCTCTCTCTCGTAACTGAACGCTTTAGACGGGAATATCCAGAATTCCCCATTTCAAGTAAGTGCCGCACAATTGTCAGATTTCATTCAGGGAGTTCTCTGCCATGCTGGTCAAAATCACTGTAGGTCAGAGTGTCGTGATATTCAGCATATGAAGATGTTATGTTGTGTAAACTGAGGCGAAGGCGAAGGACTGATGTCAGCTCCATCAGGACTTTATGCAGAATCAGTGGCAATGAGTTAAAGTGTGTGCCCGACCAAGATTCGAACACAGGTTGTCCCGCTTACTATGCAGATGCGTCACCCGGACACAGTGTGTGTCACAACTGCGCGGACTGTACCAGCAAGCCTCCCAGCCGACCCTCCCACCTAGCGCCACCTATCTGCACTCACTGTCTACGTCCTACATGCTCCCTAATTTGAGATTGCCGCAGGAGGACCAAAGCAATTGTCCATCAGAGGTGGGGGATTCATTTCCCGTCGAAGTGAATCAATTATATGAACGTGTGATGTCTGTTCTTTCTGACATGTCCAAAATGACACCACGCACTCTTGTTATACGATATGTTCAACATGGATTCGCATCAAAACTTTTATAAGCGTCTAAACAGACGTGCGAGTTACAAGTTAATGGTTTGTGGAAGGAAGGTATGGCGAAGTTCACTGACAATCTTTGTTGTGTAGAATATGCAGACTGAAAATTTGCACGAAGGCTTGGATTCGAACCGAGGTCTCCTGCTCACAAGGCAGACGCGCTGACCACTAAACCGCCCTGGCACAGTGGCTTCGCACAACTGCAGGGACTACCCTAGCACAGCTCCCTCCTCACTCCCAATTCCCTTTCATGCCTCAGCCCACTTTGTGTTTGGAATCTGGATTAAGGATGGAGGCGTGCTTGGGCAATCCGAGCAGCCTTGCAGAGACTGTGCCTGGGTGGCGTAGTGACTGGTTACTGCATCTGTCTTGCGCGCAGGAGACCTGGGTTCGAATTCCTGTCTTGGTAAAAAAATGCTCATTCGTTGCTTCAGTTTGGATACCTACACTGTCGATGTCAGGCTTGAGAAGGTCTTTTTTTGTCATCAGTCTGACTTGTTTGATGCGGCCCGCCACGAACCTGTGCTAACCTTTTCATCTCAGAGTAGCACTTGCAACCTACGTCCACAATTATTTGCTTGACGTATTCCAATCTCTGTATTCCTCTACAGTTTTTGCCCTCTACAGCTCCCTCTAGTACCATGGAAGTCATTCCCTCATGTCTTAGCAGATGTCCTATCATCCTGTCCCTTCTCCTTATCAGTGTTTTCCACATATTCCTTTCCTCTCCGATTCTACGTAGAACCTCCTCATTCCTTACCTTATCAGTCCACCTAATTTTCAACATTCGTCTATAGCACCACATTTCAAATGCTTCGATTCTCTTCTGTTCCTGTTTTCCCACAGTCCATGTTTCACTACCACACAATGCTGTACTCCAGACGTACATCCTCAAATGTCTTCCTCAAGTTAAGGCCGGTATTTGATATTAGTAGACTTCTCTTCGCCAGAAATGCCTTTTTTGCCATAGCGAGTCTGCTTTTGATGTCCTCCTTGCTCCGTCCGTGATTGTTTTTTTTTTTTTGAACTGTATAACCAAACTATGTTGTCCATCTGCAATGTAAGTTCAGCGACATTTAACGTATATGGTATAGCAATAAAAGGTCGTTTTAGGGGTCCATGAAGAAGGTTAATACTATGTTCGTGGAGTCATTTTGTTTGAGTGTGCTTCTCTGGGTTGGTCTGTTACGAACTGTTTTTCATCGCGTTTTTAAAACGCTGTTTAATATACTTTGTAAATAAAGCAAGGTTTTATTGAAGTGTTAATGTTTAAAACAAATTAAAATTTTCCTTCTTACGGATTTCTAGCTGACTACGGAATGAACCTCACGTGAGGGGGACGGGGAACTCCTATCTTACCGGATCTCACCAACTGGGGAGGGGGGTCCAAATTTTAAAGAAAATTATTAATTTAACGGACGTCTCTTTAACAGCTTAGACTTATTACCAAGTACAGGCGATCGCATTGGCGGTTGGGTTTTATTACCACCACGCACAGGCGTCCGCACTGGGTTTGGGGGTGAGGCGGAACGGAATAGCGGGTAAGTGCCCTCGCCTGTAATCTGGAACAAAGACTTTTCAGTCATTACACAGTTCTCTCATTTCTAGCGATGAGGCTGCGATTCTACAGATGCGTTTAACTATATTGACTTGCAGAGCACTTTATGGTAATCTGACATCAGTTGCGCGCTATCCTCGCGTTGTTGAAATATTGCAGTGTAAAAGGAATCAGAGGTTTAGGGGAAGGGGTGTCATGGGTTAGGAAACAAGCCAGAACAAAAGAAGAGTTGGATTTTGCAGAGGAAAGGGGTTAAGTGCAAGACTTGGGAACAAGACTGGAAGTGGGTGGGTGTAAGAAAGTCTCTACTGCATATTTAGGCCAGCTGAATGGGGGGGGGGGGGGGGCTTCAATACGTAATTCAATTTCTTTTTCGATCTACTAATTTCGGTTCAAGACGTGCGGAACGTTTTGTGAGACATCGTGGAATATTCCTGCTTCAATGCCTATCGTTTCAAGAGTTGCGAGAAGTAGCGGCGCTATACGCAGTCTTCAAAATGGCGACTGTAACGCAGTTGCGTTCCTAGCAGACAGCTATCGTGGAGTTTCTTTTGGCGGAAAAAGAGAGCATCACAGATATTTAGAGGCGCTTGCAGTATGTCTACGGAGACGTGTCAGTGAACAAGAGCACGGTGAGTCGTTGGGCGGGGCGTCCGACATCATCACATCAAGGTCGCGCAACCCTGTCGCATCTCTCGCGTGCCGGCCGGCCGCACACACGTGTGACTCCTGCAATGATGGAACGTGCGGACACTCTCATTCGAGATTATCGACGCGTCACAAATACATCGCTGCGTAACGTCTTTGTTGGTGGTGCTGGCACACCCGTCAAGCAATTGTGATACTCGAAGGTGTGTGCGTGTTGGATTCCTCACTGCATAACAGGAGACCATAAGCAGCAACGAAGGACCATGAGTACGGAATTGCTTGCGCGTTGCAAGCTTGATCGTCAGTTTTTTTGACAAGCATCACAGAATGGTTCATCACTCAAATGGAAACAAAACGGTAATCCATGGAGAGGCGGTTCACCACCTCTCCTCCCCTTCTAACAGCCGTGTACCGCAAGTCTAGAGGAGCGGACGGCTCCAAATGATTGGAAACGATCACAGGTAGTTCCAGTTTTCAAGAAGGGTCGTCGAGCAGATGCGCAAAACTATAGGCCTGTATCTCTGACATCGATCTGTTGTGGAATTTTAGAACATGATTTTTGTTCGCGTATCATGTCATTTCTGGAAACTCAGAATCTACTCTGTAGGAATCAACATGGATTCCGGAAACAGTCGCTTTATTTGTTCATGAGACCCAGAAAATATTAGATACAGGCTCACAGGTAGATGCCATTTTCCTTGACTTCCGGAAGGCGTTCGATACAGTTCCGCACTGTCGCCTGATAAAGTAAGTGCCTACGGAATATCAGACCAGCTGTGTGACTGGATTGAACAGTTTTTAGCAAACAAAACAGAGCATGTTGTTCTCGATGGAGAGACGTCTACAGACAAAGTAACCTCTGGCGTGCCACAGGGGAGTATTATGGGACCATTGCTTTTCAAAATATATACAAATGACCTAGTAGATAGTGTCGGAAGTTCCGTGCGGATTTTCGCGGATGATGCTGTAGCATACAGAGAAGTTGCAGCATTAGAAAATTGCAGCGAAATGCAGGAAGATCTGCAGCGGATAGGCACTTGGTGCAGGGAGTGGCAACTGTCCCTTAACATAGACAAATGAAATGTATTGCGAATACATAGAAAGAAGGATCCTTTATTGTACGATTATATGATAGCGGAACAAACACTGGTAGCAGTTACTTCTTTAAAATATCTGGGAGTATGCGTACGGAACGATTTGAAGTGGAATGGTCATATAAAATTGTTGGTAAGGCGGGTACCAGGTTGAGATTCATTGGGAGAGTCCTTAGAAAATGTAGTCCATGAACAAAGGAGGTGGCTTACAAAACACTCGTTCGACCTATACTTGAGTATTGATCATCAGTGTGGGATCCGTACCAGGTCGGGTTGACAGAAGGGAGAGAGAAGATCCAAAGAAGAGCGGCGCGTTTCGTCACAGGGTTATTTGGTAAGCGTGATAGCATTACGGAAATGTTTAGCAAACTCGAGTGGCAGAGTCTGCAAGAGGCGCTCTGCATCGCGGTGTAGCTTGCTGTCCAGGTTTCTAGAGGGTGCGTTTCTGAATGAGGTATCGAATATATTGCTTCCCCCTACTTATACCTCCCGAGGAGATCACGAATGTAAAATTAGAGAGATTCGAGCGCGCACGGAGGCTTTCCGGCAGTCGTTCTTCCCGCGAACCATACGCGACTGGAACAGGAAAGGGAGGTAATGACTGGCACGTAAAGTGCCCTCCGCCAGACACCCTTGGGTGACTGAGTATAAATGTAGATGATTAAACAATTTAACTTTTTTTACCCCTCAGAAAATTTTAATGTATCTCTAAGGGTAATTATCCCCAAGTTGTGAACCACGTTTTCCGACGGTGGGCAGTCGTACTGCGGGCGGAAGTGAAAGAAGAGGCAACTACGTGTAACAGACGGCAGGTAGGAGGCTGAGGTATTAGATGGCATCGTCATACGGTCACAGGGATGAAAGGGGGGGGGGGGCAAACGAAAACCGACGGAGTAGGAAAGCAATTAAAGTTGGCTATTACACAGTAAACAGTGTGGGGGTGGGCGTGGGAATCGGGGGGGGGGGGGGGGGGGAGAGAGGAGGACTGGTCGGCGATGTGGAGAAGCAAGCAGGAGGCTCTCACGGAGCAGCTACTGTGCATTTCCACAGTTTTGTCACTTCTTTGCGCATCTGATTCGTGGATATTTCTTATGGATGGGAGCAGCATGGAATATGTATACGGGGAAGCAACTTTTGTATTTTGAAGTTATCAGCAATAAAATACAGGGAGGCCAGACTCATTTATTTATCCATTTATATCGTTTCAGGACAACTAAGAACCACGTCAAAATACAATACTGGCCATTAAAATTGCTACACCACGAAGATGACTTGCTAGAGACGCGAAATTTAACAGACAGGAAGATGATGCTGTGATATGCAAATTATTATCTTTTCAGAGCATTCGCACAAGGTTGGCGCCGGGGATCACACCTACAACGTGCTGACATGAGGAAAGTTTCCAACCGATTTCTCGTACACAAACAGAAGTTGACCGGCGTTGCCTGGTGAAACGTTGTTGTGATGCCTCGTATAAGGAGCAGAAATGCGTGCCATCACGTTTCCGACTTTGATGAAGGTCGGATTGTAGCCTATCGCGATTGCGGTTTATCGTATCGCCACATTGCTGCTCGCGTTGGACAAGATCCAATGACTGTTAGCAGAATATGGAATCGGTGGGTTCAGGAGGGTAATACGGAACGCCGTGCTGGATCACAACGGCCTTGTATCACTTGCAGTCGAGATGACAGGCATCTTATTAGCATGGCTGTAACGAATCGTGCAGCCATGTCTAGATCCCCGAGTCAAAAGATGGGGACGTTTGCAAGACAAAGACCATCCGCACGAACAGTTCGACGACGTTTGCAGCAGCATGGACCATCAGTTTGGAGATCGTGGCTGTGGTTATCCTTGACGCTGCATCAGGGACAGGAGCGCCTGCGATGGTGTACTCAACGACGAACCTGGCTGCACGAATGGCAAAACGTGATTTTTTCGGATGAATCCTGGTTCTGTTTACAGCATCATGATGGTCGCATCCGTGTATGGCGACATCGCGGTGAACGCACATTGGAAACGTGTATTCGTCATCGCCATACTGGCGTACACCCGGCGTGATGGTATGGGGTGCCATTGGTTACACGTCATGGTCACCTCTTGTTCGCACTGACGGCACTTCGAACAGTGGACGTTACATTTCAGATGTGTTATGACCCGTGGCTCTACCCTTCATTCGATCCCTGCGAAACCCTACATTTCAGCAGGATAATGCACGACCGCATGTTGCAGGTCCTGTACGGGCCTTTCTGGATACAGAAAATGTTCGACTGCTGCCCTGGCCAGCACATTCTCCAGATCTCTCACCAATTGAGAACGTCTGGTCAATGGTTGCCGAGCAACTGGCTCGTCACAATACGCTAGTCACTACTGTTGATGAACTGTGGTATCGTGTTGAAGCTGCATGGGCAGCTGTACCTGTACACGTCATCCAAGCTGTGTGACTCAATGCCCAGGCGTATCAAGGCCGTTATAACTGGCAGAGGTGGTTGTACTGGGTACTGATTTCTCAGGATCTACGCACCCAAATTGCGTGAAAATGTAATCACATGTCAGTTCTAGTATAATATATTTGTCCAATGAATACCCTTTTATCATCTCTATTTTAATGGCCAGTAGTGTATATTTGAATATGCATGCCTACACCAGCTTCTTTGGCGCTTCAGTATGAATCTAATAGAATGATCTCCATACCATCAAGAATGGATTCCGGAAACATCTATTATGCAAAATTGAACTTGTGCTTTTCTCACCTCACATTCTGGAAGCCATGGATAATGGAAATGAGACATATGCAGTATTTCTTGACTCCCGTTGTATTATGTAGGGTTCAAAATCAAATTTCAGTGTGGATCGAGGATTTCTTGCTAGTTAAGACCCAGCGCGTTTTCTTTTATGGATTCGTCATCAAACGCACACATTTCAGTGGTGCCCCAGGGAAGTGTGGTCTGACACTTCTTGTCTGATGAGGACGACATGCTAGAGACGTAACAGCAACCTCGGATTGTGCAGATAATGCTGTTGTCTATAATGCAGCACCGATGGGAAGAAGATGCACGAGTAGTCATATTTTGAGATTTCAAAGCGGTGCAAAGACTGGCAAGTTGCTTTGAACGTACATAAATGTAAAATTATGCACTTTAGGAAACGAAAAATCGTAACGTATGACTACAGTATAGAACAGTCACAATTAGAACCACGCAATTCTTAGAAATACATGGGTCTAAGAATTTGTGGCGATAGGCAGCAGAATGATCACACGTGTTCAGTAATAGGTAAGGCAGATGGCAATGTTTGATTCAGTCGTAGGATACCGGAAAAAATTTATTCAACAGAGGAGACAGTTACTTTTACCGTCGTATAATACTGGAGAAGTCTGAGGCCAGCAACCGAACAGCTTTCTTCTTACCCACTGGTATCACGGAAATGGAAAGCCTGGATTGGCCATCTCTTCTCGTGAATTTTAAGAACAATTATTGAGTGAAGAGTTAGAGGTAGCCATCAGCCCTATAATATCACTCCCGCAGAGAATGAACACATGACCACACACGCACAGAGTCATTAACACAGTCATTCCTCGTGCAATCCATACGCGACTAGAACAGGAAACCGCCATAACATGTGGCAGAGTACGAAGTATCCTGTGCCTTGCACTACACAGTAGTTTGCGCATCATGTACGAGGGCGTGTTACAACGTAATGCCTCTTAATTTCCCTACGTGCAAAATTTTAAAGCTCTTTACATCTTCATTCTTCATGTTTATACGCTAAGGTGACAGTCATCGAATACCTCCTAATATCGAGCTGGATCACTTTTTGCCCGCCGTACTGCAGCAACTCTGCATGGCATGGACTCGAGAAGTCGTTGGACATCCCCTGTGGAAATATTTAACTATCCTGCCTCTATGGCCGTTCATGATTTCGAAAGTGTTGCCGGTGCTATATTTTGAGCACGAACTGACCCCTCTATTATGTCCCATAGATGTTCGATAGAATTTATGACTGACTATGAGGGTACACAAATCATTCGCTCGAGTTGTCCAGAATGTTCATCACACGAATTGTGACCCAGTGACACGGCGCAATATCACCAATAAAAAATCTATCGGTGTTTGGGAACATTAGGTCGATGGCTGCAAATAGTCTTCGAGTAGTCGAAAATAACCATTTCAAATGATCATTTCAGTTGGACCAGATTACCCAGCCCAGTCCATGCAAACACAGCCCACACCACTATGGAGCCACCACCAGCTGACACAGTGTGCCGTTGACAACTTGGATCCACGGCTTCGTAGGTTCTGCACCACACACGAACCCTGCCATCAGCCCTTACCTGCTGAAATCGGGACACATCTGACCCGGCCGCGGTTTTCCAGTCGTCTACGGCCCAACCGACACGCTCACGATCCCAGGAGAGGCACTGCAGGCGATCTCGTGCTGTTAGCAAAGGTACCAGCGACGGTCGTCTGCTGCCATAGTCAGCCAGCGCCATATTTCGCAGCAGTGTGTGAAATCTTATCGCACTTAACTGCTAAGGTCATCAGTCCCTAAGCTTACACAGTAATTATCCTAAGAACACACACACACACACACACACACACACACACACACACAATTCCCGAGGAGGACTCGAACCTCCTCTGGCACCAGCCGCACAGTCCATGACTGCAGGGCCAATTAGACCGCTCGGCTAATCCCGCGCGGCATATTTCGGGGCAGTGTCCTAACGGTCAAGTTCGTCGTTTGTCCCACATTTATTTCTGCGGTAATTTCAAGCAGTGTTGCTTGTCTGTTAGCACTGACGACTATACGTAAACGCCAATGCACTCGGTCGCAAAGTGAAGGCCGTCAGACACTGCGTTGTCCTTGGTGAGATGGGTTGGGTTGATTTGGGGGAGACCTAACTGCGACGTCATCGGTCTCGTCGGGTTAGGGAAGGATGGGGAAGGAAGTCTGCCGTGCCCTTTCAAAGGAACCATCCCGACATTTGTAGAACGATTCTACTGCCGCCAACGTAAATTCTGAGGAGATTAGAGCTAGTAAGGTGGCATATTGCTCTATTTGCTAGGAAATGACTAATGGTGGTTCAAGGTACCCTCCACTACGCACCATACGCCGGCTTTCGGTGTATGTAGCTGCAGAAGACATCCGCTGGGCGAAAACACGAAGAGTGGAAATTTAACTTTATATGTAATGCAATGTATTGAATAATGTTCTTCAACGGAGGAAAGTTATTACTCATTTGTAGTAACATAATTACCATTCCACCGGGCCTGCTGTGTGGAGAAGGGGGGAGGCCACAAAGAAACCAACATATACGAGGATAAGTCGATCATCATCCGCAATTTAGTTATATTTTATTAATTTTGGTAGTACTGTCGTTTTACGTTGGCGACGCATATATTGTTTATTTGTTATATCTTTGTAATTTTAAAGCTGCTAGGTTAGTTTCGTTTTCGCTGCCGTGCTGTTAATCATGGCTGCTCCGCTATTTGCACCAAAGAAAAGCAACGTTCAGTGATCCATTTTTTGTGGTCGGAAGGCGTACCAGGCGCCGAAATTCATCGAAGACTTTCGGTACAGTACGGGAACGGTGTTTTGCCACAACGGAGTGTCTACGAAGGGATTGAAAAATTCCGAAATCGTAGCACAAATGTTACGCATGATTAAGGAGCCGGACGACCGTTTATCGCCACAAATGAAGAAACCATTGAGCGTTCACGTGAAATGATTCTCTTAGACGATGAAATATTGAAGTGGCACATCGTCTGTAAGTAAGTCACGGATCTGCCTTCGAAATCATCCAGAACAGACTTGGGTTTCGTAAAGTTTGTGTATAATGGGTACCAAAACAATTCACACAGTTGCATAAACAAACGCGCTTGGATATCTGCAAAAAACATTTGGATCGCTGTGTTAACGAAGGGGACAGCTTCTGAGACTGGATTAATACTTGTGATGAAACATGGATCCATCATTACGAGCCGGAGAGTAAACGGTAGTGTGTGGAATGGAAACATTCAAATTCGCCATGCAAGAAAAAGTTCAAGACCCAACCGGCCGCTTATTGTTTTTTCGGACGCACAAGGTCCAGTACTGAAACATTATGGGGAAAGGGGCACAACAATGAACAGTGTATGTTACAGTTAGATGCAATTCGAGGCAAACGTCGAGGATTGTTGTCAAAAGGTGCTGTGTTGTTGCACGACAATGCTCGTCCGCATACTGCTGACCACTCTGCTGTAAGAGTCCAGAAATTCCATCCTCCATATACACCCGATCTTGCCCCCTTCTGACTCACTTGTTTGGTCCACTCAAACAGGCAATAAGGGGCCGTCGATTTGCCTCGGGGGAAGTAGTGAAAGAAGTGGTGGATTACTGGCTCGCAGCTCAACCGAGAACCTTCTTTTATGAGAGCATCAGGAAGTTTGTACGATGGACCAAGTGCGTTGAAACGCATGTCGAAAAAAATGGTGTTCCTGTAAGTTTCGTATTTGATTACAATAAAATTTTATAACTACTTTGCGGATAATAACTGACTTACCCTCGTAGTTTTGTATACCTGAATACAGGAGTTTAACTTTGCTTTCTATTCATATTTCATTTTGGTAACAGTTCCAAAGGACTACCGACCGTTCCATGATATGCCTTATCTACAAATTATGCCTTGAAAAGAAAAAAAATATGATCATCCGGAAAACAGGGCTTCAGTCAGGGGAGTGCAGTAGGTGGTATAGCACTTAGCAGGCCCATCAGTCAAACCAGTAACAGCTTTCCATCGTCGTGCAAAACGATTGTCAGGTCCTGCAGGAAGAATCACTTCTGTCTATGCTGTTCATTTTTGGAACACTACCTACGACATGACTTAAGCCCACGCGAGTTCAACTCGATTTCTAAAGCGAAGGAAAAACTTCACGGCATTCGCTTCAGAACTGCTACAAATTCGTCGGGCAATAGACCGCGCAGCTCGAGCTGTCAACAACTGGCACTGCTGAGAGTATCCTACGACTCCCACATCGCTGGCAACGAGTTATACACAATGCTGGTGACTACTCTGAAGATCAGTAAAACTTTGAAACACGTACCTATTTTGTACGAGCTGTAAATAAATAGTTGCCACTATTAAAGTACCAACCCTCGTAGCTTATTCAGTGGGAAATCTCCCGCAGTGCTGACATTTGCAGTTCGCCTTACGATCTGGTCATTTGCCGTTACGGAAACGACCTAACGACGTTAACAATGTTTCGTGAAAGAACGATACAGCTGTGTTCATGTTCACGCGTGGTACTTATTTGATGAAATGGAATTAATGACAGTTCAATGAAAAATAAAACGGTTGTATGGCACTTACTGGCCGGGATATCCCCTTCTGGGTTCTGCCGCCGTACAGGGTTATTACAAATGATTGAAGCGATTTCACAGCTCTACAATAACTTTATTATTTGAGATATTTTCACAATGCTTTGCACACACATACAAAAACTCAAAAAGTTTTTTTAGGCATTCACAAATGTTCGATATGTGCCCCTTTAGTGATTCGGCAGACATCAAGCCGATAATAAAGTTCCTCCCACACTCGGCGCAGCATGTCCCCATCAATGAGTTCGAAAGCATCGCTGATGCGAGCTCGCAGTTCTGGCACGTTTCTTGGTAGAGGAGGTTTAAGCACTGAATCTTTCACATAACCCCACAGAAAGAAATCGCATGGGGTTACGTCGGGAGGCCACGACATGAATTGCTGTATCATGATCTCCACCACGACCGATCCATCGGTTTTCCAATCTCCTGTTTAAGAAATTGGAAACATCATGATGAAAGTGCGGTGGAGCACCATCCTGTTGAAAGATGAAGTCGGCGCTGTCAGTCTCCAGTTGTGGCATGAGCTAATTTTCCAGCATGTCCAGATACACGTGTCCTGTAACGTTTTTTTGCAGAAGAAAAAGGGGCCGTAAACTTTAAACCGTGAGATTGCACAAAACACGTTAACTTTTAGTGAATTGTGAATTTGCTGCACGAATGCGTGAGGATTCTCTACCGCCCAGATTCGCACAGTGTGTGTGTTCAGTTCACCATTAAGAAAAAATGTTGCTTCATCACTGAAAACAAGTTTCGTACTGAACGCATCGCATCCTCTTCCATGAGCTGTTACAACCTCGCCGAAAATTCAAAGCGTTTGACTTTGTCATCCGGTGTCGGGGTTTGTAGCAATTGTAAACGGTAAGGCTTCTGCTGTAGCCTTTTCCGTAAGATTTTCCAAACCGTCGGCTGTGGTACGTTTAGCTCCCTGCTTGCTTTATTCGTCGACTTCCGCGGGCTACGCGTGAAACTTGCCCGCACGCGATCAACCGTTTCTTCGCTCACTGCAAGCCGACCCATTGATTTCCCCTTACAGAGGCATCCAGAAGCTTTAAACTGCGCATGCCATCGCCGAATGGAGTTAGCAGTTGGTGGATCTTTGTTGAACTTCGTCTTGAAGTGTCGTTGCGCTGTTATGACTGACTGATGTGAGTGCATTTCAAGCACAACATACGCTTTCTCGGCTCCTGTCGCCATTTTGTCTCACTGCGCTCTCGAGCGCTCTGGCGGCAGAAACCTGAAGTGCGGCTTCAGCCGAACAAAACTTTATGAGTTTTTCTACGTACCTGTAGTGTGTCGTGACCATATGTCAACGAATGGAGCTACAGTGAATTTATGAAATCGCTTCAATCATTTGTAATAGCCCTGTATTTAGAGTCTTTTAGTTGAAGCCGCTTAGGCTACTTGCGTGCCAATGACCGTGAAAATGAACTGCCGGAATCGAACCCACGCCCCCTTGTGCGGTAGGCGGTAACGCTACAGCTGCGCTACGGAGGTAGACAGTTCATTGTCAAGTAGTTCGCTATGTAATGGCTATTGCAGCACCTCCCAGTGTCCGCTCTTGTACATTGGCTAGCACGGTCGCTAGAGTCACGAAAACTTGCGAATTCTATTGAATTCCGAGCAGTATAGGGCGGCATTGCCTGAAGAAAATTTGGGTAAGCTGTATAGTCACGTTACGCCCAAGCGTGCACAGTAAGAAACTGCAAGGTCACATCACGTACGATGTGATACTGCTTGCATCGCCGCTACGAGAGTGTGGAAGAAAATATAATAGTATTTATATGTCTACTTTCATGTGAACAGGGAAACTTTATCAATAAAGGCAGTAACCTGTCATCGCCAAGCCCACAACCCCTTAACACAAACTTGAAGTTTGGAGAAGATGTTGATTAACTGTTGGCGTCGTTTAATAATGGTCTTTTCAGAGTTCAAACCCTATACGGGAGAAATACGGGATGAAGGTTTTTTAAAGGTCACTATCATTCTTGGAAAATTAACCCTATGGGAGTGAAACAGGTGAAAGTTTTTGAAAACTTATCAAATAACTACTGAAGTATTTTTTAAAAGCTACATCTATGTACATTCGTATCTGATTCTCTGACGCAAAAAAATACGTGTTTCTGTCTTTTTGGAAATTTAACTCCTAAATGGGTGAAATAGGGAACGAGATTTTCATGAAAATATATCATTAGAAAAGCATTTTTAAAGTTAAATCTCAGAAAATTTAAATCTAATTTGGCTTCAGTTATAAATAAAAATACGTGTTTCATTGTTTTTGGAAATTCAACGCCTTTGGGGTTAAATGGGGGATAAAAGTTTATGGAACTATTTCATTGCATTTTCTGACGCTAAATCTGTGAAAATTTGTAACTGACTCCTTTGTTAGGTGGTGATGTGATCTTCAGTCAAAAGACTGGTTTGATGCAGTTCTCTATGGTGCTCTATCCTGTGCAAGCTGCAACCTACATCCTTCTGAATTTGCGTATTGTACTCATATCGTTGTCTCCCTCAACGATTTTTACCCTCCACTCTTCCCTCCAATACAAAACTGGTGATCGTTGATGCCTCAAAACATGTTCTACCAACCGATCCCTTCTTTTAATCAGGTTGGCCAACAAATTCCTCTTCTCCCCAACTTTATCCAATATCTGCTCATTACTTACGTGATCTCCCCATCTAATTTTCAGCATTCTTCTGTAGCGCCACATTTCGGAAGCTTCTGTTCTCTTCTTGTCAAAACTATTTATCGTCCAGGTTTCACTTCCATACATGATTACACTCCATAGAAATACTTTCTGAAAACTTCCTGACAAACCTATTTTCTATGTTAAATTTCTCCTCTTCGGACATGCTGTCCTTGCTATAGCCAGTCTACATTTTGTATTGTCCCTACTTTGACCATCAGTTACTTTGCTTCCCAAATAGCAAAAGCCGTCTACTACTTTGTCATTCCCTAATCTAATTCCTTCAGCAACACCTGATTCAATTTGACTACATTCCACTATCCTTGTTTTGCTTTTGTTGTTGTTCATCTTATATCCTCCTTTCAAGACACCATCCATTCTGTTCAACTGCTCTTCCAGATCATTTCCTCTGTCTGACAAAATTACAATGTCATCGACAAACCTCAAACATTTTCTCCTCCAAGGGATTTAATTCGTATTCCAAACTATTCTTTTGTTTCCTTTACTTCTTGCTCAATATACAGATTGAATAACGTCGGGAATAGGATACAACCCTGTCTCACTCCCCTCCCAACCACATTTTCCCTTTCGTGCCCCCTGGACTCAAAACTGCCATCTGGTTTTTGTAAAAACTGTAAATAGCCTCAAACTCCCTGTATTTTACCCCTGCCACCTTCGTAATTTAAAAGAGTATTCCAGTCAACATTGTCAAAAGCTTTCTCTAAGTCAACAAATGCCAGAAACATAGGCTTGCCTTTATTTTCTAAAATAAATTGTAGGGTCAGTATTGCCTCGGGCGTTCTAACATTTCCTGAGTAGTCTTGCCCAGAGATGCGAATGAGGGACTACTTTACCTCCGGAATATTTTACCCAAGAGGACGCCATCATCTAACCAAACGGTAAAGCTGCATGCGCTCGGGAAAAATTACGGCTGTAGTTTCACTCCGCAAGCCACCTGACGGTGTGTGGCAGAGGGTACTTTGAGTACCTCTATCGGTTCTGCCTTCTATTCCAGTCTCTTATTGTTCGCAGTTCCAGCACAGCAAGGCCGTTTTGGTTAATATTACAAGGCCAGATCAGTCAGTCATCATGACTGTTGCCCTTGCAACTACTGAAAAGGCTGCTGCCTCTCTTCAGGAACCACACGTTTGTCTGGCCTCTCAACAGATACCCCTCCGTTGTGGTTGCACCTACGATACGGCTATCTGTATCGCTGAGGCACGCAGGCCTCCCCACCAACGGCGAGGTCCATGGTTCATGTTGGACTGTGTTAGATATAAGGAAGTATTTGACAGAGGATGAAAGTTGTTATGGAAATATCTCCACAAGAACGCAAAAGGCATGGTCCCAACGAGAATCGCTTTTTGGCCGGAAGTAGATTTGGAAAAGACATGGCCTTCATTAGCGTGAAAAGCTCAATAGCTGATGCAATTTATGAACATAAAAATTCGATGAAATAATTCTCTGCGGGCCATACAGTTACGCGAGCGAAGCGCGCTACGGTAGTGTATATATATGTATGCGGGTGACGTCCATTACGATCATTTCTGTGCGGATGCGCGCTCCCATCTCTCGTCTCCCTCCCGAACTCTTGCAGGACTCCGCCGTGATACTGCGAGCAATGGCTACGGTGGATAGGGGGAGCTACGTAAGTACTGTGCGACAAGGCGGGTATTTGGGTCGAGGGGAAGGCTGTCACTCGCGCAGAAGGGGAAACCTGGGTTCGAGTCCCGGGCTGGCACAAATTGTTTCTCGCCTTTGGGTTCATTTCAGCGGCTCAGTTGCGGCCGATACCAATTTCTTTTCAAAATTATTTTCGGGCCGGACCCAGAAAATATTAGATACAGGCTCCCAGGTGGATACTATTTTTCTTGACTTCCGGAAGGCGTTCGATACAGTTCCGCACTGTCGCCTGATAAAGTAAGAGCCTACGGAATATCAGACCAGCTGTGTGGCTGGATTGAAGAGTTTTTAGCAAACAGAACACAGCATGTTGTTATCAATGGAGAGACGTCTACAGACGTTAAAGTAACCTCTGGCGTGCCACAGGGGAGTGTTATGGGACCATTGCTTTTCGCAATATATATAAATGACCTAGTAGATAGTGTCTGAAGTTCCATGCGGCTTTTCGCGGATGATGCTGTAGTATACAGAGAAGTTGCAGCATTAGAAAATTGTAGCGAAATGCAGGAAGATCTGCAGCGGATAGGCACTTGGTGCAGGGAGTGGCAACTGTCCCTTAACATAGACAAATGTAATGTATTGCGAATACATAGAAGGATCCTTTATTCTATGATTATATGATAGCGGAACAAACACTGGTAGCAGTTACTTCTGTAAAATATCTGCGAGTATGCGTGCGGAACGATTTGAAGTGGAATGATCATATAAAATTAATTGTTGGTAAGGCGGGTACCAGGTTGAGATTCATTGGGAGAGCGCTTAGAAAATGTAGTCCATCAACAAAGGAGGTGCCTTACAAAACACTCGTTCGACCTATACTTGAGTATCGCTCATCAGTGTGGGATCCGTACCAGATCGGTTTGACGGAGGAGATAGAGAAGATCCAAACAAGAGCGGCGCGTTTCGTCACAGGGTTATTTGGTAACCGTGATAGCGTTACGGAGATGTTTAATAAACTCAAGTGGCAGACTCTGCAAGAGAGGCGCTCTGCATCGCGGTGTAGCTTGCTCGCCAGGTTTCGAGAGGGTGCGTTTCTGCATGAGGTATCGAAAATATTGCTTCCCCCTACTTATACCTCCCGAGGAGATCACGAATGTAAAATTAGAGAGATTAGAGTGCGCACGGAGGCTTTCAGACAGTCGTTCTTCCCGCGAACCATACGCGACTGGAACAGGAAAGGGAGGTAATGACAGTGACACGTAAAGTGCCCTCCGCCACACACCGTTGGGTGGCTTGCCGAGTATAAATGTAGATGTAGATGAAGTGTTTGCAAGGGGTCACACCATCGCCACAAAACGGATGGAGTGAGTTGGGCTACACAGCCTTTACATAACAAGGAATGAAGATAGAATATGAGGAAGTGGGCTTTGTAAATGCGTTCTTTTTCAGTTAAGTGGAATACCCGCTAAAATTTATTTAGTAGAGTTATGTACTGGGTACAAACCTACCCAGAATTTTTCCAGAATGTCTGAACATTATTTCTAATACGTCGTACAAGGAGCTGGTCCGATAACTGCTACAACCAATACAAATATTAGAGAATGCATACCACTTATGACCCGACTGGCGATTACTCTTCAGGTTTTGGCTTCTGGTGATTCGCAGAAGTTTGATGCATCTCTTAAGCTCATTAGTTATGAATATACCTCATGGCACCAGAACTATCAGTGCTTTGGCAGGAGGACTGAAAGATTTCGTTAAGAAAGAATTTTTATTTACCAGCATTAACAATTTTTGCTTCCGTGTCACTATGTCTACAGACAGTATGAAACTCAAATCATGCGTGATTTCGACCTCAGCAACAGTTTTCCTCCATGACAGATCTTTGTATACATTACGTTCGACATGCCACAGATGTAGCCGTATATGAATCTCACTTATAAAATACGTAGTTCTCTTGTTTGTTCACTTTTCCATTGCTGTACACAACAAACTCTCAACAACAACTATAAAAACCACGTGGCTGTAGGTACGGGCACAGACTTCCGAAACAAAGCATACTGACATTGTTTTTTCTCTGACACGTGACTGCAGCGGTGTCTGGAAAAAAGTGCGAGCAAGAGGGAAGCATTTACAGACAAGGACAGAGCGATTGCCTTGGAATTCGAAACATTCACCCTTAGTGAAGAACACAGGCAGCACCTTGGCAATACGCCGGCAACTAACTGCAACATCAGTAATTTTTCCTGGCCATACCAAAAATTACCGCCTATTGCAGCAGTGTTTACGGCTACTGTGGCCCAATACTGCCGTAAAATATAAAATACATCTTACTATGCACCATGGTTTGCATGTAAGAATGTTTGTGTGTGTGTGGTATGTATCCTAAAAATGATACAGATCTCCGTGATACACAGGTTGTGTGTACTATCATAGCTGTCAAACGCTAGGGGCCACTCTTCTTTGTCTTAAGTGGACATGCACCAATTTATCGGCCGAACGACCAACCAATCTCGTGTCAAGCCTACACGCGTCCCGAACGACTGCTCTCAGTCATTATGACGCTGCGCTGTTGTGATACGTTTATCTTAAGTTCACCAAGTTATGTTCAACGAGATACCGCTTGGTTTTACGCAAAGATAAAGCGGGGTTTGCCTTAGTTATTTTAGAGATAAGGCCAAAAAAGCAGAGATGTAACTGACGCTGCTGATGCAAGGAAAGATTTTCACCTATGTGCAATTAGTTGCTGAAGCAGCTGGAAGCCGACGATTTTCGTAATTACCTAAGAAAGTACGAATCGTCAATTTCTGAACTGCTGATCATCAAATCATTCTCAACGAAAAAGAATACAACCATGAGAGGCTGTTAGTTGCATTTCAGTTTCTAGTCACTGGCAGAAGTTAACTGGACCTCAAATTCAGTGCTGTTGTGTCCTATATTATTAACTAAAATGATCCCAGAAAACTGCGACGTTATTTGCAGTTGACTGAGTAAATACACCACAGAAAAGCAACAGAAATAAAAATTATGTTCATGTAAACTTTATCAGTCTATATATGCAGTATAAAAGTTGACCTGCAAGTTTAAGAAACGCATTTTAAATTCGAAGAAGAAACACTACACATGACGGTGGTGCACATCTAGTAACTATAAGAAACACGTAAGAAATTAAGCCTTTAGAAACTGAACTGTAGAACATTCCACACTTTGCTCTTCATAGGAGAGGGCTTGCATATAAAACTTCCTGGTAGATTAAAACTGTGTCGGACCGAGACTCGAAATCGGGACCTTTGCCTTTCGCGGGCAAGTGCTCTACCAACTGAACCACCCAAGCACGACTCACGCCCCGTACTCACAGCTTTACTTCTGACAATACCTCGTCTCCTACCTTCCAGTTTACAGAAGCTCTCCTGCGAACCTCGCAGAACTAGCACTCCTGAAAAAGGATATTGCGGAGACATGGCTCAGCCACAGCCTCCCGAAGGAGATTTTTCACTCTGCAGCGGATTGTGCGCTGATATGAAACTTCCTGGAAGATTAGACCTGCTTGCGGGATCGAGACTCGAACTCGGGACCTGTGCCTTTCGTGGGCAAGTGCTCTTAATTACTTAATGGTATACTACCACCCCCTACATATCGCTCACATAGACATCGTGAAAATATTAGAATTACTACACACACACACACACACACACACACACACACACACACACACACACACACACGCATTCAGACAATCCCACGCTACATGTGTGAATGGAACAGGAAGAAACCCAATAACTGGTAAATGGGACGTACCTTCTGCGATGCACCCGACTGTGGTTTGCATAGTATGCATTTAGACAAAGGCATGAAAGAGCCCATTTTGTACGTTATTTGGTATGTAACATACCATTAAAGATCTAAATTGTAAATTAGGGCTTCCTTTGAATGTATGGAATAGTAAACTTCACGATGGTTTAGTAGAAATGAACAGTTTCCACTTTTAGTGTTCCAGGGTTAAACCTGCTCTGACAAGCTGTTTTATCGGTAAGACTCGATGGGAAACAAGTGACAATTACCGATTGTAATTTTCAGTTTTCCCTGTTTTCCGTTTCCATCTTATTTGTGCAATGTTAAAAATAACAGACCTTTCTCCCATTGTTCATATTTTAATGAATATTTGGAATTTTATTCAGTTTTGACAGTAATTTGATGTTGGCTTTATTGTTCGAAAGCACTAAACTTCACTATGGATAAATAAAACTAGAGGTTCTCTCAATATAGCACCACTTAAAATTAAATCGATGAAGGTATGGCATCAGTAAACCGTTCAGAAATGCCTAACAGTCTATTGAATACGAAAAAATATATTGCTACGAACAAATGGGACTTTTCCGCAGCTATTGGAAACTACAAAGTCTGACAACGAATCTGAACGCCAGTACACAATCATTTTCAAGTACGCACAGCCTATTTCTCATGTGGCGACCAAGCCCACTGCAATGCAATGCCGGGGATAAGCTACTCGTATGCCGGCGAGCGGGCTGTATTTTGTTTGCGGAGCCCGCACGGCCCCAGATTACTGGCGGATCCCCGGGGGTAGCTGGAGCGCGTTTCGCGTGCAGGGATGAAGGTTACTACGATTTCCCTCCCCAAAGCCTCTCCCCTCTCCACGGCTTCGCCACGGCCGTGACGCAACAGGTTAAACCCCGAGAGGGCGTACGCCGGTCTGGCAAAGATCGATCCGCTAGCCGGCAAGTTGTGTGTGTGTGTGTGTGTGTGTGTGTGTGAAGCCAATCTCAGCCACGTGCTCCACCTGTGTCTCTAACCTGACTTCCAAGCACACGTTTCAACCTATAACGTAACTTCAATACTCCTTAAACATTGCGCCATCAGTCTACTATTCCTCCATTAGTTTACGTAGAACAGATACTGACCAGCTTAACAAGCCTGGCATCTTACACTGTAGAATGTTAAACGCGTTATACGAGATTATCAATATGAATCTCAACATGGTCCGCGGCGTTAACTGGAAAGATTAGGAAACAGGGGCGAAAGTACTTAAAGAGCCAAAAATTTCGCCTAGTTTTGACAGCACCTCCGTAACCAACATAACGCTTCAAGCATCGTTGTCTGCTAATGCCAAATACAAACTATAAACAAACGTGTCCATGATCCAAAAAGTTACCGCTCTGTTTATAGCTGGAAAAACGCCCTGTTTCTTTAAACTGTTACGGAAATCTTAGTCTTGGCGAATCGAGAAGTTAAAAGGGGAAAGGCAAAGACGTAACAGTCGAGGTCTACTGCTCTTATCGACTTTTACCACCAAGCCACATGTGGGCGTAGCTCCGTCATGCCACTGTGACAGTTGCGCAGCGTGGAGTAATGGATGCTAAAACTAAAAAATTACATTCCAGCGAAGCAGCACGAAGGACACATTGGGAATTGCGATAAGTGAGTTACACTCTGTACATCTCTTGTTGATACAAGCCAGCATTACGATTTAAGACTACTGCAAACATACTGCGTATTATTGACACATGTTGTCTTACCTGTTGCAATTCCAGCATCTTGTTTTCCTTCAGCGCTGTTCTTTCCTCGCCGATATGGGTGCAATTCAATTATTCGACGTTCGCCAGTGCGAAAAGATCACACGTGCGAACTCCGGCGACACTGGTGACAGAACGCGCACGGTTGTCACTTTTTTTTGCACGTACCAAACAAAAATGGCAACTAAAATAGGTTGTCACACGGTGTGATAACCCATCAGACCTCGTTCCGCGAAACTTTGTTTCTGTGGCGAGAAGCGCCGTGCCCGGCCGCAGGCCTGCTATATAACGTGGGCTGTGTCTTCCTTTCACGTTCAGTGCTCGGGATGATACACTTCGGTGACTGACTGCTCATTCTCCTCGCTTCCTACACTACGCCACAGCCGGCATACGGCTTACGCGAGTCTCAGCTGTGCGTGACGTCACGGGAGGCCCATTGGCCCAATGACAAAAGCGCAACGCCCACCGAGGAAACAATCGAGAGTGCTCGCCATGCGCATTGGCTACTTTTGACTGTGGCTGTCAACTGTTCAAATGTTCTGTAGCTAGGAGTTGTATACATTAGAAAAATCGAGAGTATGGATTTCTGTGCGGCTGTCTTAGTACTTCCGAAGAGACTGAAAGTTTTTCTTAGATTTGGGAGTGTCAGATATCAAAATCTGCTTATGATATTGTCACCACGATTGTCATGCGCTGAACTGATGTGTTTGTTTAGATTTCGTGAATGGTAAGTACAATTGCTAAGACTGTAACTTTTTTGTGCTCAATTTGTTATAAAACATCCTTTTTAAAAACGAAATAATGCTTTGCATGTGTTCCTTTCGTAAAACCTGTTACAGTTCGTCTTAGCTGAAGAAAGTGTGCGTATTTATCTTTGTTGAAGAAAGCGTGCAGTGCAATCGGTACGTCTTGCATATCATGAATGTTCTGTCAGATGTCTTTCAACCGTTAATACGTTAGTAGAAAATGAATCAAATTGAAAGAGGAATGAATCTGTAATTTCCAAGATCATTTTAGCATATTCTTGACAATTTCTTTTATTGGTTGCAATATAGATTTGCAGGTACTCTGACAACAATTACGCGAAATTTCAATTGCAACCAATAAAATTTTCAGTCACAAGAGGAAATTAACATGCTCTGAAACTATATAAAGTTTGTGGGTCTAAAGCTGAACAAATTATTTAATAATTATCACTGCATCGTAACGAGGTGTGTCGCAAAAAATGTGTACGGTAGAATGCTTTCAGCTGAACTCCGTTGCTTTGGTTGTGCTTGCATATTTGATTTGTAGTGCAGCCTAAGGTCTAAGATGAGTTGAAAAGTGATCATTTGGTTGAATGTTGGCGAAACCAATTAACTTGAATGCCAAATAAAAGCTGTGGTAAGTGATTGACCTCAGCGTAGGCTAATGTTTACGTTCGCGCCTTATTTTATCGGTAGATTTCAGCCTAACACTAGTTAGGCCATACTTATTTTAGTTACTCGTCTTAGGGAGATTATTATACTGTATAGCTACCTGTACTTTGTAAAGCCCTATTTCCCATTTCTCTCGTGCGCGACTCCTGCTTGCAGTCTATGGAATGTCCAGTAGGTAGGTGGAACGAAGTAAATGAGCAGCGCAGTTCATGTATGTGTGCATGCGGTGACATTTAGAATAATCATAACGGAGTGCGTTTCCAAGGAATTGTTCTAAATTTCTCCTCGTTTTTTTTTTTTTTTTTTTTTTTTTTTTTTCAGGCAAATGAAGGCGCCGATGATACGATGAGCAGGATTGGCTGACGATCGATTTTCCGAATTCACAAAATCGGAACATTCCCCAGCAAGCATGTTTAAATGGTGAATTAACAGGTGGTGACTTGCACCGAGAAGGACCATAGACCCGTAAGTATATAGAAAGATCAAATCTTGTTTCGTGGCTCAAGAGAGAATTTGGGTGTTGTAGGCCTATATTAATAGATTGACCAGGTACACTGAAACGAGGACTAGAGTTCTGGATCACACTACGATATTTTCTGTAGTGCAAGAGGATACCGAGTTTATTAATCAACAATATAGATTTCTTGCGATTCTCTTCATTATACAATAATGGTTCAGGTATTATTAGCATCAGAAAATACGCTAATTGTGTAATATCGGCCGGAAAGGGGGAGAAGGGCACTCAAAGAACTTAAATTTCAGAACATTAAACGTAACAACATTCAAAACCTGGTGCAGTGTGAAGAGAGAGTGCGAGATTAGTCGGGGATCGAAACGGGGAAATAAGAATGATTAAGACGGCGAAATGCGATCAAAAGCTCGGCAGTGAAAGTGAGCAAGGTCTTTTTTTCGCAATGGATCTAGCGAAAACCCACCAAGCAGTGGGATCTAATACTTCAGAAAAAAAAAGGAAAAAGATTCCGATCCGTTATGTTGAGTGCTACCATTCAACATGGCGACTATGACGTCATACTTTCGCGCGTTCTGAAAAACAAATATTGTAGTTTAATCGCCGTGCGGTGTATTTGTTGAAGTACATTGCAATGGCCCCATCTCGGCTACTGTTGACAAGTATTTGCTTAAAGTTCACTCGACTGGCCAATTTCGGCTTCAGATACCCAAGCGTTGTCGGAGACATGAGCATAGTTTCTATGATCACTGTTACCACTGTATTCAGTAATATTCTTTTAAGTTTGGCGATTGCACTTATATGTACCATATCCGCTGCACAATAATCTGATTTATTGATTATCGTGAGTAGAACAATACAAAATGCGTGAAACTAAATTACACCTTTAATTTCCTTGGCAGTCTGTACAGTTCTAGGCTAGTGTATAGCACTTTTTTGTGGGTTTTTGACTTGTTTTCCAGTTTAGGTGGAAGTAATGACTGGATGTAGTTTCATGGTCATGTATTGAGCTGTTTGCAGACAGCAGACGAATATTTTTGTATATGTTTAGAGTCTAGAAAATGTATTCAGATGGATGGTCAGAATTTCCGGCTTTTTGTAAAAGTCAGTACAATGGGCCCTATTGCTACTATTGTTTTCTGTGTGTTATTTTCTGTATTTTGAAGACACTTGGCAAGTTTGCATCACTTCTTCCCCAGAATATGATTCCATAAATGAGGATTGGATGCATATGTCCAAAGTCACTCACTTTGAGACATGGTGCAAGTATTCACAAAGTGTAACATGCTGTGAATAGATTGTCAATTTTTTGACATGTTCTACCCTTATCAGCTGAACCTACATTCAACCCCAAGACTGTGGTGTCAGTTACATATTCTGATGCGTTATCATTAATTTTTAATTTAGCTTCATTGTTTTTTATTCTACTGAAGTACACACGGTTAAAGTTACTTTTTTTCAATGACCAGTTATGAACATCGTGGAAGGCTGCATAAACTTTTACTGTCAGGTGTTTGGAGTTATAGCTCTGCTCACTATGTTGCTGTCATCAGCAAACAGTATTTTTTCTCCACATCTGACTCACTGTGGGCAATTGGTAATATAAGTAAGAAAAAGATAGGGCGTAATACACTCCCCAGTAGGGCACCTGTGTTGATATATTTTGGATCTGATAGGTGTTTTAGTAGAAATCCTTCCAAAGTATGATAGATCTCAACTCGTGGCACCAAGTTTTCTAGGCATGACTTAAACCAGTTTTTAACCACACCCCTTATTTCTAATAACTCTAATTTATGCAAAGAAATTCTGTGCTTAGCTGTTTCGAATGCTTTCACATATGTCAATACATAACCCCTACCTTTCATGAAGAGTGTGCTGTAGAAACAAGTAAGTTAATATGAGATAAAAGCTAAGCACAAAACTCCATTCACTTGATCATCTAATGCTTCAAGAATGACTTTTGTAAACTGTGCAATAGTGTGTTATGTACCTCTCCTAGTCCTGGAATCATATTATTCATTGAAAAGGTTAAATTTATTTAAATATTGCATTAATGTATTTTCATTAGTTTTTCAACAATTTTGGAAATGGACAGTAAAGAGATTGGTGTGTAGTTTTCTAAATTTTCCATTCCACCAATTTTAAGTATGGGTATTACTTTTTCTTGCATTAGGTACTAGGGAAAACAGATTGAATGATCTGTTGACTGTTTGTCAGTGTGGCTCTTATGGTATTTGCACATTCTTTAAGGACACAGCTTGTGATTTCATCTGGACCAATTGAGATTTTATTTGTTACTTGTACAATTTTTAAGAAAATGCTGTTTAAGTAAACATTCAAAAAGTTTGATTTCTTTTAGGTGCCTTATTTGAATGCCTTTGTTTTCAATTTGTGAATTAGTGTTTTTGCACAATGTTGCTGTCTTCTGTTTGATAATGGTCTAGGCTGCTTTTCTTTTGTTCTGTGCCTGTGATAGTATGTTATGGTTTGTAAGTCTTTTATCAGCTACCAGGACCTTTCTCTAAATTCTCCTGTAGTATTTCTAAAATTGCAGAAAGGCTGGGTCAATCTATTTTTGATAAGAGTGAGATACCTAAGAGTTTCAGATGCATTTTTAATCTCAGGTTGCCTATACAGGGTTAACAATAATGAAACTGACCAACTGCAGGGACAGATTTCTGACTGGAAGTTGAGGAAAAAAGATCATATGAACAAGTTTACAGAAATGCGTTTTTGCCGTGGTACATGGTGCTGGTGAATGACAGTTCCTCTCACCACATGCTGTGTGTTCCTTGTGTATTGTAGGCTGTGTGATTGACACTGCATACTGTAAGCAGCAGAATGGTCTGATATTCATGTTGGCAACAAGCCGAGATGGTGTTTGTGTATGGCCAAGCATAGGGAAATGGTTGAGAGGCAGCACAGCTATACCAAAACAAGCACCCTCATAGGCAACGACGACATAACCCATCATTTCAAGCCCTTTTTGGGTGTTTATTTGATCATGAGTCCTTTCAGAGTGACTTAACATGCAGGAAAGTGGTGGACTGCGTACACCAGATTTAGAACACTGGGTTCTACAGGATATTGAGACGAACATTTGGTCAGCCAGCATAGTGTAAACCAAAGTACAATTGTGTGCATCCTGCATGACAACTGGTACTATCCCTATCATCTCAATCTCATGGAGACCACTTTGGACATCCAAAATTCTTGAGAAAGTAATGTATTGTGCAGTAGCTTCACACCTTTGTGAAAATAAAGTTTTAACAAAATGTCAGTTTGGTTTCCAGAAACGTTTTTAACGGAAAATGCTGTGTATACTTTCACTAATGAAATATTAAATGCTCTGAGTAACCGGAAGTCACCCGTTGGGATTTTTTGTGATCTCTCAAAGGCTTTTGATAGTGGAATACTTCTAGATAAGCTCAAGTACTGTGGTATGAATGGGACAGCGCTCAAATGGTTTAAATCTTACCTAACTGGAAGAGTGAAGAAAGTTGAAATAAGCAATTCACATAATATGCAAAAAAACACTGGCGATTTCTCAATCTGGGGAACAATCAAGAATGGGGTGCCGCAAGGTTCGGTCTAAAATCCTCTGCTGTTCTTAATATATATTAATGACTTCCCATTCTATAGTCACGAAGATGCAAAGGTGGTACTTTTTGCCGATGATAAAAGTATAGCTATCACACCCAACAGACAAGAATTAACTGATGAAATTGTAAATGATGTTTTTCAGAAAATCATTAAGTGGTTCTCTGCAAATGGGCTCTCATTAAACTTGGGCAAAACACAGTATATACAGTTCCACACAGTAAATGAAATGACACCATCAATAAATATAGATTTTGATCAGAAATTGGTAGCTAAGGTAGAATATTCAAAATTTCTAGGTGTATGCATTGATGAGGGGTTGAACTGGAAAAAAAAAAACACTGAAGATCAGCTGAAAAGTTTTGAGTTCAGCTACTTATGCTATCTGGGTCATTGCAAATTTTGGTGATATACACATCAGTAAATTAGCTTACCACATCTATTTTCATTCTCTGCTTTTGTATGGAATCATATTCTGGGGTAACTCATCATTGAGTTAAAGAGTGTTCATTGCACAAAAGCGTGTAATCAGAATAATTGCTGGAGTACATCCAAGATCATCCTGCAGTCACTTATTTAAAGAGCTTGGGATCTTCACTGTAGTCTCACAATATTTATATATATTCACTTATGAAATTTGTTATTAACAATCCAAACGAATTCAAAAGTAATAGCAGTGTACATGGCTACAAAACTAGGAGAAAGGATGATCTTCACTACTCAAGGTTAAATCTAACTTTTACTCAGAAGGGGATAAATTACGCTGCCACAAAAGTCTTTGGCCACTTACCTAATAGCATCAAAAGTCTGACAGATAGCCACATAGCATTTAAAAGGAAATCAAAAGAATTTCTGAATGGCAACTCCTCCTACTCATTAGATGAATTTTTGGATATAGTAAGTGGGTAATTTTCCAACCCACACCCCCCAAAAAATTAATATCGAGTGTCATGTAATATTTTGTGTAATGTAATATCTTGGATAGACCCCTTTTATTAACCTGACATGTTCCACATCATTACGAAGTGTCGTATTCATGATCTATGGGACAAGTACTAATCTAATCTGTGATGCAGATGTGATGCAGCTCTGTGCTGTGTCCTTGGATCTCCCCCCCCCCCCCCCCTCCTCTCCCCACCACCACATCCCTTTCCATAGTGCACACTGTCCATTTCTGGACCCATGTTCAATGGACATCTTTTTCTGCATTTGCAATCAGGAAACCATACCTGCAGTTTGTTGGTTTTATTATTGTCACCCTGTATATTTATTTCTGAAGTCGCGATAGAGCACAATGATGCAGGGGAATACTTCTTCTAATTGTTTAAATATGGACATGAAAGCTAAACATTTTGTTTGCGTTTGCTTCAGCACACACATCCACAAACTCTTCATATTGTAACTGGGGTGAAAATTCATGCAGGTTTAACTTTGAGAACACCCTTCTGTATACTTTTAATTTAGATGGCTTTTCTACATAGTTATTAACTTTTAATATATGAAACATGATCTGATGGGCCTAGATTTTGAACATGGCTGTATCTGTTGTTACATGATCTATAAATGTAGTTTGTTTGATACTCTAGTGGAAGAATGTACTAGTGAAGACATGCCATAAGTGTACAGAATATTTGGGTAGGCATTTCTATCATCTGACTCCATTATACTGATATTTAAATCCCTTACCTGGTGTGTGGTTTATATTTGAGGGGGGAAAAGTACCCATGGTATCACTGGGGCATTGGCACAAACAAAATACAATTCTTTGCAACATGCTGTGTTCTTGTATTTCAGTAGCTGACGGTTCAACATGTTGATCAACAGTAGATGCAAAACATTATTTCTGACTCTAAATGAAATATCAGTACCTCTTTTCACATAAATACATTGAACTACCTTTCATAGTGTCTACTATAGAAACAAGGAAGTTCTTATGAGCTGTGTAGTGTTTACAAATTAACTTCTAGTTGCTGAAATTTTTTTAATCATTTGTATATTTTGGTGGAAGGCTGTTAAACATTTAGTTATACTTATTGTGGTGGCCTCCTCCACCTCCTCCTGTTCAAAATTAAAAAGTCATTCAAATGGGGGATTTCGGTTGCTGTTGTTTCCTCTTCTGGTGATGTTTCTCCTGTGTTATCTATTGCTGCTGCTGTTATTGGTGTGGATGTACATGCTGTGGCCATTTACTTTCTATCTTCAGATATTGTTTCTAGGTCTTTTATTGCTGCAGCTGCAGCTGTTGTTTTTCTGTGAGCACTTAGTTCTGTAACTGGTGTTTGTGCATGTTCTATTATCGGTGCTTGATTTGTTAGTAGGGAAGAGTTTTTCAGGACCTTAATGGCTTTGGTTGTACGAGATACTTTGCAGATCTCCTTTGCTGTTGGTAACATTTTCATATTTCCCACTTCTAGAAAAAACACAACAAACATTTTGATCGTGTGCCTGAATAATGATATGCATTCCTTGTATTGTAAAGTGCTTTCTTTCCAGATCTAAAGTGAGAAAAAACCACTTTTAAAGTGGACTGCTGGATCTTTTAGTAAGTCCTGGTGGCTTTGTGGATCTCTTTCTTTACACAGGAAGATTTGATAAGGTCATACATGTGTGGTATGCCTACCACAATCAGTTTCTGATCACCTAATATACACAATGTCTCTTAATACTCTGCTTGCTACTTTGATTTCATTTTTATATATGGCATTTGTGCTGTCTACTATCACAATACATTGATTCTGTGTGACAGTTTCTGTTTATATCGTTGTTAGGAATTTCTTGCACATCTGCTCCAGGTTCACAGCACAAGCAGTATTGAGATCTTGAAAAATTCCTATTGATCCTCAGCCGTGGATGTCAGAAGGAAAAACTGTACTAACACTTTTTGATGATCCTTTGTTTACATTATTGCATGGTTTGTTTACCTTTGATTCACAACAGTCAGTTTCTACAAGTGTTCTATGTCATAACAGGTTCAGTAAGACATTTTGGCACTGGCACCAACAGAAATTCAGAATTACCTGTTAGGTTGTAATTGGCCAGTCTTGTGAAACTAAATTAGGTAAATATGTATGAACAATAACTGACATGGAGACATTCAGCATCGTTCAACACTTTATTTTAGTTGTGGTGGGAAGGTACACTCCCTTCACTTATAGTTGATAAAAGTACAACAAAAATGAAAATGCTGATTGCATTCTACACCTTTGAGCTATATAGCTAAGCTAAAGGTAATATATGAAAAAAAGCATTACTTTACTAAATTACCTGAGACATACTAATGCAGTATCATGCTGAATTTCTCCCTTCCCTTCCATAAGCTTTCCCTCTTGCCCAGTTAAGGAGGGATGTGATCAGAACACTTCATCCATGTTCAACTGAACTGCTTAAAATTTCTACTACAGTTCTAAGTTTCCCAGTTTCCATGTTGGGAACATTGTCTTGAAGAAATCACATGCCCCATCCTTGCCCAGTTGGTACTTGCGCTGCGTCACTATGCTAGTTAAACATGAAAATTTAAACTCTAGTTTTATTCACTCATTCATTCATTCATTCATTCATTCATTCCGGGATCATCCCACAATTTTATTGGGTTGGATCATAAGTTCATAGCATGTTCCCATAATTTAAACAAACACAACAGATACACATAACAGACTTGTTACCAATAATATATTCTCCTTCTCTATTTACAACAGTCTGCCAATATTGGGAAACTTTTTCTTTCTGCGACAGTGGAAGCCACATTGTTTTGAGGTGAAGCACTTGTCAAGCAATGTTTGGAGTGCATTTTTCTCTGGAAAGGAAGTTCCTTGAAGGTTGTTCGATAGAGGGGTAAAGGTGAAAATCTAATGGGGCAAGAGCAGGTGAGTTAGGTAGGTGGGGAATGACATCTCAGTCCAACTCTTGTATAGTGTATTGTCAGTATAGCAGAATGTGGGCAAGCGTTATTGTGTAGTACATTGCTTCATGCACTATTCCTGGTCATTGTTCTTGGATTGCATCTGAAAGTAGTCTCAGCTGTTGACATTAAATGTCAGCAGTGGTGATTACACATTGGGGAAGCAAGTCGAATTATACCACATTGTTGCTGTTCCACCAGATGTGTAATGTTATGTTTTGTGGGTGCACGCTGGTCTTTATACGTGGAGTTGCTACTTTGTTTGGGGTCACCCTTGCTTTTCCTTATGTTTGCATAAAGATACCATTTCTTGTCACCAGTAGTGATAAAGACAGAAATGGTGTCAAACAGAAGAATAAGTAGGAAATGTTCAGATTTCTCCACTTGGTACTCGATTTTGTCATGTCCACAGCTCCACTCAGTGTCTCGAAACAACAAAATGACAATATGTAAACTCATATAGCAACAGTGAACTACAAATGAAAAAATTGCAACCAATAAATAAACCCCTAGCTACAGGAATTCCAATATGGGGGAAAAAATGGTACAAACTTATGCAGCAACTAATGTAGAGAATTTGTCATCATAATACAATGAAAATATACTGTAAAGTGGGGCAACTTTGCCCCTAGAGGGTGGCAGGTTTGATTGGGGGTGAGGGTGGGGGGGGGGGGGGGGGGAGGAGGTAGCTTTACTCCAACCCAGTAAAAAGTTTAAATTCTGCCCAACATCTGTTGTTATGAAAATTTTGGAACAGTTCCGATTCTGTCCAACAATTGACAATTTCTACTACCTCACATGTTTGAGTTAATCTGCCACTCACTATGTTGGGTATTTTCTGGTATAACAAAATCTGTACTATTGTATTTTTGTGGAATTTTTTGTCAAGAAAAAGGGGTATTTTGCTGTCAGAAAACTACCTAAACAGAAGTAAAAAGACATTCATTTATATGTGCAAATTATTGTCTGAATAGGGTAGTCAGTCTCCTTTCTTTTACGTCCCATCTACTATTGTATATCTGTAGGTAGTAAAATTTTCTAACTGCTCTCTGGTTCCACAGTAATGATGATTTATAAAGTAGGAAGAAACTTTATAAAGTAAAGTTTATAAAGCAACGTTACAGCAAGTTAAAGTATGTTAATAATTTGTCAAAATTTATGAAAACCTAATGAAAATTTTTTAAAACTTCTACCACCCACTGCCCATTGTGAAAGAAGGAATACTCAGCAGTGGGTGGTAGGGACCAGGTTGACTACCGCTGGTCTAAATCATCCCTACAAACTTATAATCAACATATTATCATTGTGTGATTGAAAGCAGCTATGATGGTTATTTTCTGGGGAAAACGGGACAACTTTGCACCGTCTACGAAGTGGACCAGAGTAGTTTCACAGTAGTTTCATTACTTTGTTTTAGACCTGATTCAGCTTGGGATGAATCTTGTTACATTGTAAATGATTACTTCTACAGGATTTAGGTTGCTATAGTAAAGGATAAACGGGAGCTAGAACCTTACCAATATGCAGTTTATAGCACTGAAAATCTGAAAGTGTGCCTGGAATCCATACAAAATGAAACACTTGCTTGACATGTCACAAAAGTGCTTCTTAACCAGTGACAGCCACTAGTAAACAGTGCTCGATTAATGTAGTGATGAAGATCTACAGCAGAACAAATTCCTGATGAAAGTGTGGACAAATATTGTAAATCATACAGGAGAAATCAAACTGAAGTGCTAAGAGCATCTGCAGCGAATGAAGAGAGCCTGTCAGAACCACAGGAAAAACCGAAACCAATCGGCAAGGAAACTGGTGTGTTTGTGGTTACATGTACGAAAATAAACACTACACTGGTATTCCTGGCATCGGTAGTCTTATTGAAGATGGAGCAAGCATAAATACCATGATCCCATCTCTTAATAACTGGTCATGGCCCGTAGATAAAGATCTACTTTCTCGCAAATGGGATGATACAGTTGAAAAGCAAAAGAGTAATTTTGTCAGTCCTGGAGTTGCTCGATACTGATAAATGTGTGCAAAATATTTTGCTAGTATCGTCACATTTTGACACAATAACACACCTAATAAAAACATTGGCCTTTTCTTTAATAGCAAAATGACATTAAATTTTATTCGTGTTTCATACTTTTTTACATCTTGCTTAAAAAAGTTCTCTTTAATGCTAAAAAGTACACAAATATTGTTTTACGATAGTCATATGAGGCAGTTCGATAAATTTTAAAGGGGGAGTATTGCGTCAAGCTGTCACTCTCTCATAAGGTAGTGTTTAAGTTTAGTAGAGCAAAGCTACCTGCTCCAGGGGCTACTTTGCTCCAATTTTTAAAACATTATAAAATTTCAAAAATTGTATACTACTAGCTGGTTTTCACATTGTTTTAAAACAGACCACACTGATCAACTAAAACATTATGACGACTGACCTACTATTGATATAAACCCGTCCCGGTGATAGGAGCTTCACCTGGCAAGGAATGACTTCTGATCAGACAAGTGCATGGTGCATGTAGTATCAGTGAGCGTGCTGTGTGTAGAACGGGGAAGGCATGTGATCTGAGATTGACTGAGAACAGACTGTGATGGCCTGGAGATTCAGGACAAGCATTTGGGAAACTGCACATCTTGTCAGGTGTTCAAGGAGTACTTGGGTGAGTGTCTTCAACGCATGGTGAAACCAAGGTGAAGCCACATCCAGACATCGTGAGGTTAGGTAGCGACCCCTCGTTACAGGTGTTAGACCTGGTAGGCTGGACAGACTGGTAAAACAGGACAGGCAGCGAACTGTGGCAGAACTAAAGTCAGACTTTAATGCTGGACTGATTACAAGTGCACTGAACACTCCTAACATGGGCCTCCACAGCTGATGACCCATGCATGTGCCAATGTTAGAACCATGACATTGGCAACTATGACTGAAATGGGCACCTGACCATCAGCACTGGACTTCGGTGCAATGGCAGAGTGTCGCATGGGCTGATGAATCTTGATACCTTCTTCATCATGTTGATGGGAGGGCACGAATCCATCATCTTCCAGGGGAACAGCTCCTTGGCACCTATACTGCAGGATGGAGACAAGATGACAGCAGCTCCATTAAAAGCTCTGGGGAACATTCACATGGGCATCGTGCAAGGCATCACATTATCTTAGGAGTATCGTACACTGGTTGGGTCATGGCGATCGTATTTCCCGATTGTAGTGGCATTTTTCAGCAAGATAATGCAGCATGTCACAAGGCTAGGAGTGTGATGGAGTGGTTCAAGGAACACGGTGGCGAGTTCCAATTGATGTGCTGGCCTCCTAACTTGCCGGATCTGAACCCGATTGAACACGTCTGGGATGTGATTGAATGTGGCATCAGAGCTCAGTGCCTCCCTCCCTGGAATTTACGGGAGCAGATGTGATGCCGGCTCCCTCCAGTGACCTACCAAGGCCTCACTGCTTCCATGCCATAATGCATTGCTTCTGTTATCTGTGCCAAAAGTGAACATACTTGCTATTAGGAAGGTGTTAATAATGTTCTGGCTGATCAGGGTAGCACCATTTTCAAAAGTCATCTTAGAAAACTGCTGTGTATTACATTATTTTGTGTGGAAAACTGTCCAAAAGTCAGCAAAGTAACCCTGCTCTATGGTAGCTCAAAATATACATACACGCTGAATTTATAAATGTATGAAATGTGCTCAGCATTTGCCTGAAATAATCTAGAAAAATCTGTCAGGGTGGCCAGACAGAGCAAACTTCATTCTACTGAATATCAGGTCAGTGCCGTAAATGCTGTGCTACCTCATTATTATTTTGATAATATACAGTTTGCACCAGGTAACAAATAATATAAAAGTAGTTTCACTTACGCACTATGGACACCCACTGTTGAACCCTGGACCATAAACATGCTTCCCCTTGCACTCCTGCCAGACAGTTCAGAAAACTGTGACCCCAGCTTGTAAAGATGCTACTGTGCTCCTTGCTGCATGTCTTCATGTTCTCCTTTGTCTATCTGAAAAAAACAAAGTGAGCATCATTCTCTAGTGAGTGAACTGCTGAGTTCGGGAGAACAATAAGGCACTACTATTGCCCACTGTAAAGTTTGACACATTATTTTCTAATAAAAGCATTACATTGTTATGTATTGTAATGTGACATGTTGTTGACACTTTACATTATTAATCTCTGCTGAGTCCTCTAAGTCTTTAACTGTGTAGTGTATGTTCCTTATGAAATATTTTTAGCTGTTTTTAACATATCCTTGCATAGTTCATTATGCAGTTTTACTCCCCAATGGGAAACGCTGTTTTTAGTTTTTTCTTTGGTAAATGTAAATCCAAACTGTTTTGTTCTGCATTTATGTATAGAACTTTTATTGAATGACATAATTAGTAATGTTTTCCCTGGCGTGCACAACAGATTGTTTGGCACATTCTCTTAGTGATTCCCCCTGCGGGTTCGGGGGTAAGAATAGGCCCGCGGTATTCCTGCCTGTCGTAAGAGGCGACTAAAAGGAGTCTCAAACGTTTCGGCCTTCTGTGATGGTCCCCTCTTGGGTTTGACCTCCTTTTTTCTTCCAAATTTCCGTCGTCAGTGCGTGCCATTTGGGGAAGGACACCTTACGTGGTGTTTTTGTATTGGTCCATCATGCTCCACCATCTTGCATGTTACCTATTGTCGTGTGGGGGGGACTACGCCCAACATCTTCTGGGTGGTCTCCTTCTCGCCTTGTGCGCACTCTTCTTCTTAGCGCCTACGACAACTGTGGACCCTTTAAACACCTAAAATCCAGCACGGTAGCCAGTCCGTTGTGGTGGGGTCGTCATGTACCCTCTTGGTGGTAGCCCCCTGACCACGCAGGGATCGCACTACAGATGCCTGAGCTGTTTCCTCCCCATGCATGCCAAGGAGTATGTGCCCATCTTGTCTGGGGCACGGGGACTCCGGGCAACGGGATATCGGCCAGGTACCCGTTGCTTTGGCTGGGTGGCGCCCTTGGGGAGAGCCCTCGTTCGGAGTAGGTGGCATCTGGGCGGATGTGGCGCAATGAAGCGCAATAAATCACATCAAGCTGGTGGTCGCACGGCCACCAGCGTCTCTAAGCGAGGTAGAGTCGACTTCGATGCTGCGCAGTATGACCCTCAGACGTTCCCCTCGTTGGCTGCGCCATGGGAGGGACGCCGATCTAGTGCCAAGCGGGAGCCTTACGTGCCACAATACCTTGTCTGCAGCAGGACTGATGGTGACTCCTTTCTTCCGACGAAGCCTATGTTTTTTGTGGAACACCTGGAGGATAAGTTTGGGGAAGTGGCAGGGTTGTCAAAAATGAGGAATGGGTCCATCCTCCTCAAGACGTCCTCCCCAGCCCAGTCACGAGCGTTGCTCTTGTGTGATAAGCTGGGTGACGTCCCTGTTACCGTCACTCCCCACAGTAGCTTAAATATGGTCCAGGGGATTATTTACCATCGTGACCTCTTGTTGCAATCCGATGACGAGCTGAGAGCCGACTTGGAACGACGTGGTGTGCATTTTGTCCGTCGTGTCCATCGAGGACCCAAGACAAACAGGGTGGCTACCGGTGCCTTTATCTTGGCCTTCGAGGGTGATGTCTTGCCCGAGAAGGTCAAGGTAATGGTTTACCGTTGCGACGTGAAGCCATACGTCCCTCCCCCGATGCGGTGCTTCCAGTGCTGGAAGTTTGGGCATATGTCCTCCCGTTGCCCATCCAGCGCTACATGTCGAGATTGCGGACGCCCGTCTCATCCCGATTCTCCATGTGCGCCCCCGCCTGTATGTGTCAACTGTGGGGAGCACCACTCTCCATGCTCGCCGGATTGCCCCGTTCTTCATAAGGAGCGGAAGATCATGGAATTTAAGACCCTGGACCGGCTTACTTATCGAGAGGCTAAACAGAAATATGAAAGGTTGTATCCTGCTTCCCTTCGAACATCTTATGCTGCAGCCACGTTATCGTCGCCCGCACGAGCGACGGTTGTCGCTTCATCTGTGCCGCCTTCAGTGGGCCCTCGGGGCCATGTATCCCTGTCTGCCCCCCTCGTGCCTGGGGGCAAGCCTTCCTCTCTTGCCCCCTTAGCAGTTGGGGGCAAACCCTCTTCTGTCGCTCCCCCCAAGCTTACTTCGGGAGTGACATCTGCTCCACAACCGGGAGGCTCGATTCCTCCCCCTCCTTCTCCGGCGGCGTTGCCTCCGCCGGTTCCTCTCTCGCGGAAGGGGTCCCTCGGGGCTCTCCCTTCCTCCGTTTCTTCTCCTTCCCAGCCAGATGTCAGCCAGTGGCTGAAGGTTCCGCCACCTGCTGGTCGTAGGGCTTCTGCGTCGTCGTCAGCCTCCGACGCTCCTTCAGAGAAGCTCTCCCAGCCCTCTCACCCTAAGGGCAGACGCGAGAAGAAGGAACGGAATGTGTCCAAGAAGAAGGACGTTCCGGCGGTTTCAGCACCGCCTGCTGTACATAGTCCTGGCTCCGGGGATGAGGTGGAGATCCTCGCCTCTGCCGCGGATCTCGCCCTCACGGAACCCTTGGGGGCCTCTCCTATGGACTCAGCTGACTCTCCCCCAGTGGCGGCGGTTGGCTCTGAAGCGCTGTCTGCCTCTTAGTCGCATTCACGCCCTCCCAGTCCCTTCCTGCTTCCATTCTCCAATGGAACTGCGGCGGTTATTTCCGCCACCTGCCAGAGCTCCGGATGCTTCTGAGTGATTCCCCTGTTCTCTGCATTGCTCTGCAGGAAACTTGGTTTCCTGCACTGCGGACCCCCGCCCTTCGCGGTTATCGGGGATACTATAAGAACCGTGCTGCCTGTCAACGAGCGTCAGGTGGGGTTTGCCTCTTTGTTCACCACTCTGTCTGTAGCTCGCCAGTACACCTTCAGACGCCTTTAGAGGCAGTTGCTGCCAGGGTTGAGCTCTCGCCGGCTATTACTGTATGCTCTGTTTACATTCCTCCGGATGGGGAGCTCCCCCGCCATGTCTTGGCTGCGCTGCTGGCTCAACTCCCGCCACCATTGCTGCTTCTGGGCGATTTCAATGCCCACAATCCTCTCTGGGGTGGGACTGTCTCCGATGATCGCGGTCGGGCCGTGGAGCATGTGTTGGCTCAGCTCGACCTTAGCCTCTTGAACACCGGTGCTCCCACACATTTCAGTGTGGCCCATGGCTCGTTCTCGGCCATCGATCTCTCTATTTGCAGTCCTGGACTTGTCCCATCCCTCCACTGGAGGGTACATCCTGACCTGTGTGGCAGTGACCATTTTCCCATCTATTTGTCACTGCCACAGTGTCATTCTTCTGGGCGCTTGCCCCGCTGGGCTCTCCACAGGGCTGACTGGCCAGCTTTTACTTCCGCTGTAACCATTGCGTCTCCCCCACAGGGTGACGTTGACGAGGTGGTCCGTGTTTTCACCACGTCCATCATTTCGGCGGCCGAGGCTGCCATCCCCCGTTCCTCTGGCCTCCCTCGGCGGAAGGCTGTCCCCTGGTGGTCGCCGGAGATTGCTGAGGCTATTCGCGACCGTAGGCGGGCTCTCCAGCGTCATAGGCGGCACCCGTCTCTGGAGACCCTCATCGCCTTTAAGAGGCTCCGTGCCTTCGCCCGTCGTCTTATTGCACGGCGTAAGCAAGAGTGCTGGGAGAGGTACGTCTCCTCCCTGGGCTCCCGTGTCTCGTCCTCGCACGTGTGGTCCCGGATCCGGCGGATTTATGGCTCCCAGACCCCTATGGGTGTCCCTGGGCTCTCCTTGGACGGCGCTGTCTGCACGGACGCTGCCGCCATTGCTGAACGGCTAGCCGCGCACTTTGCTCAGAGCTCTGCGACTGCCTCCTATCCCCCCGCCTTTCGCTCTCTAAAGGAGCGAGCCGAGCGGACGCCGTTCTCATTCCACACGCGTCGTTCTGAAACATACAATGCTCCTTTCAGCGAGAGGGAATTCCTCGCCGCCCTCGCCGATTGCCCTGATACAGCACCAGGCCCAGACAGCATCCACGCGCAGATGCTGAAGCATCTCTCCAGGGACTGCCAGAGACACATTCTCGCGATATTTAATCGCATTTGGAGCGAAGGCGTGTTCCCGTCGCAATGGCGGGAGGGCGTTATTGTCCCCATCTTGAAACCCGGTGCGGACCCACTGGCGGTGGACAGCTATCGTCCCATTACCCTCACCAACGTTTTGTGCAAATTGCTCGAACGTATGGTGGGGCGGCGTTTGTGTTGGGTCCTTGAGTCGCGCGGTCTCCTCGCTCCATCCCAGGGTGGCTTCCGTCGGGGCCGGTCTGCAGTGGACAATTTGGTGCGGCTGGAATCTGCTGTCCGTACGGCTTTTGCCCGACGTCAGCACCTTGTTGCTGTATTTTTCGATCTGCGGAAGGCGTATGACACCACATGGAGGCATCACATCCTCGCCACGTTGCATGGGTGGGGTCTTCGTGGTCGGCTCCCGGCTTTTCTTCAAAACTTTTTATTGCGCCGCTCTTTCCGGGTGCAAGTCGGTGCCACCTCTAGTTCATCTTATATACAGGAAAATGGGGTCCCGCAGGGCTCGGTGTTGAGCGTCTCCTTATTTTTAGTTGCCATTAATGGTCTGGCAGCAGCAGTGGGGTCGTCGGTGTCTCCTTCTTTGTATGCCGACGACTTCTGCATCTCATTTAGCTCCACGACTACGGGAGTCGCCGAACGCAGGCTGCAAGTCGCCGTTCGCAAGGCCGCATCATGGGCACTGACTCATGGCTTTCAGTTCTCTGCTGCCAAGACTCGAGTAATGCACTTCTGCAGGCGTCGGACGGTCCACCCTCATCCTGCACTTTACCTCGACGGCCACCTGCTTGAAGTGGTGGACACTTGCCGCTTCTTGGGACTCGTGTTTGATGCCCGGCTCACATGGGTTCCTCATGTTACTCAGCTGAAGCAAAAATGCTGGCGGCACCTCAACGCCCTCCGCTGCCTTAGCCACACGTCTTGGGGTGCAGATCGCTGCACGCTGCTGCGGTTGTACCGAGCCCTTGTGCAGTCCCGGCTTGATTATGGGAGCCTGGCCTATGGGTCTGCGTCCCCCTCAGTGTTAAAGTTGTTAGACCCCATACACCACTGTGGGGTTAGGCTTGCCACTGGCGCTTTTCGCACCAGCCCCGTGGATAGTCTACTGGTGGAGGCCGGGGTTCCCCCACTGCGGATCCGCCGCCATCGTCTGCTTGTCGACTATGCTGTCCACGTTCATTGCTCGCCAGATCATCCCAATCGTCGCCTGCTTTTCCCTGCTATGGTCCTCCATCTGCCCGAACGGCGCCCTAGGTCTGGGCTTTCCATAGCTGTCCGTGTCCAGTCCCTGCTGTCAGAACTGGGGTCATTCCCTCTTCTGCCTCCCTTCCGGGTCCGTACACCTACGCCTCCCTGGTGTTTGTCCCGGCCGTCCGTCCGTCTGGACTTGGCACAGGGACCCAAGGACTCGGTTCCGCCTGTGGCCCTCCGTCGCCGTTTTCTTGCTCTCCTCGCCTCATTTTCGGACTGTGAGACTGTCTACACTGATGGTTCCCTGGTTGATGGTTGCACTGCCTACTCTTTTGCTCATGCTGCTCATGTTGAGCAGCGCTCCTTGCCGGCTGGCAGCAGTATTTTTACTGCAGAGCTGGTGGCCATATTGCGCGCTCTTGACCATATGCGTTTCTGCTCAGGTAGGTCCGTCGTGATCTGCAGTGACTCCCTGAGCAGCCTTCAGGCCATCGACCGCTGCTATCCCTCCTCTCCTCTGGTGTCCTCCATTCAGGAGACTGTTTCCGCCATTGCCCGTTCTGGTCGTTCGGTGGTCCTGGTTTGGACGCCCGGTCATGTTGGCATCCCAGGGAACGAACGTGTAGACAGGCTGGCCAAAGGGGCGATCGACGCCCCGGCTTTGGAGATCGGCCTTACGGCTCGCGACCAGCAGATGGTGTTGCGCCGTAAGCTGATTGGGATGTGGGCTACTGAGTGGCGTGGCATGACAGCCCCGAATAAACTGCGGGCTGTCAAGGAGACGACCGCCGTGTGGCGTTCCTCCCTGCGGGCTTCTCGCAGGGACTCGGTAGTCCTGTGTCGGCTACGCATCGGCCATACGTACCTGACGCATGGCCATCTGTTGCGTCAGGAGGATCCCCCCCTGTGTCAGTGTGGGTCCCGGCTGACGGTCGGCCACATTTTGCTGGAGTGTCCTCGACTGCGCACACTCCGGCAATCTTTTAATCTCCCGGGCACTTTGGCTTTGGTTTTATCTGACGATGCCTCCAGGGCTGATGACGTTTTAAATTTTATCCGTGGTAGTCCGTTTTATGGTTCGATTTAGGGAGGTCCTGCACCTTTCCCTTTCTGTGTCTTTTGTCCTTGTGTCTGTTGCTGTTCTGGTGTGCCGTGAGATGGTTGACTCTTTCCCATTTTTGTTCTCGTGGTCAGTCAACCAGTCTCCGGCCATCTTCCTTTCTTCTGTTTCTTTCTGTCTGGTGTGCCTCTGTCCTGTTCTTGTTTGTAGTGTTTGTTGCTGCATTTGTGTTCTTTTAGCGCCTGGGGGGACGTCTCCTCCCCCTTTGGTTTTTACCTGCTCTGTTGCTTTTCGGCTTGCCTGATTTTGGAATGGGGGACTGATGACCTTCGCTGTTTAGTCCCCCTTAAACATCCCAATAACCACCATCTCTTAGTGAAGTAAGGATATCCAGTACTTCAAATAGTTCTTTACAGGGAGGCTGCCTATTACATCTAGTTTTTATTCATGTGACCTTTTTCTGCTATTTGGAAACTGTGCCCATGTTTCATACCTTTTATCTCTAGGAAAGAATCACGTATCTAAAAATTATATGTATTTAGGAACAGTATATCACTGCAAGACATTGTCTGTTACGAACTGATGATAGAATTCTGAGAGCATAACCAGTCTTCCCTGGAAAAGAAGGTGCATAAGGTACATAGTTTGCATGTGTGCTGATGATAAATTCTTAGTAAAACAATTGTCAAATATGAAGCATATAAATATAGGTTTGCTTTAGAGTAGTGTATTGAACCCAATTCGGCTTTCTAGGTAGTATAACACATGAAGTAAAGTTTCCCTCTGCTGATGACAGCAATGTTATAGTTGCTGATAAAACGCCAGGGCTCTTAGTACAGAAAGATTACAGATTACTAATGACATTCTTTTTGCCAGTGTCTGTGTGTGTTCATTCCATGTTAATTGGCAGTCCCATATTCATCCACAAAAACTGTGTTTTTTATGCAGTATGTAGATTTTTCAACAGTCCTTGATGTGACAGTGTAGTTTTCCATTTTTATGCTGAAGTGCGTGCTGTTTGTTTCCTTTAAGTTCAATGTCAATTTATTACATGCTGCCTAATTGTAAATTCACCATTGAGGGTTTCATTTGCTTTCTGTAATAATAGGAGTCCTGGTATTTTATTCAGCAACTATAACATTGTCATCAGCAAAGGGAAATTTTACTCCATGCTTTATACTACCTGGAGAGTCATTGATATATATATTAATCACAGAATTGGGTTCAATACACCACTCTAAGGCACACCTATATTTATTTCATATATGACAATTGTTTTACTAAAAATTTGTCATCAGCACACATGTGAACTCTGTGTACCTTATGCACCTTTTTTAGGTAAGACTGGAACCACCTGTTTGCTGTTACTCTTAAACTTAGTGCTTCTAGTTGGTTTAGTAGTATTTTGCGGTCAACAGTGTCAAAAGCCTTGGACAAGTCTAATAATATGCCTGTAACATAGTCATCCTTGTCAAGAGTCTTAAGTACCACTTTTGTGAACTCCTTGATTCCTAATATTGTACTTCTCCCACTTCAGAAAGCAAACTTTAGAAAGGTTGTATTTATTCAGGTAACTCACTAGGTTATCGTTCACGATGATTCGGTTATTGTTGGAGCACTCTCATTAGTGAAGCTGGGGGTGGGGTAGTTTACTGTACTCTCCACATGCTCTTACTTTAAGAGTACAACTAACAGATGCTTTAGGTACTCTGGAAAAATAGTGAACAAAAGAACTCCTTTATTATATTTGTTAGTGGGGTCTCTATGGTGCCTATGAATGCCATCAGACCAGACACTGGAACTTCATCTATATTTGCTGACTTCCCATTTTATTTTATTTCATGTCCATACTGTCTTCCTGGCTTCAAGCTCTGTCATGGGAAACAATGGTGTGCATGCTGTGTAATTCATTGTGGATACTATATGTGTTTCAGGAAGATTTTGTTGTAATTTCTCCTCAATGCCAGAGAAATAGTCATTTATAAAACGTCAGTTCCTGAGGATTTTTTGTTACTGTACTCCCATCTTTGATTTGTATGTTTGACATTTGTCTGTATTTTCCAGTGTTATATTTTCACGTGCCGTACTACTTTCTTTTATTTTTTAAATTCATATTATTTTATAATTGATGAATATTTTTTTACGGCACACAGCATTTTTTCATTCCTCTGATAGTAATCGAGGAAGTGTGGGTTTATATAGTGCTCTTGTAAACATTTGAGAAATTTAAGTATTTGTGAGAACTTTCTAATGACTACAGCTATCCATCTTTTTTTCTTACCTGCTCCTGTTGAAATGGCTACTTTTGAAAATCTCTCTTCTACACAATATGCAGTATTTAGAGAAATTGTCATTTATATTCTTTTCCATACACATTGCATCCTGGGTTTGATTGGCCAGCGTCATATTATGTAGATTTTGCATTCTGAGATCATCTTCCTGTAGGCCTGCACTTCTGTGAGTTTCATCAAGCCTGTCTGTGGCTTTATTATATGGCAGCAATGATCAGAAAGACCAAAATCTGTCATAAATGCTTAATTATTTTCCCTGTCGATATCTGTAAGAATGTGACCTAAGGCTGATGCTCAACTTCTTGATTTGTCACACCAGAAGTGTTCAAAGTGTTTACAAAGTTATTACTTAATTCACCCTCAACACCTGTTAGTACTATTGTCTCCACATATTCTTACATTAATTTTGGGGGCTGTGACTCTCTAGCACATATTTTAATTTGTTGAACAATATGTCCTCATTACCACTATGTGAGTGGCACATGCACAAAATGATTATGTTGGATGTCTAGCTTTGCCAATTCAGTGGCACCTATTCAAATTGTTTATTACACTAATTATGATCAGATTTTCTCTACTTTTAAAATGTGTGCCACCTCTGATATAAATACATGACCCCCCACCCTTTGAGGTAATTCTACAGTGGTATCCTGCACACTTATATGATGACAGCACCATAATATGGTGTATTTCAATATCTCTATGCCAGTGCTCCATGCTTCCTTATTCTCCTGACTTGCCTCCCTCCTTCCTCTAACTTTCTCCAACACTGCCTTATTCTGTTTTAGTGATGGGCTAGTCTTTGTTGTGACATTTTGTGTCTACTAGCTATCTAGTTTGCTGTTGAGATAATTTGACCTACCATGTTCCATCAGTACAGTCATTAGTACATGGACTCAAGATAACATCTTTACAGTGGGTTTCTGTGCCATGAATACTGTGATTGTGCAGGGGATTGCTGCAGTAAATTATGTGACATAAATGAATGAATGGAAGTGTACTGTGTAAGCTAATTTCCTGATGCCAAAATCAGCAGTTACACATAAAGCAGATGTTGCTATACTCAAACATTGGAAAAGATCTATATCTTGAATTCAAATTGTGATTTTTGTTTCGCACGCGTGTGCGTTTTTCCACCCCCACCCCCCCCCCCCCCACCCCCACCCCCCGCCCCACCCGCCCCTGTTCTTCTGACGAAAGCTGTGTGTGAGTCTTTTAACCTTTTCCTATCTGTAACTTTATATGTATTTTTTATGGTTGTAGCAATCTGTCTTCATGTTTCTACATAGTTGAAAGTCCTACCTGGAGTTTCCATTGTTTGACACATTTATGCAACATATTTTCATACTCGCAAACTCACTCATCAAAACCTACAGGGTACATCCTGTTGACCTAGAATCATGAAATGTGGGAAGAAGGAAGGTTTCACACAAACAAAAGAAAAATCCAAAAGTGTTAATTTGTGATTATACCATAAAGAATTTTGTCATTTGTAATCAGACTTGAAACATGGAGCAAAAAAACATTCTTGAAAGTCTTGAAATTCCATGGGGGTGATACGTTACCAGTACCAGTGTCGATAATAGGTAGAAATAAAGATGGATAAACTGTCTATATACATGAATGAGATTTTCACTCTGCAGCGGAGTGTGCACTGATATGAAACTTCCTGGCAGATTAAAACTGTGTGCCCGACCGAGACTCGAACTCGGGACCTTTGCCTTTCGTGGGCAAGTGCTCTACCAACTGAGCTACCGAAGCAAGAGTCGTGCTTGGGTAGCACCTTTGCCTTTCGTGGGCAAGTGCTCTACCAACTGAGCTACCGAAGCACGAGTCGTGCTTGGGTAGCTCAGTTGGTAGAGCACTTGCCCGCGAAAGGCAAAGGTCCCGAGTTCGAGTCTCGGTCCGGCACACAGTTTTAATCTGCCAGGAAGTGTCTATATACATAATTTTGTATGGATCTCTCAGTATGTGAGTCCTACTCACTCCTGGCCAATTTTTTTCTGAGTTAAGATCATGCTCCGAAGACCAATCAGTAACACTTTTAATACCTCACTTACTATTGCTCCTTTAATTGCAGCCCTGCTGCACTTGATTGATAGTTGAATCATCAGCGAAGAACATTATTTCCATTTTATTAGTGTAAGAATGTGTAGCAAGATGTTTGTGTGCCTTCTTTAACGCTCTATTATTGACGTTTGTCTGCACGGCACTTTGAGGTCAGTTTATTTGCACAATAGTTGTTCACAGGGATGTCATTAGTCCACTCAAGTTTCGTTTCCATTATGGGAGCATGAGCCAAGTTCGGAAGCTGAACATTTTGTTCCTGGTAGCATTTATTATAGCACGTCATTCTTTACCAGTTACAATGTAGGGAAAAATGTATTCAGATCAACTTTCCCACTTACATATGGTACATAATTTACCAGTACACTACAGTGGGCAGACATAGTGTGTGGTCATTACCATGTAGGTGATAGAAAGATTAACATAGTTTTATTAATGAAATTATAAACAGCCGACCAGTTGCAATGGATAAAGAATTCTTTACCTAGGTTTCAACAAATTTAAATTTGTCTTCTTCAGAAGGTGGCAATTTTACATTAGTATGGACTGATGTATCATCATGTATCATCAGTCCATACTAATGTAAAATTGCCACCTTCTGAAGAAGGCAAATTTAAATTTGTTGAAACCTAGGTAAAGAATTCTTTATCCATTGCAACTGGTCGGCTGTTTATAATTTTATTACGTGGAACCGTTGCTGTTGTGCAGCTATGTTTAAAACAGTTTTATTAAATTTGTTTACAGTTATGGAATCTTTCTGATGTTAGCCGTATTGGCCATGATTGGGGGTGACACGAAAATCTGCACCGACCCAGGACTCGAACCAGGATTTCCTGTTTGTTTGCAAGTGGTCGCCTTAATCACTCTGGCTATCAGAGCACGCTTTTAGGACTGACCTAAACTTTCATGTGTCATACCATTTACAATCCATTGCTCGCAACATTATTTATATTATTACCACAGGGTTTTACAGTGAATACATTTCTACCCTTAAGTATTAAGATCTTCATTTTGCCCATCGAGGTTTGCAGTACTTGCTTTTAACAGTGTATGCAGAAACAGACATTAGTGACAATCTTGCAGCTGTACTAAATTTATGAAATCTATCCATAATTGCAGAATGACACTAGCTGCAGTAGGTATGAAGATACCAAGTATTGGTGACACAGGTAACAGAAGTTTGGGATGGTCCAGAAGTGCACTCAGATAGTCAAAGTTGTTAAGGCAACTGCTTGCAACAAGCAGGAAATCTTGGTTTGGATCCCAGTCTGGTACAAATTTTCGTGTCACCAGTAGGTAATATCTTCATAATGTACACAGGTAATATCGGAAAGATTCTAAAACTGTGAATAAATTTCATATTTTGTACCGCTGCAAGATCATCACCAATGTCTGTATTGTTAGACACTGTTAAAAATAACATATCTTTGCTTTCACAGAATATTCCATTGGTATGTGGAGGAAGACACACTTCAAAAGCTGAAATAAACAATATTGATGTTGCACAATAATTACACTATCGGACGGGCCCCCATGTTATGTGCGGGCAGGAAATCACAGGTACTTCCAACAAAAAATCCAAGAAATACACACCAGCACTCTGTAGTAGCGATACTGTTGTTCAGATTCCGTTAAAAAGTAAATACAATAGTCCACCCTTACAACAGAGTCGAATATAGGGTTTCCCGCAATTTGTGTGGCAAATTACACTTAAACTAATTGCATAGGGCTGTAACCACTAGATTGACTTTATTTATTTCAAGTTACTGCTACCAGTCACTTTTTATTTTATGTTTGATCTAACATAATGCAATGCATTTCGAACATGTTCTGTTCATTTTCAAGTGTTAATAAATAAATAAATACATACATACATACATAGAGAAATGTTACTTAAAAATAGTCTTAAACTATATTAGTCTAGAACACTTTACCATTGTTTAATTTTTTAATGTAGCTGCTGGTGTGGCATTTGGGGGGAAAGGGGGGGGGGCAGTGTATATCTAGAAATCGAAATAAGTGATGTCTTCTGCTGGTTTTCTTCTTTGTTGTTGACTATGTGTATTACAGCCTGTATTGGATGTAGATAGATTTGCTTCAGTTATGTGTTACGAAAATAGTGTGAAAGACGATGAAATTTAAGTGATCAACTGTCATATAAAAACCTTTCACACTATTTTCGTAACACTAAAGCAAATCTATCTACATCCAATACAGACTGTAATACACATGGTCAACAACAAAGAAGAAAACCAGCAGAAGACATCACGGATTTCGATTTCTAGATATACACTTTTCCCCCCCCCCCCTCCCCCCCTCCCAAATGCCCCACCAGCAGCTATATTAAAAAATTAAAAAACAATGGACAAAGTGTTTTAGACGAATCTAGTTCGACTGTTTATTTTTAAGTAACATTTCTTGTATGTATGTATGTATGTATTAACGCTTGAAAATAACAGAACATGTTCGAAATGCGTTGCATTAAGTTAGATTAAGCATAAAATAAAGTGACTGGTAGCAGAAACTTGAAATAATTGTCCCACACAGTCACAGTCCTCAAACAAAGCTATTATGGCTGAAAATAAGACTGACTTAGTTTGAGAGGGGTTTGTGACTGAAAAAAAATACTCCACATTTGCTGAACGTGTTCTGAATTAATGTCATTCTTACGGTATTAAATGTGATGTTCTCCAAAGAGGAAATAAAGGCAAAAACTAACATTACTTGAAATTCTGACTCTCGGTAAATTCCAATCACAGAATCCTGACTCAATTTTTTAATGATCAAATACTTTTCAATTATTCACACTTGCTAAAGTAGCATCAGCAGGTAATATTTTTCTCACAGTAATATTACAAGCTTGTAGTAAATAGTATTGCTGTGCCCCTCTCACATTTCACTCACTGTTAGCTTCCTCCTTTCCTTACATTACTTGCTTGCAGTTTGATCAAATACGTCAAATGAAGAATTTACATAACTTTAAATGGAGCACTGCAAGTACTTTGTACACTGGCAGACGCCAGATCCGTTTAACAGAAAATATTAGACTTAACGCAGAATTTACATGTGTGAGATCAAATACATTGATGAACTGTAGAGAGTGGCTAACAAGGAGCTTTTATTAAGTATTTGGGGATTTTAAGTTCACTATGTGATGTCTGCTGGGCTGATAGGCTTTCACACCAGAATATAAATATCTTGTGTATGAAAGTGCTCTGAAAGATCAGTTCTTAAATCTCTCGTGTAGCTGTAACCTATTCCCTCATGTACATGAGCCTTATAGAAAATAAATTTTCAAATCTAGCACTTGCTGAAATAAAAGGTACAAATACGATTTGGGACTGTCAGATGACAAAGCTTTTGTCCTCAAAATTCCCTCAATGCCATTGAAAGAAACAAAACTGCACTTCATGTGTGAATGAAATTTCTGTAGAGAAGTTTTGCAAAACTTATGCAGTTGCCCTATTCAAAAATTGGTTTTGTATTGCTGGAGACATGATATGCCAGATGCTAACAGAGTGAACAGTTAAGTTCATTACTGCCATAAAAATAGTTGAGTGAAACATTAGTTTTTAGAAAGGTTTAAATGTTGCTGTATATGAAAATGGAAAACCAAATCTATTCGTGAAAATAAGCTGTTTAAATGTTAGTTCTGTTTTTCCTCTCCCCAGTCAGCAAGGACCATTAAGAAAAGGTCTAGTGGCATCATAAAAGATAAATAAATATCAGCCAGTGTCACTCCTCCTGGCACTCTCCAAACTATTAGAATAATTAACAAAGCACTGAATCAACAAATATGTAACTGACCAAAACTTACAAAACAGTAACAAGTGCGGTTTTCAGGCAGATAAAAACACTTGAACAGCCGTAATGGGTTACACTAAAGAAATAATCAGAAATCTAGAAAAAATAATATAGTTGGAGTCATTGTAAATGGACAGATAAAAAATCTACTCACAAAATGCCAGCAAAAGGAGACATATGAAGGTATTGAAATTTGCAAGCTTTTGGAGCCAGTGGATCCTCCTCCTAGCAGAAGCTTTGAAGGGAAAGGAAAAGGAGTGAAGTCACGGCATCCTTTCAGAAAATTTAGAGCACTGGGTATTCAAGGGACTGGCAAAAAGTGGTTGCAGTCATGTCTGACACAATATGCAGATTATAGGATTGATGTCAGCTTACTCCAATCACAAAACAGTTTATTATCAGATGCAAAAAAAGTGGAAATTGAAATACCTTAAGGCAGTATCATGGGTCCCATATACTGCAAGTTCTTAGCCATATAAATCACTTAAGAGTGCAACAAAACAGTTGATGCGTGTGGCTACTGATGAAGTCTTATAAAGTATGTCCATGCTTGGTTCAATGCAGATGGGTTGATGTTAAATGGCAGTTTTTGAAAATAAGTCAGACTGACTCTAGATCTGTTGCTGGCTGACAAAGCCGTAGACAGTTTCTAGAAAATTGCTGTGGATTCACATTGATCAAAACTTCGTTTGATGATAAAGTAGAACAAACATGTAAAGAAACTTTACTTCCTTTTGCTCATAAAATTATTGCAAATGTTTGCACCACAAAAGGTGCTATTTTCTGTCTCTTGCAAAATATGGAATAATATGTTGGAGATTTACTACTTGCTATCGAAAACATTGTTTTTTTTTTTATTTCCCCGTGACAGAACACGGCTGTCCGAATAACATACATTCCTCCACAGATACTGGATCACTTGTAGAGGTGGTCATAATGGTCTAAAAGATGTAGATGTTCGAGATGGGTGGTCAACCATGTTGAATTCTCTTTAGCCACTTTTGTGTCGTCTTGTTGTGTCTGTAGAGCTGTTCCATGGGAAGCAAGGAGAGGAGTGTGGTTGGTGGCCGGTATCGTTGTTCTATAACACAAAGTGCTTGCAATTAATAACTGGATTGTTTACTTATAAACAAAGAGCTACTTGACTTTGTTTCCATGTGCTGTACAAGCTCTCTTCTGTATTGTACACATAGTTTCAGTGCTGTTGAAGTAGAAGTCTGTCATGTTCACTATGAGGTTGCTACGAGCTGCCTGTCTTTGTGCTAGAAGCTAAGTCTGTAGCTCCGTCTCAGACACACTGGATCACTCATGGTGTACAGACTCTGTCTAAACTGGCCCTCCAGCCCGTGGTGGCGAACCTCAATACTAGCAGCCCAAAGTGCGTTGGCGATACTCCCGTAACCTGTATGGTGCATGGTGTGCTGGCTCCAGTGTATGCCAGTGCAGATCAATGTTCCATTATCTGAAGATGTGGTGTGGGATATGGAGCTGTCAGGCATGCTTGGGTTCTTCCTTAAAGCTGGCCAGATAGCCACTGAGGCCAGATGTGCGCAACACACTGAGCCAGACAGACTTGATGCTAGTATTACCTTGTCAAGTATGCACGCTATGGGAGTTGTGTTCAAAGCCCTACGTTATAGGTGACACACAATGTTAAAGGCTGCTTCACACACACACACACACACACACACACACACACACACACACACACACACACCTGCAGATTTTAGACAAATGTTGACTTTCGTAGTTGCAATACCTGAAATACCACAACACACCTTGCACAGCAAACAAAAAACTGTCAAAGGCATGCGAGCCATATTGGTGTTACACTTTACTACAGACTGCCGGTCTACATCGGAAAGTTAAGACAAAAATAAATTTAAAAAGTTTCTATTTGAACAATGTTTTACTCATCAAGCGGCTATGATGATTAAAAACATTTTCTGATGGTATTTTTGGCTTTGGCTTAATAAAATGATGTCCACACCTTGACTTTCGTTGTGTTTACATCTCAAATGGACAGCTGTTGCCTAGTGTAAAGCCTTACTGAATTACTATTGCATATAAAAGGATTTATTAGTTAGGGAGGATAAAAATAAAGGCCTATGAAGAACAGATTGTGATTTATGGTAATAGAAGTATGTATGTATGTAAATACATTTGTAATGACTGTCATTTCATAAGTCTTGGCAACTAAGGCATACATTACGATAATGTGACAGCATGGGAATTCTACGCTGTGCATGCAACCGGAAAGGTAATGTGTATCCGAATGCCAACATAAAATGGGGTTAAAGTACAGGAGATCACTGCAAATGTTGAAATGAAAGACACACATTGGAACTGCGCATAAAGTTTATTGTGGATGAGCATAAATGGAACAAAAATGATTCAGAATCAACTACTGTCCTTCAAAATAGTGCCCCAGTACATCCACACAGCATTGCCAATAATGGGCAAGGCCTGAATTGGCCATTTCATCCATGTGTGCCACTTGTCACTGAAATGCCGTGAGGACATCAGCCCTGTTCGCAAAGCACCTCCCAAACAATGATTCCTCAGTTGTGTAATGAGGTCGAAGTTGTGTGGACTGTGGTCTGGTGATAGGTGAGTGAGGGTGGATTTCCCACACCCACTGCTGCACACAAATATTGGTGATGCCTGCGGTGTGGGCTGTAGCACTTTCATGGAGCATGCTTGCATTATCCACCAGTGGCAGACATTTCCACCACAGTGTACATTGCAGATGGTACAGCAGCAAGTTGAGTTAGTACTGGGATAGACAGTGTTGCCGTCCCTAACCGGGTGGCACTCCAGAATACTGTGGCTGTAATACTCCAGAATGAGCACGGCCTTCGTGTGTGATGTCCTGTCACCCTTGTAGCTCCATATGACGCTTAGTAGCATTTCTGCCAGCGAGAGGCAATTTTTATATATGCTCATTGTTCCACTCTGCTTACTTACATCCATCTTGTATCGCTGCCAATCTTGCACTGAATGTCAGGTGCAGGTACCGAGCCATCCTCGAGTGCAGTTGCAGTTTGTCGGTTGATACTGGTGCTGTTTGGTGCAGGATTTTGAGTATATATACTGCAATTACAGCAATGTCCCATGTTTGCATGATATGCTATTGTTGCCATGAATTATGGAATGGCCCTTGTATCTTTTGCATCATTTTTTATTATTTTGTGTGTTGCACTGTCTGCTGAAAAATAGTGAAGCACCTAGATGTTGTTGAGTGCCAATGTAACTGTGTAGACATACGCACTATTGGCAGGTATGTAAATGATAAGAGTTGCAGTCCCCTATGACAGGTAGATGACCACAGTGTTGTTTGTGTTTAGTGTTATCAGGCCTGGTAAGTTACATAAGGTGGTGTGACATGTCAGATGTCAAATGGTTGCTGTGAAGGACACAGAGATGCCAAATACTCTTGTGGGGAAACATTATCGGCAACTGACAGTGTTTGAATGGAACCTCATTGTGTGTCACCGTATGCCGGCTGGTCAGATTGTGCAGTATTCAGATTGGTGAGGCATTTGGATGTGACAGTGACCCAGTATTGGTCTGCACGGGAATGTGAGGGCAAGCACTCGTTCTCAAGATTCTGGTCAGCCATATCTGACCACCTCGAGGGAAATCATCGTATTGTGAACCGAGCAGATCATAACCGCCTCAGATTTACACAAGCCTTCTAAGAATAAGTAATGGACTCCTTGCAACATTCTGTGTCATCTCTCACTATTTGTCGGAGACTAACAGCAGCCAGACTAGTGAATTACCATCCCGTGTGTAGACTGCCATTAATAAAACACAAATGGCTGTGTTTTAGAGTGATGCTGTTACCATGAAATATAGAATGCTGATGAATGACATCCCTTTGTGCTCAGTGACAAATTACGATTCTGCACTATTGTGTACGGTCTTTGTTGGCGAATATGGTGATGAGTTTGGGAGGAGATCCATCCTTCCACGGTTTTGAAGAGGCACAGCCATATTACTCGTGGCATCGTGGTGTGGAGAACCACTGAGTATGACTTGGGATCACAATTGGTAGTGATTGTGGGAGCTCTGATGGTGTGACATTACTTTCTGTGTTACCACGCGTTGCTTCTCGTGCGACAGTATAGTGGTGCCATTCTTCAACAGCAAAATTGTTCATCCACACGTGGCACCTCTCTTTGGTCTGCCTGTGTGATGCTGAGGTACTCCTGTGGCCAACAAGATGCCTAGATATGTGTCCAATAGAACCTATGTGGCAGCAGCTCAGATGTCAACCCCGCCACAGTGACAGTATCTGGAATATTGAGGACCAAGTACGACAGTTGAGGGCCAGTTTGTCTCTGGAGAGGATACAGTGGCTTCATGACACCCTTTCTGACCAAATCGGTGTGTGCATCCGAGCCAGAGGGGATGAAACATCATACTGACCAATGGGTGTGGACTGCTGAGTTCTTTTCACATTTGACTCAATTTTGTAATCACTGAAATAGCATCTTATAGCTTCTCACTTCATAATGTTTCGTTCAGTTTCCTCATTCATATCTGATTGCTTGACTTCTTTTGTCAGGCTGTGTTTTGTTGTTGTTGTTAAATTTATTGGCCAAATTGGACCACTTGAGTTACCCCACATTCAGTTTTTCTTTGAAAGTTGTACTGTTCGGTTCTTGTGAGCCACCCACTGCTTTATGCACAAAACAAGTCAGAACACCATTGCAGAAGCACTGAAAAAGCATACCAAATTTGAAAGAATGCAAAATCCCCAAGGTTGGCAAAGTTTTACCAAAGCTTGAAATTTAGCATGAACTTCGATGTGAGATGATTTTAATAGTTCCCACAATGAAACTCTGCCTCAACTTTTCAGAAAATCCAGACACATTTTGGTTGTATGTGAAGTCTGCCAGTGGCAGTGTTGTCAATGACAGTGCCACTGATTTGGAATTAATAAATATGGTTTTCTGAAATTCCTTCACCAAAGATGATGTAAATAGTCAATAATTCGAAACAAGAACTGCGACCAATGTGAGGAACTTAGAAATAGATATCCTTGGTGTAGCGAAACAGCTTAAATAACATAAGGCAAGACTCCTGCTACAGATTGTGTACCTGTTCCTTTAAGAGTTTGCTGATAAAATAGCTTCAAACTTAACAATTATATACTGCCACTTGTTTGACTAGAGATCCCTGTCTAAAGGCTAGAAAGTTCCATTGGTCACACCGATACTCCAGCAAGGAATTACAGACCCGTATCACTGATGTTGATTTGCAGTAGGATTTTGGAACATATAATGCATTTGAATGTTATGAATTACGAAGTTCCTGCATGTTGGAGTAGCTGCGGGTCAGCAACTTCTGTTAGGTACAATGAAAAACCAGTCCAGAGTTGCAAATTTTACTTTTTTTTTCACTCGATGACTGGTTTTGGGCAGAGATCCATTTTCAAATCATCATAACATAGTAAAAAATGGGGTTTCTAAGAATGTGAAAACCATGTCAAAAAGTGTGCAGTGAACAGTTATTGCACATATTGGTAACTGTTACCAATGACAGTACCATCTATATATGTTGTAACTTTTTTTTGACACGGTAATCACATCCTTGGAAATAAGTTTTGACAATGTTACAATGATATGAAAAGGGATCTTGGTCTGAAACTAGTCATTTAGTGAAAAAAAGAAGTAAATATTGCAACTTTGGACTGGTTTTTTATTGTATTGTGAATTACCTTGAGGAAAGTGATTTGTTTACATAGTCAGTACAGATTCAGAGCATATCTTTCTCGTGAAAGACAACTAGCTCCTTATTCTCCCGAAGCAATAAGTGCTACTGACAGGGGATCACAGACTGATTCCATATTTCTAGTATTCCAAAAAGTTTTTAATGCCATTTCTTAATCAAATTGCACGTCTATGGAGTATCATCTCAGCTGTGGGACTGTATACAAGGTTTCCTGTCAGAAAGGTCACACCTTTTAGTAACTGATGAAAATTCATTGAGTAAACCAGAAGTGATACCTGGTATTCCCCCAGGAAACTCTTGTAGGCCCTCTGCTGCTCCTAATCTGTATGAAAGATTTAGGAGACTATCTGAGCAGTCATCTTGGATTGTTTGCAGATGATGGTGGCATTTACTGCCTGTTAAAGTCATCAGAAGATAGAATATCAAAAACAATTTCAAAATGATTTAGACAAGATACCTGTATGGTATAAAAAGTGGCAGTTCACTGTTAATAATGGGAGTGTGGGGTCATCCATGTGAGTACTAGGAGGGTGAGTAAAATGAAGACCTTAAATATTTTTTTAAATATTATTTATTGTGCAGAAGTGGTACAAAGCTGTATCGCTTTTAAACATAATCTCCGCCACGCTCAGTGCAAGTCCTCCAGTGCTTACAAAGTGCATAAATTCCTTTGGAAAAAAAATTCTTTTGGTAGTCTGCACAACCATTCATGTACCGCTTGGCGTACCTCTTCATCAGAACGGAACGTCTTTCCTCCCATTGCGTCTGAGTGGTACAAACATATGGAAATCACTTGGGGGCAAGGTCTGGTGAGTATAGTGGATGAGGAAGACACTCAAAATGTGGGTCTGTGATTGTTGTATAGGCAGTGTGGGGCCTTGCATTGTCATGTTGCAAAAGGACACCTGCTGACAGCAATCCACGTCAGTTTGATTTGATTGCAGGCCGCAGATGATTTTTTAGGAGACCTATATATGATGCACCGGTGACAGTGTGGTCCCTCTAGGCATGTAATGCTCCAAAATGATGCCTTTTTTGTCCCAAAAGAGTCAACATAATCTTCCCTACTGATAGTTCTGTCCGAAAGTTCTTTGGTCTTGGTGATGAGGAATGGCGCCATTCCTTGCTCGCTCTCTTCGTCGCTGGTTGCTCAAAGTGAACCCAGGTTTCGTCCCCAGTAACGGTTCTTGGAAGCAAGCCATCACCTTCTCGTTCAAAGTGCCAAAGAATTTCTTAACAAGCATCAACACATCGTTCTCTCAGGAGTCAGCTGCTGTGGCACCCATCTTTCAGGCACTTTGTGAAACTGGAGCAATGCGGTGTGCTGATCCATGACTAATCCGTAAACATGCTGCAGTGTAATTCAGTGTCACTTGCAGTTTTCCTTCACTATGGCTTCAACTGCTGCAATGTTCTGTGGAGTCACAACTCTTGCCTGACCTGGAAGAGGAGCATCTTCCACTGAAGTCATACCATCTGTGAACTTCCTACTCCATTCGTAGACTTGCTGCTGTGACAAACATGCATCACCGTACTGAATCTTCAGTCATCGATCCATTTAAATAGGTTTCACACCCTCACTACACAAAAACCGAATAACAGAATGCTGTTCTTCCTTCGTCCAAGCTGCAAGTGGGGCGGTCATCTTTATACCGATGTTGTGGCGGTATATGTGCATATGCACTATGCTGCCACCTACAGGCCATTCTGCACGCTGTTTGTAGCACGCTTACTGACTTGCAGGATGATGGCGCGAAATTGTTTTGTTATTAAGTTTGTTTTCATTTGATTCACCCTCGTAAAAGGAAAATTTTAGTTACATGATAAAATGCACAAATCTAAAGGCTGTAAACTCATCTAAATACCAAGGAATTAAAATTATGAACAACTTAAATTGCAATGTTCACATAGATAATGTTGTGGGGAAAGCTAACCAGACACTGTGTTTTGTTGGCCAAACACATAGAAAATGCAACGCATCCACTAAAGACTGCCTACATTGTGCTTGTCCACCCACTTTTGGAGTACTGCTTTGTGGTGTGGGATCCGCATCATGTATGATTGATGGAGTATGTCAAAAAAAGTTCAGAGAAGGGCAGCTCATTTCGTATTATCACAAAGCAGGGGAGTGTGTGTCACACATATGATAAGAGTTTGAGTGGCAGTCATTAAAAGAAATGCATTTTTGTTGCAGCAAGGTGTATTCATGATATTTCTCCCATGTTCTCCTCAGAGTGTAAAAATATTTTGTTGATACCCACCTACGTAGAGAGAAAATATCATTGTAATAAAATAAGAACTTAGAGCTCGTACAGAAAATTGAAGTGTTTGTTTTTTCCTGTGCAGTGTTAGAGCATGGAACAGTAGGAAAATAGTGTAAAAGGGATCATGAACCCTCTGCCGGGTACATAAGTGTGAACTGCAGAGTAGTCGTGTAACTGTAGATTCTTTTGAACCATAATTTTCTCAATTGGCTTAAAATCTCTATAGACTTCCTGTTGAAAATTTGTGAATCTTAAGAAGAGTAATATTTTTATCTTTGTTCTTTGCAACTGTTACCTCGAGTCCATTGTCGCCACAGGTTGTTATAAAATCTCGTTTCCTTGCATTTGCAAGATGTGAAAGAAATGATTCTTCTCTTTTTAGTTTTTGAGGAGGTCATGAGCTCTTGTATTTTTAGGTTGGAACAGACTTTTTGCAAGAACAAGTGGATTCCTGGATGGTTAAGATTTAATAGTTTTATATCTTAGCATATGTTGACAAGCATTCATTATTATGCATGGAAAAAATGAAAATGGAATGTTTTTCGTTTTGTTGGTTCTCGTTAACCATGTTTCTGTCTCTCTTAAGCTGTACTTGATTATTTCTCAAAGATACTTAATCCATAGAACATGTTAACTTTTGTTTGTTTATGAATACTGAACTTATACCCAGAGATTCCATAGGTGAGATCGTGGTTTTCTTGGAGGATACTTGTAATCCTATTTTTATGGTAATTTTTAGACTGGTGACCTGGGCATGAACTTCATCCATATCGAGAACTAAGAGAGCTAAATCATTCATGACCCCAGGCAGTTTTTTTATATTGGGATTTTGCCACAATTTTGATTTTGGGTTCTGTTTTTTTTTTCCTTCAGATCTTTGTGGTACAATTGAGGGCTGTACTGGAAAGCAATGGGGATAATCCATCACCTTGTCTAAGGTAGGAATTAATTGTGAAAGCTTTGTATACTTCTTCACTGAATTTTATCTAGGAATTCGTGTAGGTTAAAGTTTATTATGATTTTTATTACTCTGAGATAAGATGAAGACCTTATGATCTAAGGATGTTTTAGAAGTGTGTGGTTCTGTGGATAGTATCGTGCTTGTTTTGAAATCTCCCTATGAAATAGAGCTGTTCATTTCTGCACTTGTAATACTCCAGTCTTAGTTTCAGGCTGACAGTTTGATTTTGTCAACTTGTGTGTGGGGAAAATCTTCATTGGCATTCTCATGTGTGTTTTCGATCGTGTTATAAATTATACGGGAAAAATTTATAGGTGCAGTCCAGAATGGCAATTATCTGGGACGGTTTTATCTCCATTTTTAATAGTGGATGGATTATTCCTGTGGTCCAGTGCTTCAGAATTTTCTGAGGGATCCACACTCTGACTAGGTGTTGGAGATTTGTGATTGCAACCTCATTGACAGTTGGTCATCAAATGAGGGGTGGTTAAAATGAATGTCTTGTCTTTAAGAGGGTGATTGAAATTACTTGTAGAAGCTTGTTGAATATCTCTGTAAGGAACTCTGCATTTTCGTGGTTAATATGTGCTAACTTTCCTTTTTTTTCTCAGAATTAACGCTGGGAATCACATTTTGTAAGATATCTGCCAAAAGCTTTGTAATCTCATGATTGCTTTATCTTGAAAGTTTTACCATCGCTTGTACGGTGTTTTTAAGATGTGTACATTTTGTGTGATGATTTTATGGGGGGGGGACATACTTTGTTTTATTAATTCTAAATTTGATTCTGCTGGCTTTTGAGCTTGACGGTTTGTCGAAGGTTGTTGTCTTCCCTCTGCTGGCTCATCACATTCTTTATTCCACCAATAATATTTCCTCTTTAGATTTACTCTTTCCCAAATTTCCTGTGGTTCTCTCGGGTCAAATTTTCTCCTATTTTTATACGGCCATTTCATTGCTACCGTACGGTTAAATCTTACTTTGTTCTTCACATTGTAGTAATCAGTGTGTCTACTGGCCTTAGAAATTTAATGTTGCAGATTTCTCGATGGTGCAATTTATACGTGCATACATAGTCCAGCTGCCATTAACCTTTTCTGAAGTCAGTGTGTTTCCAGGTTTTTAATATGAATGTTTTGATTTTGAGATAAGTAGTGGTTCCTGCAAATGCTAATCAGCCTTCGGGCATTTTTGTCAGTTTGCTTAAGAGTTGGCCATTTTCCAATATCATCTCGATATTTTTTTTCTTGCCACAGTTGTATTAGTATTTAAGTGCTCAACCAATGTATTGCTTCCTCCTGCATATATCTTGTGAAAATGCCACAAAGATAAAATTTGAGAGATTAAAGCCCACTCGAAGGCTTACCAGCAATTCTTCTTTTTGTGAATCATTCGCGACAGGAACAGGAAAAGGGGAAGAGACAGTGTCAGACAGAGTATCGTTTGCCACACACTGTAAGGTGGCTTGCGGAATATAGTTGAAGATAAATATTATTTTTTCCCCAGCTTGATAGGTATATGAGCTATTTATCAGTTCATTTTAAAAATAGCATTTTATATTGCAGGAATGACCACCTGTCTTAAACATAAAGTTATCAGCTGAATATGAGCAACAGCCATAGAAGAGCCCCTTTTAAACTAATGGATAGTAGCTCTCCTGTTGATAGACAGAAGTTGAAGATTTGCTCTGGTAAATTACAAAATAAAGTTGTCTAATGCTGAAGAAATTTGCAGAAAGTGGCTCATTTATTCCATTTCAAAAAAATTGACTTTTTGTTTGTATTGCGTACTTCTCAGTGCTGGAAAAAATATGTTCACCAAATAAAAAAATCCTCAAATCATATAAAAGCATAAGTCATGAAAAGAATTAAACTTGTGTTTACACCTAGGTAAAAAGCTTGATGAAGAAAATCAGAGCCTCATTCAGTCTGAGATTGAACATTGGTGTGAGCTATCAAAAAGATTACTTAGCATATCACAGTTCCTGGGGACACGGGAATTGAGACTTTGAGGAATGACAGATCTTCTGTCTTTTCATTGTGGCTTTCTTTAACTCAACATGTCATCTTCACAGTGACCAGCAATATATCCTTTTCTTAATATTGTTGATATTCCAGTAGACTGCTTATCTGTACTCCAGGTGTGAGTCCTAAAGATCAAATGGTAGTGATTCTTCCTGTTGTTGTTGTTGTTGTTGTTGTTGTTGTTGTTGTGGTCCTCAGTCCTGAGACTGGTTTGATGCAGTTCTCCATGCTACTCTATCCTGTGCAAGCTTCATCTCCCAGTACCTACTGCAACCTACATCCTTCTGAATCTGCTTAGTGTATTCATCTCTTGGTCTCCCTCTACGATTTTTACCCCCCACGCTGCCCTCCAATGCTAAATGTGAGATTCCTTGATGCCTCAGAACATGTCCTACCAACTGGTCCCTTCTTCTTGTCAAGTTGTGCCACATCTCTTCTTCCCAATTCTATTCCGTACCCCTCATTCGTTATGTGATCTACCCATCTAATCTTCAGCATTCTTCTGTAGCACCACATTCTTCCTACAGATTTTTATTTTTATTTATTTACAAAATAATCATCCAGCTGAGTGAGGTGGTGCATTGTTTAGCACACTGAACTCGCATTCAGGAGGGCGATGGTTCAATCCCGCATCTGGTCTTCCTGATGTAGGTTTTCCGTGATTTCCCTAAATCAATTCAGGCAAATGCCGGGATAGTTCCTGTGAAAGGGCACAGCCTTCCCTAATCCGATGAGACTGATGGCCTCGCTGTTTGGTTTCTTCCACCAAATCAACCCAACCCAATAACCATCAATCCCTAGCTTTATTCCAGTCATGACATTACTGTGGGGTGTCTGACAACCACTCTCTTAAGATGGCAGATGCCTTTGAAAAATGTGCAAGACTAAATATATCATAATGGTTTGAATAATTTTTTGTCCCCCGTGGGGGCTCATTTGTTAAAACTTGTTGTGAACAAAGCAGCGTAGTCATGTCCTTTTGCTGTCAACTTTTTCAGTGCAGTTTAAGAAGTCTTAAGTTTCTTTGTTGCACCTAGCTATCGACAGGGCTTGTTGGAGAAGAAAGTACTGGATCTGACTGTAAAGTCCTATTCATTTTTTGTCTAGAATAATTTCTGCATTGTAGGGGATGGAAAAATTGCAGATTATTAAAAATAGTATTTTGATGGTATAGAATGGAATACAAATATTAAATGTGTTTTCCACATGTAAGAGCAATAGATCTGCATTCAGTGATAAACTGCACTCTGGAGGTGTAACAGTGTGGAGGGGACGGGAATGGAGGGTAGAAGGTCATCAGATTGTTATTATGCACTTCCTTCTTTCATAAGTCTGCAGACCGTGTCACAAGATGCGACTATAGAAGGTTTCACAAAGGTACAGTCTCTACACCATGCCTCATGAATGACTGGCGACGCAGTCCGCAGCAGACATGCTGGGGGGGTATTTATTTTCTTCAGAGTGCATTAACATTACATGGAATAAAAGTCTGAGTTACTGACAACACTAATGCAAGAAACACACATTGTCAGTCTACATAAATCTCTGCACACTGACCTACACTGCTAGAGGGGAAATTGATTCTTAGTTATCGTGTGTGGCAGCTGTGGTGTTGTTTCAGCAAAGGCATCTCCCACTTTTTGTTTCGTGGACAGATGTTTTCTCCCCAGAATTTTCTGTCCCGTTCGCATATGAGGGTCGTTTGAAAAGTTTGCTGAAGGTCAGTGTTACCACAGAGTTGGTCATGTGTTATTCATTGGACTATTGCCTGTAAACACGTGCCACGTCAGTGCTCATAGAAGAGAGCTGTGGTGGTGACGTGGCTCTGTTGTTCCCATGTAGTGATTTGCGAAAATCGAAAAATTGAGATTCGAGCAGTGATTAAGTACTTTGTAAAGAAAGGTATGAAAGCAAAGGACATTCATGCCTATTTCCGGAATACATTGGGGACTCTGCTCGTTTGTATTAAACTGTTGCCAAGCACACAAATGAATTTAAATTTGGTCGGGAGAGCTTAGTTGATGATCTGCGCAGTGGTGGGCCAAGATGTCACTAATCCAGAAATGATTGCAAAAGTGCACGAAATGGTAATGGAGGATCGCCGGTTGAAAGTGCATGAAGTTGCTCACGCTTGCCAGATGTCATCTGAAAGTGTATGTCACATATAAACTGAAGAATTAGAAATGAAAAAATTATCTGGAAGATGGGTGCCGCAACTCTTTATGCTGGATCGCGCACATGTGCTGTCGCCATGGCAGAATTACATGAACTGAGATATTAATTGCTGCCACACCCACCTTATTCACCTGATATGGCTCCACCAGACTGCCATCTCTTCCAAAATCTGAAAATTTTTCTTGGTGGACGAAAATACACTTCAAATGAAGAATAGATAGCCGGAGTTGACAACTGTTTTTCAGGCCTGGAGTAACTAGTTTTCGAGATGGGATCAAGGCACTAGAATGTTGTTGGACCATGTGCATTAATCTACAAGGAGACTACATTGAAAAATAAAAAGAATTCAGTGATGTAAGTACGTTTTTCTATTCCGTTCCACGAACTTCTCAAACCCCTGTCATATGTGAATAGACAAAATATCTGAGCTTCTGTTTATAGAGTGAAGTTATTTTCAGTTTATTAAATAATTACTTACTTGCAGTTGTCAAGTAAGTATTTATGTAACATAGGTTACTGCAAACAGTGGCTGAGGAGTACAGTTGTGTGATGTTATTCATCTCTGTAGTGCAGGATTGGTAAATAAGGCATCTCGCTGCTTTCTGTTGTTGACAGTGTATTGTAAAACTGTAATTATGTTGGAGTCACTTGGCTGTGAATTAATGGATGACCAAAAAGTTAGTACACTTCTGTCACCATTAAATGTGTTACTGGTAGGTTGCATAAATCTCTCCCATTCAGGAACTGCTGCCACCAGTGGACCCACTTACCTCACAGCCACAGTATATGTTCCAACATGGGTGTGTGTATGACTGATGGTATGAGACTGATTGTGTTGACGTCTACCTGCTGTAATGCAATGCTTGACTTGCATTGAAATATCTGAAGTTTCATGACACCTTGGTGAACTACTTCTTTTGCAGAGGGTGAGTTCAAGGCTCTGGGCCTCTTCAGAAGCTGGGACAGCTCAGAAGCTGGGGTGACGCATTTGATACCCCTCGTGTCGTGAAAAGTATTCCGACCACTGATAATCGAGGCAATGAAATCGGTATTGCCAAATACATACTGACAACATACTACACCTGGGAGAGGATCTTTAGGGTGGTAGACAGTTGACGGCTCCAACTCTGGACCCTTTTTACGTAATACACGTAGCACACTTAACTGTGAATACTGTACTTTATGGACTATAAGACACTATGAGCTATGAGACACATCATAATTTTAATGCAGTTTCTTTAAAAAATAAGTTTCACCATTCTTATTAGTAGATTGCAAAGACAGACTAAAAAAATTTTTAGTTTATAAAACTAGACTGACATTTAAAATCCCAGAAAATCATCTTCTAGTGTTCACCATTTTGCATTCTGTCCTCTATTTGGACATTTAGTCTTCCTCATTTTTTCAGTTCTTCCTTAATAACCCACCAATTGCGAACAGTTTTTTTTTCTGTTTGTGGAGGACCGAAATGCCTCTCAGCTGCCCCTGTTTCTATGTTCTTCTGCATATGCTATCACTTTCACGTTATAGCACGCATCCCTTACAAAACTAGCTACTAACAAAAATATTGTACTGTTAAAGATAACAAAAATCACTTACAATTCAAGTAGAATGCAGTGTTTCACATAGGCTATAGAGAGTTCTGGGTTTGTGACGGTGGGTTGGGAGTGTGTGTTAGCAAGCTTGTGAATCCCTGCAACTCATGTTGATTACATTGGTGCACTGCTGCTGCCAGCTGAATCCAATGTTAGCAGATAGAGGTTTCCCTCAGCATCGAATATACGGCCATTTTTAAGGATGGTGGGAATTTTAATTCAAACAATGGACATTTCTATATTAATTTCAAGTATAAGATGCACCAGAATTTTTGAGGCAATTTTTGGAAGAAAAAGATGTCTTATAATTCTGAAATATGATAAACACTAAGTTAATAAACTAAAAATACCTCCATTATATAAACACAACCACACTGAGTTTCTTTTGTCTATCCACATATCAGAGCTGGACAGGAAATGCTGGAGAGGTATAGTCTGTCTGCAAAATGAAAAGCAAGCAGCACTCACAGTAGCAGAAGTTGCCTTTGCTGGAAGAACACCATACAGCATGACTTAAAATTGAGTTCCTCTCTATCACTGTAGAACAGTGTAAAGAGATTTACATAAATTCTCTCCATATTTGTTTCTTGCGATAGTATTATTAGTAACTCAAATCTGTATTTCAGCTAGTATTAACTCACTTCGAGGAAAATAACCACCCACTCACCAAAAATGTCTGCTGTGCACTGCATCACCAGTGATTCGTGAGGTATGCAGTGGAGTGCTGGTGTGACTTTGTGAATCATCCTGTGCTTGCTTCTTGTGATGTAGTGGGGTAGATACAGTGGGGAGGGACCTGCTTGCTCTTCAGTTTGTGGGCCTATGAAGGAGGGAAAGTGCATGACCAGAATCCAGTGACCTACATTCCGTCCCACTTCTACCCTCTACCCCTCCACCTCCAGCCTGTTACACCCCTAAAACACAATTTATCCATTATATACTGTGCTTGGATGTTGAATACACATTTAATATTTATCATACTTAATTTCATATCATTAATACATCATTTTTAATAATCTGTGACTATAAAACTAATTGTGTTGGAGTCACTGGGCGATGAATTAATGGATGACCTAAAAGTTAGTACACTGTTAATCCTAGAGAAAAATGAATATGACATTTTTTGTAGCAAATTTAGTGCAGGTTTATTTTGCACTGGTAAACATTTTTGCTAGAAGCTGTGGTTATAGAGCTATCCAAGAAAAAATAAGTGACCTTTAAATGCCACTCCACCCCTATGCTCACACGCTACTGGTGGGGATTTTTAGTATGTTGTTCATGACACCCTCTCTTATTGCTGAAGAAAAAAAAATTGCAACTACAAAAATTTTTCCCCTATTTGACTTTTTTTGGTCTTTGTTGACTGGACTATAAAAGCCTTTTAAAGTTCTCGGGAATAACCTAAAATGAATATAAATTTTTTCCTTTTTAATATTTAGCAGTGGAGTAAGGTCGGGAAATTTGTGTTGCATAGGAATGTGTATGTAGTACTTTTTTTAAAAGAAGAAAAACCAGCCCATTTCCATAACTGTCAGATTTACATTTATTTTTAAAGGTGTTACCAAGAGCTCAAGAAAAGGAATTTTACGTCTGGAGGCTGGTAGTTGGGTGGGGCACTGTGGTTGCAGGATGGAGGGAGGGGAGGGGGGGGAAAGGGGACTGCCAAATGTGGTATGTCAGTTGTGTAAAAATCAATTGAAAATCCAGGATGGAATGTAACAATAGTGTGAAAAGGGAAGTTGGTACTCACCATATAGCAGAGATGCTGAGTCGCAGATAGGCACAGCAAAAAGATTGTCACAAATATAGCTTTTTGCCAGTAAGGCCTTCGTCAGAATTACACACACACACACACACACACACACACACACAATGGCCACTCACGCAAACATAACTTTATATCTCTCTCTCTCTCTCTCTCTCTCTCTCTCTCTCTGTCTCTCTCACACACACACACACACACACACACACACACACACACACACACACACACCCATCCGTACATATACAGACACAAGCAGACATATGTAAAGGCAAGGAGTTTGGGCAGAGATGTCAGTCGAGGCAGAAGTAAAGAGGCAAAGATGATGTTGAATGACAGGTGAGGTATGAGCGGTGGCAACTTGAAATTAGCGGAGGTTGAGGTGTGATGGGTAACGGGGAGAAAGGATATACTGAAGGGCAAGTTCCCATCTCCAGAGTTCTGACAGGTTGGTGTTAGTGGGAAGTATCCAGATAACCCGGACAGTGTAACGCTGTGCCAAGATGTGCTGGCTGTGTACCAAGGCATGTTTCACCACAGGGCGATCCTCATTACCAACAAACATTGTCTGCCTGTGTCCATTCATGCGAATGGACAGTTTGTTGCTGGTCTTTCCCACATAGAAAGCTTCACAGTGTAGGCAGGTCAGTTGGTAAATCACATGGGTGCTTCCATACGTGGCTCTGACTTTGATTGTGTACACCTTCCGGGTTACAGGACTGGAGTAGGTGGTGGTGGGCGGGTGCATTGGACAGGTTTTACACAGGGGGCGGTTACAAGGGTAGGAGCTAGAGGGTAGGGAAGGTGGTTTGGGGATTTCATAGGGATGAACTAAGAGGTTACGAAGGTTAGGTGGATGGCGGAAAGACACTCTTGGTGGAGTGGGGAGGATTTCATGAAGGATGGATCTCATTTCAGGGCAGGATTTGAGGAAGTTGTATCCCTGCTGGAGAGCCACATTCAGAGTCAGGTCCAGTTCCGGAAAGTATCCTGTCACAAGTGGGGCACTTTTGTGGTGGTTCTGTGGGAGGTTCTGGGTTTGAGGGGATGAGGAAGTGGCTCTGGTTATTTGCTTCTGTACCAGGTCGGGAGGGTAGTTGCGGGATGCGAAAGTTGTTTTCAGGTTGTTGGTGTAATGGTTCATGGATTCCGGACTGGAGCAGATTTGTTTGCCACAAAGACCTAGGCTGTAGGGAAGGGACTGTTTGATGTGGAATGGGTGGCAACTGTCATAATGGAGGTACTGTTGCTTGTTGGTGGGTTTGATGTGGACAGATGTGTGAAGCTGGCCATTGGGCAGATGGAGGTCAACGTCAAGGAAAGTGGCATGGGATTTGGAATAGGACCAGGTGAATAGGATGGAACCAAAGGAGTTGGGGTTGGAGAGGAAATTCTGGAGTAGTTCTTCACTGTGAGTCCAGATCATGAAGATGTCATCAATAAATCTGTACCAAACTTTGGGTTGGCAGGCCTTGGTAACCAAGAAGGCTTCCTCTAAGCAACCCGTAAATAGGTTGGCTTACGAGGGGGCCATCCTGGTACCCATGGCTGTTCCCTTTAATTGTTGGTATGTCTGGCCTTCGAAAGTGAAGAAATTGTGTCAGGATGAAGCTGGCTAAGGTAATGAGGAAAGAGGTTTTAGGTATGGTGGCAGGTGATCGGCGTGAAAGGAAGTGCTCCATCGCAGCAAGGCCCTGGACGTGCGGAATATTTGTGTATAAGGAAGTGGCATCAATGGTTAAAAGGATGGTTTCTGGGGGTAACAGATTGGGTAAGGATACCAGGCGTTCGAGAAAGTGGTTGGTGTTTTTGAAGGATGGGAGACTGCATGTAATGGGTTGAAGGTGTTGATTTACGTAGGCAGAGATACGTTCTGTGGGGGCTTGGTAACAAGCTACAATGGGGTGGCCAGGTTGATTGGGTTTGTGAATTTCAGGAAGTAGGTAGAAGGTACGGGTTGCGGGGTGTCGGTGGGGTCAGGAGGTTGATGGTCAGGTGAAAGGTTGTTGTAGGGGGCCTAAGGTTCTGAGCATTCCTTGAAGCTCCGCCTGGACATCAGGAATGAGATTACCTTGGCAAACTTTGTATGTAGTGTTGTCTGAAAGCTGACACAGTCCCTCAGCCACATACTCCTGACGATAAAGTACCACGGTCGTGGAACCCTTGTACGCCGGAAGAATGACGATGGACCGGTCAGCCTTCAGATCACGGATAGCCTGGGCTTCAGCAGTGGTGATGTTGGGAGTAGGATTAAGGTTTTTTGAGGAGGATTGAGAGGCAAGGCTGGAAGTCAGAAATTCCTGGAAGGTTTGGAGAGGGTGATTTTGAGGAAGAGGAGGTGGGTCATGCTGTGACGGAGGACGGAAATGTTCCAGGCAGGGTTCAATTTGGATAGTGTCTTGGGGAGTTGGATCATTAGGAGTAGAATTAGGATTACTTCTCTTCGTGGCAAAGTGATATTTCCAGCAGAGAGTACGGGTGTAGGACAGTAAATCTTTGACAAGGGCTGTTTGGTTGAATCTGGGAGTGGGGCTGAAGGTGAGGCCTTTGGATAGGACAGAGGTTTCGGATTGGGAGAAAGGTTTGGAGGAAAGGTTAACTACTGAATTAGGGTGTTGTGGTTCCAGATTGTGTTGATCAGAATTTTGAGGTTTTGGGGGGAGTGGAGCTGGAAGTGGGAGATTGAGTAGATGGGAGAGACTGGGTCTGTGTGCAATGAGAGGAGGTTGAGGTTTGCTGGAAAGGTTGTGGAGGGTGAGTGAGTTGACTTTCCGGAGGTGGGAAACCAGGAGATTGGATAGTTTTTTGAGGTGGAGTGTGGCATGCTGTTCTAATTTGCTGTTGGCCTGTAGGAGGATGCTCTGAACAGCCGATGTGGATGTGAGAGAGGAAAGATTGAGGACTTTTATTAAGGATAGGAGTTGACGGGTGTGTTCATTGGTTGGGTTGATGTGTAGGTGAAGGATTAGGTGGGTGAGGGCAATGGATTGTTCAGTTTGGAACTGGTATAGGGACTGATGGAAAGAAGGGCTACAGCCAGACATGGGAACTTTGAGTGCGAGGCCTTTGGGGGTAATGCCAAATGTCAGACAAGCCTGAGTAAATATACACGCACAAGCAGGCATGCATCACATGTACATGTCTGCTATCTCTGGCCACTTCGGTTAGACTGAAACTGTTGCATTGAACAAAATCAGCAGTCTGGAATGGGCCAGAAGGGGGGGGGGGGGATCAGGGTATGGGTTGAGACATAAAATTTGTCTGATAGAGCATGCAAGGTCCAGAAGCTAGGATGATGAGGCTGCAAGGTGCAGTATCGGGTGGTTGGGGGGGGGGGGGGGGTGGGTATTGGGAGCAGGAAAGGACAGGAACAAAGAAGGAGAGAAGACTGGTTGATGAATTGGCAGAGGGCAGTGCAGACTGAGGGTGGGAGGACATGAATTTGAGCAGATGTGGGACAGGAGGAGGGGAGGGGATGGAAACTTGGTAGTTGGAGGATGTGGGGACCACAGATTACCATATATTGAAGCCAGGGTAATGCTGGAAATGGAGAAAATTTGGAAGGGTAACTACCATCTGTGCAGTTCAGAAAAGCTGGCGGTAGAGGGGAGGACCCAGGTGGTCCGATTTGTGAAAATGCCATTGAAATCAAGCGTGGCGTGTTCAGCTACATTGTACACCAGTCAATATTAGATAGACGGTGTCAGTGGTACAAGGTTAAGACTACACAAGCATTATAATACAAGACCAAATTAGCAGAAGCATCCATAATAATAAAAGAACAAATTTGCGCATGTGTAGCATAACACTTAATGACATAGTGAGAACATGTTATATAGTAGTGCATAGTTTAGGCAATCCAGTTTTCTGTTTCACTGTGAAAGAACTCATTTAAACCGTATAGTGCTTCTTGGCATAGGTTTTGCCACATCTTTCTTCGAAATTTCACCATTTCCAAGGATTGGGTTTAGTTCTTGGTGGTTGAACATTTTAATTGCTACTTTTGGAAAGCTGTCCATTGTCACGGCGAGCGACAGCTTGGGATGTCTGTTTTCCTTACTGCATGCATTAAGATTGTGGACATCACTCCTATTGGTGAATGTTTTCACATACATGAAACAGGTGAAGACACATTCACTGAGAATTGTCATCACTCAGAGAAATACGAACAACAGTATTCAATAGTCCAATTTTCTACTTGATGTTACGATAATTGATGTTTTTTCCTTCTGTTTTTCCCCCTTCATTAGTAGTAGTAGTAGTAGTAGTAGTAGTAGTAGTAGTAGTAGTTAGCAGCAGTTAGCAGCAGCAGCAGCAGAATTATTTTCTTCAGCCTGTAGTGACCCCATAGTCACAGGCCATAGCTGATATGGGTGTGGAGCAGTAAATAATATACTATCAGTGTATACTTATCAGTTATCACATGCTTCAGTTTCCTCAGGAGGTATGTCTCATGATGGTCTGTCACACATGTGTGGTGTGTTCCTGCCAAGTGAGTTTACTATCCACTGTTAAGTTATCCTTTGTCACTGAGGCTGCATACCAATGTTTCCATTCTTTCTTCATTTATTTTCATTTTGTTTGTAACAAACCGTTCCTTGTAGTGTCAAACAAAGCATCTACTACTTCTTGAGCATTGCTGGCATCAATGCCTTTTGAGTACAGAGTTTTCATCTGCTAATTCCAAGTACTACCCATGAGAGCTTGTCATTTACAAAACTAGGAAGAGGAGGGGGCCCATTGCCAAACCCTGTGGCACACCGTATTCTGACTTCCTTCACGTGATACTTCTCCTTGGATGGAAACAATATGCCATCTGTTTTCCAAATAAGTTTTGAGGGTTGCCAGAACAGTGCCTCCAATTTCATATTTGCTGAACTTGTTCAGGAATACATTGTGAGGAATGCAGTCAAATGCATTACCTTACTAGTGTAACAAAGTGTCAATGCTACAGATTATTTTTCTCAAAACTGTGCTTTTCTCTAGTAACTAGACCTAATGCTGCTACTGTTATAGAATTGCCTTTCCGGAAACCATGCTGTGCATCTGTGGAGAGTTCATTAACTGCAAAATAATTTGGTATTAGGCTGTTCATTGCAGTCTCAACGGTTTTAATGAAGATTGGAGTTAGTGGGATTGATCTGAAGCTTGCTGCCATGGCTGTGTCACCCTTCCCATAAACTGACACTGTCCGTGTAAGTTTTGGCAGTCTGGAAGCAATGAAGCACATCTTACTGCTCAGCAATTTCATGGATAATTTTCTTGGGTACATTAACACACATCCCATATACATGCAGACTATCAGAAGATTCATAATATTTTACAATCTTTATTATTTCATTTTTTGTTATTCCTTCCATTTCATCATGGTGCTCATTTTGTAATTTATTTCAAAATATATATTGAAGTCTGAGATTGTACTTACAGTGTTTTCCACAATGCCAATAAAACAACTTATGAAGTCATCTGGACTACACAACTTCATGGAGAGGTGGGTTTTTCCTGTGTTAACTTATCACGACCTAGGCTGCATTGCGTGGGTTGTGAGCTCCTTCACTGAACCTATTGGTGCTTTTCTTTTTGGCTTCATACACCTTTTTATAATGTCTTTTTGCTTGCAAATATCTGCTGTAGAACACTTCATGTGCACTGGGATCTGTTGTTGTTTTGTTAATAGCAGTACTATGCATTTTAAGTTTTTCAGTTCATCAGTGTACCATGTTTATTCTTTCACTCTGTGGTCATGTTGTGACATGATAGCAGCACCTTTGTTTGTCTTTTGTGGATACATGTAGTGAAATTTTGCTTTGATCTGGGAGAACTCTTTAAATGGTTCAGTTGCTGCAATTTCCTGCTCTTGGCCACAGTTTGAAGGTGGCCATTCATCCTGGTGGACAGCTGGTTGGTAGTTGTACCAATATACGCATAAAAAGCTGTGCAATGATTGTAACACAGCTGCTATATGCAGTTTCCTTGGTTGTTTGCCTACCCCAACGAAACTGAAAGAAGAAATTTAAAAGGAACCATTTTGGCATTTGTGTGGAGCCATTTAGGAAAACATTTTTAGTATAAACATAGGACTCATAAACTATAAAGTCTGCTAAGAGCAACACAAGTCTATTTACTTTAAATACCAATTGCTTTAATATCCAGCGGATACACAAGTACCAATTCCAACCTAAGAAATGGTGAGAAATGAAAGTTCCCATGGTTATGGATTGTGGCACATTGCTTAACTGAGAGTTATGTTAACAAGATAGACAACTGATTCAGGGCTCATGTTATTGGCAGCTCCAAATGTCTTCAGTGCCTTTATCTCTACATCAACATGATACTCTGCAAACCACCGTACAGAACATGGAAGAGGGTGCCCCTTACCGCTACTAGTCAATTCCTTTCCTGTTGCACTTGCAAATAGAGCAAGGGGAAAATGTCTACATGCTTCCATAGGAGCCCCAGTTTCACAGATCTTATCTTTATGGTCCTTATGTGCAGTGTATGTTGTTGACGCTAGAATCATTGGGCAGTCAGCTTTTGATGCTGGTTCTCTAAATTTTCTCAATAGTGTTTCTCAAAAAGAATATCACCTTCCCTCCAGGGATTCCCATTTGAGTTCCCAAAACATCTCCTTAACACTTGTTAGTTGTTTGAATCTACCAGTAACAAATCTAGCAGCCCGCCTCAGAATTGCTTCGATGTCCTCCTCCAATCTGACCTGGTATGGATCCCAAAAACTCGAACAACACTCAAGAATAGTTTGCACCAGCATCATATACGTGGCCTCCTTTAAAGGTGAACCACTTTTTCCCAAAATTCTCCCAATAGACCAAAGTTGACCATTCACCTTCTGTACCATACTTCTCACATGCTCGTTCCATTTCATATCGCTTTGCAACATTATGCCCAGACTTTTAAATGAATTGACTGTTTCGAAAAGGACACTAATTATACTGTAAGCAAACATCACAGATTTATTCTTCCTACTCAATCACATTAAGTACATTTCAGTATAACACTGATGCTGCCTTCTCACTTGCTCCATGACAACTGTCATGTGCTGATGAGAGGAGCTGGCAACATTGTTGCAGCTCTGAGCTGGTGCACACTTGATAACCAACTATTTACACAGCCTGCTGTAACTAGATGGATCTTGCTGTGGAACTCAGGTGAGGTCAACTACCCACTGCAACCAGCGCACCACTTCCCATTGTTGATCATCCACAACTGAAACCGTAGTCTACATAGCAGTGTTGAGTCAAAATTACGTCAAGACACAAAAGAATCATAGACATAAGCTGTCAATAGACACTGATTTATATCAGTGGGGTGAGTTGAAAATTTGTGCCATACTGGGACTTTAACGTGGGTCTTTCGCTTATTAGGCAGATGTGCTGACCACTATGCCATCCAGACAAAGTGGTCACTGAAACAGCAAGGACTATCCTAGCACACCTAACACAACTTGCCCCAGTGATATAAATCACTGCCCACTGGGTGCCAAAGTCTTGAATTCCTTTGTGTCCAGATTCATAGTGACCGCAGAATCAAAATGGTGTCTTTTCTTTTGGACATGTCCATGTAATTTTGGTCATCATTGTGTCCAGATGATGTAGTGTTCAGCACATCTGCCTAGTAAGCAGGAGACACAGGTTCGAATTCTGGACTGGCACAAATTTCAACTTGCCCCATTGATATAAATGTCTTTAATTCCTTTGTGTCTCGATTTATAGTGGCTGCAGGATCAAAGTGGTGTCGGTTCTTTAGGTCATGTCCAAAAGAACAGACACCACTGATATCAAAATTATATTATTCATTCACCATCACCTGCAACATTAAGAAATGGAGCCTATGTTGCATTGTCAAATCAGAATTTTGCAATACATTCACCCCCATCCACACTATGAAGATGTCTTGCTGCATAGCAGTGTGTCAAGTAAACATTTTTAATACATCAACCAACCACAAGAATACCTTGAATCAACTTTGCAGTGGAAAAAGGAAAAGATTATTGAAAACTTGGGTCTCAAATTCTATTTGTAACATTAGATACATCAGTCATAGTCAGTTTCAAATGAAAATCAAATTACTAATAATCTTTTGTGATGCCTTGTATGAATGATTAATGAAAAGGGATCAACTAGGCTAACTACTCTTGGCATTTGTTTATATGAATAATTGGAATTTGTTTAAGCATGTCAGTCAGAGTAATAGTAAGATACGATACTAATCTACCTGCATAAAATCGTATAGGGTTCTTTCTTGCAGCTATTTCCTGAGTTCTCATTGATGTAAACAAGTAGGATAGTTCTCACATTTGATGTTATATCCTGTAATATAAAATTAACATTCTGATAGTCTTCCAACAAACAAAATGTTGCACAAGTGTGATTGAAGCCTTGAAATGTATTCACTTTGTAGAATATTTCAAGCCCTTTTAGGGGACAATGAGATGTTTCGTGCTGGCAACCTTTCCTTCTTCAATTACATATATAAAAATTTTTGTTCAGGTCAACATTACAAAACAGACGTCCTATGAAAAATACCAGTGACCTGTGTTTCAAATCAGAATTTTCTAGTCACTCTGAGACCAGCACCATTCTTTTGGTAAAACAAGAAAATGTAAATAGACTTTCACTGTTTTGTGAGTGATAGCTAACTTCTCTCTTGTATTCCACCTTCTGTGCTGCAGAGTTGAGTTATTCTGTAAGTTTCTCTCTGTGTACATATTTTTTGCTGGCTTTAAGTACATAAGATTAAACTTGCATATGTAGCACATACTATTGTCATCATTTAAAGAATATTTACCTTTTGTCAAATTGTGGCACGTGTATGTATTTATTCACAATTTTTTGGAATATTCAAAAGCTGGAACAGTGAAGTCAGTAACAAACTGTTGGGAGGCATAATTACTGAACATGTATCATGTTCATTTGTCTTTCAACAAAATACAGAGTGGCCCTGGGATGGATAGCCAGTTATTTAAAATAGCTTGCAGTAATTTTTGTGCAAGCTGTGATGAGAATAATTTGGTCATTGGTCTACATACAAGGATGTTATCAATCTTCATTACTAGTGTCACAGGCCTTTGTATACTATTTTAATTTTTTGGTGGTAGAAAACAGGTCTAGCATTCTCATACAGCACTTTATGCTGGGCATAAAGGTGTGATAAAAAAGTAATGGGAATTTTTGGTTTTCTTAAGGAATCTGTAATCATCATCAACTACTTTTTCCCGTTTGGAGTAATCCCCCTCAGATTTAATACAATTTTGCCAGCATTTTTCCCATGTTGGAAGTACTTCTGGAACCCATTTTTCGTTATAGTGTTTAGCTCCTTCAGCAATTCTGTTTCTCATCGGTGGTGGCAAAGTGACGTCCTTTCGTAGTTCTCTTCAGCCCCAGGAATAGAAAGAAATCACGGGGGCCATGTCCAGTGAATATGGTAGCTGAGACAACAGAATAGTTTATTTGGTGGCAAAAATCATGGACAGGCATTGAGAGGTGAGAGGGAGCATTATTGTAATGCAGTTTCCACAACTGATTTTTCCACAATTCTGGTCATTTTCTTAGGTTGCTACACACAAATGGTGCATATGTTTTTGGTAGTATTCCTTATTGAGCATACAACCATCAGGCAGGTGATGCACTATCCCACTGTGGTCTAAGAAAATGGTGAGAACCGCCTTCACATGTGATCAAACTTGTCATCTCTCTTCTTTTTTGTCTTGGCTCTCCAGGCAGTTTTCATTGGGATGATTGGACCTTGGTTTTGATTCATACCCATGTTTCATTAACTGTGATAACCTCCTTTAGAAGTTGTGGTTAATTGTTGATTTAATTCAGCAATTCTGGAGGGATGTCTGTGTGACCTTGTGTTTGGTCAGAATTCAACAATTTCAGAACAGACTTTGCTGCTGCCTCTTTCACACTCAAAACATTCGAGAAAATTGCTTGACATGAGCCAGAGGATATGCTGAAATCATAAGCAAGGTCTTTGGTGATGATTTAGCGATTTTCCAAAATCATTTTCTTTACTTCTTCCACATTTTCATGTCCAGAGCAGTCATCGTTTTCAATGTCTTGTCGGCCCTCTTTGAAACGTTTATACTACTTGTAAAATTTGGCTTGCTCATAGTAGAATTGCCAAAATCCACAGTCAACATTTTGAATCCAGTGCTGTACTTCATTCTATTCTATTTTTCATGGAAAATTTAGTGCAAATTCTTTGATTCATCTTTTTTGATACTAAAAATTATAGATTTTTAACATACATGCAACATTTTCGATGTTAACAATAAACTAAATATTCAAAATAACTAGAAATGTAGACATATACCAGGAACATGGATACCAAAAGAAAAAAAGAAATTGAAAATAATACGTATACAGCTTACGAAGCTAATTTCTTGTTACTTCTTGATCACACTTAATAAGAACTTTTTTAAAAGCACGAATTCCGTGCAATTGTAGAATCACTTACAGTCTTCAGATGAAGTGTTGCCCTCTTGTGGTGATTGTTGTCTGGATCTATTACATACATGTCATTTAATTTAATTTGATTGAATCGCTTGTCTCAAAAATTTCACAACTTCAGAGAAAGGGGAGGAAGGAAACCCTTCACTGAGTAAAGTAATTTAATCTTTTGTTAGAAATGTAAAGGTACAGTGTCTCTACGTGTTCAGATCATTCATAAAATCATAATCCAGTATTTATTTGTTCATCCATGGATCATCTCCAATGCTATAGGATACAGTGAAAATAGATAGAGCAAATATCATACTATCTATCTATAATATATATGTCTGCTTGTGTCTGTATATCTGTGGATGGATATGTGTGTGTGCGCGCGAGTGTATACCCGTCCTTTTTTTCCCCCCTAAGGTAAGTCTTTCCGCTCCCGGGATTGGAATGGCTCCTTACCCTCTCCCTTAAAACCCACTTCCTTTCGTCTTCCCCTCTCCTTCCCTCTTTCCTGATGAGCCAACAGTTTGTTTCGAAAGCTTGAATTTTGTGTGTATGTGTGTGTTTGTTTTTCTATCGACCTGCCAGCGCTTTCGTATGGTAAGTCACATCATCTTTGTTTTTAAATACATTTTTCCCGCGTGGAATGTTTCCCTATATATATATATATAAAGATGATGTGACATGTGACTTACCATACGAAAGCGCTGGCAGGTCGAAACAAACACATACATACACACAAAATTGTAGCTTTCGCAACCAATGGTTGCTTCGTCAGGAAAGAGGGAAGGAGAGAGAAAGATGAAAGGTAAAAGGATGTGGGTTTTAAGGGAGAGGGTAAGGAGTCATTCCAATCCCAGGAGCGGAAAGACTTACCTTAGGGGGGGGAAAAAAAAGACAGGTATACACTCGCGCGCGCGCACACACACATATCCATCTGTGTGTGTGTGTGTGTGTGTGTGTGTGTGTGTGTGTGTGCGCGCGCGCGCGCGCGCGCCTTCAGCCCCACTCCCAGATTGAACCAAACAGCCCTCGTCAAAGATTTACTGTCCTACTCTCGTACTCTCTGCTGGAAATATCACTTTGCCACGAAGAAAAATGATCCTGACCCTACTCCTAATGATCCAACTCCCCAGGACACTATCCAAATTGAACCCTGCCTGGAACAGTTCCGTCCTCCGTCGCAGCGGGACCCACCTCCTCTTCCTCAAAATCACCCTCTCCAAACCTTCCAGGAATTTCTGACTTCCAGCCTTGCATCTCAATCCTTCTTAAAAAACCTTAATCCTACTCCCAACATCACCACTGCTGAAGCCCAGGCTATCCGTGATCTGAAGGCTGACCGATCCATCGTCATTCTTCCGGCGGACAAGGGTTCCACGACCGTGGTACTTGATCGTCGGGAGTATGTGGCTGAGGGACTGCGTCAGCTTTCAGACAACACTACATACAAAGTTTGCCAAGGTAATCTCATTCCTGATGTCCAGGCGGAGCTTCAAGGAATCCTCAGAACCTTAGGCCCCCTACAAAACCTTTCACCTGACCATCAACCTCCTGACCCCACCGACACCCCGCACCCCTACCTTCTACCTACTTCCTAAAATTCACAAACCCAATCAACCCGGCCACCCCATTGTAGCTTGTTACCAAGCCCCCACAGAACATATCTCTGCCTACGTAAATCAACACCTTCAACCCATTACATGCAGTCTCCCATCCTTCAAAGACACCAACCACTTTTTCGAACGCCTGGAATCCTTACCCAATCTGTTACCCCCAGAAACCATTCTTGTAACCATTGATGCCACTTCCTTACACACAAATATTCCGCACGTCCAGGGCCTCCCTGCGATGGAGCACTTCCTTTCACGCCAATCACCTGCCACCCTACCTAAAACCTGTTTCCTCATTACCTCAGCCAGCTTCATCCTGACCCACAACTTCTTCACTTTTGAAGGCCAGACATACCAACAATTAAAGGGAACAGCCATGGGTACCAGGATGGCCCCCTCGTATGCCAACCTATTCATGGGTCGCCTAGAGACCACCTTCTTGGTTACCCAGGCCTGCCAACCCAAAGTTTGGTACAGATTTATTGATGACATCTTCATGATCTGGACTTACAGTGAAGAAGAACTCCAGAATTTCCTCTCCAACCTCAACTCCTTTGGTTCCATCAAATTCACCTGGTCCTACTCCAAATCATACGCCACTTTCCTTGACCTTGACCTCCATCTGTCCAATGGCCAGCTTCACACATCCGTCCACATCAAACCCACCAACAAGCAACAGTACCTCCATTATGACAGCTGCCACCCATTCCACATCAAACGTTCCCTTCCCTACAGCCTAGGTCTTCGTGGCAAAAGAATCTGCTCCAGTCCGGAATCCCTGAACCATTTCACCAACAACCTGACAACAGCTTTCGCATCCCGTAACTACCCTCCCGACCTGGTACGGAAACAAATTACCAGAGCCACTTCCTCATGCCCTCAAACCCAGAACCTCCCACAGAACCACCACAAAAGTGCCCCACTTGTGACAGGATGTTTTCCGGGACTGGACCAGACTCTGAATGTGGCTCTCCAGCAGGGATGCGACTACCTCAAATCCTGCCCTGAAATGAGATCCATCCTTCATGAAATCCTCCCCACTCCACCAAGAGTGTCTTTCCGTCATCCACCTAACCTTCGTAACCTGTTAGTTCATCCCTATGAAATCCCCAAACCACCTTCCCTACCCTCTGGCTCCTATCCTTGTAACTGCCCCCTGTGTAAAACCTGTCCCATGCACCCTCCCACCACCACCTACTCCAGTCCTGTAACCCGGAAGGTGTACACGATCAAAGGCAGAGCCACGTGTGAAAGCACCCACGTGATTTACCAACTGACTTGCCTACACTGTGATGCATTCTGTGTGGGAATGACCACCAACAAACTGTCCATTCGCATGAATGGACACAGGCAGACAGTGTTTGTTGGTAATGAGGATCACCCTGTGGCTAAACATGCCTTGGTGCACGGCCAGCACACCTTGGCACAGTGTTACACTGTCCGGGTTATCTGGATACTTCCCACCAACACCAACCTATCCGAACTCCGGAGATGGGAACTTGCTCTTCAATATATCCTCTCTTCCCGTTACCCACCAGGCCTCAATCTCCGCTAATTTCAAGTTGCTGCCACTCATACCTCACCTGTCATTCAACAACATCTTTGCCTCTGCACTTCCGCCTCTACTGATGTCTCTGCCCAAACTCTTTGTCTTTAAATATGTCTACTTGTGTCTGTATATGTGTGGATGGATGTGTGTGTGTGTGTGTGTGTGTGTACACCCGTCCTTTTTTCCCCCTAAGGTAAGTCTTTCCGCTCCCGGGATTGGAATGACTCCTTACCCTCTCCCTTAAAACCCTTTCGTCTTTCCCTCTCCTTCCCTCTTTCCTGATGAGGCAACAGTTTGTTGCGAAAGCTTGAATTTTGTGTGTATGTTTGTGTTTGTGTGTGTATCGACCTGCCAGTGCTTTCGTTTGGTAAGTCACGTTATCTTTGTTAACTTGATGAAGGGACCATCTGGCACTTTCCTGTTACCAACCTCCAGAATATAAGGTCAGTGTCAAAACAACTGCACTGCCTTCTAAAGTTGGTCCCTATTATACATTATTCTTTTGATCACACAGTTTTTTCCAGCAAACATAAACATAGTTCTGCACTGCTTCACTGCATGCACTATTGATGTATGCTGGACTGTGGAGATGATGCTGTGTCCTTTGTAGTCTGTTCAATCTATTCAGGAAACTGGCCATAGGACCATACTCTTGCTATGCTCTCTCAAAGGGACCTCCATTCCCTTCCTTCAGCCCTAATGAACAACTGAGTTAGGCACCACCGTGATGAGTGAGACGTTCAGCTCAGGAGAATGAAGAGACATTGCTGCTGTATGCTGTAGATCTTGGCAAATGATTCTCTTCTAGAAGCACTACATTGTGATCATGTATTGTAATGGGACATGACATTGTAGTTGTCCCTTTCCTTTATTAATTACTGCTCCATGTTATCTAAGTAATCTTTAATTTTTTGAATGATTTGTGGTGCCTTCAGCTGCCAATCTCTTCATTAGTACATCAAATAAGGAGAATGGCAGCTGAAGGCATGAGTCTATTTTGACATACATTTACAAAGAAAAATAATCAAAAACTAAATGAACATTTTCTGTCAGGGATAGGGTCTGCAATGAAGTTCATATAATCCTTAATCATGCTGTGTGCATTACTTGCTAAGTATGTCCTTGCTACCTTGTTAAATAGACATATATATTAGTAGACTTTGTCATGTCGTTGGGCAATTTATAATATCGTTTCATCCCCTAATAGAAAATTTTCATTTAGTTTTTTGTTTTTTCCTTTGTGAATGTATGTCGAAATACTCTTATTCCATGATTATGTACAGAACTTGTTAGTAAAATATTTACTAATGTTTATTCTGATGTGCAGAACAAATTGGCAGATGACTAGTAGGTGTAGTAAACTTACTAAATTTATCAATATTTCTTTGACGAGCTCAGCTACTACTTTTATCTGTTGTTGTTATAGTCCTTTTTGGTATTTTTGAGAATTATCCATATTGTGTGTTTTGATTGTCAGAAGTGTGTCCTAGGGCTAAGAATTGACAATAGGTAGGAGCAGTACGTCACCATAAAATGTTTGTAACAAACTGCTGACAGAACTCTTAAGAGCATACCAACCTGATCACATTATTTTTGCTAATATCTATGTATATTCTTTCCATGTTACTTGAAAGTTGATATTGTTGTGATCTTCAGTCTTGAGTGGTTTGATGCAGCTCTCCATGCTACTCTATCCTGTGCAAGCTTCATCTCCCAGTACCTACTGCAACCTACATCCTTCTGAATCTGCTTAGTGTATTCATCTCTTAGTCTTCCTTTAAGATTTTTACCCTCCACACTGCCCTCCAATACTAAACTGGTGATCCCTTGATGCTTCAGAACATGTCCTACCAACCGATCCCTTCTTCTAGTCAAGTTATGCCACAAACTTCTCTTCTCCCCAATCCTATTCAGTACTTCCTCATTAGTTATGTGATATACCCATCTAATCTTCAGCATTCTTTTGTAGCACCACATTTCGAAAGCTTCTATTCTCTTCTTGTCCAAACTATTTATTGTCTGTTTCACTTCCATACATGGCTACACTCCATACAAATACTTTCAGAAACGACTTCCTGACACTTAAATCTATACTTGATGTTAACAAATTTCTCTTCTTCAGAAAGGCTTTCCTTGCCATTGCCAGTCTACATTTTATATCCTCTCTACTTCGACCATCATCAGTTATTTTGCTCCCCAAATAGCAAAACTCCTTTACTACTTTAAGTGTCTCATTTCCTTATCTAATTCCCTCAGCATCACCCGAGTTTACTCTACTACATTCCATTATCCTCTTTTTGCTTTTGTTGATGTTCATCTTATATCCTCCTTTCAAGACACTGTCCATTCCGTTCAACTCCTCTTCCAGGTCCTTTGCTGTCTCTGACAGAATTACAATGTCATCGGCGAACCACAAAGTTTTTATTTCTTCTCCATGGATTTTAATTCCTACTCCGAACTTTTCTTTTGTTTCCTTCACTGCTTGCTCAATATACAGATTGAATAACATCGGGGACAGGCTACAACCCTGTCTCACTCCCTTCCCAACCACTGCTTCCCTTTCATGCCCCTCGACTCATAACTGCCATCTGGTTCCTGTACAAATTGTACATAGCCATTCGCCCCCTATATTTTACTCCTGCTACCTTCAGAATTTGAAAGAGAGTATTCCAGTCAATATTGTCAAAAGCATTTCTCTAAGTCTACAAATGCTAGGGACGTAGGTTTGCCTTTCCTTAATCTAGCTTCTAAGATAAGTCGTAGGGCCAGTATTGCCTCATGTGTTCCAATATTTATACGGAATCCAAACTGATCTTCCCCGAGGTCGGCTTCTAGTTTTTCCATTCGTCTGTAAAGAATTCGTGTTAGTATTTTGCAGCCGTGACTTATTAAACTGATAGTTCAGTAATTTTCATATCTGTCAACACCTGCTTTCTTTGGGATTGGAATTATTATATTCTTCTTAGTCTGAGGGTATTTCGCCTGTCTCATACATCTTGCTCACCAGATGGTAGAGTTTTGTCAGTACTGGCTCTCCCAAGGCTATCAGTAGTTCTAATTGAATGTTCTGTACTCCCGGAGCTTCGTTGCGATTCAGGTCTTTCAGTGCTCTGTCAAACTCTTCACGCATTATCATATCTCCCATTTCATCTACATTCTATTCCATTTCCATAATACTGTCTTCAAGAACATCGCCCTTGTATAGACCCTCTATATATTCCTTCCACCTTTCTGCTTTCCCTTCTTTGCTTAGAACTGGGTTTCCATCTGAGCTCTTGATATTCATGCAAGTTGTTCTCTTTCCTCCAAAGGTCTCTTTAATTTTCCTGTAGGCAGTACCTATCTTTCCCCTAGTGAGATAAATATCTACATCCTTAAATTTGTCCTCTAACCATCCCAGCTTAGCCTTTCTGCACTTCCTGTCGATATCATTTTTGAGATGTTTGTATTCCTTTTTGCCTGCTTCGTTCACTGCATTTTTATGTTTTCTCCTTTCATCAATTAAATTCAGTATTTCTTCTGTTACCCAAGGATTTCTACTAGCACTCATGTTTTTACCTACTACTTGACCCTCTGCTGCCTTCACCACTTCATCCCTCAAAGCTACCCATTCTTCTTCTACTGTATTTCTTTCCCCCATTCTTGTCAATTGTTCCCTTATGCTGTCCCTGAAACTCTGTACAACCTCTGGTTCTTTCAGTTTATCCAGGTCCCATCTCCTTAAATTCCCACCTTTTTGCAGTTTCTTCAGTTTTAATCTACAGTTCATAACCAATAGATTGTGGTCAGTCCACATCTGCCCCTGGAAATGTCTTACAATTTAAAACCTGGTTCCGAAATCTGTGTTACCATTATATAATCTATCTGAAACCTGTCAGTATCTCCAGGCTTCTTCCATGTATTCAATCTTCTTTTATGATTCTTGAACCAAGTGTTAGCTTGTTTTGGAGGATCATGCATTCAAGTAGAGGACTCACTAAACTTTGAAATCAAACTTTTAATTGCTTGAATGAAGAGCTATTATTTGAAAGCTGCTGAACTGAAGTTCTGGAGTACGGCATAGTAATTACTAGAATCTATCATATCTCTGACTAGTCAGCTACACGTTCATTTCTAGACAAATTTGAAACCTTGCTGAGTGGGTTGCAGGTAGAAAGTTAAGTAACATATGAGTAAGAGCTGATGACAGGTTGGCAAAGTATCTGTAGAACTTGCTATCTACAAGTGGCCTAATATTAAACTTTAGCAAGTACACTAGAGTGACAGTATCTTCTGTAACATGTATAGATAATATAGTGAGCAGTATGAACTATGGTGCTAGAGAAAAGTTCATGTTGTGCTTAAGGATATCTGACCATTCAACTATTTTTATGTCATTGCCAAATGCAGTTAAAACTGTAACAGTGAAACAAGTCAGGAATTTCGGTCAAAGAAATGCGAATACATCTGTCTCAAGACTAAATGCAACTTCCTGGTCATTCAGCAACCAGTGATCAGTAAACACAAACTACACTGCTTTTTTATAAGAATTCACGAGTATCTTCAATGAATTTTACCCTTTATAACAGCACATGACAAAAACTGTAAACACTCTTAGATAGCTGAAGGCATCAGGGCTTCTTGTATTAGAAAGAGGAAACTGCAGATGGAAGCAAAGAACAACTGTGATGCAGAGTTTGTGAGCAAAAGTTTCCTATCTCTTTTGTCTCCTCCTTTTGTAAATAGGTCAAACTTCTGCATATTTCTGCCTGTCCAGAAAGCAGCCCTCATCAAATGATTGAGTTGTTATGTGACAGAGTTGGGGTGCAATATTATCACATTTTGGCTTTGTTATTTTTGCTGGAATGTCATCCCATCGCACAGACTTTAGGTTTTTTAGGAATTTTTAATGTTGACCACATCATAGCAGGATACATAAGAAATTTGAATTGTCCTGAACTGAATTACATAATATTGGGATGCGTGTGTGTTGGAGGGAGATCACCAGTTTTGTTTGAAGCTATAAAATAAATGATGAATTCTTCACATGTATATCAGAGTTTATTTCAAATTTAGGATTAAAACTTTTTGATTTTCCAATACCTCTTTCTGTCTTAATCTGCCCTACAGCTTTTGATTTATTTGACATATATTTACTGTTTGTCTTTTGTTTTGCCTGTTTGACTATTCTGCCAAATATTCTTCGGTTTTGTTTACATACCTCACAAACTCTGCATCACAGTTGTTCTTTGCTTCCATCTGCAGTTTCCTCTTTCTAATACAAGAAGCCCTGATGCCTTCAGCTATCTGAGAGTGTTTACAGTTTTTGTCATGTGCTGTTATAAAGGGTAAAAATTCATTGAAGATACTCGTGAATTCTTATAAAAAAGCAGTGTAGTTTGTGTTTACTGATCACTGGTTGCTGAATGACCAGGAAGTTGCATTTTAGTCTTAAGACAGATGTATTCGCATTTCTTTGACCGAAATTCCTGACTTGTTTCACTGTTACAGTTTTAACTGCATTTGGCAATGACATAAAAATAGTTGAATGGTCAGATATCCTTAAGCACAACATGAACTTTCTCTAGTGCCATAGTTCATACTGCTCACTATATTATCTATACATGTTACAGAAGATACTGTCACTCTAGTGTACTTGCTAAAGTTTAATATTAGGCCACTTGTAGATAGCAAGTTCTACAGAGACTTTGCCAACCTGTCATCAGCTCTTACTCCTATGTTACTTAACTTTCTACCTGCAACCCGCTCAGCAAGGTTTCAAATTTGTCTAGAAATGAACGTGTAGCTGACTAGTCAGAGATATGATAGATTCTAATAATTACTATGCCGTACTCCAGAACTTCAGTTCAGCAGCTTTCAAATAATAGCTCTTCATTCAAGCAATTAAAAGTTTGATTTCAAAGTTTAGTGAGTCCTCTACTTGAATGCATGATCCTCCAAAACTGTTCTCCCCCCCCCCCCCCCCTCCCCTGAAAAGCTCATTGCTAAATTATAACCTGAAAGTGAATATAATTTATCAAGTTTGTATTTCAACTTTTAAGATTTCATCTTTCTTACTGATGGACTGCCTCAAACAGTGTGTCATTTAATTATTCATTAAATGTGGCACCTGCATAGGTGCCCTTCCTGTTCTTTTGTTTCTTGTGAACCAAAATCCAAGGGAATTGTTTCACTCACTTTCCGTGAGAGCACCCAGCACAGTAAGACTTATCTCTACTTTCATTGACGGGAGAGATCTCTTCTAGAGCATTACTTATGTTCGAAGCTAGCATCTTTTTACCATATTAGTTTGGGTGTATTCTATTGTGTGTGAAACAGTTTCTTTCATAGTAGTAATGTCTGTCACCATAACATTCACAAACTTGGTGCAGTATCTTGACAGCTTCAAATTAGTCGGTGTTACTTCTGTTTTAACGCATGACCAGTCTGGTAGGTCATACCTTAGTGGCCAACTTGTTAAGATTACATTGGTGAAATCCGAGAACCACAGTACTGTAAACAGCTTCTTAATAAAGGCACTGACTTCATATTTCTGTAGATGTTATTAGAACCCCCTATGAAGACAACACAATCAGTCCTTGGGAGATCAGAACATTCTTTGTTAATACTCATCGTTATACTGTCAAAATTTGCTCTGTTTTTTGAAGCCAGAAACTTGAACACTATCATTCATTGTTCATCAATAATTTAAGAATTTTGTGTGCATGACTATTGCCAAATAGTATAACTTTCTTCTTCTGTAACCATTTTTCCACTGCGGAGCTGTTGTTAGATGTAAATTTCGTGTATGCCTTTGAAAAAAACCATTATTACACGAAGCTGAGATGTCCACACTTTCCTGGTATTTACGGCTGTCTTCTTTTGATCAAGTATACTTTGTGAGGTGAATCAACATGTCTGTCTTGTTTACATTACATTCTTTGCTATGATCATCTAGTGATGGAGAGTGGTGTATTTTCTCTTCCCTAAATACACTCTTATTTTCCAGAGCAGTATACTTTTTGTTTAGAGTAAACATATCACTTTGAAGTGCTCCTTTCTTCTGATTGTTTCTAAATTAGCATTCATATGCATCAGAAACGCACATAAGAGAGGACAGTAAATGATCGTCAGTTACAAATTTTATGCTTACTTTGGAACATTTCTCATGAAACCAGTGTTGACAATTAATTATTGATAATGTTTTTCATTGGATAGATAAAAAATCTACTCACAAAGTGGCAGCAGAGAACACATGTAAGACTGTTGTGCTTGGTAAGCTTTCAGAGCCAGTGGCTACTTCTTCAGGCAGAAGTTTTAAGGGGAAAGGTGAAGGAAAAGGACTGTTGAGGTCTACGAAAAGGGGTAGATTTTGGGAAAGTCATCCAGAACCATGGGTCAGGGGAGACTTAACGTATGGGATGAGAAAGAAAGACAGATTGTTGGGAACTGCATCGGACAAGATATGAAAAATCAGAGAGCTTACAGGTGGAAGATAGGGTGGTATGGAAGACAGAGATTACTACTAAAACATCGTACATGAGTTAATAAGAGTGAGAAGGTAAGTGCATTGTATGTAATGGAAGTGGGATGGGGCAGTGAAGAATAGATGGGAAAGACAGTGAAAGATGTAGAAAACTAAAACGGAGTGAAGTAAAGAGTAATTAGTGAAGAGAAGCTGAGGCAGAAGAAATTAACGTAAATTAAGGCCAGGTAGGTGGTGAGAACCAGGGACATGCTGTAGTGCTAGTTCCCACCTGCAGAGTTCTGAGGAACTGGCATCTGGGGAAGAATCCATATGGCACATGTGGTGAAACAGGTGTAGAGGTTACGAATGTCATGTTGTAGGGCATGCTCTGCAACAGGATATTGTGAGTTGCCTGTATATACCCTCTACCTATGCCCATTCATCCTAATTGATAATTTGGTAGTAGTCATGCCAATGTAGAAGGCTGAACAGTGTTTACGTAATAGCTGGTATATGCGTTGTTTTCCATGTGGCTCTCCCTTTGATAGAATATGTTTTGCCTGGTACAGGGCTATTATAGGTTGTGGTTGGATGGTGCATATGGCAAGGTTTGCAGTGGGGACGGTCACAGGGGTAGGAGCCATAGGGTAGGGGAATGGGTCCATAAGGAGCACAGGGTCTGACAAGAATATTGCAGAGATTGGGAGGGCAACAGAAAGCTATTGCAGGTGTGATGGGCAAAATTTCAGAAAGAATGCGTCTCATTTCAGGGTAAGGTTTTAGGAAATCATGGCCGGGTCAAAGTAGTTGATTAACACATTCCAGACCAGGATAATACTGAGTTATCAATGGCATGCTCTGAAGCTGTTTTGTGGAGGTATCAGCAGTACCAGGACCGGAAGAGATGGCCCAGAAAATCTGCTTTTTAACTAGGCTGGTGGGGTAATTGGGTGTGAAAGCTGAGGTGAGAATGGTGGTGTATTGCTGTAGAGTGTCTGGATCCGAACAAATACGTTTGCCTCGGATGCCAATGCTGTAAGGGAGGGGAACATTTGACATGTGAAGGATGGCAGCTGTCAAAATGTAAATGCTGTTGCTTGTTGGTAGGTTTAATGTGGAGGGAAGTGTGTAGCTGGCCTTCGGGGTGGATGAGATCACCATCAAGAAAAGTGGCATGGGATTCGGAATAGTACCATGTGAAATTTAATTGGGAGAAGGTATTAAGAGATTCCAGGAATTTTAGTAGGTCAGCCTCACCATGCATCCATATGGTAAGATGCCATCAATGTATCCAAACCAAACCAGGGGCTGAAGACATATGGATCCCGGGAAAGCCCCTTGCAAGTGACCCATGAAAAGGTTGGTGTAGGAAGGTGCCATTCTGGTTCCCATGGCTGTACTCTTAATCTGTTCATGTGTCTGCCCCTCAAAGGTGAAGTAGCTGTTGGTTTACATGGTCTGTCTACTGCAAGAAATTTCTCTTGTCAGAGCCCACCTAATCCCTAACCTATGACATCCTTCCTACTCACCTTATTCAACTTTACTTACCAAAAACTATTTCACATTTGAGGGGCAGATACACGAACAGATCAGGGGTACGGCCATGGAAACCAGGATGGCACCTGCCTATGCCAACCTTTCCATGGGTCGCTTGCAAGGAGCTTTCCTGGGACCCGTAAGTCTTTAGTCCTGGTTTGGTTTAGATACATTGATGTCTTTACTGTATGGACTCATGGTGAGGCTGACCTGCTAAAATTCCTGGGATCTCTGAAACCCTTTGCCCAATTAAATTTCACATGGTCCTGTTCTGAATCCCATGCCACTTCCCTTGATGTTGAACTCGTCCTCACCGAAGGACAGCTGCACACTGCTGTCCACAATAAACCTACCAACAAACAACAACACTTACATTTTGAAAGTGCCATCCTTTACATGTCAAGCATTCCCTCCCATGTAGCCTTGGCATCAGAGGCCCACATGCTTGTTCAGATGCAGACTCTTTACAGCAATACACCACCATTCGCACCTCAGCTTTCACTGCAAGTAATTACCCTGCCAGCCTAGTTAAGTAGCAGATTTCCCAGGCCATCACATCCAATCCTGGTATTGATTCCTTCACAAAACTGCTTCGAAGCACACCATTGGTAACTCAGTAATATATTGGTCTGGAATGTGTTAATCAGCTACTTCAACAGGGCCATGATTTCATAAAATCATGCCCTGAAATGAGATCCATTCTGTCTGAAATTTTGCCCACTACACCTAGAATAGCTTTGTCGCCCTCCCAATCTCTGCAGTATTCTTGTCAGACCCTATGCTCCTTCTGCATCCATCTTCCTACCCTATGGCTCCTACCCCTGTGACTGTCCCCACTATAAGACTTGCCATATTCACCCTCCTACCACCATCTACAATAGACCTGTACCTGGCAAAGCATGTACTATTTAATGGAGAGTCAACTGTGAAATGACACGTAATATACCAGCCTTCCACAGCGCCATGACTACCACCAAATTATCAATTAGGATGAATGGGCATAGGCAGAGGGCATATACTGGCAACTCGCAATATCCTGTTGCAAAGCATCCCCTACAACATGACATTCGTAACCCCGGCACCTGTTTCACCACATGTCATCTGGATTCTTCCCCCAGTCACCAGTTTCCCAGAGCTCTGCAGGTGGGAAGTAGCACTACATGTCCTTGGTTCTCACCACCCACCTGGCCTCAATTTACATTAATTTCTTCAGTCTCAGCTTTTCTTCACTGTAACTAATCTTTGCTTCACTCCATTTTAGTTTTCTACATCTTTCATTGTCTTTCCCATCTATTTTTAACTGTTCCGTTATGTACAAAGCAGTTAGCTTCTCACTCTTATTAACTAACGCATGATGTTTCAGTAGTAATCTCTGCCTTGCATATTGCCCTCTCTTCCACCTTTAAGCTCTCAAGTTTTCAAATCTCGTCGAATGCAGTCCCCAATGGTCTCTTTCCTTCTCATATCATACAGTAAATCTCCCCGACTTGCAGTTCTGGACGACTTTTCCAAAGTCTACCCCTTTTTCTTCGACATCTCCAGTCCTTTTCCTTCAACCTGCTTCCTTCCCCTTCAAACCATCTGGATGAAGGAGCTGCTGGCTCTGAAAGCTCACCAATCACAACTGTTCTCTCTCTCTCTCTCTCTCTCTCTCTCTCTCTCTCTCTCTCTCTCTGTGTGTGTGTGTGTGTGTGTGTGTGTGTGTGTGTGTGTGTGTGTGTGTGTGTGTTTGTTTTTGCCTATCGAATTAAAAAAAACAGTTGCTACACTGGATGCATTTTAACACTTTCTTATCACAAATCTTGTAGTTGTTAGCACTTTAAAGTTCATTTTGACTGGATTTTTGGATCACCCTGAACACATCAAAATCAAAATGAATAAACCTAAGCAACTGAAGAACTATTATGAAACAAAGTTAATGGTTTTCACTTCACAGATTACTCATGCCAGTTACATTGAAGAATGGTATACCTTCAACTTTACTGTATTTTAATAGTATCAGCTTTAAAATCCAGAGGGAATGACACAGGATGATGATATTGATAATGAAACAGCATTGTGCTACTGTATTTTAAGTACTACAAGATGCTGCAGACTGTTGGATAAGTCTTAATTTTTAAACACCTTTTTAAAAAATTACATTCTCCTATTTATTAGATTGCAAAGCCAGACTATAAATTCTTAGTTTATGAAACTGAACTGACTATTAAAATGAGTGGAAACCATCATCTGAACTTAGGAAAGGTTCTTCTTCTCCCTCTTCATCATCGTTATCCTCTTCGTACATACGATCATCTTCACTGCCATAGATAGTGTTACTTATATCACACTTCTTGAAAGATTTAACATTGTCTACCCTCCGTCAAGATTACGACTGTTTCATCCATGTACACGCATTTAATTGTGGGTAGTCTTAAACCTCCCTTCAATGTGAATACATGTTGGGTTTCATGGATCATCCATTTGTTCCATTCCTCTCTCGTGCACACTTTAAATGATTTACTTACCATGTCATCAAGAGGTTGCAATTGTGATGCTGTTCTCCCAGAATAACAGCGAGCTCTGTATTTTTGTCTCATTTTTCTCTTTCACAGAATTTTTCAAATGACTACTAAACTAATACATCACAAGAAGAAAACTCTTATTCAATAAAGCACCTTTCCTTCTCTCCCACTCACTGTTACTCCATAATCTCATACCATCCTCATCCACCCTCCCTTGTCATGTACTGTTCTAACAAAAGTATTGTACTTTTACTGATAACACAAATCACTTTCAGTTAGAGTCCACTGGCACTGCAGATGACAATGCTGTGTTACAGGCTAGACAGTGTTCTGGGTTTGTGATGGTTGGGCAGGAAGTACAGTGTTAGCAAGCTTGTGAATCCACGCAACTTATGGTCATTGCGTCGGTGCACTGCTGCTGCCAGTTGACTCCAGTGTTCATAGATGGGTTTCCTGTGGCATTGAATATATGACCATTTTCAAGACTGGAGGTAATTTTAAATCTAACACTAGGCATTTTTATATTAATTTAGAGTATATATTCACCTGAATTAGAGGCAATTTTTCAAAGGAAAAATTGCTTATTATAGTCCCTACAGTATGGTACCTCTTTAATGGCAGACTAATTCATTCCATTCATTTACACTGCATTTATGAATCACAACATAAAAATGTTCAAAACAGAGATCTCTGGCACCAGGTACAGTGCACACTTTGCCTTGTTGATCAAAACATATTGCTGATGTCAGAATGGTATTGTACAAAGTTCTTCCTCATTCCATTGTATAGAACTTCACACTCGGGTATTAGGCACCTGCAGTGGGTGGACCAAGTGACAAGTGGCATGTGCACGTGTCTTTAAAAGCTGTCTGTTCAGGAGGTCATTGTTGAGTACCATCAGAATTATGGCCCAAATTTTTGCATGGGACCAATTGTTGGGACTGATGCCTTGCAAGTGTGCTCTCATATCTTTAAAATATGAGGTCAGGTTGGTGATGATCCCTAGTGAGAGGATTAGTGGGTTTCAGTGATGGTAAGCCCACATAGAACATGCCACATAAGTGAGAATGTTCTTTGTGTACTAGTGTTCCAGCTCACATGCTAGAGGGCTGTGAACTGGATAACAGTTATTCAGTAGCTGCATCACTCTCTGTATCCCATCAGAGAAAAATCTTCTAGCAGCAGAGGCACGGTGTGATGGCTTCGTATGCCCTCCTATTTCATGTGTTAAGATATATGCAAAATTCTTACTAATTTTCTTCTCAAAATTTTGATATGTAAGTTCCTACATTAAGCATATGTTGTGCCAATTACCAAAATTGCAGAAACAAATCCCCTCCACACACATTATTATTCTGATCATTCAGTTTGTTGTTCTGGTTGCAATGAGATAATTAGTTTCATTAAAAATGTTGGAATCAAAAGTTATTGCAATTACAAAATTTCATACGTTATGCATAGGGAGCATCTTATGAGCTTATATGTAAATTCAAAAGATGAAACTACTTTGAAACTGAAGAGTTCTTTTTTCTCTTTTCAGTGGGACCCATACCAGATAGGACTGAGAGAGTATATTGAACGTATACAGAGAAGGGCAGCACAATGGTTACAGGTTTGTTTAACCCATGGGAGTGTCTCACAAAGATACTGAAGGTACTGATGTGGAAGACTCGTCAAGATAGATGTAAACTCTACTGAGAAAGTCTACTGACGAAGTTTAAAGAAGCAGCTTTAAGGGGCGGATATAATAGAAAATGTAAACATTTATTTAAAAAATAATTTCAGCCACATTTATTATTGTACAAATATAAAATTTTGCATGTGTAAAGCAAGAGCTGTGTTTTAATGGAAAAATATAATAAAAATATGCAGGATTAATATTTTGCCAGAAATTTGACTTTTTAATTTGTTTTTTTTTTTTTTTTCATAAAAAAGCCATAACTCAAATTCTAATCATGCAATCAATCTGAAAATTTTATTGTTGTGTCCTGAGAAGGGCATGAGACCATTGACGTACAGTTATTAATGTATGGTACAAACTGTGTCATTAACAGTTTTTAATTTTGCAAATCCAAAATAAACTTTTTTCTACATACAGTCATTTAAAAATCAGAATATAATTGCAGGATCTCATACTTCTCAATTCCAGGGAGACAGCTACAAGTTGTGAACAGTTCTGGAAAATTTCACAACATTAGCACAATACTTTTTGAGAAAAGTCTTCTAATAATGTAAAACAAAGAAAATGAGGTTCAAAGACTCATACATCTAAAAGTAATAAGCTCACCTCGATTTTGAAATCCTCTATACTGATACTCATTCTCCAGGTTTCTCTTCTCTCCTCCTCAAATCTGCCTGGCCTGTATTTGCAAGTAAGACTCTGATCTGTTAACTTCCTTGACCTTGCTCTCGTCGATGGTGTAAAATGCTTTGGTTGTAAACACACCAGGATCTATACCAACTGTCCTCAACACTTCAATTCTGACATTATTTCCATTATTGTAACATAAAACTGCATTATAGACACCTATTTTGAGAACTTAAAAGTCCACAGAATGTACTTTCTGACCATCTAATCAAAGTTCAATTATTGAGGCTTTCATTTGCATTTTGTCTCTTTTTTTCGTGAAGACACTTGCTCAATAAATCAGGGTTTGCAAGAAACTGGAATGTGGGCATAATTGCATTCATAACAGGTTCTGGTAATGAAGGTTTATGTGAATATGTCTCATTTCTGTTGCTGAACTTACACCAATTATCTTTTGGACACAGATTGTGCATTGGTGTTTGGTCAGTAGATTGTTTTTGGCAAAAAAAAATTGCCCGCACAGCACACCTCATTGCTTCTAAATTGTGTCTCTTTCCTGATAGCTCTGCCACAAAACAACAGAAGAGAATCAGTTTCTTTCAGAGTAAGCCATCCGTTTCCACCTAGTGGTTTTCCATCAAGTACTTTACCTTTCTTCTCTTCCAGCAAGTGGCGAAGCCTACAACCAAGCCTCTTTTGGATGTGGCCACACGTTCCAACTTTTACATTGTTGTATTGTACAGATTTTTGTCTGTTACAGCTTCAAACGAAGAGGAGTCCCCATAACCAAGGTATTTAGTGTATCATCAGATATGGAGAACATCCTCACAACTGCAGCAGCCTCCATGCCCTCACTTGAGCCACTATAATTTTTGGTGCATACTACTACATGCTTTTCTTGCCACAGTTTCTCACTGTCTTCATTGTTGCACATTTTCCTTGTTGCACACTGGTGGCAGTATTTAGATATAATTTCTACATCTAAAACTTTACCTGAGTCAATACCAATAACAGCTGCAACTCTCCACAGAGATGTGTGACCCCTTTTCATCCAGGTCCCATCTACAGACACACACAGGTCAGTAATATTTGTAGGAGATACACTGTCATGAATATCTACCCCAGGATCTATTTGTCTTTTGTTTCTTCGTAGAAACTTTGGCAGTATCGCATACAGCATCAGACATTCATTTTTTTCAAACCTTGCGCAAGGTGGAGGCATGATGAGAAAACCGCACAATAAATTACCTCCTTCCCTGCCCTGCCCAAGACATCTTGGAGCATATGCTAATCTAAGATTGCTTTCATAGGTACCAGTGTCAATTTTTTTGTAGGAGAAAAATGAAAATTCATAGCCACACAAATTACAAATTTAAAATCACAAGCTATACCCACTCTTCTTTTTTCAACAACAATCTTGCATTCTGTATTTGTACAACTAACATGTGAACTTGAAAGCTTTGTAGCCTGGCAGAGGAGCTGTAAATCAATACGTCTGAATCCAGTGAAATCCATATCATCATCATTCACGCACATGCCCAATTATCCTGTCCCAAGTTTCATTGCTGAAGATTTCCATGAAACCTCCATTTCCTAAACACAGTTTTTCCACCACCCTTAATGCATGAATCTTGACTTCCACGTAAGGGTTTGCAAATTCAACCTTCTACCTACTAATATGTGTTAGTATTGTCAAAACATAAACCACGTGCAAGAAAGTTTTAAGCCAAAGATATAGATGTCAGCCAAAGATATTGAAAGAAAATAGCCTTCACACTGACACAAATTCCAGAAGCAAGCAGTTTCTCAAACATCGGAAAAGGTGATAGTGGCCGCCAGTGCAGAGTTAATCAGTTTAACAATTTAAAGGCATTTCTAAAGCTGCTATCATGATAACATTCACACACAACATAGATTAAACTGTGTAGATCAAGAAAATATTTTCAAAAAATCGAATTTTTTTGGGGTAAGGGAGGGGGTGTAAGATTGACATGATAAGCTAATGTTTATACTTGATTATGCTGAGAACCATGAATTACAGTTGAAAGGTAATAGATAAATGCACATAGACAACACAAAGAAACAGTGGCTGTGTGAATCATGAGAATGTCACTACACATTTCAAAACCTACTTTATGCAGTTAGTGGATTCCCCTACTTTCCCAGCTGCCCGCAATTGTTGGTCTCTGGATGCAAACAACCACCTTGAGCAGTGAGCTCATCATCTTGAATTTCTCCGTTCACAAGATGAATGTCCACAAGCTCTGCAAATTGTACTGATAGGACTGTGCCATGTGGACAAACTGTACCTGATTAACATCTCGATTCCTATTATGATCTGCTCCATAAACAAAGAATATCTTATGGACAAAGTGTGAAACAAAATGCCAGCATGGAAACAAAAAAGGTAATTAGTCACTGATGAAGGCCATTGACATACACATCACTTGGAAACAAGATTCATAGGAGAGTGGATGAAACAAAAATGCAGCTGTAAGAATGCTATGTGCATTACTTCTTGACAGTTATGTGAAAAGATAGTTTACAGCTGATACAATCTTTATTTCACTTTCCTGCCTATCCATATATCAAAATGTTTTGTGGATCATCTCCTTTGTTTTGTGTGTGTGTGTGTGTGTGTGTGTGTGTGTGTGTGTGTGTGTGAAACTGCATTATATATTAAATGTCAACAAAACCGAACAGGAGAACTATTTATACTTATAATATTTACTAAGGTAAGTCTTTCCGCTCCCGGGATTGGAATGACTCCTTACCCTCTCCCTTAAAACCCACATCCTTTTGTCTTTCCCTCTCCTTCCCTCTTTCCTGATGAAGCAACCGTTTGTTGTGAAAGCTTGAATTTTGTGTGTATGTTTGTGTTTGTTTGTGTGTGTATCGACCTGCCAGCACTTTCGTTTGGTAAGTCACATCATCTTGGTTTTTAGATATATTTACTTCACCATTGTGTAGAAATAGTGATATATCACATACTTTTGGATATAAATTTAAGTGCTTTCTTCTTGTACAATACTTTCATTATTCATAGTAGTTTTGAACGTTTCATTTTGTTGTGTTCCTTGTCTGCATATAATATTGCAAATATTTGCATTTATGTTTATTTTTTTTTTTAATTGACATTTAGTATGTAGTGACTTATTTCATGACAGAATATGATAGTGAACCATTCAGTGTGTGATGCAGGGGTAAGAGGGAGCTTGTGAAAACTTGAACAGCACGGTACTGAACTTTGCCCAGGGCTTAAGTCAGGCCATCAAGTCTGAGGATTATGTGGTTGGGAACACAAGTCATCGAAAAGTAATTTCATTGTTCACTGTCTACACTGCTGAACTGTAGATATATTCATGTGTTGGTGTAAGATAATCAGAATCTGACCCAATTGTATTCCACAGGCCTCATAAAGAAAAAGGACCATCACAGGTAAGGAACAAATGACAATAATTGGTGGCATACCTTTAGAACAGAAATAACACATGAGTAATTCTAAAACTCTAAAGGTTGACTGGAGATAAAACAATGTTGATTCCAGGTTTGCAGTGGGATTACATCATTAGGAAAGTGTGAAGTCATCCAAAGGGTGAGGTGCCAAAGCAAGGTTAGTACCATACAACACAACCAAAAGAAAGGACAGTCACTGCAAGCAACATCAACAAATGAGCAACACTGGCAGGAAAGTTTCACTGTGCCACCACAACAGATCTTCTACTTAAAGGTCAAACACAGTATTGCCAGCTCCGTTTATGATCCTTACAACAGCATTGTCTTCCAGTAGTCAAGTTGTGTGATCAATGTATTAGGCAGACCACTATGTGAAAATTGTTGTTGGATGTATCCTGAGTGAAAAACGCATAATTTTCCTGCATCAAGCGATGTGTTAATGTTCAGACACAGTTCTAATACTCATCACATTCTTATGGGAGTGGGTTGTACAAAGTTGAGTAATTCTTCTTATCTATGTTGTGATAAAGTGAACTGATGGTTTACTTGTTATACTCAGAAAAGTAAAGGGTCCATTATCCTATCAACATAAGCATTGTCACCTGGTACAACAGCAATGATGTAATATTATATGCGTATGTATGTTTTAGAAAACTGCATGAAAAGAAACCATTAGGCATAGCCGTATAATAATAAACAACAAAAAAGTCTCCTACAAAATGTGCCCACCTAGGGTCAGTATATTTGCAGTGATGAGTGTGCTGATCTCACATAGGTCTTTGGGAGATGGGCACTGTCCCCTAGATCTAGTCCTCAAACAGATCTCTTGTGTCCTCTTCCCACCACCTCCAAAAACCAGCTACAAAGGAATGCCCTCTTTGCCATCCAGTACCACCCGGGACTGGAACAGTTGAACCACATTCTTTGTCGGAGCTCTGTTTATATCATACCCTGAAATTTGGAACATTTTACTCATGGCCTTCCTCACCTCTTCTAAAGTGGCAACTCCCACAACATCCTAGTCCATCCCTATGCCACTCTCAATCCCAGCCCCTTGTCACAGGAATCATATCCCTGTGGAAGACAAAGATGAAAGACCTGCCCAATCCATCCACCCAGCACTTCCTATTCCAGTCCTGCCACAAGCTTATCCTATCGCATCAGAGGCCAGACCACCTGTGAAAGCAGCTGCATCTTGTAACAACTCTGCTGCAATCATTGTGCAGCTTTTCATATTGATAGGACTCCCAACCATCTGTCCACCAGGATGAACTGCCACCACCAGACTGTGGCCAAGAGAAAGTGGATCATTCTCTGGCATAACATCCAGCTGAACATACCACGGTTGATTTCAATGGCTGTCTCAACCCAGGCCATCTGTACCACCAACTTTTTTGAACTGTACTGATAGGACTTATCACACTCCCAAAATCGTCCAAGCCTCAGCCCTACAGTAACATACTGTCCGCACATTATTCATGCAACCATTTCTGCTCGCTGTGTCTTTTCACATCCCCTCACCCTCATTGTGCTCCGCTCTCTGCCAATGCACCCACTGGTCTTTCTCCTTCTCTGCTCCTACCTTTCACCACTCCCCATTTTCCCCTCTCCCAGTGTCTTGATTCTCTGTAGGGCAGCCTTGTCTGGCTACCATCTAGTCCCTGCAGTACTCTCCCCCACCCATAACCTGGGACTTTTTGCCTTCCCCAACACAGTCAGGACTGCTACTTGCATTCGGTGCAACACCATTGCATTCTGGCTGGAGACAGTGGTCATTTGTGTGTGAGGTGTGCTTGCTTGCTTGCTTGTATGAATGTAAGTATTTTTTTTTTCTTTTCTGAAGAAAACCTTGGCCAAAAGCTCAGTCTTTTCAGTGTGCCTGTCTGGGGCTCCACATGTCATTTTTATGGTGAGTGCCAACCTATCATTTTCATAATAATGTTGGTACTCCAATATGGACTTTCTGTTGTTTAATAAGGAACTGATCAATAAAGAAATTAAAGTGAAAGCACAGGATACTCAAAATTACCATAATGAAATTCCTGTTTGCTCCCTCATGAAAACAAGTAATGTTCTATAAACTAAAAGTGCTGAGATCCATCTCAGTGTGTTTATTGCTGCAGTATTGGAAGTTACACTTAGTGAAGGTACGTATGCGGTGAACAAACTATTGTTTTATGTAAAATAACTATTCTCTTTCTTTTGAACTTGACTACAAAATAGCTGTATTTGATGATGTTACTTTATTACAATTGATTTTCAATGCTCTGATGGCTTTGTCTCCAGCCACTTACCTACATTTCCTTGAATTAACATTTTTAATTTAATTACCCTCTTTATAAAATCATCCTCCATAATGAGTATTTATTCTTATTTGTTCATACTTTCTTCATCTCCTTTCCATCTGCAAATGTCTCTTCGCTGCTACTGTATTTGTTTGTGGATTCATTAGTTTGTATCAGAGCAACTTAAAACAGATGTCATTATTGAAAAGTTAAGCATAAAAGAGAGCAAAAAGTTTATTTATTTTAATACTGAAATGTACAATTGCAAGAGAGACTGCCGTGTGATCCTAAGAAAGCAACATAGCAGAATTGGTAGCGAGGTAACGTTCAGTCTTATTACATTTAGTGATGGAATTACCTTTCTAAAACAAATGGAAGTTTCAACATGGAAACTCCAGGAGCTATGCTCTAATAGTGTTTATTGGTTTTAAAACTAAAGATATACAGGGAAAAATATCAAGATATTGGACAGTCACAAAAATCTGATAAATCAGTAAACAAAGTAAAACTTGGAGAAAGCAGTACCAACTGAAAAGTAGTAAACACATTTTAGTGGACAACAGACACACTGAAATCACTGAGGTCTCATAAACTATTTGTGAAACTAATAATTTTGTTTCTGAATGGAAAAATTTCCAAAGAAAAATTACTTACAGAAACTAAATGTAATGTCCTATATTAATTTGTATTACTACAGGAACTGGACACAATGCTACACTCTCTAACAATGACATACACCTTATCATATTGCAGCAGTGGTTACTGTAAAACAAAATGTATCTTCATTTGACATCTGAGTAGCAGGTTTTCTCTGACAGCTTCCTTGCATATTCTAGGACACGGGATGCGCTTCTTCTCGTTGTAGGGTCATTCACTCTCTACAGGGATGGCGGCTTACATGAGGACCTGCAACAATCAAGAAAACCAAATGATCTCTGGGAGCTGTGTCAGGCACTTGCCAAGACACGTTATTTACTCACTCAAGTCAAAATCATACGCACATAGGATACTACAGTTCGGAAAGTTGCTATGCAGTTAAGACAGACACAGGCTGGAAATGATTTCCATGGGTGGCTATACAAGCCTGAACCCACTTTTTGAAAATACTTTCTGCAGATCTGATAGTGATATGCTTCTCATAAGTGCAAGTATTTCAGTTTTAACTACAGTGTGTCCTGTGAACCTGGAAAAAGCCAGGCATTTTCAAAATGTTTTCTGTTCCATACCCATGTCGATGTATCACCATCTGTGATTTCAAATAGCATTTTAATATTTAAAGGGGAATCTACGTGCTATACACACAATACCTGATTTGGGAGGACGACAGTTCAAATCTGCATCCGGCCACCATGATTTACATTTTCTATGATTTCCGTAAATCACTCCAAGCAAATGCTGGGATGGCTTCTTTGCAATGCGGCAGACTTCCCTCCCCAACCTTCCCTAATCCGATGGGACCAATCACCTCGCTGTGTGGTCCCCTCCCCCCAAACCAACCAACCAACCAACCAACCAACCAACCAACCACAATACCTGTTGGTGATACAATGTTTACACAATATTCCAGCACTGTTTCATACTTGTCGAGCCGTATCATGAGTTGGGGCTGACAATTTCAACATCAACAAAAGTATCATACTCTTTTCGCAATGCACATTCTTCGTACAAACACAAAATGAAACATGAGGTGAAGGAAGATGAAAGAGGAGGAATGATTATTGGAAAAAAATGAAAGCTAGCTGAAATCGAAGAATTAGAAACAAAAAGAGCACATGTTGAGTGAAACCTCAAAGATTTTGGCATAAATAAAAAATGTAAGGAAATAATTTATTCATTCTTACCATGACAAATTTCTACAGTTCGTACCCTTTAGTCAGCAAGTTACAGTGTATATAACTTTGTAAAACCAGAATTTTTTTTTTGGCTGCAAATCAAAATACAGCAGTTACTATTTTAATTACAAATTATTTCTTTAGTAGTATAAGTCACACCACAAATAAAATTATTTTTATACATATTCTAATAAATATAAAGTTTTGAGAAAACGATGTTTGTCACAATTTAATAAAAAAGTAACGAGGAAAAAATTTGCTCTGAAAAAACCTTGAATTTGAAAATGATCAATCGCGCAACACCCTATAACTCACAAAGCATGCAAAAGTGAGTCCAATGCACTTCAGATTTTGCTGCTCCCCAAAGTAAAAAGGCCAGTGGAGTAACGTCCAGTGAGTGAGCAGACCAAATGTTTTTTGAGATGACATGTTTCCCAAAAAACCCTTCTGCAAGATGCATAGTGTTGTCAGTTGTGTGCACAGTAGCACCATCTTGTTGAAACATAATTTATTTCGTTTGTGTTGCCATCTTCTGCAGCAGCTGTTAACATCTGTTATGTTATTTCTCTTCAGTTGACTGCAATGTATTTATTTTCAAACCATCTTCTGTGGTATTAGGTAAATTAGATACACAGGTTTGTACATTTATTTTCTGATTCTTTTAGATTAAAAACATTATGAAGTTGGTCTGCAAGCTACTTGGGGTGTTTCTTTATGTAGTCTGTCCCCCCAGGGGGTCCACAAATCCCCGAGCTAGTGCAGCTCTCTTTCCTTTCCGGGCTGCATACCTTCCTTTTCCGCCCCCCCCCCCCCCCCTTGTCCCTCGTTTTGGGAGTGTGTTTTGTGTCTAGGTCTGGAGATGGACGCTTGTGACTGTAAGACGTAGTTTCTCTTCTTGGAAAGTCGCTGTCCTCACTTTGTCTTCTTTTTCCTTGCCTCTTCTCCTTACCCTCTTCTCCGCTGTGGCACTTCTTTCCTTTCTTTGTTCCTCCATTTCTCTTTCTTTCCTCTCTATGTCTGAAGGCCGACCTATTCGTTCCCACGCGTAGCTGGTGACAGGGTAACGTGTAATTCCCCGCCCCAGGTAGACAAGTAGAACCTGTATGTACTCCCTGGTAAAGGCCAGGCCCAGGGATGGGTGATTACCTGAACTGGTACCTTCCTAATGTGCCAATTAGTCCCTCCGTCTGTTTCTCGGAAGGTGTGACCTGAGGTGTGGACAATCACCTAAGGCGGGAGTGCCCTCAGAGAGGGGTCCCAGTGAGGAAGGAGTGTGCCATTGGAGATGCCGCTAATCATGGGGGATACTTTCACAATGGTTTCCTCTACTTCTGCACACAACAGAAAGCTAGACGAGTCAGTCACAGACCCTTCTTCCATCAGTGTCACAGTTCCTAGTTGGTTCTTGGTCTGATGAAGGTCAAGACTTCTCTAGTCCACCCTTTCATTAAACAGAAAGGTGTCGATGCAATTGCATGTTCTGTAAAGTCTTGTTCCTGATTAAAAAATTGGCACCTTGTTGTCAGAAACAGTGCTCTCCAGGCACAAAAATTGCTGTGAACTACACTGCTACACAACTTCCAAGTCCAGGTGGAAGCACCCTGTGCTTTAAATTCATCACACAGGGTGGTTTATACCCACTCCCATGATGGGTTATCCAATGAGGACATTCAAAATTACCTGTCTGACCTGGGCGTAATGGCTGTACATAGTCATGAAAAGGATTGACAAGGGCTTGGGACCGACCTGTACTACCTTCTTGACATTTGACAGAGTTAAACTTACATCGAACAGTAAAGTGGGATGTGAGATCATTTCAGTTCGCCCTTACATCCCCAACCCTACACATTGCTATCAGTGTCAGCAGTTTAATCACACCAGCCAGACTTGTTCCAATCCGGCCAAATACATTACATGTGGCAGGGGTGCCCATGAGGGTGCTTGTCCACCTCCATCCCCTCGATGCATCAACTGTATGGGTGACCACACTGCTTCCTCGAGAGATTGCCCTATTTTCAAAGATGAACAAATTATTTAGGAAATTCGAGTGAAGGAAAAGGTGTCTACATTTGCTGCTCGTAAGTTGTTTGTCACTAGAAAGCCCATTGTCCTCTCAGTGGATAAATATAGCACTGTCCTTGCATCTCCTTGGCCTACTAAGCAAGTTGCCACAGACTTGTGATCTTACCTTTAGCGCCACAGTCATCAGGTCGGTTAGCCAAAAGATCACCTGTTCAACCGCTCCACTCTAAGGCTCACCCTTCATCAGCTCTTGCTAAATCACGGGCCCTAAAATCGGACACCCAGATTTCAAAAAACAAAGAGCCTACTTGCAAAGATTTTTTACGTGCACTAACCTGCCAACCATCAATTCGTCCCTCTCAACGTCCTGCTTCCAAGAAGGCTCAAAAGAAACAAAGTTCCTCTCCTTCTCTGCCACAGCACGTCTCATCTACAGCACCACCTAATGGTAGCCGAACTTGGCTGTCTTCTGTGTTGCTGAGATGCACCGCTGGCGGCCTATCAACCAGCCGATCACTGGCGGCAGGAGCTGCCTCGTGTGCGACCTATGGATCAGGATCTTCTGCCTTCGGCTGAATGCCATACCACGCCATCAGCTGCCAGCTCTCGGTGGTCGTTGATTTGACAGCAACCGTGGCGAGATTTTTCCCTTTTCTGTCCACCCTATGTCAATTATCCATTGCAACCTCCACGGAATTCGCTCCAATTGGGATGAGTTGTTGAGGCTCTTATGATTCTACTCCCCGGTGATCCTCTGTCTTCAGGAAACAAAGCTATTTACCCACGATTGCTTTGTTTTCCCCCCATTTCCAATCAGTCCGGTTTGTTCTCCCCTCCGTTGATAGCACTCCAGGGGACTTTGTTCTTCTCCCTGATACAGTCCATTGTCACCCAGTCTCCATCAACAGTTCCTTTGAAGCTCTTGCTGTACATCTTTCACTTTCTGGATTCACCTTCTCTCTTTGTACCATATACATTCCATCATCCACACCAATGGCAACAGCAGATCTCCTCTAATAACCACTACCCGCTTTGTGGGATCTCTACGTCCTTGTCCGTGAGGCTCCCTATTGATTGACCTCTCCCACCAAGCAGATCTTGTTTTCCTCAACACTGGGGAACCTACATTTTTGTCTGCCTCCATGTCAAACTTCTCTCATTTGGACCTTTCGGTCGGTACTGTTCATCTAGCTCAGCGTTTTGAATGGTTTGTTCTTGCTGATACACACTCGAGTGACCATTTTCCATGTGTCATTTGATTACAGCCACAACTGCCATCTATGCGCCCAAGATGCTGGAAGTTTTCCCAAGCTGATTGGATCCTTTTTTGTCCTCTCTAATGACATTTGATGACCGTCAATTTCCTAGCATCGACGATCAGGTCACTCATGTTATGGAAGTTATTCTTACAGCCACAGAATGTACAATACCTCGTACCTCCCATTTCCCCCGGCACCCCCCAGTTCCTTTCTGGAATGAGACATGCTGTGATGCAATACGTTTTGCACCACCATCAAACATTGGCCAACTGTGTCTGTTATAAGTAATTACATGCGCAATGCTGTTATCATCCACGATAGCCAGAATGCAAGCTGGGACTTCTTTACTATCTCCTTCACTCCCTCAATCTGTAGTTTGGAGTTGAATTCAACACTTATCCGGCACTGATAGTTTCTCCCCGATCTCTAGGTACCTTAGTGGACCCAGTTGCCATTTCTAACTCATTGAGTCAACACTTTGCTGTGATTTTGAGCTCTTCAAATTACCAACCAGCCTTTGTCACAAAGAAACGAGCAGCTGAAGTGTGACCTCTTGCTTTCTCCTCTCAAAATCGCGAAAGCTATAACAGTGTTCTCTCTGTGGAAACTCCAACACACATTCATCCTCTTGCTCTTCTGCCCCAGGACCCGATGGCAACCTCGTCCAAATGTTGTTGCATTTATCATACCGTAGTGTGCATTACGTCCTTTGTCTTTGTAACCGAATTTGGACCGACAGTACCTTTCCCAGAAGATGGGGGGAGCTATCATCATTCCTGTTCCAAAACCTGGAAAGGACAAACATCTCCCCTCTAGCTGTCATCCCATTTCTCTTACGAGTAGTGCATGTAAGGTTTTGGAGTGTACGGTCAATTGCTGTTTAGCCTGGTGGCTGGAGTCCCGAAACCTTTTAGCACCTGCCCAATGCGGTTTCCAAAAGCATCGTTCTGCAGAGAACAGGCATCCATGGCACACTGTGCTCTTGGGGGTATCAAGGTTCGCTACCCCTTTTTGTTCATGAACACTACTCTCTCCTTAATGGGAGGAATGGCCTGGGCAGTGAGTGGGATAGATCTGGGAGGAAATGGTAGTGGCAAATAGAACATGCAGTTATATGTGTACTTTTACTATTACATTAAGTGGCCAATCAGTTTAAAGAGTGTGTGGTTTACCAAGTTAATCTGATCATTTATGAGTTGTTTCTTTTCTGTTATGGTTTTTTAGATGTGGTACTTTTCTTGTAAGGTTAGTAGTTTTGTGTTGTTTACCCTTATGATTTCCATGTCTGTGTCGTTGGTTGTAATTTAATGTTGGTGTTGGTGTAAGTGTTCTGCAAAAGTTGAATGATTTGTCGTATGCTTCCATGTTCTTTTTATCTGGTGTCAAATGTCCTAATGGTTTGACCTGTGTATCTTCCATCACATGTATTGCATTTCAGTTGGTATGATGCAGATCAGTTTTTTCTATTTTTTTTGGAAGTATTCCTGAATTGAGTTGTTGGTTTGGTGTGCTATTTTTATGCCTTGTGTTTTTTAAAAATATTGTGTGTGTGTGTGTGTGTGTGTGTGTGTGTGTGTGTGTGTGTGTGTGTGTGTGTACACACCCATTTTTTACGTTCTTTCACACTTTGTGCTGCATCTATTCTTGTATTTTGTGTATGATTTTGACCTTGTGTTGGTGACAGTTGGGTGTTTGTCCTTTTCTGTTTCTTGTTAAGCTTTGTTACTAAGTTATCTTTGTATCCATTGTTTGTAGCTATTTGTATTATAGTAGTAATTTCTTTTTTGTAATTGTATCTAATGGTACTCTGTTTAGTCTGTGGAGCATGTATTTAAGTGCTGTCTGCTTTTTAGAATTGGGGTGTTGTGATGTTCATGTGTAATTGTTGTTGGTTTTTGGTATATGGCAAATTTGTGTTGTTTTGAATCTTTATGGTGATGGCCAAGAAATTTATCTGTTTTTCTTATTCTCTATTACAAAATGTATCTTATCATGAACAGAATTATGTCTGTGTGTAACTGGTCAATTTTATTGTTTGGTTCATCTGTACAAGATATCATCCATATATCTAATCTAGTATAGGATGTTGTACCTACTTGGCACTATTTTGTTAAATATAATCAGTTCTACATGGTTCATGAATATGTTTGCTTTTGTTCCAGACACTGGGGATCCTATTGGAAATCCTTTACTTTGTAAATATAATTCATGATTGAACTGACAATTCTGGTCTGTTGTTAGCTCTAGAAGCCTGATTGTTTCTTTGGTGTATTCATGTGGAAGTGTACTGTGTGTCCTAAGATTTTGTTCTATAATGTTTGTTTCAGTTATTGGTATACATATACATCAAATGACTGGAGGATTTGTGTGTCTGCAATTTATGTCTTCTATGTACTGAATCAATTATGTGGTGTTCCTTATAGTCCTGTCTCCTTGTAATTTGTAGTTTTCTGATAAGATTTTCAACATGTATCTTGCAAGTGGGTAAGTGGGAGCATTTCTATAATTCACAATAGCTCAGACTGGGAGATGTTTTTTGTGTAACTTTGGTTGGCATTGTAGAGAAGGTGCAGCTGGATTTGCTTGAATCAGTTTTCCTTTTGCACTGTTTTCAGTTGTATGTTCAACATCTTTTAGAGTGTATCTCAGCTTCATTTGGAATCTGTCTGTTGCCTCTGATTTTAATTGTATAATTTTATTTTTGTGATGGACTATTGTGTCTTACTGATGTATTGCTCTTTATCCATGAGAACCACTGTGTGTCCTTTATCTGCCTTTGTGATGATGGGGTTCTCTTGCTATAGTTTCTTTCTAAGTTTTGTCAGTGTTATAGAATCTGTATTGCTTTCTTTCATCTGTGTTATGTTTTTGATTTCATTACTGACTAGCTATCTAGTCAGACCAATTTTTACCTCACTTGCTTTGTTTCTGTTTTCCTGTGTGAGAATGCTTTCTGATTCAACTATGAGATTTTCTATGTAAAGAAATCAAAAACGTAACACAGATGAAAGAAAGCAGAAGAAACTGAAGCAATACAGATTCTATAACACTGACAAAACTTAGAAAGAAACTACAGCAAGAGAACCCCATCATCACGAAGGCAGATAAAGGACACACAGTGGTTCTCATGGGTAAAGAGCAATACATCAGTAAGACACAATAGTCCATCACAAAAATAAAATTATACAATTAAAATCAGAGGCAACAGACAGATTCCAAATGAAGCTGAGATACACTCTAAAAGATGTTGAACATACAACTGAAAACAGTGCAAAAGGAAAACTGATTCAAGCAAATCCAGCTGCACCTTCTCTACAATGCCAACCAAAGTTACACAAAAAACATCTCCCAGTCTGAGCTATTGTGAATTATAGAAATGCTCCCACTTACCCACTTGCAAGATACATGTTGAAAATCTTATCAGAAAACTACAAATTACAAGGAGACAGGACTATAAGGAACACCACATAATTGATTCAGTACATAGAAGACATAAATTGCAGACACACAAATCCTCCAGTCATTTGATGTATATGTATACCAATAACTGAAACAAACATTATAGAACAAAATCTTAGGACACACAGTACACTTCCACATGAATACACCAAAGAAACAATCAGGCTTCTAGAGCTAACAACAGACCAGAATTGTCAGTTCAATCATGAATTATATTTACAAAGTAAAGGATTTCCAATAGGATCCCCAGTGTCTGGAACAAAAGCAAACATATTCATGAACCATGTAGAACTGATTATATTTAACAAAATAGTGCCAAGTAGGTACAACATCCTATACTAGATTAGATATATGGATGATATCTTGTACAGATGAACCAAACAATAAAATTGACCAGTTACACACAGACATAATTCTGTTCATGATAAGATACATTTTGTAATAGAGAATAAGAAAAACAGATAAATTTCTTGGCCATCACCATAAAGATTCAAAACAACACAAATTTGCCATATACCAAAAACCAACAACAATTACACATGAACATCACAACACCCCAATTCTAAAAAGCAGACAGCACTTAAATACATGCTCCACAGACTAAACAGAGTACCATTAGATACAATTACAAAAAAGAAATTACTACTATAATACAAATAGCTACAAACAATGGATACAAAGAGAACTTAGTAACAAAGCTTAACAAGAAACAGAAAAGGACAAACACCCAACTGTCACCAACACAAGGTCAAAATCATACACAAAATACAAGAATAGATGCAGCACAAAGTGTGAAAGAACGTAAAAAATGGGTACACACACACACACACACACACACACACACACACACACACACACAATATTTTTAAAAAAACACAAGGCATAAAAATAGCACACCAAACCAACAACTCAATTCAGGAATACTTCCAAAAAAAAATAGAAAAAACTGATCTGCATCATACCAACTGAAATGCAATACATGTGATGGAAGATACACAGGTCAAACCATTAGGACATTTGACACCAGATAAAAAGAACATGGAAGCATACGACAAATCATTCAACTTTTGCAGAACACTTACACCAACACCAACATTAAATTACAACCAACGACACAGACATGGAAATCATAAGGGTAAACAACACAAAACTACTAACCTTACAAGAAAAGTACCACATCTAAAGAACCATAACAGAAAAGAAACAACTCATAAATGATCAGATTAACTTGGTAAACCACACACTCTTTAAACTGATTGGCAACTTAATATAACATTAAAAGTACACACATAAGTGCATGTTCTGTTTACCACTACTCTTTCCTCCCAGATCTGTCCCCATAATCACTGTCCAGGCCATCCTGTCGTTTCCCCCACTCTACCTGTGGAGCAAACAAGAAAACCCCCCCCCCCCTCACATCTCTACATACAAGACAATTTCACTTACTCAGTATGGAATGTAACAATATAAGAAAAGGAAAGTTCCTACTCATCATATAGCCTGAGTCAGATACAAAAAAGATTCACACAATTATATCTTTTGGGCAGTGAGGCCTTTGTCAGCAGTAGACACCTTGCACACACGTCTGCAGTCTGAGAGCTGCAACCACACTGCTAGCAGCAGCAGCACCAGTGCATGATGGGTGTGGCAGACAGTGTAGTGTTGCAGTTAGACGGAGGACAGGAGAGATGATGTGGAGAGGGAAAGGAGAGAAAGAAAAAGAAATTAAAGGAGTGGGTATGGCGGATAAATGATGACTGTGTAGTGCTGGAATGGGAACAGGGAGGGTCTGGATGGATGGGTGACTAACAAAGGTTGAGGTGCGGAGGGTTACAGGAGCATAGGATATATATTGCAGGGGATGTTCCCACTTGTACAATTCAGAAACACTGGTGTTGGTTGGAAGGATCCATATGGCCCAGGCTGTGAAGCAGTCATTGAGATGAGGGATATTATGTTCGGCAGTATGTTCAGCAACAGGGTGGTACACTTGATTTTTGGCCACAGTTTGTTGGTGGCCGTTCATGGGGACAGACAGCTTACTGGTTGTCATGCCCATATAGAATGCAGCATGGTGGTTGCAGCTGAGCTTTCAGATCACGACTGGTTTCACAGGTATTCCTGCCTTTGCCAGGATAGTCGATGTTAGTGACCGGACTGAAGGAAAGGGTGGTGGTAGGGGGATGTATGGGACAGGTCTTGCATCTAGGACTATTACAGGGGTATGAGCCATGAAGTAAGGGGTTGGGAGCAGTGGTTATGTAGGGATGGACGAGTATTATATTGTGTAGGTTCAGTGGACGGCAGAATACCGCTGTGCGAGGGGTAGGAAGGATAGTGGGCAGGACGAGAGGTAATTGAAACCCTGCAACTGAGTTACATTCTCCGCCAGGGTTTCGATTACCTGTTGCGATGCCCTGAAATGAGAAATGTCCTTCACTGTGGTATTCCGCCATCCACCAAACCTACATAATATACTCGTCCATCCTTACACAACCCCTGCTCCCAATCCTTTACCTCATTGCTCATACCCTTGTAATAAACCTAGATGCAAGACATGTCCCGTACATCCTCCGGTCACTAACATCACGTATCCCATCAAAGGAAGGGCTACCTGTGAAACCAGTCATGTGATTTACAAGCTAAGCTGCAACCACTGTGCTGCATTCTATGTAGGTATGACAACTAACAACCTGTCTGTCTGCAGGAATGCCCATCGACAAACTGTGGCTAAAAGACAAGTGTACCACCCTGTTGCTGAACATGCTGCCAAACATGATATCCCTCATCTCAATGACTGCTTCACAGCCTGTGCCATATGGATCCTTCCCACCCACACCAGCTTTCCTGAATAGCGCAGGTGGGAACTTTCCCTGCAATACATCCTACGTTCCCGTAACTCTCCGGGCCTCAACCTTTGTTAGTCACTGTCCTCACCCATCCAGCCCCCTCCCCAGCCATCATTTCACTGCCACACCCAGTCTTTTAATTTCTTTTTATTTCTCTCCTTTCTGCTCCTTACGCCTCCCCCTCCGCACCTTCTCTCTTGCCTCCAGCTAAAGTACAACACTTTACTGTCCACCACTTCCCTCATACTATCCCTCCCCCTCCCTGTCCCATTCGCCACTCCCATCGTGCACTAGTGCTGCTGCTCGCAGTGTGGTTTCAGTTCTCTGAGACTGCAGGTGTGTGTGAGAGAGAGAGTCTTTTGTTGTGCTTATCATGACTCAGCATCTCAGTTATGTGGTGAGTAGCAACTTTATTTCTCATGATACTTTGATGACTGGCACAAAAAAAATATTAAACAGCAATAGGTGAGAGTTTGCTGTTCTTAATTTTATTTCCAGAAACATTGTTTTGTTTTTTATCTAAAGCATAGCTCCAATTTTATTAAAATATGTAGGACCATGTAGAAGAAGACCAATTTCAGCATCAGCAATATTTAACCTCACAAAGCAAGTATAAACTTTGGATAAGGTCCTGTGTTATTCACATCTATTACGAATGACACAAAAAAGGAAGCTTCAAACTACGTTAGCATTTTTTTTCCAGCTTGAATCTTACCCTTCATTGCAGATTAGGCTTGCAAAACAAATGTGTATGTTGTGAGAAAGTTTTGCAGTGATGATTCTGTGTATAGGGACACATCAAAATGAGAACCATTGATAAGTTTCTGCAGAATGGAGATTGCTAATGCTTTGTGCCAGATAATGTTCCCACAATGTTCTCAGCTTTGCGCGGGAATTTTTAGGAGTGAAGTTTGTTGAGCAGGGGCTGCAGATGTCGGCTCTGTATTAGTTGTCTACGTTTCTCCCAACTGAGCATTCCTTTGCAATGTGACACGAGTACATAAAGTATTTCATCCATTTGCCAGTTAGCCTCAGTGCCTGGAGACAACAGTGGCCATTTCAGCTTCGTGTAGAATTATGCTCATGTATTGTGACACTTGGGAAATACTAAAACCTTTTGTCAGAATCGACACAGGTTCTGAAAGCAGCCAATAGGGAGTAAAGCACACACTATGACTCAAAGCAGAATGATCGTATAAAATTAATTATTGGAAATGTAGCCCAGCAACAAAGGAAGTAGCTTAAAAAGAATCCTCATACGACCAACACTATGATATCGCTCATCAATATGGGATCTGTACCAGAGAGGACCAACAGACGAAATTGAGAAGATCCAAAGAAGAGCGGCACTTGTAAATACAGGTTCATTTAGTAAATGTGAAACCAGCACAAAGGTGTTCAAGCACCTGCAGTGGCAGACACTGTAAAGAGTTCGTAACATTACGGTCTGCTATTGAAAGTTCCGAGACCATACATTCCTAGAAGAGTCAATCAAGATGTTGCTTCCTCCTGCATATACCTTGTGAAAAGAACATGAAGATTAATTTAGAGAGATTTAAGCCCACACCTCCCGCAATACCGTGTGCAACTGGAACAGTAAAAGACTCCGGTAAACTACGTACCCTCCACAACACACTGTGGTAGGGCTTGCGGAGTATACATGTACATATAGATTCTGGTGCTTAATTTTTCACAAAACTGTTACGTCTTTTTTTAAAAACTAATTTCTCATTTGTGTGATGGCTAGCATCTGCTTTGGCAAATTCTGCAGACAAATCCTAAAGACAAAAGTTTTCCTCTGCTAGCCTTGCAGTGCAATTCTGTACACAAAGCTGAAGAAACTGCTGCCTAACAAGACATTTATCCACGTTGTCAGTTGAATATTAAGTATGGGAATTTGTTTTCTTCTCTGCGGTAGGTACTCTAGTATCACTTCCCTTCCCCCCCCCCCCTCTTTCTCTTTTCCTCCTCCTCCTCCTCCTCTCCTCTCCTCTTCCCCCCCCCCCCCCCCCCCATAATTTTCACACTTGACTCACAGTTTAATGTTTTGCCTGCATAACCTGTCAACTTTTCTGTCTGCACTATCACTCCTTTCTCATTATAATTAGTAAATTTATTTAAATTTGTAGCAGCTGCTTGGAAAGTCATTTTCTACAATCTCTCTCCACACCTACATTATGACATAACACTACTTTGGTCTAGGAAATGGCTGTACCTATTAACATGATGAAGTAAGTTCATACTCTGGCCTGATCCACAGTTCACTTTCTTAAATGTGAAATCAGAGGGTATGCAGTTCTTAATCAATGAACAGTCCAATACCAACACAAAATGTGTTGGCCGACACCCATGTGTGAGAGATTAAAAACATCGTTTTTCTAGACTAAAGGATGATTCTGCAGCTCAGGGTATTAATTTGGTAGGTTTTCCATGAATGTCGATACAAATGAGTCTAATTTTTTGTTTTTAAATCCAAAACATTTTCTGTGCCACACATGGTCAGTAATAAAAAGTGAGCTTTTTTTTTTTAGCAAATCTACGGTAAGCTGTATATAGATAAAAATTGTTCGATAAATAATGTACAAATATGGCAACTGTTAAAGCCCAATATATGCAGGAGTACATATAACAAACCAAATAATTGTCATGAGAATCTGAATTTCACATAAGATTGTAATATTACAGATTATAAATGGAAGTAGTGACTAATTTATTATATGAAAGACTCTGTACGAACAATCCAGTCTTATGAAATTAATTGTGACAGATTTTATAGTTAGGAACTGGAATTCAATTGTTATAAACTTGTATAATAATACGCTATGGAGACCACTCTGCCACCCTATGTCTAACTGTTTTGAGCTGTTTTCTGTAGATGATTATCTGATGTTTTTGTCTTGAGTATTTTTAATAAAATGGTATTTACCAGATGTATAAAATTATTTACTGTTAAAATCTGGACCATCAAATCCTGTTATTAAGACTGGAACTAGGATTACAACGAAACTTCCATTCATCAATGTTAAGCAATGGAAAGTCCTGGTCAGAATATCAACAGTATTATGAAAAGGACAGATTGCTACTCACCATAAAGATGGCACATTGAGTTGGAGACAGGCACAACAAAACACAAGCTTTCAGCCAAAGCCTTCATCAGAAAAGAAAAACTACACACAGATTCACAGAAGCAATACGTCACACACACGACCATTATCTCCTGTCACTCAGGCAGGGGTACCTGGAAACATGTCATATGCCTGAAGAAGGCTTTACTCAAAAGCTTATAAGCAACTTCTAACTGTCTGCAACTTAATGTGTCATCTTTACAGAGAATAACCTGCACCTGCTCAACCACCAATATGAAATTACTAATTTTAGCAGGGAAGTGACATTTAAAGGTAATACAGCATCAGAGACAATGTTGCTGAATAAGGTAGACCAGCTTACCAGCAGTCGTGCAGCTGCGGAGGCTGGAGTTGCGGGGTCGTGCAGGGGTTGCAAAAGGGGCGGTCGCTCTCTACAGGCCGCACACCAGTGTGGCAGCTGGGATATCGTCCTCTGCCGCCTGGCGCACCGACACTGTCACTGCATTGTCAAAGTCACCACTCGACACGAGGCGCACTGCTGTCACGCCACAAAAGATTGTCTCCTCAGTGCTTCCTGTACAGACATAAATTACAGTGTGCAATGCTGGTGGCCAGGGTTGTGTAGAAAGGTGTAGTTGTAAGTCCATCAATAAATGATACATAGAACACACACATTTTCATGTTATAAACTTAATGAACTATGGACCTTGTCATTGATGGGGAGGCTTGTGTGCCTCAACAATACAGATGACCGTACTGTAGGTGCAACCACAACGGAGGGGTATCTGTTGAGAGGCGAGACAAACGTGTGGTTCCTGAAGAAGGGCAGCAGCCTTTACAGTAGTTGCAGGGGCAACAGTCTGGATGATTGACTCATCTGGCCTTTTAACACTAACCAAAATGGCCTTGCTGTGCTGGTACTGCGAACGGCTGAAAGAAAGGGGAAACTACGGCCGTAATTTTTCCCGAGGGCATGCAGCTTTACTGTACGGATAAATGATGATGGCGTCCTCTTGGGTAAAATATTCCAGAGGTAAAATAGTCCCCCATTCGGATCTCCGGGCAGCGACTACTCAGGAGGACGTCGTTATCAGGAGAAAGAAAACTGGCGTTCTACGGATCGGAGCGTGGAATATCAGATCCCTTAATCAGGCAGGTAGGCTGTTGTTTTCAGTCCTGAGACTGGTTTGATGCAGCTCTCGATGCTAATCTATCCTGTGCAAGCTCCTTCATCTCCCAGTACGTACTGCAACCTACATCAGTCTGAATCTGCTTAGTGTATTCATCTCTTTGTCTCTCTCTACGATTTTTACCCTCCACGCCGCCCTCCAATACTAAATTGGTGATCTCTTGATGCCTCAGAACATGTTCTACCAACCGCTCCCTTCTTCTGGTCAAGTTGTGCCACAAACTTCTGTTCTCCCCAATCCTATTCAGTACCTCCTCATTAGTTATGTGATCTACCCATCTAATCTTCAGCATTCTTCTGTAGCACCACATTTCGAATGCTTCTATTCTCTTTTTGTCCGAATTATTTATCGTCCACGTTTCACTTCCATACATGGCTACACTCCATACAAATACTTTCAGAAACGACTTCCTGATATTTAAATCTATACTCGATGTTAACAAATTTCTCTTGTTCAGAAACACTTTCCTTGCCATTGCCAGTCTACACTTTATATCCTCTCTACTTCGACCATCATCAGTTATTTTGCTCCCCAAATAGCAAAACTCCTTTACTACTTTAAGTGTCACATTTCCTAATCTAATTCCCTCAGCATCACCCAACTTAATTCGACTACATTCCATTATCCTCGTTTTGCTTTTGTTGATGTTCATATTATATCCTCCTTTCAAGACACTATCCATTCCGTTCAACTGTTGTTCCAAGTCCTTTGCTGTCTCTGGCAGAATTACAATGTCATCGGCGAATGTCAAAGCTTTTATTTCTTCTCCATGGATTTTAATACCCACTCCGAATTTTTCTTTTGTTTCCTTCACTGCTTGCTCAATATACAGATTGAATAAGATCGGGGAAAGCCTACAACCCTGTCTCACCCCCTTCCCAACCACTGCTTCCCTTTCATGCCCCTCGACTCTTATAACTGCTATCTGCTTTCTGTACAAATAGTAAATAGCCTTTCGCTCCCTGTATTTTACCCCTGCCACCTTCAGAATTTGGAAGAGAGTATTTCAATCAACATTGTCAAAAGCTTTTTCTGAGTCTACGAATGCTAGAAACGTAGATTTGCCTTTCCGTAATCTTTCTTCTAAGATAAGTCGTAGGGTCAGTATTGCCTCACGCGTTCCAACATTTCTGCAGAGTCCAAACTGATCTTCTCCGAGGTCGGCTTCTACCAGTTTTTCCATTCGTCTGTAAAGAAATCGTGTCAGTATTTTGCAGCTGTGACTTATTAAACCGATAGTTCGGTAATTTTCACATCTGTCAACACCTGCTTTCTTTGGGATTGGAATTATTATATTCTTCTTGAAGTCTGAGGTTATGTCGCCTGTCCCATACACCTTGCTGACCAGATGGTAGAGTTTTGTCAGGAATGACTCTCACAAGTAATGGAATGTTGTCTACTCCCGGGGCCTTGTTTCGACTCTGGTCTTTCGGTGCTCTGTCAAACTATTCACGCAGAATCATATCTCCCATTTCATCTTCATCTACATCCTCTTCCATTTCCATAACATTGTCCTCAAGTATATCGCCCTTCCACCTTTCTGCTTTACCTTCTTTGCTTAGAACTGGGTTTCCATCTGAGCTTTTGATATTCACGCAAGTTGTTCTCTTTCCTCCAAAGGTCTCTTTAATTTTCCTGTAGGCAGTCTACCTTACCCCGTAGTGGGATAAGCCTTTACTTCCTTACATTTGTCGTCTATCCATCCCTGCTTAGCCATTTTGCATTTCCTGTCGATCTCGTTTTTGAGACGTTTGTATTCCTTTCTGTCTGCTTCATTTATCGCATTTTTATATTTTCTCCTTTCATCAATTAAATTCAGTGTCTCTTCTGTTACCCAAGGATTTCTACTAGCCCTCGTCTTTTTACCCACTTGATCCTCTGCTGCCTTCACTATTTCCATTCCTCAAAGCTACCCATTCTTCTTCTACTGTATTTCTTTCCCCCATTCCTGTCAATTGCTCCCTTATGCTCTCCCTGAAACTCTGTACAACCTTTGGTTTAGTCAGTTTATCGAGGTCCCATCTCCTTAAATTCCCACCTTTTTGCAGTTTCTACAGTTTTAATCTACAGTTCATAACCAATAGATTGTAGTCAGAGTCCACATCTGCCGCTGGAAATGTCTTACAATTTAAAATCTGGTTCCCAAATCTCTGTCTTACCATTATATAATCTATCTGAAACCTTCTAGTACGTCCAGGGTTCTTCTATGTATACAGCCTTCTTTCATGATTCTTGAACCAAGTGTTAGCTATGATTAAGTTATGCTCTGTGCAAAATTCTAGCAGGCAGCTTCGTCTTTCATTTCTTAGCTCCAATCCATATTCACCTACTACGTTTCCTTCTCTCCCTTTTCCTACTATCGAATTCCAGTCACCCATGACTATCAAATATTTGTCTCCCTTCACTACCTGAATAATTTCTTTTATCTCATCGTACATTTCATCAATTTCTTCATCATCTGCAGAGCTAGTCGGCATATAAATTTGTAATACTGTAGTAGGCGTGGGCTTTGTGTCTATCTTGGCCACAATAATGCGTTCACTATCCTGTTTATAGTAGCTTACCCACATTCCTATTTTTTTATTCATTATTAAACCTACTCCTGCATTACCCCTATTTTATTTTGTATTTATAACCCTGTATTCACCTGACCAAAAGTCTTTTTCCTCCTGCCATTGAACTTCACTAACTCCCACTATATCTAACTTTAACCTATCAATTTCCCTTTTTAAATTTTCTATGAGGTTCGCCGATGACATTGCAATTCTGTCAGAGACAGCAAAGGACTTGGAAGAGCAGTTGAATGGAATGGACAGTGTCTTGAAAGGAGGATATAAGATGAACATCAACAAAAGCAAAACGAGGATAATGGAATGTAGTCAAATTAAATCAGGTGATGCTGAGGGAATTAGATTAGGAAATGTGACACTTAAAGCAGTAAAGGAGTTTTGCTATTTGGGGAGCAAAATAACTGATGATGGTCGAAGTAGAGAGGATATAAAGTGTAGACTGGCAATGGCAAGGGAAGTGTTTCTGAACAAGAGAAATTTGTTAACATCAAGTATTGATTTAAGTGTCAGGAAGTCGTTTCTGAAAGTATTTGTATGGAGTGTAGCCATGTATGGAAGTTAAACATGGACGATAAATAGTTTAGGCAAGAAGAGAATAGAAGCTTTCGAAATGTGGTGCTACAGAAGAATACTGAAGATTAGGTGGGTAGATCACATAACTAATGAATAGGTATTGAACAGAATTGGGCAGAAGACGAGTTTGTGGCACAACTTGACCAGAAGAAGGGATCGGTTGGTAGGACATCATCTGAGGCATCAAGCGATCACAAATTTAGTACTGGAGGGCAGCGTGGATGGCAAAAGTTGTAGAGGGAGACCAAGAGATGAATACAGATTCAGAAGGACGTAGGCTGCAGTAGGTACTGGAAGATGAAGAAGCTTGCACAGGATAGAGTAGCATGGAGAGCTGCATCAAACCAGTCTCAGGACTGAAAACCACAACAACAACAACAAAAACAAAAACAAAAACATGGACGAAAATCACAGGTTAACTGTGAACTACAATCATGGAAAATCTTTACCGGAAATTTTAGGCATAGATTGTAACCTTCAAAAATAATTTGTTCAAGCGACAAGGCCTATGTATTTTATGATTAAAGTTACTGTACTGGATCTTTTTGGGTTGTGGTAGATGGACATCAGCTGTCTACATGTTCTTATTTCGCTTACCGGTGTTTTTATTCCAGTAGGCTGGTGATTGTTACATGAAGTGGTTTTGCAAATGTGGTGCATGTGTGTGTCTTTCCACTTTACAGTGCTTTAGGTGTTCAGAGTATCTTACACCAGATTTTGTTTTGTCTTTCACACGCATGCTGACTGAAATTCATTGAAGGTTAATTGACGTGTCTGCACTACTTTCGAGTAGGCTCCTACTTGTAGAGGTTAACTCGAGGTCTATTAAAAATTCCAGTACTCACAGTAAAGATGCAATTCTGCTTCAAGTAAAACTAAAAGTGACACACTGATATTTGGCATCTGGCATTTACATCTTTCCAATAATTGGGCCTCTACCACATTCTGAAAATACAGTTTCAAAGTTTGCGTGTAATACGTTTGATACTATTTATGATGCCCTGAATACTAATTCAAAAGTTAACATTTTCACTCTTGCATCCCAAATTTTTAATTTATTCTGTACCGAATTTTAGAGCAATGCTTGGTGCAAGTGCACTAAAACACACTGTAATATAGCTGATTTTCTTTATTTAACGCTACACTCAATCTGAAATAATACTGCCACCAAAAATTTTGCTTCATTCTTTTCCAAATTGATTGGTGTAGTGTTCAAAGATCAGTAAAGTTTCCAGTACTAGAATCTTATTATATGATATACCTTCTGCCAGCATTGCATTAATATTCACTGTTTTGAGCTGCTGTGAAACTAAAAATCTAGCTTTCATGAATTACATAATTCTTACTCAAGTGAGTAAGCAAGTATTATTTACTTAATGAAAAGTAGATTTGAGGTTTCACAGCACCTCTCTTTGTTCTAAAAATGGTATATATTAAGGAGACATTATACGTGAAATTTGTTGAAATTTGACATTTTCTGTTTTCTACTCCATAATGTACTTTGGACTTTCCTGAACATTGAAATCAGACAATTGTGAGACCTTCAAATAATATTTTGAATGTTGACATATGACTGTCAAATTTCGTGACTACGCATATACTGCCAGTGTTGAGCAGTCATATCTAGGGAACTACACAGTCTGGAAGGCTGTGAATTGCTTTGTTTTGTGTCTACTGCTACGTCTCAGAAGTTGGTATTACGAATAAACAAATCAGTCCTTTGTTTCTGATACTAGTTTTCGTTGAAAGTAGTGTGATTATCGGCTACTTTTGTAGTAAGCTAACTTATATTTCTTTATATATGTAAATAAAATGACTAAGTGTAGGTCATTAGAGATAACTGTGTGGAGCGCTTTCTTTCATCGAATACCAACTGATGAAAAGCCATGTCATGCTTTGTGTGCACCTCTACCAAACACTTGGTGTAAATACAGGCAAGCTGAATTTTCTTGAACCCTGCATGAATTTATGCATGAGCATTCTCTTCCTTTGGCAGTAATGGAGGCAATCAAACCTATTTACAGAGATTTGGTGAATCCTGAGTTACTAAAGAAGTGTTTACATGGGAAGACCCAGAACGTGAATGAGTCAGCCGGCCGCCGTGGCCGAGCGGTTCTAGGCGCTTCAGTCCGGAATCGAGATGCTGCTACGGTAGCAGGTTCAAATCCTGCCTCGGGCATGGATGTGTGTGATGTCCTTAGGTTAGTTAGGTTAAAATAGTTCTAAGTCTAGGGGCTGATAACCTCAGATGTTAAGGCCCATAGTGCTTAGAGCCATTTGAACCATTTTTTGTGAATGAGTCCTTCAATAATGTTGTGTGGTGGCATATGCCTAAAAATGTATTTGTTGGCTTTATGACTCTAAAGCTAGCAGTGTCTGATGCTGTAATATCTTTTAATGGTGGAAACTATGAAAGACATAAGGTTCTGGAGAAGTTAGGCGTATGGTTTGGACAGAACACAGCTAAAGGACTGCGGGAACCGGATGAGCTTTGCGTACGTAAAGCAGAGTTAGCTGCTCAGCAAATGACAAAAGAAGCAAGAAAGAAAAGGAGGAGGCAAGCACTGGGCTGTTGTGACACTGAAGAAGACACAGGGTGCAGGGTGGACCACAAGGCTCTGTGTTTGGACCTTTACTTTTTATATTTAAATGACTTGCCCAGCACCATGTTATGTAAATCCACACTCTATGCTGATGATACAACTTTTGTTACAGCAGGGACAGATTTAGGAAAATTAAACGAGGAAAGTGAGGCTCATCTCAGAGCAGCCGAGTGGTTACAACTCAATGACTTGCATATAAATCATGATGAAACTGTAAATATTCTCTTTAGCTTGTGTGTTAAGAGTGATAAGATTGTGTGTCAGCTAAACTGCTTGGGATCCATCTTGACTCAAAATTAACGTGGAAGAGTCGTACCGATTATATTTGTTCTAAGTTAGCATGTGTGACATATGTGTTAGGTAAACTAAGGTCATGTGTTAGTGGTAAGTTATTACTCAATGCATACTATGCCTTTTTCCACACCCATTTAATATATGCCACTTTGTTGTGGGGAAACTCACCTGGAGCAAAACAAGTTTTCATTTGGCAAAAGAAGGCAGTCAGATGCAGCCATGGAGTCAGAAGTAACGAGTCTTGTAGACCATATTTCAAAAATCTAAAAATACTAACAGCTGCAGCCCTCTTTATACTAAGTTGTCTGATACACACAAAAGAAAACCAACACAGTCACAAACTACGACAATCTATCCATCACCATGACACACATATAAAACAGCAAATTGACATCCCAGTTGCTAGACAAAAGAAAACTCAAGATAGCTGCAGGTACATGGGAGTAAAACTATTTAACATGTTGCCAATAGAGGCACATAATGTGTCACTGAATGAGTTTAAAAGTGTCACAAAGAAATGGTTTAGAGAAAAAGCTTTCTATACAATAGAAGAGATTATAATGTGTACTAAAGATGATCTTAAGTACCGGTACTAATATAGTTTCACTTGGGTTAAGCTTATACATGTAAATATAATGCAAATACCTTGTGCAGCATCAAGGACAAATTCTTGTATCTTATTAGACAATAATGATCTACAATGTATTACACCATTTCTGTTAGTTATGTAAACTGTATATGTACACAAATGACGTCAATTGCATTTTAATGCACAAAGATGGATAATAAAACAAATAAAAAAAACAGACTATGGGCCAGGGCAATTCTAGTGCATAGAAGACGCAGAAATCTAAGTCTGTATATGAATTTGTAATAAAAAAGTTTTAAACCTCAATATCTATGAACTACATTTTTTACAATAAATGACCCATTTCTAAAAAAGTACTGATGGTAGAGAGATGAGAGATTCAGCACATATGTAACTAGAATAATTAAAATATCCTGAGTTGTTTTGTTTCTATGTTTATTTATTTACAAAATTCTGTCAAAAAATTGAGTGACAAAAAGATAACACGCCCAACAATACAATTTTAGTAATAATTGTAGTTCAGTGTATCTGGAAAGGTGCATTCACTAATTATGGGAACTGTGAGTTGGTGTTTTAAAAAGTTTCCAAGATAATTGGCCACAAAATTCGATAATTTAACATTGGCAGCATAGGACATACAATGTCCTCTAAGTGCAATCCTGGCAGTGGATATAGTGAGATATCAGATTATAGTACTGGAAACTTTGCTGCTGTTTGAACACTTGGCCAATGGATTTGAAAAAGAACATAACAAAATCTGGTGGCAGTACTACTTCAGCTTGAGTATAGGTTTTAATAAAGAAAATAAGTTTATATTACAGTGTCTTTTAGGGCATTTGCATGAAGCATAGCTCCAAAATTCGAGGTAGAATAAATTACAAACTTCGTTGTATTTGTGGTGCAAGAGTGAAAATATTTGCTTTTAAATTAGTATTCAGGGCATCGTAAATAACATCCAACATATTACACAAAAACTTTGAAACTGTATTTTCAGAATGCGGTATAGGCCTAATCGTTGGAAAGCATAATTGCCAGCTGTCAAATATCAATGTGTGACTTCTAGTTTTACTTGAGCCAGAATTGCATCTTTAATGACAGTATCGGATGTTTTAATACAGCTCAAGTCACACCTCAAGGCAAGCACTAGAAATCAATTTACTTGAAGTTGTGCAGAAGTACCATCAGTTAAAAATGGCTCTGAGCACTATGCGACTTAACTTCTGAGGTCATCAGTCGCCTAGAACTTAGAACTAATTAAACCTAACTAACCTAAGGACATCACACACATCCATGCCCGAGGCAGGATTCGAACCTGCGACCGTAGCGGTCACGCGGTTCCAGACTGAAGCGCCTTTAACCGCACGGCCACACCGGCCGGCCATCAGTTAACCTTGAGTGACTGTAATTCAGCGTACATGTGAAGACAAACACAAAGCCCAGACTAAGATACTCTGAGAACATAAAACACTGTGAAGTGGAAAAACGTATGTGAACTACATCATGGAATGGAACAACCAGTCTACTGGCATAAAAAACGTTAGTAAGCAGGAACAGTAATTTGTAGACAGCTAACGCCCATCTACCACAAGATCCACTACCGTGACTTCAATCGTAAGATACATCATCCTTGTCACCTGAACAAATTATTTTTCGAGGTTATAATCTGCACCTAAAATTTACAATAAATATTTTACCTGCTTGTGGTTTCCAATAAACCTGGGATTTCAGTCTACAGAGTCCGAACTGTATCCCGATTATGATATTTTTCATCCTCAGGATGCCACAAACTACTCCTGTGACTAAGCTCATCAATTTCCCACAGTCCACGTTTCGTTTCTTGTCGGCCATCATGACAAAAAAATATACAAACCCGTTTTTAATTTGACCGACTGTCGTCCGAAATCTGTACGTTCGGGTGATGAGATCGCTACATTGTGACTTTGCACGTAGTGGCGTACTGATTTGAAAAGAACGGCCTTCTTCGGACGATGTCGGTCGTCGGCGGAATCCACCGATATCGGTGACACTTTGACCGCAGGGTAAGTGCACAGCGGCGCTACTGTACGCTAGAAAGCCTGTATACAGAGAGAATGGCCATAGGTGAAGTTGTCCGTGATGGTTGATTAGCTTTGGCACCATTTTTCTGCCAAACGTCTCTCGCGCATCCTATGTTCGCCTGCTTTTGAGTTGAAGTTCAGAGGACTTTTGGAAACGATTAAAAGGAATTTGAATTATTGAGAGACTTGTTATGCGTTGTGCATGCATGTTCGATTTAATTGTACATCGTTTATAAAGCTCTTATTTCTTTAACAGTTCGTGCATACTGGTAGCATCACAAGCTTTCTGACAGTCCTTGCTGGAAACGGAGAGTTCCTGTAATTGTTCTGCCTTGCTCATTCGACTTTATAGCGTCAAACTTTATTTTGTTCCGAATCAGAACACTAGGCATTATTTTGGTTTCAATATTATTGCCTGACTGTTCACGCAGGCAAGTTGTAAGCACGTTTTCCGCAGTTGTCGTGGTTGCTGAAACGTTATTCGTAGTAAATAATTGTAGGTACTCTTGAAGACAGTTTTTAATAGGCCTGCTTACTGTGGGGTAGCAGGGATACGGTAGTTTTCTTGTTATATTTGTTCGTTATTACAGTAGCCTACATTTAACTATACCTGATTTTTGTAATCTTTTTCGTTTGTTATCTACGAGAGATATTCAGTATACAGGGTGTCACCTAACATTACCGCTGGATATGTTTCGTAAACCGCATCAAATACTGACGAATCGATTCCACAGACCGAACGTGAGGAGAGGGGCTAGTGTAATTGGTTAATACAAACCATAAAAAAATGCACGGAAGTATGTTTTTTAACACAAACCTACGTTTTTTAAATGGAACCCCGTTAGTTTTGTTAGCACATCTGAACATATAAACAAATGCGTAATCAGTGCCGTTTGTTGCATTGTAAAATGTTAATTACATCCGGAGATATTGTAACCTAAAGTTGACGCTTGAGTACCACTCCTGCGCTGTTCAATCGTGTGTATCAGAGAGCACCGAATTACGTAGGGATCCAAAGGGAACAACGATGATGGACCTTAGGTACAGAAGAGACTGGAACAGCACATTACGTCCACATGCTAACAGCTTTTTATTGGTCTTTTTCACTGACGCACATGTACACTCTTTGACATAAAACTTGACCGGCGGCCGGCCGCTTCAGAGGCTAAGTCCGCGCCGATCGCGACATGGGACAATAAAACTGGCCAACTCGCTAATTCTCTAAGTCCGGTCATCTGCACAATCTGGCAACACTGCAGACTGCGGCACTTCCTGGAGGAAAACTTGTCCCATGATGGAGAAACTATAGGCTGATTGCACCTGTGGTCTAGCGGTAGCGTGCGTTGTTTCTGTTCATAATGTCAGTGGATTGAGAGCAGCTGGCATAAAATATTTTTATAGCCTCTTCTGCCTGAATACTGAACACGTGAATGTAATAGTAGCGCAGATTCAATCTATTTCGCTTTCTGACACACCGATATCAAAATTTTGTCCAGTAACCATTTTGCGGCAGATTTCCTGCAGACTGTCCTCCTCTGGACGCCGTAATCGGCAAAGCTCCGGGATCCATTTGCTGGCTACTGGCAGCGGCCGTGGCGACAGCAGCGGCGCTGCACTCCCCCGTTCTTTATCGAAAGCGCCTGCTACCGCTCATCGCTTTTGATGATTTAAAACGTTTTATTATTAAATGTTGCTCCACAGAAAATTTCTACGATTTCCATTCACGCTCAAAAGCAACGGAGACAGACGCCCTGATTAGTAGGCGGGTATTATATTACATTAATCGGCAAGAGCTGAGTATGGCCCGAAATTAATTTTATAGACTGGGACGAAATTAAATCACCTCACTACATTCGATGAATTTATAAATGCTTCATACCTCGTTTCTTTTCCTTTCAAACTCAATTATTTGTGCAACTTTTGGTCAATGTTTGGATGTTTTCGTGAAGCCAGAGTGAGCGTCTGTGGTGTAAAGTGTATTACAGTTCTTGTTTCATTTCTTATGGTAAGTCTATGCGATAAACTGTGTGAATACTTTGCAATGCATGCTCTGTAGCAGTGCAGGAACACTGCACATTTGGAGTTCCATGTATGGGTTCATGAAGTATTTATTGTTGGTCGGAAGTGATAGTTAAGGTCATCAGATTTAAACCAGAAAAATTTGTCGTTTTGAAGGTTTCAGAGAACGGAAAGGAATTGCTAACGCCGGTGTTAGAAAACGTCTACAGTTAAATGCTATTGCAAAAATTTAGAAGAAGGGAACTATATTAATGAACATGTGCACTTCATAAACAACCTTCTGACATGTTAGACCTATATGACGAACAAAGCTCAAATTTATATCGTTGAAAGTCGGTTTGAATCTTTTCAGGACCTATTTTACAGTGAAGCACCTTGGAATTTGCAAAGCAGAAGTCCATGATATTAACTTAATTTACTAAGTCGAAATCGGACGAAGGTTCATGTTTAAAGGCATTCTTCAGATTTCGCATAAGAAATTTTTACTAGCAGTTTGCAACTCCATTAATTAAAATGGAAAGTAAAAGGTTGTAGTCAGCGGCTTCTACCGTGATTCGAACTGCTATGTCTTATAGTACAAGCACTGCAAAGCACAAGGGAACCTCTGAACTAACGACACACTGGCGGCCAGAGGCGGACTATAGTCACTGCGATGTTGCCTGAGCCTCAAAACGCAACCTTAAACACACAGAGGAGGTGGAGATTACTGTTTTAACGTCCCGTCGACAACGATGTCATTAGAGACGGAGCACAAGCTCGGATTAGGGAAGGATGGGGAAGGAAATCGGCCTTCCTAAGGAACCATCCCGGCATTTGCCTGAAGCGATTTAGGGAAATCATTGAAAACCTAAATCAGGATGGCCGGGTGCGGGATTGCACCGTCGTCCTCCCGAATGCACACACAAACAGGTGTTACTTATGTGAAGAACGCCGTTCTTGGAGTCCAGAAATTAAATATACTTTCTAATTGTGTCATCTTGCAGTGGATTATATCGTACGAGTCTTCGATGTGGGAAACGAATGTCAAGTGAATTTAGCGAGGTAACGCCGACCTACACCCGGAAGTAAATGCACTATCAGAGTGTTGACAAATACTTGCTACGATGCTGCCATTTCTCGGCTCTCTGACGAGGCAGCTCTTCAGCGAAATGCTTGCCGTGATTCTCCGATACGGTTCTTCAGAGTGGAGACGCGCGCGCACGTTTGGTTTTTATGCGGCGTTCTCCCCCGATGGTTTCTGACGTCGCCTTGTGGGCTATGGATACATATGAGACACTCAATTATCATTAATCCAGAATGATACAAGTTTCAGCTTCCGGCGTGGAAGAAGGCTGTTGACGCCGACATTATATCATTTCAACGTAGGGAAAGCAAAACGGATCATTCACTGTTTCTCATTCAACATAAAGCATGTGAGATAAATTTCCGTAACGTTCATAATCATCTAAAAATACAAACGAAGTAAAAATACACCGGAAGCTTATTCGAATTGAATATAATGTAAGATACCAAACGCTTTGCACCTCGATGTCGAATTTGTCCACTTGCAATCTTTTGCAGCATACACATAGAATGTCATAATTACCACGAGAATGAAGAAATATGTTGGTGAGGATGGAAGCAAGAAAGGACGCAGTCAACAAATATTCCATTCCTCATGGCATACATTTCATTTGACACGTAAGAAGAGGTAAAGCGGGAATTTACTTTCGTTAACACGAAAGACATGCCGCACATATTGATAACGAGGAAGTCTGCGTCTTCATACGTTTCCTTAGCAAATATCAACTTTAAATTGCATAAAGCAAACATTTTTAACAGACACGAATTCCTACCCAGCATCTATTGTCCCTGTTAACGAACGACGAGAGATATTAAATATTGCTTCTTCACAAGTAACTTACTTGAAATGCCGTGAGGTAAAGCTGTGTGTTGGACACGGATTCGAACCCGGAACCTAATCGGATTGCTATCGAAGCACAGTCAAATGTGACATATCGGAATTTTGCGGCAGTAGCTAGATGTTTTAACTGAAATGACGAGACGAAACATTAATTTTTTCCTTCCCAGGACTCCAACCCGGCACCTATCGCTGTTATATTCTAGAGAAAACGAACGTTAAATATGGGTTTGTTGCACCAGCAGTGACATGTGAGCATGTTTGAACTGAAATAATATGACGAAGAGTTCAGCGCTCACTGGGAATAGAGCCCCACACATATCGTTGTTGACTACACACAAAGAGAAGTCAGCTACCGAATTTTTCTCCACCAGCTGCTCAGAATAGCATCTTGAACTTACAGTCATCTCGCAAATAGTTCTGTGTCTCACTGGGAGTTAAAAACGTCAGATATCGTTAGTGTTGACAGCGAATGAAAATACATTACAAATCAAAATTATTATCCACCAGCAGATAGGTGTTCTCATGATAGAGCTTGATAATACATAATTAAATCTTTAGTGCCGGGCCAGGATTCGATCCCATTCACGCGTAATATGTGAAGGTGTTGAGGAATCTGCAGTTTTGGACAAACAACAAATTGTAGCCGAGCTGTATTGCCACGAAGGGATCAAATTCCGCGTTAAGGGCGGTCTGAGTTGCATTCCCAGTTCAGAACCAATTTTATCGACATACAGAAGCTCAAATAAAAGATGGAATAAGTGTCCTGTGACCATACATAGCGTTTGTGTCGTCACTTGAAATAAATAACTAGTATAAGAAAGGTTACTGGTGATAGAGTTTCTACATGTCGCCACTCCAGACTTTATTGTCGTTCAACCTACCGTCTACTTGGTAAAGAAGGAATATCATCTTTAATGTGAATTTTCAGACCACGCAGCCATTATATCTCCTTCACTTGGTGTAGCCAGGAGAGAATGGAATCTGTCTCTCCCTATCTAAAATCATTGACAGAAGTGGGAATCGAACCCAGACCATAGGTATAACAACCTACCATCCGTCCAACAGACCACGAAATCCCCTTCTCTGCGAGTCATTTTTCTATCGTAACGCAGTTGCGCCACACTGGATGAGAATTCTGACACACAGGCTCCCTGTAGTAATTTGCAGCATGTTCAGTAAATTCATTTACCTGGTTGACCGAATCACCATGAACTAGCTGCCTCGGCTACCCAGTGCATACATTCGACTATTTTGTAATCACAGAAATAAAATCACGTAACTGCCACCTACACACAACTGCCAACAGTGTAGGATGCAGAAGTTTAAATAGGAAGTGTTCCTTTCCACTTGAGCTATTCTATTGCGCTATTTGTTACTAGAAAACGTCGCTCAGTCCAAAAGAAAAGCTGTAACTGTTTGTCTCTCAGAAGTCAAGACCTGGCCATATGCATAATCTCACAGTGCTGTGGAATCAAAAAGTTCTGGAGGAATAGTTGCCGAGCTCTGGAGCTGTTGTAGCTACGTGTCAGCTTGTAGCATAGATAAGATGTCGCGAGTTCGAATACATTCAGTGCCACATTTAATAAAACGCAATTCTGCTCTCTGCTGAAGTTATCAATCTAATGGAACTTTGAACTTAATTCCCTTCACTTCTCAACCCAAAGTAGTCGCATGTGGAAAAAGGACTAACTACTGTGACATTTTGTTCTGTTCAGGTTTAATAGACAGCAGGCAGCAGATGCATCTCGAAGATGTGTAGGGAGAGCGCATCGTGCCATAATATGTCAGAAAAGTATTTTCTACATTAGCTGTCGTGTGGTAGTGATATTTTATTCTTCTTCAAACTTTGACAGCTTTAACTCAGAACAAGTTTTCTACATGCATGTAATCAATAAACTGCATGTGCATTGTCAGACTGTCATAGGTAACATCAGAGAATTCGCATATATCGTTGATGATTAATTTCTCTCTCATGTTTACTATTGTTTTAACAACACTAAAGGAAACCTTACGAAAATTGTGCACTGTATTATAAGAAATGAAATAAAACTAACCATGATAACCTTACGACGAAAGTATCTGTACACAAGCATGCCTCTATGGACACGAATTAGTAAAATACTACTCACTTAGATTTTGATTGGGTCTGTGTTTAATTGGTATGCTGTGTCATACTCAAGAGGTATGCAAATGTGGCATTTCATAAATATAGTTACGTATTCCTAGAAACCCAAAATTCGCTTGTCAGCAGCGGAAAGAGGCGTTACCTGTTGTGCAGCATTGTAAGTTTTTCAACATTGCACTAAGAGCTGAAAGCGTTTTCTTGCGATTTCCTTATTGATGTTTGATCTGACTGCTTGTAGCTCTTTCACAGAAGGGATAAAAACGTTACAGTCAGTGAGACTGGAACTGCGAACCGTAACAGACGCTGTTTCACAGGTCAGCACGTTACCACAGAGCTGGCGAGGAGGTATGGGTCTCAGCTTCCTATTTCGAGAGCAATAGTAACTAGAACTCGTAAACCGCTATTTAAAGGTCGAGATTAGTTGCGATTTCCACCTGCAACGACTTTCCTGGGCTGAAAACCGTAAATTTTCAATCTTTTGTTACCCTTCAAGCGATAATAACTCAGATTATTCAATGGAAATGACAGGTAAAATCAAGTGGACTTTGAGGCTTAATTCCGTGCACACCAGGAAGTAACTCGTCGATCACAGAGTTGCCAAACATACGTTGCCTTGTTGCCAAATCTCAGTTACAGTACCAGCAGGAAGAAGACGAACCGATGTGATCCTACAGCGGTCTGGGAAGTGACCATAGCTGGTGTCTCCAAGTCGCGGCTGCTACGGCCTGGAATACGTAATGCGTCTGATTCGCTTTCTGTAACTAGGTTTAGGGCCTGGAGCGTAGTTACTAATAATACTCAGAACTGACTGCAAACTGAGCATCATAAATCAGTAACTCTCATTGTTGTTTTTATATTTCTTTCGTAAGTGTACTCAAAACTAAGAAAGTCATTCACAGGCGTTTTCGTGCCTCGCCGATAGTCGAGCACAACAAACAAATAAAAAAAAAAGAATGTATGTGTGTGTGTGTGTGTGTGCGTGTGTGTGTGTGTGTGTGTGTGTGTGAGAGAGAGAGAGAGAGAGAGAGAGAGAGAGAGAGAGAGAGAGAGATCGGGGGGGGGGGGGGGGGGGGGGAAATAAAAGCAATGAGAGAGAGTGTAAAAAATTGTTGTAAAGAAATTGAATCATGGTATTTAAAGAACTTTTTCATTAAAATGACACGTTCCACATCATTACGAAATGTCGTATTCATGATCTATTGAACAAGAGGTAATCTAATGTAATCTAATCTAATCTAATCACATCATATTGATGATTAGCCATGAAGAGTCATGAATTACCGAAAGTTTTGCCAATACCAGTAACCAAATCTAAACTTGAAAATAAAAGACGACAATTTTTGTAATAAACCGATGTGAAGTTCTGTGACGGAGATACGAACCCAACACGTAATCCGATTGTTAACTAAGAAAAATCAAATGTTACGTATCGGCTTTTCTTACGAGCCGCTAGGTGTCTGAATCTAAAATAAGGATACAAACTTTTGTGCCTAAGCGACAATCGAACTGCACACCTATCGTGCATCCACGAATATAGCGTAAGTATCAGTTGCTTACTCATGAACAGTAAGATGTGTGCGTGTTTGACCAGAAATAACGACACCTGTTGCGATTGTTGGCAACACATGAACAGACATTGAAATTGCGCGTTAATTTTCATTAGCAGGTCGGTGTGCACTTGATAAAGCTAGAAATGAAATTATGAATATTTTTGTACTGGATCAGGTTTCAGACCCACATACTTACCTTTGGAGACCTAGAGGAGATTGCAGTCTTGGGAAAAGGAACGAAATGACTGAACTATACTGTTCCGAGAGATTCAGATCCTCGAAAGAGGAGATACGAATTCGAATCACAGTCCAGCACCAAATTTTTAAACGTCTCTAGTTCAATCAAGTACAAGTAAAATAAGAGCCCTGTCCCTTTAAATGGCTATCGGTTCATTAAATAAAATAAAATTTGCTAATGTAAGTAAGCTTACTGGCGACTGTATTTCTGTTTACCATGATTTCCGCTGTGTCATTTCCCAACGTAAACCGGCTCTGCCCAGTCGGTAATGAAGGAACGTGATGTTTAATGCGGATTCTGGATTATAACGTCTTTCTCTTGAGGTTACCAGAGGTAAAATAAATATGTTTGTGCCTCTTAAAAGTAAATGCCTGAACCCACGCATTGCACCTGTGATAGCTCGTTCCACCAGACCATTGTGGTCACATTACCCAGCCCCATGAGTGTGCTGTAACGGATGATGTGCTTAGCTTACAAAATTAGTCACGGTGGAAAAAATGCGAGTCTATTAAATGGTCAAGTAGAAGCAAGCCTCTGACGCAGAGATTATGCTATTCTCATGTCAGCAGGATGTAAAGACTCTTCTAGGCATCATAGGCAGGATGTGAAGCCATTTTGATTTTTCACAAATTCAGCAAATTTCTTAGTTCGCGAAAATCCACTGTGAAGTGTGAAGTTGCCGGATAATTCGATTATTACTGTTGTTATTAATATCATTTTAATTATACCGCTGCTGGAACTCAAGTGCTTAAACATCATTTAATGCCTTTTGGTCACTATAGAAGTAGTTTCCCATGAACAGTTTCTTTCCCTGTCTACGGAATCCTTTTCATGTTAATATCAAACACCAGCAATTAGTCGTAGATTACATTGAAACTAAAGTAATTGACGAAGACGTTACGTGGTAACAAAATCGCACTGCCTTTCTTCATTTACTTTCGCCTAGAAATGGCTATCGAGTACTGACAAACCAAAAGGCAAGTGATCTTACTGCCTTCCGATATACGTTGCTGTTAGTTCTTCCACATGATGTGGTCGACATGACCTGTTTCAAGTAGTGTATGACAGACAGTGTTTCAGAAAATCTATTGTTTCCCTTTGCAATAAACAGAAGTATTTTCATTCTAAGCTGTCCAAGTACAAAATTTTCGCAATATTAGTTCAAATTTAATATTCGCTTCTATAATGTAGGAAAGTATTTCGCAGTCGCATACTCGCATCCGAAACGTTGACCTTACACTTAGTCGCTGACCATAAAGTCTAGCTCAGAGTGACACCAGTTTAAATAACCTAATGTAGCGAAGACTGTTCGCCAGTGCTCTTTCTCACCGGAAAATACGCAATTCACTCATTTGGCTCCATAACTATACTGTAACAGTAATTTCTGTGTGAAATTTGTCAGTAAGCTTTCGCCTTCCAACCGGCAAAATACGGAAGAGTACGGCCGGTAAACAATTCACAAACCACGATTTAGTGCCGATAAGACCATTTCTTTAAACATTGTCGAAGCTGAGGGAATTTAGTTTCTGCTTAAATTGTCTTAAGCAGCAACGTTCACAGATATCTCAAATAGGAAAAAGCTGAATATCCAGGTACGAAAGTTGTAAAACAAACTTCCCACAGTTTGTGTCAGGTTGATCTTTTCGTCTGATAACACTGCTTAAGTATTCTGTCTAAGAGGTATCACAAGTAGTATCCCTGTAGCTGTGGGAACCATTGGTTGAAAACGAGTTTAACACCAATGGGTACAGGGCTGCTAAATTTTCAAAATTATTATCAACCTAAGTCTGAGTCCATCCACAAACTGAGGCGTATTTATAATATTGAAGCTAGACTGTGTATCCTTGTCTTTCTTGAGTGGTCATTGGAAGGCGTTTACACAGACGTATACAATACTATGAATACTTCGAACGGTATGGTTAACGTTGCTCTCTTAAAAAATACATTTTGTTTTAAATTCTTCTGGGTCTTAAGCGTACAATATGTGTTGTAGATACAGTCTCAGACCAAAAAATTGACCGCCGAGTCGTTCACGTAAGGTGGACAATACAGTCATGCTCCTCTCAGAATTCTATGTCTGGCAATATGCTCGATCTGGCAACATGTAGACTGCGGCACTACCCAGAGGAAGTCTTGACTCCAGTCTTAGTACATTACTCTTGACTACGACCGTAGTCGTGAGGTAAAACGCGAGACCAGCTAATATGATATTGTAGATTCGCTTGTATTACACTCATAGCTTCAGCACCGAGAGGAAAGGGGCGATAAAAATTTTGTCGATATGTGCTTTCGGTCGCCAGACGTCATATTAGCTGGTCTCGCGTTTTACCTCAAGACTACGGTCGTGTTCCAGCAGCGGTATGAATAAAATGATATTAATAATAACAGTAATAATCGAATTATCCGGCAACTTCACACTTCACAGTGGATTTTCTAGAACTACGAAATTTGCTGAATTTGTGAAAAATCAAAATGGCTTCACATCCAGCCTATGATGCCTAGAAGAGTCTTTACATCCTGCTGACATGAGAATAGCATAATCTCTGCGTCAGAGGCTTTCTTCTACTTGACCATTTAATAGACTCGCATTTTTTCCACCGTGACTAATTTTGTAAGCTAAGCACATCATCCGTTACAGCACACTCCTGGGGCTGGGTAATGTGACCACAATGGTCTGGTGGAACGAGCTATCACAGGTGCAATGCGTGGGTTCAGGCATTTACCTATAAGAGGCACAAACATATTTATTTTACCTCTGGTAACCTCAAGAGAAAGACGTTATAATCCAGAATCCGCATTAAACATCACGTTCCTTCATTACCGACTGGGCAGAGCCGGTTTACGTTGGGAAATGACACAGCGGAAATCATGGTAAACAGAAATACAGTCGCCAGTAAGCTTACTTACATTAGCAAATTTTATTTTATTTAATGAACCGATAGCCATTTAAAGGGACAGGGCTCTTAATTTACTTGTACTTGATTGAACTAGAGACGTTTAAAAATTTGGTGCTGGACTGTGATTCGAATTCGTATCTCCTCTTTCGAGGATCTGAATCTCTCGGAACAGTATAGTTCAGTCATTTCGTTCCTTTTCCCAAGACTGCAATCTCCTCTAGGTCTCCAAAGGTAAGTATGTGGGTCTGAAACCTGATCCAGTACAAAAATATTCATAATTTCATTTCTAGCTTTATCAAGTGCACACCGACCTCCTAGTGAAAATTAACGCGCAATTTCAATGTCTGTTCATGTGTTGCCAACAATCGCAACAGGTGTCGTTATTTCTGGTCAAACACGCACACATCTTACTGTTCATGAGTAAGCAACTGATACTTACGCTATATTCGTGGATGCACGATAGGTGTGTAGTTCGATTGTCGCTTAGGCACAAAAGTTTGTATCCTTATTTTAGATTCAGACACCTAGCGGCTCGTAAGAAAAGCCGATACGTAACATTTGATTTTTCTTAGTTAACAATCGGATTACGTGTTGGGTTCGTATCTCCGTCACAGAACTTCACATCATGCACTTCATCTTTAAATGCATGCACACTTTGTTACTTCAGAATGGAGGTATATCAGACATCTTTCGTGGTTAGATAACAGGGACGAAAGGGTCTTGATAGGAGTCACGGTTTATTACAAAAATTGTCGTCTTTTATTTTCAAGTTTAGATTTGGTTACTGGTATTGGCAAAACTTTCGGTAATTCATGACTCTTCATGGCCAATCATCAATATGATGTGATTAGATTAGATTAGATTAGATTACATTAGATTACCTCTTGTTCAATAGATCATGAACACGACATTTCGTAATGATGTGGAACGTGTCATTTTAATGAAAAATTTCTTTAAATACCATGATTCAATTTCTTTACAACAATTTTTTACACTCTCTCTCATTGCTTTTATTTCCCCCCCCCTCTCTCTCTCTCTCTCTCTCTCTCTCTCTCACACACACACACACACACACACACATCCTTTTTTTTTTTTATTTGTTTGTTGTGCTCGACTATCGGCGAGGCACGAAAACGCCTGTGAATGACTTTCTTAGTTTTGAGTACACTTACGAAAGAAATATAAAAACAACAATGAGAGTTACTGATTTATGATGCTCAGTTTGCAGTCAGTTCTGAGTATTATTAGCAACTACGCTCCAGGCCCTAAACCTAGTTACAGAAAGCGAATCAGACGCATTACGTATTCCAGGCCGTAGCAGCCGCGACTTGGAGACACCAGCTATGGTCACTTCCCAGACCGCTGTAGGATCACATCGGTTCGTCTTCTTCCTGCTGGTACTGTAACTGAAATTTGGCAACAAGGCAACGTATGTTTGGCAACTCTGTGATCGACGAGTTACTTCCTGGTGTGCACGGAATTAAGCCTCAAAGTTCACTTGATTTTACCTGTCATTTCCATTGAATAATCTGAGTTATTATCGCTTGAAGGGTAACAAAAGATTGAAAATTTACGGTTTTCAGCCCAGGAAAGTCGTTGAAGGTGGAGATCGCAACTGATCTCGACCTTTAAATAGCGGTTTACGAGTTCTAGTTACTATTGCCCTCGAAATAGGAAGCTGAGACCCATACCTCCTCGCCAGCTCTGTGGTAACGTGCTGACCTGTGAAACAGCGTCTGTTACGGTTCGCAGTTCCAGTCTCATTGACTGTAACGTTTTTATCCCTTCTGTGAAAGAGCTACAAGCAGTCAGATCAAACATCAATAAGGAAATCGCAAGAAAACGCTTTCGGCTCATAGTGCAATGTTGAAAAAGTTACAATGCTGCACAACAGGTAACGCCTCTTTCCGCTGCTGACAAGCGAATTTTGGGTTTCTAGGAATACGTAACTATATTTATGAAATGCCACATTTGCATACCTCTTGAGTATGACACAGCATACCAATTAAACACAGACCCAATCAAAATCTAAGTGAGTAGTATTTTACTAATTCGTGTCCATAGAGGCATGCTTGTGTACAGATACTTTCGTCGTAAGGTTATCATGGTTAGTTTTATTTCATTTCTTATAATACAGTGCACAATTTTCGTAAGGTTTCCTTTAGTGTTGTTAAAACAATAGTAAACATGAGAGAGAAATTAATCATCAACGATATATGCGAATTCTCTGATGTTACCTATGACAGTCTGACAATGCACATGCAGTTTATTGATTACATGCATGTAGAAAACTTGTTCTGAGTTAAAGCTGTCAAAGTTTGAAGAAGAATAAAATATCACTACCACACGACAGCTAATGTAGAAAATACTTTTCTGACATATTATGGCACGATGCGCTCTCCCTACACATCTTCGAGATGCATCTGCTGCCTGCTGTCTATTAAACCTGAACAGAACAAAATGTCACAGTAGTTAGTCCTTTTTCCACATGCGACTACTTTGGGTTGAGAAGTGAAGGGAATTAAGTTCAAAGTTCCATTAGATTGATAACTTCAGCAGAGAGCAGAATTGCGTTTTATTAAATGTGGCACTGAATGTATTCGAACTCGCGACATCTTATCTATGCTACAAGCTGACACGTAGCTACAACAGCTCCAGAGCTCGGCAACTATTCCTCCAGAACTTTTTGATTCCACAGCACTGTGAGATTATGCATATGGCCAGGTCTTGACTTCTGAGAGACAAACAGTTACAGCTTTTCTTTTGGACTGAGCGACGTTTTCTAGTAACAAATAGCGCAATAGAATAGCTCAAGTGGAAAGGAACACTTCCTATTTAAACTTCTGCATCCTACACTGTTGGCAGTTGTGTGTAGGTGGCAGTTACGTGATTTTATTTCTGTGATTATAAAATAGTCGAATGTATGCACTGGGTAGCCGAGGCAGCTAGTTCATGGTGATTCGGTCAACCAGGTAAATGAATTTACTGAACATGCTGCAAATTACTACAGGGAGCCTGTGTGTCAGAATTCTCATCCAGTGTGGCGCAACTGCGTTACGATAGAAAAATGACTCGCAGAGAAGGGGATTTCGTGGTCTGTTGGACGGATGGTAGGTTGTTATACCTATGGTCTGGGTTCGATTCCCACTTCTGTCAATGATTTTAGATAGGGAGAGACAGATTCCATTCTCTCCTGGCTACACCAAGTGAAGGAGATATAATGGCTGCGTGGTCTGAAAATTCACATTAAAGATGATATTCCTTCTTTACCAAGTAGACGGTAGGTTGAACGACAATAAAGTCTGGAGTGGCGACATGTAGAAACTCTATCACCAGTAACCTTTCTTATACTAGTTATTTATTTCAAGTGACGACACAAACGCTATGTATGGTCACAGGACACTTATTCCATCTTTTATTTGAGCTTCTGTATGTCGATAAAATTGGTTCTGAACTGGGAATGCAACTCAGACCGCCCTTAACGCGGAATTTGATCCCTTCGTGGCAATACAGCTCGGCTACAATTTGTTGTTTGTCCAAAACTGCAGATTCCTCAACACCTTCACATATTACGCGTGAATGGGATCGAATCCTGGCCGGCACTAAAGATTTAATTATGTATTATCAAGCTCTATCATGAGAACACCTATCTGCTGGTGGATAATAATTTTGATTTTTAATGTATTTTCATTCGCTGTCAACACTAACGATATCTGACGTTTTTAACTCCCAGTGACATACAGAACTATTTGCGAGATGACTGTAAGTTCAAGATGCTATTCTGAGCAGCTGGTGGAGAAAAATTCGGTAGCTGACTTCTCTTTGTATGTAGTCAACAACGGTATGTGTGGGGCTCTATTCCCAGTGAGCGCTGAACTCTTCGTCATATTATTTCAATTCAAACATGCTCACATGTCACTGCTGGTGCAACAAACCTATATTTAACGTTCGTTTTCTCTAGAATATAACAGCTATAGGTGCCGGGTTGGAGTCCTGGGAAGGAAAAAATTAATGTTTCGTCTCGTCATTTCAGTTAAAACATCTAGCTACTGCCGCAAAATTCCAATATGTCACATTTGACTGTGCTTCGATAGCAATCCGATTAGGTTCCGGGTTCGAATCCGTGTCCAACACACAGCTTTACCTCACGGCATTTCAAGTAAGTTACTTGTGAAGAAGCAATATTTAACATGTCTCGTCGTTCGTTAACAGGGACAATAGATGCTGGGTAGGAATTCGTGTCTGTTAAAAATGTTTGCGTTATGCAATTTAAAGTTGATATTTGCTAACTGATACTGTCTAAAATCGAGGTATATCACTCTCTGTATGCCTAATCAGGAATGACTGTTAGTGTCCGTCAGTCACGAAATCTTTGCTTTGTCTGCATGAGCTGGGTTTGAATCCAAATGCAGAACAAGACGGTTCGTCGTGTCATTTAATGTTAATACATATTCTCAACTAGCTGCTTGTGAATAACTTAAATTTTTAATGTCATTTTGTGTTAAATAGTTCAAATGGTTCAAATGGCTCTGAGCACTATGGGACTTAACTTCTAAGGTCATCAGTCCCCTAGAACTTAGAACTACTTAAACCTAACTAACCTAAGGACATCACACAACACCCAGCCATCACGAGGCAGAGAAAATCCCTGACCCCGCCGGGAATCGAACCCGGGAACCCGGGCGCGGGTAGCGAGAACGCTACCGCACGACCACGAGCTGCGGGCACATCAATAATAACCTCGTGTATTGCTTCAGTGACTGTTACCGTCTTGTTTGACACCGAGATGATGAGGAATACTACTGTCGCAAATCCTGAGAGGTTTTCGAAACACATACGATACGGAGGGCTAAGAATAGTCTCTCAGTTTTGACCTTTAGAATAGTAGTTGCCGCGCGGTGTGGCCGCGCGGTCGAGTGCGACGTGTCACAGATTTCACGGCCGCTTCTGCCGGAGGTTCGGGTCCTCCCCCGGGCATGAATGTGTGTGTTGTCCTTCGAATAAGTTAAAGTTAGTGTAAGTAGTTTCTACGTCTAGGGACTGTTGACCCTAGCAGTTTGGTCCTTTAGTCATTAGAACTTAAAAAAGAGCACTAGCGGAAGGAATTGATAAGATCAAGCTTCTGCAGAACAACTGGAACTAATGAAAAAAAAAAGCAGCTATGGTTACACAATTTGAGCACTTTACTGCAGCAGTGCCTTGTTCGCACAGTAGTAAATACTGCCCTTACCATAATCGTAGCTGACGTATACAGCTCCCAACGTGAAACATGAAGAGTACGACCACCTTTCGCATGAAGCGACCATTTTGAACTGAAATACGTTTCCTAACTCAAAACCACTCCTTCTGTGATAATTATTGACAATATTTGATCGAGATGACAAGAAAATATTAAATGGATGTAGCAGATACAATGTAGCCCCACAACCGCAAATCATTCTCATACTAACACAGTTGCCAACAAAGGTGTACGACGTTGTGAGTCCTTGACTACGTTAGTGGCAAGAAGATTCCGTTTCCTTAGCAGGAATTCTTCACGAACGGATGCGGATGCATTGCAGTCCGAATGACAGGTATGGCGGTATGCCTACATGTCTAAAAAGAGCAGAAAACCTAATTGTTAACCCTTTGAGTAATATTCCCACGTCTGTGACTCGTATCATGGTTAAAGCCCATGTATTACCACTGTTCGTGCTTACCTACATCATCAAATAACAGCAGAAACGGAGAGAAATACTTTCGGAGTATACGCCTTGATATTTGAATTCATTTTTGGATGTAGCAGATTTTATTTTTCAATAAAGCTATTGTTTCTATTTCCAGACAACATTTCATATCCTTCTTACTTCTGCGCAGCAGTTATTTTGCTGCCCACATGGGAAACCACGCCTACGACTACCACCGTCTCATTTCCTGACCTAATACATTCTGCATAGCCTTACGTAATTTTACTGCTGCTCATTACCCTTTTATTAAAGGCTATACATCAAGGAAAGAGAAATAACATCTACATGCAATGTTTACCGTGATGCAATCAAAAAATTGTGCTTATAAAAGTGCTCAGAACCGCTGAACGAGCCTTTCAATTTGCAGCACACTGCAGACCGAGTGAAACAAAATAATATTAAGAGGAGCAAGTTGACCATAGCGAGCGTCCGGAGGGTTTGATGTAGTGCCGTGAAGTTGGACCAGTTTCAATCGAATTTAGTTCCTGATAGAACAAAACGTGATCTTGATACAAAAGCATCAGTGTACTCATATGGGAGCTCCTTCCGACGTGTAATTGATAGAATACCTGGTCACGTTAGGTAACGTTTCGCTTGCGACCATCAGTGATTTTAATTTCAGCCCATTCCTTGATGACGCACATTTTTTCATTGTTTCCGGCCTCAGATAATTCCTAAAGCGTTATATCGTGTGTTAGTCACACCGTAAGTTAGACACCCATAAAGCTCTGGCTTGCTTTAGAGCATCAAATTGAGCAGCGATTCGAAAATACAAAAGACCACTTCTGAAGAAGGGCCTGCTGGCAGCAGCACTGTGGGCAGTATCAATGCCCATGTTTTACGTCACAAGATACAGAAGTGATTTATATACATTTCGAAAAATTCATTTACTGAATGCTTTCGAGTCTGGTAGCGTATGGGAAGGGTGTTTTTGTCATGATGAAAAGTCGCGTAACGCAGATTTCACTAGTTTCGTTGGATTTGAGAATGGGAGTCAGTTTCTGGGTAGTCGAGTGATGTGATCATGGTCAAGACCGACTGCTATTTTCACACCACGGTGGCTGCAGCAGCGTTCCTGTTTCGTCAACACAAACACCACGTGTCTGGGCCCACTGCTCATGACGTCACATGCTGCGAGTGGCAGTGTCAAGAGGGCGCAGTGTTTTTTCAACATGTTACTCAAGTAATAAGTCAAATAGATTACATGGATATTATAAGTGGGACAGAAACCTTAATTTATCTTTCATTGCTTATTTTTGGGCTGACATAAATGAACAACAGCATCGTTTAATATTTTGCCTAATGATTGTCAGGAATCACTGTTAAGAAAGAAACGACAAAGCATTTTAACGAAGTTTATATTTTTGTGTGTCAGATAACTGAAAAAGATATTCTTTTATTTTGTCAGTCGTTGTTTCTCCACTGAATTGTAAATGGTTCTCTCTATAAAACGCATGGTAACGTCACAAGGGCGACAGTCGCAATGCAGTCGCAGTGGAATCGAGAGAGTAGGGTGCGCGTGGTTGCACTGATTGAGCATGGCAACTACTCGGCATCAGAAGCTGGAGAAAAGTGTGGAGTACCGGCAAGAACAGCTAGACGCTGGTGGAAAGACTACCAGGAAAGGGGCTATATAGGGCGGAAAAGAGGAAGTGGCCGGCGCCGTGTGTCTACTGCAGCAGATGATCATCGTGTTTTGGAGAATATACGTGCTAATCCATTCCTTAGTTGCCGTGGCCTGAAAGAGCTATCTCAGTTTCCCGGCAGCGGAAAGACTGTTGCAAGGAGACTGAAAGACGCCGGATTATATTGTCGGAGAGCTGCTGTAAAGCAGTCATTGACCGACTATCAGAGGATTGACCGCATGGCTTTTGCCGCACAACATATCGACTTTGACTGGAGCAGAGTCATCTTTTCGGATGAAAAAATATTTTCTTCCTGTAGCGACGCCCCTGTTCAGGTGAGACACGAAATTTTCTCTATAAAGTTATTAGTTTATGCTGTTAGTGACATTACATTTGTAGTAAGCACAAAATAATAAATATAAACAGTTCCCTATATCATGATTTTAGTAGTTCATCCCTCATCTGATAAGTAATTGTAACCCCTGAATTTGTGAATATTTGCATTAACACGCAAATGTTTTTTGCGTTAGGTATACCGCCCACGAGGACAACGCTTCCAGCCAATGTATATTAACGAAAGACAAAGAAGTGGACGGTTCTCTGTAGCTGTATGGGGCTATATTTCGGCTCATGGGGCAGGTCCTCTCTGGAGAATAGAAGGAATTCTCAACGGAGAGGCCTACATTAACATACTGAATGCCATTATGAAGCCGAGTGCTGAAATGCTGTACCCAGGCGGTGAAATATATCTTCTGCAGGTGTGAACAGTGGACGTGTGGAACAATTAAGAGTATTTCCGGTTTCTCCTACGATTTATTCATTACTTTGATAGGCTCTACTTCTTATCGAAGCGACTAATCTACTTTGTCCGACGTATAATTTTGATATCTCCACCTTGCTTTGATATTGATGGCCGTGAAATATAGCTTTCCCGGGCATCATCTTAGTCTCTTTCTTAGTGCCTCGTTCGATAATTGTATGTGTAAGGAAGACGCCGTGTATAAAAAACTGATATACATAAATTTTCCTACTTACCTTTTCTCTTCTTAGGCTTCTCTCCACAGTTACTTCTTACACGACTCTGCGATTCGTTTCTATCTCCGTCTACCTTGTTTTGGTCATTTTCCACAACATTCAGTATCCTGTTACCTGTAGGCGGATTATACTTTATTTTTTCAGATTCAGTCTTTCACTTCCAAAGAAAAGAGTACTCCACATCGTCCATTTTGCAGTGTGTTTCTATGTTTCTATCACTTGTATGTTTACTTGAAAGAATATTATTCGTAAACATAAATGGTTTGCTAGCACTTTTATTCGCTTTACTTTTGTTAAGCATCTATTTCTCTCTCATTCTGGTCCTGGCGTGGCTGAAGTGCTATACTTTTAATGCCATCAGTTTTTATTGCTGTGTTCCTATGTTTATTACTTTTTCTCATTGCCATTACCATTGGTGGTTGTTCTTACATTCCAGTGTTATTATCTTCTCGATTTTCGGGTATACCTGCAAAATGTTGTTCATTTTGTTTCTAAATCTGGAATGATTAGGAAATTGTTAACAAATGTGATGCAGTGTATCTTTTCACAATTGAATTTAACTTTTAATGTTAACTGTTCCGCTGTTTGTATTGCTTCTGTAATATATATACACGGTGTTAAGGAAAGTGGTTTTCCATACTTTGCGAGTCGGTAGTATGGACTAAAACAAGACAAACTGCATATCGTAAGAGCTACACGCACTTCTTCTGTACAAGAAAAGTGTTTTAAGTAGAAAGACAGATGTTTTTCACAGTGGTAAAGGTGAGGAAGTGCTCATTGCTCTTAAGATAATCATTTCAGACTCATTGCTCTTGTTTACTGAATATGTTTGTCTTATTTCTGTCCATCCTATCAGCTCTCGAAATATGGATTTCTTGTTTTTAATACCCTATATTCGAAGCAGATATGTAGACAAAGGACGTCCTCGCTTACTCATTTCCAGACGTCATATTCCCATTTTATTCCATTTGTATTGATTATTGAGCTAATCAACTCAATCCAGGCCAGTTTTTTATAATAGTAAAATTATACCTTCCATTTCGAACCATTCCTAAATCAATGAAGGCATTATTTCTTTATCGGTTCATTTCTTCTCTTTTAACTAGCAGCACATACGAACCTGTAACTGATTTGGTTGTTCTTACTTTGTTCCCGAATTGGCCTGCCCCAATAAACCGATCTATATTTCCTTTTATTAAAATAGTACGATATTCGTACGTTTCTTGGAGGCATGCTGTACTTTTCACTGTTGACTGCCTTGACTGATTTTTCTCTTAAAGTTAAGCATGAGATAAAATATACTTTACAGTACTTTACTAACATTACAGTCATGATCTATAACATTTCCCCCAAGGTATACACTCTTTTTCTCCAGGTCACTTCTCGTAACTTAGAATATAACTGCGCAGTAAAGTCCACATGTAAAATTAAAATGTGTTCAACGTCTTCGTAAGTGCATTTCCTCACCTCCTGGCATGGGTGAATGATAACACATCTGTCAAACAGGAGAGACGAGGCCTGTATCACCAAATCCCAGGTCGTTCGCGCTGGTTTCTGCCAGCCACTTTGACACTGGAAGTGCGTGGTGACGGGGCTAGGAATCGGAGAGTGAACGTACTGGTGACGTAGTTTGAGGTTCCTTGTGTCTCAACCTAAAGCCGCTCACCCTAGTGTGCTTTCTGTCAGGAAATATCGTCCCCGAAAAGTGGACAGGATGGTTTTCTCATCCTTTGAAATTGTGTGATAGCCGGATCAGCACGTTTCCAGGATAGTACACAGTTGTTCATGGGTTCGAGATTTGTTTCTTGTATATCTTTTTCATTATTCATCCTTTACATTCAGTTTTGTTATCAGCTGGCAACTGCCCGCATTGCCTTGATTAAAAATTATATGACAAAGAAACAAACTGTTTTCATGTTTAATATTCCGTAGGTGCATGCAAATATATGAATTGGGTTACGATTTGCAGATTTCTTGATCTTAGTCATAACAGCAACGTTGCATACACGAATTGTTCTTGAGCAATGAGCATTACATAAAGATACGTACTCGTAGTGATATTTAGTTTTCACTAATATGAAGGGAAGATTATTTTATTAACATTCCTGAAATCAGCCATTTACCTCAACTGCAGGCGTTTACTCCGAGCGCGGGGCCGCGTTGGCACGAGGTGTGAACAGGTGACGTCAGCGGCCACGGCCGCCTTCCGTAAATGCAACACATTGAGCGAACGATCACGTGTAAAGTCCGTAGAGAATATCTCACTATAAAACAGATTTTTTTCTTCTATATATCTTTGACAGTGGATGTACAGAAGAAAGAATTCTATAGTGAAGGCAATCAATCGTTTTGAATAAGCGAAGCAGATTAGCTTTACAACCATGCAACGAGTCTAACAGTTCAACAGACTGCTGCACTGTATTGAACAACCTACACTCGACCTCATCATTACCAAAGCATAGGAGTGGTCGCGCGGTTCTAGGCGCTTCAGTCTGGAACCGCGCGACTGCTACGGTCGCAGGTTCGAATCCTGCCTCGGGCATGGATGTGTGTGGTGTCCTTAGGTTCGTTAGGTTTAAGTAGTTCTAAGTTCTAGGGGACTGATGACCTCAGATATTAAGTCCCATAGTGCTCAGAGCCATTTGAACCATATTCCGAAAGAAGGCCTACCTGTGTGTTATAACTGGCGCCTTAAACTGTATTACCATTCGCTCTGTATCCTGATCTCCATCCCAGCACCCTCCCCTTGTCAGCATAGGTTTTTGTCAACAGCTATCAGCAAAGTATTTTGGACTGTGGAATCCTCCGAATGATTTATAGACCTGTAGCTTAGACTACACAGCCATTGCAGTTGTCGAATTTTTTCACAGTATGGAAATTAAGTATTCATAGTATTAGAAGTACTGAATTTCGAAATTAATGGATGATCATTTCTTTACAGGATCATAGCCCGATTCATAATAGCCTAGCAGTCCAGAACTGGTTCCAAGATCAGCAGAGAATAAAACTTCTTCCTTTCGTGCCAAAATCACCAGACCTCAACCCCATTGAAAATATGTGGGCGGAGGTTACGAGGTCGTTACCACCTGGGTCAAGGAATTCGGAAACTCTGTGGGAAAATATAGAGAATACATGGTGGGAGATCAACGATCATCTCAACCTCTCGAGGAATTTAGCCTTATCACTTCCCAGACGCCTTCGAGCAATTATAGAAAACGAGGGAGGATGGGTAGGGTACTGAAAGAAAAATAAAGGTCAAACCAGTTGCGTGGTCCTAAAGTGTTCCGGAAACCTACTAAAGCTAAATGGTCCCTGTGTATTCTCATTAAATGTGTCACTGCGTGATTCTTCCACATAGCAACTACTAATTAAATTCTTTACTCAAGGAAATAAATAAATAAATGTATGCACAACGGATAAATGTTTGATTTTGTAGTATTAACCCCAAATTTGGTACACTGTTAATCACCTGACGGTGTTTAAAGAAAAAGCGTAAGTAACCGGAATCGTAACTGGACCTGCATAACAACTCCTCCTCCGTTCTACAATCTATTTCGTTTCATTCTGTCTTACTTTCATCTCTCAAAACATAATAACGGTATTACCAGTAACATACAGGATTAAATTCCCTAACAGATGATCTTGTAACAGCTCATATAAAGATATTTCTACTTCCTATGGTTTCTTACGAAGATAACCATTGTCTCACCTACGGGAAGGAACGAAGGATAGCCCACAATGCTTGATTCATAATGTCACAGCCACACACTATCACTCTTATTACCATTGGACAAAGCAATGATCGTATCTCAACGCGGACTAGTTCTAGAAAAATTCTGTAACTTCTTCAATCACTGTCTCATCCCAAAAACACCTCTCACTTATCGATGTGCCTCGATGTTGACTAAGTCTCGCGTGGTTGGAAAGTTCGCGCGGTCGCGATTCTGAAATTTACGTTCCGCTCATATTCGTGCGCGGCACGTTATTCCAACTGAAAAAAAAACCTCCACAAGTTACTTAGACTGATTTCCTAATAATATCTCGAGACCATTAAATAATATACCATCCAAAACCTCCCTTCCAAAAGATACATAAATACACACACAGAACTTTTCACAATACTTACAGTTCGTGTATAGATTGCATAGCATGGCTACACGAATTACTGTTATGCTGGTTCCCCTTTATTTAATTCAGGAAACCGGTCTCACTGATTCCCACGTATCTTTCAAATCCTGTTGTTCTAAAAATCAGCTTCACACGTAAATTTCTACTGACTCATTTCACAAAACGTGACTTCTTATTCTTTCATATTAAATTAGCAACCTTTCCTTCATCCATGAATTTCAGAAACCCGTCAAAATACAAATTGAAACACATGCAAGCTACAAATGGCTTCTTTGAAAATTAATTTTTTCAGATCAAAATTAAGAACATTACTTTCTACCATGAATTTCTCGTAGCAGCTCGATTAGTTGAAGCCACGAGTTAATATGTTCCTGCACTTCCAGATCAGATTTTGATACAGACTAACCAAAATCATGAATTGAAATTGACCATTACTAAAAAATTATGGTAAATCAACACATTCCTGCTTATAAACTAATGGTTCCGAGCACTCACAAATGGTTCAAATGGCTCTGAGCACTATGGGACGTAACTTCTCAGGTCACCAGTCCCCTAGAACCTAGAACTACTTACACCTAACTAACCTAAGGACATCACACACATCCATGCCCGAGGCAGGATTCGAACCTGCGACCGTAGCGGTCACGCGGTTCCAGACTGAAGCGCCTAGAACCGCACGGCCTCGCCGGCCGTCCTCTCAACCCAGTCGACGTATATTTAGGATACGATAAGTGGGAAAAGTGGATTTTCATACATTATACCAAAATAATAAACTCATTCAGTTACTCTGATCAATTTCCTTAACACAGCAGGTTGATTCAATAAAAATTAACAGCTCAGATCGAGCGTCTGATAACACATACCTGATACCTGACGTAGCAAGGTATTCTAGCAATTACATGTGGATAGTAATTCCTGTGTGAATATGCTGATATTTTTGTAGTGACAGCGCCTTTGGGTTATCGGGAAGTAAATTCGGAGAAATATGGCCAAATTAAGGGCGCTGCGTTGACAGTGCCCACGCTCAGTATGAAGAGCCTGCTGCTCTTCCTGTTATTTTGTTTCTTTCGTTCTGAGGTGTACCACGAAATAAAGTTCTCATCCGCTAAGCGATTTTCGCTTCTATTCGAAAAGCTTCTTGAGTAACCCCGCAGTGAACATTACATAGAGATGATACTTATACTTTTTGAAATATGGACATATTTCTAAGGATAACGAACTGTAGTCGAAACTAAACCAGATGATGCTGAAGGAATTAGGGTATGACATGCGACAGTGAGAGTGGTAACCATTGTTTGCTATGTGGGAAGCAAGACACCTGAGGCCTTCAGTTGTAACTTGTATGTCAAATGCAATAACAAGAAATCCTTTTTGATGGGGTAAGGATGCTAAAATGATATATGTCTGAGGTTCAGGAAACATTATCTGAAAGTATATGACAGGCTTCCTGCTATTATGTAATGTCGCTTGCTTTCAGTAAACATATAGATAACCCATAGCAGGGCTTTCTCGTCATCCGAATCACATCAATGGGAATAGCCATCAGAGGGTTATTACTAAATTGTAGGCACATGGCCAAAAATTTGGAGAGCAGAATCTCTCGCGACAGATTGGATGTCTGGATCCTATCATGAAATATTCAGGCTACGAAACCACGTTCTTCTTGCTGTCAGCGTGGTCCTGACTGCAACGTTGTAGGCATCACTTGGCAATCCTGTAGGCATAACAATGATTTGCAGCTGTGGGACAGATTTATTCTGCTAAATTCGCCTGACGTTTTCTTGTCTTCTCTATGAAATATTCTGAATATTTTGTGAATACAAGGTCATTTCATGCAGAAGCTACCCCTTGTCTCATCTTTCATTTTGCGAGTTTATCAGTTATATACTGCAGCCGCAATTGTGGCAATGAGAGTGTTTATGCTGGAATTCCTTGGCAGCGTAGTTGTAGTGACTTTATAAAATGGTAGTTGCCTCCGAAAGCTGTTCCAGGTTTGCTGCAAACGATGTATCAATTCCTTTCAGTAAATTTTAAATCAGGTGATACCTGTCACATGTAAGTGTGTCCTAACATGTTCGCAGAGGTTGCCATGATCGTAGACCTAACTGATCTTAAGTCACATCAAAATTACTGACAAAATTACTGAACAGATTCGAAGCATCTGTAAGAGTCACGAATTTGTACTTTTTTTAATCAACTTGGTCTGAAACAAGAGGGGAAAAACTACAGGGACAATGACTAAGTTTGTCAGTATACATTATCTGTGGTAGATCTGGAGGTGAAAACGTACGAAAAAGTACAGCTGCGCTTTTGCGAACTGATTTTTTATTTTCGCATCAATAGTGTTGTGAACCCACTATCTGGTATCGATGCATTACATTAGCATCCATTATATATAATCATTTTGATAGTACACCGGATATTATAGATGAGTAGGACACAAGACGGGACGTATATAATGTCCGTTTGACGTCAACAGTGTGTAACATTTTACTTTTTTTGAATAGGACAATGTTGCTCTCCAATCATTTTAGATTAGTTACAATAAGCTTAAGCTGCAAGAGAATTCGCTTGTATTTTTCAATATGTGATCTGTTATCGGTTTGAAGGTCTTCCATTACATCGGCAACTTAGTGCAGCTCCTCCGAGGGCTCTCTGGAGTAGGGTGCAGATAGCAATGTGAAAGCCGCGAGCTTCATACTGTTAGTGCGATTGGGACTTGGTATACTCTTGACGACGTTTAGCACCTGTGCGGTCAGTAACCCAATTTCAAAATTCATGTTGAGTAATCCTGCTCCATTCAAATAATATTGTCTTTTTATATTGATAAGTAATCTGGATAGTCGTCACGTTCATGTGCCATCTACATCGCAAATTTAATGTTACGATCCTAACAAGTAACCTGCAATACGTTTTGTATTTCATAATCGGAACTATCTGCATTAACCGTCATCAGAGCAGTGTCAGGGAACAGACTGCAGCACTGCCTTGGTAGCTACTTGGAGACCTGCTTGAGTCGTGTTCTAAGGTTCACATTATATTACACTAGCGAGAAATATCGACTTTTCCTTTTTTTCTGCAAACATCCAGAACTAAATTCAGTAACAAAATGCTAAGAAGATTTTGCATTGTGCCAACTCAATGATCAACCTATTTTTATAGATTTTTATTTTCACAGCCATTCTCGTTCTGCATTGCAATAAACTTCATTCATCATTTGCTTGTTCTTGTTACGATTATTATTGTCATTCTCTCACTCGCAAGAGTTTTCACATCCCTATTTGCTATCGATGCACATGAAGAGTGGCTATGAAAGAAGGGAATACTGAATGTTACGTTATGCAGAATACACTCATTTACTTCTACTTCTCGTGATCAACGCTACAGAAGAAAAGAGATACATAAAGTTGACAATGGAGGACAGATATGCTGGCACAACTCTGCAACTATTCCTGTTGTTTTAACACAGCGTTACCAGATAAACAGGTGCTGCGGAATCGAAAATGTAGTACGGACTTTGCCACAGTAGCAGAGAGCTGCTAATTTCGGACCATGACCGTGGATTACCCTTCGGTCAGCTGCTGGTTAGAGTGTTGCAACTGTAAATGGATGACTTTGTTTGATAGTCTTGTGCTGATGTTGTCTGAATAAATTATGCCATTGGATAAAAAACGGTTTAGTTTTGAGACCTAATCCTCGAGGGGAGAAGGCACAGTGGTCTGCTTCATGAATTCCAAGCAAAAAACACAAACAATACAGGAAGGGTTCAAACAACTACTTTCATGCAGAGACACGCATTTGGAACCTGTTCATCTTTAAGGGCCAAACAAGAGCGTGACATTACGGAAACAATAATCAAGCTACTTAGTATATAATAGAGCATACAGATTTCAAGGAGGAAACGTATGAAGACGCATACTTTCTCGTTATCCATATGTCTGGTATATCTTTCGCGTTAACGAAAGTAATATCCCGTTTTACCTCTTCTTACGTGTCAAATGAAATGAATGCCATGAGGAATCGAATATTTGTTGACTGAGTCTCTTCTTGCTTCCATCCCTACCAACATATTTCTTCATTGTCGTGGTAATCATGACATTCTATATGTTGCTGCAAAAGATTGCACGTGGATACATTCGACATCGAGGAGCAAAGCGTTTAATATCTTACATTATATTCCGTTCAAATACGCTTCCGATGTATTTTTACTTCGATTGAATTTTGAGGTGATTACGAACGTTACGGAAAATTATCTCACATGCTTTACGCTGAATGAGGAACACTGAACCATCCGCTTTGCTTTCCCAACGTTGAAATGATATGTCAGCGTCAACAGCCTTCTTCCACGCCGGAGGGTGAAACGTGTATCATTCTGGATTAATGATGATTGAAAGCCTCAAATGTATACATAGCCCACAAGGCGACGTCAGAAACTGTCAGGGGAGAACGCCGCAGGAAAACCGAACGTGCACGCGCGTCTCCCCTCTGAAGAACCGTATCGGAGAATCACGGCAAGCATTTCGCTGAAGAGCTGCCTCGTAAGAGAGGCGAGAATTGGCACCGTCGTAGCAAGTATTTGTCAACACTGTGATAGAGCATTTACTTCCGGGTGTAGCCCGGCATTACTTCGCTAAATTCACTTGACATTCGTTTTCCACATCGAAGACTCATACGATATAATTCACTGTAAGATGAGACACCTATAAAGTGTATTTAATTTCTGGACTCCAAGAACGGCGTTCTTCACATACATAACACCTGTTTGTGGGTTTAAGGTTGCGTTTTGAGGCTCAGGCAATATCGCAATGACTATCGTGGGCTTGTTGCCGGCAGTGTGTCGTTAGCTCAGTGGGGAAAAAAAAAAAAAAAAAATGGTTCCCTTGTGTGCTGCGATGCTTGGGCTATATGAGATTGCAGTTCCAATCTCGATGAAAGCTGCTGAGTACAACTTTTCAATTTTAATTAATGGAGTTGCAAACTGCTAGTAAAAATTCCTTATACGAAATCTGAACAATGCCTTTACACATCAATCTTCGTGCAATTTCAACTTAGTAAATTATGTTAATATCATGGATGTCTGCTTTCCGAATGCCAAGATGCTTCACTGTAAAATGGTTCCTGAAAAGATTCAAATTGACTGTCAACGATACGAATTTGAGCTTTGTTCGTCATATATCACTTCCGATCAACGTTAAATAGTTCATGAAACCATATATGGAACACCAAATGTGCAGTGTTCTTGCACTGCTACAGAGCATGCGTTGCAAGGTATTCACACAATTTATCACATAGAAACAAGACTGTAATACACTTTACACCACAGACGCTCACTCTGGCTTGACGAAAACATCCGAATATTGGCCAAAAGTTGCACAAATAATTGACTTTGAAAGGAAAAGAAACGAGGTATGAAGCAGTTATTAATTGATCGAATGTAATGACGTGGTTTAATTTCGTCCCAGTCTATAAACTTAATTTCGGGCCATACTCCGCTCTCACCGATTAATGTAATATAATACCCGTTTACTAATCACGGCGTCTGTCTCCGTTCTCTTGAGTGTGAATGGAAATCGTAGAAATTATCTGTGGAGCAACATTTAATAATAAAGCGTTTTAAATCATCAGAAGCGATGAGCGGTAGCAGGCGCTTTCGATAAAGAACGGGGGAGTGCAACGCCGCAGCTGTCGCCACGGCCACTGCCGGTAGCCAGCAAGTGGATCCCGGAGCTTTGCCGATTACGGCGTCCAGAGGAGGACAGTCTGCAGGAAATCTGCTGCAAAATGGTTACTGGACAAAATTTTGATATCGGTGTGTCAGAAAGCGAAATAGATTGAATCTGCGCTACTATTACATTCACGTGTTCAGTATTCAGGCAGAAGAGGCTATAAAAATATTTTATGCCAGCTGCTCTCGATCCACTGACATTATGAACAGAAACAACGCACGCTACCGCTAGACCACAGGTGCAATCAGCCTATAGTTTCTCCATCATGGGACAAGTTTTCCTCCAGGAAGTGCCGCAGTCTACAGTGTTGCCAGATTGTGCAGCTTATCGGACTTAGAGAAATAGCGAGGTGGCCAGTTTTATTGTCCCATGTCGCGATCGGCGCGGACTTAGCCTCTGAAGCGGCCGGCCGCCGGTCAAGTTTTATGTCAAAGAGTGTACATGGTTATATGATAGCGGAACAAACACTGGTAGCAGTTACTTCTGTAAAATATCTGGGAGTATGCGTGCGGAACGATTTGAAGTGGAATGATCATATAAAATTAATTGTTGGTAAGGCGGGTACCAGGTTGAGATTCATTGGGAGAGTCCTTAGAAAATGTAGTCCATCAACAAAGGAGGTGGCTTACAAAACACTCGTTCGACCTATACTTGAGTATTGCTCATCAGTGTGGGATCCGTGCCAGATCGGGTTGACGAAGGAGATAGAGAAGACCCAAAGAAGAGCGGTGCGTTTCGTCACAGGATTATTTGGTAACCGTGATAGCGTTACGGAGATGTTTAACAAACTCAAGTGGCAGACTCTGCAAAAGAGGCGCTCTGCATCGCGGTGTAGCTTGCTCGCCACGTACACACGTGGTTTCCGTTTTCAATTACGGAGTGGAATAGAGTGTGTCCCGACATGTCAGGCCAATAGATGTTCAATGTGGTGGCCATCATTTGCTGCACACAATCTCTGGCGTAATGAATGTCGTACACGCCGCAGTACATCTGGTGTAATGTCGCCGCAGGCTGCCACAATACGTTGTTTAATATCCTCTGGGGTTGTAGGCACATCACGGTACACATTGTCCTTTAACGTACCCCACAGAAAGAAGTCCAGAGGTGTAAGATCAGGAGAACAGGCTGGCCAATTTATGCGTCCTCCACGTCCTATGAAACGCCCGTCGAACATCCTGTCAAGGGTCAGCCTAGTGTTAATTGCGGAATGTGCAGGTGCACCATCATGCTGATACCACATACGTCGACGCGTTTCCACTGGAGCATTTTCGAGCAACGTTGGCAGATCATTCTGTAGAAACGCGACGTATGTTCCAGCTGTTTGGGCCCCTGCAATGAAGTGAGGACCAATGAGGTGGTCGCCAATGATTTCGCACCATACATTTACAGTCCACGGTCGCTGTCGCTCTACCTGTCTGAGCCAGCGAGGATTGTCCACGGACCAGTAATGCATGTTCCGTAGATTCACTGCCCCGTGGTTTGTGAAACCCGCTTCATCGGTAAACAGGTAGAACTGCAACGCATTCTCTTAATGCCCATTGACAGAATTGCACTCAATGATTAAAGTCATCACCATATAATTGCTGATGTAGCGACACATGAAACGGGTGAAAGCGGTGACGATGCAGTATGCGCATGACACTACTTTGACTCAGTCCACCGGCTGTCGCAATGTCCCGTGTACTCATGTGTGGGTTCATGGCAACAGCAGCTAACACACCAACTGCACCCGCTTCTCTTGTGACGGGCCTGTTACGGACCCGTTTGCGTGCTACGACCGTACCTGTTTTGCAATGTGCGCCACGTTGGATGCTCTCTGTCGGGGTACCGTTCTCCATACACCCTGCAGGCTTCAGCTGCATTTCGTCGACACTCGCCATAGATGAGTATCATCTCCGCCTTTTCAGAGTTCGAATACACCATGGTCACAGTTCCTACAACACTACACTATCACAGACGTCTGGTAACACGGTGTACTACGGTTGGTCTGCGTGCGGAGACGAATGCAGAATAACAATAGCAGCAAGCGCTACATGCGGACACTGCGACAGCTAGACCAAACCACAACAGTGCACTACAGCCACACTCGTAAACACGGTCGTCATCGTAAACATGTCCCTGCAGATGCTGCTGGCCGACCGTGGCCCGTGTTTGTTACAACACGCAACTGAACGTCGGAGGTTTCAAGCGTCAACTTTAGGTTACAATATCTTCGGATGTAATTAACATTTTACAATGGAACAAACGGCACTGATTACGTATTTGTTTATATGTTCAGATGTGCTAACAAAACTAACGTGGGTCCATTTAAAAAAACGTAGGTTTGTGTAAAAAAACATACTTCCGTTCATTTTTGTACGGTTTGTGTTAAACAATTACACTAGCCCCTCTCCACACGTTCGGTCTGTGGAATCGGTTCGTCAGTATTTGATGTGGTTTACGAAATATAGCGAAATATATCCATCGGTAACGTTAGGTGGCTCACCCTATATATACTTTCAGACCCGACATGCACAATTGTGTGGGTGCGGTTTATTTGCGTTGAGCATCATATTATTCCGCTATGCAGCTGAGTCCCAAGTCACACGATGTACAGGAATCGCTGTTTCGTATACAACACGATTTATATCGATATATCGTTACAGACGCGAGATATTGTCTCTTAATCTTTGGTAATTTTCAAGATGGCGGGTCGGAAGCATGTCGGTCGAGGGAAACGTTTATTGTGCTTTATTTATTGCGTTTTGACATTTGGAAAAATGTGTTTGAGATTCCGAAAGGTGTACAAAAGTAAATAAAAATATGTCCGCCACAATTATTTGAATACTTTCATAGCTAGAATGACTGTAACATCCACACGCACAATTGCGCGTGTTGGGTCGGAAGCATGTCGGTCGAGGGAAACGTTTATTGTGCTTTATTTATTGCGTTTTGACATTTGGAAAAATGTGTTTGAGATTCCGAAAGGTGTACAAAAGTAAATAAAAATATGTCCGCCACAATTATTTGAATACTTTCATAGCTAGAATGACTGTAACATCCACACGCACAATTGTGCGTGTTGGGACTATTTTACCGGCATATAGTCGTTTTCGGTCGATGTTTGTGGTTACGATTCGGAACAGATTACGGAATAGATAAGTCATTTTACTCGTACTATTGTATTTACGCATTATTTTCACAGTTCGTTTGTTTGTTTCCTTTTAGGGCTTACTGACGAGGAAATTCTAGCCGTATTAGATGACTATGAAGTGGAAGTCTGCAGTAGTGATGACGAATTGTTAGATACAACTTGGACTCTTCCAACGATCAAACCTAGACTTGGAGAAAGCTCTGAATCTTCTGACGAGGAGGAAAATTGTAACAATGCTTCTGCAACAATACTACCAGTTGCTCCAGAAGTTCAGGACAATTTTCCCAGTCAACACAGTAGAAAGAATTCTAAAAAACCAGTGGATACACATCGTCGTTTGTCCACTTGGAGAAAAAGACCGTTCACCTCCAAAATTTTTGCGCACTCAGAGAGTGAGGTAGGACAGGAAATTAAAACTCCAATGAGCTATTTCAGCGAGTACTACCCAGAAGATTTTTTTCAGTTAGCATCTGACTGCACTAACAGTTACTACTTTTCGAAGAAAGGGAAGTTGCTTCATACAAATCCTCAAGAGATAAAAAAGCTGTATGGCATGCATGTACTTATGGGATGCATTAGATATCCTCGTACACATATGTACTGGCAGAAGTCATTGCATATGCCAACTATTGCAGATTGTATGCCTAGAGACAGGTTCTTCACTCTCAGAACTGCACTGCATGTTGTGGACACTAACTACATTCCACGTGAATCAGAAACTAATAGATTGTGGAAAGTACAACTTGCAATTAATGTTGTACGCAGTGTTTGTTTGAGATTTCCACGCCCCTCTGAAAATGATTATTCCATTGATGAGCAAATGGTACCATTTACTGGATGCTGCACATTGTCTCAGTATGTTCCAAACAAATCGCGCCCTTTGTGAATTAAAAACTTTGTTTTGGCAACAACGAAAGATTTAGTACTAGATTTTGAATTTTATCAAGATAAGTGAGCTCCTCTGCCAGATGTTGGCCTTGGTCTTGGGCCATCTGTAATACTTCGCCTTCCTCAAACATTACCTCAAGGTGCAAGACTATATTTTGACAGATATTTTACAGCTTTGCCATTATTGCAACAGTTACCTGACCTAGGGCTGGAAGGAACAGGAACCATAATGAAAAACAGAGTGAAACCAGTTCACCTGACAGAAGGAAAAAGACTGAGGAGAGGAGATATGGAAGAATTCTGCAGGGACGATGATAAAATAGTTATTGTCCAGTGGAAAGATTCAAAAGCTGTGACCCTTGCCTCTACTTGTACAGGATGTGAACCTGTAAGCAATGTTGAGAGATGGAGTAAATCAGAAAAGAAGTACATCTTAGTGCCATGTCCTGCAGTCGTAGTGAAGTACAACATGTGTATGGGAGGAGTGGACCTCTGCGATCAAGTGATGGAGACCTACAGGACTTTCTTGAAGACAAAAAAGTGGACTTTAAAAGTTTTGATTCATTTACTTGATTTGGCTTGCGTCAATTACTGGTCACAATACAAAGTTGAATACGAAGCCAATAAAGTAAAAATAAAAACACTTTAGATCTTCTTGGATTCCGACAAGTAATTGGGGAAACGCTAATTTCTTCTTCTTCAGGACAGGAACATGAAAGTGAATCCGATGAAGAGCCACCAAATAAAATGCACAAACCAGCAAACACACCATGTGATGAGAAGCGGCTGGACGAATATCATCACTGGAGAACTGTTGATTTGCCTTCAGCTCGTTGCTGCAGGCAAAAAAATTGCAAGAAGAGGACGAGAACAAGATGTCTGAAGTGTAATATTTATTTGTGTTTGTCAAAAGACAGTAATTGCTTTCGTGTATATCACTGCAAGAAATGACATAAATATGTAAGATAATCCCGACCCACACAGTCGTGTGGGTTCAAAATTTGTATCAAAATTAAAAAATAAAATTTTCTAAGCAATTGGTACACGATTCTATAATTTTTTAGTTGCAAAAATGCATTTATTTCAAAATTTTTCATTTCAAGTTTGGGTGGGGGTCTGAAAGGAAGTCTTAAGCAGTTGTTTACTTGTGACACGCAAAAGTTTGAAAACGTGACAAGAAGTACTAATACGTCTTACACTTTTTGCATGCCACAAGTAAACAACTGCTTACGACTTTCATTCATCTGACGTAATATAGGTACGTTAAATCTTTAGCGTTATGCACTTCCGATACAAAACAAGTACTATACACTATATTTTTTTTATTTATGTTACTTTCATTGCAATATGTATAGTAAACGAACTTTAAAGGAGATAAATGCAATTAACGAATAATTTTTACAGCCACTGTATGAAATTTTCCTGAGCTATACGTAGTAGGCTGCTATGAGTATATTATAGCTGTAAAGAAAGGCATTTAACGAATGATTTCGCCATATTGTCTTGTACTTTTGATTCGGTGAGTGTGTACTCCACTACTGGCCATTCAAACGTCCCGCCCGCAGTTTGGCAGAAAAATGGCCGCCGTATCGGCCTCTATACAGGCTCTCTCCTGTACGCTAGCGCCCTCATCCACGCAGCGTGTCTATGGCAGAAGGAGTACGCCACGTACCTGGCTTGGAGTCCATTCCGCAGATGGAGTCGGCCACGTTGAGGGCGGCAGTGTCCAGTCCCTCTGAGCCGCCCAGCTGCACGTAGTCAGGCATGCCGCGGTTCTCACACTGAAACACGACACAGCGCCGTGTTACACATTACACCACTGCAGTGCCACGCTCCCAGGACAGCCAACTGGTATCCTAGGCCATCTCTCGACTGCTCTGTAGGACGCTGTCATTTAGTGAGTCACATAAGTTACTGCAGAGAGTCTATGTTCTTGCAACATCTACATCTACATGATTACTCTGCAATTCACATTTAAGTGCTTGGCAGAGGGTTCATCGAACCACAATCATACTATCTCTCTACCATTCCACTCCCGAACACCGCGCAGGAAAAACGAACACCAAAACCTTTCTGTTCGAGCTCTGATTTCTCTTATTTTATTTTGATGACCATTCCCACCTGTGTAGGTTGGGCTCAACAAAATATTTTCGCATTCGGAAGAGAAGTTCATGGTTCAGAGTAGTTTCAGGGGTAAGACAAGGCTGCAACCTGTCTCCACTGTTGTTCATATTATTTATGGATCATATGTTGAAAACAATAGACTGGCTGGGTGAGATTAAGATATGTGAACACAAAATAAGCAGTCTTGCATATGCGGATGACTTAGTTGTGATGGCAGATTCGATTGAAAGTTTGCAAAGTAATATTTCAGAGCTAGATCAGATATGTAAGGACTATGGTATGAAGATTAGCATCTCCAAAACGAAAGTAATGTCAGTGGGAAAGAAATATAAACGGATTGAGTGCCAAATAGGAGGAACAAAGTTAGAACAGGTGGACGGTTTCAAGTACTTAGGATGCATATTCTCACAGGATGGCAACATAGTGAAAGAACTGGAAGCGAGGTGTAGCAAGGCTAATGCAGTGAGCGCTCAGCTACGATCTACTCTCTTCTGCAAGAAGGAAGTCAGTACCAAGACTAAGTTATCTGTGCACCGTTCAATCTTTCGACCAACTTTGTTGTATGGGAGCGAAAGCTGGGTGGATTCAGGTTACCTTATCAATAAGGTTGAGGTTACGGATATGAAAGTAGCTAGAATGATTGCAGGTACTAGTAGATGGGAACAATGGCAGGAGGGTGTCCACAATGAGGAAATCAAAGAAAAAATGGGAATGAACTCTATAGATGTAGCAGTCAGGGCGAACAGGCTTAGATGGTGGGGTCATGTTACACGCATGGGAGAAGCAAGGTTACCCAAGAGACTCATGGGTTCAGCAGTAGAGGGTAGGAGGAGTCGGGGCAGACCAAGGAGAAGGTACCTGGATTCGGTTAAGAATGATTTTGAAGTAATAGGTTTAACATCAGAAGAGGCACAAATGTTAGCACTGAATAGGGGATCATGGAGGAATTTTATAAGGGGGGCTATGCTCCAGACTGAACGCTGAAAGGCATAATCAGTCTTAAATGATGATGATGATGATTCGGAAGAGAAAGTTGGTGACTGAAATTTCGTAAGTATGTAAGTACGCTGTTTAGGCTTTTATATTGGTAACGCCACGTAGCGCTCTGTATGAAAATCACTGGCTGTGCCGTGTGCAGTCTGTGGCTAGTTTGCATTGTTGTCTGCCATTGTAGTGTTGGGCAGCTGGATGTGAACAGCGCGTAGCGTTGCGCAGTTGGAGGTGAGCCACCAGCAGTGGTGGACGTGGGGAGAGAAATGGCGGAGTTTTGAAATTTGTAAGACTGGATGTCATGAACTGCTATGTATATTATGATTTTTCAACACTATTAAGGTAAATACATTGTTTGTTCTCTATTAAAATCTTTCATTTGCTAACTATGCCTATCAGTAGTTAGGGCCTTCCGTAGTTTGAAACTTTTATTTAGCTGGCAGTAGTGGCGCTCGGTGTATTGCAGTAGTTCGAGTAACGAAGATTTTTGTGAGGTAAGTGGTTTGTGAAAGGTATAGGTTAATGTTAGTCAGGGCCATTGTTTTGTAGGGATTATTGAAAGTCAGATTGCGTGGCGCTAAAAATACTGTGTGTCAGTTTAAGCACAGTCATTCATTAATTTTTCTAAGGGGACGTTTCAAGTAGATCTCGCCGCGACGAAAAACGTCTTTGCTTTAATGACTTCAATTCCAACTCGCGTATCATATGTGCCACAGTCTCTCCGCTATTACGTGATAATACAAAACGAGCTGCCCTTTTTTGCACCCTTTCGATGTCCTCCGTCAATCCCACCTGGTAAGGATCCCACACCGCGCAGCAATATTCTAACAGAGGACGAACGAGTGTAGTGTAAGCTGTCTCTTTAGTGGACTTGTTGCATCTTCTAAGTATCCTGCCAATGAAACGCAACCTTCGGCTCGCCTTCCCCACAATATTATCTATGTGGTCTTAGCAACTGAAGTTGTTCGTAATTTTAACACCCAGGTACTTAGTTGAATTGACAGCTTTGAGAATTGTACTATTTATCGAGTATACGAATTCCAGCGGATTTCTTTTGGAACTCATGTGGATCACCTCACACTTTTCGTTATTTAGCGTCAACTGCCACCTGCCACACCATACAGCAATCTTTTCTAAATCGCTTTGCAGCTGATACTGGTCTTCTGATGACCTTACTAGACGGTAAATTACAGCATCATCTGGGAACAAACTAAGAAAACTGCTCAGATTGTCACCCAGGTCATTTATATAGATCAGAAACGGTAGAGGTCCCAGGACGCTTCCCTGGGGAACACCTGATATCACTTCAGTTTCAGTGATTTGCCGTCTGTTACTACGAGCTGCAACCTTCCTGACGGGAAATCACAAATCCAGTCGCACAACTGAGACGATACCCCATAGGCCCGCAGCTTGATTAGAAGTCGCTTGTGAGGAACGGTGTCAAAAGCTTTCCGGAAATCTAGAAATACGGAATCAACTTGAGATCCCCTGTCGATAGCGGCCATTACTTCGTGCGAATAAAGAGCTAGCTGCGTTGCACAAGAACGATTTTTTCTGAAACCATGCTGATTACGTATCAATAGATCGTTTCCTTCGAGGTGATTCATAATGATGAATACAGTATATGCTCCAAACCCCTACTGCAAACCGACGTCAATGATGTAGGTCTGTAGTTCGATGGATTATTCCTACTATCCTTCTTAAACACTGGTGCGACCTGCGCAATTTTCCAATCTGTAGTTACAGATCTATCGGTGAGCGAGCGGTTGTATATGGCTGCTAAGTAGGGAGCTACTGTATCAGCGTAATCTGAAAATAACCTAATCGGTATAGAATCTGGACCTGAAGACTTGCCCGTATCAAGCGATTTGAGTTGCTTCGCAACCCCTAGGTATCTATCTACTTCTAAGAAACTCATGCTAGCAGCTGCTCGTGTTTCAAATTCTGGAATATTCCATTCGTCTTCCCTGGTGAAGGGATTTCGGAAAACTGCGTTCAATAACTCCGCTTTAGCGGCACAGTCGTCGGTAACAGTACCATTGGCACTGCGCAGCGAAGGTATTGACTGCGTCTTGCCGCTTGTGTACTTTACATACAGGAGTGTTATGAACAGTAAACTGCTACTTACTCCAAACTTGAGTGCTATGCTTACATTCTGCCACACTCAATTTCTGTTGATCAATTCTGTGTAAATGGAAGGTGGGGAGGGACGGAAAGGAAAGCAAAGGGAGAGCATCACTGCTGTCAGCTGCATTGGGACATTACACAGAATCAGCGGCGACGAGAGAAAATGTGTACCGGCCCAAGATTCGAACCTGATGCCTCCTGCATACTAGTGAGAGATGCGCTAGCTGCTGCGTCTCACAGCCGATTCACATTCCCACCGAGCGCCACCTGTCCACAGTCCCCCTGCCCATTTCCAACATGTTTTCTATCCTGAGATTCTGCAACACGAAGATAATGGGATGCATCACACTGCCTTGCAAAATGAGTGATACGGATGGAAGGGAAGGAGGAAACGAAATGAAACTTACAAGGGGAGGCAAAACGTTTGGAAAGCGGATTTAATGCAAACTTCGTACACTCGTAGTACCCCATTAGGATAACAAAATGTGTAAGCAGTAGCGCGTACTTCTCAAGCGTTATTGAGAAAATCGCAAGATAATTTCGGTCGCCCAATACATACCTGTGCAGGGCCATTTTTGTCATGAACCGGCGGCAGCCGACTGGCTATACTTATGGTCTGGGTGCAGAGGATTCGGTGGTCTGTTGGATTGATAATAGGTTCATATACTTAGCCGGCACGGTAGCTCAGCGTGTTCGGTCAGAGGACTGCTTGCCCTCTGTAATAAAAAAAAACTGAGTAAAAAGAATCAACGATCAACTTGAACGGATGTCTTGTGACGTCCGCATAGACCAAACGCAACGGACTGTATCGAACAAAATGGAAGAAAAAGCGCGTTCGGTCAGAGGGTTAGCTACACACGGTAGTAAACAAAACTGAGTAAACGGATCAACGAACAACCTGAACGGGTGTCATGAGACGTCCGGCCCGAACATATACAACGAACAAAACAGAACAAAATAAGATCAATAAAGAATTTAAAAAAAACCGGTTAGCGTTCAAGCCCCGTAACCATTGGGTTGCTGGATCGAGTCCCGTTCGTCAGTTTTTTTTTCATTTCCAACACAGTCATTTCTTTTACTATTTATTTTACAATTGATATAATGGGAAAAATACGTGTAATCGGATAAACGTTTATTAAATTTACAATGTTATTATCACAAATAATATAATTTACTATCGGCTAGCAAACGACCAAACGCATAAAGTGATTCTGAAAATGTATACTTGTCCGTGTCTTCAAAATTGCTCGTACTTAATCGAAATAGAACGAGAAATTGCTTCTCGTGAAGACGCTATTAAAATACAGTCGATTCTGCATGACCAATTAGCAGCGCCGATATTTAAGGAAATGCTGCGTTATGCATGGTTTGCTTCCAAATTATCTTCTGAAAGGTAGGTTCATCTATATCTACATAGATACTCTGCAAATCACATTTAAGTGCCTGGCAGAGTGTTCATCGAACCACTTTCACAATTCTCTATTATTCCAATCTCGTATAGCGCGCGGAAAGAATGAACACCTATATCTTTCCGTACGAGCTCTGATTTCCCTTATTTTATCTTTGTGATAGTTCCTCCCGATGTAATTCGGTGTCAACAAAATATTATCGCATTCGGAGGAGAAATTTGGTGATTGGAATTTCGTGAGAAGATTCCGTCGCAACGAAAAACGGCTTTCTTTCAATGATGTCCATCCCAAATCCTGTATCATTTCTGTGACACACTCTCCAAAATTTCGCGATAATACAAAACGTGCTGCCTTTTTTTTGAACTTTCTCGATGTACTCAGTCAGTCCTATCTGGTAATGTTCCCACACCGCTCAACAGGTTATTGAAAATGTTAACGAGGTTTGTTTCCCCACGGAAAAGCTTCAAAGACCTTGTGTATACGGAAACATAGCATTTATTCAATGCAGCTGGTGCCGTTTAACTTTATGTTTTCCATGTTTTTACGAAAAATACCATCCTACAACTTGTGCTCGTAATGGCGAAAGCGACGATTAATTGTACATCTTTCGAAAGCCGTCTGTGCCGCTCATAAACTTGGAGGTAACAAGTCGCTTAGGGCTCCTTTCAGGTATGAGGGATTCCTCAAATCACGCACAAGCATACATTTTCAGTTTGGTCGTTTACTAGTCGATAGTTATGAATATTATATTATTTGTGATAGCAAAAATTTGCAGACTGCCAAATAACATTGTAAATTTAATAAAAGTTCATCCGATTACACGCATTTTTTCCCATTATATCGATTTTAATATAAATAGTAAAAGAAATGAGTGTGTTGAAAATAAAAAAAAACTGACGAACGGGACTCGATCCAGCGACCCAACGATTACGGCGCTTGAACGCTATCCACTAGGCTTACGCCGCTTCCTGGTAGAAATGGCCACGCACAGGTATATGTTTGAGACCGAAATTATCTTGCGATTTTCTCAATAGCGCTTGAGAAGTACGCGCTACTACTTACGCATTTTGTTGTCCTAATGGAGTACTACGAGTGTACGAAGTTTGCAGTAAATCCGCGTTCCAAGCGTCGTGACCTCCCCTTGTTAATAGGTTAGAGGATGTGTGATGTTATTTGAGTGACTACAAACTGCAATGAAATTTCCAAAGAAATGGGCTACATGGAGCCAATTATCAGCATGACGTTTTAGCCTCTGTGGTCTGGATCTATGTACTAATCTCGTTGGGAAGGGTGTAATAAGATCGTTGTATCCTCTCCTGAGGCAAACTAGCCAGCTGTTGTAACTAACTGATCCTTGATATCTGGAATACTGACATTGAGACGGAGTTGACATCTGCACTGGTCCCACACATGTTCTGTCGAGAGCAGATCTATGGATCTCGCTGATCAGAGGAATACCAGACACAAGCATCTCTGGGCGAGCGTCGTCCTCCTGAAAAATGGCACCACGATACTGTCACATAACAGGTAAGGCATGGGGATGCAGGATGTCTGTTGTGTACCATTGTGCCATCAAACTCTTTCACACACTACCAGACGTGACCTCAAGTCGTACCCGATTCTCCCCCACACCAAGATGCATAGGAACAACAACACTGTGCCTCTCCAAAACGTCGGAAGAATGGGACCTCTCACCAAGTCACCGCAATATTTGCCGAAGATCGTCATAGGGGATAGTGCAGAACTGTGATCCACTGCTGAACACTGAACACAACGTGAAGCTATTTCTCATTAGTCCATGCTTCCCAATAACGGCATCACTCCAAACACTACCGTTCGTGTTGCGTTAACGGCAGCCTACGCATGATACGGTGATTGCTTTGTCTGGCTCCTACTGGTGTCCCTCCAATGATGGGGAATGAAAAAGACTGTTTCAGGGAGCCCATTACTTGCCCTAGGATGGCACGTACAGTTAAGACGTGTTTGGTGCACAAGATGGCTATCTGCCCAAGTGGTGGTCAGATGTGGTCGACTGGGACCTCAACAACTAGTATGCCAGCTCTCACGTTCCCACGCAGACCAACATCTAGCCAGTGATACATCAGAATGTTCCACAAATTTGGATGTACGATTCGACCAGATGACCAAATAGAGATAGAAAGGGGACTGTGTGATTCGCTATGCCGATTTTCACGAAGTTTTGGCCATAACTGCGAGTGAAGTTGAGAATCTGGTAAATGTGTTCAACATCTGTAATATCGATAGAATCATATTCTTTGTAAGTCTGTGTTTTGAGACCAAAGATATTAGAGTAAGTCAGAGAAAAAAAAACTAAAATTTGTGGTAAGATCTTATGGGACCAAACTACTTAGGTTATCGGTCCCTAAGCCTACATACTACTTAATCTAACTTAAACTAACTTACAACTTACGCTATGGACAACACCGTGCCCGAGGGAAGACTCGAACCTCCGAAAGGGGGTGGGGGGGGGGGGGGGGTGGGGGAGGAGCCGCCCGGACCGTGACCAGACGCCTGAGACCGCGGGGCGCTAAGTCAGAGAATAGTGCAGTGTAGTGTGTGTTACTCAGTCTGGTTATGTACTAGGTTTGAAAAAGATGGAAGCTGGCCTGTCCTGAATTTCTTCTTGTTGGAACATTGCGTATGGTCAAGGTTTACTGTGGGAATATTATAATGCAACATATGGTTTCGTCTTATAATTGAAACAAGTGTGAAGGAAAGTAATTGTACACAGGAAAATTATTAAAAATATATTGCTAACTTGTCTTGTTAAGAGATCTTTATGAAAGGGTGTATTGTGGTTTTGCTTAATGAAGCATAGATATCTTGGAGTTTTTGTTCTCAGTTATCAGTCGTTAAGTTTAGTTTCTCATTTTTCATTCTTCAACGTTATGAATGTGTTTGTACACTCGCATTGCACATAGCGAATTGTTCAAATGGCTCTAAGCACTATGGGACTTAACATCTGAGGTCATGAGTCCCGTAGACTCAGAACTGCTTAAACCTAACTAACCTGAGGACGTCACACACATCCGTCCCCGAGGCAGGATTTGAACCTGCGACCGCAACAGCAGCGCGGTTCCGGACTGAAGCGCCTAGAACCGCTCGGCCACAGGGGCCGGCTTCGGGAACTGTGTGCTGCAGAAGAATTTTTTTTGTCAAAACTGGCGAGATACCGTCTTGTATTACGCATCGAAAGCAAGACAAATGAAATTCGATTTTTGACAGTCCCATCATTATCCCAATAGTGACAGGTTGGAGCACAGACGAGCACTCCGTGTGCACAGGTAGGTCAATGAATTTATGATTGGCACAGTGTGCTTGTGAAAATAATAGCACGTCTGTTCAGACGTTTGATACTGGTACAAGATTTCAGTAAAGTGCTATTTTGTAAATTTTCAAGCCGTTTCATCAGATGCGTTAATTTTTTTGTTCATTTGTTATGTAATTACTCTACAATAACAATTCTCGTACAGTGACTGTTTGCAAGAGTAAAGCTAAAGATCAGCTACATTCAGGGCTGACTCATTTTGTTTCGCAGTAAGATAGTGTACACAAATTCTGTCGACAACTTATTTCTTTCTCGCAGGCGAATTGTTTAACGTACCAGCTAGTCCGAATTTCGCGTCGTGTAGAGTGAGCTTCACATATTTCCGATCAAAATTAAATTTTCTCGTAGTTCTATTGGGTTGCACTGACGTTTACATATTTCGATATAAAAATAAGTTTTATACAATGAAGAGCCAAAGAAACTGGTACAGCTGGCTAATATCGTGTAGGGTCCCCGCGAGCACGCAGAAGTACCGCAACATGACGTGGCATACACTCGAATAATGTCTGAAGTAGTGCTGGAGGGAACTGACACCATGAATCCTGCAGGGCTATCCATAAATCGGTAAGAGTGCGATGCGTTGGACATCTCTTTTGAACAGCATGTTGCATGGCATCCCAGATGTGCTCAATAATGTTCATGTCTGGGGAGTTTGGTGGCCAGTGGACGTGTTTAGACTCAGAAGAGTGTTGCTGGAGCCATTCTGTAGCAATTCTGGATGTGTGGGGTGTCGCATTGTCTTGCAAGAATTGCCCAAGTCCGTCGGAATCCACAATGGACATGAATGGATGCAGGTGATCAGACCGGACGCTTATGTACGTGTCACCTGTGAGAGTCGTATCTAGACGTATCAGGGGTCCCATATCAGTCCAACTGCACACGATCCACACCATTACAGAGGCTCCACCAGCTTTAACAGACCCGTTTTGATATGCAGGGTCCCTGAATTCATGAGGAGGTCTCCATACCCATACACGTCCGTTCGCTCGGTACAATTTGAAACGAGACGTGTCCGACCAAGGCAACATGTTTCCAGTCATCAACAGTCCAATGTCGGTGTTGAAGGATCCAGGCGAGGCGTAAAGCTTTGTGTCGAGGAGTCTAAACAGATATGTTGCAAGGCATCCCAGGTATGCTCAACAATGTTCATGTCTGGGAAATGTTTAAACACAGAAGAGTGTTCCTGGAGCAATTCTGTAGCAATTCTGGATGTGTGGTGTGTCGCATTGTCTTGCAAGAATTGCCCAAGTCCGTCGGAATCCACAATGTTTGCAAGGATGCAGGTGATCAGACAGGATGCTTACGTACGTGTCACCTGTCAGAGTCGTATCTACACGCATCAGAGGTCCAATACCACTCCAACTGCACAAGCCCCACGCCATCACAGAGCCTCCACCAGCTTGAACAGTCCCCTGTTGACAATCATGATCCATGGGTTCATGAGGTTGTATCCATTCCTGTACACGTCCATTCGCTCGGTACAATTTGAAACGAGACTCGTCCGACCAGGCAACATGTTTCCAGTCATCAAAAATCCAATGTCGGTGTTGACGGGTCCAGGCCAGGAGTAAAGCTTTGTGTCGTGCAGTCATCAAGGGTAAACGAGTGGGCCTTTGGCTCCGAAAGCCCATATCGATGATGTTTCGTTGAATGGTTCACACGCTGACACTTGCTGATGGTCCAACATTGAAATCTGCAGCAGTTTGTGGAAGGGTTGCACGTCTGTCGCGTTGAACGAGTGTCTTCAGTCGTTGGTCCCGTTATTGCAGGATATTTTCCCGGCCGCAACGATGTCGGAGATTTGATGTTTTAGAGGATTTCTGATATTCACGGTACACTCGTGAAATGGTTGTACGTGAAAATCTTGATAACCTGCCAAGGTAGCAGCGGTAACCGACCTAACAACTGCATTTGAATATGCATGCTTTTCTTTGGCGCTTCATTGTTTTTGTTGCCGTGGTCTTCAGTCATGAGACTGCTTTGATGCAGATCTCCATGCTACTCTATCCTGTGCAAGTTGCTTCATCTCCCAGTACGTACCGCAGCCTACTTCCTTCTGAATCTGCTTAGTGTATTCATCTCTTGGTCTCCTTCTACGATTTTTACTCTCCACGCTGCCCTCAAATATTAAATTGGTGATCCCTTGATGCCTCAGAACATGTCCTACCAACCGATCCCTTCTTCTAGTCAAGTTATGCCACAAACTCCTCTTCTCCCCAATTCTGTTAAATACCTCCTCATTATTTACATGAGCTACCCACCTAATCTTCAACATTCTTCTGTAGCACCACATTTCGAAAGCTTCTATTCTCTTCTTGTCCCAACTACTTATTGTCCATGTTTCACTTCCATACATGGCTACACTCCATACAAATACTTTCAGAAACGACTTCCTGACACTTAAATTTATACTCGATGTTAACAAATCTCTCTTCTTCAGAAACGCTTTCCTTGCCATTGCCACTCAACATTTTATATCCTCTCTACTTCGACCAACATCAGTTATTTTGCTCCCCAAATAGCAAAACTCCTTTACTACTTTAAGTGTCTCATTTCCTTATCTAATTCCCTCAGCATCACCCGAGTTTACTCTACTACATTCCATTATCCTCGTTTTGCTTTTGTTGATGTTCATCTTATATCCTCCTTTCAAGACACTGTCCATTCCGTTCAACTGCTCTTCCAGGTCCTTTGCTGTCTCTGACAGAATTACAATGTCATCGGCGAACGACAAAGTTTTTATTTCTTCTCCATGGATTTTAATTCCTACTCCGAACTTTTCTTTTGTTTCCTTCACTGCTTGCTCAATATACAGATTGAATAACACCGGGGACAGGCTACAACCCTGTCTCACTCCCTTCCCAACCACTGCTTCCCTTTCATGCCCCTCGAATCTTATAACTGCCATCTGGTTCCTGTACAAATTGTACATAGCCATTCGCCCCCTATATTTTACTCCTGCTACCTTCAGAATTTGAAAGAGAGTATTCCAGTCAACATTGTCAAAAGCTTTCTCTAAGTCTACAAATGCTAGAAACGTAGGTTTGCCTTTTCTTAATCTAACTTCTAAGATAAGTCGTAGGGTCAGTATTGCCTCACGTGTTCCAATATTTCTACGGAACCCAAACTGATCTTCCCCGAGCTCGGCTTCTACCAGTTTTTCCATTTGTCTTTAAAGAATTCGCGTTAGTATTTTGCAGCTGTGACTTATTAAACTGATAGTTCTGTAATTTTCACATCTGTCAGCACCTGCTTTCTTTGCGATTGGAATTATTATATTCTTCTTGAAGTCTGAGGGTATTTTGCCTGTCTCATACATCTTGCCCACCATATTGTAGAGTAGTGTTAGGGGTGTCTCTCCCAAGGCTGTTAGTAGTTCTAATGGAATGTTGTCTACTCCCGGGGCCTTGTTTCGACTCAGGTCTTTCAGTGCTCTGTCAAACTCTTCACGCAGTATCGTATCTCCCATTTCATCTTCATCTACATCCTCTTCCATTTCCACAATATTGCCCTCAAGTACCTCGCCCTTGTAAAGACCCTCTATATACTCCTTCCAACTTTCTGCTTTCCCTTCTTTGCTTAGAACTGGGTTTCCATCTGAGCTCTTGATATTCATACAAGTGGCTCTCTTTTCTCCAAAGGTCTCTTTAATTTTCCTGTAGGCAGTATCTATCTTACCCCTAGTGAGGTAAGCCTCTACATCCTTACATTTGTCCTCTAGCCATCCCTGCTTAGCCATTTTGCACGTCCTGTCGATCTCATTTTTGAGACGTTTGTATTCCTTTTTGCCTGCTTCACTTGCTGTATTTTTATATTTTCTCCTTTCATCAACTAAATTCAATATTTCTTCTGTTACCCAAGGATTTCTACTAACCCTCGTCTTTTTACCTACTTGGTCCTCTGCTGCCTTCACTACTTCATCCCTCAAAGCTACCCATTCGTCTTCTACTGTATTTCTTTCCCCCATTCCTGTCAATCGTTCCCTAAAGCTGTCCCTGAAACGCTGTACAACCTCTGGTCTAGTCAGTTTATCCAGGTCCCATCTCCTTAAATTCCCACCTTTTTGCAGTTTCTTCAATTTTAATCTACAGGTCATAACCAATAGATTGTGGTCAGAGTCCACATCTGCCCCTGGAAATGTCTTATAATTTAAAACCTGGTTCCCAAATCTCTGTCTTACCATTATATAATCTATCTGAAACCTGTCAGTACCTCCAGGGTTCTTCAATGTATACGACCTTCTTTTACGATTCTTGAACCAAGTGTTAGCTATGATTAAGTTATGCTCTGTGAAAAATTCTGCCAGGCTTCGTTGTATGTTAACAATACATGGAAGTAAGTATAGAATTTGACCTATGCAAGGAAAGCAAAGGAACAAAACCTTTGTAAATCACCACATGCTCGACTGCCCTCTAGACGCGAAGCTGATTCTCAGCAGGTAGGCCACTTTCCTCATCACGAGTGCTGCTCGCTCTTTGGTTTACCGAGGCACTGTACAGCGTATTGATACTGGTAGGAATGTCGTCGCGACTCACCCTGTGTATGGTTCCGGTCTCTATCTCGAGCAGGCCGGAGCCAGCCCCCAGCGGCGGGGGCGGCGCGGCGCCCGCGGAGGCGGCGGCGAGGCCGCTCCTCTTGCTGCCGGCGCCGGCCAGCCCCACGCTGAGGGAGAGCACCTTCAGCGAGGCGGGGAACAGCGTGCTGAGCGTGCAGTTGACGCGCCGGCCGTAGTTGCGCAGCGTGTACACGTCGGACACGCCCTCCAGCAGGATGTTGCACGCTGCACACAGCACGAGAGCAGCAGGTAGGGGGCGTGTCTCAGGGGCCAGACCACGGCACACTGCAAACTTTTTGGGTCAAACTGTAACAGGTGATGTTAGGTCCACAATAGATACGAGGGTGCCCAGAAAGTAATGCACCGCATTTGTTTCTCGAACAATTCTATATTGTACGTAACGTTTCTAGCATTTGTAGACTTAGAGAAAGCTTTTGACAACGTTAACTGGAATACTCTCTTTCAAATTCTGAAGGTGGCAGTGGTAAAATACAGGGAGCGAAAGTCTATTTACAATTTGTACAGAAACCAGATGGCAGTAATAAGAGTCGAGGGGCATGCAAGGGAAGCAGTGGTTGGGAAAGGAGTGAGACAGGGTTGTAGCCTCTCCCCGATGTTATTCAATCTGTATGTTGAGCAAGCAGTAAAGGAAACAAAAGAAAAATTCGGAGTAGGTATTAAAATTCATGGAGAAGAAGTAAAAACTTTGAGGTTCGCCGATGACATTATAATTCTGTCAGAGACAGCAAAGGACCTGGAAGAGCAGTTGAACGGAATGGACAGTGTCTTGAAAGGAGGATATAAGATGAACATCAACAAAAGCAAAACGAGGATAATGGAATGTAGTCAAATTAAATCGGGTGATGCTGAGGGGATTAGATTAGGAAATGAGACACTTAAAGTAGTAAAGGAGTTTTGCTATTTGGGGAGCAAAATAACTGATGATGGTCGAAGTAGAGAGGATATAAAATGTAGACTGGCAATGGCAAGGAAATCGTTTCTGAAGAAGAGAAATTTGTTAACATCGAGTATAGATTTAAGTGTCAGGAAGTCGTTTCTGAAAGTGTTTGTATGGAGTGTAGCCATGTATGGAAGTGAAACATGGACGATAACCAGTTTGGACAGGAAGAGAATAGAAGCTTTCGAAATGTGGTGCTACAGAAGAATGCTGAAGATAAGGTGGGTAGATCACGTACCTAATGAGGAGGTATTGAATAGGATTGGGGAGAAGAGAAGTTTGTGGCACAACTTGACTAGAAGAAGGGATCGGTTGGTAGGACATGTCCTGAGGCATCAAGGGATCACAAATTTAGCATCGGAGGGCAGCGTGGAGGGTAAAAATCGTAGAGGGAGACCAAGAGATGAATACACTAAGCAGATTCAGAAGGATGTAGGTTGCAGTAGGTACTGGGAGATGAAGAAGCTTCCACGGGATAGAGTAGCATGGAGAGCTGCATCAAACCAGTCTCAGGACTGAAGACCACAACAACAACAACGTAACGAGAATTACACACACGAAAGAATGGTGTTTTATCTTCATCCCTATTTTTCCACGTAATCTCCATCCAGTTCTACGGCCTTCCTCCAGCGCGAAACAAGGACGTGTGTGCCCTGCCGGTACCAATCCTTGTCCTGGTGGAGGAGCCAGTGATTCACTGTCGTCAAAACGTCTTCCACGAATGGCCCAAACAAGTGGAAGCTCGATGTAACTTGCCAGGTATGACAGCCGTAGATGGTCTCCCCGACTGCTGCAAATCGTGGAGCTCCGCCGAACCACCTTCCCAACCTCACCCTCCGTGCCCAGCGACTAACTGTACCTCTGTCGACAGCACATGCTCCATAGACTTTGCACAAGCGTTTGTGAATATTCCCCACAGTTTCTTTCTCTACAGTGGGCAATTCAATGACGGCACGTTGCTTGTACTGTACATCACCTACAGACGCCATTTTGAAACTGCCCTTCAGGTACGCTATCCGCCGGAAGTGATGGAAATTTGGCGTGCTAACCCAGGAGACTTCAAATAATACGTACGTAACTTTTCGCGTACGTAGCATTGTTTTCGGCTGAGAAAAAAAAATGCGGTGCATTACTTTCTGGCCAACCGTCGTATTATTCAGAATGTTTTCATGAAGAGCATATAGTACAGTCCTACGAGGCGCTGATTGCCCCTCAAGTAGCATCATGAGGCTGAGGCCTTTCCCTTCCAGTCCTTCCACCAACGGAAAACCTCCGGCAGTACAGGGAATTGAAGGTAGGTCCTCCGCATGCCAGTCTATACGGTGGCATCCTCGAGAACGAAAGGTTTCTTTGCGCAGTAGCGTTCAGTGACAATCTTCGCGGTATTCGCTCACGACTACGGTTCCCCAGCGCCGACTTGCCCCTATTCGTGTTCCATCTCTACTATATTTATTCAGGAATATGCATTTGTTTGCCAACTATCAGTTGGTTTCTGAATTCCACTTTCAGCCATTTTTAGTGGACAAGGTGTACGATGGAAACAAAACCTTCTGTGTTGTAAATAAATAATAAAAATTCCAGACTAATTATAACATTCATAATTAAAACGAGCTCATGAGTTTGGTAGTAGGAAAGGCGAATGCTTGACTTCACTTTGTCGGGAGAATCCTAGAAAAGTTTAGTACATCCATGAAGGTGACTGCATGTAGAACACTAGTGCGACCTATTCTTGTATGCTGCTCGAGTGTTTGGGATTCTCACCAGGCTGGATTAATGGAAAACATTGAACCAGTTCAGGGGCGGGCTGCTAGATTTGTTACCGACAGGTTCGAATAACGCGTTAAGTGTTACAGAAATGCTTCAGGAACTCAGATAGGAATCCCTCTAGGGAAGGCGACGTTCTTTTCGAGAAACGCTATAGAGAAAATTTAGAGAGCCGGCATTTGAATCAGACTGCTGAACGATTCTACTGCTGCCAACGTAGATTTCGTTTAAGGACCACGAAGGTAAGATACAGGGTTATTACAAATGATTGAAGCGATTTCACAGCTCTACAATAACTTTATTATTTGAGATATTTTCACAATGCTTTGCACACACATACAAAAACTCAAAAAGTTTTTTTAGGCATTCACAAATATTCGACATGTGCCCCTTTAGTGATTCGGCAGACATCAAGCCGATAATCAACTTCCTCCCACACTCGGCGCAGCATGTCGCCATCAATGAGTTGGAAAGCATCGTTGATTCGAGCTCGCAGTTCTGGCACGTTTCTTCGTAGAGGAGGTTTAAACACTGAATCTTTCACATAACCCCACAGAAAGAAATCGCATGGGGTTAAGCCGGGAGAGCGTGGAGGCCATGACATGAATTGCTGATCATGATCTCCACCACGACCGATCCATCGGTTTTCCAATCTCCTGTTTAAGAAATGCCGAACATCGTGATGGAAGTGCGGTGGAGCACCATCCTGTTGAAAGATGAAGTCGGCGCTGTCGGTCTCCAGTTGTGGCATGAGCCAATTTTCCAGCATGTCCAGATACACTTGTCCTGTAACGTTTTTTCCGCAGAAGAAAAAGGGGCCGTAAACTTTAAACAGTGAGATTGCACAAAACACGTTAACTTTTGGTGAATTGCGAATTTGCTGCACGAATGCGTGAGGATTCTCTACCGCCCAGATTCGCACATTGTGTCCGTTCACTTCACCATTAAGAAAAAATGTTGCTTCATCACTGAAAACAAGTTTCGCACTGAACGCATCCTCTTCCATGAGCTGTTGCAACCGCGCCGAAAATTCAAAGCGTTTGACTTTGTCATCGGGTGTCAGGGCTTGTAGCAATTGTAAACGGTAAGGTTTCTGCTTTAGCCTTTGCCGTAAGATTTTCCAAACCGCAATCGCGACGGGCTGCAATCCGACCTTTATCAAAGTCGGAAACGTGATGGTACGGATTTCTCCTCCTTACACGAGGCATCACAACAACGTTTCACCAGTCAACGCCGGTCAACTGCTGTTTGTGTATGAGAAATCGGTAGGAAACTTTCCTCATGTCAGCACGTTGTAGGTGTAGCTACCGGCGCCAACCTTATGTGAATGCTCTGAAAAGTTAATCATCTGCATATCACAGCATTTTCTTCCTGTCGGTTAAATTTCGTGTCTGTAGCACGTCATCTTTGTGGTGTAGCGATTTTAATGGCCAGTAGTGTAAATTACGCAACTGTGTGAAACTTTTTCTACACTTACGTTTTACTTACTGCTCGTGGTCTCCTTCAAGATTCTTCCAATGCAGTTTCCAGTTTCGGAAGCAGTCTTGGTACGCCTCTTGCTGCATCGCGCGAAGCGCCGTCTGCGAATTTTCTTTTATGTCATCGTTGCCGATCTTCGTCCTTTCAACAGGGTTTCCAGGTGTGAAAATAAAAAAAAATAGCCGCACGGACTAGGTCTGGAGAGTACAGAGGATAAGGCAACACAGTGCTTTGTACAATAGCCATGCACCAACGGCGATTAATGTGCGGCTGCGTTATCCTGATGCAAGAGCTATGAATTGCCTCACCATAATTCAGGCCGTTTGGTTATACCATTTTCTCGCAGGTATCGCAATACGTCCCGATAGTACCATCGATTTTACGAGGGTAATCCCAAAAGTAAGGTCTATTTTGTTTATAAGTACATAGACCTGTTTATTTCTACAATTGTTTACATCAGTTTACAGCTTCAAAATTTAGCAATTTTTCGACATAATCACCATTTCTGTCGATCCATTTTTGTAGACGCTGTATCGCTTTTTGTATGCCCATGTCATACCAGCTCGCCGCCATTCTGTTCAGAAAGTTATGAAACTCTTCTTTCACCTCCTCGTCGGAGGTGAATCGCTTTCCGGCCAAATGTTCTTTTAACCTAGGGAACAGGTGATAGTCACTGGGCGCCAAGTCAGGACTATAGGGTGGGTGGGTGATTATGTTCCACTGAAACTGTTGCAGGAGAGCAACGGTTTGCCGAGCGATGTGTGGGTGAGCGTTGTCATGGAGAATGTGTGTGCCCTTGCTCACTCAACATTCCTCTTCTCCGGTTCTGAATTGCCCGTTTGAGTTTTTTCAGAGTCTCTCAGTACATGTCAGCGTTAATTGTGGTCCCAGTGGGCATGAAGTCGACCAACAATACCCCTTTCCGATCCCAAAAAACTGTTGTCATTACATTACCGGCAGAAAATGGCTCTGAGCACTATGGGACTTAACGTCTAAGGTCATCAGTCCCCTAGAACTTAGAACTACTTAAACCTAACTAACCTAAGGACATCACACACATCCATGCCCGAGGCAGGATTCGAACCTGCGACCGTAGCGGAAGCGCGGTTCCAGACTGTAGCGCCTAGAACCGCTCTGCCACTCCGGCCGGCGTTACCGGCAGACTGTGTTCGTTTGAATTTCCGCGGCTTTGGCGAAGAAGGATACCGTCACTGGCGCGATTGTTGCTTGGTCTCAGGTCTAAATTGGTATGCCCAGGTTTTGTCTCCCGTGACAATTTAGACCAGAAAGTTGTCCTGCTCGGCTGCAAGGCGGTGAAGAAATGCACGGGAAGCATCAACTCGTTGCCGCATGTGGTCCTGTCAGCATGCGTGGCACCCATCTTGCGTACACCTTCCGGTAGTTCAATGTTTCCGTTAAAATTCTGTAAGTGGTGGTTCGGGAAACCTCAGGAACCAACATGCAGGGATCGTCCAGGGTGAGCCGCCGATCTTCACGCGTGCTTTGCTCCACCTTCAACACTGTCTCCTCAGAAATTGGCGGACTGCCTTTCCTTTGTTCGTCGTGAATTTCGGTCCGACCGGCTGCAAACTCTCTACACCACTTACGAACATTTTTGACATCCATGCACGAGTCACCATACACTTCCGTCAATTGGCGATGCATTTCAATCGGCGCAGTGCCCTTTGCGTTCAAGAACCGAATAACTGCGCGCAATTCTCACTTGGCGGTAACATCCAACGGGAGTCCCATTCTCTGCGGCTGCCAAGCCAAGGCTGAGCGCCTCAGCGCGGCGTGCGCATGTTTACACACAGCGTGTGAAGCACTATTCCTAACAGTGTGACCAACTGCCACATAAACAGAGTTCTGTACTTATAAAAAAATAGAAGACCTGACTTTTGGGATTACCCTCGTAAGTATGTCCCTGTGGCACGAATTCATGATGAAATAATCCTTCGAATTTCAGTATGGCTTTGACATTTGACCAGACCTGACGAGATTCTTTTGGTCTTTGAGAACCTTTGCCGACCCATTACGAAGACTGAACCTTGGTCTTATTATTACGAACGGTTCTCTTAAGGAACATTCGTTCTCATTTGCACGGTCCAAAAGCTCTTCACAAATTGCGAGGCGAAGGTCTTTCTGTTCTTGTCTAATGAGCCGTAGGAAAAACTTGACGGCAACACGATCCATTCCAAGGTGCTGTGTCAGAATATCACGACATGATCCAACTGAAATGTTAAATTCTTCTGCAATATCTCGGACACTCACTCTTTGTTTGGCAAGCACAATTTCGTCGATGTTCGTGACATGAAGGTAGGTGTCGAGGGGCGTTTGAATAAGGGTCATCTTCCGTCCTGCCACTTTTAAACCGCGTGAACCATTCGTAACACTGAGAATAGCTTAAGCATTAATCACCGTAGGCTACCTGCATTATTTGTGTGTCTCTGTAAAAAATTGAATGCAGACACGTTGCTGTTGTAACTCTGCCATCTCGAAATTCGCAAACTGTCCGACACAACGATCTACTTAATACAGCACTGAACAATAACAGACGTACAACAGTGAAACTTCCAGCTGTTACACGTTAAATTCAGGGATGCAAATCGCATTTCGCTCCAACGCACTGCTGGCGCCAAATTGCGAATGTTCCGGAATTGTTTGAACAGACCTCGTACATGCATTGACGCCGGCGGTCGTCGCTTTGAACACTTACATTGTTGTTACGTAGTGTTGAAAAAACTGGTTCAAATGGCTTTAAGCACTATGGGACTTAACATCTGAGGTAATCAGTCCCCTAGACTTAGATCTAAGTAAACCTAACTAACCTAAGGACATGACACACATCCATGCCCGAGGCAGAATTCGAACCCGCGACCGTAGCAGCCGCGTGGAAGCGCCTAGAACCGCTCGGCTACAGCGGCCGGCTGTTACGTAGTGTACAGTGTTCGAGCGAGGTGGCACAGTGGTCAGACACTGGACTCGCATTCGAGAGGACGACGGTTCAATCCCGCGTCCGGCCATCCTGTGTTAGGTTTTCCGTGATTTTCCTAAATCGCTCCAGGCAAATGCCGGGATGGTTCCTTTGAAAGGGCACGGCCGACTTCCTTCCCTAATCCGATGAGACCGATGACCTCGCTGTCTGGTCTCCTTCCCCAAACAACCCAACCCAACTCAACCAGAAAGTAATGCACCGCAAAAACAGAGGAAGTACAGCGCATACGAAAGTTTATCGACACTCGTTCTTGCCACACATCCTGCTCTCGCATGGTACATGGAAAGGGAAGGATAGTAATTATGTCAGAAGCATCTTGCGCCCCCACTTCGTATGGAGGCTTGCAGAGTGTAGAGGTAGATGTAGACACTAAATACACGTGGGTTAGCAAATGATGTGTACGTGTAAGTCCTTTGTGCCAGTAACTGTGTAACAATTAAGTTCTAGTACTGGAGGAGGAGGAATTAAGAGGATACATTTTTAACTTTCCCTTCTGAAATTAATTTTTCCTATATGTAGGCGTTTAATTGGATGTCTGTCAGAATTCAAGCCTTCAGGTTCGGGGTTCAGTCCACAGTTCCTCCTACATCCTCTTGGCACATGATTTCTGTCACGTTTGGCAATGTTATGTATATGGGAAGAAAGGCAAATTGCAACGAGGCTCGAAGTACACTATAGGTCCTCCTGCAACTGGCTGAGTATGTGAGCGTCGGTAGAACCGTGCCCAGTAAAGGGCCGTGTGCTCCTACTAGTCTTCATCTTGCTGGCAGCTTTACCTTTATCTCTGAGGTTTATCACATAAGTGACGAAAGTTTCATCATCTGCATTATTCAGTCCTTTCTGAAACGGAATCAGTTTTACTGATCAGTAATGAGTGTCATTCCTGAGTTTGACATTTTTTTTATATCTTCATCTGCACACATACTCTGCAAGCGTGGCGGAGTGTACCTGTAGCATTGCTAGTCAATTCCTTTGCTGTTCTACTCACAAACAGAGCGAGAGAAATACTGTCTATATGCCTCCATATGAGCACCAACTTCTTGTACAGGGCTATTACAAATGATTGAAGCGATTTCATAAATTCACTGTAGCTCCATTCATTGACATATGGTCACGACACACTACAGATACGATGAAAAACTCATAAAGTTTTGTTCGGCTGAAGCCGCACTTGAGGTTTCTGCCGCCAGAGCGCAGTGAGACAAAATGGCGACAGGAGCCGAGAAAGCGTATGTCGTGCTTGAAATGCACTCACATCAGTCAGTCATAACAGTGCAACGACACTTCAGGACGAAGTTCAACAAAGATCCACCAACTGCTAACTCCATTCGGCGATGGTATGCGCAGTTTAAAGCTTCTGGATGCCTCTGTAAGGGGAAATCAACGGTCGGCCTGCAGTGAGCGAAGAAACGGTTGAACGCGTGCGGGCAAGTTTCACGCGTAGCCCGCGGAAGTCGACGAATAAAGCAAGCAGGGAGCTAAACGTACCACAGCCGACGGTTTGGAAAATCTTACGGCAAAGGCTAAAGTAGAAACCTTACCGTTTACAATTGCTACAAGCCCTGACACCCGATGACAAAGTCAAACGCTTTGAATTTTCGGCGCGGTTGCAACAGCTCATGGAAGAGGATGCGTTCAGTGCGAAACTTGTTTTCAGTGATGAAGCAACATTTTTTCTTAATGGTGAAGTGAACGGACACAATGTGCGAATCTGGGCGGTAGAGAATCCTCACGCATTCGTGCAGCAAATTCGCAATTCACCAATAGCTCGCGTTGGTCGAGATCCAATGACTGTTAGCAGAATATGCAACCGGTGGGTTCAGGAGGGTAATACGGAACGCTGTGCTGGATCCCAACCGCCTCGTATCACTAGCAGTCGACATGACAGGCATCTTATCCGCATGGCTGTAACGGATCCTGCAGCCACGTCTCGATCCCTGAGTCAGCAGATGGGGACGTTTGCAAGACAACAACCATCTGCACGAACAGTTCGACGACGTTTGCAGCAGCATGGACTATCAGCTTGGAGACCGTGGCTGCGGTTACCCTTGACGCTGCATCACAGACAGGACCGCCTGCTATGGTGTACTCAACGACGAATCTGCGTGCACGATTGGCAAAACGTCATTTATTCGGATGAATCCAGATTCTGTTTACAGCATCATGATGGTCGCATCCGTGTTTGGCGACATCGCGGTGAACGCACATTGGAAGCGTGTACTCGTCATCGCCATACTGGCGTATCACCCGGCATGATGGTATGGGGTGTCATTGGTTGCGCATCTCGGTCACCTCTTGTTCGCATTGACGGCACTTTGAACAGTGGACGTCACATTTAAGATGTGTTAAGACCCGTGGCTCTACCCTCTATTCGATTCCTGCGAAACCCTACATTTCAGCTGGATAATGCACGACCGCATGGGTACGGAAAATGTTCGACTGCTGCCCTGGCCAGCACATTCTCCAGATCTCTCACCAATTGAAAACGTCTGGTCAATGGTGGCCGAGCAACTGGCTCGTCACAATACGCCAGTCACTACTGTTGATGAACTGTGGTATCGTGTTGAAGCTGCATGAGCAGCTGTACCTATACACGCCATCGAAGCTCTGTTTGACCAATGCCCAGGCGTATCAAGGCCGTTATTACGGCCAGAGGTGGTTGTTCTGGGTACTGATTTCTCAGGATCTGTACACCCAAATTGTGTGAAAATGTAATCACATGTCAGTTCTAGTATAATATATTTCTGCAATGAATACCCGATTATCATCTGCATTTCTTCTTGGTGTAGCAATTTTAATGGCCAATAGTTTATTGAACAGACCTAGTATTGCAATGGTGCATGCAGTACTTCCACACTTATCACAAATGTACCGGGTGTCTGTTTTACACTGGAACAGACGACAGGTGACAAGCAGGTTAAATCTCTGACCACCAAACAGACAGCCGGCCGAAGTGGCCGTGCGGTTAAAGGCGCTGCAGTCTGGAACCGCAAGATCGCTACGGTCGCAGGTTCGAATCCTGCCTCGGGCATGGATGTTTGTGATGTCCTTAGGTTAGTTAGGTTTAACTAGTTCTAAGTTCTAGGCGACTAATGACCTCAGCAGTTGAGTCCCATAGTGCTCAGAGCCATTTGAACCATTTGAACCAAACAGACATACCGTACACAACTTAGCCCATAGCACGCGTGTCATGTGGCAACAGCACGCAACGCACCGGCGCGGTAACGTGCGCCGCACGCACACCACTATCCCTGGTGTCAGTCCTCCATTGCGTGAGACAGCCTGTGACGTGTTCCTGTGAGATTTAGTTCTGTGGGAGACGCGTAGTCAAAGATGGAACGTAAGTCGTCATGGGAGTTGGCAGACATGCTTTTCATTAATGATGCGGCAGGATGTAGTGCCTGTAAAGGAGCACGCGTTTACAGAACATTGCCAACAGATGGCAAGTTAATAGGAAGTAGTTTATCTCCGTGGATGCCAATTTAACGAGAGACGGGGTCGTTCACGCCACAGAGAGCTGGCCAAGGTTTCTGCCAAAGACATGTCCAAACACCAGACTTTCGGAGATGGTACCGGATCGTGTAGCCAACCACATAAGCACCTATCAACTTGCCCAGGATGTAGTGCCTGTAAAGGAGCACGGGTTTACAGAACATTGCCAACAGATGGCAAGTTAATAGGAAGTAGTTTATCTCCGTGGATGCCAATTTAACGAGAGACGGGGTCGTTCACGCCACAGAGAGCTGGCCAAGGTTTCTGCCAAAGACATGTCCAAACACCAGACTTTCGGAGATGGTACCGGATCGTGTAGCCAACCACATAAGCACCTATCAACTTGCCCATGAAACGCTCATTTTTTGAAGGATAGTGTGTGTAAAGTACTGAAGAAATATCGGTTCATCTCTGGCGTAGAGAACGTATGCAAGCACTGGTGCCAACGGTGCTTCAGCCCCACGTTAACCTCTGTCAGTGGATTATACACCACGGTAGTGTAGTACCGAACTTACATAGATGAGGCATCATTTAGCCTTGATGGTGTCTTCAACTACCACGACAGCCATGTCTCGAGTGAGGACAATCCCCAGGCCAACCACATCGGTGGACACCAGTAATGATTCTCTTGTCAATGCACGGGTGGACCTTGTCCAATACCATCTTAACAGGACTTTATTTGCTGCCTCCTCGTTTGACAGGTCCGTGTTACCTAGTGTTCCTGTGAGATGTACTTCCACAGTTCTTTGAGACTGTACCCCTTGTTTCCGTGAAAGGGTGTGGTTTCAACATGACGGTGCACAAGCCTACTTCGATGTTTATGTCCGCGAGCTGGACGTGGAAGTGGAGGCCGTGTCACATGGCCAACGCGACTGCCTGATCACGCGCCTCTGGAATTTTTCCTCTGGAATTACATAAAGACGTTGGTGCATGCAACCCCTGTAGAAACGGATGAAGATCTGCTTGCTAGGATCCGAGGTGCCTGTGATCTTTGAGAGAGTGCCGTAGAACTTCATGCGCCATTGCCACGTAAGCATTGAGACTGGCGGTCGTTACTTTCAACAATTACTATGAGCCACAATATTGTTCAAAAATGGCTCTGAGCACTATGGGACTTAACATCAGAGGTCATCAGTATCCTAGAACTTAGAACTAGCTGCGCCTACAAGACATGCAGGGGTGTACGTGCACCAATCATAATCACACCCCACACCATCAAACCACAACCTCCATATAGGTCGCTTTCAAGGACATTAAGGGGTTGGTGTCTGGTTCCTGGTTCACGCCAGATGAGAACCCGGCGAGAATCACTGTTCTGACTATACCTGGACTCTTCCGTGAACATAACCTCGGACCACTGTGCCAATGACCATGTACTGTGTTCTTGACACCAGGCTTTACGAGCTCTCCTGCGACCAGGGGTCAGTGGAATGTATCTTGCACGTCTCTGGGCGAATAAGCCGTGTCTGTTCAATCGTTGTAGACTGTGTGTCTGGAGAGAAATGTTCCAGTGGCTGCAGTAAGGCCCCGAGCAAGGCTACATGCAGTACTCCGTGGCCGTCTGCGGACACTGATGGTGAGATATCTGTATTCTTGTGGTGTTGTACACTGTGGACGTCCCGTACTGTAGCGCCTGGACACGTTTCCTCTCTCCTGAAATCGTTGCTATAACCCTGAGATCACACTTTGTGGCACACGGAGGGCCCTTGCTACTATCTGCTGTGTTTGACCAACCTCCAGTGGCGCTAGTATTCTACCCCTCATAACGTCATCAATATGTGTTCTTTGAGCCATTTTCAACACCCAGTCACCAATAGCATTTCTGAAAACGTCTGCACACTTACTGGCTGCACCGTACTCTGACATGCACCAACACACCTCTGCGTGTGTGGACTGCTGCCAGCGCCACTGTGCGACGACCGCAGGTCAAATGCACCGCATGGTGATACCCCGAGGTGATTTAAAACCGCAAATCGCCCACCAGAGCGTTGTTCCACCATATATCAGCATTATCCTTAATTTATGAGCATGAGTGTAGAAATTCTGCCGATGTCTGTCCGACGCCCAAGGAATTCGGCAGACTATGGCTGTTGACCGGGGTAGTATGAGGGCTGATTCAGTAGCGGAAACAAACATCTACAGATGAAATGCAAATAAAACTAAAAATTAGAAATTAAAAAAATTCTTTAGTGCAAACAGTAGTATTAGTAGTTCGCGAACTGGTTAACTGTTTTATTGTAGTTTTGTAGTACCAGAAATAGTTTAGTATTAAAAAATTAAGTATCAGGAATGAACAGTTAGTATGTAGTCAAAATATCCACGGGTGTGCTGCCGGTCTATAGTGTCCAACGGGCACAATATTTCGGCGATCATACATGTCGCCATCATCAGGTGAACTGACGGACTGAGCTCCTGTGAACGTGCCGGCACGGAGATCCGTACGCTATGGCTGCTCAGAGGGAACTGGGTTCGTTCGCGGCGGCGGGTATGGAAACCTACTTGCTTTTTCCGTTACGTGGACGACACGTTCGTCATCTGGCCACATGGTATGGATAAACTCTTTGACTTCCTTACACATCTAAACTCCATACACCCCAACATCAAATTCACTATGGAGACTGAAACAAAGGGTAAATTACCTTTCCTTGACGTCTTGGTCAAGAGAAGGGCTGACGGCACCCTAGGTCATGGGGTGTATCGGAAGACTACGCACACTGATCAGTATTTGCACGCAGACAGCTGCCACCACCCTTCACAGAGGAATGGGGTACTTAAAACTCTAGTACATAGGGCGCGCACTATCTCTGACGCAGAGAGTCTACCCCAGGAATTGGAACATCTGAGAACTGTATTTCGAAAAAATGGGTACTCAGAGTGGCAGATTCAACGTGCTCTCCGCCCAACCACTGCAGCACAACCTCTTGAGATGGATGAAGTCACGAGGGAGGAGGTAGGCACTGCATTTATTCCATACACAGGCGCACTCTCGGGGAAAATCGCTCGCATTCTGAAGAAACACCGGGTCGGAACTGTGTTTTGTCCTCCAAATAAAACTCGTGCACTGGTGGGGAGCGCCAAAGATGACCTCGGTTTGAGGAAGGCCGGCGTGTACCAGATTCCGTGTCAATGTGGCAAGTCGTATATTGGTCAGACGATGCGTACCGTCGAGGATCGATGCCGTGAACACCAGAGGCACACTCGCCTGATGTATCCGAGCAAGTCGGCGGTCGCTGAACATTGTTTGTCGGAAAATCACGCCATGGAATATGACCGCACGAGGATTCTGGTACAGACTTCGAGATACTGGGACAGCGTTGTTAGAGAGGCCATCGAAATTCGCACCAATGACGACCTCATAAACCGTGACTGTGGCTATAATCTTAGCAAGGCTTGGGAACCAGCGATCGGGTTAATCAAGAGTAAATCGAGCAAACGTATAGTTGTGACGACCACGGCGGACAGAGCCATCACTCCGACGTCATCTCAGACGCCGTCGCAATCTGTTCCACTGCACGACCGTGGCGCGGGGCGCGGACGGCGGAGGGAGCGCGCCGCGGGCGGAGGGTATTTAAATCGGCCGCCGCCGCGAACGAACCCAGTTCCCTCTGAGCAGCCATAGCGTACGGATCTCCGTGCCGGCACGTTCACAGGAGCTCAGTCCGTCAGTTCACCTGATGATGGCGACATGTATGATCGCCGAAATATTGTGCCCGTTGGACACTATAGACCGGCAGCACACCCGTGGATATTTTGACTATCAAATACGCCGGGAGAAACTCAAGAATCACAGTTAGTATGTAGATTTATTATTATACAAGAAAGTGTGATTTGTATGGCAAATTTTTGCTTTTCAGGTAATAGACTGTAATTCAGAGGAATAAATAGACAAATAAATAAATACTGCCAGTATATATTTTATACCCTTTCTACATCGGCCATTACTTATTTTAACGTCCAAATAGCAAAACTCACCTCCTACTTACAGTGCTTCATTTTCTGATCTAACTTACTCAGGATCACCTAAAGTAATTCCACTACATTCTTCTTCTTCTCCCTCTTCTTCTTTCGTTTCACCCTCTTTGGGGTATGCTGGATCAATCATTCCTTTGTGTGTTGTTCTTTTCTTAGGGCCCAGTATTTCTTCATTCTTTCTGATTTTCTTCTCCTCTCTTCTTCCGAGATGAAGGGTTTGGACTTTTGTGTAGATTTGTGTTGGAACCTTATTTTTTCATCTTTAGTAATTAATTTAGCTGTTCGATCAATAAGTGAATTTTCTGAAATCTCTAATTCTACTAGGTCTTTCTCAGTTTCTTTAAACCAGTTGGGTTTCGTTTAGCGGTTACGGAAGAAGTCAAAGATTTGTTTAGGTAATCTGTTGGAATTCATTCTGAGAATATGACCATAAAAATTTATCCTCCTTTTCCGCATAGTATCTAAAAGTTTTTCAATTTTCTTGTAGTGTGTTTCATTTTTGATGTATATAATTTTATTGTCTTGAAATTTTGTTCCTATGATTTTTCTTAAACTTTTTCTTTCCTTCAGCTCAATTTTCTCCCTTTGGCCTTTGAAATTCATGTTAAGTGTTTCTGCTGCATACAGTGCTTCTGGCTTAATCACTGTCTTGTAATGTGTAATTTTGGACCCCCATGAAAGGGATTTTTTGTTGTATGTATTTTTTGTTAGTTGGAAGGCCAATTCAAGTTTATTTTTTCTGGATTCCATTGCTTTGCTTTCCCCAGCATTCCAACAAATCCATTCTCCGAGATATTTGAATTCTTTTACTATTTCGATCTTCTGTTCTTGAACTTTGAGGTATTTACGCGAGTGCTTGATGTTTGTCAATATCTTAGTTTTTTCGAAGGAGATATGAAGACCTATTTTAGCTGCTTGTTTCTTTAGTTCAAGGATTTGCTCCCGTGCTTCTTTCATTGTTTCAGCAAACAGGGCCATAACATCTGCAAAAGCAATGCAATTTATTTTAAGGTTCTTCCTTTTGCAACCCAGTCTTATACCACTCTTAACACTTGTGTTCCATTCTCTGACTACTTTCTCAAGCGCACAATTGAACAGCAAAGGTGAGAGCCCATCCCCCTGTCGTACTCCCGTTTTTATTTCAAAGGATTCCGATAATTTGCCCATAAATTTAACTTTCGAAAATGTATTTGTAAGGGTCGCTTTTATGTTAGTTGATTTCTTATCCAAACCCATTTCTTCCAGGACTGGTAATAGAGATTCTCTATCAATCGAATCGTATACTTTTTTGAAAGCAATGAAGGAGATTACGTATGTCTTTGCCCTTGATTTTTGGTATGACATAATGTATTTGAGGTTTAGTATTTGTTCCGAACATGATCTACCCTTTCTAAAACCTCCCTCGTATTCCCCGACTTGCGGGTCCAATTGCGGCTCTGCCCTGTCAAAAGGACTTTAGAAAGACTCTTGTACGTTATATCAAGCAGTGACATTCCTCTGTAATTGTTGGGGTCTGTCTTCAAACCTTTCTTGTGGATAGGGTGGATGAGAACTGTTCTTCATTCTGCAGGGATCTCTTCTTCTTTCCAGATTTTATCGAAAACACACTTAATGGATGTAACTGCATTTTTGTCAGCCTTTTTCCATAGTTCGGCCACTATTTGGTTTTCTCCGGACGCATTGTTGTTTTTAAGTTCTGAAATAACCTTCTGTAGTTCTTCAGTCGTCGGTGGTTCTGAATCCGGCTTCTCACGGTTATTTGGGATGGATTCAAATTTTTGGAGGATGAGTTCACAATTCAAGAGTTTCTCAAAGTAGCCTGCTAGTATTTATCAATTTTCCGTGTTATTGTGAGCGATGGTCCCATTTACATCTCTAAATTGGAGGGTGGGTGCTTTGTATCTTGATAACCTTTGTTTGAAAGTTCTATAAAAGCTCCTTGAGTTGTTTTTAGCAAATTCTTCATCAATTTGGCGAATAGTTTTGTTTTCATGTGTCTTCTTAATCCTTTTTATATTTTTATCTACCAGTTTTCTAACTGTTATGAAATTCAATCTGCTTTCTTCTGTTTTCTGTGACTGCCAGTTTTGCCATGCCTGTTTTCTTGTTTCAATGAGGGCATCACATTCCAGCGACCACCAGGCATGTTTTCTACTTTTTCTGTTAGGTGCTATCCGTTCGGCTGTAGTAATGAGTTTTTCCTTGATATCCCCCCAGCTTTGTGTCTGAATGGTTTCGGTTGCTTTTGTGAATTCATCTGATTTTAATTTCTTTTCTGTGCTATACTTCCGACCCTTAATTTGTTTCATGCTGCGTTTCCTGTTTGGGATGACTTTGAACTTAATTTTAGAAAGGTAGTGGTCTGAATCCAAGTTTGCACCCCTGAGTACCCTAACATTCATGATTTCTTTGCTAGAAACCTTCTGGGTTGCCACATGATCAAGTTGAAATTCCCCAATGCTAGGATTTGGGGATATCCATGTCTTTTGTCTTCGTGTTAGTTTCTTGAAAGCTGTGGATTTAAGAATTAAATTGTGTGCTTGGCAAAGTTCTATTAACCTTACACCATTTCTGTTTGTTCTCTTGTGTGCAGGATAGTCTCCAATTATTTTCTTATATCTTTTTTCTTTACCAATCTGTGCATTAAAATCTCCAAAAAGAATGATGATGTTTTTACCTGGAATTTTCTGAATAATGTCATTTAGATGATTCCAAAAGTCCTCCACTTTTTCTTTGTTTTTCCTGTTATCCTCAATTATAGGGGCATGTGAATTGATAATTGTGTAGATTTTGTTTGTGCTTGTGAATGTAAGACTTGAGATTCTTTCTGATTGGGAATCAAAGTCAACTATTAAGCTGAAGATTTGTTTGTTGATTATAAAGGCTGTTGCAAGGTGTGGTACATTTTTCATTACTCTCGGTCCCACTTTACCTCTGTAGATCCTAAAACCTTCGGAATCGAAGGCATCTGTATCCATGTATCGTGTTTCTTGAACGGCTGTTATAAGTACGTTGGGGTTCTTTAGCATATCTGTCAGATGTTTTAGTTTTCCGGTTTTCAACAATGAGTTTCCATTGAAAGTTGCTAGGTACGTTGATTGTCTATGTTGAAATTTGGAGGAGATTCCAAGACACTCCGACTTGTCTTTGTACAATGTTGCAGACTCTCCAGAATCCGAATGTCTGCTGATGTACGGTGGATCGTCCACCTGGGGTAAAATACACTCCTGGAAATGGAAAAAAGAACACATTGACACCGGTGTGTCAGACCCACCATACTTGCTCCGGACACTGCGAGAGGGCTGTACAAGCAATGATCACACGCACGGCACAGCGGACACACCAGGAACCGCGGTGTTGGCCGTCGAATGGCGCTAGCTGCGCAGCATTTGTGCACCGCCGCCGTCAGTGTCAGCCAGTTTGCCGTGGCATACGGAGCTCCATCGCAGTCTTTAACACTGGTAGCATGCCGCGACAGCGTGGACGTGAACCGTATGTGCAGTTGACGGACTTTGAGCGAGGGCGTATAGTGGGCATGCGGGAGGCCGGGTGGACGTACCGCCGAATTGCTCAACACGTGGGGCGTGAGGTCTCCACAGTACATCGATGTTGTCGCCAGTGGTCGGCGGAAGGTGCACGTGCCCGTCGACCTGGGACCGGACCGCAGCGACGCACGGATGCACGCCAAGACCGTAGGATCCTGCGCAGTCCCGTAGGGGACCGCACCGCCACTTTCCAGCAAATTAGGGACACTGTTGCTCCTGGGGTATCGGCGAGGACCATTCGCAACCGTCTCCATGAAGCTGGGCTACGGTCCCGCACACCGTTAGGCCGTCTCCCGCTCACGCCCCAACATCGTGCAGCCCGCCTCCAGTGGTGTCGCGACAGGCGTGAATGGAAGGACGAATGGAGACGTGTCGTCTTCAGCGATGAGAGTCGCTTCTGCCTTGGTGCCAATGATGGTCGTATGCGTGTTTGGCGCCGTGCAGGTGAGCGCCACAATCAGGACTGCATACGACCGAGGCACACAGGGCCAACACCCGGCATCATGGTGTGGGGAGCAATCTCCTACACTGGCCGTACACCACTGGTGATCGTCGAGGGGACACTGAATAGTGCACGGTACATCCAAACCGTCATCGAACCCATCGTTCTACCATTCCTAGACCGGCAAGGGAACTTGCTGTTCCAACAGGACAATGCACGTCCGCATGTATCCCGTGCCACCCAACGTGCTCTAGAAGGTGTAAGTCAACTACCCTGGCCAGCAAGATCTCCGGATCTGTCCCCCATTGAGCATGTTTGGGACTGGATGAAGCGTCGTCTCACGCGGTCTGCACGTCCAGCACGAACGCTGGTCCAACTGAGGCGCCAGGTGGAAATGGCATGGCAAACCGTTCCACAGGACTACATCCAGCATCTCTACGATCGTCTCCATGGGAGAATAGCAGCCTGCATTGCTGCGAAAGGTGGATATACACTGTACTAGTGCCGACATTGTGCATGCTCTGTTGCCTGTGTCTATGTGCCTGTGGTTCTGTCAGTGTGATCATGTGATGTATCTGACCCCAGGAATGTGTCAATAAAGTTTCCCCTTCCTGGGACAATGAATTCACGGTGTTCTTATTTCAATTTCCAGGAGTGTAGTTTACATCACACACTTTCATGATTGATGAAAGTTATTTTGGGTGTGATCCAAAGGCCACAAAAAAATTCAACCAAGATTGTGAATCCTGGAGGTAGTTCTTCCGCTATCTCCGCCGTTAGGAATCTGAACTTACTCTTCCGTCTTCGAGACCGTTGACCAGGTTTCACCTAGTAACCCTACGCAGGGGCCCTTACAGGGTGCTACCATCTGGAGCCAGATGGACCCAGGTTTTTTAACGAGGTGTTACTACTACTACTACTACTACTACTACTACTACTACTACTCCTCCTCCTCCTCCTTCCTCATCACTTGCGAAATGAGGCCCCGGACTTGGGACCAGCAGTCGTGGAGCTTCCACTACATTCCATTATCCTTGTTTTACTGATATTCATATTTTGATATTGTTTCAAGACACTAGCGACTTCGTTCAACTGATCTTTCACGTCCTTTGCCGTCTCTGTCATAATTACAATGTAACCTTCAGCTTTCCAAATTTCTCCTAAATTTCCATTACTGCTTGCCTTACGCACAGGTTGAGTAATACCGGGAATAAGCTACAACCCTGTCTCCTGCCTTCCTCTACTGCTTCTCTGTCATGTTCTTCAACTCATAACTTCTGTCTGGTTGTTTACAAGTCGTGAATAACATTTCACTCGCTGTACCTTATCCCTTGTACTTCCTGAATTTCAGAAGCTTATGAAAATTTTCTCTAGCGAGTTTGTTTTTCTTGAATGTGTCTTCTAGTGGTAGCCATCGGGCCAGTATTGCCTCGTGTATTATAAATTTCTTCCGGCACCAACCTGTTGTTCACGCAGGCTGGCTCCTACCAATCGGTCCATTCTTCTACACATTGTTACTTTACTGAAATGGCGAGCGTGTTTGTAGCGAAATAGAATGCTGAGAGCTTGGCACACCCCTACGTAATGTGGCTGCTGTTATTGCTATTCGCCCGTTACACATTTACTTGATGCTGACAGTAATGGGCATTTTACGACGGCTGAGACATCGCAGAGCCATCAATGGGGCTTAGGGAGCCAGGCGGCTACATTTTATGGTGCCAGGGCGGTAGAGATTTACTATTAGTGTGAGCCACTCAAGGCACAGTGCACCTCCTCAAACCGCGGAAGCCCTGTCGCCTTAGAAGTTTGCCAGACTTCTGACCGACTTTTATCATCTAGCAATCGCCACTTCCTCTGCAAACTACATGCTCAAGTACGTCACGAAAAAGCACGGGACGTCAGGACCTCACGGCAAGAACCACGATTATAGCTACATTACTGGCCATTAAAATTGCTACACCACGAAGATAACGTGCTACAGACGCGAAATTTAACCGACAGGAAGAACATGCTGTGATATGCAAATGATCAGCTTTTCAGAGCATTCACACAAGGTTGGCGCCAGTGGCGACACCTACAACGTGCTGACATGACGAAAGTTTCCAACCGATTTCTCATACACAAACAGCAGTTGACCGGCGTTGACTGGTGAAACGTTGTTGTGATGAATCGTGTAAGGAGGAGAAAAGCGTAACATCACGGTTCCGACTTTGATAAAGGTCTCATTGCAGCCTATCGCGATTGTGGTTTATCGTATCGCGACATTGCTGCTCGCGTTGGTCGAGATCCAATGACTGTTAGCAGAATATGCAACCGGTGGGTTCAGGAGGGTAATACGGAACGCCGTGCTGGATCTCAACGGCCTCGTATCACTAACAGTCGAGATGACAGGCATGTTATCCGCGTGGCTGTAACGGATCGTGCAGCCACATGTCAATCCATGAGTCAAGAGATGGGGACGTTTGCAAGACAGCAACCATCTGCACGAACAGTTCGACGACGTTTGCAGCAGCACGGACTATCAGCTCGGAGACCGTGGCTGCGGTTACCCTTGACGCTGCATCTCAGACAGGAGCACCTGCGATGGTGTACTCAACGACGAACCTGGGTGCACGAATGGCACAACTTCATTTTTTCGGATGAATCCACGTTCTGTTTACAGCATCATGATGGTCGCATCCGTGTTTGGCGACATCGCGGTGAACGCACATTGGAAGCGTGTATTCGTCATGGCCATACTGGCGTATCACCCGGCGTAATGGTATGGGGTGCCATTGGTTACACGTCTCGGTCACCTCTTGTTCGCATTGACGTCACTTTGAACAGTGGACGTTTCATTTCAGATGTGTTACGAGCCGTGGCTCTACCCTTCATTAGATCCCTGCGAAACCCTACATTTCAACAGGATAATGCACGACCGCACGTTGCAGGTCCTGTACGGGCCTTTCTGGATACAGAAAATGTTCGACTGCTGCCATGGCCAGCACATTCTCCAGATCTCTCACCAATTGAGAACGTCTGGTCAATGGTGGCCGAGCAACTGGCTCGTCACAATACGCCAGTCACTAACTACTCTTGATGAACTGCGGTATCGTGTTGAAGTTGCATGAGCAGCTGTACCTGTACACGCCATCGAAGCTCTGTTTGACTCAATGCCCAGGAGTATCAAGGCCGTTATTACGGCCAGAGGTGGTTGTTCTGGGTACTGATTTCTCAGGATCTATGCACCCAAATTGCGTGAAAATGTAATCACATGTCAGTTCTAGTATAATATATTTGTCCAATGAATACCCGTTTACCATCTGCATTTCTTATTGGTGTAGCAATTTTAATGGCCAGTAGTGTATCAAAGTATGTGATATAGACGGCCGTATATTTTATTTGCATTTACGAAGAAGCTTAAATATTTTACACCGCCAAGGGACGGTACAACCCAGTATTTGGCTCTGAGCACTGTGCGACTTAACTTCTGAGGTCATCAGTCCCCTAGAACTTGGAACTACTTAAAGCTAACTAACCTAAGGACAACACACACATCCATGCCCGAGGCGGGATTCGAACCTGCGACCGTAGCGGTCGCGCAGTTCCAGACTGTAGCGCCTAGAACCGGTCGGCCACTCCGGCCGGCACAACCCAGTATGTGATATGAATTTCAACTTGATACGACTAGCCGTTTCTGAGAGAAAAGGGTTCTTAACAGTGGGACAGACAGACAGACGACAAAGTGGTCTTCTAAGTGGGTTTCCGCTTTTCACCAACTGCGAGAAGGAAACCTAAAAATGACCTTGTGGGTGTATCGTACGGGTCCTTGCAGCCGGTGGGCGAGATCCGTGAAGTGTCGCGCAGGTGACGCTGCAGACCTGACGCAGCCGCAGGGTGTATTTCCTGAAGGCACGCCTATATGCAGCGGTATTTTTCGTACGTATTTTTTCCCTGTGCGGTGTTGGCGGTGCACTTGAGGGAGCCGCCGCTCCCAGAGGCACTTGCACACTGCATGGCAGGCAGCAGACAAACCCCCCCCCCCCCCAACCCTAGTCCCCCCCCCCCCCCACCTCTCCTCCCTGTGTGGGTCGCTGCCGCTTTTTGCGGAGAACACGCTGCAAATTAACTCGCGGCCCCCTCTGGGGACCGCAGATATGTACACACGTCCAGGCTAAAAATGGCGCGGAGGCAAGAGTGCCTACTACAGAAGATAGTTCTGTGGCTGACGTGTTGCGGTGCGGACGTGTGCTCTTTGCTCAATTCGGTATATGGACGAGCGGAGCGCTCTACGACGCGCGAAACGTGGCCAGTTATTCACAGAGGGGTCTGACTGACAGATCAAATATGCCTTCACAAATACCACGGGCGCCTGTGACGCGAAAATTGTGTGATCTCAATTTCTTACATTATTCCTATAGGCATCAACTACCCGCCAGGTTAGCCGAGCGTCCTCGACTCGGTCCCGGATCGAATGCGCCCGGCGGATTAACGACGAGGGCCGGTCTGCCGGTCAGCCTGGATGTGGTTTTTAGGCGGTTTTCCACATCCCCCTAGGTGAATATCGGGCTGGTCCCCGCGTCCCGCCTCAGTTACACGGCTCGCAGACATCTGAACACTTTTGCACTATTCTATGGATTACACTAGTCGCAGACAGTTGGGATACACTAATTCCTTCCCGGGGGGTACGGGGTGGCGGAAAGGAATGGCATCACGCCACCCCTTCAACTAACATTGCCACATCCGAATAACCATCCCGACCCTGCGTATCCGCGGGAAACACGACACAAGCAAAAGAAAGAAAAGAAAGAATTGCTATAGGCATCAACTATACATTGTCCATGTTATCGTGGTGAGGTGTGACAGTCATTATGAAGGTGACAGCGATCCAGTGCTATGAAATGCAAATACCACAGCAGTCTCTGATCGCAAATATCTGTTCACTCAATTACCGGTTTCAGTCATTATCGTCATCTTCAGATGATTTGTTTTTATGAAGTTAATACAGTAAGCATACACGGATTAGCCTAAACATTATGACCATCTTGTTAATAGCTTGTTTGGTCGTCGCTGGACTTAAATACATCACCGACTCTGCGTGTCAGAGATCCGACAGTATATCTACGCACTGGTCATGTAATTCTCGTAAATAGCGGGCCGCTAATTTGTGCACGTGGTGGTTTTGCCAGATGGCGATCCAGATGGCTTTCATCGGACTTACATCAGGCGAATTTGGTCACCGAGACATCAACGTGAGTTCACTATAATGTTGCCCACTCGGTTGGCTGTGCGGTCTAACGCATGGCTTTCTGGGCGGGAAGGAGCGCCTGGTCCCCGGCACGAATCCGCCCGGCGGATTTGTGTCGAGGTCCGGTGAACCGGCCAGACTGTGGATGGTTTTTAGGCGGTTCTCCATCTGCCTCGGCGAATGCGGGCTGGTTCCCCTTATTCCGCCTCTGTTATACTATGTCGGCGATTGCTGCGCAAACAAGTTCTCCACGTACACGTAGACCACCATTACTCTACCACGCAAACATAGGGGTTACACTCCTGTGGTGTGAGACGTTCCCTGGGGGTCCACCGGGGGCCGAACCGCACAATAACACTGGGTTCAGTGTGGGACGGCGGAGGGGTGAAGTGGACTGCGGTAGTCGTCGTGGGGTTGTGAACCACTGCTGCTGCGGCGGGGATGGAGCCTCTCCGTCGTTTCTAGGTCCCCGGTTACCATACAATACAATACACTATAATGTTCGTCAAACCACTGTAGCTCGGTTCTGGCTCCGAGACACGGACAGTTACACTGCTGAGAGATGACATCGCCGTCGGGGAAGACATCAAGCATTAAGGGATGCAGGTGGTTCGCAGCTGTCAGTGTGTCTTCCATTACTACCACAGGTCCCAGGCAAGCGCAGGAGAATGTCTCCAATAGTATAATACTGCTCCCACCAGCCTGTGTCCGTGACGCGCTGCACGTTACGAGCCCCCATTCGGCTCGACAGCGGCGTTTGTGAAGACGACCATCGACCTAATGTAGCAAAAATGTGATTCACACGAAGAGCCGACACATTTCCACTGATCGACGGGCGGTTACTGACGGTCCTGTGCCAACTGCAACAGTAATTGACGATGTCGTTGTGCCTGCTTCGGAGCTCCGTGTTTAACAATGCACAATGAACGATGTGCTGCGAAACACTTGTAAATGCACCCTGCCGATAGAGACGCCACAGATCACCATCTGTTTTAGTTTACAGACCAGACAAGCCTCCGAGACGCGCATTCTGTGAAGAGTCGTGGACGCTCAAGTAGTTAGCGGCTAGATGTAGTGTCACTGTCCTTCTACGTCTTTCCGTAGATGCTCACGACAGTAGCACGTGAACATTCGACCAGCTTCGCCGTTTTTCAGATACACGTTCAGAGAAAAACTAAACTCCGCCAGAACAGGCAATGAAGGCGCAACGGTACCGACTGGCCGCCGTGTCATCCTCAGACCGAAGGCATCAGTTGATGTGGATATGGAGAGGCATGTGATCAGGACACCACTCTCCTGGCCGTACGTCAGTTTCCGAGACCGGAGCCGCTACTTCTCAAACAAGTAGCTCCTCAGTTTGCCTCGCAAGGGCTGAGTGCACCCCGCTTGCCAACAGCTCTCGGCAGACGGGATGGTCACCCACCCAAGTGCTAGCCCAGCCCGACAGCCCTTACCTTGGGTGGTCTAACAGGAACCGGTTTTAGCATTGCGGCAAATCTTTAACAGGCTCTACGTAATAAGAAGCCGCCCTTTGTCAAAGTCGTTTATCTCAATGGACTTCCCCATTTGCAGCCCATATCTTCACTAGGGAGATCCCCCGTGTAATGGTACTTGAATTACGTAACCATTACGGCACCTCACCTCAACCTCTCGATACCAGCAATATTCTACAGTGTTTATGTAAAATAGTTAACATATTTGTGTGACAAAATTCAGATTTGATTTCATTAATGTAGAGGTACTTCGATACATCGATATGTATATATTGCAATGATATTATTCTTATGTGTACTATTTCTTTTGTCACTATGATCTTTGACGTACTTGTAACTCTGATTTTTGGGCGCGTAAGCGGTTATTAGAGAGTCAAGCTTTGGTCGTCATGTTAAAAAGACGAAAATTGTAGTCAGTTTATGAATTGTGAACTTTAACAGTGAGGAAGATATTTCAAGTATGTTTTATACTGGGAAGTGATGTTTTGGAACGAGTTACGTGATATTGCAACAAAAGTAATAAAAAAGATGTATAACTTAAATTCGGAGTGCTGATTACTTTTTTACATCACCATTGTCCTAACTTGCAAAAGTTTAATCTTCAAGAATTGTTTATGAAATACATCTATAAAACTTTTGAATATCGCAGAATAACACCTAGGCCTCTTTGCATCCGAGCTTGGAATCATCACTGCCTAGATTTTCGACGATTGAGCCATGAGTTCACAACGAGACCAGCGTGGGAAACACGGAAAGATCAGTGCCTAGTTTATCCATTATTTCAAGAAATGACTTTATTAACTGTGCTCTAATGACACCTGCCACATAATATAACTTTGTTGTTGCCCGAAAATGCAATATTTAGCAGCGTGAGCAACACTACAATCATAATTAATTTTTGACCTTTGTTGTGGTAGGCTTCTTAGACCCGTCTGTGTCTGCTCCGCTTACATACTATTGTGACTGCGTCACGTGACTGCATCACCACCAGGCATCATTCAACGCTCAGTGGGCAATGGTCATAACGTTTTGGCTTATCACTGTATAAAATATACGGCCGTAAATGCAATCTGAAGATGAGCAAAACGATTGAAACGGATAATTGAATTAAAAAATGTTTGCGACCATAGAATTTTATGGCATTTACAAAAACTTCATGCTATCTTTGCTGTCTTCGTTCTGAAGATACAGTTCTCCTGGCTCACCTTTCCTGTGCAAGCTTCTTTCTCTCGGAATCGCTATTGAAATCTACATCTGTCTGAAAAGCTGCTTGCTCTATTCAAACATTTGTCTCTCTATACAAGTTTTACGTCCCTCCCCCCCCCCCCCCCCCACCTCCACGTGGCGCCTTCCTCCCCACTACAGCCACTCCTTCACACGCCAGCACATAGTTTCCTCCACTACGACACTTTTTTATATACCGGGCGAACAATACTTTCTAGCAATATCGCTACTACTTTATTTATAAATCTCGTATTTGGTGATCGGCTGAATATATCAAAACAAAGTTTTCGGGGCTTATATCACTAAACGATGCCATGGTGCATTGATCTATGTGTGGGATGCCTACCCGTCGGCTTGCACGAGTAACGAAATTTTTTATTTTGTGTAGGGAAACTGCGGGTATTATGGGCCATTTAAGGAAAAGTGTAAATTACAAAATATATTTGTATCTTATACATAGAGATAGTAACTGTTCTCGAAAGAACAGATACCATTGATGACCGTGGAGCTTCTCTAGAATAAATGATAATTGAAACCCTCAGCTGCCGACAGGTGTTGTTGACATACCTGGATAGGGAAATGTGTGCCCAGACCAGGACTCGAACCCGGGATCTCCTGCTTACATGGCAGACGCTCTATCCATCTGAGCCACCGAGGACACAGATGAATAGCGCGACTGCAGGGACTTATCCCTCGCACGCTTCCCGTGAGATCCACATTCTCAACTGTCTACAACCTACATACGTAATGTACCTAATAGATATTTGTCCATCCACTCATTACTCGCGCACACTAAGGTGACGATTCCCGTAAGAATTCGGGCAACCTGTGCGCATTCGCACAGACGAAGGTCAATGGCTGGGTAGCCTTTAACTATATACAGAGTGAGTCACCTAACATTACCGCTGGATATATTTCGTAAACCACATCAAATACTGACGAATCGATTCCACAGACCGAACGTGAGGAGACGGGCTAGTGTAATTGGTTAATACAAACCATACAAAAATGCACGGAAGTATGTTTTTTTAACACAAACCTACGTTTGTTTAAATGGAACCACGTTAGTTTTGTTAGCACATCTGAACATATAAACAAATACGTAATCAGTGCCGTTTGTTGCATGGTAAAATGTTAATTACATCCGGAGATATTGTAACCTAAAGTTGACGCTTGAGTACCATTCCTCCGCTGTTCGATCGCGTGTATCGGAGAGCACCGAATTACGTAGGGATCCAAAGGGAACGGTGATGGACCTTAGGTACAGAAGAGACTGGAACAGCACATTACGTCCACATGCTAACACCTTTTTATTGGTCTTTTTCACTGACGCACATGTACATTACCATGAGGGGTGAGGTACACGTACACACGTGGTTTCCGTTTTCAATTACGGAGTGGAATAGAGTGTGTCCCGACATGTCAGGTCAATAGATGTTCAATGTGGTGGCCGTCATTTGCTGCACACAATTGCAATCTCTGGCGTAATGAATGTCGTACACGCCGCAGTACATCTGGTGTAATGTCGCCGCAGGCTGCCACAATACGTTGTTTCATGTCCTCTGGGGTTGTAGGCACATCACGGTACACATTTTCCTTTAACGTACCCCACAGAAAGAAGTCCAGAGGTGTAAGATCAGGAGAACGGGCTGGCCAATTTATGCGTCCTCCACGTCCTATGAAACGCCCGTCGAACATCCTATCAAGGGTAAGCCTAGTGGTAATTGCGGAATGTGCAGGTGCACCATCATGCTGATACCACAAACGTCGACGCGTTTCCAGTGGGGCATTTTCAAGCAACGTTGGCAGATCATTCTGTAGAAACGCGACGTATGTTGCAGCTGTTTGGGCCCCTGCAATGAAGTGAAGACCAATGAGGTGGTCGCCAATGATTCCGCACCATACACATACAGTCCTTGGTCGCTGTCGCTCTACCTGTCTGAGCCAGCGAGGATTGTCCACGGACCAGTAATGCATGTTCCGTAGATTCACTGCCCCGTGGTTTGTGAAACCCGCTTCATCGGTAAACAGGTACTCATGTGTGGGTTCATGGCAACAGCAGCTAACACACCAACTGCACCCGCTTCTTCTGTGACGGGCCTGTTACGGACCCGTTTGCATGCTACGACCATACCTTTGGCATACAGTTGGCGGTAGATGTTTTGCAATGTGCGGTACGTTGGATGCTCTCTGTCCGGGTACCGTTCTGCATACACCCTGCAGCTTCAGCTGCATTTCGTCGACACTCGCCATAGATGAGTATCATCTCCGCCTTTTCAGAGTTCGAATACACCATGGTCACAGTTACTACAACACTATACTATCACAGACGTCTGGTAACACGGTGTACTGCAGTTGGTCTGCGTGCGGAGACGAATGCAGAATAACAATAGCAGCAGGCGTTACATGCGGACACTGCGACAGCTAGACCAAACCACAACAGTGCACTACAGCCACACTCGTAAACACGGTCGTCATCGTAAACATGTCCCTGCAGATGCTGCTCGCCGACCGTGGCCCGTGTTTGTTACAACACGCAACTGAACGTCGGAGGTTCCAAGCGTCAACTTTAGGTTACAATATCTCCGAATGTAAGTAACATTTTACAATGGAACAAACGGCACTGATTACATATTTGTTTATATGTTCAGATGAACTAACAAAACTAACGGGGTTCCATTTAAAAAAACGTAGGTTTGTGTTAAAAAACATACTTATGTGCATTTTTGTATGGTTTGTATTAAACAATTACACTAGCCCCTCTCCTCACGTCCGACCTGTGGAATCGGTTCGTCAGTATTTGATGTGGTTTACGAAACATATCTAGCGGTAACGTTAGGTGACTCACCCTGTATATATGAAGATTGGGACTTTTATCGAAAGAACAGATACCATTGATGACTGTGCAGCTTCTACATCTACATCTACATCCATACTCCGCAAGCCACCTGACGGTGTGTGGCGGAGGGTACCTGGAGTACCTCTATCGGTTCTCCCTTCTGTTCCAGTCTCGGATTGTTCGTGGAAAGAAAGATTGTCGGTATGCCTCTGCGTGGGCTCTAATCTCTGCGATTTTATCCTCTCGGTCTCTTCGCGAGATATACGTAGGAGGGAGAAATATGCAGCTTGACTTCTCGGTGAACGTGTGTTCTCGAAACTTCAACAAAAGCCCGTACCGAGCTACTGAGCGTCTCACTTGCAGAGTCTTCCACTGGAGTTTATCTATCATCTCCGTAACGCTTTCGCGATTACTAAATGATCCTGGGACGAAGCGCGCTGCTCTCCGTTGGATCTTCTCTATCTGTTATATCAACCCTATCTGGTACGGATCCCACACCGGTGAGCAATATTCAAGCAGTGGGCACACAAGCGTACTGTAACCTCCTTCCTTTGTTTTCGGCTTGCATTTCCTTAGGATTCTTCCAATATATCTCAGTCTGGCATCTGCTTTACCGACGATCGACATTATATGATCATTCCATTTTAAATCACTCCTAATGCCTACTCCCAGATAATTTATGGAATTAACTGCTTCCAGTTGCTGACCTGCTATGTTGTAGCTAAATGATAATGGATCTTTCTTTCAATGTATTCGCAGCACAGTACAGTTTTCCATTGTTACAACCTCTCGATATACTACAGCATCATCCGCAAAAAGCCTTAGTGAACTTACGATGTTATCCACAAGGACATTTATATATATGTTGTGAATAGCAACGGCCCTACGACACTCCCCTGCGGCACACCTGAAATCACTCTTACTTCGGAAGACTTCTCTCCACTGGGAATGACATGCTGCGTTTTGTTATATAGGAACTCTTCAATCCAATCACACAATTGGTCTGATAGTCCATATGCTCTTACTTTGTTCATTAAACGACTGTGGGGAACTGTACCGAACGCCTTGCGGAAGTCGAGAAACACGGCATCTACCTGGGAACCAGTGTCTATGGCCGTCTGAGTCTCGTGGACGAATAGCGGCTGCTGGGTTTCACACTATCGTCTTTTTCGAAACCGATGATGATTCCTACAGAGTAGATTTCTAGTCTCCAGAAAAGTCATTATACTCTAGAATAAATGATAATTAATTGAAACGTCAGCTGGCGACAGGTGTTGTTGATATACCTTGATAGGGACAGCTGAAAAAGTGTGCCCCGACCGGAACTCTAACACCTTGTAAAGACTCCAGGGTGAAATTACGCACGGCCCATTCGCAGAATGTAACTCTCTCATCGTTCCCATACAGCTCCTGGGTCAGTGACAGGCGGTACGGGTGAAACCTGTGGCCGTGTACTATACGCCACACAGATGTGAGACTGACACCAGCGACTGCAGCAACGGCACGTTTTGACATGAGGATCGTGGTGTGCTGCAGCTAAAACAAACACCTCCGTCTCCTCACTTCTTGCAGCTATACGTCTGTTACTGCGGCGCTCTACCAAGCTGCCTGTTTCCCGAAGTGGTTGTTCGGCACGTAAGAACGTAATGGCTGCCGGAGCTTTTCGCATAGGATATCTCACGGCGTACTCCATGGCTGTTTCAGTGGCGCCGTGTCGGCACTCGCCGAGCGTCAGCAACATGTCAACGTACTCGTTGTTCGTGTATGCCACCTTCATCCGATGTCGGTAACTATGGTATATTGAGCCCCGTTTGTAGGTGTCGCTCGAACTGTCGGGTATTCGGCCGTCTGCGGCGACAGTCGGCAGTCTAACAGCGCATCGAGCAAGCTTCTCGCTCCGTGACACCGGCCATGTTACAACTCGGACGCACCACATATAGAAGCTGCATTACATTATGCGCAGCGTGTGTGGTATCTGCCCCTGAAACTTCGAAGGATTGTAGCTCCCAAACTAGAAGTGACTGGAATGTAATATAAATTGATGTACACACAGCTGGTGATACTGATTCCAGTGCATGATAGAAAAAACTATTGTTCCATTTAAAAAATTGTATCTTTTTGTTGTAACTCTTTGGATAATAAGACAATAAACTATGTTCATAGCTCCGCAGACAGTGTAACGTTTCTTATGGTGACCTACCGCAATAAATATTTCCGTCGCCTATCACTTCCTAACTTACAGAGGCATCTACATCTATATCTACATCCATACTCCGCAATTCACCTGACGGTGTTGGCGGAGGGTACTTTCAATACCTCTATCGGTTCACCCTTCTATTCCACTCTCGTATGTTCGTGGAAAGAAAGATTGCAGGTATGCCTCTGTGTGGGTTCTAATCTCTCTGTTTTTATCCTCATGGTCTCTGCGCGAGATATACGTAGGAGGGAGCAATATACTGCTTGACCCCTCAGTGAAGGTATGTTCTCTAAACTTCAACAAAAGCCCGTACCGAGCTACTGAGCGTCTCTCCTGCAGAGTCTTCCACTGGAGTTTATCTATCATCTCCAGGACGCTTTCGCGATTACTAAATGGTCCTGTAACGAAGCGCGCTGCTCTCCGTTGGATCTTCTCTCTCTCTCTCTCTCTCTCTCTCTCTCTCTCTCTCTCTCTATTCAAGCAGTGGCCGAACAAGTGTACTGTAACCTACTTCCTTTGTTTTCGGATTGCATTTCCTTAGGATTCTTCCAATGAATCTCACTCTGGCATTCGCATTGCCGACGATCAACTTTATGTGATCATTCCATTTTAAATCACTCCTAATGTCTACTCCCAGATAATTCACGGAATTAACTGCTTCCAGCTGCTGACCTGCTATATTGTAGCTAAATGATAAAGGATCTTTCTTTCTATGTATTCGCAGCACATTACACTTGTCTACATTGAGATTCAATTGCCATTCCCTGCACCATGCATCAATTCGCTGCAGATCCTCCTGCATTTCAGTACAATTTTCCATTGTTACAACCTGTCGATATACCACAGCATCTTCCGCAAAAAGCCTCAGTGAACTTCCTATGTCGTCCACAAGGTCATTTACGTATATTGTGAATAGCAACGGTCCTGCGACACTCCCCTGCGGCACACCTGAAATCACTCTTACTTCGGAAGACTTCTCTCCATTGAGAATGACATGCTGCTTTTCATTATCTAGGAACTCTTCGACCCAATCACACAATTGGTCTGATAGTCCATATGCTCTTACTTTCTTCATTAAACGATTGTGGGGAACTGTATCGAACGCCTTGGGGAAGTCAAAAAACACGGCATCTACCTGGGAACCCGTGTCTATGGCGCTCTGAGTCTCGTGGACGAATAGCGCGAGCTGGGTTTCACACGATCGTCTTTTTCGAAACCCATGCTGATCCCTACAGAGTAGATTTCTAGTCTCCAGAAAAGTCATTATACTCGAACATGATACGTGTTCCAAAATTCTACAACTGATCAACGTTAGAGATATAGGTCTATAGTTCTGCACATCTGTTCGACGTCCATTCTTAGAAACAGGGATGACCTGTGCCCTTTTCTAATCCTTTGGAACGCTACGCTCTTCTAGAGACCTACAGTACACCGCTGCAAGAAGGGGGACAAGTTCCTTCGCGTACTCTGTGTAAAATCGAACTGGTATCTCACTAGGTCCAGCGGCCTTTCCTCTTTTGAGCGATTTTAATTGTTTCTCTATCGCTCTGTCGTCTATTTCGATATCTACCATTTTGTCATCTGTGCGGCAATCTAGAGAAGGAACTACAGTGCAGTCTTCCTCTGTGAAACAGCTTTGGAAAAAGACATTTAGTATTTCGGCCTTTAGTCTGTCATCCTCTGTTTCAGTACCATTTTGGTCACAGCGTGTTTGGACATTTTGTTTTGATCCACCTACATAAGACCAAAATTTCTTAGGATTTTCTGCCAAGTCACAAGTCTGCAAACACATTTAGTGAAAAACCCTGTGTGTGTGTGTGTGTGTGTGTGTGTGTGAGTGGGCGAGAGAGAGAGAGAGAGAGAGAGAGAGACGACTGTTCTTCCGGACGTGTCCAAAAGAACGGACACCCTTTGATCCGGCAGCCACTGTGAATTAAGACGCAAGAGAATTACAGACATCGGCTGCCAGTGACCGTTGATTCAAATCAATGGGGAAAGTTGAAAATTTATGCCGGATCGGGGTTCGAACCCGGATCTGCTGCTTAATAGTTAGATACGCTCACGACTGCGCCATCCAGACACAGTTATCACAGCTTCACTGTACGTAACAGTACCGTCACCTAACGGCAAGACACGCCACCAATCCTACTAACAAAGCAAACCTTGCAGCGCGCAGTATCAACGTCTTTCCTATAAAGCTGGGTAGTCATACGATGTACACAGTTCCTGGTCCACACTACACAGTATCGTCTGAAGGAATGTCATTAAGTTCAGACAAATAGTTCATGAATTTCCAAGGAACCCCGTTACTGTAAGCAAGGGGAGAATGTTCTACATGGAGGATAGGAACACACGATATTTCCTGGTCGGTGTTTCAGTGTAGTGACCGATTTCAGAATCACATAAAGGAATGCTCGGTAGAGAAAGTCATAAGGAGCTACCACCATGGTCTACTGTTTTTGTTGCTATGAGACGTTAGGTTGTGTTTCGTGCACCATTTGCGTTTACTACGAGTTCTACATATTTAAGTGCTGGATAATATATTAAACCTATTCGCAACACATTCTTGAATTGCAGAGTATTATGGTGAATAAAAGTCTGTATGCTTTTAAAATTCATTACATAACATGCGGACGATGAAGCCGTTTTTCGTCAGGCGCTCCCCATTTTATACCTTGAAACAGAAGGAGGTATTCTACCATGGAACACGTCGTATGTGCAAATGAAATCAATTTCTTCAATATCGTAACAGTTCTATCCGTCTCGAAAACGGTAATTTGTGTTATTCGCCAATACCTTCTATTTCAATAAGTTTTTAATTTATAACTGGTTTTTAATAACACTACTTCTTAATATGATTTCACATACTGATTACTAATATATAGTGGAGCAATGATGTAACACACAGGCTATGAAACATGGTACTGACAAGATTTTTCACGGTTTCAGATTTGACTAGCATATTTATTCAGACTTACATCGATATCCTTATCACCTAATAGCGATAGTGAAAAGCACTGTAATAAACACGGGTAGGAATCAATTAGAAAAAGTATTAGGTCTACAACTTTGCTTCCGCCGTTTTGCAATAGACGGCAGTAGCCGCAAGTGGGGTTCAGGTGGTTGGTCGTAGGTGTAATACAATAAGCTTAGGCATCTGTAAACATAATGCCATAAAAATATTAGTCGATTTGTGATTGCATCGTAAGGTTATTCTCGATTAAGTACGCCAACGTACATACCCATTTCTCGCCATTTGCGGGCAGTTTTAATTTTCTGCTTTAACATGAAGAAATCTGCGGCTGTGGCTCTTAAAATACTGGGTAAGACTAATGGTGAGGGAACTATTAGTGGAAGAACGTGCAGAGAATGTTTTGAACGACTTAAGAACGGTGATTTTGATGTCGAAGACCGACATGGTGGTGGAAGACAAAAAGTTTTGGTAGCTACTGAAACAGACGAAGACAGTCACAGGACATCATTATCGAAAGCAATTGATGCATTCGAGCCCGGCACTGAAACACAAACGGCCACAATACAGCGATAGACACGTAAAGGTTATTTTGCAGCAGGTCAGTGCTCGACCCCATGTCGCAAAACCCGCCAAAATATACATGGAAACGTTGAAATGAGAAGTCCTATCCCTCCCGCCGAATTCTTCATACGTTGCTCTCTCTGAATGCCACCTTTTTCGATCAGTTCAAAACGGCTCTGAGCACTATGGGACTTATCATCTGAGGTCATCAGTCCCCCTAGAACTTAGAACTACTTAAACCTAACTAACCTAAGGACATCACACACATCCATGCCCGAGGCAGGATTCGAACCTGCGACCGTAGCGGTCACGCGTTTCCAAACTGAGGCGCCTAGAACCGCACGGCCATACCGGCCGGCTTCGATCAGTGGCATAGAGTCTGGCTGGCCAGCACTTCCGATCATATGAACAAGTGCAAAATTGAATCAATTCATGGATCCCCACAAAAGACGCCCAGTTCTTCCGCGACGTGTTTCGTATGCTATCAGAAAGATGAGAGAATGTAGTGGCCAGCGATGGGCAATACTATGAATCATAATTTTTTTGCAAGTTTTTCACAATAAAGCCCCGAATTTCGAGAAAAAAGCGGCGGGAGTAAAGTTGGTGACCTAGTAATCATTAACCAAAGTGTAAGGCAAGTGAGTGGGCTATTACCTAACCTTTTTAATATTTATGACGACTTCGTTCTTCGTAGATGGGAATGTGAAGCAAAGAAAGGAATGAAGTTAAGGAACGAGCAAGATCTGAATGTGCTTCTGTTTGCAGATGATACCGTTGTTATTCAAAAGAATGAAGATGACCTCCAAAGACGAGTACAGCATCTGAACGAAATATGCAACAAGTAGAACTTCAAAATTTATAGTAACAAAACGAGAATAATGATATTCCAAGGAAAATATCCAGACAGATGGACTTTTTTAGATAATTCAGTTTTAGAACAAATTTCTCAAATGTCTTATTTTAGCTGTGCCGTAAATCTTGATTTTGGCACTCATGTGGAAAATAGAAATACAAATTATGAACCAGAGAATTACAGACTTAGGCTGCGAGCGGGCAATGATATAAATCGACTTCAAAAGTTGAAAATTTGTGCTGAACTGGGATTCGAACCCGGGACACCGCATACACACATAATTAAGGCGATGACGGCCAATGGTCCCTGCAGAGCAGATGCACACCAGTCTCTAACTCTTACGGGAATTGGCGGAATGCCGCGGTTAATCAGAGTAATAGGCGAGGGGCACTAAATAGTAGTGTGCGGACGACTTGAGGACTTGGGTCTGACGGGAGGCGAGCTAGGCTGTGTCCGGATGGCGCAGTCGACAGCGCATCTGCCTGCTGAGCAGCGGGCCCGGGTTCGAATCCAGGTCTCGTACAAATTATCAACTTTCCCCATTGATCTGAATCAATTCCCGCTCGCAGCAAATACCTGTACTTCCTTTGTGTGTTAATTCACAGTGGTTGCTGGATACTGGATCAAAATGGTATCTGTTCTCTCGGACATGGCTCAAGGAAAACACACACACACACAAAGTTGTCTCTGTTACCATTAACAGAACATTGGGTCATACGGTACAAAAACACGTGTAAGTACGATGTTTAGGTTTTTATATTGGTAACGCCACGTAGCGCTCTGTATGAAAATCACTGGCTGTGGTGTGTGCAGTCTGTGGCTAGTTTGCAATGTTGTCTGCCATTGTAGTGTTGGGAAGCTGGCTGTTAACAGCGCGTAGCGTTGCGCAGTTGGAGGTGGGCCGCCAGCAGTGGTGGATGTGGGGAGAGAGATGGCGGAGTTTTGAGAGCGGATGATCCGGACGTCTGGCCATCAGAGACAGTAAATTTGTAAGACTAGATGTCATGAACTGATATATTATGACTTTTGAACACTATTAAGGTAAATACATTGTTTGTTCTCTATCAAAATCTCTCATTTGCTAACTATGCCTATCAGTAGTTAGTCCCTTCAGCAGTTAGAATCTTTATTTAGCTGGCAGTAGTGGCGCTAGCTGTATTGCAGTAGTTCGAGTAACGAAGATTTTTGTGAGGTAAGTGATTCATGAAAGGTATAGGTTATTGTTAGTCAGGGCCATTCTTTTGTAGGGGTTTTTGAAAGTCAAATTGCGTTGCGCTAAAAATATTGTGTGTCAGTTTAGTGTTGATCAGAATAAGAGCGTAATGACTGAGTATGTTCAGTTCCGCTCAGCTGTTTGAAAATCAAGTAACGTAAGGGGTTTACCAGCACAGTAATTCATTAATTTTTCTAAGGGGACATTTCACACGTCATGAAAGTCTATAAAGTGATGCCTGTTCCCGTGTTATGCAAGCGAAAGCTGGGTTTACACACACACACACACACACACACACACACACACACACGAAATTCAACCAGCAGAGATGAGGTTCAGATTCCTAAAGAAGACTGAGGGCTGCACAAGAACACAGATGATTAGTATGAAGATATTAGAGCAGAATTAAATATTTTCAACATGAATGAAAAAATTCGAAAATATCGTGCAGATTGGAAACAACACATCATGAGAATGCCAGGTTACAGAATTCCACAGAAGATGCTGAACTACGAGCCGAATGGGAAAGAAAGATATTGAAAGACTTCGAAAAAGATGGGAAAGATATAGTTTGTGAGTTCGGAACAGGCGTCAGCCTGATTCTCGAAGGGAAGATAATGGAGGTGGTGATAATGATGGTGACATGATGATGATGTATTTGACAATGTTTTACCTTGGAACAGTTTACCAGATTTGGAAACACCTTACTTTTCCTATATAATTTTTCTAATTAAAAAAAAAGTTCATAGGGATTTGAGCACTATGGGACTTAACATCGGAGGTCATCAGTCCCCCAGAACTTAGAACTACTTAAACCTAACTAACCTAAGGACGTCACACACATCCATGCCCGAGACAGGATTCGAGCCTGCGACCGTAGCAGTCGCGCGGTTTCGGATTGAAGCGCCTAGAACCGCTCGGCCACCGCGGCCGGCTTTTCTAATTTTAGAAAAAGGCTGCAGTACAAATAAATTGAATGTTACCATTTCGAAATGAAAGAAAAATGGTTCAAATGTCTTTGAGCACTATGGGACTCAACTGCTTAGGTCATTAGTCCCCTAGAACTTAGAACTAGTTAAACCTAACTAACCTAAGGACATCACACACATCCATGCCCGATGTAGGATTCGAACCTGCGACCGTAGCGGTCTCGCGGTTCCGGACTGCAGCGCCCAGAACCGCACGGCCACTTCGGGCGGCAAATGAAAGAAAAAAATATATTTTTCTTGCCGAGCTGGCTAGAGGTGAAAGTAAGGAAAGGGTTCCAACCCCAAAACAGTCTCCACTTTAGGTGGTATACTAAGTTAAGTATCAGCTATTTTCAAGAGAGCAGTTAATGTCACGTCAAACATTGATGACTTTGCAAAAAATGATTAATTTCATGTCGGTTATTACCTTTGGTATTTGAACGACTGATTAATTTCAAGACGGCGTTGCCAAATTCAAAGGAACCGGTGAATTTCACATTACAACACCGGAAGGAGAGTTACTATATTAAGTTAACTGGATTGGATTGTTTGGGGGAAAGAGACCAAACAGCGAGGTCATCAGTCTCATCGGATTAGGGAAGGACGGGGAAGGAAGTCGGCCGTGTCGTTTCAAAGGAACCATCCCGGCATTTGCCTGGAGCGATTTAGGGAAATCACGGAAAACCTAAATCAGGATGGCCGGACGCGGGATTGAACCGTCGTCCTCCCGAATGAGAGTCCAGTGTGCTAACTACTGCGCCACCTTGCTCGGTTTAATTACAGTCAGACAAGAGAAACAGCTAGAGAAGGGGAGACTTTTCGTACATTTGGGGAAAAATGTTAGCTATACTACTTCTTTCCATATAAAAGTCGACGTCCTGACTGACTGATTGGTCATCACCCAACCCAAATCACTACGGTTATAAACCTGAAATTTCGTGAAGCTGTGGATGTGATACTGTAGGCGTCGTTTAAGAAACGATTTTAGGGGATGAAAGGCTTTATGAAAATATATCGCTCTTAAGGCAATTTAACACTAGAACTACAAAAACTGGTATTTGGTTTCTCAGTCAGAAAACAGAAATTACGTGTTTCAGCATTTTGGAAATTCAAGCACTAAGGCGGTAAAATAGTGGGTAAAAATTTTCTTGAAAATAAATAATTACTAATGAACTAATAAAGAATTTTTTAGACTACATATGTGACTATATTTGACTTCTCGGTTACAAATAAAAAGATACCTGTTTCAATGTTTCTGCAAATTCAAGCCCTTAGGGAGTGCAATAGAGGATGAAAATTTTGAACAAAATATTTCTTTACATTAAAAAAAATTTGAAGCTGAAGTTATGAAAATTAATATGTCAGTTTTCTATCAAATGTAAAGAAATATTTCTTAGGAGATGAAAGGTGCTATGGAAGTATCCCCAAAAGAACGCAAGAGGCACGATTAACAAAGACTTTCGACTCCAGCTGCCAGAATCGATTTTTTGTCAGAAGTGTATTCGTGAAAGACTGTGTTTATATGGCCTTAATTAGTGTGGAAAGCTTAGAAGGTGTTGCAACTTGTGGACAACATAAAAATTCTATTAAATAAAAAAAAGTCTCTGCAGGTCATTCACTCCACGCGAGCGAAGCAGAGGGCGCTGAGGTAGCTCCTGAAATAATTAGGAACCATGCGGAAGGCAGAAATGAATTTTAATTAACAGGCCCAAAGGGGAATCGCCTACGCGAGAGAGGAAATCAGCGCATCTGAAATGTTTACTCATTCGACAGACCGTACTACAAATAAAAACCGAGCAATATTTCCGTGAGTTAGCTTGTAAGTGGAGAACGTATATATTGTATGGCATCTCGTCGGGAGCAGAAGTGACATGTTGTTAGCCACTGCTGAGTGAAACTAAAGACCTGACATTTATTGGACGTGTAAATGTACTTCGGTGCTTGTTAAGCTCATTCGGGGGGAAAAAAATCAGCGAAAAAAAGTTTAATTAGGTTGCAGTAATTGGAGTCGTCTGTGCTGCTAAACAGCTGTCTGTCAAACTAAATGGTGTGCTAAAATTTATCTTATAAAAAGATTTTTACTGTAGGAAGACATTTCAATTTATTAATGGTTATTTTACTACGACTAATAGGTAACGTCAATGATTAATTGACAAATTTTGATGAAATGAAAAAGATACCTCTGTTAGAAAACTACATTCATTTTTTCTAAAAGGAAACAAATAACTTTTGAAGGAAGCGAAGACTCTCTCCAGCAACGTTTCATGTCTCTTCTACCCTTCATTATACTACGAGGTAGTGTTACCGAAATCCAGTATTGTACATTCTTATGAAATAATGAGATTTTCTCTCATAAGTATCGGCGTCTGCCACTTATTGTAGCGAAGCTTGATGTCACCGTACTGAATCTGTTTAATGAATTTATCTGTTTCTCGTGGGTGTGTCACGAAATTGTTCTCACAGTGTTTGAAGGCAAAGCGACCGATGGCTCATCGAGTAATGTACGAGGGTCGTTCAGCAAGTAATGCCCCACACTAAAAAAAAAAACGCCATTCATGTACATAGACAAACGTCCTTGTTGGTGCTTCACCTTTGATGTTTGTTCTCTGCGCCAGTAAAGTTTCGAACCGCCTGGCAGATGGCAGAGCCGTAGTACAGCGTCAAAATGGCGCCTGCATACGACTCACGTTACTAGCAGCCTGCTGTTATTGAATTCTTTTGTGTAGAAAAAGTAACTGTCGTGACCCTCCGTAAACATTTGTGTGCAGTGTATGGCGCTGCTGCAGCTGATAGGACTACAGTTGGGCGGTAGGTGAAGAAAGTAAAGGCAGAAACAGAGCTCCGTGATCAGTCACGCTCGGGACGTCCTGTCACAGCCACTGCTCCAGACATGCTGAATCGTGCGGATGCCATTATTCGTGCCGACCGGCGCATCACAACTCGACAATTGGCTCTACAGTTGTCGGTCAGCAGTGGAAGTGCGTCTGCAATGATCGAGACTCTCGGGTAATCAAAGGGCTGCTCAGGATTGGTTCCACGAATGCTCACGGCGAACCGCAAGATTCAAAGAAAGACCATTTCACCTGCCGGCCGCGATGGTCTCGCGGTTCTGGGCGCGCAGTCCGGAACCGCGCGACTGCTATGGTCGCAGGTTCGAATTCTGCCTCGGGCATGGATGTGTGTGATGTCCTTAGGTTAGTTAGGTTTAAGTAGTTCTAAGTTCTAGGGGACTGATGACCACAGCTGTTAAGTCCCATAGTGCTCAGAGCCATTTGAACCATTTTTGAACCATTTCACCTGAATTGTTGGAGTGTTTTGAGACCGATGGAGAGGCCTCTCTGTCACGGATCGTTACGGGGGACGAAAGCTGGGTGCACCACTTTGCGCCGGAAGCAAAAAAGCAGTCCATGGAGTGACATCATCCTCATTCACCACGAAAGAAGAAATTCAAGACAACCCCCTCCTCCGGGAAAGTCGTGGTGACAGTCTTCTGGGATTGTGATAGCGTCATTCTCGTGGATGTGATGCCAGAAGGGTCAACCATCAATTCAGAGGCATACGTGAAGACTGAAAAAACTCAAGAAGCGTTTCCGACGTCTTCGATCGGACAAGAATCCAGCAGAACTCTCGCTCCAACACGATAATGCACGCCCACACACAAGTCTGAGAACCTTGGAACACACAGCGAAATTGGGTTGCGTATCATTGCCTCATCCACCCTACAGTCCAGACATGACACCAACGGACTTCATATTTTTGGGCCGCTTATAGATTTTCTACGGTGAACACATTTTGAAGATGACGAGAGTGTCAGTCAGGCAGTGAAAACATGGCTACGCCTACAGGACAAGAGCTTTTACCAGCAGGGAATACATGCTCTTCCACCACATTGGCGTACGGCCATAGAACGTGATGGAGACTACACAGAAAAATGGGACATGGACAAGACATTTTGATGCATTTTGTCACCAGTTTCTGACAGTAAATATGTTCCGAGAAGAAGAGTGGGATATTACTTATTGAACGACCCTGGTGGTTTAGGTGTTTTATTTTCCGCAAGTCAGCCAACCAGCCTTCAAACAGTGATGATGCTCAATAACCACGAGGGACTGATACATCAAAACAACATAACAGGTGACGGCAAAAAGGTGTAAAAAAACAGTGAATCATGAAAAAGTTGTGTGACATAAGTGAAGAGTTGGTAGGCGTGTTTCTACATCTAAAAGTCCGCCCCATTAGCTGAATGGTCAGCGCGTTGTATTGCTACGCACGGAGGCCCGGGTTCGATTCCCGGCTGGGGAGGGCGATTTTCTCTCCTCAGGGACTGGGTGTTGTGCTGTCCTCCTCATAATCTCATCCCCATTGTCAACGGCGCAGGTCGCCCAGTGTGGCGTCGCACTCAATAGGACGTGCACTTGGCGGCCGAAATTTCCGTCTGGGAACTCCTGGCCACTGACGCCATACCATCATTTCCATTTTTTACGTCTGAAAGAAGACGTCTATTCAGGTGCCCCGTCAGTCGCATGAGAGCAGCACAAGTAGCGCCACTAAGAGGATGCAAATCAGGGTTTGCTTTAAATACACACTGTAACGGTCTTTGGCGTTAGTTAGCTTTGAGATTGAACGTGGTGAGTTAATGTTAGTCAAGAACGCATTTAAGGTGACTAAGACGCCATTATCAGCACCTCACTAAGTTTGAACGAGGCCGTGTAGTATGGCTACAAGAAGCTGGATGTTCCTTCTGCGATACTGAAGAAGCACTTGGCAGGAATGTGGCCACTGTATGTGGCTGCTGGTAGCCGTGGTCACGGGAATGTGTGGTCGCAATGAAACGGGGTTCCGAACGGCACGTGGCACTAGTGAGACGGAAGACCATCGTGTCCTGCATCTTTATTTCTTTCTTTCTTTCTTTTGCTTGTGCCTGTTTCCTGCAATGACGCAGGGTTGGCATGGTTAATCGGATGTGGCAAGATTAATTTAAGGGGTTTTCAGGTGCCCTTCCTGCCACCATCCTGTCCCCCCCCCCCCCCCCCCCCCCGGGACGGAATTAGCGTACCCCAACTGTCTGTGGCTAGTGTAATCCATGGAATAGTGCGAATGTGTGCAGATGTCTGCACGTAGTGTAACTGAGGCGGGACATAGGGACCAGCCCGGTATTCACCTAGTGGAATGAGGAAAACCGCCTAAAACCCACATTCAGGCTGGCTGGCACACCGGCCTCCGTCGTTAAGCCGCCGGGCGGGTTCGATCCGGGGCCGGCGCGCCTACCCGAGTCCAGGAAGCAGCGCTTTAGCGCTCTCGGCTAACCTGGCGGGTCATCGCGTCCCGCATATCGGTCTGGAAAATCTTACACCGCATCTGCAGCAGCAGTTTGAGTAGCAGTTGGCACCAGAGTGACACAACGAACTGTCATAAATCGGTTTACTTCAAGGACAGATCCGAGCCAGACGCCGTGTAGCGTGCACTCCACAGGCACCAAACCATCGCCATTTGCGACTTTAGTTGTGTCAAGCGGCAGCTCTCTGGATGGGCAGGGTGAGCGACTGTTGTGTTTTATGATGAAAGCTGCTTCTGCCTCTGTGTCAGTGATGGCCGTGTGTTGCTTAGGAGATGGCCAGTTGAGGGCAACCAACCAACCTGCCTGTGTGCTAGGCACGCTGCACCGACACCTGGAGTTATGGTCTGGGGTGCGATTTTGTATGACAGCAGCATCACTCATGTGGTTATCCCATACACCCCGAGTGAAAAATTGCACGTCAATCTGTTGATACCACCTGCTATGCTGCCATTCATGGACAGCATTGTGGCTGTAGTGGTACGTTCCTATGGGACCAAACTGCTGAGGTCATCGGCCCCTAGGCTTACACACTACTTAATCTAACTTACGCTAAGGACGACACACACACCCACGCCCGAGAGAGGACTCGAACCTCCAACGGGGGGAGCCGCGCAAACCTTGGCAAGGTTTGACTGTGCGGCTGGACAGCATTGCAGGGGGTGTTTTCCAACAGGATAACCCTCGCCCACATACCGCTGTTGTGATCCAACATGCTCTGCAGAGTGTCGACACACTGCCCTGCCCTGTTCACTCACTAGACGTGGCTCCAATCGAGCATATCCGAGACATCATCGGACGACAACTCCAGCGTCATCCACAAACGGCATTACTCGTTACTCGCGTCCACTTAAGTTGCGATTCCCGTAAGAGTGGATGGGCAAAGTATCTGTTACGAACATTAAGTATGTAGATTGTGGACAGCTGGGAATGTGGGTCTCACGGGAAGCGTGCAAGGGATACGTCCCTGCAGTCGCGCTATTCATCTGTGTCCTCGGTGGCTCACATGGATAGAGCAGGAGATCCCGGGTTCGAGTCCCGGTCGGGGCACACATTTCAAGCTGTCCTCATCAAGGTATGTGAACAACAACTGTCGGCAGCTGAGGATTTCAATTAATGATCAGTTATTCTACAGAAGCTGCCGGTCATTAATGGTATCTGTTCTTTCGAGAACAGTTACTATCTTCATATACAATAAGAGAAAATTAGTGCTGCCTGTTAAACATTACGTTTCACTTCAGCAATTGTGATTCAGCCTTCCATAGCTGACAGTTCACCGGGCTTACAGGCTCTCGCCCACTTCAAGACATCGTTTTGACTGAGGACTATTTCTTGTGTTCGTGTAATTAAGTTCCAAATAAGGAGAAGAGAAGCTTTTATGTTCTCATCAATAAACTTGTTTCTTACTAACTGGTCATAAATTTTATCCACCTCTAACTCTATGATATGCAATAACAAAAGTGACGCACGAACACAAAGTACCCTCCGCCACACACCGTGACGTGGCTTTCGAAGTGCGCATTTAGACATATCTGTAAAACTCTTCGAAAGTTGATTTTTCGGAAACTGTCGTCAAGCGCGTCATATTGGAGCAGCACTTCTTACATCTGATATGTACGACGACCGTAGGAAAGATGGGAGACATCTGTGGCCAGTCAGATGTGTACTTTCCGTCTTACTGCGGCGGATACCGACAGGATGGATGGTTGATCTGGAGGAGGGGACCAAACAGCAAGATCATCGGTCCCATCGGATTAGGGGAGGGCGGGGAAGCAAATCGGCCGCGCCCTTTCGAAGGAACTCTCCCTGCATTTGCCTGAAGCGATTTAGGGAAATTACTGAAATCGTAAATCAGGGTGGCTGGGCCAGGGTTTGAACCGATAAGGAGAGGACTGCTCCTTATTCCAGTAGTATCATGCCTGTAACGCTAGTTTCAGAGTTCAGCGAGGAATAGATGTAGACGAACTCCGAGCAGAACGAACAGGATAGTTAAAGGGTTGGGTTATTTTTCGGGGAGGAGACCAGACAGCGAGGTCATCGGATTAGGGAAGAAGGGGGAAGGAAGTCGGCCGTGCCCATTCACAGGAACCATCCCAGCATTTGCATAGAGCGATTAAGGGAAATCACAGAAAACCTATATCAGGATGGCCGGACGCGGGATTGAACAGTCGTCCTCCCGAATGCGAGTCCAGTGTGCTACCACTGCGCCACCTCGCTCGGTCTTGTTAGGATCCTCAAGAACAGAGGGCTTGACGGAACTACGCAAGAGCTCATAAAAGAAATTCTGACAGACACAGTGCTTCTCTGAGATTCAGAGAAGCACTGTCAGAAGAACTTGAGATCAAGACTGGTGTTAAACAGGCAGATGGATTGTCACCATTGTTGTTCAGTATAGAACTGGACGAAGTGATCAGGCAGTGGACAGCAATAAACGAGGAAATGGCAACACCAAAGAACCATGTGGGGGACAAAAAGGACAACAGGGCTCAAGTGGACTGCCTAGCCTTTGCAGATGACATAACAATAGTGAGTGAGACGGAAGAAGACGCAAAGACACAACCCGACAACTTAAGTAAAGTAGCCAGAAAGGTGGGGCTGAGGATCGCCTATAACAATACAAAGACATCAAACACCACTGCAGACTGGGAAACACCGGAAAGCACTGTGCAAATGGTGGACAATTTAAATACCTGGGAGAATTTATAACAGGAAGGAACAGGATCAAGGAGGGAATAACAGAGAGGATAAAGAAGATGAGGCCAGCCTTTTGTATGACGAGAGAGATATACAATAAAAAGAATATGTCCACAGAGGCAAAGATAAGCCACTACAAGGCAACAGTGAGGAATGTAGTATTATATGCTGCTGAGACGATGACACTAGGAAAAATGGGGTACAACAGGTAGAGAAAGAAGAGAGAGAAATACTGAGAAAAATACTGAGAAAAATTCTAGGTCCCAAAAGAGGTGGAGAGAGGTGGATGCGAAGACCTAGGGAAGAATTGTACTGGAACATTGTGTGATTGGATTGAAGAGTTCCTAGATAACAGAACGCAGCATGTCATTCTCAATGGAGAGAAGTCTTCCGAAGTAAGAGTGATTTCAGGTGTGCCGCAGGGGAGTGTCGTAGGGCCGTTGCTATTCACAATATACATAAATGACCTTGTGGATGACATCGGAAGTTCACTGAGGCTTTTTGCGGATGATGCTGTGGTATATCGAGAGTTTGTAACAATGGAAAATTATACTGAAATGCAGGAGGATCTGCAACGAATTGACGCATGGTGCAGGGAATGGCAATTGAATCTCAATGTAGACAAGTGTAATGTGCTGCGAATACGTAGAAAGACAGATCCCTTATCATTTAGCTATAATATAGCAGGTCAGCAACTGGAAGCAGTTAATTCCATAAATTATCTGGGAGTACGCATTAGGAATGATTTAAAATGGAATGATCATATAAAGTTGATCGTCGGTAAAGCAGATGCCAGACAGATTCATTGGAAGAATGCTAAGGAAATGCAATCCGAAAACAAAGGAAGTAGGTTACAGAACGCTTGTTCGCCCACTGTTTGAATACTGCTCCGTAGTGTGGGATCCGTACCAGATAGGGTTGATAGAAGAGATAGAGAAGATCCAAAGGAGAGCAGCGCGCTTCGTTACAGGATCAATTAGTAATCGCTAAAGCGTTACGGAGATGATAGATAAACTCGAGTGGAAGACTCTGCAGGAGAGACGCTCAGTAGCTCGGTACGGGTTTTTGTTGAAGTTTCGAGAACATACCTTCACCGAGGAGTCAAGCAGTATATTGCTCTCTCCTGCGTATATCTCGCGAAGAGACCATGAGGATAAAATCAGAGAGATTAGAGCCCACACAGAAGCATACCGACAATCCTCCTTTCGACGAGCAATACGACACTGGAATAGAAGGGAGAACTGATAGATACTCAAGGTACCCTCCGCCACACAACGTCAGATGGCTTGCGGAGTATGGATGTAGATGTAGAACATGAGAACAGTATCCGGGGAAATAAGACTCAAAAGGGCAAGGTTTGCTGGACATGTAGTTAGGATGAGCAGTCATCCTCCCGAATGTGAGTCCAGTGTGTAACCACTGCACAACCTCGCTCGGTTGGATACGTAAAGTTTAACAGTTTTTGCAAAATAAGGGAACGTAAGAAAACGCTTCTTAAAGGTATAAAAGTACACTGACGGAAAACATCGCAACGCCAAAGAATAATTAAGGTAGAGTACTGAAATTCCGAGTACAGGTGGTGGGTGTCAGTTAGTGGGATGGAGTTACATGCCTGTTGCACTCGGTCGGTCAACACAGGAACAGTTGTTTGTGGATGATGCTGAAGTTGTCTGATGATGTCCCATATGTGCTCGATTGGGGACATACCTGGTGTTCGAGCAGGTTAAGGCAAAATGTCGTCTCACTGTTGAGCATATAGGGTTACAACAGCGGTATGTGGGCGAGTGTTATCCTGTTGAAACCCCCCCTGGATGAGTATTATCCTGTTGGAAAACATCCCATGATGAGTGTTATCCTGTTGGAAAACACCCCCTGGGTGAGTGTTATCCTGTTGGAAAACATCCCCTGGAAGGCTGCTCATGAACAGCAGCACAACAGGTCGAATCACCAGACTGACGTACAATTTTGCATTCAGTGCTTGGGCTAACCACGAGAGTGTTTCTGCTGTCATAAGAAACTGCACCTCAGACCATAAATCCTGATGTAGGTCTAGAGGGTCTAGCACGCAAACAGGTGGGTTGCAGGGCCTCAAATGGCCTCTTTCTAACCAACACACTGCCATCAGTGGAATCGAGGCAGAACCAGCTTTCATCAACTGTTCTTCGAGGCTGTAAAACGAGGTAAGTGAAAATGGATTAGTTCCTGATTGGCTTCGACTGTGTCAAAATAACCGCTTGTGCAGTATGTAATAATTAAGGCAGTATAATCTTCACCCTTTTCAAGAATTTGCCGATTTTAACTTTTCGATTTCTCGGTCAAAGCATAAAAGAAATGATAGTTTTCTTCAGGTCAGCTTTCAGAGAAGCTCTCTACCTCTTGCATACATATCTAAAGTGAGACATGTATTTTTTCTCTAGATCGTAAAACTAACCATAATCACCAAATATGGCTCTAGGAAGTAATCCGTTCGTATCTCTCTCGCTAATGTAAATCTCTTTTGTGTGCTCCAACTAACAATTCCATCGAGAATCATCCTCAAATTGCCGGCTTATCTGATTTTTCAAAATTATTCAATTATTTTACTCTCACTAAGCTGTCAACAATCTTTCTGTCCCCGTCAGCGAACACAGGTCACACAGAAGGAGATTTTACAGATCCCGTTCAAACTAGGAGATGTTGATAATAGCGTCGTTGTCACCTTAAAGGTATTATTGACTGACATCATCAACTCACAACGTCCAGTGTCAGACGAAACTAATGCTCACGACCGTTACAGCGTGTATTTAAAGCAAACCTGATTTGCATCACTCTAATGCGACAGGCGCGAAACTTGAGTAGACGTCACGTCTCAGATGTAGAAACACACCATCTTGATGTTGCAGCTTTTTCTGTCATTATATAACCTAGCGTGCCTTACTTCGAAATTACTTAAATCTCTATGCTTCCCATTTTTTATATTTTGTCAAAGAAATGTTTGCATATTTCCCCGTTCTGTCCCACCCAAGGGGCGGAGTGGGATAAAGTATTTTTCTGTGAAATTATTGCATAAACGTTATAATTATTGGGAATATAATCTTAAAGCTAAGAAATAAGTTGTTCAACAAACAATGTTGAAATTGTTGCATAAACAATGAAATTATTGGAATCATCATCTTAAAACTAAGACACAAAATTCACCAATGAACAGTTTAGATTGTGGAATTAAAAATCTTCCAAAAAATCGTTATTAAGAAGAAGAAAATATTTTAATGTTACTTTGAAAAATGTGCAGTTACTTTTAATGCTTAATGAACGTCAAAATAATGTCTACTAGTCTTTCTGACAGTATTTCCTCTTCACCCTCGCTTTCTATGTCAGGGTATAAATTGGATGCCCACCTGAGACACTTCTGGCATGCGACCCAGCCACCACTATAAGTGAAGCAAAAATCCCAACTGCGGAAACATTCAGCTTTTTCTCTCTGATTCTCTCATCTCCATCACATTCTTCGTTTTACTTCTCTTAAAGGCTTTTATATCCTCTCTTTTGCATTCTTTTTGTTTACAGTTAGATTTTTAGCTTTAATTTTCTCAAGGAGTTTTTTTTTTGCAGCTCATTTCCCTGCACTGGCATATTTTTTACCTCTTTGCACTTTCTTTATTTCTTTTTTCTCTGCGATTGCAACAGAAATCTGTAATTCACGCTAATAACGAGAATCTGTTAAAACGACAGTTGTTCTGTGGTGAACACATTTTTAAATTTATCACCTGTGGTAAATTTACCAGCTCTGTAGTCAGGGTTATTCTTAGGTGTATGATTATAGCTTTCCAACATTGGTTTGGTTACGTTAAATACCTTAGGTGCTTTGAAAAGTCCCGTTTCAGAAGACAGCACGTCTAAACTGCCACTTCTATTCATTTAACATTCAATTCCCGTCTATCAGTCTTTCTGATGTACGTTCACAACATCTGGAACAGCAAGGCAATAAAAAGAAGTATATTTGCAAATAATAGATTGCAGCACTCAATCGCCCTTTTTAAATTTTATTATGCAGATCTAGATTTCGACTAGAAGCTAGCCATTCTCAATGCGCTATTATTTTCGCTCAAAGTATGTAAGTCCCTGTTGATTGGACTTCACCGACAGTTCATTCAATGTAGCGCCTGGACACGTTTCCTGTCTGCTGGAATCGTTGCCATAACATTGAGATCACACTTTGTGGCACACGGACTGCCCGTGCTACGACCTGCTGTGTTTGACCAGCCTCCAGTCGCCCTAGTATTCTCCCCCTCATAACGTCATCAATGTGTGTTATTTGAGCCATTTTCAACACACAGTCACCATTAGCACGTCTGAAATCGTCTGCACACTTACTCGCTGCACCGTACTCTGACATGCACCAACACACCTCTGCGTATGTGGACTGCTGCCAGCGCCACCGTGCGACGACCGCAGGTCAAATGCAGCGCATAGTCATACCCCGAGGCGATTTAAACCCGCAAACCGCCCACCAGAGCGTTGTTTCACCATGTATCAGCATTATCCTTAATTTAGGAGCATGAGTGTAGTTCTTTCGTACCCATGCACAAGATTTCTAAACCTTCATCACTTCATGCAAATGTCGCGCGATGGCGGAATGATCACAGTTCATCACGTTTGTCAGTTCTCGAGTGTATTGATGCTGATCACTACGGATTGATGCATTTAAATGATCTTCACAAAACATCGAAGGTCTACCTGAACGCAGAGTGTGACAAATGTCAAAACTATCCCCCTCCAAACTCGAAAACAATTTTCTTGCCGTGCTTTGTCCAATGGGATTAGTCCTATACGTGCCGCAAATGACCCTGGTTGCCTCTGTTGGTGTCACACCTCGATTGACCTCAAGCAGAGCAACATGTCGGAAATGATCTGATTTCTCCACTTAGTACTCCATTTTCTAGCGTCCACAGCTGCACTCACTATCTCCACAGGACAAAATGACAGTATGTAAGCTCAAATAGCACCAGTGAACTACAAATAAAAAAAATGGTAATCGTAAATAAACCCGCAGCAAGCGCAATACCAACATGTAAAAGAAAAACGCTATGCTCTTATACAGGGTGATCGGAAATTCCCTTTACAGACTTCTAGGGCTTGTAGAGGGGAGTGAGTACATAATATTTTGAATAGGAAGCCATGTCCGGAAACGTCATCCAACCAGACTACAGAGCGTCAAAGTGACAGGCACGGGCGTCTGTGAATGTACGTATACACGGGGTGATTCCGTGATGATGGTACAGACTTTCTAGAATGATGGAGAACGATAAATGTATTAATTTGAAGTAAGGATTCCTCTACCGGAAACGAACGAGTCGAAAGTTATAAACGAAAACCTTTCTGATACCCCTGACAGTTGAATACGTGTACCTGTTTTTGTGTTGCGAAGAGTGTGGGGTTGGTAACTTTCAGTGGTGGTAATGTGGACAAAAACGAGAAAAAATGTCCAATAAACGTGGGCTCTTGCATACCTGAGGAGCTATGACCATTTGTTCATCTTCGCTAATATGAAACATATCTCCTCTACTAAGCAAGTGTTCATAGCTGTCAAGGTGCTCACTTTAGAGCCCACGTTTATCGGACATTTTTTCTCGTTTTTGTCCACACTACCACCACTGAAAGTTACCAGCCCTAAACTCTTCGCAACACAAGAACAGGTACACATATTCAACTGTCAGGGGTATCAGAAAGGTTTTCGTCTATAACTTTCGACTCGTTCGTTTCCGGTACAGGGATCCTTACTTCAAATTAATACATTTATCGTTCTCCATCATCCTGGAAAGTCTGTAACCTCATCACGGAATCACCCCGTGTATACGTACATTTACAGAGACCCACGCCTATAACTTTGACGCTCTGTAGTCTCGTTGGGTGACGTCTCCGGACATGGGCTCCTATTCAAAATACGATGTACTCACTCCTCCCTACAAGCCCTAGAAGTCTGCAATGGGAATTTCCGACCGCCCTGTATAACAATCTAATATATGATTAATGTGCAGCTAATGGCATGAACGAGAAGGATACACGTCATTTGCAAGTGTACAGTTAACAAATAACTGCTTAACTTGTGTTAAAATTCTGCAAGAGATATAAAAACACAACTGGAACCGTGAAGGACAATTACTCGCTTACAAGTCATACTCGAAACTAACTAAAAATGCCCGCTTTGGCTTCCCTCCTATTCAGAGGTATAGTTACACGTTACTCCAGAAGGTTGCAACGTTCCCTAGTGTATAAAAAAAGCATAATCTCCTAGTTTTCCACTGTCCCTTTCCGTCCCGACTTCCTCTATGCGTGGTCTAAGCTTTCTCGCGTCACAGCGAACATACAAAGACACGCCCGAGGTTATATAGTGACGCAAATTCTAACAATGGGAAGTCGCTCAGAGCGAGCTGTGCCGTTGCTTAGCAACAGTCCGGAGCGGCCATGTTTTGAGAAGACGAGCACTCCGGAATGTGGAGATTCCAGCGTGAGCAGTGAGCAGCTTCTGGACTGAGAGGTGAGTAGACAGCGATATTTTGGATGTCTCTAAGATGACGAACCTAGAAGTATCCCTTTTGTTTCTCTTTTCTCATTTGTGTTTTCGATTTTCTCGTTGTTTCTTACCTGATACCCACATTTAAATATTTGTTTGCATATCAGAATTCATACTGACTTTTTTTAGAATTGTTACTAAAAGCTCTCAGTGAATAACTTGTCACACATTTCAGTTGTAATTATTTCTGTTCTCAAAGGATTTCGACTATGTGAAATATTGACCAACTGTTCACAATTACATTTTTCTGTACAAGTATTGTTGTAACGATCTTATCTTCATAAATAAAAAAAATTAAAGAAACCTCGAATCGGGGTAGCGAGCGAAATTTGTTTTTGTGCGACCACAAAGCCGAAGAGCGTCGTACAGGACTATCACAATATCTCCTAAGCGACGTCAAGCATTCTAACCTCGGTAATTTTCAAGAATGATTGCCTATTGAAGTCGCGATGTCCAAACGATACATGTCGAACGTGCGACCGTAAATCGATCATGGAACTCTGATGGCGGGCATTATGAGTATGTTTACGGTGGTCACTACACCAATGACGAAGGAAGAGCTTTACAGAAATACTTGTAATTGCAAAGGAGACGACTTAGCTTACTCGTCATCGGTGTTGTCGTCATGTTAACGTCCTCTACGGTGGTCTGGATGGATAATTTGGAAGAGTCGAACTATACATTCTTCCTGAAACTCTTTCATTTTCCGCACTTTCCGCAATGCAATTGTAACGGTCTTTCAGCTTCGAAACTGTTCTTTTTTTTTAATAGTTTTTCCACACTTCGCACCACCACATTATACACAGTCCCTTTTGAGTGGTGACTCCATGGAGTGCTGTGTGCACAACAACCATATGTGTTAAATTAAAAGGAAGGTGATGTTTAATTGACAGCAGAATCGATTTTCGATCACATAGTGATCATCTACAGTACAATACAAATTAAACTCAGACACTGGTATCAAGTTATCAATAACCAAAATTGAAAAGTTTCTCAGTTTTGGTTACTGATAACTTGATACCAGTGTCTGAATTTAATTTGCTATCAATAAAAAAAATTTGTACAGAAACCAGATGGCAGTTATGAGCCGAGGGGCATGAATGAGAAGCAGTGGTTGGGAAGGGAGTGAGACAGGGTTGTAGCCTCTCCCCGATGTTATTCAATCTGTATATAGAGCAAACAGTAAAGGAAACAAAATAAAAGTTTGGAGTAGGTATTAAAATCCATGGAGAAGAAATAAAAACTTTGAGGTTCGCCGATGACATTGTAATTCTGTCAAAGACAGCAGAGGGCTTGGAAGAGCAGTTGAATGGAGTGGATAGTGTCTTGAAAGGAGGGTATAGGATGTACATCAACAAAAGCAAAACGAGGATAATGGAATGTAGTCGAATTAAGTCTGGTGATGCTGAGGGAATTAGATTAGGAAATGAGACACTTAAAGTAGTAAACGAGTTTTGCTGTTTGGGGAGCAAAATAACTGATGATGGTCGAAGTAGAGAGGATATAAAATGTAGACTGGCAATGGCATGGAAAGAGTTTCTGAAGAAGAAAAATTTGCTAACATCGAGTATAGATTTAAGTGTCAGGAAGTCGTTTCTGAAAGCATTTGTATGGAGCGTAGCCATGTATGGAAGTGAAACATGGACGATAACTAGTTTAGACAAGAAGAGAATAGAAGCTTTCGAAATGTGGTGCTACAGAAGAATGCTGAAGATTAGATGGGTAGATCGTATAACTAATGAGGAGGTATTGAATAGGATTGGGTAGAAGAGCAGTTTGTGGGGCAACTTGACTAGAAGAAGGGATCGGTTGGTAGGACGTATTCTGAGGCATCAAGGAATCACCAATTTAGTATTGGAGGGCAGCGTGGAGGGTAAAAATTGTAGAGGGAGGCCAAGAGATCAATACACTAAACAGATTCAGAAGGATGTAGGTTGCAGTAGGTACTGGGAGATGAAAAAACTTGCACAGGATAGAGTAGCACGGAGAGCTGCATCAAACCAGTCTCAGGACTGAAGACCACAACAACAACAATCAATAAAACATCAATATTACGGCCAACGCTGACCTTCCTTTTAAGTTTACACAGTCCCTTCTTTCTTCGTCCGGTAGCACTCCGTATTTGCGACAAAAAGTCAAACAGTTTTCTACGCTGGATAAACATGGAGTTAGATTTTTCCATGTGAGAGAATCCGCCGAAGAAACATCAAGAACACCAGACATCCCAATCACTAACGACACAAATCGTCTGAGTTTACCTAGCAACTCACAAATAATTCGCGGAGGTATGTAATTCAGAGCAACTACGGGGGCAATGGGGAACAGATAAAAATGACGATCAGAAATAATTGATCACAACGCGCGCCACCGGTGTCGCATGATCGATTTACGATCGCACGTTCGGTGTGTATCGTTTGGACAAAGTGACTTCGATAGGCAATCATTCTTGCAAATTACCCTAAGTTCTCTAAATTGGGCCAAGTCGAGATTTTCTTGAATTTGAATTTTATCTTTACTTTCACCTCTGTCGTGTGCCTCTTGTATTTTAGTGTGAACATTCGGCCAAACCTTGCAAAGGGTCGTCCAAGCACTAAGACTTGTTGGCGATATGGGGCACATGTTTGCAACGCGTCAAGTTGGTGGTAACCAACGGGTGAATAGTTTGCCGTAGCCAGTGAATACCTGTTAACTATACACGTCTTAATCGTATTTTACAGATGCTCTTTCATTGATATTCTATATCTACATCTACATCTACATCTACATACATACTCCGCTAGCGACCAGAAGGTGTGCGGCGGAGGGCACAATTCGCTCCAAAGTCATATTTCCCCCCTCTGTTCCACTAGTGGATCGCGCGAGGGAAAAACGACTGTCTGAAAGCCTCAGTACGAGCTATAATCTCCCTTATCTTTGAATGGTGATCATTGCGCGATTTGAAAGTTGGTGGTAATAATATGTGCTTTACATCCTCGGCGAAGATCGGATTTCGGAATTTAGTGAGCAGCCGCTTCCGTTTAGCGCGTCGTCTATCTGCAAGTGTGTCCCACTTCAAACTTTCTATGAGATTTGTACCGCTCTCGCGATGGCTAAATGTACCAGTCACGAATCTTGCCGCTCTTCTTTAGACCTTCTCAATCTCTTGAATCAGACCCAACTTGTAAGGGTCCCATACAGACGAACAATACTCTAAGACTGGACGAACTAACGTATTGTAAGCTATTTCCTTTGTTGCAGGACTGCATCGCTTCAGGATTTTACCAATAAACCGCAATCTAGACTTCGCCCTTGCCCGCTACTTGTGTAATCCGATCATTCCATTTGAGATCATTTCGAATAGTCACACCCAGATACTTGACGCAAGTGTTATCGCTTCCAAAGACTGATCATTTATTTTGTACTCTTACTTTAATGGGTATTTCGCCTTGTTATACACAGTAGGTTACACTTACTAATATTGAGAGATAACTGCCAGTCATTACACCACGCATTTATTTTCTGCAAATCCTCATTGATTAGTTCACAAGTTTCGTGTGATACTACTTTCCTGTAGACTACAGCATCATCGGCAAACAGCCTAATACCGCTGTCAATACCATCAACCAGATCGTTTATGTAAATCGTAAAAAGCAGAGGACCTATTAGGCTGCCCTGGGGCACACCTGAAGTTACGCTTGTTTCTGTTGAAGTCACCCCATTCAGGACGACATACTGCTCCCTGTCCGTTAGAAAACTTTCTATCCAACCGCATATGTCATCGGATAGACAGTAAGCGCGCACTTCTTGGAGCAAGCGACAGTTCGGAACTGAGTCCAACGCCTTTCGAAAGTCGAGAAATATGGGAGCTAGTATCTAGATTCTAGAGCCTGTTGTATATCGTGCACAAAGAGGGCCAGCTGTGTCTCGCATGACCGCTGTTTCCTAAAACCGTGCTGGTTTCTGCAGATGAGCTTCTCAGAGTCCAGAAAGGTCATTCTGTCTGAACACACACGACGTACTGATGTTTAGGTATGACCGGTGTCTCTCCCAAGAGTCGTTAGACTCATTTTCTCTGCTGTTTCGGCAGATAATTGAAATTTCGTTTTTGCAGTATGTACCTGGAGTAAGCCTAAACAAATACTGCTCGTCACGTCTTTCGTGCGACGAAAGATTTTTAATGCGAAATTTTATGTGCCCATTCGATACAGCGGCCCCAAATTAGTATAGTGCGATATTTGTTTTCTCTGTACGTATTAACAGGTACAGTGAAACACGAAGAATAACAAACAGTACTCTAGGAGAGACAAAGCACCTCCCTGGCGCGCTATGACTGCTACGGCCATGCAACAGCGCCGCTCAGTCGCTGCTGCAGTTCTGGTTATTCTCCGTGTTTCACTGGCCATGTTAATACGAGGGTCACTCCAAAAGAAATGCACACTATTTTTTTTAATCCACCTTTTATTCTACATGTTTGAAAGTCTTACAGTGTGTAAATACATCCTTTAGGAAGAATATTTTCACTTCTCCACAAAATTTCCATCCCTATCAACTGCCTTACGTCATCTTGGAACCAGCGCCTGTATACCCGCACGGTAAAATTCTGGACCAACCTGTTGGAGCCACTGTTTGGCAGCGTGCACAAGAGAGTCATCATCTTCAAACCTTGTTCCACGAAGAGAGTCTTTCAGTTTCCCAAAGAGATGATGCTCACATGGAGCCAGGTCGGGACTGTAAGGCGGGTGTTTCAGTGTTGTCCATCCGAGTTTTGTGATCACTTCCACGGTTTTTTGACTGACATTTGGCCGTGCATTGTCGTGCAACAGCAAAAATCCTGCTTTTGGCGATGTAGTCGAACACGACTCAGTCGAGCTTGAAGTTTCTTCAGTGTCGTCATACATGCATCAGCATTTACGGCATAATGTCCACAAGCAAGAGTCCTTCGGAATCGAAAAACACCGTAGCCATAACTTTTCCAGCAGAAGGTGTGGTTTTGAATTTTTTTTCCTTGGGTGAATTTGCATGATGCCACTCCATTGATTGCCTCTTCGTCTCTGGTGAAAAATGATGGAGCCATGTTTCGTCACATGTCACAATTCTTTCAAGAAATTCATCTCCGCCAATCTCGTACTGTTCCAAAAGTTCGCTGCATACCGCTTTTCTTGTTTCTTTGTGAGCCACTGTCAACATCCTGGGAACCCACCTGGCACAAACCTTTTTTAACACCAACACTTTCAGTATTCTGCAAATACTTCCTTCTCCTATCCCAACGAAGCGTGACAATTCGTTCAGCAGTCACCGATTCGTGAACACACTGCACATTGTCTGGAGTGTGTGCAGTACGAGACCTGCCGCTGCGACGACAATGCTCAATATTGCCGTGCCCGCTTTCACCACGTAACCTGCTTGCCCACCGACTAACTGTACTGCGATCGACAGCAGCATCTCCATACACCTTTTTCAACCTCTTGTGGATGTTTCCCACTGTCTCGTTTTCACAGCACAGGAATTCTATGACAACACGTTGCTTCTGACGAACGTCAAGTGTGGCAGCCATCTTTAAGACATGCTCTGACGGCGCCACTCACGGGAACAGGTTGAACTAAGTTTGTAAACAAGCGGGTAAGGATGTATCTACACACTGCAAAACTTTCACACATGCAGAATGAAAACTGTATTTTTATAGAATAGTGAACATTTCTTTTGGACTGACCCTCGTACATACATTCGACAGAACGCCCCTAAATTAGTCTGTGTTTAACTAGACTAATTTGGGAGCGTTCTGTGGAAAGGGAACGCTAAATTTCGCTGTAAAAATAATTTTTCTCGTAACGGGAGACAAAGCAACTCAGGAAAGCAGTGATGAGCACTATCTGCCTGCGCTGACTCCCACTACATGTTGCAAAAAGGGAATTGTGCGAATATTGCCCAAAGAGCAGAGAAATGTCGCCTGTCGGCCCTTAGGAGATCATCAGAACTACTGGGATAATCCTCTGACATAAGCGTCTTTGACGGCGGGAAGTACGTTATTCCGCGACGCCTGAGAACTTGAATCTCGGATATGATAGAAATGTGTGCTGCGGTAATGAGCAGTCATGGAAAGTCGTTATAGCTAAAGGACGGCAAAACCAAGAGTACGCGACAAGGCATTCTCAGTCGAACAACCGTTCTGTAATACAGACTATGATACAGTAAGTAAATCGCTTCTACTTAAATCCGAGACTTCTTCTTCTTGCGTTACGGCCTCTGTAGGACCACGGGTAGCCCCTTCGTGGACTGCATTTTCCTCTTCTTCTCGCAGAACCTCTTCATTCTTTCTCTTCTTCTCTCCCGCTCTTCTTCCGAGATCTTCAGTTTCCGTTTCTCCTGTCAGCTCCACTGGCGACACTCTAATCTTTTCCTGTATTCTTCTCTGTCATTGATCTCTGACATACTGGTCGGTGTATATTTGTGCCCCCAATTTTCCTTTCCTTCGACCTTGGTCCCCAATTCCATCAGTCCTTCCGATGTTCAACAACCTACTTGGTTCCTGTCTTTCCCCTTGTCCTCTCTCTTGTTTCCCACACTCTCTTCGTCATTCTGTCCATACTCATCCTAACTACATGTCCAGAAAACCTTGCCTTTTTGAGTCTGATTTGCCAGGATGTTGTTCTCATGTTCCGGTACAGTTCTTCCCTAGGTCTTCGCATCCACCTCTCTCCACCTCTTTTGGGACCTAGTATTTTTCTCAGTATTTTTCTCTCTTCTTTCTCTAGTTGTTCTGCCCCATTTCTTCCTAGTGTCATCGTCTCAGCATCATATAATACTGCATTCCTCACCGTTGCCTTGTAGTGGCTTATCTTTGCCTCTGCGCATAATTTCTTTTTATTGTATATCTCTCTCGTCATGCAGAAGGCTGACCTCATCATCTACATCAACATCTACATACATATTCCGCAATCCACCGTACGATGTGTGGCGGAAGGTACCTCGTACCACAACTAGCATCTTATCTCCCTGTTCCACTCCCAAACAGAACGAGGGAAAAATGACTGCCTATATGCCTCTGTACGAGCCCTTATCTCTCTTATATTTGTGGTGGCAGTAAAATTGTACTGCAGTCAGCCTCAAATGCTGGTTCTCTAAATTTCCTCAGTAGCGATTCACGAAAAGAGCGCCTCCTTTCCTCTAGAGACTCCCACCCGAGTTCCTGAAGCATTTCCGTAACACTCGCGTGATGATCAAACCTACCAGTAACAAATCCAGCAGCCCTCCACTGAATTGCTTCTATGTCCCCCCTCAAGCCGACCTGATAGGGTCCCAAACGGTCTTCATCCTCTCTGTTATTCCCTCCTTGCTCCTGTTCCTTCCTGTTATAAATTCTCCCAGGTATTTAAATTTGTCCACCATTTGCACAGTGCCTTCCGGTGTTTCCCAGTCTGCAGTGGTATTTAATGTGTCTGTCTTGTTATAGGCGATCCTCAGTCCCACCTTTCTGGCTGCCTTACTTAAGTTGTGGAGTTGTGTCTTTGCGTATTCTTCCGTCTCACTTACTATTGCTATGTCATCTGCAATGGCTAGGCAGTCCACTTGAGCCCTGTTGTACTTTTTGTTCCCCACATACGTCTTTGGTATTCCCATTTCCTCGTTTACTGCTCTCCACTGCCAGATCACTTCGTCCAGTTCTATACTGAACAACAATGGTGACAATCCATCTCCCTGTTTAACACCAATCTTGATCTCAAATTCTTCTGACAGTGCTCCTCTGAATCTCACCCTTGCTTTTGTGTCTCTCAGAATTTCTTTTATGAGTTCTTGCGTAGTTCCGTCAAGCCCTCTGTTCTTCAGGATCCTAACAAGAGTCTGTCTGACGATGGAGTCATATGCCTTTGTGAAGTCCACGAAGGTTATTACTGTCTTTTTGTTTTTTAAGGCCCTCTGTTCTATCAGTTGCTTCTAAATCCGAGACTACTGTTGAGTTCATTACTTTTTCCAATATTTTGAAAGAAAGATGTCAGTAAGGATATCGGAGGATGGTTATTGAAGTCTCTCTAGTCGCCTTTCGTGTGCGGAAGTTAGAAAAAATGGCTTTGAGCACTATGGGACTTAACATCTGAGGTTTAAGTCGCCTAGAACTTAGAACTACTTAAACCTAACTAACCTGACGACATCACACAGATCCATGCCCGAGGCAGGATTCGAGCCTGCGACCGTAGTGGTCGCGCGGTTCCAGACTGAAGCGCCTAGAACCGCTCGGCCACAACGGCCGGCGAAGAAGTTTAGCCGGCCGCGGTGGTCTAACGGCTCTAGGCGCTCGGTCCGGAACCGCGCGACTGCTACGGTCGCAGGTTCGAATCCTGCCTCGGGCATGGATGTGTGTGACGTCCTTAGGTTAGTTAGGTTTAAGTAGTTGTAAGGTCTAGGGGACTGATGACCACAGATGTTAAGTCCCATAGTGCTCAAAGCCATTTTTTTTTTTGAAGAAGTTTAACAACTGAATATTTTAATCTGTATGTAGAAATTCTCTGTGACAATGATGCGTTACGTATGTCAGCTCTGGAAACGCAACAAACCCTTGTGGTGACAGTGTTTCGGTTCATTAGTGGATAGTGTGTGTGGCCTTAGCCCGATGGTAGAACTTTTCCGACACGTGGCAGTTTGGAAAGTTTGGCTCTATTTGCGGTGCCCATTTCTACTGTTGTAAGACGTGTATATTTCTATTGTCTATTGTCAAACCACAATTTATGAAAGATGTTTATATTTTATTAATAGGATTAAGCTGGAAAATGGGCTGCGACAGGGAAGTGCACTTTCGCCTTTATTGTTTATTATTGTTATGGATGAAATCCTAAAGCAAGTATCAGATGCAATTGGAGATCATAAAATGAAAGCAGTGCTTTTTGCCGATGACCTGATGTTATGGGGAAATTGTGAGAAGGAGGTGCAAGAGCAGTTAGATGTATGGGAGGCAACGGCAGCACAATATGGAATGCATTTCTCTGCAAAGAAAAGTGAAATTGTTGTCACAACAAGGAAGAAGAATAGGCCAAATGTGGATATAACTTGTGGAGGGGAAAAACTACAAGTGGTAGAGAACTTCAAGTACCTAGGAAGCATGATTGAAAGTAAGGGGGGAAACGCAATGGAAATAAATGAAAGGTGCAGAAAAGCAGTGCAGTTCTACAAATGCATTAGGGGGCTTATTTGGAGCAAGGAGGTGCCACAGAAATCCAAGGGAATTATATACCGAACCTACTTTGTCCCCATATTGGCATACGGAAGTGAGACATGGGTAATGCACAAAAGCGACAAAAGTAGAATACAAGCTAGTGAAATGAAGTTCCGGAGGAGCAGGTTGAGTGTAACAAGACGAGACAGATTGCGAAATGTGTATGTGAGGGAAAGACTAAAGGAGGAACCAGTACAGGACAGGATAGAAAAATCAAGACTGCAGTGGTATGGACACATGAAGAGAATGGATGAGGGAAGAATTCCAAAGAGGATGTTTGATCTGCAACTGGAGGGGAAGAGGCCCAGAGGAAGACCAAGAGATAGATGGGTGAAGGGAGTGAAGGAATGTGTGATGAGAAGAGGAGAGAACTGGACGAAGGTGGAAGAGGGGGAATGGTGGAAAGACAGAACACGATGGAGAGGCTTGTGTTCCCGACAGACCCAGCCAGTGGCTGGAAACTGTCCAAGATGATGATGATGATGAATAGGATTAAGTAGGAATAATTAATATTTGTCATGTTGGAAATAATTGTGGTAGCAGGGAATGTCTGCACCAAAGTATTGTTGACAAGATAGACCGCAATTGATATAATTTTTAAAAGGGCGGGAGAGACCGCGTATGAATACATTTTAAGAAAAGAGCGATAAGACCGCGCACTGATACATTTTGTAATGGTAGCAGGGATTGTCTGCACCAGAAAGCATTGTTGGCAGGAGAGACCGCACTTTAGCGTTCGTAGGAAGTCAGTAGTAAGCGAGATGTGAAGCGAGTTGGTAGCAGGTCTGATGCGAGAGGTTGAGAGGAGCAGTGTGCCTGCCAGCCACTAGCTATGACTTACAAGAGATAATAAACGGATGTACAGAGACATAAGCTAACTATTATCATAAGAGGAACTAATATTATTGAATTATTTTCTTTGCGAAATTCAAGACTACTGAAGGTATGTTTGCGCAATGCTAGTTGTAAGATTAACGTAAAAAGTAAGTCCCATTTGAACGTTTGTAAAATCATTTCATTACCAACAGTAAATATTTGAAGCGTTTTCAGAATATAATTAATTTTTGCCAGCAGTGTTGTATTACTGATTATAATCCATCCCAAAAACCATCAACATAAAACTTTGCAAAAATTTTATTGTTGTCAAGAAAAAGTGCAGCTATGAATTACGTAACTTCAGTCAAATTAATTAAAGAATAACGTCAGCTTTGCTATTAAAGAATAACGTCAGCTTTGGTAATAAATACAGCCAGTTGTTATGACAGCCCACCAGCAGCTAATAGAGTATAGTAAACCGGAGTAAGTATATTCATGTCGCAGTTCGATGTAGGAGTCAGATGGCGATCCAGTAACAGTAAAAAAGGTAAGGAACAGTTTTGGGTTCTACATCTACATCTACATCCATACTCCGCAAGCCACCTGACGGTGTGAGGCGGAGGGTACCTTGAGTACCTCTATCGGTTCTCCCTTCTATTCCAGTCTCGTATTGTTCGTGGAAAGAAGGATTGTCGGTATGCCTCTGTGTGGGCTCTAATCTCTCTGATTTTATCCTCATGGTCTCTTCGCGAGATATACGTAGGAGGGAGCAATATACTGCTTGACTCTTCGGTGAAGGTATGTTCTCGAAACTTTGACAAAAGCCCGTACCGAGCTACTGAGCGTCTCTCCTGCAGAGTCTTCCACTGGAGTTTATCTATCATCTCCGTAACGCTTTCGCGATTACTAAATGATCCTGTAACGAAGCGCGCTGCTCTCCGTTGGATCTTCTCTATATCTTCTATCAACCCTATCTGGTACGGATCCCACACTGCTGAGCAGTATTCAAGCAGTGGGCGAACAAGCGTACTGTAACCTACTTCCTTTGTTTTCGGATTGCATTTCCTTAGGATTCTTCCAATGAATCTCAGTCTGGCATCTGCTTTACCGACGATCAACATTATATGATCATTCCATTTTAAATCACTCCTAATGCGTACTCCCAGATAATTTATGGTATTAACTGCTTCCAGTTGCTGACCTGCTATTTTGTAGCTAAATGATAAAGGATCTACCTTTCTGTGTATTCGCAGCACATTACACTTGTCTACATTGAGATTCAATTGCCATTCCCTGCACCATGCGTCAATTCGCTGCAGATCCTCCTGCATTTCAGTACAATTTTCCATTGTTACAACCTCTCGATACACCACAGCATCATCCGCAAAAAGCCTCAGTGAACTTCCGATGTCATCCACAAGGTCATTTATGTATATTGTGAATAGCAACGGTCCTATGACACTCCCCTGCGGCACACCTGAAATCACTCTTACTTCGGAAGACTTCTCTCCATTGAGAATGACATTGCAGATAACGACCGAGGCCACGACGACGACACATTCTATGTTTCGTCGAAATAATCAGAAAATCACTTTTAATAAGCATCAATTAAATTTGTATGCGAAGATTGAGAAAGAGAAGAAATTTCAAAGGGAAGATTTCATTTGTTATTATTAAGCAAGAGATAGAAATCCTAAGAAAAGGTTACATAGTTTGTTGTTAAAGGGAAGGTTCTCAGTAACAAAAGAGATATAGAGGAGACGGGAAGGTTTCACCAGACTGAAGCGCCTACAACCGCTCGGCCACAGCGGCCCGCGAAGAAGTTTAACAACTGAAATTTTAATCTGTCTGAAGAAATTCTCCGTGCCAGCGATGCATTACGTATGTCACCTCTGGAAACGCAACAAACCCTTGTGGTGACAGTGTTTCAGCTCATTAGTGGATACAGTGTGTGTGGCCATAGCCCGACGGCAGAACTTTTCCGACATGTGGCAGTTGGGAAAATTTGGCTCTGAAACTTCCTGGCAGATTAAAACTGTGTGCCGGACCGAGACTCGAACTCGGGACCTTTGCCTTTCGCGGGCAAGTGCTTGTGTAGCTCAGTTAACTGCCGGCACGGTAGCTCAGCGTGTTCGGTCAGAGGGTTAGCAGCCCTCTGTAATAAAAAAAAAACTGAGTTAACCGATCAAAGACGAACTTAAACGGATGTCTTACGACGTCCGCTCCGAGCACATACAACGAACGAAAACGAACAAAATGAGAATTTAAAAAAAGTAAAAAAGAAATGGCAGAGCACTTGCCCGCGAAAGGCAAAGGTCCCGAGTTCGAGTCTCGGTCCGGCACAAAGTTATAATCTTCCAGGAAGTTTCATATCAGCGCACACTCCGCTGCAGAGTGAAAATCTCATTCTGGAAATTTGGCTCTATTTGCAGTGCGCAATTCTACTGTGACCTCAGTATGAGGTCGTCTTCGTGCAGCCTGTACTAGAAGAGACTGGTGGTACTCACGTGTGGGGTTCTTGATGAAGCGGACGGTGAAGCTGAAGCCCTTGTCCCGCTGCGGTACTCGGTACTGGATGAGGGCGGCGTTCTGCGAGGAGCGGAACACCTCCTTGACCTTGCGCGTGCCGCAGAACTCACGGTAGCGCAGCTCCAGCGGCTTGGGGTGGTCCTCCAGCGACGGGAAGAACTGCCGGTTCAGCTCCCAGCCGTCCACGAACTGCGGCACGCCCACATCGCGTTACGTCACACCACACCAATACACGAGAATGTGGTATGTGCCACAACAACACAAATACGCTGGTGTGTGAAACGTAAGGACGAGACACATAAAGTAACATTAAAAGTCTACCCTTTGTGTGGTGTGCGTACTGTAAGACCTTCGGTACACACACCATCAGATTATTTGACTTGTCGCTCTATCGAAGTAGGCGAGTGTCAGCAATATGTCTCGTGGTCTTATTGTGGCGTGTTTATCTTCTGCCGTTAGGTCAGACGATAGAAATGCCACTTGCACGCTTAGAGTAGCAGATTGACGGTGACCAACTTTAAACAGAACTTGATTAATTTTCACACACATTTATTAAAATGATAAAAAGCACAGACATTACGTAACTTGAATCTGAATGCTGTTTACAATTGACAGTCTGAAGTTCCTTTGGTCTTGGTACGTTAAGCTTATTCTCACATATCTCTGATGCTTGACAAAGTGTCTATTCATTTATCTTCATGGCTATGTACAGGAATATGGTAATCTTATTAGGCGCAGACAGAAACTTGACTATAGACTGGTACAGACTAATGCAGACTGATACAGACTAATGCAGACTGACTAATTGGAGGTCTGTACACTCGTTATAATACTTTGCGCGTTCAGGTATCACTGCACGAGTGTGATCCGCGAGGAGAAAAGGTTCTACGTTAGCAGCAATCTCATTGGCTGCGTTACATATTAATACGCGGATTAGCGGAAGCAGAATTTGGTCCGTCTCTAAGGCAGCGCCATCTCGTAGTGCGGAGACGGACGAGCGCTGCGCCTGCGCTGTTGTGCTTAGCGGGGCGCGCTCTAGTGAGAAAGCTGTGTACGCGCTGACTATGCGGAACTATGTACACAACACCTTGTTTGTTAAGCTGATTAATTTTCATGTAAGAAGTATCTCCCTTTAATATAAGCGGACGCAGGGCTCCATAGTTCCCATTTCTACCGCTATGTGCCGAATTCTTTCAGTTAGGCCTGATAAATTGCGATATGGGTAATCAAACCCGCTAGAAGAGATGGTATTCTAATTTAAAAATGAACCAACGGATAATGCAACATCGGCCATGGCCATGGAACAATACGTGCACATTAGGGACGGTAAGACTTTCTGTTTCTGATACGATGAATTCAGTTAGTCGCATGAAGTGCATAATGTATACAACGGATATGCCTGGATTGAAAATTCATAGAATATAGTCATTATCACAGAGGTATGGATGAAGGATGCTAAATAACGCTAAGAGAGGATTTCGGTTATCATTCCGATTTATTTCGATAGTATTTAAGAAAACTATTACTCTCTGTGACAAAACATTGAAGAAAACTAATACTCTCTGTGACAAAACATATAAGAAAACTATTACTCCTGTGACAAAACGTACATGAAATCTAATTATATTTAACCCTTCCATGAGCCGTGGGAAGCATGCTTCCCACTACAATGAACTCGCTCCTAGTCCCGTGGGATTCACAGTTCCCACCTATGCACAGTGCTACCACCAAGTGAACAGTACAGGGTACTACTTCCACTCGGAAGTTCCCGCCGTTTTTGCTGTACCTTCGCGCAGAGGCATTGTGCAGCTGAGTGTTGCTCTGCAGAGGAGCCTTTCAGTGCAGTTTACGTGACATTTTGTGATTTCTTTCCTCAAAGCTATAGTGTAAGGTAAATACTTTTGATTTACCCAAATTTATGAAGGAAAACGTAAAATTGGAACGAGGACAATTCCAGTTTGAAACAAAAGGAGCTATTTCTGCAGTAAAATGAATGGATAACCGTCCAGTCACTTTCCTGTCCTCAATTCATGACCCATGAGAAACAGCTACAGTGAAAAGGAAAAACAAGGAAATTTCTTCAAGGAGATTTCTTGTCCTGAAGTTGTGGCTGAATACAACAAAATAATGGGTGGTGTCGATAAGTTTGATCAACTACGAGAAAGGTATGCTATTGGCAGACGTTCTGTAAAATGGTGGCACAGAATATTTTGTTTCCTGGTGGACGTTGCTGCAGTGATCAGTTTTATCCTGTGGAAAATAAGTAAAAGAGAAAGTGGGCAGCATGATCAGCTCTCATACAGGATCCATCTACCAGACAATTGAGCACTGGCTTCTCATCCCAGAAAAGGCGTGGACAAAAAAATGTCTTTCTGGCAAAAAAGGGGTAAAGTACCTGAAGAGCTTCGTAATGTGGCTGTAGGGGAGCATCAACCCATTTTAGGAGAAACCTACTGGACGTGCCGTCATTGTAGTACCAAAGCTGCGGAAAAGAGCACTCGCTGTGTTTGTACATATTGTCAAACACCACTTTGCATAGACCCATGTTTCAGAAAATTTCATGGCAAGTAATTGTGAACAATCATTGTAACAAGAGAAGTAAATTTATCAAATAAATATGACATATATTGAAAAAGTTTTTTTTTGTGATTTAACTCCAAGCAAGGGCAGTAGGAAGAATACTTCCCACCTTGTAGTGTGACCTCACTTTCACAGTTGGAGCAAATTTGATGTTCAGTATGATAAATATACCTATCTGTTAACTACTATCTGCTCTCCATTCATTAAAAAAACTTGCTCAATAATTTTGCCCACGAAAGGGTTAAGAAAACTACCACTCTCAGTGAAAAAACCTACATGAAGCATTCACTATCTTTTGCATCTCGTCATACCGGAAAGCCCGCATCTCGTGGTCGTGTGGTAGCGTTCTCGCTTCCCACGCGCGGGTTCCCGGGTTCGATTCCCGGCGGGGTCAGGGATTTTCTCTGCCTCGTGATGGCTGGGTGTTGTGTGCTGTCCTTAGGTTAGTTAGGTTTAAGTAGTTCTAAGTTCTAGGGGACTGATGACCATAGATGTTAAGTCCCATAGTGCTCAGAGCCATTTGAACCATACCGGAAACATAGACAACACTTCGTCGCCAGTTACATCTACTAATGATTAAAATGGGTAAAAATGAATGTTACTGAATGGTGGCCTCTTAACACCATTTAGTTATTGTCACACCTATTTAACGCGTGGAGCAGGGAAGAATATTATCTTCCACTCTCTGACACATTACTTGTGTTACTACACATGCAGTACGATGCGGATAAGTTCATGTTGAAACCGCGTATTGTGCAACCGCAATACAACGTGAGCAAACCAGCCCAGGCTTCATGACTCCACATTCTTCATACTATGATTAACGAATGGCAAATCCAGTGACTACCGTTATGAATGCTGGCAACACGTGGCCAAGTTAGACAACAAAGAAACGAGCAAACTAAACCGTTGAATCATGAGAAATTTATATTGCTTATATCCAGAACGAAACTATGCAACAAATGAAACATTAATGAACCTATCCGCTATTGACCTAAGAACAAGACCCGTTGGTTCATGTCCTCAATCACCTCGCGCCTAAGTCCGCTAGTTGAAACACATTAGTCTGAAAAATTTCTACAAATAAAATATCGCTGAACGTTTCCCGGTATTAATTCACACCCGAACATGCTTTATAATCAATGTTACCGCAAAAAACCTACATTATGAATAACTTTTCTCACCATCCATGACGAGCGCCGCACCCCTGCGTCCGTCTCGTTCAATCGGCGGCCCCAGAGAGCCCTAACATGTCGCATTCCAGGACCAACCGCCAACCGTTCAAAACAACTGGTGGTGGGGGTAGGACCTCAGTGAGAACCAGCCTCACAAACTCTGCCCTGCTCATCCCCACTCTCTTTGGAATCACTAACCCACTGCCGAATCTGCTCACGTTGTTATGTTTGTTCTAAACTACCCTACTGCTACCACCTTTGACTAACCCAGATTATTATATATTCCATGCATGATTACGTTTATCCATACACATACATCACGGGATCAAAGGATGAGAGAGGAGGTGTGACACCAAAAAAATATACACGGAAGCATTCTTGAATCCAGAGGTTAATTAGCTAGACGAATCGTTGAAAGGACGCTCTCGGCGTAAAATGAATTATTAAACATGTCGAAATTAATCAGTCAGTTAAATGAAGCGTAAACCTGTGACGTTTCAACATGAAACTCTGGTCTGCAATACTTGAGGAGGAAAGTAACTTTCACGGTGTGTGTTACTACCAAGTAACCCAAATCGAGGAAACCTGGACAATACATAGAACGAATCCTACAATGTCAGTGTGAACTGAAGAATGGGATATAATCTGTCAGCTTTGACTAATGACGTCATAGTTTACTCACAGATATTACTGTCTGTTTTCGAGCCATAGATAATAAATCGGTTGTCTTTTGTGGCGAGGCGTCATCATTGTTAATTGAGATGCACGAAGTGGCCGCGCGGTTTGAGGCGCCATGTCACTGACTGCGCGGCCGCTCCCACCGAAGGTTCGAGTGTGTGTGTGTGTGTGTGTGTGTGTGTGTGTGTGTGTGTGTGTGTGTGTGTGTTGTTCTTAGCATAGGTTTAAGTTGGTTTACGTAGTGTGTAAGTCTAGAGACAGATGACCTCTGCAGTTTGGTCCCTTAAGAACTCAACACACATTTGAACATTTGAGATAAACGAATGTGTTTTTAAAAGACAGGGCTAGAAATTATGCTCGATTTTTGTCGCTTATACTAATTTAAATCATTTGTTGGTTCCAATTCATTAGTTTCTCATTCTCATTCTTGGTGAGTATGAGATATTTTGGAAGAATTGTTTTTCATTCTGGACAATTTTTACTATTTGATTTTCATTGTAGGTATGCATTTATCTGTTACCATGAATACGGAACACTTGAAGCAGGCTTCGTCAACTGCAGTACGGAACATACATTTTACAGTTGTCACTTTTTTTTTCGCCTTAGCTAGCACCAGTACTACTACGATATTTCTCAGTCTATACCAATACTATCGAAGGCTAAGAGACAGACATAGGAAAAATTTGCATCCCGTACTTCAGTTGACCTATACAGGTCAACTGAAGTATGGGATACAAATCTTACGTATGTAATAGACGGAAAGTCATCGAGTAAAACAGAAGTAATATCGGGCGTTCCCCAAGGAAGTGTTATAGGCCCTCTATTGTTCCTGATCTATATTAACGAGATAGGAGACAATATGAGTAGCCGTCTTAGATTGTTTGCAGATGGTGCTGTCATTTACCATCTTTTAAAGTCATCAGATGATCAAAACGACTTGCAAAATGATTTGGATAACATATGGTGCGAAAAGTGGCAGCTGACCCTGAATAAAGAAAAGTGTGAAGTTATTCACATGAGTACTAAAAGAATTAAGCTAAATTTCGATTACGCGGTAAGTCACACAAATCTGAAGGCTGTAAACACTTAGGGATTACAATTACAAATAACCTAAATTGGAACGATCACATACATAATATTGTGGGTAGAGCAAACCAAAGACTGAGATTCATAGGCAGAACACTTAGAAGGTGGAATAGGTCTACTAAAGAGACTGCTTACACCACGCTTGTCCGCCCTATTCCGGAGTACTGCTGTGGGGTGTGGGATCCGCATCAGGTGGGACTGACGGATCACATCGAAAAAGTACAAAGAAGGGCAGCTCGTTTTGCATTATCGCGAAATAGGGGAGATAGTGTCAGAGACATGATAGGTGAATTGGAGTGGCAATCATTAAAACAAAGGCGTTTTTCGTTGCGACTGGGTCTTCTCATGAAATTTGAATCACCAGTTTTCTCCTCCGACTGCGAAAACATTCTGTTGACACCCACCTACATATGGAGAAATGATCATCATGATAAAATAACAGAAATCAGGGCTCGTACAGAAAAATTTAAGCGCTCGTTTTTCCCGCGTGCTGTTCGAGAGTGGAACGGTAGAGAGACAGCTTGAAGATGGTTCATTGAATCCTCTGCCAGGCACTTTATTGTGAATAGCAGAGTAATCACGTAGATGTAGATGTAAGTCGGTCTTTTCGACTTCGCTAGTAGGCCTACTAGTATCAAGTGGAGAATGTTTCTCAACATTCGTCTTTGCTGTAAAATTTGTGCAATACGTCATCTCTGCTAACATCTGAAGTCATTGGTCAAAGGCGACAGGTTGTGTCCCATTCTTCAGTAATCCCTAGTGTAGCACGGAAGGGAAGTGGAAGAAATACGCAGTGACACGAACAGAAATGACACTTTTATTCAGAGACAATAATTACACTGAAGTTATCGCGATTTATGACGGTTTCCTGGAAATTAGAAAACACTGGAAATGGTTCTTAATAGGGTGTGTGATCACCGCGGACGTCAATGCACGCTTTGCGGAGTATCCCCACGCTCGCCACAAGGCTGGTAACCAATTCTTGTGGTTGTTGTTGTTGTGGTCTTCAGTCCTGAGACTGGTTTCATGCAACTCTCCATCCTACTCTATCCTGTGCAAGCTTCTTAATCTCCCAGTACTTACTGCAGCCTACATCCTTCTGAATCTGTTATGTGTATTCATCTCTTGGTCTCCCTCTACGATATTTACCCTCTACGCTGCCCTCCAATACTAAATTGGTGATCCCTTGATGCCTCAGAATATGCCTTACCAACCGGTCCCTTCTTCTTGTCAAGTTGTGCCACAAACATCTCTTCCCCCCAATCCTATTCAATACCTCCTCATTAGTTACGTGATCTACCCACCTCATCTTCAGCATTCTTCTGTAGCACCACATTTCGAAAGCTTCTATTCTCTTCTTGTTCAAACTATTTATCGTCCACGTTTCACTTCCATACACGATTACACTCCATAAAATACTTTCAGAAATGACTTCCTGACACTTAAATCTATACTCGATGTTAACAAATTTCTCTTCTTCAGAACCGCTTTCCTTACCATTGCCAGTCTACATTTTATATCCCCTCTTCTTCGACCATCATCAGTTATTTTGCTCTCCAAATAGCGAAACTCCTTTACTACTTTAAGCATCTCATTTCCTAATCTAATTCCCGCAGCATCACCCGACTTAATTCGACTACATTCCATTATCCTCGCTTTGCTTTTGTTGATGTTGCCAGTCGAAGTGGCCGTGCGGTTCTAGGCGCTGCAGTCTGGAACCGCGAGACCGCTACGGTCGCAGGTTCGAATCCTGCCTCGGGCATGGATGTGTGTGATGTCCTTAGGTTAGTTAGGTTTAAGTAGTTCTAAGTTCTAGGGGACTGATGACCTCAGAAGTTGAGTCCCATAGTGCTCAGAGCCATTTGAACCAACCATTTGTTGATGTTCATCTGATATCCTCCTTCCAAGACACTGTCCATTCCGTTCAGCTGCTCTTCTTGTGGTAGGGCGCTGCATACCTCCACCAGTGCTGCTAGATGGTCGCTGGTGCGTGTGGACGCGCTGAAGTACGCCTCCCCAACGCATCACAACCGTGCTCGACGAGTTTTCAAGTCGGAGGGACGGACTGACCAGTCCATTCGTCCAGTATCCTCTCGGTCCATGAGCTACTCAACCTACGATGCCTTCTTGGATTGCTGTCCATAAAAATGAGGTCAGGGTCAAATGCACCCTCCACATGAGCAAGGAGTCGAACACCACGAGAACACTGACCTGTAAGTCTACGGTATTCAAACATTAGTAGGTCAGTACGCCCGCGAAATATTATGCATTCGCAGGCTACAACACCTGAACCACAAAAGCTATAACGTTTGACAATGTTCCTGGACGTATTACGTGTTCCCATCTGTCGCCTCATGAGGGTACGTGCACCACTGACTAACATGATCGTCTTGGTGGTCCTTGTGTTACGCACGGTAAAGGGAAGCATAACGTCGCATGCTCGTACTGACCTCCTAATTTTCGAATGTGGTACTCTCACAGGTCGATGTCCCTGTGTGTCCGCAGCTGGTGGTCTTGCGGTCGCATTCTGGCTTCCCGAGCACGGGGTCCCCGGTTCGATTCCTGGCGGGGCCAGGGATTTTTCATCTGCCTCGAGATGACTAGGTGTTTGTATTGTCATCATTTCATCATCATTCATGAAGGTGGCGAGTTTGGATTGGGCAAAGGTTGGGAATTTGTTCGGGCGCTGATAACCGCGCAGTTGAGCGCCCCACAAACCAAACGTCATCATCATCATCAACATCATCATCATCATCATCATCATCATCATCATCATCATCATCGTTCTTGTGGCGCTTTACTCCGTCCACATGGTGCCTATTCAGTAGTCTATTCGGAGCCCTGGTTTCTTTTTACACTACTGGACATTAAAGTTGCTACACTACGAAGATGACGTGCTACAGACGCGAAATTTAACCCACAGGAAGAAGATGCTGTCATATGCAAATGATTAGCTTTTCAAAGCATTCATACTAGCTTGGCGCCGGTGGCGACACCTACAACGTGGTGACATGAGGAAAGTTTCCAACCAATTTCTCATACACAAACAGTAGTTGACCGACGTTGCCTAGTGGAACGTTGTTATGATGCCTCGTGTAAGGAGGAGAAATGCGTACCATCACGTTTCCAACTTTGATAAAGGTCGGATTGTAGCCTATCGCAGTTGCGGTTTATCGTATCGCGACATTGCTGCTCGCGTTGGTCGAGATCCAATGACTGTTAGCATAATATGGAATCGGTGGGTTCAGGAGGGGAATACCGAACGAACGCCGTGCTGGATCCCAATGGCCTCGTATCACTAGCAGTCGAGATAACAGGCATCTTATCCGTGTGGCTGTAACGTATCGTGCAGCGATGTCTCGATCCCTGAGTCAACAGATGGGGTCGTTTGCAAGACAACAACCATCTACACGAACAGTTCGACGACGTTTGCAGCAGCATGGACTATCAGCTCGGAGACCGTGGCTGCTGTTACCCTTGACGCTGCATCACAGACAGGGGCGCTTGCGGTGGTGTACTCGACGAAGAACCTGGGTTCACGAATGGCAAAACGTCATTTTTTCGGATGAATCCAGGTTCTGTTTACAGCATCATGGTCGTCGCATTCGTGTTTGACGACATCGCGGTGAACGCACATTGGAAGCGTGTATTCGTCATTCCCATACTGGCATATCACACGGTGTGATGGTATTGGGTGCCATTGATTACACGTCTCCGTCACCTGTTGTTCGCATTGATTGCACTTTGAACAGTGGACGTTACATTTCAGATGTGTTACGACCCGTGGCTCTACCCTTCATTCGAGCCCTGCGAAACCCTACATTTCAGTAGGATAATACACGACCGCATATTGCAGGTCCAGTACGAGCCTTTCTGGATACATAAAATATTCAACTGCTGCCATGGCCAGCACCTTCTCCAGATGTCTCACCAATTGAAAACGTCTGGTCAATGGTTGCCGAGCAACTGGCTCGTCACAATACCCCAGTCACTACTCTTGATGAACTGTGGTATCGTGTTGAAGCTGCATAGGCAGCTGTACCTGTACACGCCATCCAAGCGCTGTTTGACTCAATTCCCAGGCGAATGAAGGCCGTTATTACGGCCAGAGGTGGTTGTTCTGGTTACTGATTTCTCAGGATCTATGCACCCAAATTGCGTGAAAATGTAATCACATGTCAGTTCTAGTAAAATATATTTGTCCAATGAATACCCGTTTATCATCTGCATTTCGTCTTGGTGCCCAGTAGTGTATGTGGATGAAAATGCGTTGCCGAATCGAACATTGTAAGTGGAAGAGCTCTTGGAACGAGAGGATGATCGGCGAATGAACTGCCTTGCCCGTTTCCCCGACTTACATTCCGTGGAGCACGTGTGGCATGTGCTGGAGAGACGCACTGTAGCAAATCCACATTGTACTAACTACCGTGCAGCAGCTCTGAACTGTGCTGGTGGAGAACTGGAAGGTCCTACAACAAGAAATCCTTACCAACCTCATCGCCAGCATGAGAGTACGCTGCAGAGCGTATATAACCCTCCGCGGTGATCAAACACGCTCTTAAGAACCATTTCCGTCATGAATCGCGGTGACTTCACTGTAATTATTGTCTTTGAATAAAGGTTTCATTTCTGTTCGTCTCACAGCATGTCTCCTTCAGTTACCTTTGCACTATACTGCAGAAGTTCTTTCTATCTACGATCTCACTTACGTTTCCTGGCAGCGACGTACCATACGAACGTTACTTTTCTCCTCAAGTGTTGCACACTAGTGCACTACCAGTGACAGTTATAAATATTAAATTACAAAGGAAAAGCGAAGTACTGTGCCCGTCCAACAGTACTAATTTCTTTTATTAATCCAGTTTTCAGCTTATTTGGCCATCGTCAGAATAAGTGACTATCGTCACCAAAGTAGGTACAATATTCGTTATACGTCAAGAGTGAGCCACGAACACAGAGTAAATGTCGTCTTCCACAGAGCTTACGAGGGTAATCGAAAAAGTAAGGTGTCCTAGTATTTTTACAAGTACATAGACCTTTTTATTTCTACAATGGTTTGCATCAGTTTACAGCTTGAACATTTAGCTATTTTCCGACATAATCACCATTTCTGTCGATGTATTTTTGTAGACGCTGTGGCAGTTTCCGTTTGCCCATGTCATACCAGCTCACCGCCATGTTATTCAGAAAGCTATGAACCTCTTCTTTCACCTCGTCGTCGGCGCTGAATCGCTTTCCAGCCAAATGTTCTTTTAACCTAGGGAACAGGAGACAGTCACTGGGCGCCAAGTCAGGACTGTAGGGTGGATGGGTGATTATGTTCCACTGAAACTGTTGCAGGAGAGCAACGGTTTGCCGAGCGATGTGTGGGCGAGCGTTGTCACGGAGAATGTGTACGCCCTTGCTCAACATTCCTCTTTTCCAGTTCTGAATTGCCCGTTCGAATTTTTTCAGAGTCTCACAGTACCTGTCAGCGTTAATTGTGGTCCCAGTGATTCAGTTCCGACGACGAGGTGAAAGAAGAGGTTCATAACTTTCTGAACAGCATGGCGGCAAGCTGGTATGACATGGGCATACAAAAACTGCCACAGTGTCTACAAAAATGCATCGACAGAAATGATTATGTCGAAAAACAGCTAAATGTTCAAGCTGTAAACTGATGTAAACCATTGTAGAAATAAACAGGTCTATGTACTTATGAACAAATAGTACACCTTACTTTTGGGATTACCCTCGTAAAATGCTAAACAGTAACGAAATATTAAAGGAACCAACGAGAAAAACATTAACACAGAATCTCGAAAACACAGTGTCTGTATGAGAGATTAAATTAAATTAACAATCAGAATGAATTTTATGCAATACTTAACGTGAAGAGGTATTACAGATGAATGGTTGAAGAATTTCTCTTGTTGGAGGGAAGACAGACATATTACAGAACAACAGAATGTATGCAGTATATGGGCTATCGCCACAGAATAAATAAATACAGGAGAAAATGGAGGAACAGAGTGGAAATAATAGCGTGGGAAGTATCGGAGATCTGTGAGGATCAAATGAAGATCAGAAGAGTGGAGGTAGTGAGATATCTCTGACTATAAAATGAAATTAATAGGGGACAAGAGGACTGAAGAATAGCTTGTAGAGGTATTAGATATGGACGGTGGCAACGCGTCTTCTGTTTATGGGGAGGTGCACATATTATTAAACAACAGAATATATGTACATGGACAATCACAATAAAATGAATCAATATAGTAGAACAAGGGGAGCGCTAGAATGGAACAGACAGTACGGGAAGCGTTGGAGAACTGTGAGGACTAAGTGGAGGTTACAAGAGGGTAAGTACTGAGCTCTGTTTGGTCACTTGATTTTAAATCAAGCTTGTATGCCAGATGTTTGTTGATCTCCAACGCGCTGAGTTATTGGCCTTTGCTTAGTGGAAGACATGGGACTGTGGTTGGTAGCTGTGGCCCTCACTCATTACATGTTCAGCAAATGTGGGCTCGGAATTCTGTAACGTGCAGCTGCGTTAATGTTCAGACAACCTGATTTCTAAGTCTGTACCTGACTGACCGATATAAAACACATCATAATCAGAACAAACCATTTTTTATGCCTCTATGTTGGCCAGTAATTGGGTCTTATCTTCCGTGTTGAATATGCGCTGTGCTCTGGTGTTCCTCACATAGTAGGCGACAGCAGCGTCACCTGGCGAGGAACGACTGTTGGTCAGATATATACACGGTTCAGTGAGTGTGCTGTCCCTGTGTAGTCTTTGTAAGTACTTCCTGATGTTGCCCCCTTGCGTTTTTCTACGCTATTAGTGCACCAACGTTTGTGACTGAGCGATAATGACCTTAGTAGCTGAGAAAGAAAATGGGGAAGGCGTGCGATTTATCTGAGTCAGACCGAGGACAGATTCTGATGGCTCGGAAGATCGGTACGAACATTTATGAAACTGCACGACTTTTCGGGTATTCGAGGAATGTTGTGGTAAGTGTCTTCAACGCGTAGAAAAACCAAGGTGAAACCACGTCCACACGCCGTGGGGTTTGGCGGCCAGTCCTCGTTATACACTATTGGCCATTAAAATTGCTACACCACGAAGATGACGTGCTACAGATGCGAAATTTAACCGACAGGAGGAAGATGCTGTGATATGCAAATGATTAGCTTCTCAGAGCATTCACACAAGGTTGGCGCCAGTGGCGACGCCTACAACGTGCTGACATGAAGAAAGCTTCCAACCGATTTCTCACACACAAACAGCAGTTGACCGGTGTTGCCTGGTGAAACGTTGTTGTGATGCCTCGTGTAAGGAGGAGAAATGCATTCCATCACGTTTCCGACTTTGATAAAGGTCGGATTGTAGCCTATCGCGGTTGTGGTTTATCGTATCGCGACATTGCTGCTCGTGTTGGTCGACATCTAATGACTGTTAACAGAATATGGAATCGGTGGGTTCAGGAGGGTAACACGGAACGCCGTGCTGGATCCCAACGACCTCGTATCACTAGCAGTCGAGATGAAGGGCATCTTATCCGCATGGCTGTAACAGATCGTGCAGCCACGTCTCGATCCCCGAGTCAATAGATAGGGACGTTTGCAAGACAGTAACCATCTGCACTAACGGTTTCGACGACGTTTTCAGCAGCATGGACTATCAGCTCGGAGGCCATGGCTGCGGTTACCCTTGACGCTGCATCACAGACAGGATGCCTGCGATGGTGTACTCGACGACGAACCTGGATGCACGAATTGCAAAACGTCATTTTTTCGGATGAATCTAGGTTCTGTATACAGCATCATGATGGTCGCATCCGTGTTTGGCGACATCGCGGTGAACACACATTGGAAGCGTGTATTCGCTATTGCCATACTGGCCTATCACCCGGCGTGATGGTATGGGGTGTCATTGGTTACACGTCTCGGTCCCCTCTTGTTCGCACTGACGGCACTTTGAACAGTGGACGTTACATTTCAGATGTGTTACGACCCGTGGCTCTACCCTTCATTCGATCCCTGCGAAACCCTACATTTCATTAGGATAATGCACGACCGCATGTTGCAGGTCCTCTACTGGCCTTTCTGGATACAGAAAATGTTTGACTGCTGCCCTGTCCAGCACATTCTCAAGATCTCTCACCAAATGAAAACGTCTGGTCGATGGTGGCCGAGCAACTGGCTCGTCACAATATGCCAGTCACTACTCTTAATGAACTGTGGTACCGTGTTGAAGCTGCATGGGCAGCTGTACCTGTACACGCTATCCAAGCTCTGTTTGACTCAATGCCCAGGCGTGTCAAGGCCGTTATTACGGCCAGAGGTGGTTGTTCTGGGTACTGATTTCTCTGGATATATGGACCCAAATTGCGTGAAAATGTAATCACGTGTTAGTTTTAGTATAATATATCTGTCCAGTGAATACCCGTTAATCAACTGGATTTCTTCTTGGTGTAGCAATTTTAATGGCCAGTAGTGTATGAGTCAGACATCGTAGGTAAGACTGATAAAGCAGAACAGGGGCGAACTGCGGCGAAACTAACATCAAACTTTAATGCTGGGGAGAGTACAAGTGTGTCTGAACAGACAGTGCACAGAACAGAGCTAAGGATGGGCCGCCGCGGCCGGCGACCCGTGCATGTGACAGTGTTAACACAGTATCATCGGCAACTACAACTTAAATGGTCACGTGACCATCGGCACCGGATGTTGGCGCAGTGGCAGAGCGTTGCACGGTGTGATAAATCTCGATACCTTCTTCATCACGCCAATGGGAGGCCGCGAATGCGTCGTCTTCCAGGGGAATAGCTCCTCGACACCTGCACTGCAGGACGGAGACAGGCTGGCGGCGGCTCCATTATGCTCTGGGGAACATTCACATGGGCGTCCGTGGGTCCAGTGGGGCTTGTGCAAGCCAGCATGACACCCAACAAGTATAGTACACTGGTTGCAGAACACGTAAACCCCTTCATGACGATCAAGTTTCCTGAAGGCAGTGGCATTTTTCAGGCAACGGCCTTGCCGCAGTGGATACACCGGTTCCCGTGAAATCACCGAAGTTAAGCGCTGTCGGGCGTGGTCAGCACTTGGATGGGTGACCATCCAGGCCGCCATGTGCTGTTGCCATTTTTCGGGGTGGACTCAGCCTCGTGACGTCAATTGAGGAGCTACTCGACCGAATAGTGGCGGCTTCGGTCAAGAATACCATCATAACGACCGGGAGAGTGGAGTGCTGACCCCACGCCCCTCCTATCCGCATCATCCTCTGAGGATGACACGGCGGTCGGATGGTCCCGGTAGGCCACTCGTGGCCTGAAGCCAGAGTGAAAAAAAAGTGGCATTTTTTAAACAAGACAATACGCTGTATCACAAGGCCAGTTGTGTGCTGTCCCCCGAACTCAGCAAATCTCTACCTGATCGAACACATCTGGGGGTGTGATTCATCATGACGTCAGACCTCATCCCCCCCTCGTCCCCCATCCGTGGAATTTACGGGAATTAGGTGACTCGTGTGGGCAGATGTGGTGCCAACTCCCTCCACCTACCTACCAAGGTTCATTGCTTTCATGCCATGACATGTTGGCCCTGTTACCTGTGCCGAAGGTCGACACAGCTATTAGGTAGGTGGTCATAATCCATCACCAACGCTGTGTAAGTAACCTAACAGCAACAGCAATATACAAGTACGATGTTCACTAATGTTTTTTACCTGTGTACTGTTCTTTTGGTATTGTATCCTCAGACATTTGAAAATGGCCATAGGCCGAAACTGGCCAGTAATCTGATATAAACTACGCAGCTGAATAACCACGTTTTTGCAGTGCGGACCGCTGCAAGACGTGCTGGCAGTGAGGTTCCGGAAGTTATCGACAGGGATGCAGAGCCATGGTTGGTTGGTTGGTTGGTTTGTTTGGGGGAGAGGACCAAACAACGAGTTTATCGGTCCCACCGGATTAGGGAAGGATGACAAAGGAAGTCTGCTATGTCCTTTCAAAGGAACTGTCCCAGACTTTGCCTGAAGCGATTTAGGAAAACCATAGGGAACCTAAATCAGGGTGGCCGGACGAGGGTTTGATCCGTCGTCCTCTCGAATGCGAGTCGAGTGTGCTAACCACTGCACCACCTCTCTCCGTGTGTGGAACCATGCCGACTCCATTGTTGTGGCCAGCTGCGCTAGGTTTCTCGGTTTAGAATCCATGGCACAAACTGTCCAATCGATGTGGTCCCACAGGTTCTCGATTGGGTTTAAATCTGGGGAGAATGGTGAACTCGTCCTGGTTTTCCAGGAACCACGCAGGTACACTGCGAGCTGTGTGCCATGTTGCATTGTCCTGCTGATAGATGCCACGATGCTGAGGAAAACCGAACTGCATGTTGGGGTGGACATGGTCCCAAAGACTGGATGTCTACTTGCGTTCATCCACTGCGACTTCCATAATCACTAGAGCACCCAGGAAATGCCACGAAAACGTTTCCCCAGACGATAATGCTCTCTTCTCTGGTCTGGGCCGTTCCGACGATTGTTGCAAGGTGTTTACTTTTAGACGTTTTACGAGGTACACGCCATTTTGCCATGCACAGTATAGTTTAACAACGGTGACTCGCGAACAGTTTACAAACTTAGCTACTTCGGAAATGTTTCCACTCTTGTCCTGAAAGCCAGTGATCATGCTATGTTGGACATCAGATAAACTGCTCCGTTTCCGTATTACGACAATGACTACACTGTTTCGCGCATCCCCCGACATGCTTTATATACCTGGCACTGCTAGTGCTGCCACTTGCGGTCTGTGAGTGGTTATACGATGGTGTACTATTAGAAAAGGTTTCCTGAAATTTGAGTTTATATTCGATGACATTACATCGCTTTGAGCAGAAATTCCCTGGCTACTTCCACTTTGCATGTTTACTGCTACCATCGGCAATTTTTATGCTGCTTAACCTCACAAACCTCACGCCGCCTGTTAGCTTCACATTTCCTAATCTTATTTCCCCATCGTTGTGTGACTTAAATCGACCATACGCTATTGCGCTTTTTTTTACTTTTGTTGTTGTTCATTTTAAACTGAAGTGACAAAAGTAATGGGATAGCTATATGCACGTACATGTACTGATGGTGTCAGTATCGCGTATACAAGGTATGATATGGCAGAGCAATGCTGGAGCTGTCATTTGCACTCAGGCGATTCATATAACATCGTTTCCGACGTGATTATGGCTGCCCAGCGGTTCTAGGCGCTTCAGTCTGGAATCGCACGACCGCTACGGTCACAGGTTTGACTCCTGCCTCGGGCATGGCTGTATGTGATGTCCTTAGCTTAGTTAGGTTTAAGTAGTTCTAAGTTCTAGGGGACTGATGACCTCAGATGTTAATTCCCAGTGCTTAGAGCCATTTGAACCATTATGGCCACATGGAGAATTAATAGACTTTGAACGCGGAATGGTAGTGGGAGCACAGAACTTTCAATTTCGGATATCGTTAGGGAATTCAATACAACATGATCCACAGTGTCAAACGTGTGCTGAGAATATCCAATTTCAGGCCTTACCTCTCACTATGTGTTGTGTACATAGTTCCACGTAGTCAGCGCATACACAACTTTTCCACTAGAGCGCGCCCCGCTAAGCACAACAGCGCAGGCGCAGCGCTCGTCCGTCTCCGCACTACGAGATGGCGCTGCCTTCGAGACGGACCAAATTCTGCTTCCGCCAATCCGCGTATTAATATGTAACGCAGCCAATGAGATTGCTGCTAACGTAGAACCTATTCTCCTCGCGGATCACACTCGCGCAGTGATACCTGGACGTGCGAGGTATTATAACGAGTCTACAGACCTCCAATTAGTCAGTCTGCACCAGTCTGGATTAGTCTGTAGCAGTCTATAGACAAGTTTCAGTCAGCACCTAATAAGATTACCATATTCCTGTACATAGCCATGAAGACAAATGAATAGACAGTTTGTCAAGTATCAGAGATATGTCAGAATAAGATTAACGTACCAAGACCAAAGGAACTTCAGACTGTCAATTGTAAACAGCATTCAGAATCAAGTTACGTAATGTCTGTGCTTTTTATTATTTTAATAAATGTGTGTGAAAATTAATCAAGTTCTGTTTAAAGTTGGTCACCGTCAATCTGCTACTCTAAGCGTGCAAGTGGCATTTCTATCGTCTGACCGAACGGCAGAAGATAAACGCGCCACAATAAGACCATGAGACATATTGCTGACACTCGCCTACTTCGATAGAGCGACAAGTCAAATAATTTGATGGTGTGTGTACCGAAGGTCTTACAGTATGCACACCACACTATGGATAACACAGTGGCCGATGGCTTTCACTTAACGACCGAGAGCAGCAGTGTTTGCGTAGAGTTGTCAGTGCTAACAGATAAGCAACACTGAGGGAAATAACCGCAGAAATCCATGGCAGCAGACGACCGACGCGAGTGCGTTTGTTAACAACACGAATCCTCTGTAGCGCCTCTCCTGGGCTCGTTACCATATCTGTTGGACCCTAGACGATCGAAAAACCACGGCCTGGTCAGGTGAGTCCCGATTTCAGTTTGTAAGAGCTGTTGGCAGGGTTTGAGTGCGGCGCGGACTCTAGGAAACCACGGACCCAACAAGCCACTGTTCAAGCTGCTGGTGCCTACGTAACGGTGCGGGCTGTATTTACATGGAATGGACTGGGTCCTCTGGTCCAACTGAACCGATCAATGTCTGGAAATAATTATGTCCGTCTACTTGGAGACCATTTGCAGCCAACAATGATGGAATTTTTTATCGATGACAATGGCTATGTCACCGGACCACAATTGTTCGCGATTGGTTTGAAGAACATTGTGTGCAGTTCAAACGAGTGATTTTGCGACCCTTGAGATATGATCGAGAGGACACTTTTGGAATTATGGACGGCTATAGAGGCAGTAATGTGATTATACATAGCCTACGGCGGTTTTAAAGTGGCGTCAGCATATAGAAAAATGATCTTGCACGACATACGTACTGAAGATTCTGATTATGTGGCTGGGTTAGTGCTCAGAACTATTGGAAATGTCCACCAAAGCGAGACGGCAGCGGTAATGTTGGAGCTGTGTTTCGCAAATCTTGGTGGCTTCCTCAGCCGCCCAATCACCATCGACAAGGCATCTTTAATGTGAGTACCCGATTTTTAATAGAGCTCAAATCACACCTCTACAAGCACTTGAAATCTGTTTTGGTGAATTTATTTGAAGATGTGCAGATATACGCCAGTTAACCTACAATGACTGTCATTCTGCGTATCTGCATACGTGTGAAAGACGAAGTCTGGAACAACATACTCTGAACATCTAAAGCACTGTAAACTGCAAACACGTACGTTCACCACATTAGCAAACCACTTCATGTAACAGAATAACGAGTCTATTGACATAAAAACGGCAGTAAGCAGTAACAATAATTGGAAGAGAGCTATGTCCACGTACCATAACCCAAAAAAGATCAACTAGCGTAAGGTAATCATAAGATACACCACTCTTGTCACTTGAACAAATTATTTTTCGAGGTTATAAACTACACACGATGTTTGCGACACAGATTTTGCCTACTTATAAATTCCAATAAACAAGCGATTTAAGTCAACAGATTTCGAACTATATCAAATGTTCAAATGTGTCTGAAATCTTATGGGACTTAACGGCTAAGGTCATCAGTCCCTAAGCTTACACACTACTTAACCTAAATTACCCTAAGGACAAACACACACACACACACACACACACACACACACGCACACACACACACACACACCCGTGCCCGAGGGAGGACTCTAACCTCCGACGGGACCAGCCCGATTAGCTTCTTTAGCCTCAGGATGCCACAAAGCACCTCTTTGCATAAACGTATAATTCTCTCACAGTCCATGTTTTGTGTCGTGTTCACCATTACGACCGAGTGGCTCTGAGCACTATGGGTCTTAACTTCTGAGGTCATCAGTCCCCTAGAACTTAGAACTACTTAAATCTAACTAACCTAAGGACATCACACATATCCATGCCCGAGATAGGATTAGAACCTGCGACCATAGCGGTCGCGTGGCTCCAGACTGTAGCGCCTAGAACCGCTCGGCCACTCTGGCCGCCCCCATTACGACCGAAAAAAAAAAAAAATCCCAAACTGATGTGAATTTCGCCTGGTCTTTCCAAGCACGACTCACAAGCCATCCTCACAGCTTTACTTCCGCCAGTACCTTGTCTCCTACCTTCCAAACTTCACAAAAGCTCTCCTGCGAACCTTGCAGAACTAGCACTCCTGGAAGAAAGGATACTGCGGAGACATGGCTTAGCCACAGCCTGGCGGATATTTCCAGGATGATATTTTCACTCTGCATCGAAATGTGCGCTGATATGAAACTACCTAGCAGATTAAAACCATCTTCCGAACTCGGAACCTTTGCCTTTCGTGGGCAACTGCTCTCCCAGCATTTGCCCGCGAGGTACAAAGGTACCGAGTTCGAGTCTCAGTCCGGCACACAGTTTTAATCTGCCAGGAAGTTTCGTATCAGCGCACACTCCGCTGCAGAGTGAAAATTTCATTCTGATGTGAATTTCACCGATTGTCGTTCGAAATTCGTACGTTCGAGCGATGAGATCGGCTATATTGTGACCGCGCACGCAGTGGCGTCATGATTTGAAAAGATCGGCCGTGTTCGGACGATGGGAATCCACAGATATCGGTGCCTCTGTGACCGCAGCCTAAGGGCTACGGAGGGGTCTCCAAACTACGGCCCGCGGGCCGAAACCGGCCCGCGCTAGCTGGCCGGACATCCCCGGTATCCGGCCCGCCAGATACTTGAGGTGGTACCTATACTGGCAACAGTTGAGTTTCGAGGCCTATCGCGGCCAATACACCGCGACATTGGCTCTGCTACTCGCTACAAGACTACATAACTGAACTTATTGTTGCGCCGCTTGAAATAACAATGCATTGACATACTCTACCTCTGTTACGTCTTGCAGTAATAGTGTTGCTAACAATGATTTTGAGATTTCGTTAACTTTGCTGGACGCTTTCGTGAAGAATGTGTAGTGACATACTTTTTTGTCGGTGAAATTCGCCAGAATAAAATACGCCAGAATTTCGGTCAGGTACGTCCACCAATCAAAATTATGTAATTAAATAAAAATCGTAGTTCCCACAACCTTAGATTTTTGCGATTTCATCTTTCCTTTAGCCTTACATTATGGTGATCATGGAGTGCTAGGGTGCTTTAATCACACTAGGTGGATCTTGGCCCTTATGACTTCGTGGAGGAGTCAATGTGGCCCGCGGACTAAAAAGTTTGGAGACCCCTGGGCTACGCCGCACTGCAGACGCGCTCGGGGCGGGGGACGCCTGCCCTTCTCCACGCTGCTACCCGCACAACACACGGCCGCCGCTCTCTGGGCTGCTTCTCCAATGTTTCGTATCGCTGAAGGTGCGGGACAGCCCTTTTTTGCCGCTCGCGCTGATGCCTGGCTGTTCTACGACGAACTGAGACCGCTTTATAGCTCTGTAAACTTTATGTTGGCATATAAATGCTATTACAGACATCTCTGTGTAAGTAAGGCTTCTGGGTGTATTCCGGACCACTCTCCCACACTCTGTATTCGACCTCGTGGGCAGAAAGCGACCCCAGCTCCCCAGGTGACAACAAAACCAAAGTCGACTATTGGCGTTTCACACAACTGACGGTACGTGCTCATACTACTTTATTTCACTTCACAACGTTATGGCTAGATATTTACATAGAGATGACAAAAGTCATAGGATAGCGATAAGGACACACACTATGTGATCAAAAGCATCCGGACACCTGGCTGAAAATGACTTACAAGTTCGTGGCGCCCTTCATCGGTAATTCTGGCGATCAATGCGGTGCTGGCTCACCCTTAGCCTTGACGACAGCTTCCACTCTCGCAGGCATACCTTCAGTCCGGTGCCGGAAGGTTCCTTGGGGAATGGCAGCCGATTCTTCACGGAGTGCTGCACTGGGGAGAGGTATCGATGTCGGTCGGTGCGGCCTCGCACGAAGTCGGCGTTCCAAAACATCCCAGAGGTGTACTGTATGGTTCAAGTCAGGACTCTGTGCAGGCCAGTCTATTACACGGATGTTATTGTCGTGTAACCACTCCACTACAGGCCGTGCATTATGAAAAGGTGCTCCATCGTCTTGAAACATGCAATCGACATCCCCGAATTGCTCTTCAACAGTGGGAAGGAAGAAGGTGCTTAATACATCAATGTAGGCCTGTGCTGCGATAGTGCCACGTAAAACAAGGAGTACAAGCCCCCTCCATGAAAAACACGACCACACCATAACACCACCGCCTCCGAATTTTACTGTTGGCACTACACACACTTGCAGATGACGTTCGCCGGCCATTCGCCATACCCACACCCTGCCATCGGATCGCCACATTGTGTACGGTGATTCGTCACTCCACACAACGTTTTTCCACTGTTCAATCGACCAATGTTTACGCTCCTTACACCAAGTGAGGCGTCGGCTGGCATTTACCGGCGTGATATGTGGCTTATGAGCAGCCGCTCGACCATGAAATCCAAGTTTTCTCACCTAACGCCTAACTGCCATAGTACTTGCAGTGAATGCTGACGCAGTTTGGAATTCCTGTGTAATGCGCTGGACAAATGTCTGCCTATTACACATTACGACTCTCTTCAAGTGTCGACGGTCTCTGTCAGTCAACAGAGGAGGTCGGCCTGAACGCTTTTGTGCTGTACGTGTCCGTTCACGTTTTCACTTCACTATCAAGTCGGAAACAGTGGACTGAGGGAAGTTTAGGAGTGTGGAAATTTCGCGTACAGACGTCTGACATAAGTGACATCCTATCACCTGACCACGTTCGAAGTCCGTGAGTTCGGCGGAGCGCCCCATTCTGCTCTCTCACGATGTCTAATGACTACTGAGGTCGCTGATATGGAGTACCTGGCAGTAAGTGGCAGCACAGTGGATATAATATGAAAAACGTATGTTTTCGGGGGTGTCCGGATACTTTTGATCACATAGTGTATATAAATGGCGGCAATATCGCGTGCACAAGGTATAAAAGGCAGTGCAGCCGCAGAGCTGTCATTTGGACTCACGTGATTCATGGCTGGCTCTGAGCACTATGCGACTTCTGAGGTCATCTGTCGCATAGAACTTAGAACTAATTAAACCTAACTAACCTAAGGACATCACACACATCCATGGCCGAGGCAGGATTCGAACCTGCGACCGTAGCGGTCGCTCGGCTCCAGACTGTAGCGCCTAGAACCGCTCGGTCACTCTGGAGGACCATTTTCAGTCATTCGTGGACTTGGTGTTATGGATGACATTGCCCATGTCACTTGGGCACAATTGTTCACCACTGGCATGAATAACGTTCTGTACATATCGAGAGTATGATCTGGCCAAGCAGACTGCCCGACATGAAACCCACAGAACATTTATCGGACGTAATCAAGAGCTCGATTTCTGCCCAAAATCCTGTACGGGCAACAGTTTCGCCATTACGGCCGGCTATACAGGGTGGTCAATTGATCGTGACCGGGCCAAATATCTCACGAAATAAGCATCAAACGAAAAAACTTCAAAGAACGAAACTCGTCTAGCTTGAAGGGGGAAACCAGATGGCGCTATCGATGGCCCACTAGATGGCGCTGCCATAGGTCAAACGGATATCAACTGCGTTTTTTCAAATACGAACCATAATTTTTATTACATATTCGTGTAGTAAGTAAGGAAATATGAATGTTTTAGTTCGACCACTTGTTTCGCTTTGTTATAGATGGTGCTGTAATAGTCACAAACATATGGCTCTCAATTTTAGACGAACAGTTGGTAACAGGTAGGTTTTTTAAATTAAAATACAGAACGTAGGTACGTTTGAACGTTTTATTTCGGTTCTTCCAACGTGATACATTGGATTTATCATTCCTGAGAACGCATGCATTGACAATGCGCTGACGCATGTTGTCAGGCGTTTTCGGTGGATCACGATAGCAAATATCCTTCAACTTTCCCCACAGAAATAAATCCGGGGACGTCAGATCCGGTGAACGTGCGGGCCATGGTATGGTGCATCGACGACCAATCCACCCGTCATTAAATATGCTATTTAGTACCGCTTCAACCCCAATCCTACATTACGTAGGAAATCAGCATACCTTGCACCATTTAGATTGCCATCGATAAAATGGGGGCCAGTTATCCTTCCTCCCATAATGCCGCACCATACATTAACGTGCCGAGGTCGCTGATGTTCCACTTGCCGCAGCCATCGTGGATTTTCCGTTGCCCAATAGTACATATTAGGCGGTTTACGTTATCGCTGTTGGTGAATGACGCTAAGTAGAACGCGTACAAAAATCTGTCATCGACCCACAATTTCTCTTGTGCCCAGTGGCAGAACTGTACACGACTTTCAAAGTCGTCGCCATGCAAATCCTGGTGCATAGAAATATGGTTCGGCTGCAATCGATGTTGGTATAGCGTTCTTAACACCGACGTTTTTGAGATTCCCGATTCTTGCGCAAATTGTCTGCTAGCTACTTGGGCATCATCATTTGTTGCAGGTCGTAGTTGACGTTTCACATGTGGCTGAACACTTCCTGTTTCCTTAAATAACGTAACTATCCGGCGAACGGTCTGGAGACTTGGATGATGTCGTCCAGGATACCGAGCAGCATACATAGCACACGCCCGTTGGGCATTTTGATCACGATAGCCATACATCAACACGATATCGACCTTTTCCGCAATTGGTAAACGGTTCATTTTAACACGGGTAATGTATCACGAAGCAAATACCGTCTGCACTGGCAGAATGTTACATGATACCACGTACTTATACGTTTGTGACTATTACAGCGCCACCTATCACAAAGCGAAAAAAGTGGTACATTCATATTTCTTTACGTACTAAACGAATATTCTAAAAAAAATGGGGGTTCCTATTTAAAAGAACGCAGTTGATATCCGTTTGACCTATGGCAGCGCCATCTAGCGCGCCAACTATAGCGCCATCTGGTTTCCCCCTTCAAGCTAGACGAGTTTCGTTCTTTGTAGTTTTTTCGTTTGATGCTTATTTCGTGAGATATTTGGCCCGGTCACGATCAATGGACCACCCTGTAGAGGCAGCGTGGCTCAGTATCTCTGCAGGGGACTTTCAGTGATTGGCTGAGTCCACACCAAGCCGAGCTACTGCACTACGCCGGCAAAAGGAGATCCGACACGATACCGGGAAGCGGTCCAACACTTTTGTTACCTCACAGTAGTAGACGTGGCTGTCTCAAGCAGCATGCCAGTAATTCCGCTTTCAAACGTTATAAGATTGTTATTCTTATTCATTTGCAATAGCTTACATTTTTCTACTTTTAGAACAAGTTGCCATTTATCACACTGACTGTAACTGTGTCCGAGTCATCCCGTGCCCTCCTAAAGTCACTCCGCGACGACATCATCACTCACACTACAATGTCATCAACAAACTGTCGCACATATACAACGCACAGACCGGACACGCCCACCGACACCACCTCTGCTCGTGACCGACATGGGGCTGACAAAATAATCTTCGCACAACAGTCGCAGGTATAGATATCATGGGCAGTCAAATGAAACGAGGTAGATGTTCATTATTTCGTAACTGTTAACATACACTACTGGTTTTAATATTGCTACACCACGAAGATGACGTGCTACAGACGCGACATTTAACCGACAGGAAGAATATGCTGTGATATGCAAATGATTAGCTTTTCAGAGCATTCACACAAGGTTGGCGCCGGTGGCGACACCTACAACGTGCTGACATGAGGAAAGTTTCCAACCGATTTCTCATCCACAAACAGCAGTCGCCAGGCGTTGCCTGGTGAAACGTTGTTGTAATGCCTCGTGTAAGGGGGAGGAATGCGTAACATCACGTTTCCGACTTTCATAAAGGTCGGATTGTAGCCTATCGCGATTGCGGTTTATAGTATCGCGACTTTGCTGCTCGCGTTGGTCGAGATCCAATGACTGTTAGCACAATATGGAATCGGTGGGTTCAGGAGGGTAATACGGAACGCCGTGCTGGATCCCAACGGCCTCGTATCACTAGCAATCGAGACGACAGGCATCTTATCCGCATGGCTGTAAGGGATCGTGCAGCCACGTCTCGATCCCTGAGTCAACAGATGGGGATGTTTGCAAGACAACAACCATCTGCACGAACAGTTCGACGACGTTTGCAGCAGCATGAACTATCAGCTCGGAGACCACGGCTGCGGTTACCCTTGACGCTGCATCACAGACAGGAGTGCCTGCGATGGTGTACTCGACGACGAACCTGGGTGCACGAATGGCAAAACGTCATTTTTTCGGATGAATCCAGGTTCTGTTTACAGCATCTTGATGGTGGCATCCGTGTTTGGCAACATCGCGGTGAACGCACATTGGAAGCGCGTATTTGTCATATCCATACTGGCGTATCACCCGGCGTGATGGTATGGGGTGCCATTGGTTACACGTCTCGGTCACCTCTTGTTCGCATTGACCGCACTTTGAACAGTGGACGTTACATTTCAGATGTGTTACGACCCGTGGCTCTACCCTTTATTCGATCCCTGCGAAACCCTACATTTCAGCAGGATAATGCACTACCGCATGTTGCAGGTCCTGTACGGGCCTTTCTGGGTACAGAAAATGTTAGACTGCTGCCCTGGCCAGCACATTCTCCAGCTCTCTCAACAACTGAAAACGTCTGGTCAATGGTGGCCGAGCAACTGGCTCGTCACAATACGCCAGTCACTACTGTTGATGAACTATGGTATCGTGTTGAAGCTGCATGGGCAGCTGTACCTGTACACGCCATCCAAGCTCTGTTTGACTCAATTCCCAGGCGTATGAAGGCCGTTATTACGGCCAGTGGTGGTTGTTCCGGGTACTGATTTCTCAGGATCTATGCACTCAAATTGCGTGAAAATGTAATCACATGTCAGTTCTAGTATAATATATTTGACCAATTAATACCCGTTTATCATCTGCATTTCTTCTTGGTGTAGCAGTTTTAATGGCCAGTAGTGTATTTAACCTTCTTGTAATGGGTCACCCTCCTCTAACACTACCTTTAGTTAAGGGGATGTTTTGGTTCAAAAAATTGATTTTTTTAAAAATTGCATTTTTGGGTTAATAAAAGTGTTTAGAATTCACCTCTGAAACGGTTTTTCCGATTACAGAACGTAAATGTTTGTTATTCGCGGTTCCACCAAAAATTGCACCTGCCTGAAATCGGTCTTTTTCGCGCACCAGTTTTTTTCTTTTGGTGGACGTGTTATTTTACCGGTGCTTGGGAGGAAACACACAAAATTCAAATGAAAGTTTGAACGCTTGGGTTTGGAAGTTAGCCCCCATGCATTTGCATTCTGGTGCAAAGACTGTGGAGATTGCGACTTTCCTGGCAGTGAGCAGCGTCAACGAAGGGTATTCAGCAATTCTGAAGACCGTGACAACGATAGACGTCACCCTGCGATTCTATTCGACGCAGTTCGGACGACCACCGGATTCAAGCGGCCGAATACCGCTTGTCACCGGCTGTACGAGCGGCTCTGGAGCAGCGCAGGATGGCCCAGATCGAGCAGAACGCCCTCTATGATGAAGAGGAAGGTCTAGATTATGGACCCGGAATAATATTGCATTTACATGTTGTCAAAACTTCAAATGCGTTTTCCTTGAAATGACTGTTTTTTATCGCGCGGTATGATAACTTCAAATCTACTGTACCGATTGGCATGATTTTTTTGCCGACGAAGCTAACTAAATTGTCTGGGAGTTGTACCACTTATATTCCGATCCATCAACTATAAATATTTTTACTAGGCCGACGAAGTCGAAAAATCGATGAAAAAACCCCTATATTTCTTCAAATGGCCGCCATTTTGTTTCCTATGTTCTAAATAACTTAAGCGAGGTACAACTCCTAAAAAATCTTATATACGGTACTACGCTAACGTCAACTCAATTTTGATTTCAGACGAGCCGGCTGACCTGTGAAACACCGCGCGTGGAGGTTCAACATAGAAATTTTGTTTCGTTCCGACGGCACTTCCACCTTTGCTCTTCGGCATTTCCGGTTGAAAAAATTCCACTTTGTAGAGGAAATATCAATAAAAATTTTGGCCAAATTTGACATTGATATCTATAACACATCCCCAGAAAAAATTCTCAAAGGACATGCTTTTTTCGGACCATAGACAGTAAACCTCCCCTTAATAGAAATATTCGAACCAGGAATATTTTCAAATATTGTGTACGTGAACATTATCTCAGTTCTTTAACTACAAGAATTTCATATGATTTTGTGTACAATGTGTTATATTTCAGGCTAAAATGTATAAAAAGAAATTAATTTGTTATAATCAATATGTATTATCTCTGTATGTACAGTTAAAATTTCTCTTGTTTTAGAAGCATTTGAAATTACGAAATATGTGGCACACTTAAAATTCCTATTATTATTTACTCAATCTGAGGCTAACTATTAAATTTATTTGTGGATTCACTTACAAAATAATTATATAACTTTGGTGAAGATTCTTTTTTTGTCACGGAAGTTTGTAACTCTTTTGTATTGTAAACTCTTTGGAATATTGTTAGTAACGCAGAATAAAGTGATGGAGTTAGATGTGTTTTGGTGTTTGCCAATAACAACGTAAATGTCTGTTTAATGTAAGTGGAGATTGTAGAGTCAGTGTTATATAGAAGAATGTGACAGAATAAACAAAATAGGTGCAATCAGAAATCATGCAACAGGCTTACTTAAAATTTATCTAGTCATCTGGAACCCACAAAATTAAAAAAAAAAAAAAAAAAAATTCAGCCTGAAGAGTCTACCCCTAGACGTGACGAACTTCAGCCAACAACGAGAAAATGAAGATAAGTAAAAAAGTTATTTGTACATCTTACACCTCTCAGTTTTTATGAAGAGACTAAAACTTCGCCGGCCGCTGTGGCCGAGCGGTTCTAGGCGCTTCAGTCCGGAACCGCGCTGTTGCTACGGTCGCAGGTTCGAATCCTGCATCGGACATTGATGTGTGTTATGTCCTTAGGTTATTTAGGTTTAAGTAGTTATAAGTTCTAGGGGACTGATGACCTCAGATGTTAAGTCCCATAGTGCTCAGAGCCATTTGAACTAAAACTTCACTGGTGATGATGGGAGGGTAAGATTACACTATCTAATGCAAGATGGTCAGTGCCGTCATAGAAAAAACTGCTGTTCTTTGCGGAACCATGATTGTGCCCAGGCGTGAATCTCTTCGTCAGAGACAAATCGGTTGCCACAATTACTGTCCAATCTCCCTTCTAACAGCTTTATCCAAAATTTTTGAGAAAGTAATGTATTCAAGAGTAGCTTCACATATCTGTAAAAATGAAGTACTAACAAAATGTCAGTTTGGTTTCCAGAAAGCTTTTTCAACAGAAAATGCCATATATGCTTTCACCAGTCAAATTTTGAATGATCTGAATAACCGAACACCACCCATTGGGATTTTTTGTGATCTCTCAAAGGCTTTTGATTGTGTAAATCGTGAAATTCTGCTAGACAAGCTCAAGTATTGTGGCATGAGTGGGACAGTGCACAAATGGTTTAATTCGTACCTAACTGGAAGAGTGCAGAAAGTTGAAATAAGTAGTTCTCGTAACATGCAAAAATCAGCACATTCCTCAAACTGGGGAACTATCAAGAATGGGGCTCCACAAGGGTCAGTCTTGGGTCCTTTGTTGTTCTTATTATATATTAATGACTTGCCATTCTATATTCATGAAGAGGCAAAGTTAGTTCTCTTTGCTGATGATACAAGTATAGTAATCACACCTGAGAAACAAGAATTAACTGATGAAATTGTCAATACTGTCTTTCAGAAAATTACTAAGTGGTTCCTTGTAAACGGACTCTCACTGAATTTTGATAAGACACAGTACATACAGTTTCGTACAGTGAATGGTATGACGCCATTAATAAATATAGACCTTAATCAAAAGCATATAGCTAGGGTAGAATATTCCAAATTTTTAGGTATGTCCATTGATGAGAGATTAAACTGGAAGAAACACATTGATGATCTACTGAAACGTTTGAGTTCAGCTACTTATGCAATAAGGGTCATTGCACATTTTGGTGATAAACATCTTAGTAAATTAGCTTACTACGCCTATTTTCACTCATTGCTTTCATATGGCATCATATTTTGGGGTAATTCATCACTGAGGAATAAAGTATTTATTGCACAAAAGCGTGTAATCAGAATAATAGCTGGAGTCCACCCAAGATCATTCTGCAGACATTTATTTAAGGATCTAGGGATATTCACAGCAGCTTCTCAGTATATATACTCTCTTATGAAATTTGTTATTAACAACCAAACCCAATTCAAAAGTAATAGCAGTGTGCATAACTACAATACTAGGAGAAAGGACGATCTTCACTATTCAAGATTAAATCTAACTTTGGCACAGAAAGGGGTGAATTATACTGGCACTAAAGTCTTTGGTCACTTACCAAATAGTATCAAAAGCCTGACAGATAACCAAAAAGTATTTAAGAAGAAATTAAAAGAATTTCTGAATGACAACTCCTTCTACTCCATAGAGGAATTTTTAGATATAAATTAAGAAAAGAAAAACAAAACAAAAATATTAAAAAAATAAAAAATAAAATAAAAATAAAAAATAAAAAATAAAGAAAAACAAAAAACACAAAAAAATAAAGTTGTTATATTAACTTAAGTATGTTGTTAAATTAACCTAATTATGTCATGTATTGGAAAATTCGACTCGTTCCACATCATTAGTAAATTTCGTATTCATGATCCATGGAACTAGTATTAATCTAATCTAATCTAATCTAATCTGTCTTTCTTCAGGGCTCCAAATATATGGAAATCTCAGCGCAGTCGAAACAAGTTTGGCAACATGTAGTCGGGTCCACACATTTCGCTGGAAGTCATTACACATCCTCCATTATGTTCCAATTCTCCTCCAGCGAATTCCGTATTTTTGAAGCCCTGAAGTAAGACATTCGTAGCTGAAAATCTGCTTCGGCCGAGGAGATGCACGCCAGGGTTCCGTAGGCAACCCAAAAATCTTTTCCACGACGGCACTCACCGTCTCGTCTCATAAAGGGATACATGCAGAACCAGTTATAGTTATTCTTTTGAAATAATAAATGGTTTACTTATTTTTCCCAGCATCTCGTTTTGATTTGACTGCTCCTTATAGGCTATGAACTGAATACTCGTGCAGAAAGGCCATTAATTCAGACGGAAATCGACAGCGCAGTGCGTTGTTTGCTTTATCTGACTTGATAAACTGGTTCACCTATACACGGAGGATATAAGATATGCCACAGTAAAGAAGTTATCTACCACTTTGATTCAAGCGGCGAGATCCGTTGACTTTCCCTGTCCATGGGCTTGATACGTGATTACACGAAACGCAAATTTACTTTTTACCAACGTGACCTTCAGCAGAAGGGAAGCGCTTTCCGCTACTTGACGGATAATGGGCCCCGAGAAAGTGGGGGGTAATGCGATAACGCAGTTACCGTTAATATAGACGACGAAAATTATCTTCGCTCGTGCGTGAAGTTCCTAACGGCACTTTTTTTGGTGGAGCTGGGGGGCGTAACTAAAAGCACTTGGTTTAAAGGTACCATCAATTACTAAAAGGTTTGTGAAAGAACATCGTAGGAATGAATAGCATATTCAAGCACCGCGGAAATGAGGCGTACTTCAGCGCAACAGCTGCGCGTTTTCTGGCAGTGAGAGTCAAGAGGGAGAACTGAGCATTTCGAATAGGGGCGTCAAAGTTGGGAGTTGCTAATAAAAACGGATTTCGCCCATTTTACGTATGATGTGCTCCCCTGTGATTGTCAACATCTAGACCTACATCCTCACTTTGGTAATCACAGTGAAGAGCGAAGCGTAGGATTCTTTTTATCTTACCACATACCAAAGTTTCCTCCCGTAGCATTCACGAAAGGAGCGAGCGCAAAATGATTACTTTGTTCTCCTCTGTGCGAGATGTTATTGTCTGGTCTCATCTCCACCGTCTCTACGGTATAGACAGGGGATCACACATTTATTCCACCTACATTACGAAACTACCATTCCGGAACCTGGTTCAAATGGCTGTAAGTACTATGAGACTTGACATCTGAGGTCATCAGTCCCCTAGAACGTAGAACTACTTAAACCTAACTAACCTAAGGACATCACACATATCCATGCCCGAAGCAGGATTCGAACCTGCTACCGTAGCAGCAGCACGTTCCAGATTGAAGCGCCTAGAACCGCTCGGTCACAGTGGCCGGCGCGGATCCTGGGTCACGTTAAGCTGATATATTTGTAAGTTGCAGGGACAACAAAATTTTCATATTCACTATTTTGTATGATTACTGACCGGCTTTAAAAATATAAAATGCTGTCATAATCTACTGATTAAGAGATTTATTTTTATGTTAAAAGTTTAACACAGTGAGGCAAGTATTAGCGTTAGAAACTTTGTGCCTCGAGGCAAAGTAAGTCACGGCGTGCATTGCCCGAAGTTTATTCATCCAGTATTAGCTGTACCACACTTTGCTGTGGCTCAGTCAGCTTAAATGGAAAAGAAAGAAAAGAAATAGCACACGTTTCTAATATGTATGGGAATTGGATATACGTCCTAATATCCTTCTCTCCTCCGCCTCTGTCCATCACTCCCTCCCCCTTTCTTTATGCATCTCCTCCTAGTTCCCTTCTCTGTCCATTCCCTCCTTTCCGTTCTCTGTGTCCATTTCCTCTCCTCCCTCTATCCATTTCCTCTGCCCCCCCCCCTTCTTTCACCTCGAGCCTTGTTTATTGTTACTGTCAAATTCAGATTCTATAGTAGTATCCTAATCAGAAGCCAGTAAGCCATTGTAAGGTTGCAGTTTTGTTGTTGCTTATTCTAGAATTCAGAACATCTGTTTGAGGTGAAATGACAAGTTTCACGTCGCAAAATTTCTCAGCAAATTACAGCTTTTCACACAGTTTTCAACTCGCCAACATAAAGACAGCACAATGGATAATGCTTCTTGCCAGCACCAAAAAGGTCAAATAAGTTCATACACAACAATGTTAAATATTAACTCTCTGAAATAACATTAATCCTAAGCACAATATTATGAAAGTTTAATTGGACGTTTCTTTACAAAATTGCTCCTACACATACATTATGATGTTTGGCAGTACTACGAAAATTGTCCGATTCCGGTTCAAAGTTCGGTACTTCAAATTCAAATGGTTCAAATGGCTCTGAGCACTATGGGACTCAACTGCTATGGTCATCAGTCCCCTAGGACTTAGAACTACTTAAACCTAACTAACCTAAGGACATCACGCACTGTAAGTAGGCTGTTTATGTTTTCTCTATGTAAGTAGGCTGTTTATGTTTTCTCTATGTAAGTAGGCTGTTTATGTTTTCTCTATGTAAGTAGGCTGTTTATGTTTTCTTATTGGCAACGTTACGTAGCGCTCAATATGAAAATCACTGGCTGTGCTGTGTGCAGTCTGTGGCTGCTTTGCATTGTTGTAATACTCGCCATTGTAGTGTTAGGCAGCTGGCTGTGAACAGCGCGTAGCGTTGCGCAGTTGGAGGTGAGCCGCCAGCAGTGGTGGATGTGGGGAGAGAGATGGCGGAGTTTTGTAATTTTTCATGAACTGATATATTTATATATGATGATATCAAGGTAAATACATTGTTTGTTCTCTATTAATATCTTTCATTTGCTAACTATCCCTATCAGTAGTTAGTGCCTTCAGTAGTTTGAATCTTTTATTTAGCTGGCAGTAGTGGCGCTCGCTGTATTGCAGTAGCTTGAGCAGCGAAAATTTTGTGAGGTAAGTGATTTGTGAAAGGTATAGTTTAATGTTTGTCAGGGCCATTCTTTAGTAGGAAATTTTGAAAGTCAGATTGCGTTGCGCTAAAAATATTGTGTGTCAGGTTAAGGACAGTCTTGTAAGAATTGTTGAAAGGGGACGTTTCATATGTCGACCCTTAGCCGAGGATACCTCACTGGAATCTTCTGATTTTTTCTTGTAGTTTGTGTAATTAGTGTAGATTTTGTTTATTGCTAGCGCGTAATTGTAGAGAGAATTTCCTTTGTAGTTGTAGTTTTTCATTGTTGTACAGTAAAACAGTTGTGGCATGCATGTAGATTTGCAGCAAGTTTTTCGCAGCTGCGCTTGCAATTAACTAAATATTATTTTCAGTGCTACGTTAATGTGTTCTCTTATTTTTGATCTTCAAATTGTGTTTTTCTGTGTTGTCGTGTGAAATACTGTGACAATTATGGCGTGTGAAAAACGTAATACTAGGCTCCAAAGTAAACTGAGAAATGACAGTGAAAATGAAAGCAGTGTGTTAGCGCCACCGAGTAATGAATTAACTGATGTTCAAAGTAGTAATTTGGTAACTGTTCATAGGGAAATGGAGCAGGCGGCAAACAATGGCGTGGACAGTGAAACAATTAGTGAAGAGGGACGCATTATCGATCGATCGGTCGGCAACAGCTTGCCTCAGGAATCGGGAATGACAGGACACAATATTGCAAATACTGCAGACTCAGGTTTTGGGTTCTCACCGTTTTCTCAAATGAGTCAAGACACATTTTCCGCTTGTCAAAATGTGAATGTTGCCGGTGCAACTTCACTGCCGAAAAGCACTGAGGAACATGTTTCAGACACCAGTGCATTGTTATTACAGTTAATGCAACAAATGGGACAAAAGCTACAAAAGTTAGACACAACACTTGAACAAAATCAGAGACAAACACAGCAAAAGCTTGAAAAGTTAGACACAATGGAACAACACCAGAGACAAACACAGCAACAGTTAGACACAGTGGAACAAAATCTCAAAAAGTTAGACACAATGGAACAAAATCTTCAAAAGTTAGACACCACACTTGAACAAACACGTGAAGATTTAACTAGTGAGTTACATAACATTGAATCGAAATGTCAAAAAGTCTGTAATGACGTAAAAACACAAATTTGTGAGCATTTTCAACCTATTTTTTCGCGGCATGAAAATGCATTACAGAATCACGAAGCAGCCATAAAAGAACTGCAAATTATTGTTCATGAAAATCATGAGACCTTGCAAGCTAAATTTGACTCAGTTGCATCTACCGATTCGGTTACGCAACTTGCAAAAACTCAGGAAAACTTTAAGGACACAGTAGATACGATTTCAACACAAATGGACATTCTGAAACTTGGTTCAGAAAAACACACTGAGGAAATGTGTTCACTATCGGAGAAAGTAGCCGAACTTTCGGATCAGGTCACTAACTTATCTACAAAGGTAGATGATGATCTGAATGACACAAGACCTGTAGCCTTCACTGACACTGAAGAGTGCGAACAAATTAGGAAATTCAAACAAAATCAGAATCAGATTAATACGCAACACCAAAGAGAAATCCGGGAAGTACAAGATCAGCTGACACAGTTAATACAAGAATTACGTATTTCAGAGGACACTCGCGCTACAACACGGGAAGAGGGATACAGAAATACGGAACAGCCACAAAATAATAACACAGGGCATTTCGGAAGTTATGAAAGAAACTGGCAATGTGCACCGAATTTTGAGATGGAACGGCCGACACGACCTAACAATGACCGATATGCGACTCGACGACATGATGATTTTGACTATAAGCTGTTCATTACTACACGTAAATTCAAAACATTTAAGAATTCTGGCAACGACATTCATCCACAAGCATGGCTCCATCAATTCTCTCATTGTTTTCCTCCCAACTGGTCATTGGAGCACAGATTAGAATTTATGTGTGGCTACTTGGAGAATGAACCAGCTGTAAGAATGCGATCGGTAATTCACGATTGCCACAGTGAAGGAGAATTTTACCATGCCTTCCTCTCAGCATATTGGTCTCAAGCCACACAAGACCGCGTAAAACATGGCATCATAATGATGAAACATTTCGAACAATCTGAATTCTCCAGTCTTGTGAAATATTTTGAAGACATGTTGCACAAGAATCAGTACCTGTCAAACCCATACAGCCCCTCAGAACTCATCCGCATTTGCTTAATCAAATTACCTGAACATTTACGACATATTATTTTGGCAGGGCGTTGCAAAGACGACATTGAAGCATTTCAGGGACTTTTACAAGAATTAGAAATTGACACTGACAATCGCGGAACGCGAAACCAGGAACACAACAATTACAGGTCACATCCGTCGCAATTCCGCGATGAAAGAAGTAATAACTTGACACGACAAGGCTATTCTTACAACGCAAATCGTGACCAAAACAGACACCACCCATATGACAACCATTGGCAGAGTAACAGTTACAGAGAAAGATCGCATTTCCGTAGTAATGACTATCACAGAGACAATCAGAGAAACAGACAATACGGGAACCAAAATAAATATTATCAAGGGAGGCAGAATAACTTCAGACGCAACAGTTCGGCGCACAGTTACGATTCAGGGAGAAATTCTCCACCACGTGACGGACAAGGAAGAAACTACGGAATCTACCGACATGACGACAGACGATATGATCATAACGACAGACGTCAATTTCATCAGAACTGGCGAGCTTTAAACAGAGCTGGGCCCTCTCGGCAAGGCGAATTTGTGGAAGTTAGGCCTCCTAATCCCAGTAACGACGCGCGCCAACAAAGAAACAGACAATGACTCACACCGCAGGCAGCCGCGTGCGCCGGCTGGCTCAGAGAAAAATAACATTGACGCTAACCTTGAGCAAAATTCCAGTATTCTTTACGGACGAATACCGCATGATAATTGCATTCAAGTTGAAATTCTGCGTACTAGGAAGAGTAAAGGTTTACACCACATTTCTCATGTAAAACCATTTATTGACAGATAATCTGCCTTTTAACTTTGTCTTTGCCATAAAACGTTTCACTTCACGTTACTAGTATGCTTTAGAAACTGTTACCATGCAACAATGTTTGAAGTTAAATATCCAGCCAAGAACCATGAGAACTTATTTAAACAGAAATTACGAATGCATTGTTATAGTGAACAGACGACACAGTGTTGTATTTGTACGTTCTTGCTTGCTAGTTGCACGATTACGTAACGACTATCAGGCTTACATACATAGAACATGTACTGGTACTGCTCATGAGATTTTAATGCAATATTTTGGTTTACTTGAAAATACATTCCGGATTTAAAGTACTTTCTGAGAGATACCAGATGACACAGAGGTTAGTTTATGTGACAGTTACACGATTTTATCACGACGCTACTAATGAGTGACAATTTACAATGTTGCTTTTGCAGTGTATCTGTTTTATATCTGCACAGTTTTCTGAATTCTTCTAGGAAGAAAAACATGTTTTAGTAGTAACTTTTGTGATATAGCAACAATGAGACAGCCTTTTTCGTGGCATAGCAATACGTTACAGTACAGTACTTTCCTCATCACGGCAATAAGCGTAATAACTAAGATATCTATACGCAAAGCATTTCACTTTTGTGTTTCATGAGGTAAGTACATTGACTTTAGCAGAACCTTGCTTACAGAGGACGATAACTACGACAGTTCCACAGAATTATCTTACAACAAGACGCGCATTTAGCGCTACAGGACACGCATTTGAGTGATTAATCTTATACTTAAAACACTTATTTTCAAAGATTTTTTTATTACAAAGAAAGTTTTCCGTGATACATTTCATTCCATTGCTGTAATTTGTAACACCTGAGGGTATAATTACATTTATCCTCAGGGGGGTACACGCTTACTTTGTGTACCATGTGTGTGGCAACCACAAGGAACCCTAGCTAATATGGTATTTGCTTATACAACTTTACACATCGGTACCATATTTCTCTAACACACAAATTACACAGCTATCTGATTATTTAACTGAGAGAGACAAACATTTATTTTACTACATCAGTGACACATGTTTACGTAATTACACAGCTGGATAACTTCACACTTACGAAATTGTATTTTGTCTGTACTTTGTAAACTGTTCATATTTTTTTGGAACCATTGTGATACTATGAGAGCTTTGAATGATGTATTTGGTATGGATTCATGATTTTTAAAGTACATTTGAGGCAGATGACACTTTTGACATGAGCAGAGAATTTTTTTAGGCTTAGAAATTATTGGAGGAAGTTACGACGATTTTGAGATTTGACTGAGGTGTTACGATGTTATTTTTACGACGACGATGTGTATTATGCTGCTGAGGTATGTTTATGATTAATAGGCTGATGCTATACGAGTTATTTGATTATGATACTTATCTGTTATGATGCAATATTGAAGAAGTGTCGACGAATAAGGTAAGGAGTAATGAATAGTGGTTAGGGACGCTGACTTGTGAAAAAGGATGTTGGAAACCAAGAAACGTACTTTAAGAGTTATGAAATGTGTGACTGTATCACAATGCTGACGAATATTTTTTTTGGACACTTATATTTATAGGATTTTGTTTCTACAGATTTGCAACGCTAATTCTTGACCTGTGAAATATTTTTAAATGAGACTTCAACGGTAGCAGAAGCTGCTGTCGTAAATATTTCCGTACGAAAGTTAAGTGACCACCTGCACGTAATGCGTCGCGGGCACCCAGCTGTGTCAGACGCCTGGAGAAAAAGCCATTATTGCGAGCCCTTTTCAGCGGCACAGGTAGAAAAAAAAGGGGAGGCCATTAACCACATATGATTTTTGTAATGCGTTGTGGGCACACAGCTGTGTCAAACACCTGGAGAACAAGCCATTAGGGTGTGCCTTTCATCGCTAATGCGACACCCTCGTTACTTGAAAACATATGATTACTCGCACTTTGTGCTAATTGCTGAAATGCTTATGAATTGATGGGAAATATTCGTACATCTGCACACTTGATTACGACAAGCGTCTTTCTACGAGAGTTGAGAGCTACTAACTTATGAAATGTCACATGACTACTGAATGATATTTTTATACTTTGCTTTTCGTAGTTGCTTATTTCACTTGATATCTGGTTTCCAGCTGTGTTGCAGCATTGCTTTTATAAAATGAAATGCATTTGCTAATGTGAACACTTTCTGTCAACAGATCTATTAAATAATTATTTTATGATCCACATTCTTTAAAAAAAGGAGCACTTGGAAAGGAAAGAACAATAAGAAGGAACTAGTAACTGCATTCATAATTTTCTTTTCAAGTAATTGGTAACTTTTTGGTAGAATAACTTCTTGTGGTGCACCACTTTAATTACATAGACATTAAGATGATACATTTCCCTTATCTGCATTGTTGTTTAGTGTAATATTTTTTCTGCTTGAGCTATGTCACGTTTAGGTATAAGTTACTGCTGTTTGCCAGGCATCGTGTTACTGAATTTTAATTTGTGTTACTCTGCTAAGCCAGATTTAATTTTTTGTTTACTGCGCATTGGCTCATATTAGTTGTAATGTTGCATTGCTTGTTAATTTAGATTTACTGTAGCTTGCTTTGCAAATTTCCATTTTTTTCTCATTGCTGTTTGTATTAATTGTTTTGTGCTGCTGCATTGCCTCGTCCCTTAGTTTAGCATCTGAGCTCAGTAGATTTAAGTTAGCTTAAGAGGGGGTAATCTATAGAAGAGAATGAGTTGCGATGAATTGGAAGAAATGCATTGAGAATCTATACGAAAACCGTACAGAAAGCAGGTATAGGTAGGATTTTCTTGGAAATAAATAATGAGGTAAGAAATATGTGAAATAAATACAGAAAGCATGCTTGGATAGGATTTTTTTGGTGGAAACAAAGGATGAAATAAGAGGAAAGATATATGAAGTTTTGGGTTGGACTGCAGTACCACATGTTACACTGAAAACGACCCCTGTCCTTTCCTATTGGTGTTATCCCACTATGTGTGTGTGTACCCTTGTGTATTTGTTTTCTTCCTGTCTCTGTGTAGTTTCATAGAATTTTTTTTCTTTTAATATTAAGCTACATTCACTATGATGAGGAATACTTTTATCCTCAAATACAATTGGCATTAATAATATGTTATTTACCTTATAAATATGCTTACACATTATTTATTCTGTTTAATGCTCATGTGTGAAGTTGATGTTTCAAAAATTATGTATGTACTCATGTCATAATTCCACTGATGTATATGTTTATTTCTATTCTTTTGTAAAGCCTGTACTACAAATGTTATCTGTATTATTATGTTTTTAATGATGTTTTCTGTGTCTTTGTAATTGTATTTTTATGTTACCAAATTGTAATTGTTACCAGTTCTTCAAATTAAGTTACATTTCACTGCACACGTTTCTGTTGGTCATAGTATATGGACAATATGTGAGAAGTAGGGACTGTTAGTGTCTGCACGTGTGTTACTAATTCAGCAAGGGACTGGATAACAGCATTGCTCGTTCTAAGGACAATTCCAAAAACGTTGTGAGTGCACAAGTGGTGGTTTATGGACTTGCTATATTCTCCGCAAGACTCTTCGATGGTGAATGTGCACCTGCACAATCGCAACAGATGGCTGCTGGCCATCTCTTCAAGGACTACAGTGGGTCTACATCTTTGATGATCCATCAATACCAATATCTCTACAAGGACTGCAGTGGGTCTGCACCTCTGGTGGCCCACCAATACCATTATCTCTACAAGGACAACAGTAGGTCTACATCTTTGATGACCCACCAACGCCATTATTTCTACAAGGACTGCAGTGGGTCTGCACCTCTGGTGGCCCACCAATACCACAATCTCTACCAGGACTCCAGTGGGTCTGCTCTGTGATGACCTACCTACCAATATTCTTCAAAACTTCGAATGACTCTGCTGTGGGTTTGCTCCATTGTGGCCCATTACCTGTCAGCATGTCAAGAGTCAGCACCGTCTTTCCATTGGAAGGACAACACTACTTCTTCAAGACTGCATGGAAATCCACTACTTCTGTGTGCATTGTTTTTTACTGCTCAGACTTTGAGAAAAGAAACGGCAGTTTCACTGTGATGAACAATGTGGACTGTCTTTATGGACTGTGAGACAATTTTAGCTTTTGACCAACATAATATCAATAAGTGTGTGCATTTGATTTCTTTGTTATTGTAATTATGAAAAATTTTTTCAAATCTGTATTGGCCACTGCCCCATCCAATTTGTAAAAATTTTTGTGGGGAGCATGGGGGCTATGTAAGTAGGCTGTTTATGTTTTCTCTATGTAAGTAGGCTGTTTATGTTTTCTCTATGTAAGTAGGCTGTTTATGTTTTCTCTATGTAAGTAGGCTGTTTATGTTTTCTTATTGGCAACGTTACGTAGCGCTCAATATGAAAATCACTGGCTGTGCTGTGTGCAGTCTGTGGCTGCTTTGCATTGTTGTAATACTCGCCATTGTAGTGTTAGGCAGCTGGCTGTGAACAGCGCGTAGCGTTGCGCAGTTGGAGGTGAGCCGCCAGCAGTGGTGGATGTGGGGAGAGAGATGGCGGAGTTTTGTAATTTTTCATGAACTGATATATTTATATATGATGATATCAAGGTAAATACATTGTTTGTTCTCTATTAATATCTTTCATTTGCTAACTATCCCTATCAGTAGTTAGTGCCTTCAGTAGTTTGAATCTTTTATTTAGCTGGCAGTAGTGGCGCTCGCTGTATTGCAGTAGCTTGAGCAGCGAAAATTTTGTGAGGTAAGTGATTTGTGAAAGGTATAGTTTAATGTTTGTCAGGGCCATTCTTTAGTAGGAAATTTTGAAAGTCAGATTGCGTTGCGCTAAAAATATTGTGTGTCAGGTTAAGGACAGTCGTGTATATATTGTTTAAAGGGGAGTTTCATAACACATCCATGCCCGAGGCAAGATTCGAACCTGCGACCGTAGCAGTCGCACGGTTCCGGACTGCGCGCCTAGAACCGCGAGACCACCGCGGCCGGCAGTTCGGTACTGTTTAGGATGACAATCAAGTCTACGGTGGATGGTTAGTCAAGTGACAAATTTGAGCGCAAGATTACCTAAGGTTGCTCGAGTTTACAGTGGACCCAAGCTGGTGAACCAACAAAGTTTATTCCTCTGCACGCAGTGTCTACCTTAAGCTGTGACGTGCTGCTGTCTGCAGGGCAGCTTTCTCCCGCTGAGATTCCTACAAAACTAATCTGGCCTTTGCTGAACTTTCCAGTAGAAAACTTCCCTATGTTTCTCGTTATGCGAGAAAATATGTACTCAGCCCTAGTCTTAATATGTGGCAATATACACGCGCATGGTTGGAGCAGTTCTTGCAAGAACCATTAACTAATTTGGCTGGTTCGTTTCTCCACAGTTGGAGCTAAACGTTGCTACAATTAGTTTTAGCTGGAGTGCAGCAGCTGTGAACGTAGTGTCCACACCAATTTCTTCTGTGCATCGTATGGAGCGTTAAGTGCTCCGTTCTGCACTTCACGCCAGTTCAGAGAAGAGACCCCTAAAAATTTTCTATCTTGTCCTACTCATGGCAGAACTGTATCCCTCCACTTGGGTTCCTCTTTTAAGTCACGGCTTTTTTTTTCGGCCAATAAGAGCGTTCCTCTTATTTTGTAGAGACTCTCACTACCAATCACAATGTCCCTTCTATCTAACTGCATCGAAACTTCAGTGTTTTTCTCCTTCCTAGTGCGTTTCCGCCAATCGGACATTTTGTGCCCATTCTAGACGCCTAAAGCACATTGACCTTTCTGTGTGTCACACTCGCTAGACGAAAATGCGTCACTCTTTTGTTCCTTTCCAGTTTTCTAAAGCTTCTTCTCTGCCCAGCGCAGATGCCCCACTACAGGCGGTCCTCCGGCTTGAATCACCTGACCCGGGGTTGCTGTCCTCCTTCCCGCCACCCCTTTAAGTGGTTTCCATCGTAACTTCCACAGCGCGGCTTCGCTACGCCATTGTGGAGCTAGCTCTTCAAAACTAAAAGTGACTCGACTCGCGTTACCTGTTCTACCTTCCACTCAAAGACGTGCATTGTATAGGAATGGTGTGTTAATTACCGTTGATTGATTGTCATCCCTTTTTGCATTACATATTGATAGGCAAATGTTCTCATAACTGCCGATTTACGTTAGGTGTCATCTTCACCTTCTCATTGCGATTTGTAAAGGTCTCGTGTAAGGTACAAATCTGACCATTTATTCTGCCACCTTACACCATAAATTCAACTTTTCTGTTTGCTAAGAACGTAGAACGTTTCACTATGGTGTATATATATAAAGTATGTAGTCTACATGTGCCTAAACTTTTATTAAAGTAAAGTGCAAAAAATCAGAATTAAGTCGTAAAGGCACATTTACATGTATAAACAAACACACATTTAAATTTTTATTTATGTTGATATGAGAATGAGAGCACATAGCGACTTGCAACACACTTTACACGTAATTTTAAACTTTTCGAAACTTTTTTTCGCCGACGTTCCTCCCTCCACAAACAGACGGAAGAAAAAATGTGAATCACTTATTGCATTTCAGTTGTTCTTGCAGTACGACCAGAGCATCGCTCATGAAGTCTTAATTTGGTAATTCTATACTGCCATATCTATTCGCAACATACTATGGATACAGTGTCCACATATGTCACTGAACGTACCTGCAAAAGTATATCATTCTACTACACATAATTCAGGAGGTATGAGGTCGTAGACATTGAGATGCGTGCCAAACCAGCTTTTGCTTAAAGTCTAGCCCAAATCACCCATTTTGTATTCATCCACTATTTCACAATGAGAACACTTAATGACTTTCAACGAACTTCAGGCATAATTGAAACTCTTTCCTTAACTTTTTCTCGTTTAGATAGATTTAACATTTAACACATTAACTCATTTCCAAAGTAACCGTGCGTTTTTAGCTGTTTTAAGCACGAGAGTTTGGTTCTTTAAAGAAACGAGGACTTACTAGTACTTCTAGAATGACGAAAGGTTTTGTCACCGTTGCCCAAGATTGGCTTTTAACCAATTTGTGTGGCTACGCGGTACCGTCTAAGTTGTGCGACTGGATTGGTGACTTCCCATCAGAAAGGCCACAGTTCGTAGTAACTGATGGGAAGTCATGGAGGAAAACAGAAATGATACCTGGTGTTCCGCAAGGAAGTATCATACACCCTCTGATGTTCCTCACCTACACTCAAGCGCCAAAGAAACTGGTATAGGCATGCGTGTTCAAATGGAGAGAAATGTAAACAGGCAGAGTGCGGCGCTGCAGTCGGCAACACCTATATAAGACAACAAGTGTCTGGCGCAGTTGTTAGAGTTTGAACGTGGTGTTATAGTCGACGTAGGAGCGATGGAACATAGCATCTCCGAGGTAGCGATGAAGTGGGGATTTTCCTGTGCGACTATTTCACGAGTGTGGCGTGAATATCAGGAATCCGGTAAAACATAAAATCTCCGACATCCCTGTGGCCGGAAAAAGATCCAGCAAGAACGCGATCGACGACGACTGAATAGAATCTCTCAACGTGACCGAAGTGCAACCCTTCCGCAAACTGCTATAGATTTCAGTGCTGGGGCATCAACAAGTGTCAGTGTGCGAATCATTCAACCAAACAACATCGATATGGGCTTTCGTGTTGGCTCGTGTACCCTTGGTGACTGCGCTACACAAAACTTTATGCCTCACCTGGGCTCTTCAGCACCGACATTGGACTGTTGATGACTGGAAACATGTCACTTGATCGGACGAGTCTCATTTCAAACTGTCTTGAGCGGGTGGATGTGTACGTGTTCTACTGTTTTGACTTGGGCGCGTATGATCCTAGTTCTGTTTTGCGCGCCAGAAAAAGAAGTCCTGAGTCCATGGATCCCGCATGTCAGCAGGGGACTGTTCAAGCTGCTGAAGGCTCTGTAATGGTATAGGGCGTATGCAGTTGGAGTGATATGGGACTGCTGATACGTCTAGATACGACTCTGACAGGTGACACGTACGTAAGCATCATATCTGATTACCTGCACCCATTCATGTTCATTGTGCATTCCGACGGTCTTGGGAAATTCCAGCAGGGCAATGCGACACCCCACATGTCCAGCATTGCAACAGAGTGGCTTCAGGAGCACTGTTCTGAATCTAAACAGTTCCGGTGGCCACAAAACTCCTCAGACATGAACATTATTGAACATATCTGGGATGCCTTTCAACGTGCTGTTCAGAAGAGATCTTCGCCCCCTTGAACTCTTACGGATTTGTGGACAGCCCTGCAGGATTCATGGAGTCAATTCCAGCACTTCTTCAGACATCAGTCGAGTCCATGGCACGTCGTGTTGCGGCACTTCTGCGTACTTGCAGGGGCCCTACACGGTATTAGCCAGGTGTACCAGTTTCTTTGGCTCTTCAGTGCGTATAAACGATTTAGGAGACAATCTGAGCAGCCCTCTTAGTTTGTTTGTAGGAGATACTGTAGTCATTACAAGACCAAATCAGTTGCAAAATTATTTAGATAAGTTGTCTGTGTGGCGCGGAAAGAGGCTATATCCTTGCAGACCTATATTTTTGCCGCTAGGATTCAGATTGTCATTTAAAATGTTGATATACATATGGTGATCGATTGTACCTTTTATGAAATGTAATTTTCCAACACCTGTAGCACTCACACAGCCCCACACCATCAGGGAGCCACCACTGCGTTTAACCGTTGCCACAAGATTGCGTAGGAACATCTCCACATTCCTCTTACGCCACACCATTCGCCTGGCATCCGACCCGAATACGTTATATTTACTCTCATCTGAAAATATTACTCTATTCTAGAAGTCTTCCTTTTTGAATCTACAGGGTGATTCAAAAAGAATACCACAACTTTAGGAATTTAAAACTCTGCAACGACAAAAGGCAGAGCTAAGCACTATTTGTCGGCGAATTAAGGGAGATATAAAGTTTCATTTAGTTGTACATTTCTTCGCTTGAGGCGCTGTTGACTAGGCGTCAGCGTCAGTTGATGCTAAGATGGCGACCGCTCAACAGAAAGCTTTTTGTGTTATTGAGTACGGCAGAAGTGAATCGACGACAGTTGTTCAGCGTGCATTTCGAACGAAGTATGGTGTTAAACCTCCTGATAGGTGGTGTATTAAACGTTGGTATAAACAGTTTACAGAGAATGGGTGTTTGTGCAAAGGGAAAAGCTCTGGACGGCCGAGAACGAATGAAGAAAATGTAGCACGCATCCAGCAAGCATTTGTACGCAGCCCAGGAAAATCGACTCGCAGAGCTAGCAGAGAGCTGCAAATTCCACAATCAACTGTATGGAGAGTCCTACGAAAAAGGTTAGTTATGAAACCTTATCGTCTGAAATTGGTTCAAGCACTGTCTGCAGCTGATAAGATTAAAAGAATGGATTTCTGTGATTTTATCCTTGCTCAAATGGAAACAGATGAATCTTTCGTTTCATAGATTGTGTTTAGTGATGAAGCAACTTTCCACACTAACGGGAAAGTCAACCGTCACAATGTCTGTATATGGGGCACTGAGAATCCGCGGGAAACAACTCAGTATGAACGTGACTCGCCTAAGGTGAACGTTTTCTGTGCCATTTCAGCCAATAAAGTTTTTGGTCCCTTTTTCTTCGAAGGTGCTACTGTAACTGGACTACAGTATCTGGAGATGTCAGAGAATTGGCTGTTCCCTCAGCTCGAACAAGAAGCACAACAATTCATATTTCAGCAGGATGGAGCGCCACCACTTTGGCACTTATCTGTCCGTAACTACCTGAACGTCAACTACCCGAGGCGATGGATCAGCCGCCAGGCAGCCCGTGACAGAGCACTTCATCACTGGCCTCCAAGAAGCCCTGATCTTACCCCCTGCGATTTTTTCTTATGGGAGTATGTTAAGGATATGGTGTTTCGGCCACCTCTCCCAGCCACCATTGATAATTTGAAACGAGAAATAACAGCAGTTATCCAAACTGTTACGCCTGATATGCTACAGAGAGTGTGGAACGAGTTGGAGTATCGGGTTGATATTGCTCGAGTGTCTGGAGGGGGCCATATTGAACATCTCTGAACTTGTTTTTGAGAGAAAAAAACCTTTTAAATACTCTTTGTAATGATGTATAACAGAAGGTTATATTATGTTTCTTTCATTAAATACACATTTTTAAAGTTGTGGTATTCTTTTTGAATCACCCTGTATATTCCGTCGCAAAATGAAGACATTTCATTCGATTCTGTTCACTGAACAAAAATTTCTTGCGCGCTAACCAGCCGTGATACCCATATGTTTTGAAGGTATTTCTGATTGTGTTGGCACGCACCTTCTTTCCCCTGGACTAACTCCCCAGCCAACTTAGGAGCGCTGACTTTATCTTTCTTCTTCATTTCCCTCATGATAAATCTCACGCCCACATCAAAGTGTGAGGGCGTCCGGTACGTGATTGATTCCTTAATGATTTTGTTGCGCAAAATCAATCTGTTATCGACTGAACTGTCGATCAAGGTCTGCCCACTGCTTTAGCAATATCATAAGATGATTTGCACTCATTATGGAAGCGCAGAGCAAGTTTCCTTTCGATCAGCGTCGTCTCACTACCCTCACGGCCCATGGCGCTAATTGCACTGTACCGGCGCCGTTCAGAACCACAACAGGCGATAGAGGGGGGCCGCGCACGGTTGACTCCAGTGTGTGCCGTGGGTCAGCGTTGTCGTTTAATCAATCACTGTGCGCAGAATTTCGGCATGTTCAGACTGTGGACGAATACTTTATGAACTAGCTCTTGTATTGTTGTTGTTGTTGTTGTTATTTTGGTCTTCAGTCCAGAGACGGGTTTGATGCAGTTCTCCACGCAACTCTATCCTCTGCAAGCTTCTTCATCTCCCAGTACTTACTGCAACCTACATCATTCTGAATCTGCTTAGTGTATTCATCTCTTGGTCTCCCTCTACGACTTTTACCCTCCACGCTGCCCTACAATGCTACATTTGTGATCCCTTGATGCCTCAGAACATGTCCTACCAACCGGTCCCTCCTTCTTGTCAAGCTGTGCCACAAACTCCTCTTCTCCCCAATCCTATTCAGTACCTCCTCATTAGTTATGTGCTCTACCCATCTAATCTTCAGCATTCTTCTGTAACACCACATTTCGAAAGCTTCTATTCTCTTCTTGTCTAAACTATTTATCGTCCATGTTTCACTTCCATACATGGGTAACCACCGTACAAATACTTTCAGAAACGACTTACCGACACTTAAATCTGTAATCGATGTTAACAAATTTGCCTTCTTCAGAAACGCTTTCCTTGCCATTGCCAGTCTACATTTTATATCCTCTCTACTTCGACCATCATCAGTTATTTTCCTTCCCAAATAGCAAAACTCCTTTACTACTTTAAGTGCCTCATTTCCTAATCTAATTCCCTCAGCATCACCCGACGTAATTCGACTACATTCCATTATCCTCGTTTTACTTTTGTTGATGTTCATCTTATATCCTCCTTTCGAGACACTGTCCATTCCGTTCTGCTGCTCTTCCAAGTCCTTTGCTGTCTCTGACAGAATTACAATGTCATCGGCGAACCTCAAAGTTTTTATTTCTTCTCCATGGATTTTAATTCCTATTCCGAATTTTTCTTTCGTTTCCTTTACTGATTGCTCAATATACGGATTGAATAACATCGGGGAGAGGCTACAACCCTGTCTCACTCCCTTCCCAACCACTGGTTCCCTTTCCTGTCCCTCGACTCTTGTAACTGCCATCTGGTTTCTGTACAAATTGTAAATAGCCTTTCGCTCCTTGTATTTTACCCCTGCCACCTTTGGAGTTTGAAACAGAGTATTCCTGTCAACATTGTCAAAAGCTTTCTCTGAGTCTACAAACGCTAGAAACGTAGGTTTGTCTTTCCTTAATCTATCTTCTAAGATAAGTCGCAAGGTCAGTACTGCCTCACGTGTTCCAATATTTCTACGGAATCCAAACTGATCTTCCCCGAGGTCAGCTTCTACCAGTTTTACATTCGTCTGTAAAGAATTTGTCTAAGTATTTTGCAGCTGTGACTTATTAAACTGATAGTTCGGTAATTTTCACATCTGTCAATACCTGCTTTCTTTGGGATTGGAATTATTATATTCTTCTTGAAGTCTGAGGGTATTTCGCCTGTCTCATACATCTTGCTCACCAGATGGTAGAGTTTTGTCATGACTGGCTCTCCCAAGGCCATCAGTAGTTCTAATGGAATGTTGTCTACTCCCGGGGCCTTGTTTCGACTCAGGTCTTTCAGTGCTCTGTCAAACTGTTCACACAGTATCATCTCTTTCATTTCATCTTCCTCTATGTCTTCTTCCATTTCCATAACATTGTCCTCAAGTACATCGCCCTTGTATAGACCCTCTATATACACCTTCCACCTTTCTGCTTTCCCTTCTTTGCTTAGAACTGGGTTCCCATCTGAGCTCTTGATATTCATGCAAGTGGTTCTCTTTTCTCCAAATGTCTCTTTAATTTTCCTATAGGCAGTATCTATCTTACCCTCTACATCCTTGCATTTGTCCTCTAGCCATCCCTGCTTAGCCATTTTGCACTTCCCGTCGATCTCATTTTTGAGATGTTTGTATTCCTTTTTGCGTGCTTCATTTACTGCATTTCTATATTTTCTCCTTTCATCAATTAAATTCAATATTTCTTCTGTTACCCAAGGATTTCTACTAGCCCTCGTCTTTTTACCTACTTGATCCTCTGCTGCCTTCACTACTTCATCCCTCAGAGCTACCCATTCTTCGTCTACTGCATTTCTTTCCCCCACTCCCGTCAATTGATCCCTTATGCTTTCCCTGAAACTCTGTACAACCTCTGGTTTAGTCAGTTTATCCAAGTCCCATGTCTTGTATTACATTTTCTATTTTGTTTACCTTGCTGCCGATTTGAATGTTTTTCTTTCCTTGCTTTTCAACAAAAATGACTTACCGAGGTACTTTTTGCATAACTGGGTCTTTCGATTTTGTATATATTTCTTTTCATGTTACACAGACTTCGTTTTCTAAAAGATATGCAGCTAGACGAATACTTTTTGGACTCACTGTAGGTCTTTATTTTGGGACTCGGTAGGCCTGCGTGTTTTTAGAATATCGTGGCTTCCTTTGGGGCGATGGTGCGGGGTCTCATCCATCACGGCTGTTTGTCTCGTAAGTGAGTCGTTTGAGGCTCCAGCGGCTACAGGGCTTCACTTTGCCGTGCGGACGGCAGCGCCGACGACAAAGAAAGACGTCACAATTGTCGCGCATGCTAGCGCGGAGCGGGAGCCATTGCCTGCAATCAGGGTGGGGTGCAGTGTTTAGACTTGCAAAGAGGCCGCCCACCCCGGCTGGGATTACTTCTTTTGTGCGGCCGTCGCTTTGAGTCGGTCTCTGTCCTCCTCCGCTGGCTGTGTCGGCAGACGGCTCAGATGAGGCGGCCGCTCAGACGGGCAAGAGGACGCTTCGCTTCACGCTATCCGCGTTCTTCAGCCAGCACAGCTGAAGGCGTTGTACGACTACCGGATGCAGAGAGCGTGGAGGGACTCCTTTCTTTTATCTCGCCTACAGCACTGGAATCGTATCTGTCATCGCCTTGAGTCAAAAGAAACGTGTCACCTTCTCTTACCGCACAGAAAGTAGCTTCCACTTTCGGTAACTATTCGTCTGAAGGGAGTAACTGACAGAGTGCTCTGAGAAAAGGTGTGTGAAGGATAGCGGAACTTGAGTTTTCAGAAACAGCGAGGTCGGACGCCGGATGGAAATTTCCAAGTCAGTGCATACGTTGTACGAGAACGTAGGATGGGCGCGAGCATGGAGCGGGAACTGCAGCAAGCGATGAAGCAACGTCCTCTTGTTCACGTTGTCCAAGGATGAATAGCGAATACGTTTCACGTAATACATGTGCCATGAAAACGCGAACAAAACTGAGCTGTCCTACATAGTAACCCACATCAATAACTCGTTCTCCCAGGTCGTATGTAGTTAACATTTATTTTAATTTCACCCCAAATATAGGGTGTTTTTTCCCACCCTTTGCGGGGAGGGGGGCGGGGAGGGTTGTTTGGGGGAAAGATAAACAGCGAGGTCATCGGTCTCAGCGGATTAGAGAAGGACGGGGAAGGAAGTCGGCTGTGCGCTTTGAAAGGAGCCATCCCGGCATTTGCCTGCAGCGATTTAGGGAAATCACGGAAAACCTAAATCAGGATGGCCGAAAGCGGTATTGAACCGCCGTCCTCCAGTGTGCTAACCATTGCGCCACCTCACTCGGTCATCCTTTACGGACTGACCGATGAGAGGATACGGAACATTAAAAAGTCTAATGAACTTATGTCCGCAAGTGCATAGTTTCCATGCTAGAGGCCATTTATTCAATTATACAGTTAGAGAGACTGCGTTGCCTACAGTCCGGAACCGCACTGCTGCTACGGTCGCAGTTTCGAATCCTGCCTCGGACATGGATGTGTGTGGTGTCCCTAGGTTAGTTATGTTTAACTAGTTCTAAGTTCTAGGGGACTGATGACCTCAGATGTCAAGTCCCGTAGTGCTCAGAGCCATTTGAACTGCGTTGCCTATGATGCAAGTATAGCTATCACACCCAGCAGACAAGATGTAACTGGTGAAATTCTAAACGATGTTTTTCAGAAAATCATTAAATGGTTCTCTGCAAATGGGCTCTCATTAAACTTTGACAAAACACAGCATACACAGTTCCTCACAGTAAATGGAATGACACCATTAATAAATACAGACTTCGATCAGAAATCGGTAGCTAAGGTAGAATATTCAAAATTTCTAGGTATATGTATTGATGAGGGGTTGAACTGGAAAAAGCACACAGAAGATCTGTTGAAACCTTTGAGTTCAGCTACTTGTGCTATTAGGGTCATTGCAAATTTTGGCGATATACATCTCAGTAAATTAGCTTACCACGCCTATTTTCATTCTCTGCTTTCGTATGGCATCATATTCTGGGGTAACTCACCATTGAATAAAAGAGTGTTCATTGCACAAAAGTGTGTAATCAGAATAATTGCTGGAGCTCATCCAAGATCATCCTGCAGTCACTTATTTAAAGAGCTAGGGATCTTCACTGTAGCCTCACAATATAAATATTCACTGATGAAATTTTTTATTAACAATCCAAACGAATTCAAAAGCAATATCAGTGCACATGGCTACAACACTAGGAGAAAGGATGATCTTCACTACTCAAGGTTAAATCTAATTTTGGCTCAGAAGGGGGTAAATTATGCTGCCACAAAAATCTTTGGTCACTCACCTAATAGCATCAAAAGTCTGACAGATAGCCATATAGCACTTAAAAGGAAATTAGAAGAATTTCTTAATGGCAACTCCTCCTACTCATTAGATGAATTTTTGGATATAGTAAGTGGGTAATTTCTCCAACCCCCACAAAAAAATTGTCATGTAATATTTTGTGTAATGTAATATCTTGTATAGATACCTTTTATTAACCTGACACGTTCCATATCATTACGAAGTGTAGCATTCATGATCTACGGAACAAGTACTAATCTAATCTAATAAACGCTGTACCATGCAGCCACATGCTGTGTGTTGAAAATGGTTTCCATGTGCCTGAACGCATGAGTGTATGCGCCTTTATCATGTTCTGTCTCACACGTTCACATCGACCAGGCTGCATCCGAACAGTGTCAAAGGCAGCATGAATACGCTGCTCCAGTGTATCCACATCTGGAATGGGCTCTGCATACACGATACTTTTGAGATGGCCCCATAACCAGAAATCGCACGGGTTTACATCCGGTGAACGAGCAGGCCATGCAAGTAGACCGCCTCGTCCGATTCATCGATCAGGGAAGACACGATTGAGATGCGTCCGGAAGTTAACGCCGAAGTGGACTGGAGCACCATCATGTAGCAGCCACATAACCCTTCGAATCATCAGAGCCACTTCTTCCAGCGGGGGAGGCAAAAATCGCCCGCAAGAAACGCTGATAGTTTCGCCTCGTTAGGCGAAGTGGAAGGAAGACTGGTCCCAAAATACGGTCGCCAGTTATCCCGGCAAATACATTCCGGCTTCAGCGCTGCTGCTGATTCGCTGTCACCATACCATGTGGGTTCTTCATACTATCCCACAGATGGCCGTTAGGAAAGTTGAAGATATCACTCCGCGTAAAGGTGGCCTCATCAGTGAATAGGATCGATGACACAAATCCCAGACTGTCTGGTGAAGGAACCAGTGGCAAAACTGCTCCCCATGTGGGAAGTCTGTAGCTAGTAAGCCCTGCATACGCTTTAAGTGATAAGGGTAGTTACAACTGTACCACACTGTCGTCTGGCGTACCCTGTACTGGTGGGCAAACTGCCTGGTACTAACTCGGCGGTCGCCTTCGGCCGTGTTGATCACATTTTTCTCCAAGTCTGGTGTCCGAACATTTTCGGTGCGTCCTTGATGATGTTCTGCTTCCTGAAATGACCCTGTCTCAGACAAACGGCGAGACACTGTTGAAAGCACTGAATGCTGAGGTGGTTGTTGGAGGGGATGGGGCTCCTGATACAACCTTGCTGCCCGCCGCCCGTTGCCATTTGCCTTTTCTAAAGACTGGACAGTAGCACAGGTCACACCAATATTCAATAAACGAAACAGGAGTAACCCATTGAATTACAGACCCATATCACTGACCTCAACTGGCAGTAGGATTTTGGAGCGTATACTGTACTCGGACACTATGAATCACCTTGAAGAAAATGACGTACTGATACATAACCAACACGGATTCAGAAAATATCGTTTTTGTGCAACACAGCTAGCTCTTTATTGCCACGATGTAATGAGTGCTGTCGACAAGGGATCTCAGATCGATTCCATATTCCTAGATTTCCAGAAGGCTTTTGATACCGTTCCTCACAAGCGTGCATGTGGAGTATCGTCTCAGTTGTGTGATGGTCACAGTTCGTAGTGCCAGACGGTAAATCATCGATAAGAAAAGAAGTAATATGTGGCGTTCCGCAAGGTAGTGTCATAGACCCTCTGCTGTTTCTGATTTACATAAATGATCTAGGTGGTAATCTGAGCAGCCCCCTTAGATTGTTTGCAGTAGACGCTGTAATTTACCGTCTAGTAAAATCATCAGACTATCAGTTCCAATTACAAAATGATCTAGAGAGAATTTCCGTATGGTGCAAAAAGTGGCAATTGGCACTAAACAAAGAAAAGTGCGAGGTCATCCACATGGGTACTAAAAGAAATCAGATAAATTTTGGGTATACGATAAATCGCACAAATCTAAGAGCTGTCAATTCGACTAAATACCTAGGAATTACAATTACGAGGAACTTAAATTGGAAAGGCCACATAGATAATATTGTGGGGATGGCGAAACAAAGACTGCGCTTTGTTGGCAGAACACTTAGAAGATGCGACAAACACGCTAAAGAGGCAGCCTACATTAGAGAACCTGTATACAGAGAGAGTGGCCATAGGTGAAGTTGCCCGTGATTGGTTGATTAGCTTTGGCTCCATTTTTCTGCCAAACGTCTCTCGCGCTTCCTATATTCGCCATGCTTTTGAGTTGAATTGAAGTTCAGAGGACTTTTGGAAACGATTAAAAGGTATTTGAGTTTGTTACGCGTTGTGCATGCACGTTAGATTTAGTTGTATATCGTTTTTAGTACGTAATTAGCGTTTGCGATCTTAAATACGAGTTGAAATAATGAAGCGTTTTGTGATGAAGTCGGTAGGCCTACATGTTTGAAGTAAACACGTTAGTAATTGTACAGTATTGTTTTTGACATCTGTAATTCGTTCTGCAGACGTTCGTAAACGATGCCAGGTTGTGCTGCATTTGGTTGTTCCAATAGAGGCGAAGGTGGATTTCGCATGTTAGCGTTTCCACGCAATGAAGAGAGACGAAAGCAGTGGGCAGTCGCAGTCAACAGGGCTGACATAAGTCAAACACGAGCCTTGTGGAAACCAACCAAGTACTCTTACCTATGCGAAGAAAGTCGTTTTTGCTTTTTACTACATATGAAACAACTTGCAATATCCATAGTTAAATCTGAAAACAGACCTGTAAATTGGCTGTGTGAAAATTATTATAACACATTATTCTTATAAACAAAGGCATTTAACGAATGATTTCGTCATATTGTCTTGTGATTTTAATTCGGTGAGTTTGTACTCTACTACACCATTACTGGCCAATCTAAAGTGCCGGCCGCAGTTTGGCAGAAAAATGGCCGCCGTATCGGCGGTTGGCCACTCTCTCCCTATACAGGCTCTCTAGTCTACATTACACTTGTCCGTCCTCTGCTGGAATACTGCTGCGGTATGGGATCCTTACCAGGTAGGATTGACGGAGGACATAGAAAAAGTGCAAAGAAGGGCAGCCCGTTTCGTGTTACCGCGCAACAGGGGTGAGAGTGTCACTGATATGTTACGCGAGTTGGGGTGGCAGTCACTGAAACAAAGGCGGTTTTCCTTGCGGCGAAATCTATTTACGAAATTTCAATCACAAACTTTCTCTTCCGAATGCGAAAATATTTTGTTGACACTCATCTATGTAGGGAGAAATGATCATCATAATAAAATAAGAGAAATCAGAGCTCGAACGGAAAGATTTAGGTGTTCCTTTTTCCCACGCGCCATTCGAGAGTGGAATGGTAGAGAAGTAGTATGAAAATGGTTCGATGAACCCTCTGCCAGGCACTTAAGTGTGAATTGCAGAGTAACTATGTAGCTAGATGCAGATGAGATAAACACCATGTCGGCAAGCTCTCAATTCGAATACGAAACCTTTGTCTACAACGCTGTAACACATCCACTACACGGCGAATCAGCAAGAGGTGAGTCGGACACAACATTACAAATTATTATGGCAGGAGAGGGCGGTAGGGCATGACGCGTGAGGAACTATCACCCTCGAGGAGGAAACCATGCATGCTGTAACTATGGCTCCGTGGTATAGCGCGTATTCGACCGCAGTCTCTGTAACGAAGTATGACTGAATAAATGGCCTCTAGGATGGAAACCATGCGTTTTCCGACATGAGTTCATTACACCTCTTTTGTTCCGAATTCTCTCATCGATCAATCCCTGGAGTTCGTACACGGTGGAAAAAATGTGTAAGGGGCGAGCAAAAAGTTTCCGTCTGAAGGCGGTACAGTGCAGAATCGGTATGCCAATCAGGCACAACTGCCGTGAGTAACGAGGCAATCATCCGACCGATGCACCAGGTTGACGATATCCGAATACCGTCTCCTGCTGCATGAAGTAGTCTGCTTGACTTCGTCCGACAGCAATCGTCGACCATTCAAGACCTTTTTTAAGTGAGCGAAGGCGTGATAGTCGGATAGGGAGAGATCAGGACTATAGGACGAGTGCCGGAATGTCTCTACAACTACTGGTCACTCTGCAATTCACACTTAAGTGCCTGACAGAGGGTTCATCGAACCATTTTCATACTACTTCTCCACCATTCCACTCTAGAATGACGCAGGAGAAAAAGGACCACCTAAATCTTTCCGTTCCAGCTCTGATTTCTCTTATTTTATTATGATGAGCTTTTCTCCCTACGTAGGTGGGTGTCAACAAAATATCTTCGCATTCGGAAGAGAAAGGTGGTGAAACATCCTGGCAGATTAAAACTGTGTGCCGGACGGAGACTCGAACTCGGAACCTTTGCCTTTCGCGGCAAGTGCTCTACCAACTCAGCTACCCAAGCACAACTCACGCACCGTCCTCACAGCTTTAACAGGCCGGAAAGGCCGAGCGGTTCTAGGCGCTACAGTCTGGAACCGCGCGACCGCTACGGTCGCAGGTTCGAATCCTGCCTTGGGCATGGATGTGTGTGATGTCCTTAGGTTAGTTAGGTTTAAGTAGTTCTGAGTTCTAGGGAACTGATGACCTCAGAAGTTAAGTCCCATAGTGCTCAGAGCCATTTCATTCATTTACTTTTGCCAGTACCTCGTCTCCTACCTTCCAAACTTTACAGAAGCTCTCCTGCGAACCTTGCAGAACTAGCACTCCTGAAAGAAAGGCCCAGTTGGTAGAGCATTTGCTCGAAAGGCAAAGGTTCCGAGTTCGAGTCTCGGTCCGGCACACAATTTTAATCTGCCAGGAAGTTTCATATCAGAGCACACTCCGCTGCAGAGTGAAAATCTCATTCCAGAGAAAGTTGGTGACTGAAATTTCGTAAATAGATCTCGCCGCAAAGAAAACCGACTTTGTTCCAGTATCTCACGTATCGTATCAGGGACACTCTCACCCCTTTTGCGCGATAACACGAAACGCGCTGCCCTTCTTTGCACTTTTTCGAGGTCCTTCGTCAATCGTACCTGGTAAGGATCCAACACCGTGCAGCAATATTCCAATAGAGGACGGACATGTGTAATGTAGGCTGTCTCTCTAGTGGGTTTGTCGCATCTTCTAAGTGTTCTGCCAACAAAGCGGAGTCTTTGTTTCACCTTCCGCACAATATTATCTATGTTGTCTTTCCAATTTAAGTTGCTCGTAAATGTAATTCCTAGGTATTTAGTCGAATTGACAGCCCTTATATTTGTGCGACTTATCGTGTACCCAATATTTATCAGATTTCTTTTAGTTCCCATATGGATGACATCGCACTTTTCTTTGTTTAGTGCCAATTGCCACTTTTCGCACCACACAGAAATTCTCTTTAGATCATTTTGTAATTGGAATTGATCGTCTGGTGATTTTACTAGATGGTAAATTACAGCGTCATCAGCGAACAATCTAAGGGGGCTGACCGGATTATGTAAATCAGGAACAGCAGAGGGCCTATGACGCTACCTTGCGGAACGCTAGATATCACTTCTGTTCTGCTCGATGATTTAGCGTCTATCACTACGAACTGTGACCTCTCTGAGAGGAAATCACAAATACAGTCACACAACTGAGACGATACTCCATGTGCACGCAATTCCCCACTTGATTTGGCGTAACTTTTCCTGGCCACCCAGATCGACCGGTCTCTCGAGTCGAATTGCGATCAGCACAGAACTTCGCGCATAGTTCCACAAAGGCGGTTTTCTACATACAATCTACCCTGTACACATTCCTCTTTCTCCGATGGCGCGACTCTACGGTCGCAGGTTCGAATCCTGTCTCGGGCATGGATGTGTGTGATGTCCTTAGGTTAGTTAGGTTTAAGTAGTTCTAAGTTCTAGGGGACTGATGACCTAAGATGTTAAGTCCCATAGTGCTCAGAGCCATTTTTTCTCCGATGGATGTTCACCGTTGTTTTTCCTTCAGCAAGGAAAAGAAAAAAGAATAACAGCACGTTGGTCCTGTTTGTACGTATTTGGTAATCACGTCGCCATAGTTCACTTTTCCACTTTTGTTTGTTTTGTTTTGCTTTAGGGCGCAAGAAACAACTGGGGTCATACGCGCCCAAGTCAAAACTACAGAACACGAGCAAAGGGAGGAGTTAAACGACTATACTTCAGTTCCAGTGGATAGAATAGGAGACAGCTAAAACCAGGCACGTGGAAAAAGGACTAATAAAACACCTTGCGGAAATGGAGGTCCAAAACTAAAAATTAAATGGCCTTCGCCGATGTACCCACACGGGAAAGACATTAATGCCTTGGCTACATGTTGGTGCTTCTATAGCCGCATCAGGGTTGTGCTGTGTTGCGTATACTGCCGGCCGCTGTGGCCGAGCGGTTCTAGGCTCTTCAGTCTGGAACTGCGCGACCGCTAGGATCGCAGGTTCGACTCCTACCTCGGGCATGGATGCGTGTGATGTCCTTAGGTTAGTAAGGTTTAAGTAGTTCTAAGTTCTAGGGGACTGATGACCTCAGCTGTTAAGTCCCATAGTCCTCAGAGCCATTTGAACCATTTTTGTTGCGTATACTCTGCAGCAACGCCCTCAAACAGAAATTTCTTGATGGCTCCTTACATATAAGGATACAAAACGAATTGTCCTTAGTTCTGACGGGTACAAAGCAAACAAATTAATGAAATTATAATGAAATCCAGACCTTTAGGTGCTTACAGGCGTTGATAAATATCAACGAGGATTTCATTATCATTTCATTCTTCGAGAGCTGCAAGTTCACCAATGATATCTGTACAGATACCAGCTTCATATACGAGGGTGAGTCAAATGAAAACCTTAAATTTGTAATACGAAATCGAAATTTCGCGCCGTTATCCTGTAAGTTGGTAAGCGTGCTACAAACAGCGTGCAGAATGGCCTGTAGGTGGCAGCATAGTGCAGGTGCACACATAATGTCGCAGTATCAGTATAAAGATGGCCACCCCACTTGCGACTTGCACCAGGGGAGAACAGCGTTCTGTTATTCGGTTTTTGCGCAGTGAAGGTGTGAAACCTATTGAAATTCATCGACGAATGAAGGTTCAGTATGGCGATGCATGTTTGTCAGAGCAGCAAGTCTATGAATGGAGTAGGAAGTTCGCAAATGGTGTGACTTGAGTGGAAGATGCTCCTCGTCCAGGTCAGGCACAACGAGTTGTGACTCCACAGAACATTGCAGCAGTTGAAGCCATAGTGAAGGAAAACTGCCGAGTGACACTGAATGACATTGCAGCATGTTTACAGATTAGTCATGGGTCAGCACTCCACATTGTGCATGATGTCCTCCAGTTTCACAAAGTGTCTGCAAGATGGGTGCCACGGCAGCTGACTCCTGAAATGAAAGAACGACGTGTTGATGCTTGTGAAAAACTTCTTGGGCTCTTTGAACGAGAAGGTGATGGCTTCCTTGCAAGAATCGTTACTGGGGACGAAACCTGGGTTCACTTCCACCAACCGGAAACGAAGAGAACGAGCAACCCAGACCTTGCCCCAAGTGATATCCATATGTTTGCACCACTCAAAGACGCAATGAGAGGAAAGAAGTTCCGTTCTGATGAAGAGGTACGCCACGCTGTGCATGAGTGGTTGTGCAGATTACCAAAAGAATTTTTTTCTAAAGGAATTTATGCACTTTATGTGCTGGAGGACTTGCATTGAGCATGGGGGGAGATTATGTTGAAAAGTGATACAGCTTTGTACCACTTCTGCACAATAAATAATATTTTTTTTAAAAATTTAAGGTTTTCATTTGACTCACCTCCCCATAATGAAATCCAGACTTTTAGCTGCTTACAGGCGTTGATGAATATCAACGGGGATTTCATTATAATTTCATTCTTCGAGAGCTGCAAGATCACCAATGGTATCTGTACAGATACCAGCTTCATAAACGAATTAATAGTCGATAAAGCAACAGGTTTTAAGAACAAATGACGGTGGTAGGAGTCACAGAACAATTCTTGCCATCAGTTACCTCTGCCACCTGTTTGCGGAGTCCGAACAGTCAAAGTCCTTTTCGCCGGTAAGTGCTGGAAACTACAGCTGACAGTCTAAGTTTCACGTAAGAATACGTTTTAGAGCACTGGTCCCACGGGAGGCCCAGCTGGAGGAGGTGAAGTTCCCTGGCCGACGTCTGGCCACTTGTACTGGCTGCAATGAGCTGTCTTCAGATGGGACTGCTGCTGGAAACGCGAATTGTAGATGCTGATGGTTGCTCTGAGTCAGAAGTGCTTGCAGTGGCTCAGCGAACTATACTGCCAGAGTATGGCCGGGCGCCGAACTAAATACACATCCGGGGGAATGATATCTCCTCGATACTCGGTTGGCTCGTGTTTTCAGAGGCAAAGTAGCGCTTCCGCCCGTGGTGTTGTCTGGGATGCAGGCGCCGCACGCCTGGAAACTGGCATGTCTCATGCTGAAGTTAACGCCGCACTTTTCCGTGGTGCCGTCTATAAAGGTTGATATTTTTTAAAATACCGGAAATCCGATATATTGATATGTAGGATAATATCATGATTTCCCCTCAATATATCAAAGAAATTATCGATATGTCGATATATCGACGAAGATGGCATTGTCGACGGTAGTATCGACGACGGTGGTATCGACGACGGAGGTATAGACGACGGAAGTAACGACGACGGAAGTAACGACGACGGAGGTAACGACGACGGAGGTAACGACGACGGAGGTAACGACGACGGAGGTAACGACGACGGAGGTAACGACGACGGAGGTAACGACGACGGAGGTAACGACGACGGAGGTAACGACGACGAAGGTAACGACGACGGAGGTAACGACGACGGAGGTAACGACGACGGAGGTAACGACGACGGAGGTAACGACGACGAAGGTAACGACGACGGAGGTAACGACGACGGAGGTAACGACGACGAAGGTAACGACGACGGAGGTAACGACGACGGAGGTAACGACGACGGAGGTAACGACGACGGAGGTAACGACGACGGAGGTAACGACGACGGAGGTAACGACGACGGAGGTAACGACGACGGAGGTAACGACGACGGAGGTAACGACGACGGAGGTAACGACGACGGAGGTAACGACGACGGAGGTAACGACGACGGAGGTAACGACGACGAAGGTAACGACGACGGAGGTAACGACGACGGAGGTAACGACGACGAAGGTAACGACGACGGAGGTAACGACGACGGAGGTAACGACGACGGAGGTAACGACGACGGAGGTAACGACGACGGAGGTAACGACGACGGAGGTAACGACGACGGAGGTAACGACGACGGAGGTAACGACGACGGAGGTAACGACGACGGAGGTAACGACGACGGAGGTAACGACGACGGAGGTAACGACGACGGAGGTAACGACGACGGAGGTAACGACGACGGAGGTAACGACGACGGAGGTAACGACGACGGAGGTAACGACGACGGAGGTAACGACGACGGAGGTAACGACGACGGAGGTAACGACGACGGAGGTAACGACGACGGAGGTAACGACGACGGAGGTAACGACGACGGAGGTAACGACGACGGAGGTAACGACGACGAAAGTATCGACGACGAAAGTATCGACGACGAAAGTATCGACGACGAAAGTATCGACGTACCAAAGACAAAAATTGAAAAACCAAAATAAAACAAAACGGCTGCACATTGGAAGTATACTGTCAGTTTTAGAGCTGTATATTTAAGTACTGATTTATTATTAGACATTCTGATCATTAACAAGATAGCAGCCTGCCTGTAATTAGAGCAAGAATTGAAAGGAAAATGATGCCTGTTCGGGCCTGGTGGTAACCACTTTGCTAGCATGATAACTGCAGGGTAAGCGGCACAATCAAAGGTGTCCGATGGATCCGTCGCTCGGTTTCGTCGCATACCGGATTTGTCGTGTGTCGACTTGCCTGTTTCCCCATTCCTACAAATTCCAGCGACCTAGCGATTGTAGTGTCAAAATTACGTGGAGAAGTTGAACGTTACAGTTTCTTTTGGTAGCCCCGAGCGCCGATTACGTTAGCATTTCCCCTCACGTGTGTCAGCCCACCGCAAAGGCCAGTCTTGTCATTTAGATTTTTATTCATCAGTTTCAGAAACTGTTTCTGAAACACGCCGATGTGAAGAAATAGCACACAAGTTGCGTTAAGAATTATTCTTCGTGCCTTGTATACTTGCTTCACACAGTCAAAGAGAATGATAGGACATGATAAAAGCTCAAAAAGTAGTAACACTCTTTCACATACTGAAAGTAAAATTATGTTCCAAAAGACTAACTTCAAATATTTATCGGAAATTGCGAAAAAAAAATTATATTATAAAATAAAAATATCGACTCTCGATATTGTCGTTTCGATATCAATATATCGATGGAAAAAATATCGCTAGTTCGATATTTTGACAACAGCTCTTGTGTCGGCTGTTGATACACTTCAAAACAGACAGACACGTTTCGAACACAAACCAGCTTGTTGTGGACACGCCGTGCCTGCCCTACTGTTGGCGTCTGGGTCTGTCAAACGAGTGACGCCTGCAGAGCCAGAGCACAGGCAATTTGCCGACCACGTGTGTGCAGCGGGTAGCCGTGACTACAGGGGTAAGCCTGGGCTACATCGTAAATTCCACGCAAAAGTCTTGGCGGGCACGTCGGTACCGATCGACTGCCATGTCGTCCTCCACCACTAGCGTCATTGGATGTCATATGCACGGGTGTGGGGTTAGCACACCGCTCTCCCGGCTGTTGTCAGTTTTAGAGACCTAAAGCTGCTACTTCACAAGTAGAATCGTGAGGCTCAGAGCATCGCGTTCCAGTCCTCCCAAGGCAAAATCCATGGCAGTACCGGCAATCGAAACCGGATCTTCCGCAAGGCAATCAGCAGCGCTGCCCGTCAGCTGTGGAGTTAGCTAATACAGGTGCGTTACCTTTACCAATTACATTCATTGATATCACGCAAACAAGGGAACAACTGACCATATAGCAAAGGACTGTGCGGTTCATCGGTATCTAAACTTAACAAACCGCTGCGAAGTACATGTCACAGGCTGCTCCCCACTGCACCAATTATTACGGTTTCTTCTCGTTCCACTCTTGCATAAAGCGCAGGGAGGAAAATGGATCTGATTGCGCTGTAATTAGACTAACAAGGAGAAGTCGCCAGCGGTGCGACCGGGTTTTTGAATCCCAGGTATGACACACTGCAGTCATTCAACCTGGTGGGTTCTCGTTCGCGAGTAATCGATAAAAAAAATTCAGAATTTAGTGTAATACTTAATAGCGTTAGAGAAAGTTACATGACCTAGTTCGAATCCGTGGCGTCCTGGACAGGAAAACAGCTTTGCACGCAGGTGGCTATGGATCCGTACATCAAAGGGTGCAATAAATTTTTTTGATTTTTAAATCTTTATCGAAATTACCTCGATCATCAATTTTAGTCAATTAATCGTTTTAAATGTAATTTTTTATTTCTATTCTTTTGTCACATCATTTTATCACTTTTTTTCATTTTTGCTTTATAGCATTCTTTTTCCAATCGGAATTTTTATGAATATGAATTCAATTATGTTTGCCTATTATAATATACAATTATCTGAAAAATCCGATCTGTCAGTTACAGACAAATAAGAAATAATCTATTTATATTTGTGCAATGGTGAGAAAAATGTAGTTTTGTTACCAGTTGCTCGGCCACTATTGACCAGACGTTTTCAATTGGTGAGAGATCTGTAGAATGTGCTGAACAGAGCAGCAGTCGAACATTTTCTGTATCCAGAAACGCCCGTACAGGACCTGCAATATGCGGCATGCGACATGCGGTCGTGCATTATCCTGCTGAAATGTAGGGTTTCGGAGGGATCGAATGAAGGGTAGAGCCACGGGTCGTAAAACATCTCAAATGTAACGTCCACTGTGCAAAGTGCCGTCGATGCGAACAAGAGGTGACCGAGACGTGTAACCAATGGCACCCCATACCATCACGCCGGGTGATACGCCAGTATGGCGATGACAAATACGCGCTTCCAATGTGCGTTCACCGCGATGTCGCCAAACACGGATGCGACCATGACGAAGCTGTAAACAGAACCTTGATTCATCCGAAAAAATGACGTTTTGCCATTCGTGCACCCAGGTTCGTCGTTGAGTACACCATCGCAGGCGCTCCTGTGGGTGATGCAGCCACGGTCTCCGAGCTGATAGTCCATGCTGCTGCAAACGTCGCCGAACTGTTCGTGCAGACGGTTGTTGTCTTGCAAATGCCCCATCTGCTGACTCAGGGATCGAGACCTGGCTGCACGATCCGTTACAGCCATGCGGATAAGATGCCTGTCATCTTGTCTGCTAGTGATACGAGGCCGTTGGGATCCAGCACGGCGTTCCGTATTACCCTCCTGAACCCACCGATTCCATATTCTGCTATCAGTCATTGGATCTCGACCAACGCGAGCAGCAGTGTCGCGATACGACAAACCGCAATCGCGATAGGCTACAATCCGACCTTCATCAAAGTTGGAAGCGTGATGGTAAGCATTTCTCCTCCTTACACGAGGCATCACAACAACGTTTCACCAGTCAACGCCGGTCAACAGCTGTTTGTGTATGAGCAATCGGTTGGAAACTTTCCTCATGTCAGCACGTTGTAGGTGTCGCCACCGGCGCCAACCTTGTGTGAATACTCTGAAAAGCTAATCATTTGCATATCACAGCATCTTCTTTCTGTCGGTTAAATTTCGCGTCTGTAGCACGTCATCTTCGTGGTGTAGCATTTTTAATGGCCAGTGGTGTAGTTGCCAGAATTTCGACGTTGTTATACGACATACTGTGACCAGTGTCAATACAACAGTCTGCCACTGCCGACTTGTTAGGTTGTAAAAGTCGTGTGTGGCTCCGGTGTTCTGCACATCTTTGTTGGACAGTAAAAGTTGTTTGTCCAATGTAAGAAGGCCACATTCCCACGGAATTTTGTAAACTCCAGGTTTTCGGAGCATCTTTGACGAGTGCAGCTGTCTTGTGTCTGCTGAGAATCCGTCCTATTTTTGATGAGAGGCTACCGACATATGGCAGGAAGGCCATTGATTTAAAGCTTTCTTCGTCTTCTTCTGCTTTGTGACCTCTTTCTATTTTATTTTTAGTGCCCTCTGTATTTGCTGTGGGGAGTACCCATTGTCTTCAAAGACTCTTTGTAAGTGGGGAAGTTCATCTTGTAGATTGCTTTCGTCAGAAATAATATGCGCTCTATGGGTCAAAGTCATCTTCGTGGTGTAGCAATTTTAATGGCCAGTGATGTATTTCTCACAACTCTTTCTTGATGTTGTGATTTTTTTCGGGTACGTACAACATAATTTGTGTGTTTTGCTTTCTCCATAAAATTGTTGTGGAGCCACGACCAGCTTGCAAAGTGTATGGTTGACATCTTGGCTACACGGTTTCGTGGGGTCTGCGCCACACTCCAACCCTACCATCAGCTCTTAATAACTCAAATCGGGACTTATCTGACCAGGTCACGGTTTTCCAGCCGTCTATGGTGCAAGCAATATGGTCACGAGACCAGGAGAGGCGCTGCAGGCGATGTCGTGATGTTCGCAAAGGCACTGGCATCGGTCGTCTGCTGCCACAGCCCATTAACTCCAAATTTCGCCGCATTGTCCTGACAGATAGGTTCGTCGTACGTCCCACATTGACTTCTGCGATTATTTCGGCGCGTTGTGTTGCTTGTTTATTAGAATTGGCAACTCTAGCAAACGCCGCTGCTCTCGGTTGTTATGTGAAGGACGTCCGCTACTACGCTGCCTGTGGTTAAAGGTGATGCCTGAAATCTGGTATTCGCGGCACATTCTTGACGCTGTCGATCTCGGATTACTGACTTCTCTAACGAATTCCGAAATGAAATCTCCCATGCGTGTAACTCCAACTACCACTTCGCGTTCATAGTCTGTTGACTGCCGTCGAATGGCAATAATCACGTCGCGAAGCTTTTCACACGAATCACCTGAGTACAGGTATCAGCTCCGCCAATACAGTGCCCTTTAATGCCTTGTGTATGCGATACTACCGCCCTTTGTATACAGCGTGGTCCATTGATCGTGACCGCTCCAAATATCTCACGAAATAATCGACAAACGAAAAAACTAGAAAGAACGAAACTCGTCCAGCTTGAAGGGGGAAACCAGCTGGCGCTATGGTTAGCCCACTAGATGGCGCTGCCATAGGTCAAACGGATATCAACTGCGTTTTTTTAAATAGGAACCCCCATTTTTTATCACATATTCGTGTAGTACGTAAAGAAATATGAATGTTTTAGTTGGACCACTTTTTTCGATTTGTGATAGGTGGCGCTGTAATAGTCACAAACATGGCTTGCAATTTTAGACGAACAGTTGGTAACAGGTAGGTTTTTTAAATTAAAATACAGAACGTAGCTAAGTTTGACCATTTTATTTCGGTTGTTCCAGTGTGATACATGTACCTATGTGAACTTATCATTTCTGAGAACGCTTGCCGTTACAGCGTGATTACCTGTAAATACCACATTAATGCAATAAATGCTCAAAATGATGTTCGTCAACCTCAATGCATTTGGCAATACGTGTAACGACATTCCTCTCAACAGCTAGTAGTTCGCCTTCCGTAATGTTCGCACATGCACTGACAATGCGCTGACGCATGTAGTCAGGCGTTGTCGGTGGATCACGATAGCAAATATCCTTCAACTTTCCCCACAGAAAGAAATCCGGGGACGTCAGATCCGGTGAACATGCTGGCCATGGTATAGTGCTTCGATGACCAATCCACCTGTCATGAAATATGCTATTCCATACCGCTTCAACCACACGCGAGCTATGTGCCGGACATCCATCATGTTGCAAGTACATCGCCAATCTGTTATGCAGTGAAATATCTTGTAGTAACATCTGTAGGACATTACGTAGGAAGTCAGCATACATTGCACCATTTAGATTGCCATCCATAAAATGTGGGCAAGTTATCCTTCCTCCCATAATGCCGCACCATACATTAACCTGCCAAGTTCGCTGATGTTCCACTTGTCGCACCCATCGTGGATTTTCCGTTGCCCAATAGTGGATATTATGCCGGTTTACGTTACCGCTGTTGCTGAATGACGCTTAGTCGCTAAATAGAAACCGTGCAAAAAAATCTGTCATCGTCCCGTAATTTCTCTTGTGCCCAGTGACAGAACTGTACACGACGTTCAAAGTCGTCCCCATGCAATTCCTGGTGCATAGAAATATGGTACGGGTGCAATCGATGTTGATGTAGCATTCTCAACACGGACGTTTTTGAGATTCCCGACTCTCGCGCAGTTTGTCTGCTATTGATGTGCGGATTAGCCGTGACAGCAGCTAAAACACCTACTTGGGCATCATCATTTGTTGCAGGTCGTGGTTGACGTTTCACATGTGGCTGAACACTTCCTGTTTCCTTAAATAACGTAACTATCCGGCGAACGGTCTGGAGACTTGGATGATGTCGTCCAGGATACCGAGCAGCATACATAGCACACGACCGTTGGGCATTTTGATCACAATAGCCATACATCAACACGATATCGACCTTTTCCGCAATTGGTAAACGGTCCATTTTAACACGGGTAATGTATCACGAAGCAAATACCGTCCGCACTGGCGGAATGTTACGTGATACCACGTGCTTGTGCGTTTGTCACTATTACAGCGTCATCCTTCACAAAGCGAAAAAAGTGGTCCAACTAAAACATTCATATTTATTTACGTACTACACGAATACGTAATAAAAAATTGGGGTTGCTATTTTAAAAAACGCAGTTGATATCCGTTTGACCTATGGTAGCGCCATCTAGCAGTCCAACCATAGCGCCATCTGGTTTCTCCCTTCAAGCCAGACGAGTTTCGTTCTTTGTAGTTTTTTCGTTTGATGCTTATTTCGTGAGATATTTGGCCGGATCACTATCAATGGACCACCCTGTATGTGCATGTAGCTACTCCATGACTTTCATCAATTCAGTGTATTCTTGTCATAGTTGAAGTCGCAGAAAATCTAGAGCCAATACTGTTCACAGTGGGACAGCATTGTGGCCTAACTAAATTTAACAACTTTTGAGTAGAGATGTAACAAACTTTCCAGAACCGCGCGGCGCAGCTGTGCGTAGTTAACTGTATTGTGCTGTACGTCGTGTTGCGTGTACTCACCGAGACGAGTCCGCCGGTCTCGCAGGGAACGTCCAGGAAGTCAAAGTGCACCTCGATGGCCCTGTCGGGGTCTGCCAGCAGGTAGACGCCGCACACCGGCACCTCGGGGGCAGCGCCTGGCGTCAGGACGCCGTGCGGGGGCGGCGGGGGCGGGCCCGCCTTGTAGAAGAACTGGCCTCCCTCCGAAGTCACCGTTACGCAGTCTGCAGGCACACAGAGCAAACAGCGCTGTCAGCAAAACGTCTCAGCCTCTAGTGTGTAAACCCCAACTCCACAGGAAACTTTATCTCATATAATGATAGAAGCTGAAGAAATAAACTAAAATTTGTGTCACGGCCGGACTTGAATACGGCTCCCCTTCTTGCTACATAGAGGTGCTAGCCATTACACCACCGTGACGGCAGGGTTTTATTCCAGTACCAGAGAGCCTCGGCAATACTGCCGATTTCATCATCATCATCATCTTAGATAGTTTCCCGCCTCTGGCCGGGTCTGTATGGAACATAGGCCTCTTCCATTGTCTTCTGTCTTGCCACCATCTCTCCGTTTTCACCTCGGTCCAGTCTTCTCCTTTCTTCTGGACGCATTCCTCTACTCCTTTCAGCCATCTGTCTCTCTGTCTTCCTCTTAGTCTCTTTCCTTCCAGTTCCATCTCGTGTGTCTGCCTGGGTATCCTCTTCTCCTCCATTCTCTTAACGTGTCCATACCTTCTCAGCCTTGATTTCTCTGTCTCGCATGACACCTTTGTGATATGGAATCATGCTGAAGAGGAACTGAGTGATTTTTTGGTGCACATAAACAGTTTCAATCCAAAGATACAATTCACCATGGAGAAAGAGAGTAATGGACAACTAAATGTTTTGGATGTATTGGTTGTTAAACGGGCAGATGGGACTGTAGGGCGCAAGGTATATAGGAAAGACACACACACACCGATCGTTAACTACATAAGGATTCGTATCATCATCCTAGGCAGAAGAGAGGAGTCATAAAAACTTTAGTGGACAGAGCTAATAACATCTGTGTGCCAATTTACTTGCAAGATCAATTAAGCCATTTGCGAACAGCTTTCAAGAGAAATGGGTACACTGACAAGGAAATAGATCGAGCACTCCACCCTAGAAGAAAAGTGTCCGAAAATACACGACAACAACAACCGTCGGCTGGAAAAGTTTTTCTTCCATTTATTCATAACATCACGGACCGTATTGTTAAAGTTTTGGCGAAGTTTCGAGTGGAGACAATCTTTCGACCTACCAAGAAAATTAGTGAAAGTGTAAGATAGCTGAAAGATGCACGACACCCCTTAGCTACCCCAGGTCTGTATAAAATTCCGTGTAGCTGGAGCATGGTTTATATTGGAACAACTAGATGGAGTGTTAATACCCGCCTAACAGAACACAAAAGGAACTATAGATTGGGACAGATTGACAAATCAGCTGTAGCGGATCACGTTTTCAAAGACGGTGATCACGAAATAAAATTTAGTGAGACAAACGTGATAGCTAGGACCTCACATTATTATACCCGCATGTATAGAGAAGCTATAGAAATCTACAAGCACGGAAATAATTTTAATAGAAAAGAAGGAGGACTAAAATTAGACAAGATATGGCGGTCGACCTTGTACCAACGAAGTGACAATCGATTACCTGTAATCGAGAGAGATGGCACTAGCCAGAGATAGTTTTAAAGTCGAAAGCACGTGACGAGTGGTGGCGCCATCTAAGCGCTCTATATAAGCGGGACCTCCAGCGCCTAGCAGCCAGTCGCCAACTCACCTCGTAAGATGTTGCCCGCATTAGCAACGAAACGTCAGGAAGGAGAAGTAGTTTTATATATGGACCACGGCAATTCAGCCCGGAAGTTTTAGTTGATGCCGTTTATCTTTGTCACTCCAATACTGTTTCTCAAAAATTTCATCTCTCTAGCTTGTACTTTGCTTTTCTCTCTTCCTTTCATAACCCAGGCTTCTGATACATATGTCAGGATCGGGACATAATATGAACGGTATATAATTTTTTTACTGATTTGGGGTCCATCCTTGCTCCATACCAGGCTTCTGGCACTCTTCCGAAATGCTTCTGCTTTTCTGCCCCGCTAGTTTATTTCTCTGTCGTTTTTTCAAACTTCCTGTATCAGGCTTTCTAGGTACTTGAAACTCTCCACTCTTCTCAATCGTTCTCCACCAATTGTTATTCCCGTTGTTCCTCTCTCCTTCTTTCTTGTTGTGATAATCACGCCACTGCCGATTTAATGAGGGGGAAGAGGTTGAAGTGGTGAACTTAAGTCCGTGTTAGGGAGGGCGGTGGACTAGTGTCATCCGTTCAGCTGTACAATCTATACCGCTCTGGTGCTGTAATGGATAGAACATCTGCCGGGTAACCAGGATACCTGGGTTCAATTCCTGTCTGTACCACGAATTTCAATTAATTTCCTCAGTTTCTGTTATTATCGAAGATTAAGTTGAGACTCATATGTCTCAAGGAAAATGTAATTCCATCAGATACACAGAAAACATCGTTCAGGGATGTTTCCTGAATCTCTGTTAGGGAGACCGGAAAGTAATGCATTTAATGCATTAAATTTAAACAAATAAATTGATAACAAGTATTTATTTTCATTCAGTCATGCAATCACGCTCGTTATCGGCAACCTTTTGCCATCTAGTGTGCAAATTTTCAATACTAGATCGATAAAAATCAGTTAGTGTCTGAGCAAAATATCTGTAAATGGCTTTTTTTATATCCTCCACCTTTTCTTGACACTTAGAGAATGCTGTAGCGAGCGGAATAAGGGGAAACACACGTGAGTTTCAGAGTGCAACCAGGGGTCTAGCTAGTAAAGTGACTGTGCGTGCGGAGTGAACAAGAATGGGGTACAAGCTACAGGAGGTCTTCACAAGATATACATTTATGTCGTCAGTGCTAAGCAACACTTGAGGTGACGTAAAGAGCGATACAGCTAGGCAGTGGATGACTGGAAAAGATTCGTTCACAGCGATGTTGTCTGTAATACAACACACAGTCGCCATTAATTTTTATTTTATAATTGTTGTTGCCTACTTTTTCCCAAATAAACAGATACTCGTCTGCATTCAGCTTCTTCTTTCTTCTCGCAGACAAATTAAACTGCTTGTCTGGAACCAAGGTACCATAGGGAACCTTGGCTATTACTCCTGTACTCTCTGCTATACTCAAAGTTCACAGCAGTCTGCATGCTTCCCCCATACTACAGCCAAAGTCAACCAGGTACTGCCTCCAAATACAGCACTAACATCAAATGTGAACTGCATTCTCAGTCCACGAAAGACATTTGGATCACCAATAAGCTGCTGCTGCTGCTGCGGCAATCCGATGAGACGGTTTGGGTTTCTCGAATGGTTGGAGAATATTAACTGTCATCATGTGTAGTGGCAACTGTGAAGCACGGGGAGGGAGTGTTACGGTGTGTTCGTGTCAGGCATACCACTCCTTCCTCCCCCTCTCCTTGCCCTGCTGCGATTAATAAAACGGTACACCCGGGAGAATACGAACATATTTTTCAGGACAATGCAGTGCGTAAGGTAGAGGAACAGTCCGGAGATATTTATATAAATGATATGCCTTCTAGTATTACAGGTGATTCAAAAATATTTCTGTTTGCTGATGTCACCAGCTTGGTAGTGAAGGATCTTGTGTGTCATATTGAAACAGTATCAAATAATGTAGTTCATGAAATAAGTTCGTGGCTTGTGGAAAATAATTTGATGCTAATTCACAGTAAGACTCAGTTTTTACAGTTTCTAACTCACAATTCAACAAGAACCGATATTTTGATCAGACAGAATGGGCATATTATAAGCGAGACGGAACAGTCAAGTTCCTAGGCGTTCGGATAGATAGTAAGCTGTTGTGGAAAGCCCATGTCCAGGATCTTGTTCAGAAACTAAACGCTGCTTTATTTACCATTAGAACAGTATCTGAAATAAGTGACAGTTCAACACGAAAAGTAGTCTACTTCGCATATTTTCATACGCTTATGTCGTATGGAATTATTTTTTGGGGTAATTCTTCTGATTCAAAAAGGGTATTTTCGGCTCAAAAACGGGCTGTTCGAGTTATATGTGGTGTAAGTTCGAGAACCTCTTGTCGACCCCTATTCAAAGTCTGGGAATTCTGACACTGCCCTCACAGTACATATTTTCTTTAATGTCGTTTGTTGTTAGCAATATTAGCAATATTAGCCTATTCCCAAGAGTTAGCAGCTTTCACTCAGTTAATACTAGGCAGAAATCAAATCTGTATGTGGAATGCACTTCTTTGACTCTTGTGCAGAAAGGAGCTCAGTATTCTGCTGCATCGATTTTCAATAAGCTAGCACAAGAACTCAAAAATCTTAGCAGTAGCCCAAAGTCTTATGTCTAAACTGAAGAGTTTCCTCATGGCTCACTCCTTCTATTCTGTCGAGGAGCTCCTGGAAGAGCTAAAAAATTAAGCAAATTCCAGGGTTACATTGTTGATTTTCTTTATTTAAACTTACGACTTGTCGCCGGAATATGTTTTTTATATTTCATTTTTTCTGTTTCTACTATCGTCTTATAATTTTATGTATTGACTCGTTCCATGACCATGGAGATTTCTCCTTAATTTGGTCCCACGGAACAATAAATAAATAAAATTAAAAAAATTGTATCAGTCGAACAATGCTCCCTATCATAAAGCAGCGTCTGTGAGGCGGCGGATGGTGGACAGTAACATTCGTGAGATGGACTGGCATGCCCAGAACGCCGACCTGAACGCAGTGGAACACCTTTGAGTTCAAATGGCTCTGAGCACTGTGGAACTTATCATCCGAGGTCATCAGTCCACTAGAACTTAGAACTACTTAAACCTAACTAACCTAAGGACATCACACACATCCATGCCAGAGGCAGGATTCGAACCTGCGACCGTAGCAGCAGCGCGGTTCCAGACTGAAGCGAATGGAACACCTTTGGGATAAGACAGACCGTCGACTTCCCACCAGACCTTAGCGTGCTAGATCGTTACATCTCTGGTTTCGGCTCTTGAGGAACAATGGGCCGCCATTTCTCCACAGACATCCAAGGTGCTTCACTGAAAGTGTCCACAGCAGAGTTGACAACGTTATAAAGGCGAAGTGTGGACATATCTGTATTAGTGTCCACAAAAAGTGTCCGGATACTTCTGATCATGTAGAGCAGTGGTTCGCAACAGGTGGTCCGCGGACCCCTAGGGGTCCGCGAGCTATGCCAGCAGGGTCCGCAGGATGCTATTAGAATAAAAAATATATTAAATATATTTCGTATGGTAACAGATTTTTTGTTTTGGCCGCTTCCTGCATGAGCAGTTTCAAGCTCAATATTTTTTCAATAATGAATATGTCAATGTTTTCTCTAAGTAGCAAAAATAGAAAACATATTAAAAGACTCTTAATTTGGCTTTTTTAGGTACTTGATACTGTGATATGACAAGGTACCAATCATGCTCTATGAGGGGGTCCTCGAGAAAATTTTGTTGGGAACCCCTGATGTAGGATTTTACATCAGTAGTAGTAGTAGTAGTAGTAGTACAGGCTGTCTGGAAAGTAGGGACGAATATTAAAGTGCTACAGAACATAGAAAATTTATTGAAAATGTAATGTTCTTCTTACAAATACCTTAAGTCACTTCTCATTTCTCTCATTTACTTATGAAAACTTATATCTTCCATACGACCACCCAACGCCGCGCGGCAATGAGCAATGGGTTCATTGAAGTTCCCGATGATGCGTTCACAACCATCTGGTGAGATGCCGTTAATAACCCTTTTAATTTCATCCTTCAATTGGTGTACTGTTTGTGGTTTGTTCACGTACACTTTTGATTTCACAAATCCACACAAAAAAAGTCACAAGGTTTAATATTGCATGACTGACAGGCCAAAAAGATATTTTTTGAGGAGATTTTTCATTGAGCAGAGCAATCGTTTTACGCGATGTGTGACATGTCGCTCCATCTTGTTGACACCAAAAATCGACACTGTCGTCAATATGAGGGAAAAACCTATCAGAAAGTAAGTTTTGGTAACGGTCGTCGTTCACAGTGACGGCAGCTCCCTCATCATTTTTAAAAACGTACGGGTTCAAATGGTTCTGAGCACTATGGGACTTAACATCTGAGGTCACCAGTCCCCTAGAACTTAGAACTACGTAAACCTAACTAACCTAAGGACATCACACACACCCATGCCCGAGGCAGGATTCGAACCTGCGACCGAAAACGTACGGGCCGATGACTCCTGCTGCCTAGAACCCAAACCACACAGTCGTGCGTTGAGGATGCACTCACCTTCTACAGTCACTCGCGGATTTCTTTTACCCCCTATTCTACAGTTCTGCTTATTGATGTACCCACTGAGGTGGAAATGCACCTCATCTGAAAAAAATTGTTGTTTTTGTGAACTTCTCGTTCTCCGCTTGTCGAGCCAAGATCCAATGAGCAGATCCGATGTCTCTTTCCATGACCTGCAGGCTTCGGCTCTTGTGTAAGCAGAATCTTGTCCGCATGCATTTTCAGATCTTTTGAAAGGATTTCATGCAGTGAACTTGGTGATAAATTTAATTGTTGAGTTCGTCGGCGAGCCATTTTCTGGGGCTGACGGTCACATTGTCACGCACGACAGCCATGTTTTCTTGTTCGGTCGGCCTGTTTTCCTTTTCTTATTTTTTAACCTCTAAAACAGAATCCGTGGTCTCAAACTTCCGGATCAACTTCCGAACTAATGGTTCGGTTGGAGCAGTATTACCTCCGATAGTTTGGTAGTGGTAAGTTCATAGGTCCCTAAGCCTACAGACTACTTAATCTAACTTACACTAACTTACGCTATGGACAACACACACACACACACACACACACACACACACACACACACACACACACATGCCCGAGGGAGGACTCGAACCTACGACGGGGAAGCCGCACGGACCGTGACAAGGCGCCACAGATCGGGGGAATTACCTCCGAGTGTCAAACGCAGTTCACGAACGGTTGCCGTGGGGCTTTCATTGTTTTTGTAATAACTTTTTATCTCTTGGATATGTTGCTTAGTTGTCATCTGTTCCATGGCGAAAAAAATGTACATCAAACAACAATGTTCACCACAGAAAAGCTATCAGGCTACTAATGGGATCGATCGCAGATAACAAACACGAAAAAACCACGCCAGCCAACCGTCATGCGACAAAATGGCGCAAAATTCAAATTCGTTGGTACTAGTAGTAGTAGTTGGGGTTTTCACTCCGAAGTCCTGTTTGACACAGCTGTCCATGCTACTCTGTCCTGTGCGTGCCTCTTCGTCTCCGAATAACTGCTGCCACTTACATCCTTTTAATATATTCTTCCTGTATTCAACTACGATATTTACGTTCCGCACTTCCTTCCATCACAAAACTGAAGTTACCTTCGTCTCTCAGAATGTGTCCTATCAACCGTTGCCTTCTTTTAGTCAAGAGGATTCACAAATTTGTTTTCCTGTTCTCAATTCTATGCAGTTCACCCTCATTATTTACTCAATCTACCCATCTAATCTCCAGCATCTTTCTGCTGCACGCCGTTTCAGAAGCTGTATTCTCTTCTTAACTGAGATCTCCATCGTTTACGTTTCACTTTACATTTCTAATCTCCAAAAACTTGAAGAAAAGCCTTCCCAATACTTAAATTTCTTTCCCCTGTTAGGAATTCCTTTCTTTTTATTTTTTTAATGCTTTCTTTGATGCAGTCAATCTGCATTTTCTATCGTCTACTTCGGTTCTCATCGGTCATTTTGGTCCCCGAACAGAAAACTGATCTATTTTTACTCTCATTCCTAAACTAATTCGCAAGGCAGCGCCTGATTTCTTTCGACTACACTCCCATAAGCTTGTTCTAGATTTGCTGAAGTTTGTCCTATAATCTCTCTTCAACAGACTATCTACTGCATATGTATTCGGCCAACTTCAAAGTTTTTATTTCTTCTCCTAATTTTAATTCCATTTCTAAATTTCTCCTTTATTTTCTTACGTGCTCACTGTACAGACTGAATAACATTGGGAATACTCTGGAAATCCGTCTCAGTCCCTTTGCAACTACCGCTTCCCTTTCATCTCCTTCGGCTCTTATAACTATAGAGTTTCATTTCTGTGCAAATTGTGAATATCCTTTCACTCTCTTGGTTTACTCCTAGTGCTTTAAGAATTCCGAAGAGATAACCTACGGACTATTTACATTGATGCGCCAAAGATCCTACAAGAACAGGACCAAAGACGACTGAAGAGAATCGTTCAACGTTGCAGAAATGCAACCCTTCCGCAAATTGCTACAGATTTCAATGCTGTGCCATCAACAAATGGCAGTTTGTGAACCATTCAAGGAAATATCATCCATACGGGCTTTCGGCACCAAAGACCCACTCGTGTACCCATGATGACTGCACGACACACAGCTTTATGCCCCGCCTGGACCCGTCAGCACCGACTTTGGACTGTTGATGACAGGAAAGATGTTGCCTGATCGGGGGAGTCTCATTTCAAATTGTATCGATCGGATGGACGTGTGTGGGTATGGAGAGAACCTCATGAATCCATGGACCCTGCATGTCAGCAGAGGACTCTTCAAGCTGGTAGAGGCTCAGTAATGGTGTGGTGCGTGTGCAGTTGGAGTGATGTGGGACCCTTGACAGGTCTAGATACGACTCTGACAGGTGTCACGTGCGTAAACATCCTGTCTGATCACCTGCATCCGTTCATATTCATTGTGCATTCCGTCGGAGTTGGGCAATTACAGCAGAACAATGCGACAACCCAGACGTGCAGAATTGCTACAGAATGTCTCCAGGAACACTCTTCTGAATTTAAACACTTCCACTGGTCACTGAACTCCGCAGACATGAACATTATTAAGCATATCTGGGATGCGTTGCAACGTGCTGTTCAGAAGAGATCTCCACCTCCTCGTACACTTACGGATTTATGGACAGCCATGCAGGATTCATTGTGTCATTTCCCTCCAGCACTACTTCAGACATTATTCGAGTCCATTCCACGTCGTGTTGCGGCTCTTCTGCGTGCTCGCGGGGTCGCTACACGCTATTAGGCATATGTATCAGTTCCTTTGGCTCTTGAGAGTACTAGGCTACACCAGAAGAACGTCCTATTAGCTTTGTACGTCCAATGTTTAGTCAAGAGCCGCACCAGTTTTTCCCTCTTTGGTGTCGTATCCACGTCTTTCAAAGTCAGGAATAACACTGACAAGGAGACAGCACGACCGTGGGGTCGGGGATTTGTCCGAAATTTTGTGTGGTGAAAGAGGACCCCTAACACTTCACGTGGTCAAAATATTAGGACGCACTACTCGGAAAATCCCGGGAAAAATCGATTCAAAGTTTCTTAGGTGCCTTATGAGTATAAAATGTTAGTCCACTGCCGACCCGCCGTCTGGCCTACATGGTTAGCGCTCGGACCCTTACGCCAGTGGTCTCGGGCTCGATTCCTCCTCCGGCACTTTTTTTTTCTTCTGTTGCTTGCAAAATTGAAGCGAATTGTTACAGAAGAGTCGTTTAATTAATTCCCGGGAAGGTTGTATAAAAATTCCTTCTGTAATTCACTATCAATTATAGTCACCAATATTCCGAGATTTGCCTCAATATGCCTGATTTGCCTCAAAATTATCAGAAACTCAAAACATTTTCGTAAATGTCAATGGGGCATGTTTTTGTACAGATTTATTGCAAACGCCCTGTGACTGAAAAAAAATGCGCCTTTATATGTTGCGCAAGATGTGGCAAAAATTTTTGCTTTGTTTGTTTTTATGATAATTACCACTGCGGTTCTTGTTTATAATTGTTATACGTATAAAAACTAAATGTTTCACAATCGACTTTGTTATTCTGATTAAAAACCCAATGTTTCCCCTCAAATAATTTACAATTAAAAATGGAAAACCCACAGTCATGAATTGTGTTGTTGGACAAAAAGAAAACAATTTTTATTCAGCAATGTAACTAATTCGTTAAAGATAATGTAGGTTTGGGAAACTTTCTGAATAATTGGTGGAATGACGAAAGACAATGAAACGGATGAAAAAAAAGTGCCGGAGGAGGAATGGAATCCGAGACCTCTGGCGTAAGACTCCGAGGCCTAAACATCTAGGCCAGACGGCGTCTCGGCAATGGACCTAAGAAACTTTGGATCGATTTTTCCCGGAATTTTCCTGGTAGTACGTCCGAATACTTTAACCACGTGAGGTGTTAGGGGTCCTATTTCACCACACAAAATTTCGGACAAATCCCCGACCCCACGGTCGTGCCGTCTCCTTGTGAGATGCGCCTACTTCGTATATGTGATCAGGACTTCGCACGTTCACCGGAACCGACTGTACTGCAGGGTAACTGTCTCTACCGACGTTGAAGACTCACTCTGCTCTCTCTCCCTCTCCCTCTCCCTCTCCCCCTCCACCCTCCCCCCTCTCTCTCTCCGCCGGCCGGTGTGGCCCTGCGGTTAAAGGCGCTTCAGTCTGGAACCGCGTGACCGCTACGGTCGCAGGTTCGAATCCTGCCTCAGGCATGGATGTGTGTGATGTCGTTAGGTTAATTAGGTTTAAATAGTTCTAAGTTCTAGGCGACTGATGACCTCAGAAGTTAAGTCGCATAGTGCTCAGAGCCATTTCTCTCTCTCTCTCTCTCTCTCTCCCCCCCCCCCCCCCCCCGCCCTTGATCCTGCTGTAACAAAAGAGGCAACTGCAGAACAGCAGTCAGGGAGGCAAAGGAACATCGACCTGTGAGTCTGAAAGACTGATGAGGAGCCTGTGCGACTGTTGGTACCCAAAAAGCAGCTTCCCACAACGGACCACGCTGCCGACATACTTGAGAAGTAGGAGTGGCCCTATTCCCTAGTAACTGTTTGGGCGGTATGGAAGAGCGTTTCTGGTTTTGCTGATAACACTTTCAAGCTACGTTGCGTGGCATTCCGAAAAGAGGAATATTCCAGAGATTTACCACATCCCAGGGGAAATATAGGAGCATGCGAACCAGTGTTGACGCTATGACGTATCACAGAAGGTAGGATGAAGTAAGGCAGAAAACCTATGACAGTGTTGACTTGGAATACATTCTTTGAAATTCTGAAGGTCGCAGCGATAAAATACAGGAAGGCAGAGTTTAAATACATCTTCTAGAGAAACCAGACGGCAGTTATAGGAATTGAAGGACATGAAAGGGAATCAGTGTTTGTCGAAGGGAGTGGTAGAGGACTGCAGCCTCTCCTCACACCAGTGAAGTTATTCAATAAATACGCTACTGGCCATTAAAATTGCTACACCAAGAAGAAATTCAGATGATAAACTGGTATTCATTGGACAAATATATTATACTAGAACTGACATGTGATTACATTTTCACGCAATTTGGGTGCATAGATCCTGCGAAATCAGCACCAGAACAACCACCTCTGGCCGTAATAACGGCCTTGATACGCCTGGGCATTGAGTCAAACAGAGCTTGGATGGCGTGTACAGGTACAGCTGCCCATGCAGCTTCAACACGATACCACAGTCCATCAAAAGTACTGACTGGCGTATTGTGACGAGCCAGTTGCTCGGCCACCGTTGACCAGACGTTTTCAATTGGTGAGAGATCTGGAGAATGTGCTGGCCAGGGCAGCAGTCGAACATTTTCTGTATCCAGAAAGGCCCGTACAGGACCTGCAACATGCGGTAGTGCATTATCCTGCTGAAATGTAGGATTTCGCAGGGATCGAATGACGGGTAGTGCCACGGGTCGTAACACATCTGAAATGTAACGTCCACTGTTCAAAGCGCCGTCAGTGCGGACAAGAGGTGACCGAGACCATTTCTCCTCCTTACACGAGGAATCATGCCGGGTGATACGCCGGTATGGCGGTGACGAATACACGCTTCCAATGTGCGTTCACCGCGATGTCACCAAACACGGATGCGACGATCATGACGCTGTAAACAGAACCTGGATTCATCCGAAAAAATTACATTTTGCCATTCGTGCACCCAGGTTCGTCGTTGAGTACACCATCGCAGGCGCTCCTGTCTGTGATGCAGGGTCAAGGGTAACCGCAGCCGCGGTCTCCGAGCTGATAGTCCATGCTGCTGCAAACGTCGTCGAACTGTTCGTGGAGATGGTTGTTGTCTTGCAAACGTCCCCATCTGTTGACTCGGGGATCGAGACGTGGCTGCACGATCCGTTACAACCATGCGGATAAGATTGCCTGTCATCTCGATTGCTAGTGATACGAGGCCGTTGGGATCCAGCATGGCGTTCCGTATTATCCTCATGAACTCACCGATTCCATATTTTGCTAACAGCCATTGGATATTGACCAACTAGAGCAGCAATGTCGCGATACGATAAACCGCAATCGCGTTAGGCTACAATCCGACCTTTATCAAAGTCGGAAACGTGATGGTAGGCATTTCTCCTCCTTACACGAGGCATCACAACAACTTTTCACCTGGCAACGCCAGTCAAATGCTGTTTGTGTATGAGAAATCGGTTGGAAGCTTTCCTCATGTCAGCAAGTTGTAGGTGTCGCCACCGGCGCCAGGCTTGTGTGAATGCTCTGAAAAGCTAATCGTTTGCATATCACAGCGTCTTCTTCCTGTTGATTATACACTCCTGGAAATGGAAAAAAGAACACATTGACACCGGTGTGTCAGACCCACCATACTTGCTACGGACACTGCGAGAGGGCTGTACAAGCAATGATCACACGCACGGCACAGCGGACACACCAGGAACCGCGGTGTTGGCCGTCGAATGGCGCTAGCTGCGCAGCATTTGTGCACCGCCGCCGTCAGTGTCAGCCAGTTTGCCGTGGCATACGGAGCTCCATCGTAGTCTTTAACACTGGTAGCATGCCGCGACAGCGTGGACGTGCACCGTATGTGCAGTTGACGGACTTTGAGCGAGGGCGTATAGTGGGCATGCGGGAGGCTGGGTGGACGTACCGCCGAATTGCTCAACACGTGGGGCGTGAGGTCTCCACAGTACATCGATGTTGTCGCCAGTGGTCGGCGGAAGGTGCACGTGCCCGTCGACCTGGGACCGGACCACAGCGACGCATGGATGCACGCCAAGACCGTAGGATCCTACGCAGTGCCGTAGGGGACCGCACCGCCACTTCCCAGCAAATTAGGGACACTGTTGCTCCTGGGGTATCGGCGAGGACCATTCGCAACCGTCTCCATGAAGCTGGGCTACGGTCCCGCACACCGTTAGGCCGTCTTCCGCTCACGCCCCAACATCGTGCTGCCCGCCTCCAGTGGTGTCGCGACAGGCGTGAATGGAGGGACGAATGGAGACGTGTCGTCTTCAGCGATGAGAGTCGCTTCTGCCTTGGTGCCAATGATGGTCGTATGCGTGTTTGGCGCCGTGCAGGTGAGCGCCACAATCAGGACTGCATACGACCGAGGCACACAGGGCCAACACCCGGCATCATGGTGTGGGGAGCGATCTCCTACACTGGCCGTACACCACTGGTGATCGTCGAGGGGACACTGAATAGTGCACGGTACATCCAAACCGTCATTGAACCCATCGTTGTACCATTCCTAGACCGGCAAGGGAACTTGCTGTTCCAACAGGACAATGCACGTCCGCATGTATCCCGTGCCACCCAACGTGCTCTAGAAGGTGTAAGTCAACTACCCTGGCCAGCAAGATCTTCGGATCTGTCCCCCATTGAGCATGTTTGGGACTGGATGAAGCGTCGTCTCACGCGGTCTGCACGTCCAGCACGAACGCTGGTCCAACTGAGGCGCCAGGTGGAAATGGCATGGCAAGCCGTTCCCCAGGACTACATCCAGCATCTCTACGATCGTCTCCATGGGAGAATAGCAGCCTGCATTGCTGCGAAAGGTGGATATACACTGTACTAGTGCCGACATTGTGCATGCTCTGTTGCCTGTGTCTATGTGCCTGTGGTTCTGTCAGTGTGATCATGTGATGTATCTGACCCCAGGAATGTGTCAATAAAGTTTCCCCTTCCTGGGACAATGAATTCACGGTGTTCTTATTTCAATTTCCAGGAGTATATTTCGCGTCTGTAGCACGTCATCTTCGCGGTGTAGCAATTTTAATGGCCAGTAGTGTAGATAACATAGAATAGTGTGATTTCTCGTCCGCCGAGTGGTGACAACAAGCGGGAGACGCACGACTGACTTCAATTTGTTCCCGAGAGGCTCTGTAGCGGACTGAGTTCCTCTCGAGACATCGTGTGAGTTACGGCGTAGAAAAACTGTTTTCGTAGTTACAAAATTTTTGCAGGCATGTTTTCAATAATGTAATAACTATTCAAAATGTATGGTAACAATTAAAACTGCGCAATGCATTAAGTAAGGCGGCAGCAGGTTTTTATCTTTTTGTGATCTTCAGTCCGAAGGCTGGTATGGTGCCTCTCTCCGTACTATTCTATCCTTCATTTTAAAATAACTATTGCAACCTACATCCTTCTGATACTGCTTATTGTATTCATCTGTTTCCTTCCCTCTACGATTCGCCCCCCCCCTCCCCCACTTCCCTCTATTACCAAGCGAGGAGGCGCAGTAGTTAGCAAACTGGACTAGCATTGGGGAGGACGACGGTTCAATACCGCGTCAGGCCATCCTGATTTAAGTTTTCCGTGATTTCCCAAAATCTCTTCAGGCAAATGGTGGGATGGTTCCTTTGAAAGGGCACGGCTGACTTTCTTCCCCATCCTTCCCTAATTCGACGGGACCGATGACCTTGGAGTCTGATCCCCTTCTCCAAAACCAACCAACCAACCATCTTCCCCCTATTGCTAAACTGATGATCCCTTGATGTCTCAGAATGTGTCCTATCAACCGATCCCTTCTTTTGGTCAAGTTGTGCCACAAATTTGTTGTGTTCTCATTTCAGTACCTTCTCATTAGTTACGTGATATAATCTTCAACATACTTCCGTAGCGCCACATTTCGAAAGCTTCTATTCTCTTACTGTCTAAACTGATTATCATCCACGCATGCGTCGAACCTTCCGTCATGGTTGCAAAATACTAACACGAATTCCTTACACACGAATGGAGATCAGTTTGGATTCTGGAGAAATGTAGGAACACGCGAGGCAATACTGAACCTTTGAATCATTTTAGAAGATAGGTTAAGGAAAGGCAAAGCAAAGCATTTGTAGACTTAGAGCAAGTTTTTGACAATGATGACTGGAATACTGTCTTTCAAATTATAAAGGAAGGGGGAGGTAACATATAGGGAGTGAAAGGCTATTTACAACTTGCATAGGAACCAGACGGCTGTTATAAGAGTCTAAGAACATGAAAGGGGTTCCACTGGTTTAGAGGCGAGTGAGACCGGATTGTAGCCTATCCCCGATGTTATTCAGTCTGTACACTGAGCAAGCAGTAAAGGAAACGAAACAAAAATTTGGGGAAGGAATTACGGTCTAGGAAGAAGAAATAAAATTTTTTAAGTTTGTCGATGACATTTTAATTCTATCAGCGACAACAAAGAATTTGGAAGAGCAGTTGCACGCAATGGACAGTGCCTTGAAAGGAACATGTAAGATGAACAGAAAAAATCAAAACGAGAAATTCTGAGGGAATTAGATTGGGAACTGAGACACTTAAATTTGCGAGTTTTGCTATTAGGGCAGCAAAGTAACTGATGATGGCTGAAGTAAAGAGAATATAAAACGTACTCTGGTAATGGCAAGAAAAACATTTCTGAAGAAGAGAAATTTGTTGACATGTGTGGAAGATTGTTATGTATTCCTCGATTTTTGGCTATGGGTAAGTTGGTTCTGTTTTTGTGTTGTGAAGTCCACTACGGTACGACAGCCAGTAGGGAATATAGTGTCTGACTGCTGAATGAATAGATTTAAATATGCCGAAAAATATTTTGAATCGAGTTAGGAAACTAGCTGTGATTCACATACGCACCAAAAAGAACGGATCTATTCGTATATTTGTTATAAGATTTGAAACCGCATATCACAAGATGGTTACTTAGAATGCTATGTTATATGGTACAGGGAGTTATTGCAGAATGGCACAGACTAACAGATGGCGTGGTTAGACAAAGTTCTCAGTCTTCTTCAATTAATAAAACCATCATCAATGGCAAAGTCCAGTTTATGGAAGTGAAGGAATCGAATTAGGAAATAGAAACTAATCTTTCACTAAAAAATAGTGAAGCAGTAACTAAAATCAAAAAGAGATGGGGATAGCCCCAAGTAACGTGCAACAACTGACAAAAACGGGACTGACCTGTGTCAAAATCACGATGAACTTTCAGTACTTGAGCGATTAAAATATGTTCCGGTAGACCTATGCCAAGCAATGGACAAGGCCCCTTGTAAATGGCATCCAAGAAAATATTGAGTCTTTGAGCGACTGAAGAATAAAGATAAATAAGATTAATAACAAAACAAAAAATTAATGTATAAAAATACACTAAATAAATTGATTTTTAACATGTTTTGGGACCATCAGTGATCGAAAGGAAGAAGATTGTTCTGAAGATAAAATTTACCGGAAGGCGATACGCTTCTTTGTGTTTGTCACGAGTAATATAGTATTCAACAATTTCCTTTCCAGTATGCCCGCAGCTTGCATAAGGTCGAAGGACGACATATTTTATTTTAAGTACAAGTTTTTTTTGCTGCGCTGTGTATTTATTTACTCGTAGTGATGCAATTTGTTGTGGTTGGCAGGAGAGCCAACACCGTGTTACTAGAGGAGGCCGAAATGCACGCGTTTTAGCTCACGCAGGCTCCCGTGAGGTCTGGAACAGGACAAGGAAATTAGAATTTAGAAAAACGGACGTAGCTGTTGGAATACTTAACTTTAATCCATTAATGATGAACATCGCTCTTGACGGTAAATGATTCACAATATCAGTAGTAACTGAACATGGCGCCTTGCTAGGTCGTAGCAAATAACGTAGCTGAAGGCTATGCTAAACTATCGTCTCGGCAAATGAGAGCGTATTTTGTCAGTGAACCATCGCTAGCAAAGTCGGCTGTACAACTGGGGCGAGTGCTAGGAAGTCTCTCTAGACCTGCCGTGTGGCGGCGCTCGGTCTGCAATCACTGATAGTGGCGACACGCGGGTCCGACGTATACTACCGCACCTCGGCCGATTTAAAGGCTACCACCTAGCAAGTGTGGTGTCTGGCGGTGACACCACACAATTTACACGACGAACCTATTTCGGCGATTTGCCATTGTCGAGTATAAAAGTGAAGGTTGTATATAACAGGTGTAATATTGTTCTTCACGTCTATGTCACTGTATGTCAGCATACGGGACCTCATACTTACTTCTTAGTTGGTATGACGTGGTCCATATGTCATCTTGGAGCGAAAATACCTGTTGTCTTTTCCCTATAATATGATCACTTATAGGTGAAGAGGTGGACTTAGTTTCTGGGTAGGTGTTTACTACTGGAAGTGATTATCATAACTGATTGCCATTCATACAATATAACACAGGAGTTTACAGACAGGTCTTAAAACATTTAAGATATAAAACTGAACGACAAATCCAATAGTCCACACTGGCTATATTTGTTGAAATCGATCAGAGACTCACACAACCGGTTTCGCAACTTGTAAGTTAATTAAAAATTGTAATTCAATCTTTACAGAAAGCGATAAGAAATCACGCATTGTCGTCAATCCTCGAGCAACATCTTCACACACACAACCAAAAATACATAAAGAATTGATTCCGATCCAACCTATAATTAACTGTATAGCTAGCTCATCATACCTCATAAGCAAAAAACCAAATCAACTCGTAACTACACTCTACACATATAACAAGGAATACGCAATAAAGAACTCCAGAGTATTAGTTCAGAAAATAAAAGACACACAAGTCCCCCCAAGCAGGAAAATTCATTTCCTTTGACATAACCAATTTATATGCAAATATAACAATATCAGGAACAACAGGGATCATAAAGAGAAACATCCTACACAATAGAAAAGTATCTGACATTGAAATATATGAAATAATCAACCTACTACAACTTACTTCATCTCATTTTGAATTTGAAAATAAAATCTATACACAAACATCTATGGGAAATCCTATCGTAGGAACCATAGCAGACATATTAATTAAGGCACTGAAAGCGAAATTCTTCAATTCGAAGTGGCCAATTCCAAACAAAATTATCTACTACCACAGATATGTTGATGACACGCTACTACTAGTAGATGGCCATGTCTAAGACATAAAAACGATCCACCAACTATTAAACAATTTGCACCCTAATATGAAATTTATAACTGGAACACAACAAAACAAATCTACAAACTTTTGAAACCTGAAAATAAGCAACAGAAAAACCACCACCAACAGGTAATATATAGGAAAGCTAGCACAACTGACATTATCGTAGATAAAAATTGTTGTCACGCTAATTCGCATAAATACGAATATTTCAAATCAATGATTAACAGAATTTTGAATTGACATACAGATAATAATGCGATACAGAATGAAATAATAACTCCACAATACACAGTGCAGTGGAATGACTTCAATCCCAAAATCGTGCTAAAATTATATGAGCAGGACACAAAACCAAAACAGGTGGCATATGTAAAGAAATAACATTAAATAGAGAAGAAAAAATCGGAAATAAACCTATATCTATATTACAACACCATATACAGTCCAAATGTGGGAAAAACTGAACAACTTGTTTAACAAAACAGTGTTTCGTGTGAATAACAACTTTAAGACCAAAATAGATCAACAAAAAACAATATAACATTTTTCTCAAATCCAGACGTCTGCAAACTTTCTTGTGATTATTGTAATGAATTTTCTCAGACAAACGCGCAGGAATTTCGGAATCATATTTAAAGAACACAGACAAAATTGCGAAAGCAACAATCCACATTTCATTTGCGTGTAAAAAGCCAACAATACAAAGCAGAAAATGATGTAAATGCCTTAAAGATTTTACAAGACATCCTCAGCGAACAAAAAGATTTTAAACAAAAAATACCGCGAAAATATTATTGACATGATTAAAGAAAAAGGGTAAATTATCGCGATAAACACGAAACGATAGAAAATAACATTTACGTAAAAACCAAATAAAATAATATCTCTGAAAAATTAAACGTAATCATTGACTTTCTGTGAAATAAAAATTCCATTGTAAGAAGCAGATAAATAACACAAGCGTATAGCAAAAAGACAAGCGACATTTACGCTCCAAGATGCCATATGGACCACGTCACACCAGTTAAGAGGTAAGCATAACGTGCCGTATGTAGACACAGAGTAAAATAGACAAAAGGACCTACATTATACCAGTTATATCTCTTCATAGACACACTTGACAACGGCAAATCGCCGAAACGGGCTCATCGTGCAAATTGCATCACTACCAGTAAATAAATACTTATTGCAGCAAAAAGCTTGTACTTGAAATAAAACAAAATAGTACTCGTAGCGGCTGATTGTCAGCTAAAGAACTCGGACGTGTAACTGTAAAGATAAAATGTCCAACGACGGCTGGGTGTTGAGGTGTATGTGAAGTTACAATAAATAAGTGGTACAGAGTCTGTACTGATTTATTATGTGTAGGGGATACAGAACTCTTACACTGGCCGAGTGAGTGGAATCCAACAACATCCATGGTACGACTGATAGTTTGACCGTTATGACAGACACAAAGAACAAATTTAGAAAGGGAATTAAAGATCACGGAAGACGATTAAGAAATTCGACAATTGCTGTTGATATCGTAATTCTGTCAGAGACGGCAAAGGATTTGGGAGATATGTTGAACTACGTGGAGCAAGTAGAGAGGATACAAAACCCAGAGTGGTAGTACATTTCTGAAAAAGATAAGCGAAAAGCTAACGTGTTGAATCTAGATGGGGAGAGAAGAAATTTGTGGCACACCTTCACGATGAATAGTCAGCTGTTCGGAGTTTAAGCGGCTTGGGCAGGTCGGAGTAGTTGGAGAACAGCATCAAACCAGTCTCCGGAATGATGAGAACAACAACAACAACGGAGGTTTCTTTCCGACTGCTCTTCGTATCTTTTCATTCTCTGGTAACAGGTTGAGACCTTCAACTGAGACACCTTACATTCCCTACACGCGAACACACGAGAGGAGGGTGGGCTATTATAGAGCTCCGTTCGTTTCTGCCAAAACCCAGGATGTGTCGGAGTCCCTAATTTTGAAATGTGGCAGAAAACGTCGCCGGCCGCTGTGGCCGATCTGTTCTAGGCGCTTCAGTCCGGAACTGCGCTGCTGCTACGGTCGCAGGTTCGAGTCCTGCCTCGGGCATGGAAGTGTGTGATGTCCTTAGGTTAGTTAGGTTTAACTAGTTCTAAGTTCTAGGGGACTAATGACCTCAGCAGTTGAGTCCCGTAGTCCTCAGAGCCATTTTTTTAAAAAATGTTAACTACTTTCAATGTCTTTCTGGACAATGTCAATTGGCTAAGGAAGAGGACTCCTTCAACTATATTTATTTATTTATTTATTTATTGTTCCGTGGGACCACATTAAGGAGAAGTCTCCATGGTCATGGAACGAGTCAATACATGAAATTATAACACGATTGTAGAAACAGATAAAATGAAATATAAGAAACATATTCAGCTGACACGTTGTTAGTTTAAATAAAGAAAATCAAGAATGTAACACTGGAATTTGCTTAATTTTTTAGCTCTTCCAGGAGCTCCTCGACAGAATAGAAGGAGTGAGCCATGAGGAAACTCTTCAGTTAAAAGCATTTGGGCAACTGCTAAGATTTTTGAGTTCTTGTGGTAGCTTATTGAAAATGGATGCAGCAGAATACTGCACTCCTTTCTGCACAAGAGTCAAGGAAGTGCATTCCATATGCAGATTTAATTTCTGCCTAGTATTAACTGAGTGAAAGCTGCTAACTCTTGGGAATAAGCTAATATTGCTAACAACAAACGACATTAAAGAAAATATATACTGTGAGGGCAATGTCAAAATTCCCAGGCTATTGAATAGGGGTCGACAACAGGTTTTCGAACTTACACCACACATAGCTCGAACAGCCCGTTTTTGAGCCGAAAATACCCTTTTTGAATCAGAAGAATTACCCCAACAAATAATACCATGACATAAACGTATGAAAATATGCGAAGTAGACTACTTTTCGTGTTGAAATGTCACTTATTTCAGATACTGTTCTAATGGTAAATAAAGCGGTATTTAGTTTCTGAACAAGATCCTGAACATGGGCTTTCCACAACAGCTTAACGTCTATCTGTACGCCTAGGAACTTGACTGTTCCGTCTCGCTTATAATATACCCATTCTGTCTGATCAAAATATCGGTTCTTCTTGAATTGTGAGTTAGAAACTGTAAAAACTGAGTCGACTGTGAATTAGCATCAAATTATTTTCCACAAGCCACGAACTTATTTCATGAACTACATTATTTGATACTGTTTCAATATTACACACAAGACCCTTCACTACCAAGCTGGTGTCATCAACAAACAGAAATATTTTTGAATCACCTGTAATACTAGAAGGCATATCATTTATATAAATAAGAAACAGCAGTGGCCTCAGCACCGATCCTTGGGGAACGCCCCATTTAACAGTGCCCCATTGGGACTGAACATCATTACCACTCTCAATATTACGGAGAATTACCTTCTGCTTTCTGTTCTTAAAGTAAGAGGCGAACCAGTTGTAAGCTAATTCCCTTACTCCATAATGTTCCAACTTCTGCAGTAATATTTTGTGTATATAAGCTCAATAACCCTGAAGGCGATACAATGGCTGGACGTTTTATCATAATAATCCACTTTATGGCTGACTATCTTAGCGCCCGATCGCGTGGACTGTGTGATCTGCACATATTTTTTATTTTGTATTCTATTTTATTTAGTCGAATTTGTACACTGGTGAGCCAAAACATTATGACCACCTACGTAATAGCTTGTTTGTCCGTCTTTGAAACGAAATATATCATTGATTCTGCGTATCAGGGACCGGAAAATTTGTTGGTAGGGTTGTGGATGTATGTGGCATTATATGTCTACGCACAGGTCATGTAATTCGCGTAAATAACGGGCCGCTGATTTGCGTACGCAGTGATGGCACCCGACAGCGACCCAGATGGATTCCATAGGATTTACATCAGGCGAATTTGGTCGCCGAGACGTCAATGTGAATTCATTATAATGCTCCTCAAACCGCTGTAGCATGGTTCTGGCTCCGAGACAGGGACAGTTTTATTGCTGAGAGATGACATCGCCGTCGCGGAAGGCATCAAGCATGAAGGGATGCACGTGGTTCGCAGCTGTCAGCGTGTCTTCGATTACTAGCGCAGGCCCCATGCAAGCGCAGGAGAATGTCTTCCTATAACATAATACTGCTTCTACCAGCCTACTTGTTCGAGCCACCGTTCACTTCGATGACGGCGTTTGTAGAGACCACCATCGACCTAGAGTAGCAAAAAATGTGATTCATCCGAAGAGCCGACACGTTTCCATTGATCGACGGTCGAATCCTGATGGTCCCGTGCCCACTGCAAACATAAATGAGTGGTCTGCTATGGAGCCCTATGTTCAACAGAGTACGATGAACGGTGGGCTCCGAAAGACTTGTGCGTGCACCAGCATTGTGCTCGTTCGGCAGAGATGCCACAGATCACCACCAACTTTACGGAATAGACAAGCTCTGAACCCCACGTTTTGTGGAGAGTCCAACCATTTAGCGCCTAGTGGTAGTTTCTCTGTCATTCTACCTCTTTCTGTAGATGCTCACGACAGTAGCACGTGAACATTCGGTCAGCTTTGCCGATTTCGAGATACTCGTTTACAGGCTCGGCGTAATAATAATGGGCCCTTTGTCAAAGTGGCTTGTCTCAAAGGACTTTCCCATTTGCTGCCCATATCTTCGCTAGGGTGGGCCGCAGTCCGTGTCTGCTGCGCTTACATGCTTTTGTTATCGCGTCACGTGTCCGCAACGCTACCAGGGGGCATCCACCGTCGCGGTAGGTAGTGGTCAAAACGTTTTGGTACGTCAGTGTATGTTGTTACGCCCATTGCTGATGTGTAAATCTACAACGGCGATTTGTCGTGGTGACAAATAGCTGTCTTTGATTCAGTTCACAAATCGCAGCGCCTTCTAAATTTTTCACGCTGATCAAAAAGCGATTCAGGTAGCTGGAGTCGGAAGTATTTGTTAACCCTGCGTTTTAAGTTCTTGTGATCTTTCCATTGAAATTTTCATGCTCTAAGACATATTTATTTATTTCTAATATTTCTAATATTAATTTTCTTAATTTAGCTTTAAAAATATTTTGATAGTACGAAATATTTTCATAAAATTTTTCATCCCTTGTTTCACCCCCTTAGAGACTGAATTTCTAAACACACTAAAACACATTATTTTATTATTTCTAACCGAGAAGTTAAATAAAATTATTCATAGTTTTAGCTTTTAAAACGTTTCTGTAATGAAATATTTCCATAGAACTTTTCATTCCCTATTTGACCTCCTTAGGCGTTGAATTTCCAGAACATTCAAACATATATCTCTTCTCAGAATGAGGTTTCCACTCTGCAGGGGAGTGTGCGATGATATGAAACTTCCCGGCAGATTAAAACTGTGTGCCTGACCGAGACTCGAACTTGGGACCTTTGCCTTTCGCGGGCAAGTGCTCTACCAACTGAGCTACCCAAGCGCGACTCACGCCCCGTCCTCACAGCTTTAATTCCGCCAGTACCTCGTCTCCTGCCTTCCAAACTTTACAGAAGCTCTCCTGCGAACCTTGCAGAACTAGCACTCCTGAAAGGAAGGATATTGCGGAGACATGGCTTAGCCACAGCCTGGGGGATGTTTCCAGAATGAGATTTTCACTCTGCAGCGGAGTGTGCGCTGCTATGAAACTTCCTGGCAGATTAAAACTGTGTGGTCCCGAGCTCGAGTCTCGGTCCGTCACACAGCTTTAATCTGCGTATTTCTTTTATTTCTAAGCGAGAGGTCAAATACAAATATTCATAGAAGTTCATTAATAACGATTTATTTTCAGAATAAACTTTCACCCACTATTTCCTCCACCCACCCCTTGGGTGCTGAATTTCCAAAAACGCCGAAACATGTACTTTTTTATTCCTGACCGAGAAACTCAAATTTTCATAGTTCCACCTTCAAAATTGTCTTCGTAGCGACGTATTTTCAAAAGATTCTTCTTAAACGATGCCTGCAGTATAAGACCAACAACCTCCCCAAATTGCAAGTTCCTAACCTTACCAGTTTGGATTGGGCGACGGTAATTCTATCTGTCAGTCAGCAAAGTAGTCAGTCTGGGCATTTCTTGTTATTTAGAGAGATTAGTCACATGTTGTTTCTAATATATGTTAGAAAATAGTCAGTGGTCTGGTGATTAATTCGCCAGTACAAATATCGATAGGCTTGCAGGGTATTTTTACAGCCCAATTTCACAGCAATTAACCAAGCTGTTTCACGAATATTGAGCAATGAATGAATTTATATTCTCTTACGTCAGGCACAGATCGGGGTTTTCAATTAAAAAAGCTATCACATCTCGACAAATAGCGGAAAAAAGAACGCCACTTGTACAATTCATCTCGAGCCAAAATTGTTTTAAATAAACAATGTGCTGCCTTCGGGAATCTGTGTACAATTTGTTTATGGAACTTTGCATTGTGTTCAGGTGAATGCTAGTTTTCTGCATTGGATCCGGTCTATCCACGCGGGAATCCAACATATGTCGTTAATTTGCACTTAATATTCGGTACTGGATACAGTTTCCCAGCAGTGTGAAGGCGTTTACAATAGACTGCCTGGGAATAACATGAAGCACCAGGAAAGGGGGGAGGAGACGAAACGAAAATTCAAGGACTGAGAAGGTGCGTGATGTTACTATAGTGACTACAATGTCGAGACAAATTTGCAAAAAGATTAGCAGCAAGAACCCACTTATCAGTATGATGTTCTGCAGGTTATGCGGCCCTTTATATATTCTCATTCAGTTTCTAGACAGTTCACCACTTCCAGTTTTTAGGGGAATCTGGTAAGACACTGATCAGATACTTCAAGAAGGCGATCGCTATGAAGCAATGCCTACATCTACATCTACATCCATACTCCGCAAGCCACCTGACGGTGTGTGGCGGAGGGTACCTTGAGTACCTCTATCGGTTCTCCCTTCTATTCCAGTCTCGTATTGTTCGTGGAAAGAAGGATTGTCGGTATGCCTCTGTGTGGGCTCTAATCTCTCTGATTTTATCCTCATGGTCTCTTCGCGAGATATACGTAGGAGGGAGCAATATACTTCTTGACTCTTCGGTGAAGGTATGTTGTCGAAACTTTAACAAAAGCCTGTACCGAGCAACTGAGCGTCTCTTTTGCAGAGTCTTCCACTGGAGTTTATGTATCATCTCCGTAACGCTTTCGCGATTACTAAATGATCCTGTAACGAAGCGTGCTGCTCTCCGTTGGATCTTCTCTATATCTTCTATCAACCCTATCTGGTACGGATCCCACATTGCTGAGCAGTATTCAAGCAGTGGGCGAACAAGCGTACTGTAACCTACTTCCTTTGTTTTCGGATTGCATTTCCTTAGGATTCTTCCAATGAATCTCAGTCTGGCATCTGCTTTACCTACGATCAACATTATATGATCATTCCATTTTAAATCACTCCTAATGCGTACTCCCAGATAATTTATGGTATTAACTGCTTCCAGTTGCTGACCTGCTATTTTGTAGGTAATGATAAATGATCTATCTTTCTGTGTATTCGCAGCACATTACACTTGTCTACATTGAGATTCAATTGCTATCCCTGCACCATGCGTCAATTCGCTGCAGATCCTCCTGCATTTCAGTACAATTTTCCATTGTTACAACCTCTCGATACACCACAGCATCATCTGCAAAAAGCCTCAGTGAACTTCCGATGTCATCCACAAGGTCATTTATGTATATTGTGAATAGCAACGGTCCTATGACACTCCCCTGCGGCACACCTGAAATCACTCTTACTTCGGAAGACTTCTCTCCTTTGAGAATGACATGTTGCGTCCTGTTATCTAGGAACTCCTCAATCCAATCACACAATTGGTCTGATAGTCCATATGCTCTTACTTTGTTCATTAAACGACTGTGGGGAACTGTATGCCTGCTAGGTATGCAACACACCTAACATACAGGTAATGCAGGTAGTGTCTTAACTGAAAAAAGCTACTAGGAAAACCATTGTAGTCTACACTTACTTATTATCATACATGAAATGTATTCGCAATTGCGAATATGGACAACCATCAGTTGTGTAACGGAACAGCGACAATGAAAATTGGTGCCGGACTGGGACTCGGACCCGGGTTTCCCGCCTATTGCGAGTGGTCGCCTTACAATTTGGCTACCTGAGCACGACTCACGGCCAGGGCCCCCATACTTCCATACGTCATCAATCATTTGTCAACACCCTGTACTTGTGCATCCATCATCATTTACTGGGGCCTTTGTCCCACTTCAACGCGGGGTCGAACCTGTTACTAGGGATTTTTGGCCATGTTAGTGTCACAGGGTGGCCGGATGCCCTTTCTATCGCCACCCCTTGCCCTCTGGGACGCAATTAGTGTACCCCACCTGTCTGCATCCAGCGTAAGTCATGAAACAGTGTGAACGTTCCCAAATGTCTGCAAGTCACGTAACTGAGGCGGGGCATAGGGACCAGCCCAGTATTAACCTAGTGGTATGTGGAAAACCGCCTAAAAACCACATCCAGGCTGGCCGGCACACCGGCCCTCGTCGTTAATTCGCTGGACAGATTCGATCTGTGGCCAGCGCACCTGCCCGAGTCCATGAAGCAGCGCATTAGCACCATCGGCTAACCTTGCGGGTTTGTACTCGCACATCTATTATGTACAGGGCTATTACAAATGATTGAAGCGATTTCATAAATTCACTGTAGCTCCATCCATTGACATATGGTCACGACACACTAGAGATACGTAGAAAAACTCATAAAGTTTCTGCCTTCAGAGCGCTCGAGAGCGCAGTGAGACAAAATGACGACAGGAGCCGAGAAAGCGTATGTCGTGCTTGAAATGCACTCACATCAGTCAGTCATAACAGTGCAACGACACTTCAGGACGAGGTTCAACAAAGATCCACCAACTGCTAACTCCATTCGGCGATGGTATGCGCAGTTTAAAGCTTCTGAATGCCTCTGTAAGGGGAAATCAACGGGTCGGCCTGCAGTGACCGAAGAAATAGTTGAACGCGTGCGGGCAAGTTTCACGCGTAGCCCGCGGAAGTCGACGAATAAAGCAAGCAGGGAGCTAAACGTACCACAGCGGACGGTTTGGAAAATCTTACGGAAAAGGCTAAAGCAGAAGCCTTACCGTTTACAATTGCTACAAGCCCTGACACCCGATGACAAAGTCAAATGCTTTGAACTTTCGGCGCGGTTGCAACAGCTCATGGAAGAGGATGCGTTCAGTGCGAAACTTGTTTTCAGTGATGAAGTAACATTTTTTCTTAATGGTGAAGTGAACAGACACAATGTGCGAATCTGGGCGGTAGAGAATCCTCACGCATTCATGCAACAAATTCGCAGTTCACCAAAAGTTAACGTTTTGTGCAATCTCACGGTTTAAAGTTTACGGCCCCTTTTTCTTCTGCTGGAAAATTGGCTCATGCCACAACTGGAGACCGACAGCGCCGACTTCATCTTTCAACAGGATGGTGCTCCACCGCACTTCCATCATGATGTTCGGCATTTCTTAAACAGGAGATTGGAAAACCAATGGATCGGTCGTGGTGGAGATCATGATCAGCAATTCATGTCATGGCCTCCACGCTCTCCCGACTTAACCCCATGCGATTTCTTTCTGTGGGGTTATGTGAAAGATTTAGTGTTTAAACCTCCTCTACCAAGAAACGAGCCAGAACTGCGAGCTCACATCAACGATGCTTTCGAACTCATTGATGGGGACATGCTGCGCCGAGTGTGGGAGGAACTTGATTATCGGATTGATGTCTGCCGAATCACTAAAGAGGCACATATCGAACATTTGTGAATGCCTAAAAAACTTTTTGAGTTTTTGTATGTGTGTGCAAAGCATTGTGAAAATATCTCAAATAATGAAGTTATTGTAGAGCTGTGAAATCGCTTGAATCATTTGTAATAACCCTGTATATTACTATACATTGTCGGCGGCTGAATACGATATTTCAGTGCGTGTGATATCCCGAGTTACGATAAGATTTACAACGTAAGTAGGAATAACACAGTCAGTGCAATATCGTACTTACTTATTACAGTCTACGGTAGCTTGCGGTAGTTTTGCAACTCTTTTTACTGCTAACTGTATTCGTGACACATTTTGCAGACAGTATTCACGCACACCACTGAATGTACCTGGAAAACAATATCATTATACGACGCTTAATTAAGGAGATATGACGTTATAAACACTGAGATGTGCGAAGAAGCGCCGCATCATGTATGTCTTTTAAATATATTACTTCTTTGCTATTTGTATGACTTTTAAATTTATTACTTGCTTGCTACCAACTTTATTCGTCGCGCGTTTTGTATGTAGTACCCACAAGATGCTGCCTGTATCTAGGAAATCGTACGATTGTTTGACGTAGTTCGAAACATATGACGTCATAAACACTGAGCTGCTTTAAAGCTAAACTGAAAGGCGAGATTCACTACAGATGTACGTGAAATGTTAGTACAAGTATTTGTGAAATGTGTAAAATATATGTGAAATAGACTTGGCCACTGTTTCTATGTTTCGATACAGTGTATCGATACATGGAACTGTTTCAGTGTTTCGGAACGGCTGTGGTTCACTGTTTCGAAACAGTGGTGTTTCATTCCGCCCCCGTCTCGGATATCCGGACCAGATTCGATCTCGAACTAGACACAGAAACTGTATCGTTGTTTCAAAATAAGGCTGCTTCAGTCCACCTGTGCTTGGAACGGACTGATTGTATCGAAACAGTGATGTTTCATTCCGCTCTGTGTCGGACGAGATTCGGGCTCGGCACAGGTACTGAAACACATTTAACATACCACTTCGTGAAACACTTTCAAGGGTGTCGAAATCGTTTTGACAAGCAATAGCATGAAGCTTTAGATATCCGAAAATAAAGCTTCGTTTCTAGATGACTGTCCTATTCCGAAATGGCGTAACATTTGCTTTATAAACATTAACCAAACAATAAAACAACGCATACTATTCACATTCAAAATAATAAATATGTGAAAATCATTCAGTTAAATTACACTTTTTTTTATAACATACGTTTCTCTGTTCAAGTACAGTAATCATATTAAGAAACGCAAGTAAGCCTAGAACATTTTGAATTAAAAAAAGGCGTAGAGTGACAGTTATTATACATATACATAAATTTAATGTAGGTATAATTGCAAGCAATCTGTTTGACATATCACTGATAGTGTAATGGTGAACGGGAAGGACTAGGAAGCATGGTGAATTTATAGTAACGGTTCGGAACACCTTGAAAGACAAAATTTTTTTCTGTTATATTTTGTTATTTATTCGAATTATTTGGCGTTATTTGTGAGTCTATAGTCACTGTGCCTATTATCCACAATGATTCCCTTTGTGTGCATGGGAATTAGCAGGATGGGTATATTCCCATACTAGCGGAATGTGGGAATCCCAGTAGCATATCCGTTGTTTCTGCAGTTTGCTCCCACCTCCAGTTCCGTTCGTGGTGCTTCTTCTGTCTTCAGCTATGGCTGTCCTCAGCCAATTGAAAAGTATGAAAGTCACACGACACGAAAGCAGCGCATTTGCTGCAGGAAATACGAATCTGCCAAGATGCCTAAGTGATAGTTTCATACTTTCTGCGATATGATTAGCGCTCTCGCGCCTCATTTGTGTTTATATGGACATACCTACTCAAACATTCGGACGGTAATAGGCTAGCGAGAAAGTAATGCTGTCCCGTGCTATGAAAATGTGTGATCTCTTTTTCATTTCCCGCAGTCAGTTTTAACCACGATAGCAGGGAAATTACGCCATTAGACGAATGCTTTCTTCAGCATGTAATGTTTCTCCGTAAATACAATTTTGGACAAAATTAATGCACAGAACAATTGCTGGTTTGTTATGTTCCCCGCATTCGTTTCTAACACTAAACTTATACTTTAGAAACGCTGTATTATGGGTTATCATTAGAATATTGCTAAGCAATCTCAATCATCAGAAACTTTTTAATGCTGCCCGTCCGCAAATCAAATCAATGTGCAATAATGTCACTGCAGCTACTATCCCCACAGATTCAGCACCTCGATGGGTGTCTCTCATATCCCGTATACCAATGATTCGAACGGAGTTTGCCACTCCATTTAATGGACTTCAGTCTAAATCAAAATAACTATAGACACGACACATGTTTCAAATACGCTGGATTTGGCTACGATGAGAGTGTTTTTCATATGGATCTTTGACGAAACGGTAGATTCTGTGTTCTTACCACACGCTATGCAAAAAACGCAAACGGTTGTACATTTTGAAAGACTGCAATCGTACTGTGTTCAAAGAAATAAAAAAAAACCTTTAAAACAATGAAAACAAAGGCATCCTTTTCATTACTTTTCCATATCATTTCTTTTTATAATTTCGAATTCCATACCTTCAAAGTGGGCGAAATCTCAAAGAGGAGATGAAATCTGTGTGCTGGCACAATTCCCAGCGATAAAGTAGATGAGGACGTATATTCAGTTCCCATACATACTTAGCAGTTGCGAAGCACTGTCGGGTTCGGTAGTTCAGAATATAAAGACAAAGTCAGTGGCACCTGGACATAGTTTAGTAATGAATCACGCAGCGTAACTGGCTGTAAGTTAGACGAATATACATAAAAGAAGGATCGCCGAACAGACAGAAACAACTGTTGGCCTACTTCTGGAAATCTATGCGGATAGCACAGATGACATCTACGTACGCAATCCATTTTAATGGCATCCCTGGATATCGGACACCGAAGCTCTGTCGGTAGTTTTGCGCCTTGTATTAATTGTCGGCTGCTGAAATCGGACAGTGTAATTCACATTCCGTAGACTATCAAGGGGACCACACAGAGTGTTACAACATCGCACATACTTACAGGATCTGAACCCCGGAGGTCGGACTACAGTTTCCTAAAGCACCAAGACGCAATTAAAAAAGATTGGTCTAAGAAAATTCTAAAATTTCCGAGCGCTCTCAAGTACAAAAAGATTCTAGATTATTTACGTACCTGTAAAACCCCAGTACTTTAACGACTCAAACTTCTACGTACGAAACACATTCAAAGGTATTGTTACTTAGTAAATGAGTTAATGTATTAAACGTCTGAATTTAAGCATGTAAGCGAGAAGATATTTAGGAAAGGTTCGAAATTGTCTATAAAGTTTGTTGAAAGTCGCTAGATGCTGTCCATTCTCAAATTCTGGTTGAATGTAATCCTGGTATTTGCACGCTGTTAATTAACGCTGCCTCAAGTCATACACATGCATGTATGCATGCATACATCAAAAAAAGGTTTTGCATCACGCCAGTTCCCAGAACTCCTGAAGATAGACGCTGACTGTGGATATTGTATCACAGACACAGTCCCTTTGACTGTTCAAAGATGTCACTAAACCCGCCCAAAGGTGTAAACAACCGTGCATGAGCAGCACCTATTAGACGGAGGGGGTCCGACAGCCAATCAGTTCCAGTCATTCCACAAGGATGGAGGTACACGAAAATGGTTCAAATGGCTCTGAGCACTATGGGACTTACCATCTGAGGTCATCAGCCCCCTAGAACTTAGAACTACTTAAACCTAACTAACCTAAGGACATCACACACATCCATGCCCCAGGCAGGATTCGAACCTACGACCGTAGCGGCTGCGCGGTTCCAGAATGAAGCGCCTAGAACTGCTCGGCTACACCGGCCGGCGGAGGTACATGGCTCGTGTTGTCTGTAATTCAACAGTGACTAGACGGTCAATACCGCGGTTCGATCGCGTCCGCATTGTTACTTTGTGCCAGGAAGGGCTCTCAACAAGGGAAGTGTCCAGGCGTCTCGGAGTGAACCAAAGCGATGTTGTTCTGAAATGGAGGAGGTACAGAGAGACAGGAACTGTCGATGACATGCGTCGCTCAGGCCGCCTAAGGGCTACTACTGCAGTGGATGACCGCTGCCTACGGATTATGGCTCGGCGGAACCCTGACAGCAACGCAACCATGTTGAATAATGCTTTTCGTGCAGCCACACGACGTCATGCTACGACTCAAAAGTACGTAATAGGCTGCATTATGCTCAACTTCACTCCCAACGCCCATGGCGAGGTCCATCTTCTGCAACCACGACATCATACAGCGCTGTACAGATGGACCCAACAACATGCAACAACAGGATTGGCATCACTTTCTTTTCACCGATGAGTGTCGCAGATGCCTTCCGCCAGACAATCGTCTGAGACCTGTTTGAAGGCAACCTGGTCAGGCTGAAAGCCTTAGACACACTGTCTAGCGAGTGCAGCAAGGTGGAGGGTCCCTGCTGTTTTGGGGTGGCATTATGTGGGACCGAGGTACGCCACTGGTGGTCATGGAAGGTGCCGTAACGTGTGTAAGATACGCGAATGCCATCCTCCGACCGACAGTGCAACCATATCGGCAGCACATTGGCAAGGCATTCGTCTTCATGGAACACTATTCGCGATCCCCTCGTGCACATCTTGTGAATGACTTTCTTCAGAATAATGACATGTTCTCTAGTCATGAACCCTATCGAACATGTCTGGGATAGATTGAAAAGGGCATTTTGTTGACGACGTGACCTACCGACCACTCTCACCGATTCGCCGTTGAGCGGTGGGACAATCTGAACCAACAGTGCGTTGATGAATTTGTGGATAGTATGCCACGACGAATATAGGCATGCATCAATGCAAGAGGACGTGCTACTGGGTATTAGAGGAACTGGTGTGTACAGCAGTCTGGACCACCGCCTCTGAAGGTGTCGCTGTATCGTGGTACAACACGCAATGTGTTGTTTTCATGAGCAATAAAAAGGGCGGAAATGATGTTTATGTTAATCTCTTTTTCCAATTTTCTGTACAGCTTCCGGAACTCTCGGAACCGAGGTGATACAAAACTTTCCTTGATGTGTGTATATTCCCGTACAACGGAGACATTTTACTTGAAAGTCGCTAAGGTGGTGTCGCGGTATAAATACGATATTGCAGTGCCAGTGGTGTCCAGAACTCGTATGGAATGTTCAGACATGCATGCATTTGCGAAGGAACACTGCAGCCTAGTTCTGGACAACACTGGCACTGGAATATCGTATTTATGCTTTCATAATTTTGTGGGCTATACCAGAGATGAAATGTTTCGTAAGGGTTTGAAATTATGTCTGAAGTTTGTTGGAAGATGCCAAGTGCTGTCATTTTCAAATACTGGATGAATATAGCATTGGTAATTCGCGGGTCGTGAGTTGCGCTACCTCAAGGAAACACACACTTTCTGACTGTGATACTTGTCTCACTGTGTTAAACCCGTAACGTTCGATTATACGTCTTAATGAGTAGACTAGAACAGTTTTGTGGATTTTTAAATTTGGTCAGTAATTATGCGAAAGAGTGAAAACTAAATTTTTGGTACCCCTAAAGTCGTTAGAAAGGCGACCTGCAACTGTGTTTGTGTCCTGAGTTAGCAGTTTTGTAACATAGCGGATGGTTGTAATGAACCTCTCGCGATTTGAGCCAGTGTATACGGAAAACACTTTACCGTTTGGGTGTCCAGCTTTGTAGGAAGGATGTTGAGACTGTGCCCTGCAGGATTTGCGTCGTTAGGCCGTTAGGTGCCGGTACTGGTACATTTAACAGAAATGACAATGAAAGCAACAGTGTGTAAAGTAAGAATAGAGCAAGAACTTTCTGGTGAATTCCAAGTACAGAGGGGGCTCCGACAGGGAGATGTCATCTCTACAATGGTATTTAATTTAGTTTTAGAAAAGGTTATGCGGCAAATGCCGATAAACCCAGGTGGAACAATACTTAATCGGCAAGTTCAAGTGGTAGCATATGCGGATGAAGTAGCGTTAACGGTAAGGAATGTAAGGGCACTAAAGGGGAACTACGATACGTTAGAGGAAGCAGCAAGAGAAGTAGGTTTGGTAGTAAACATAAAAAAAACAAAGTACATGGTGATGGGGGAGCCCAATATAAACGGACAATAGAATTCAATAGTAATGAATGGGAAAGAATATGAAAGAGTGAAAACACTTAAATATTTAGTTTCTGTAATAACGGAGGACAAGAAAGCAGCAGTAGAAATTCAAGAAAGGATAGCGAGTGGAAATCGTTGCTATTTTATCTTGCGGAATGTACACTACTGGCCATGAAAACTGCTACACCACGAAGCTGACGTGCTACAGACGCAAAATTTAAGCGACAGGAAGAAGATGCTGTGATATGCAAATGATTAGCTTTTCAGAGCATTCACACAAGGCTGGCGCCGGTGGCGACACCTACAACGTGCTGACACGAGGAAAGTTTCCAACCGATTTCTCATACACAAACAGCAGTTGACCGGCGTTGCCTGGTGAAACGTTGTTGTGATGCCTCGTGTAAGGAGGAGAAATGCGTACCATCACGTTTCCGACTTTGATAAAGGGCGGATTGTAGCCAATCGCGATTGCGGTTTATCGTATCGCGACATTGCTGCTCGCGTTGGTTGAGATCCAATGACTGCTAGCAGAATATGGAATCGGTGGGTTCAGGGGGGTAATACGGAACGCCGTGCTGGATCCCAACGGCCTCGTATCACTAGCAGTCGAGATGACAGGCATCTTATCCGCATGGCTGTAACGGATCGTGCAGCCACGTCTCGATCCCTGAGTCAACAGATGGGGACGTTTGCAAGACAACAACCATCTGCACGAACAGTTCGACGACATTTGCAGCAGCATGGACTATCAGCTCGGAGACCACGGCTGCAGTTACCCTTGACGCTGCATCACAGACAGGAGCGCCTGCAGTGGTGCACTCAATGACGAACCTGGGTGCACGAATGGCAAAACGTCATTTTTTTCGGATGAATCCAGGTCTTGTTTGCAGCATCATGATGGTCGCATCCGTGTTTGGCGACATCGCGGTGAACGCGCGTTGGAAGCGTGTATTCGTCATCGCCATACTGGCGTATCACCCGGCGTGATGGTATGGGGTGCCATTGGTTACACGTCTCGGTCACCTCTTGTTCGCATTGACGGCACTTTTAACAGTGGACGTTACATTTCAGATGTGTTACGACCCGTGGCTCTACCCTTCATTCGATCCCTGCAAAACCCTACATTTCAGCAGGATAATGCACGACCGCATGTTGCAGGTCCTGTACGGTCCTTTCTGGATACAGAAAATGTTCGACTTCTGCCCTGGCCAGCACACTCTCCAGATCTCTCACCAACTGAAAACGTCTGGTCAATGGTGGCCTAGCAACTGGCTCGTCACAATACACCAGTCACTACTCTTGATGAACTGTGGTATCGCCTTGAAGCTGCATGGGCAGCTGTACCTGTAAACGCCATGAAAGCTCTGTTTTCTCAATGCTCTGGCGTATCAAGTCCGTTATTACGGCCGGAGGTGGTTGTTCTGGATACTGATTTCTCATGATCTATGCACCGAAACTGCGTTAAAATGTAATCACATGTCAGCTCTAGTACAATATATTTGTCCAATGAATACCCGTTTATGATCTGCATTTCTTGTTGGTGTAGCAATTTTAATGGCCAGTAGTGAATATGGATCAAAAGGCTTGGTATTGACATTAACGGTGGAGAACGGGTCATTGAGATGGGAAAGAAAGGTAATGAGAGGAATTTTTGGAGCAGTGAGAGAGGAAGATTGCTGGAGAGTAAGGACAAATGTAGCATTACAACCACTTTTTTGGACAGATGGATATGGTTGTTATATTAAGCAGGGAAGAATAAGATGGGCAGGACATGTACAGAGAATGCCAGAAACTCGGAGTATCAAGAAAGTTTTCATAGGAAAACGTGACGGGAGAAGGAGAAGAGGTAGACCCAGGAAAAGTGTGTGGGCGATATGGAAGAAGATCTAAAGGCGATGGAAATGAGAAACTGGAGAAGGAAGGCGATGGACAAAGAAGAATGGAGGCAGGTGATAAAGGAAGCCAAGGCTCTTCAAGGACTATAAAGCCAACAAAGAAGAAGAAGAAGAAGAAGAAGAAGAAGAAGGTACTGGTACGTCAACACAAGGTTGAAACAAGAGTATCAAAGTGCATTACAGTTACAGACACCCATCATGTGTCTGGACAAGGCGAGCAGGGCTTTAGTGGTGAAATTTTTTTCATCAAAACGACAGCAACAGTGCTGCTGCTCTTCGCGAATAGCGACGCATTACAGGAATGAGGATAGGTCTTGTTTCCGCACTGGGGCTGAGGCGCATGATTCGGAAGTTCGAATTAACTGGCAATTTGGGAATTGCTCTCAGGAGAGGCCGACGGCCAATTGTAGAAGACGTTACTGCTGCCATGGCCGACAATGCTGGAGACAGTGTGGAATCTTCAAGCAGTGCATGAGGTGCGTCACGATATTTGAACAATCCACTGTCCACAGTTTGAAAAGTGCTCCGTACAAACTTCACGTTACTTAAAATCTTTGCCACGTGACGCAGGTATTGAAGGAGGCCTTGCTCTTACATTTCTTGCATGGGTGGAATTTGACTATACATGGCCCTGAACCATTTTGTGGAGTAGACACGCCAATTGTCGCTTGTGGGTGTTTTCACCACCAACAAACGTTCACGAAGTTCCTCTGCATAGTGAACACGTCGCTGTGTGAAGTGGCCTCACGGCACATTTTTCTTTGACGGTCTCGGATCCCAAAGACCGAGGAAAAGCAGTGTGGACGACACACGTTACTGTGATATGCTGTGCTTCGCCAACATATGATTCCTGCTCTACAGGACGTAGGTGCTTTGGACTCGACTGCCACTCGACGCAGGTATTTGAGTAGACTTTGCTCTTACGTTTCTTGCAAGTGTAGCGGCACCACCGTTTAGGATGGGTAAAGTTAGTTTTGTGCGATATTCGGAGCACGAGTTACAGCAGTTGCGAAGGCAAATAGAGGCCACGGGGGCGTAGAACTGCCAGAGAGGGCGCACACAGCAGTTTCCACAGCGCAAGTCACAGGCAGAAGAGGGTCGCTGGCCAACCTAAGTGTTACACATACGTGACAGCCGAGTATAAAAAGGTGTTGTTTTCTAACGGGATACATTCAAGTGTGGCAGCTCTCCTGGACGGCGGCGCGTGTCACACTGCTGGGCTACACGCAGCAACAGATGGGGCGCCAGTGTCCCAGTTCACGGCGGGTCGTTGGTTCGACCCTCTGAGGTCGACGTGGGGTCCGCAGCCAGCCAGTGGCGGGCCACTCTTCGGCTCGTTACCGTGGGCAGTCGCCTCGGCTCCCAACACATGCTGGAGACTCACGAGGCGAGGGCCGCAGATACAGACACCGGATAGCGAGTGCGATCTCAGCCACGCTAGCGAGAAGGAGGATGCAGCTATCACCTGTGGCTCACACCGAGCAGTGCTGAGTTGGCAGGGATGCAGACTGTTGAGTCAACCACGGCATCCTGATGACGCCGCGCTCCGCTGCCGTACAAGGCCGGCACGACACAGCGTTGCATTGCACAGGCCGCTGGGGTGCTTCCTCAGCATTGCGGGGCCATGTGACGCAGACCGAGGCGAATGGAGCACTGTAGTGGAAGCAAAGAAACCATTTGGGAAGTTCTCGCCGAGTTTTAATACGGCACCTCCTGGCACCTCATCCACTACATTTGGTGTCAATACGCCACATTTGGAGTCTGATACCACAACACAAGGGTGGAAGTTGACTATATGTGGCTGGCTGTGTGTGACGACGGAGCTGCACCTCACGTTGATCGTGAGGTCTCTCGGATACTCCGTAACACATTTCGAGAAAACCGAATCATTGACTGATCGATCGAAACCGCGTGGCCACCAACACTACCAGATTTGAACTCTCGTAAGTTATGGCGGTGGGGTTACCTGAAGAGCAGGATTTATCAGCGATGCACTAACACGCGCTGGAGGTTGAGGACGAGCGTAGCGAGGGAGGTAAGCAAAAATCCCACCTGAGATGTGTCGGGCAGCAGTAGAGCAATCTCCGGTGCGGTGTATGCACACTGAACAAAGTTCGTAGCCCAGAACGTAAACACGGTGCGCAGTTAAAAAATGTTATTCTCGCACGCAGAAACTGAAATGTGTTTCTTTAATGGTTTATTCGTTATTTCTCTTCTGCACATCCTTGCAAATCTTTGTACAAAGTTTCGTTGTCCTATGATCACTCGTTTTTCGTGGGGACCCCCTCGAGTAGCGAAAACTACGAGGGTGAGTCAAATGAAAACCTTAAATTTGTAATAACAAATCGAAATTTCGCACCGTTATCCTGTAAGTTGGTAAGCGTGCTACAAACAGCGTGCAGAATGGCCTGTAGGTGGCAGCATAGTGCAAATGCACGCAAAATGTCGCAGTATCAGTATAAAGATGGCCGCCCCACTTGTCACTTGCACCAGGGAAGAACAGCGTTCTGTTATTCGGTTTTTGTGTAGTGAAGGCGTGAAACGTCTTGAAATTCATCGACGAATGAAGGTTCAGTACGGTGATGGATGTTTGCCACAGCAGCAAGTCTACGAGTGGAGTGGGAAGTTCGCAAATGGTGTGACTTCAGTGGAAGATGCTCCTCGTCCAGGTCAGGCACAACGAGTTGTGACTCCACAGAACATTGCAGCAGTTGAAGCCATAGTGAAGGAAAACCGCCGAGTGACACTGAATGACGTTGCAGCATGTTTACAGATTAGTCCTGGGTCACCGCACCACATTGTGCATGATGTGCTCCAGTTTCACAAAGTTTCTGTAAGATGGGTACCACGGCAGCTGACTCCTGAAATGAGAGAACGATGTGTTGATGCTTTTGAAGAACTACTTCGGCGCTTTGAACGAGAAGGTGATGGCTCCCTTGAAAGAGTCGTTACTGGGGACGAAACTTGCGTTCACTTCCATCAACCGGAAACGAAGAAAGCGGACAAGGAATGGCGCCATACCTCATCACCAAAACCAAAGATGTTTCGAACAGAAACATCAACAGGGGAGGTTATGCTGACTCTCTTTTGGGACGAAAAAGGCGTCATTTTTGAGCATTACATGCCTAGAGGGACCACTGTCACCAGTGCATCATACACAGATCTCCCAAAAAATCATCTGCGGCCCGCAATCAAATCAAAGCGACGTGGATTGCTGTCAGCAGGTGTCCTTTTGCAACATGACTATGCAAGGCCCCACGCTGCTCGTACAACGGTTGCAACACTCACACACCTGCATTTTGAGTGTCTTCCTCATCCACCATACTCACCAGACCTTGCCCCAAGTGATTTCGTTATGTTTGGACCACTCAAAGACGCAATGGGAGGAAAGAAGTTCCGTTCTGATGAAGAGGTACGCCACGCGGCGCGTTAGTGGTTGCGCGGACTACCAAAAGAGTTTTTTTCTAAAGGAATTTTTCACTTTGTAAGCGCTGGAGGACTTGCATTGAGCGTGGGGGAGATTATGTTGAAAACTGATACAGCTTTGTACCACTTCTGCAAAATAAATAATATTTTAAAAAATATTTAAGATTTTCATTTGACTCACCCTCGTATAACCACCTTGTAGACGCCCCATACTAATGATATTGTTTCGTTCGGTAAGCTCCCTTATGTTGAATAACGTAGGACGTAACACTTTAATGTCGCCAGAGTATTTTTGAGGTTCCCACGCCGTATCCACATTCCGGCTGTGACACGGTTCTATTATTGTTTGTTCATACGCGAGCAAGCTGTTACGTGGGTAGCAAGTGAAACAATGAAAACTGACCATAAAGCCGATGGCCGCCGGCCTTATCAAAAAGTCCCGCTTTTCAGGTCCACTGACCGGCGGACAACGTATGCAGAATAATTTAATTACACGTCGCCTGGGGTGGATGCAGCGGTGACGTTAATTCATCGCGACATGAAGAGCCCGACGGCAGAATGCATTGCACAGTCGCAGCTATTGTTTATACGCCCCCACACACACAATGTCACTACTCGCATTTCCCATCCCCCTGCCCCCCCTTCTCCCGTCCCCCAGAAAAAAACTGATTTGCGTAGAGGTGCCAGTGGGAACTCTTGAATTGCACGACAGATTCGGATCACCCATACAGCTCTCAAAAAAGTTTTTAGTGTTCGTCCCAGATCTATATACATCATCCGCAAGCCACTTCACAGTATACAGCGGAGGACAAAGCGTACCAATGTTACCGATTTTCTGCCCTGGTCAATTTCCGTTCTGACCGAGGGAAATGTGACTGTCTAAGACTCTGTACGTGCACTACTGGCCATTAAAATTGCCACACCACGAAGATGACGCGCTACAGACGCGAAATTTAACCGACAGCAAGAAGATGCTGTGATATGCAAATGATTAGCTTCTCAGAGCATTCACACAAGGTTGGCGCCGGTGGCGACATCTACAACGTGCTAACATGAGGAAAGTCTCCAACCGATTTCTCATACACAAACAGCAGTTGACCGGCGTTGCCTGGTGAAACATTGTTGTGATGCTTCGTGTAAAAAGGAGAAATGCGTACCATCACGTTTCCGACTTTGATAAAGGTCGGATTGTAGCCTATCGCGATTGCGGTTTATCGTATCGCGACATTGCTGCTCGCGTTGGTCGAGACCCAATGACTGTTAGCAGAATATGGAATCGATGGGTTCAGGAGGGTAATACGGAACGCCATGCTGGATCCCAACGGCCTCGTATCACTAGCAGTCGAGATGACAGGCATCTTATCGGCACGGCTTTAACGGATCGTGCAGCCAAGTCTCGATCCCTGACTCAACAGATGGGGACTTTTGCAAGACAACAACAGTTCGACGACGTTTGCAGCAGCATGGACTATCAGCTCGCAGACCGTGGCTGCGGTTACCCTTGACGCTGCATCACAGACAGGAGCGCCTGCGATGGTGTACTCATCGACGAACTTGGGTGCACGAATGACAAAACGTCATTTTTTCGTATGAATCCAGGTTCTGTTTACAGTACCATGATGGTCGCATGCGCGTTTCGCGACATCGGGGTGAACGCACATTGGAAGCGTGTATTCATCATCGCCGTAGTGGCGTATCACCCGGCGTGATGGTATGGGGTGCCACTGGCTACACGTCTCTGTCACCTCTTGTTCGCATTGACGGCACTTTGAACAGTGGACAATACATTTCAGATGTGTTACGACCCGTGGCTCTACCCTTCCTTCGATCCCTGCGAAATCCTACATTTCAGTAGGATAATGCACGACCGCATGTTGCAGGTCCTGTACGGGCCTTTCTGGATACAGAAAATGTTCGACCGCTGCCCTGGCCAGCACACTCTCCAGATCTCTCACCAATTGAAAACGTCTAGTCAATAGTGGCCGAGCAACTGGCTCGTCACAATACGCCAGTCACTACTCTTGGTGCATTGTGGTATCGTGTGGAAGCTGCATGGGCAGCTGTACCTGTACACGCCATCCAAGCTCTGTTTGACTCAATGCACAGACGTATCGAGGCCTTTATTACGGCCAGAGGTGGTTGTTCTGGGTACTGATTTCTCAGGATGTATGCACCGAAATTGCGTGAAAATGTAATCACATGTCAGTTCTAGTATAATATATTTGTCCAATGAATACCCGTTTATCATCTGCATTTCTTCTTGGTGTACAAATTTTAATGGCCAGTGGTGTATTATCCGCAAGCCATTTCACAGTACATAGCGGAGGACAAAGCATACCAATGTTACCGATTTACTGCCCTGTTCAGTTTCCGTATTGATCGAGGGAAATGTGACTGTCTTTAAGGCTCTGTACGTATCTTGTCTGTCTTATTTTCATGGCCCTTAAGCGAGATACACGCACTACCACGAATTCAACTAAATAAACGGCAAGGCGTGATACTCATCATTATAACTCAGTGTCAGAGATTCAATTGTACTGCCAAAAGTTCACCAAGTTTGAAGTGTAGTTGCGTAAGCAGAACCCAGAAATGGTATGTTCATTAACGTTAAATTTTGGCCAGTGTGCCGTTTAGGAACTCGTCAATAGCCAGCACGTAGCCGTCCGCAGAAACTAATCACGTGTACAAATCCAATGAACTGACTCGTTTCGCACCATCTCGATAAAAAAAAAATCATCCAGATGATCTGCGGAACATGTAAGTAACGGGGGAACCTCCCTCTCGCAGCCCCCTCAGATTTAGCGGTAAGATGGCCCACTGCATAGTCAGTCAAAAACTGATCGTGGATCCAGGATGAAAACGGGAAGAAGGTGTACTGAACTGTCAAAAAAGAAGTAAAATCGAAATAGAGAACGGTCCAAACTCAAGATGTGCGACATCGAACTATTGTGAACCAGCACGGCGTCACGGTTATGTTGCTCAAGATCTGAGGTTCCGCAGGGGGAAATCCGTGTTCAAATCTCCCTCGTGTCCCATATTTTTTTCCGCCAAAGTATGAGCTGTTCGTCCGGTCACTGACGTGTTTGTCTGCTGCATTCAAATTTCTGTCTATCGTGGTGTAACGCCGTTTTGCAGCAGCGAGGTGTAAGGAAGTAAACTCCAGACGTACTTAGCTCCTATTTGTCCTACAGAAGTACCACGTGTTACGAATCTTGCGTTCCGTTTTGGAAGGTTTGGCTCTTTAAGTCCTCTGTTTTAACGTAATTCATACCCATTAACTGGTGGTTTTCATTCCTGTGAGAGGTATATGCGGCACTTTGGCTGCTCTCACTATTCACCACATTTACTTGTGAGGGTGATACACTGAAGAGCCAAAGAAACTGGTACACCTGCCTGATAACGAGTAGCCGGCCGCGGTGGTCTAGCGGTTCTAGGCGCTCAGTCCGGAACTGCGCGACTGCTACGGTCGCAGGTTCGAATCCTGCCTCGGGCATGGATGTATGTGATGTCCTTAGGTTAGTTAGGTTTAAGTAGTTCTAAGTTCTAAGGGACTGATGACCAAAGCTGTTAAGTCCCATAGTGCTCAGAGATATTTGAACCATTTTTTTTTTTTGATAACGAGTAGGGTCTCCGCGAGCACGCAGAAGTGCCGCAACATGACGTGACATCGTCTCGCCTAATGTCTGAAGTACTGCTGGAGGGAATGGACACCATGCAGGGCTGTCTATAAATCCGTAAGAGTACGAGGGGGTGGACATCTCTTCCGAACAACATGTTGCAAGGCATCTCAAATATGCTCAATAATGTTCATGTCTGGGGAGTTTGGTGGCTAGTAGAAATGTTCAAACACAGAACAGTGTTCCTCGAGCCACTTTGCAACAGTTCTGTACGCCTGGGGTCTCGCATTGTCCTGCTGGAATTGCCCAGGACCGCCGGAATGCAGAATACACATGAATGGATGCAGGTGATCAGACAGAATGCTTACGTACCTGTCAGACTCTTATATAGACATGTAAGGGGTCCAATATCACTCCAACTGCACACGTCCCACACCGTTACAGAGCCTCCGCCAGCTTGAACGGCATCAGCTGACATGCAGGGTCCACGGATTGATGAGGTTGTCTCCATACCCGAACATGTCCACCCGCTCGATACAATTTGAAACGAGACTCCTCCGACCAGGCAACACGTTTCCAGTCATCATCAGTCCAATGTCGGTGTTGACGGGCCCAGGCGAGGCGTAAAGCTCTGTGTCGTGCAGTCATCACGAGTACGCGAGTGGGCCCTCGGCTCCGAAAGCCCATTTTGATGATGTTTCGTTGAATGGTTCGCACGCTGACACTTGCTGCAGCAATTTGCTGAAGGGTTGCACGTTGAACGATTCTCTTCAGTCGTCGTCGGTTCTGTTCTTGCAGGATGATTTTCCGGCCGCAGCGATGACGGACATTTGATGTTTTACCGGATTCCTGATACTGACGGTACACTCACGAAATGGTCTTACAGCAAAATCCCCATGTTAAAACTTACTTAAATACTGAGAACCTGCCATTGTAGCAGCAGTAACCGATCGAAGAACTGCGCCAGATACTTGTTGGCATATACAGGGTGGTCCACTGATCGTGACCGGGCCAAATGTCTCACGAAATAAGGGTCAAACAAAAAAACTACAAAGAAACAAACTTGTCTAGCGTGAAGGGGGAAATAAGATGGCGCTGTGGTTGGCCCACTAGATGGCGCTGCCATAGGTCAAACGGATATCAACTGCTTTTTTAAAAATGGGATACCCCATTTTTATTACATATTCGTGTAGTACGTAAAGAAATAGGAATATTTCAGTTGGACCATTGTTTTCGCTTTGTGATAGATGGCGCTGTAATAGTCACAAACATATAGCTAACAATAATAGACGAACAGTTGGTAACAGGTAGGTTTTTTAAATTAAAATACAGAACGTAGGTACGTTTGAACATTTTATTTTGGTTGTTCCAATGTGATACATGTACGTTTCTGAACTTACCATTTCTGAGAACGCATGCTATTACAGCGTGACTACCTGTAAATACCACATTAATGCAATAAATGCTCAAAATGATGTCGGTCAACCTCAATGCGTTCGGCAACACGTGTAACGACATTCCTCTCAACAGCGAGTAGTTCGCCTTCCGTAATGTTCACACACGCATTGACAATGCGCTGACGCATGTTGTCAGGCGTTGTCGGGGGATCACGATAGCAAATATCCTTCAACTTTCCCCACAGAAAGAAATCCGGGGACGTCAGATCCGGTGAACGTGCGGACCATTCATGTTGGAAGTACATTGCCATTCTGTCATGCAGTGAAACATCTTGTAGTAACATCGGTAGAACATTACGTAGGAAATCAGCATACATTGCACCATTTAGATTGCCATTGATAAAATGGGGGCCAATTATCCTTCCTCCCATAATGCCGCACCATACATTAACCCACCAATGTCGCCGACGTTCCACTTGTCGCATTTTCCGTTGTCCAGTAGTGCATATTATGCCGGTTTATGTTACTGCTGTTGGTGAATGACGCTTCGTCGCTAAATAGAACGCGTGCAAAAAATCTGTCATCGTCCCGTAATTTCTCTTGTGCCCAGTGGCAGAACTGTACACGACGTTCTAAGTCGTCGCCATGCAATTCCTGGTGCATAGAAATATGGTACGGGTGCAATAGATGTTGATGTAGCATTCACAACTCCGACGTTTTTGAGTTTCCCGATTCTCGCGCAATTTGTCTGCTACTGATGTGCGGATTAGCCGCGACAGCAGCTAAAACACCTACTTGGGCATCATTTATTGCAGGTCGTGGTTGACGTTTCACATGTGGCTGAACACTTCCTGTTTCCTTACATAACGTAACAATCCGGCGAACGGTCCGGACACTTGGATGATGTCGCCCTAGCATACCGAGCAGCATACATAGCACACGCCTTTTGTTCATTCTGCTCACAGTAGCCATACATAAACACGATATCGACCTTTCCCGCTATTGGTAAACGGTCCATTGTAAACGGGTAATATATCACGAAGCAAATACAGTCCGCACTGGCGGAATGTTACGTGATACTACGTACTTATATGTTTGTGACTATTACAGCGCCACCTGTCACAAAGCGAAAAAAGTGGTTCAACTAAAACATTCATATTTCTTTAAGTACTACACGAATACGTAATAAAAATGGGGGTTTCTATTTATAAAAAAACGCTGTTGATCTCCGTTTACCTATGGCAACGCCATCTAGCGGGCCAACTATAGCGACATCTGGTTTCCCCCATCAAGCTAGACGAGTTTCGTTCTTTGTAGTTTTTTCGTTTGATGCTAATTTCGTGAGATATTTGGCCCGGTCACTTTCAATGGACCACCCTGTATAGGCTTCACCGACCGCAGCGCCGTATTCTGCCTGTTTAGATATTTCGGTTTTTGAATACGCATGACTATAGCAGTTTCTTTGGCGTTTCAGTGTATATTGTTATCATCTTATGCTATAACCAATGTACAGTATGATAACTGCGAAGGCTATAGAAGGAGGAAAGACATGTCAATGACCAGACGGGAAGTTCATAATTTTGTGAAAAAGAAAGATGAGGCAGGAGGGAGAGATTTCATCACGGATCACCCCCTTTGCAGTCCAACACTGCGACCACACGCCGCGGTTGGTTCTAACTCTCTCGATGTTACACATCTTAAGCTTGGACCGTGGACTGTTTCTATTTATCTTCTTTTTTCACATTTCGGTACACCTTGTTCCTGTTTTCGTGCTGATCTGTGTTCGGTTTTTGACGGGATATCCCTGGGCCATTTTACCACTAAATCCGACGGGGGTTGCGATTGGCACTTTCTCTTGTAATATTCAGTGTGGAGCTATTGTATTGTATTGTATGTTAACCGGGGACCTAGAAACGACGGAGAGGCTCCGTCCCCGCCGCAGCTGAAGTGTGCACAACCCCACGACGACTACCGCAGTCCACTTCACACCTCCACCGCCCCACACCGAACCCCCCCCCCCCCCCCCCCCAAGGAACGTCTCACACGCGTGGTGTACGCGTACGTGGAGAACTTGTTCGCACAGCAATCGCCGACATAGTGTAACTGAGGTGGAGTAAGGGGAACCAGCCTGCATTCGCCGAGGCAGATGGAAAACCGCCTAAAAACCGTCCACAGACTGGCCTGTTCACCGGGCCCCGACACTAATCCGCCGGGCGGATATGTGACGGGGACCAGGCGCTCCTTCCCGCCCGGAAAGCAGTGCGTTAGACCGCTCGGCTAACCGGGCGGGCGTGGCGCCATTACTGTTTTCTTCTGTCGATAGGCTGTCAGTGTTAGGGCAAGCAGCAACGAACCAGAAACAGTACTACCGTGACTCACGTCGGTATCTAAAGTCAGCAAGGCAGACCTGTATCTGCGCGTGACTGGTGAACTACCTCGGGTCGCGGCGAATGTAGAGAGCGACTTGTATGGTTTATCGGTTGCGTAATTGTCAACAATGGGTCGTGACGTAGAGGCAGGCGTGCCGTTGCCGGGCATCAGTCTGGGGCGGCCATCTTGGGAGAGACGGCCAGTTGGAAGAGAGCGTGTGCTCCACAGCAGCAATAGCGACCGGGCTTCGGGCGGGGAACGGCAGCTTCCAGGTGAGTGGTCAGCGATGTTTTTGATCTTCGTCAGTAGCGGGGGGTAGTGGGGGAAATTTGTCTGCGTTCAACCGCAAAGCGGCGGAGCATCACACACTACCTGAACAACCGCAGCCGGACAGCCCACTGCATGTTACCAGAGGCGGACCACCGTATAAAAGAAGGCGGAGAGAGTTGTGTTGTGTTGTCAGTAGAGCTGAAGCGCACAGTCCGCTTCCAGACGTCCACTTTGACCCACGAATTCCTCTGTGGCGTCATGAGTGGAAATTTCCAAGAATGATTGCCTATCGAAGTCGAGGGGTCCAAACGATAGATATCGAGCGCGCGAGCGCAAATCGATCATGCGACTCCGCTGGCGGGCTTTCTGATCAATTATTTGTGATCGTCATTTTTATCTGTTTTGCATCGTTCCCCTAGTTGCTCTAAATTACACTATTGGCCATTAAAATTGCTGCAGCGCCGAAATGACGTGCTACAGACGCGAAATTTAGCCGACAGGAAGAAGATGCTGCGATATGCAAATGATTAACTTTACAGAGCATTCACACAAGGTTGGCGCCGGTGGCGACACCTACATCGTGCTGACACGAGGAAAGTTCCCAACCGATTCCTCATACACAAACAGCAGTTGGCCGGAGTTGTCTGGTGAAACATTGTTGTGATGCCTCGTGTAAGGAGGAGAAATGCGTACCATCACGTTTCCGACATTGTTAAAGGTCATATTGTAGCCTATCGCGATTGCGGTTTATCGTATCGCGACATTGCTGCTCGCGTTGGTCGAGATCCAATGACTGCTAGCAGAATATGGAATCGGTGGGTTCAGGAGGGTAACACGGAACGCCGTGCTGGATCCCAACGGCCTCGTATCACTAGCAATCGAGACGACAGGCATCTTATCCGCATGGCTGTAACGGATCGTGCAGCCACGTCTTGATCCCTGTGTCAACACATGGGGACGTTTGCAAGACAACAACCATCGGGACGAACAGTTCGACGACGTTTGCAGCAGCACGGACTATCAGCTCCAGACCGTGGCTGCAGTTACCCTTGACGCTGTATCACAGACGGGAGCGCCTGCAATGGTCTACTCAACGACGAACTTGGTTGCACGAATGGCAAAATGTCATTTTTTTCGGATGAATCCAGGTTGTGTTTACAGCATCATGATTGATGTGTTGGCAGAAGAGCCAACACCGTGTAGCTAGAGGAGGCCGAAAGTCACGCGTTCACGCTCAGGCAGACTGGCGTGAGGTCTGGAACAATTAAAGGAGTTGAGTCTAATAAATAAAGAACGTAGTTCTGGGAATACTTAACTTTAATCCATGCTTGGAGAACATCGCTCTTGTTGATACATTAATAACAATCTCAATATAAACTGGTAATGGCGCCTTGCTAGGTCGTAGCAAATGACGCAGCTGAAGGCTATGCTAACTATCGTCTAGGCAAATGAGAGCGTAGTTTGTCAGTATAGCATCGCTAGAAAAGTCGGTTGTACAACTGGGGCGAGTGCTAGGACGTCGCTCTAGACCTGCCGTGTGGCGGCGCTCGGTCTGCAATCACTGACAGTGGCGACACGCGGGTCCGACGTATACTAATGGACCGCAGCCGATTTAAAGGCTACCACCTAGCAAGTGTGGTGTCTGGCGGTCACACCACAATGATGGTCGCATCCGTGTTTGGCGACATCGCGGTGAACGCACATTGGAAGCTTGTATTCGTCATCGCCACACTGGCGTATCACCCGGCGTGATGGTATGGGGTGCCAATGGTTACACGTCTCGGTCACCTCTTGTTCGCATTGACGGCACTTTAAACAGTGGATGTTACATTTCACATATGTTACGACCCGTGGCTCTACCCTTCATTCGATCCCTGCGAAACCCTACATTTCAGCAGGATAATGCACGACCGCATGTTGCAGGTCCTGTACGGGCCTTTCTGGATACAGAAAATGTCCGACTGCTGCCCTGGCCAGCACATTCTCCAGATCTCTGACCAATTGAAAACGTCTGGTCAATGGTGGCCGAGCAACTGGCTCGTCACAATACGCCAATCACTACTCTTGATGAACTGTGGTATCGTGTTGAAACTGCACGGGCAGCTGTACCTGTACACGCCATCCAAGCTCTGTTTGTCTCAATGCCGAGGCGTACCAAGGCCGTTATTACGGCCAGAGGTGGTTGTTCTGGGTACTGATTTCTCAGGATGTATGCACCGTAATTGCGTGAAAATGTAATCACATCTCAGTTCTAGTATAATATATTTGTCCAATGAATACCTGTTTATCATCTGCATTTCTTCTTGGTGTAGCAGTTTTAATGGGCAATAGTGTATATAATTTTTTATTACAGTTATTCGGCTGTTTTTGTGATGTAGGCATGTATGTTGAGGCTAAGCAGGAACCTACGTGCCTAGCTCAGGTGGTTGCGAGAGACTCGACTATTGATCTTATTTACAATCTCCGTTCTTACAAATATTTGGCGCTTTTATTTGCGAATGTGACGTCATGCAGGCGCGGCGTTTTTAAAGTGGATTGCTTTTATAGGGCTGGTGTTGTCCGCTCAAACGTACGTGTGTGTGTGTGTGTGTGTGTGTGTGTGTGTGTGTGTGTGTGTGTGTTTCGTGGCCAGCATTGATTAATTTGTGTTGACTATGGTTGGTAAGTTTGTTTTATGACCTTTTTAATTTAATATGAGACTGTAGTTTCTTTGTGAAAGGGAAATCAAAGGAAATGTTTATGAAATGAGTGTTTCCAATTTCTGTTTGGTTACTTTCATATGGAGGGGGCTTGTATCGATGTCTGCGTTTGACCTGCATAGCTCTAGTTATAAATGCTGCGAGGATTGAACGAAAAGTAGTGCCCCCACCTTCGTTAATTCGGTTTGGATGGAAATATTTTAGTAAATCAAACGCAGAAAAAATCCTTAGAATGTGATTTTTAATTACTAATATTCACTTTTCCACCTAATCACCAGCCAATTGTCCGCCCCCGGAAGATGCGGGGCAAGCGCGACAGAATATCAATCCTCAGGACCCGGGTTCGATTCCCGGCTGGGTCGGAGATTTTCTCCGCTCAGGGACTGGGTGTTGTGTTGTCTAATCATCATCATTTCATCCCCATCGATGCGCAAGTCGCCGAAGTGGCGTCAAATCGAAAGACCTGCACCCGGCGGACGGTCTACCGACGGGAGGCCCTAGTCACACGACATTTAAATTTACCAGTCAATTGGATACATTTCTGCAAACGGTGAACAATTTTTCTGAAGGCGTCGCGGAAGAAGTCGTCACACTGTTTCCGCAACCACAGTCTCACAGTTCTCTCGTAATGGTCTACCCACATTTCGTCTCCTGTCACAATTGAATGGAGAAAGGCGTCACCTTCATTCTCGTAACACGAGAGGAGTCCCTGACAAATTTCAAGTCTGTGCGCTTTAATTTCAGGAGTTAGCATCCGGGGTACCCATCGTGCACAGATCTTCCGATAGCCAAGCAAAGCAATATTGTGACCCACATGTTCTTGTGAAATACCGACTGTGCTTGCGATTTCTCTCTGAGTGATACGACGGTCGTCCTGAATTGATCTGTCAACATTTTGCTTGTGAAACTCGGTGGCTGCTGTCACACGACGTCCAACTCTTCGTTTGTCACGCAGGTCAGATGTTCCCGCCTCAACATCTTTAAACTTACGACATATAGTACTCACATCAACACAATCACCGTACTCTGCTTTAATTCTCTGATGAATCTCCTGTGGGGTGACACCTTCTGCTGTCAAGAATTCAATGACTGCACGTTGCTTAAATCGCATTGACCGACCGTCTGCGCAGGGTTCCATACTTCACACTGTAACAACACAACCGTTCAATGCTAAGGCTTCCCGCCAACTGGAGCTGTAGAGAAGAGGCTACGTAACAAGCCAGTACCTGCCGCATACCAATGCTGCCAACTGCTGAAGAGTTACGAAGGTGGAGGCATTACTCTTCAGTCAACCCTAGATGTTAAGTCCGATAGTGCTCAGAGCCATTTGAACCATCAGTCAACTCTCGTGTATTGGTTTTACTGTGTGTGTGTGTGTGTGTGTGTGTGTGTGTGTGTGTGTGTGTGTGTGTGTGTGTGTGGCTTTTGATATCGCAGGCTTCATTTGGACTATATAGGTCACGCAACCGAAATGACTATTAATTATCCGTTTCAGCTATATAGATCTAGCAAAAACTGCGGTATTGCTTCTCGTGGTTTCGTTTGCAGTTTTTCGGCACCACTCTCTTAGTTTGAGCTATACAGGTCAAGCGAAAAGCTCGATTCCAATTTTGTGTTTTCTATCCTTTTTCGTTCCGTTTCTTCTACATGAACTCGCATGTCCTATTTTTGTATTTTTTGGTTGCTATGCAGTGAGCTTGGCTTCATTAATCTCCTTTTTTTTAAGATTGTCCCTGTCTAAAGCTCTCTCATTCCCGCGGCTTTCCGCTTAAGTTAACTTTATTTGTTGTTTGAAATATTTCGTGTGTTCTTGACGACTGTTTTGGAGGATAATCTATCGTGTGGTCGCCATCTTAAAGAGCGTTACCGCCCTGTTATTAAATGTTATCTGTAATTGTTTTAGTAACTAAGCTCAAGGATCGTCTTTACTCGACCCCGTTGGAACTGAACGTTACTGTATCCCCCGTCAGGCGATCTCGCTGGCTTTGAACGTGAACTAGTCACTGGATGCCAGCTGAGTAACAAATCCATCAGAGCTTTTCAAGCTGCCCAAGTCGACTGCTAGTGAGGTGACTGCGAAGTGAAAACGCGAAGGAACATCACAGACATACCAGGGCCCGGCACACAGGCAGCCCTCATTGACCGACGGACGGGGACCGCTGAGCACCAGAGAGGGTGGTTCTATAAACTATACCTGAAACCAACTGGCCTCCGCACAGTCCCAGCCTGAACACCATGATATACGTTAGACATCAGTTAGACGTCGACTACGCTCCAGACACCAGCATCCAACATCACTATCTTCTCTGGTTTCTCCTCTTGAGGAAGAATGGACGGCCAATCCCCTGCCGACCTTCACACACCTTACTGAACGGGTTCACGATGTCAGATGGGAGGAACAAGCAATATTAATGTTCTCTAAAAAGGGAGCCCACATGCTTTTGATCGGATAGCTTATACCACAGCAATACCGAACGCCTCAGGAAAGGAAAATCTGTCCAGAGAGTCTTCTGGAGAAATGCAGACGCGCAACTCTCACATTCATTATACACTCCTGGAAATTGAAATAAGAACACCGTGAATTCATTGTCCCAGGAAGGGGAAACTTTATTGACACATTCCTGGGGTCAGATACATCACATGATCACACTGACAGAACCACAGGCACATAGACACAGGCAACAGAGCATGCACAATGTCGGCACTAGTACGGTGTATATCCACCTTTCGCAGCAATGCAGGCTGCTATTCTCCCATGGAGACGATCGTAGAGATGCTGGATGTAGTCCTGTGGAACGGCTTGCCATGCCATTTCCAGCTGGCGCCTCAGTTGGACCAGCGTTCGTGCTGGACGTGCAGACCGCGTGAGACGACGCTTCATCCAGTCCCAAACATGCTCAATGGGGGATAGATCCGGAGATCTTGCTGGCCAGGGTAGTTGACTTACACCTTCTAGAGCACGTTGGGTGGCACGGGATACATGCAGACGTGCATTGTCCTGTTGGAACAGCAAGTTCCCTTGCCGGTCTAGGAATGGTAGAACGATGGGTTCGATGACGGTTTGGATGTACCGTGCACTATTCAGTGTCCCCTCGACGATCACCAGTGGTGTACGGCCAGTGTAGGAGATCGCTCCCCACACCATGATGCCGGGTGTTGGCCCTGTGTGCCTCGGTCGTATGCAGTCCTGATTGTGGCGCTCACCTGCACGGCGCCAAATACGCATACGACCATCATTGGCACCAAGGCAGAAGCGACTCTCATCGCTGAAGACGACACGTCTCCATTCGTCCCTCCATTCACGCCTGTCGCGACACCACTGGAGGCGGGCTGCACGATGTTGGGGCGTGAGCGGAAGACGGCCTAACGGTGTGCGGGACCGTAGCCCAGCTTCATGGAGACGGTTGCGAATGGTCCTCGCCGATACCCCAGGAGCAACAGTGTCCCTAATTTGCTGGGAAGTGGGGGTGCGGTCCCCTACGGCACTGCGTAGGATCCTACGGTCTTGGCGTGCATCCGTGCGTCGCTGCGGTCCGGTCCCAGGTCGACGGGCACGTGCACCTTCCGCCGACCACTGGCGACAACATCGATGTACTGTGGAGACCTCACGCCCCACGTGTTGAGCAATTCGGCGGTACGTCCACCCGGCCTCCCGCATGCCCACTATACGCCCTCGCTCAAAGTCCGTCAACTGCACATACGGTTCACGTCCACGCTGTCGCGGCATGCTACCAGTGTTAAAGACTGCGATGGAGCTCCGTATGCCACAGCAAACTGGCTGACACTGACGGCGGCGGTGCACAAATGCTGCGCAGCTAGCGCCATTCGACGGCCAACACCGCGGTTCCTGGTGTGTCCGCTGTGCCGTGCGTGTGATCATTGCTTGTACAGCCCTCTCGCAGTGTCCGGAGCAAGTATGGTGGGTCTGACACACCGGTGTCAATGTGTTCTTTTTTCCATTTCCAGGAGTGTAATTTGTCAACTTGGGGCGTTGAGAATCGTAACCTACACTCATGCTCATAAATTAAGGATAATGCTGATACATGGTGAAACAACGCTCTGGTGGGCGGTTTGCAGGTTTAAATCACCTCGGGGTATGACCATGCGGTGCATCTGACCTGCGGTCGTCGCACGGTGGCGCTGGCAGCAGTCCGCATACACAGAGGTGTGTTGGTGCATGTCAGAGTACGGTGCAGCGAGTAAGTGTGCAGACGTTTTCAGTCATGCCAATGGTGACTGTGTGTTGAAAATGGCTCAAAGGACACATACTGATGTCGTTATGAGGGGTAGAATACTAGGGCGACTGGAGGCTGGTCTAACACAGCAGGTCGCAGCACGGTCCCTCCGTGTGCCACAAAGTGTGATCTCAAGATTGTGGCAACGATTCCAGCAGACAGGAAACTTGTCCAGGTGCTACAGTACGGGACGTTCACGGTATACACCACCACAAGAAGACCGATATCTCACCACCAGTGCCCGCAGACGGCCACAGAGTGATGCAGGTATCCTTGCTCGGGACCTTACCACAGCCACTGGAACAGTTGTCTCCAGACACACAGGTAACAGGTGATTGAGCAGACATGGTTTATTCGCCTGGAGACATGCAAGGTGCATTCCACTAACCCCTGGTCACAGGAGAGCCCGTAAAGCCTGGTGTCAAGAACACAGTACATGGTCATGGCAACATTGGTCCCAGGTTACGTTCGCAGACGAGTCGAGATATAGCCCGAACGGTGATTCTCACAGGGTTTTCATCTGGCGTGAACCAGGAACCAGATACCAACCCCTTAATGTCCTTGAAAGGGACCTGCATGGAGGTCGTGTTTTGATGGTGTGGGTTGGGATTATAATTGGTGCACGTACACCCCTGTATGTCTTTGACAGAGGAACTGTAACAGGTCAGGTGTATCGGGACGTCATTTTGCACCAGTATGTCCGCCGTTTCAGGGGTGCAGTTGGTACCAACTTCCTCCTGATGAATGATAACGCACGGCCCCACCGAGCTGCCATTGTGGAGGAGTACCTTGAAACAGAAGATATCAGGCGAATTGAGTGGCCTGCCTGTTCACCATACCTAAACCCCATCAAGCACGTCTGGAATGCTCTCGGTCGACGTATCGCTGCACGTCTTCAAACCCCTAGGACACTTCAGGAGCTCCGACAGGCATTGGTGCAAGAATGGGAGGCTATACCCCAGCAGCTGCTCGACCACCTGATCCAGAGTATGCCAACCCGTTGTGCGGCCTGTGTACGTGTGCATCGTGATCATATCCCATACTGATGTCGTGGCACATGCGCACGAAACAGTGACGTTTTGTAGCACATGTGTTTCGGGACGATTTTCTCAACTTATCACCAATATCGTGCACTTACAGGTCTGTGTCGTGTGTGTTGCCTATGTGCCTATGCTATTAGCGCCAGTTTTGTGTAGTGCCACGTTGTGTGGCACCACATTCTGCAATTATCCTTAATTTATGAGCACGTGTGTACAGTAATAAAATGCTCTCCCGGGAACTGGAAAGCGGTACCAGTTGCGGCGGAGGAAAAAAAAATTCGGTTTTGCACATTTCACATAATTATTGATGCAGACTAAAAAGTTAAGATGCTGTCAGACTCTACTGATTAAGAGTACAACCTAATGTTAAAAGTAAACACATTAAGACAAACATGCATTACAGTTGTAAGCTGCGTGTTTGTCTTTCGGTACTGTAATTGACAGAGATTTAGGAACCAGGTTTTAAATTGTAAGACATTTCCAGGGGCAGATGTGGACTCTGACCACAATCTATTGGTTATGACCTGTAGATTAAAACTGAAGAAATTGCAAAAAGGTGGGAATTTAAGGAGATGGGACCTGGATAAACTGAAAGAACCAGAGGTTGTACAGAGTTTCCGGGAGAGCATGAGGGAACAATTGACAGGAATGGGGGAAAGAAATACAGTAGAAGAAGAATGGGTAGCTTTGAGGGATGAAGTAGCAAAGGCAGCAGACGAGTGTGTAGGTAAAAAGACGAGGGCTAGTAGAAATCCTTGGGTAACAGAAGAAATATTGAATTTAGTGATGAAAGGAGAAAATATAAAAATGCAGTAAATGTAGCAGGCAAAAAGGAATACAAACGTCTCAAAAATGAGATCGACAGGAAGTGCAAAATGGCTAAGCAGGCATGACTAGAGGACAAATGTAAGGATGTAGAGGCTTGTCTCACTAGGGGTAAGATAGATACTGCCTACAGGAAAATTAAAGAGACCTTTGGAGATAAGAGAACGACTTGTATGAATATCAAGAGCTCAGATGGAAACCCAGTTCTAAGCAAAGAAGGGAAAGCAGAAAGGTGGAAGGAGTATATAGACGGTCTATACAAGAGCGATGTACTTGAGGACAATATTATGGAAATGGAAGAGGATGTAGATGAAGATGAAATGGGAGATATGATACTGCGTGAAGAGTTTGACAGAGCACTGAAAGACCTGAGTCGAAACAAGGCCCCTGGAGTAGACAACATTCCATTGGAACTACTGACGGCCTTGGGAGAGCCAGTCTTGACAAAACTCTACCATCTGGTGAGCAAGATGTATGAAACAGGCGAAATACCCTCAGACTTCAAGAAGAATATAATAATTCCAATCCCAAAGAAAGCAGGTGTTGACAGATGTGAAAATTACCGAACTATCAGTTTAATAAGTCACAGCTGCAAAATACTAAAACGAATTCTTTACAGACGAATGGAAAAACTAGTAGAAGCCAACCTCGGGGAAGATCAGTTTGGATTCCGTAGAAACACTGGAACACGTGAGGCAATACTGACCTTACGACTTATCTTAGAAGAAAGATTAAGGAAAGGCAAACCTACGTTTCTAGCATTTGTAGACTTAGAGAAAGCTTTTGACAATGTTGACTGGAATACTCTCTTTCAAATTCTAAAGGTGGCAGGGGTAAAATACAGGGTGCAAAAGGCTATTTACAATTTGTACATAAACCAGAAGGCAGTTATAAGAGTCGAGGGACATGAAAGGGAAGCAGTGGTTGGGAAGGGAGTAAGACAGGGTTGTTCTGAGACATCAAGGGATCACCAGTTTAGTATTGGAGGGCAGCGTGGAGGGTAAAAATCGTAGAGGGAGACCAAGAGGTGAATACACTAAGCAGATTCAGAAGGATGTAGGTTGCAGTAGGTACTGGGAGATGAAAAAGCTTGCACAGGATAGAGTAGCATGGAGAGCTGCATCAAACCTGTCTCAGGACTGAAGACCACAACAACAACAACTGTAATTGACGGCGAGCAAAACCCGGAATTCATTAATCCAGCATTTGGGAATAAGAGCACTCCGCGACTTCTAGCGAAGTTTCTCGTAATTAAAAGATTTATTAAACTTTTTCCCGCTGCCACCCCCCCCCCCCCCCCCCACAAAATGATGAAAGGAAAAAAAAAAAAAAAACTTTCTTTCCTGCATACTACATTTTCGCTGTTGATACACTCAAGATTCAGCATTAGGCACGACGTTTTAATTTATTACTTCTGTAATACTAATTGTATTAGTAACACAGTTTACAGATAGCATCCACTTATGTCGCTGAATGTACTTAGAAAATTATACCACTGCACGACACCTAGTTAAAGAGATATGATCTCATAAACATTTGGGTACACGTAAAACTACTTTTTGCCTAAACTGGAGTCAAAACCAACCAGATTATATTCGTCCACAGTTCCATTACGAAAGCATTTAGTGGTTTATAACAAGCTATAAGCATAAATTCAAACGTTTCCTACACTTTTTATCGCTTCCATGCTTCAAGTCAAATATTTAGCGCGTTAACTTACTTGTAAAGTTTTGTGGGGCGGCAAAAAGTCATGGGGTAGTCATATGCACATGTACAGTTGGCGGTAGCTTCGCGTAGACAAGGGATAAAAAAAATGGCTCTGAGCACTATGGGACTTAACATCTATGGTCATCAGTCCACTAGAACTTAGAACTACTTAAACCTAACTAACCTAAGGACATCACACAACACACAGTCATCACGAGGCAGAGAAAATCCCTGACCCCGCCGGGAATCGAACCCGGGAACCCGGGCGCGGGAAGCGAGAACGCTACCGCACGACCACGAGATGCGGGCAAGGGATAAAAGGGCAGTGCATTAGCGGACCTGTCATTTGTACTCAGGTGGTTCACGTGAAAGGGTTTTCGACGTGATTATACGTGCACGACGCGAATTAACAGACTTTGAACGGGGAATGGTAGTTGGAGTTAGACGCAGGGGTCACTCCGTTTAGGGACTCGTCAGGGAATTCTAACATTCCAAGATCCACAGTGTCAAAAATGTGCCAACAGCGCCATATTTGAGGCAGTGGCAGACGGCCTTCAGTTGCCGACCGAGAGCAGAGGCGTTTATGCGGAGTTGTCAGTGCTAACAGACAAGCGACACTGCTGGAAATAACCGCACAAATGAATGTTGGACGTACGACGAACGTATCCGCTAGGCCAGAGCGCCGAAACTCGTCGTTAACGATGTATGGAAGCGTGGGAGTGGCTTTGCTAATAGCACGAGAGCGTCTGCAGCGTCTGAGCTCGTGACTATATCGACCGGACCGTAGACGAATGGAAAACTATGGCCTCGTTGGATGAGTCCCGATTTGTGCTGGTAAGAGCCGATGGTAGGGTTCCTGTGTGGTGCAGACCCCATGAAGCCGTGGAACGAAGTTGTGCAAGCTGGCGATGGCTCAATAATGGAGTGTGGGCTCCGTTTACATGGGATGGACTGGGGCCTCTGGTCCAACTGAGCCGCTCAATTGACAGGAAAGAGTTATGTTCGACTACGTGGAGACCATTTGCAGCCATTCATGGACTTCAGGTTATGGATGATACGGTGCCACGTCTTTTGGCCACAATTGTTCGCCATTGGCTTCAACAACATTTTGGACATTTGGGAGTGAACGACGTCGTCACCCAGTTCGGCCAACGTGAATCCCATCGAACACGTATGGAACGAAATGGAGAGGTCGGTTCGTGAACAAAACCCTGTACGGCAACACTTTCGCCATTATGGCCGTGTCTAGAGACAGCATGGCTCAGCGTTTCTGCAGGGGACTCCCAACGATCTCTTCAGTCCATGCCACGTCGAGATGCTGCCCTGCGCCGGGCAAGGAGAGGTTCGACACGATATTGGGAGATATCCCGAGACATCTGTCACCAATTTTGTGACCTCGGTGTACATGGCAGTTTGATTCATTAAAGAATCGGTCGTTTTCTGATACTATAGGAACTCCGATGAATGCTGAAGACTAGATGGGTGGATCAGATAACTAATGAGGGGGTATTGAATAGAATTGGGGCGGAGAGGAGTTTCTGGCACAACTTGACTAGAAGAAGGGATCGGTTGGTAGGACATGTTGTGAGGTATCAAGGGATCACCGATTTAGTATTGGAGGGCAGCGTGGAGGGTAAAAATCGTAGAGAGAGACCAAGAGATCAATACGCTAAGCAGATTCAGAAGGATGTAGGTTGCAGTACGTACTGAGAGATGAAGCAGCTTGCACAGGATAGAGTAGCATGGAGAGCTGCATCAAACCAGTCTCAGGACTGAAGACCACAGCGACAACAAGAACTCCGATATCAGACTCGCTCATGTAGCTTAAGGCGCAGCGCACTAACGAGAGGGGGAGATAAGGCATGACCATGTGGACGACAGTTGTACTCGCACACTGGCCGGTATGCGCGTCGAGTTTAGGCGGTTTCCCACGCTCGTTTAGGCAAATGCTGTGAGTGTGCTCCCTGCCGCCGTTGGATAAGCAGCTGAACAGCAAGTCGTATACTCCTAGCTCACTCGTTTGTTATATAGTTTAATTCTTAATTTCTTTGCGTGTTTTTGGTACTTGCATTGTTTAATTCATAAATTTCGGTTGTATTATAGTATTTGAGAGTTGTAGCATCGCGTTTTAGTACCTGAATAGTGTAAATTCGCGTAGTCGTTTGTCTACTGTTTTTGTTTTGAACGGCCAGTGTCGGTTGGTCACAGTCAGTGTGCTCTCTGCCGCCGTTGGATAAGCAGCTGAGCAGCAAGTCATATACTCCTAGCTCATTCGTTTGTTACATAGTTTAGTTCTTAATTTCTTTGCGTGTTTTTGGTACTTGCATTGTTTAATTCATAAATTTCGGGCGTATTATAGTATTTGAGAGTGTAGCATCGCGTTTTAGTACCTGAATAGTATAATTTCGCTTAGTCTCCTTCCGCCGCCGAGCAGTGTCAGCAGTGCGCAAGTAGCAGCATTACTGCATTTACTAGGCAATCTTGTATTTTAATAACCGTTTAAATTTTGTCGATTTGTTTGCGCTCTCTGTAGATTAGTTCAGACGTTCTTTGCAAAACAGTTTTTAGCATGGATAGGGACTGCAACTGCTGTGTTCGGATGCAGGCTGAGTTGGCATCCCTTCGCTCCCAGCTTCAGGCAGTGTTGGCTTCGGTCACACAGCTTGAGGCTGTTGCCAATGGGCATCACTGTGGGGGTCCGGATGGGGGTTTGTCGGGGACGGCCAGCTCGTCCCACGCATCCCTTGATCGGACTAAGACTGTGGTTGCCCGGGATACTGCCCGCATTGAGGCTGATCCTTCACCTGTGGTAGAGTGGGAGGTCGCTTCAAGGTGTGGCAGGGGGCGAAAGACATTCCGGAGGGCTGAACGGAAAGCCTCTCCAGTTTGTCTGACGAACCGGTTTCAGGCTCTGTCTCAGGCTGATACTGATCTTCGGCCTGACATGGCTGCTTGTCCTGTTCCAGAGGTTGCCCCCCAGTCTGCAAGATCCGGGCAGTTGCAGAGGGTGGGCTTACTGGTAGTTGGGAGCTCCAACGTCAGGCGCGTAATGGGGCCCCTTAGGGAAATGGCAGCAAGAGAGGGGAAGAAAACCAATGTGCACTCCGTGTGCATACCGGGGGGAGTCATTCCAGATGTGGAAAGGGTCCTTCCGGATGCCTTGAAGGGTACCGGGTGCACCCATCTGCAGGTGGTCGCTCATGTCGGCACCAATGATGTGTGTCGCTATGGATCGGAGGAAATCCTCTCTGGCTTCCGGCGGCTATCTGATTTGGTGAAGACTGCCAGTCTCGCTAGCGGGATGAAAGCAGAGCTCACCATCTGCAGCATCGTCGACAGGACTGACTGCGGACCTTTGGTACAGAGCCGAGTGGAGGGTCTGAATCAGAGGCTGAGACGGTTCTGCGACCGTGTGGGCTGCAGATTCCTCGACTTGCGCCATAGGGTGGTGGGGTTTCGGGTTCCGCTGGATAGGTCAGGAGTCCACTACACGCAACAAGCGGCTACACGGGTAGCAGGGGTTGTGTGGCGTGGGCTGGGCGGTTTTTTAGGTTAGATGGCCTTGGGCAAGTACAGAAAGGGCAACAGCCTCAACGGGTGCGGGGCAAAGTCAGGACATGCGGGAACCAAGCAGCAATCGGTATTGTAATTGTCAACTGTCGAAGCTGCGTTGGTAAAGTACCGGAACTTCAAGCGCTGATAGAAAGCACCGAAGCTGAAATCGTTATAGGTACAGAAAGCTGGCTTAAGCCAGAGATAAATTCTGCCGAAATTTTTACAAAGGTACAGACGGTGTTTAGAAAGGATAGATTGCATGCAACCGGTGGTGGAGTGTTCGTCGCTGTTAGTAGTAGTTTATCCTGTAGTGAAGTGGAAGTGGATAGTTCCTGTGAATTATTATGGGTGGAGGTTACACTCAACAACCGAACTAGGTTAATAATTGGCTCCTTTTCCCGACCTCCCGACTCAGCAGCATTAGTGGCAGAACAACTGAGAGAAAATTTGGAATACATTTCACAGAAATTTTCTCAGCATGTTATAGTCTTAGGCGGAGATTTCAATTTACCAGATATAGACTGGGACACTCAGATGTTTAGGACGGGTGGTAGGGACAGAGCATCGAGTGACATTATACTGAGTGCACTATCCGAAAATTACCTCGAGCAATTAAACAGAGAACCGACTCGTGGAGATAACATCTTGGACCTACTGATAACAAACAGACCCGAACTTTTCGAATCTGTATGTACAGAACAGGGAATCAGTGATCATAAGGCCGTTGCAGCATCCCTGAATATGGAAGTTAATAGGAATATAAAAAAAGGGAGGAAGGTTTATCTGTTTAGCAAGAGTAATAGAAGGCAGATTTCAGACTACCTAACAGATCAAAACGAAAATTTCTGTTCCGACACTGACAATGTTGAGTGTTTATGGAAAAAGTTCAAGGCAATCGTAAAATGCGTTTTAGACAGGTACGTGCCGAGTAAAACTGTGAGGGACGGGAAAAACCCACCGTGGTACAACAACAAAGTTAGGAAACTACTGCGAAAGCAAAGAGAGCTCCACTCCAAGTTTAAACGCAGCCAAAACCTCTCAGACAAACAGAAGCTAAACGATGTCAAAGTGAGCGTAAGGAGGGCTATGCGTGAAGCGTTCATTGAATTCGAAAGTAAAATTCTATGTACCGACTTGACAGAAAATCCTAGGAAGTTCTGGTCTTACGTTAAATCAGTAAGTGGCTCGAAACAGCATATCCAGACACTACGGGATGATGATGGCATTGAAATAGAGGATGACATGCGTAAAGCTGAAATGCTAAACACCTTTTTCCAAAGCTGTTTCACAGAGGAAGACCGCACTGTAGTTCCTTCTCTAAATCCTCGCACAAACGAAAAAATGGCTGACATCGAAATAAGTGTCCAAGGAATAGAAAAGCAACTGGAATCACTCAATAGAGGAAAGTCCACTGGACCTGACGGGATACCAATTCGATTCTACACAGAGTACGCGAAAGAACTTGCCCCCCTTCTAACAGCCGTGTACCGCAAGTCTCTAGAGGAACGGAGGGTTCCAAATGATTGGAAAAGAGCACAGATAGTCCCAGTCTTCAAGAAGGGTCGTCGAGCAGATGCGCAAAACTATAGACCTATATCTCTTACGTCGATCTCTTGTAGAATTTTAGAACATGTTTTTTGCTCGCGTATCATGTCATTTCTGGAAACCCAGAATCTACTATGTAGGAATCAACATGGATTCCGGAGACAGCGATCGTGTGAGACCCAACTCGCTTTATTTGTTCATGAGACCCAGAAAATATTAGATACAGGCTCCCAGGTAGATTCTATTTTTCTTGACTTCCGGAAGGCGTTCGATACAGTTCCGCACTGTCGCCTGATAAACAAAGTAAGAGCCTACGGAATATCAGACCAGCTGTGTGGCTGGATTGAAGAGTTTTTAGCAAACAGAACACAGCATGTTGTTATCAATGGAGAGACGTCTACAGACGTTAAAGTAACCTCTGGCGTGCCACAGGGGAGTGTTATGGGACCATCGCTTTTCACAATATATATAAATGACTTAGTAGATAGTGTCGGAAGTTCCATGCGGCTTTTCGCGGATGATGCTGTACTATACAGAGAAGTTGCAGCATTAGAAAATTGTAGCGAAATGCAGGAAGATCTGCAGCGGATAGGCACTTGGTGCAGGGAGTGGCAACTGACCCTTAACATAGACGAATGTAATGTATTGCGAATACATAGAAAGAAGGATCCTTTATTGTATGATTATATGATAGCGGAACAAACACTGGTAGCAGTTACGTCTGTAAAATATCTGGGAGTATGCGTGCGGAACGATTTGAAGTGGAATGATCATATAAAATTAATTGTTGGTAAGGCGGGTACCAGGTTGAGATTCATTGGGAGAGTGCTTAGAAAATGTAGTCCATCAACAAAGGAGGTGGCTTACAAAACACTCGTTCGACCTATACTTGAGTATTGCTCATCAGTGTGGGATCCGTACCAGGTCGGGTTGACGGAGGAGATAGAGAAGATCCAAAGAAGAGCGGCGCGTTTCGTCACCGGGTTATTTGGTAACCGTGATAGCGTTACGGAGATGTTTAATAAACTCAAGTGGCAGACTCTGCAAGAGAGGCGCTCTGCATCGCGGTGTAGCTTGCTCGCCAGGTTTCGAGAGGGTGCGTTTCTGGATGAGGTATCGAATATATTGCTTCCCCCTACTTATACCTCCCGAGGAGATCACGAATGTAAAATTAGAGAGATTAGAGCGCGCACGGAGACTTTCAGACAGTCGTTCTTCCCGCGAACCATACGCGACTGGAACAGGAAAGGGAGGTAATGACAGTGGCACGTAAAGTGCCCTCCGCCACACACCGTTGGGTGGCTTGCGGAGTATCGATGTAGATGTAGATGAATACAGTGTCAGAGAATACAATCCATAGAAAGTTAAACCCCGATAGCACACAGACGGGTAAAAATTTGTTGTTTATTTATAGACGTAATCACATTCTTATGACACAGTCATAACGGGTTTCGACCAGGCAATGACCATATTCTGATTCTATAACAATACAAAAGAAAATTTATATTAAAACCTAAAAGTAAGTGCAATATTTAACCAGGATTATTAGTAATCTAACTGAATTTATGCGAAATATACACTACTGGAAATTGAAATAAGAACACCGTGAATTCATTGTCCCAGGAAGGGGAAACTTTATTGACACATTCCTGGGGTCAGATACATCACATGATCACACTGACAGAACCACAGGCACATGGACACAGGCAACAGAGCATGCACAATGTCGGCACTAGTACAGTGTATATCCACCTTTCGCAGCAATGCAGGCTGCTATTCTCCCATGGAGACGATCGTAGAGATGCTGGATGTAGTCCTGTGGAACGGCTTGCCATGCCATTTCCGCCTGGCGCCTCAGTTGGACCAGCGTTCGTGCTGGACGTGCAGACCGCGTGAGACCACGCTTCATCCAGTCCCAAACATGCTCAATGGGGGACAGATCCGGAGATCTTGCTGGCCAGGGTAGTTGACGTACACCTTCTAGAGCACGTTCGGTGGCACGGGATACATGCGGACGTGCATTGTCCTGTTGGAACAGCAAGTTCCCTTGCCGGTCTAGGAATGGTAGAACGATGGGTTCGATGACGGTTTGGATGTACCGTGCACTATTCACTGTCCCCTCGACGATCACCAGTGGTGTACGGCCAGTGTAGGAGATCGCTCCCCACACCATGATGCTGGGTGTTGGCCCTGTGTGCCTCGGTCGTATGCAGTCCTGATTGTGGCGCTCACCTGCACGGCGCCAAACACGCATACGACCATCATTGGCACCAAGGCAGAAGCGACTCTCATCGCTGAAGATGACACGTCTCCATTCGTCCCTCCATTCACGCCTGTCGCGACACCACTGGAGGCGGGCTGCACGATGTTGGGGCGTGAGCGGAAGACGGCCTAACGGTGTGCGGGACCGTAGCCCAGCTTCATGGAGACGGTTGCGAATGGTCCTCGCCGATACCCCATGAGCAACAGTGTCCCTAATTTGCTGGGAAGTGGCGGTGCGGTCCCCTACGGCACTGCGTAGGATCCTACGGTCTTGGCGTGCATCCGTGCGTCGCTGCGGTCCGGTCCCAGGTCGACGGGCACGTGCACCTTCCGCCGACCACTGGCGACAACATCGATGTACTGTGGAGACCTCACGCCCCACGTGTTGCGCAATTCGGCGGTACGTCCACCCGGCCTCCCGCATGCCCACTATACGCCCTCGCTCAAAGTCCGTCAACTGCACATACGGTTCACGTCCACGCTGTCGCGGCATGCTACCAGTGTTAAAGACTGCGATGGAGCTCCGTATGCCACGGCAAACTGGCTGACACTAACGGCGGCGGTGCACAAATGCTGGGAGCTCCGTATGCCACGGCAAACTGGCTGACACTAACGGCGGCGGTGCACAAATGCTGCGCAGCTAGCGCCATTCGACGGCCAACACCGCGGTTCCTGGTGTGTCCGCTGTGCCGTGCGTGTGATCATTGCTTGTACAGCCCTTTCGCAGTGTCCGGAGCAAGTATGGTGGGTCTGACACACCGGTGTCAATGTGTTCTTTTTTCCATTTCCAGGAGTGTATGTAGTTCATTCCTAAAGGGGGCATACACTGAACACAGGTTCATGCGTTGTCAAACTAGCTATAAAATGTAAAACACCCGTCTTGTATAGATATAAAAATTTGTTAGATTTTGTTCCCCCTCTTTGCGCTAGATGCGCGCGTCCTCTGTAAGATGGTCTTTATTTTTCAAAAGCCTAAAATATGATAAATTTACTACTAATATTTAGGTCAAATGTATATAAAATTTAAAGTTACAGAACATATCGTTAAATCGGTGAAATAACGTTTCAGAAAAAGGAGAAAACATTGCAGTAGATGAAAATAGTGGTAACACCAGTAGAGTGTATTTCTGACGCCCGACTGCGCTGTATTTCCGGCTACTGCCTGTCTGTGCCGTTGTCCACTGGTACGGCAGGGACGACACGGGCAGGACGACGAGTGCTCTGCTGCAGGTGGGTGGCGCGTTCCTCCGCATTAGGGGGCTCCGGAAAGGCTCAAAATCATGAAAAGTTCAATTTTTACTTTTTTGCGTTTTCTGAATCTGCAGACTATTACCTTTTAATAGATATATAATTTATTCAATTCCGAAGACTACAACTATTTTTAAATTTTTTTTGAAATGTGTTCTACATGGGCGTGACCCACTGTGGCGCTGTTAAACTGCTGTCAAATGGTATTATTAACGTCCGTGTTCATCAGGTACATTTTAGTGATGTGAGATAAAGTATGTGTTGTGGCTAACCTGTGATGGTTCAATATATATCGCTGGTGTGATTGTCGATTGTTTCATGTTTATTTACTCTGTCGTTATCTCGAAAATATTCGTAATTAATTCTGTTTCTTGAGTCTCTGTTTTGTTGAAGTATAATAATGAGTAAAAGTAAAGTTATTAGAAATCCTCTGAAGGCTTTTAAGAAAAGGAGAAATGTTGGAAAGCCAAAGGTATGTGTTATTACTGTAAACAATAAAGACGATAACCAAGTGAATGAACCTAACCTCTCAAGCACACCTGCCCACAGCAGTCAAAGTGGGAAAGAAAATACTTCACAGAAGAAGCTTGGTTCAATGAGTGAAAACTATGAATGTTTTATGGGCGAATCGGATGTGAATGAAATATTTGATATGTCGGTTCTCAAAGGAATTTTTTCAAACTGTGTAAGATGTGTTCATTGTAGTGAAGTTGGTCTGGAACTCTCCATAATAAAGCACGTAGGACTTGCTAGTGAAATACAACTGAAATGTGATAAGTGTTCATAGATGACCACCTTTTGGAACAGTGTTGCAGTAACTGCAACTGAAGAAAATGGTAGCAAAATCTACGAACACAACAACGAGCGATGCTTGCTTTAGACAAGGAACGCCTTCGGGCTGCAGATAGGGCTGTAAAGAGTCTAGAAATACAAGAAAGAGTAAACAGGAGGAGGAACAAGAGGAAGCTGGAGGAGGAGTTTGCAGAGGATGAAGATAATCCATCGTATGGACCTGGAATGCACTAAAAAGTTAATCCAATCTTTGTCGCTCGATTCCCAAAACTTTTATTTTCTCATACTAATTACATGTTTTCTAAGGATCTTCCAAACATATTTGTTTCAAACTTTCAGTAAATGTTACACAGTACCTTCTGCATAATTTAACACAGCCTTTTTCCAAAAAACTGTATATTTTTGAATATATAAATAAAAAATTGCAAAAAAATGTTGTGAATTTTCATTACAATTGAAAAAAAAAATCATCTTTAATAACTGAACTAAAATTTTGTAAAATCCCTGTGTTAAGTTGTAGCCCATATTCCAATAAATAATCTGTAAAAAGTTCAACTTCCTACCTCAAATACTTTGTGAGGAAAGATGTAATTTATAAGCGTTATTTTAACATTGCAAGTATAGGGCGTTCCGGAGCCCCTTAAGTAGTCGGCACACGGGCCGTGCATCCGAACGTTGAGCGTTGAGCGTGCCGAGATTCTGACGTCATAGCGTGGAACAGCACGTGAGGGAGTCTTTCCGAACTTGCAGAGCAATATCTGGCATGTCAGATATTGTGAGCGTGCGACTGAGCGTTGACCAATGAGATGGCCAAACGCCACCTACGTCACACGCACGCCGTCTCCCTTCAGCACAGAGTTGTGAGGCGCCATATTGGCATTCACTTCAAGCCTGTATGTATATATATGCCGTTTCTGAGCACCAGCAAATTGAGAATCACTGGAAAACTCGTTGTTACTTGTGTGATTCGTTCCAATAAAATAATGAGAAACATCATATTTGTGGCAAAAGAATTACTGTAAATTGCGTATTATGAGAGTAGGCTATTTGAAGGCAGCGACACACTGAAGATCCACCCAAAACGCATTGTTCTTGGTACAATTTGTTACAATTAAATTTCAATTAGTAACATAATTATCTACGATTAACGTTTTTAACAAAGGGTAACACAATATGTTTACATCTGCGAAGCCTAATGTTGGTTTAGCGCAATGATTAGCATCTCTGTTAAGGAGTTTCCATTTGGGCGGTGGTTCGCGTCATAACACTTCCAATGATCTTTTTTCCCCCTAACATTTGCGTATTTATTAGGTTCTGATACTTTATTATTAGTTTAATATAAGTTTATGCTATAATATTTGATGTTATGGAATTATAAGTTCACCTATTTTGACTTTGTTCGATTGGCTTAATCTACAGGACAGCTTGCGCTACTGGTATAAAGATATTTTGCTCCTTTTTCTTTTACGCTTCCTAATTCACATGTTACAATGATTCTGCTACTGTGTAGGAACAGTCATCAGGTAAGACTGACCTTGGGGTTTTACTAAAATGTGGGAGTGATGAAATAATGTTTATCTTATGCGGAGAAGTATTCCAAATTTGTGCCGCACTGTTTGTAATGGAACTTTTATAAGCGTGTGTCTTTATTGATTGGACATGGTACTTTCCTTTTCGTGGACGATGGAGGAAGTGTGCGTTTTAACAGACCTAACGTGGGAATTTTACGTGCGCCCGTTGAGTAAACAGTGTGATTTACGAACTAGAAACATCCCTCAACTGTCGCTGGAGTGCGTTGCGATCGCGTATACCACGTTGGGGCCCACGTACAGTACGGACGAGTCGCACCGTTCGTGAGCGTTCAGCAGCACGTTGAACTGGGCACGCTCAACGTTAACGTTGGACAGCACGGTCCGTGTGCCGACGGCTTTAGAAGTTGTTGACGTCTGCTGCGGCCCGCAGCAGGCAGGGCAATACTCGACCGCCGGAAGGCTCCAGCCTCAGCTGAAGCACGTATGTAGTAAAAACGATTCGTTCAGGTGAACAGATCGTCGTAAGTATTGAAGTACGCGTCTGTTGCAAATTCATTCACACTCTACAAGTGCTACTACTATTTTCATCTAGAGCAATGTTTTCTCCTTGTTCTCAAATGTTATTTCACTGATTTAACGATCTGTTCTGTAATTTTTAATTTTATATACATTTGACCTAAACATTAATAGCAAATTTATCATGTTTTAGGCTTTTGAAAAATAAAGACCATCTTATAGAGGAAGCGCGCATCTAGCGCAAAGAGTGGGAACAAAGTGTAACAAATTTTTATATCTATATAAGACGGGTGTTTTACAAAGAAAATGGCTCTGAGCACTGTGGGACTTAACTTCTGAGGTTCTCAGTCCCCTAGAACCTAACCAACCTAAGGACATCACACACATCCATGCCCGAGGCAGGATTCGAACCTGCGACCGTAGCGGTCGCGCGGTTCCAGACTGTAGCGCCTAGAACCGCTCGGCCACTCCGGCCGGCTTATGTCATGAACTGCACTATTTGAAACCGAGCCAATGTTGCACACAACATCCTTTACTGCCATGATAGTGTCATCAGCAGACAAAAATATTTTATTGTTACCTGTAATACTAGAAGGCATATCATTTATATAAATAAGGAACAGGAGTGCCCCAACACTCATCCCTGGGACATCCCCCATTCGACTGTACCCCACTCAGACCCCATATCACAGCCATTCTAAACACTATGAATAATATTTCGCTGTCTGTTGTTAAAGAAAGAGGTGAACCTCCCTGCATTGCGCAACTTCTGGAGCAATATTTTGTGATCAACACAGTCAAACGCCTTAGTTAAAACAAAAAAATATGCCTAGCGTTCGAAACCTTTTTTTAACCCATTCAGTAGCTCACAGAGAAAAGAGAACATGGCATTTTCAGGTGTTACACGACTTCTAAAGCCGAACTGTACATTTGATAGGAAATCGTGTGATGTAAAATGACCAATTATCCTTAGGTAAAAAGCCTTTTCAATAACTTTAGCAAACACTGATGGCATAGAAATAGGTCTAAAATTACCTACGTTATACCTTTCTCCCTTTTTATAAAGCGGCTTTACTACTGAGTACTTAAATCGTTCAGGAAACTGACCATTCCTTAAGGAAAAATTACAAATATGGCTAAGTACAGAGCTAACATGTGCAGAGCAGTACTTTAATATTCTGCTAGACACTCCATCATATCCATGAGTCCTTACTGTGCATAAATCTGATTTATCAGTAACAGAAATATGTTTACTGCGAACTGACTTTATGTCGTCGACCTTGTGCTGCTGATCAGACACTTCCTTCACAACTGAGCATATGGTTTTAATTCTATCCTTTGAATTAGCTATTATATTTGCTTACCACATACTCTTTGCCTTCCTAATAACATTTTTAAGCCCCTTACAGTACTGTTTGTAATGGGCTACTATAGGTTGATTGTGACTACTTCTAACATTCTGACATAATTACCACTTTGTTCTACATGATATCCTTATCCCACTAGTCAGCCACTCAGGCTACCTTTCACTTCTAGTACCCCATATAGAACGTTCTAACGGAAAGCAACTCTCAAAGAGCAGTAGAAATGTGTTAAGGAAAGCATTATATTTGTCATGTGTGTTACCGGCACTATAAACATCCTGCCACTTTTGTTCACTGACGAGATTTAAAAAACACTCTATTGCTGTTGGATTAACTATCTTACATATTTGTAAATACATGTGACATTTGTTTGAGTACAAAAGCCTTTTAGTGTTAAAATTAGTGCGTCATGGGCTGAAAGACCATTCACTTTTTTACGAACAGAATGCCCATTTAGTAGTGAAGAATGAATAAAAATATTGTATATGACTGTGCTACTGTTCCCCTGCACCCTAGTTGGAAGAAACACAGTCTGCATCAGATCATATGAATTTAGGAGATCTACCAACATCCTTTTTCTTGGACCACCATATTGGGAATTTATATTGAAGTCACCACATATAACTGATTTCTGGCACTTCCTACAAAGTGAACCGAAAACCCTCTCTAGCTTTAGCAGAAATGCTCTGAAGTCAGTTTCACTAAATTCAACTATCCCTGCACAACATTCAGATATATGTTCAGTGCAGTGCCGTGATACGTCTATGGACTCAAATGGAATACTGTTTCTTTACGTACATGGCCACTCCCACACCCTGCAACTAACTCGTAGAAAAACAGCCAGCTAATCTGTATCCTGGTAAAGAAAGCCTCTGAACTGTCAAATTATTTAAGTGGTGCTCCGAGATACCAATAATTTCAGAGTCAACATCTATAAGCAGTTCACCAACTTTATCTCTAATACCTCTTATATTTCGATGAAATATGCTGATTCCTTCTCTACTACGAAACATGACGTCCTCTGAAGGTGAGCCCTTAGTTAGAGGGACTTCCTTTAAGCAGGTATACCTATCAGCTGACTTCAGTCTAAAAAAGGTGCAGCTCTAACACCAAGTACTATAGTCCGCAGTCCGTTTAACAGAAAATCTACACACTGCTGCTTAAAAAATATGACAGCTGTGACCGTCTGAACGTTTGTTGTAGTGTCATGCAAAAATTTGAAGCAAAAACAGTTGAAAGTTTTGAAAACAATGTTAAACAACATCTTGTCTTTATATAAAAAATAAAGATTTCATTGAACAGATTTGTTTTTGGACGGGATTCGCCTTGAGCAAACAAGAATTTTATCTTTTCTTCTAGAGGTGTTCAGCAAGTGTGGAATGACAGCTGTTACTTTTTAGTGTTCCTCTGTGTTTCAGCTATTAAAATTTCCTCTTGTCTGTCCTATATTTATAGATCTGCAGTTGTTGTTGTTGTTTTGGGGGAAGGAGACCAGACAGCGACGTCATCTGTCTCATCGGATTAGGGAAGGACGGGGAAGGAAGTCGGCCGTGCCCTTTGAAAGGAACCATCCCGGCATTTGCCTGGAGCGATTTAGGGAAATCACGGAAAACCTAAATCAGGATGGCCGGACGCGGGATTGAACCATCGTCCTCCAGAAGTAAATAGATCTGCAGTCCTGGAATTCTAGTTGTTATGCACCAGACGTGTTGTGTTTGTCTATATTTGTACTGGTTGCTCTTAACATTAAAAAGTGACAGCCATCATTCCACAGTTGCTGAAAACCTTATGGACATGAAACAGCCCGCAAGACATCAACACCGTCTTCAAAATTCTGAAATGCAGCAACAGCCTCCCACAAAGACTAATAGTTGAAGAAAACTATGAAATACGAAGAGCCATAGCAGAAGAAAAACTATTAATAAATGAATTACACACACACACACACACACACACACACACACACACACACACACACACACACAATTAGTTAATGTAAAACCTAACCACCTAACCACGACATTCCCAATCGCAAAATTTCGGAATAAATAACTTTTCTTAAATCTGTATGACCGCAGATTACAAACTGTGAAGGAAAAAAGGTGCAATAAAAACACAAAAAACAGGTAAACCACAACATGTGATAACAAGGTATGTATACTCGTACAAAACTTTTTCTGTTCTTTAAATTTGTAAATACTGCCTTAAAAACTCAAACTTATACCGAACTGCCAAAGAAACTGGTATGGGCATGCGTATTCAAATACCGAGAAATGTAAACAGCCAGAATACGGCACTGCTGTCAACAACGCCTATATAAGGCGACAAGTGTCTGGCGAAGTTGTTAGATCGGTTATTACTGCTACAATGACACGTTATCAAGATTTAAGTGAGTTTGGACGTTGTGTTATAGTCTGTGCACGGGCGATGGGACACAGCGTCTCCGAAGTAGCGATGAATTGGGGATTTTCCCGTACGACCATTTCACGAGTGTACCGTGAATATCAGGAATCGGATAAAACATCAAATCTCCGGCATCGCTGCGGCCGGAAAAACATGCTGCAAGAAGAGAAGCGTTCAGCGTGACCGATGTGCAACCCTTCCGCGGACTGCTGCAGATTTCAGTGCTGGACTATCAACAAGTGTCAGCTTGCGAACCATTCAACGTAACATCATCGATATCGGCTTTCGCAGCCGCAGGCGGACTCGTGTGCCCTTGATGACTGCACGACACAAAGCTTTACGCCTCGCCTGGGCCCCTCAACACCGACATTGAACTGCTGATGACTGGTAACATGTTGCCTGGTCGGACGAGTCTCGTTTCAAATTGTATCGAACGGATGGACGTGTACGGGTATGGAGACAACCTCATGAATTCATGGACCCTGCAAGTGTGCAGCGGGCTGTTCAAGCTCGTGGAGGCTGTGTAACGGTGTGGGGCGTATGCGATTGGAGTGATATGGGACCCCTGATACGTCTAGATACGGCTTTGACGGGTGACTCTTGCACCCATTCATGTCCACTGTGCACTGTGACGGACTTGTGCAATTCCAGCAGGACAATGGGACACCCCACCCGCCCAGAATTGCTCTAGGGTGGCTCCAGGAACACTCTTCTGAGTTTGAACACTTCCGCTGGCCACCAGACTCTCCAGACATCTTCATTTTTTGAGCATACCTGGGATTCCTTGCAACGCGCTGTTCAGAAGAGTTCTCCACCGCCTCGTAGTCTTACAGATTTATGGACAGCCCTGCATGAAAATTCGTAGTGTCAGTTCCCTGCCGCACTTGTTCAGACATTAGTTGACTCGATGCCACGTCGTGTTGTGGCAGTTCTGTTTGCTCCTGTGGAGTTTACCCGATATTAGGCAGGTGTACGAGTTTCTTTGTCTCTTCAGTGTATTTGCGTACAAGTAGTTAGCCTAATTTTTCCTATTTAATAGGAAGAAAATAAAAGCCCACTGATGGCGCTGAAACTTCAGCGAATTATATCTGGGGAATAGAAGAAAGATAAAACTGTGTTTTGCTCAAGGCGGATGCTGTCTAAAAACAAATCTAGTTGTAAGGAAATGTGGTGTCACCGCCAGACACCACACTTGCTAGGTGGTAGCCTTTAAATCGGCCGCGGTCCGTTAGTATACGTCGGACCTGCGTGTCGCCACTGTCAGTGACTGCAGACCGAGCGCCGCCACACGGCAGGTCTAGAGAGACTTCCTAGCACTCGCCCCAGTTATAGAGCCGACTTTGCTAGCGATGGTTCACTGACAAATTACGCTCTCATTTGCCGAGACGATAGTTAGCATAGCCTTCAGCTACGTCATTAGCTACGACCTAGCAAGGCGCCATTATCATTTGCTATTTATCTTGTGATGCATGTACCGTCAGACCGATGTTCACCAATTATGGATTAAAGTTAAGTATTCCAGAAGCTACGTACTTTTTTTGCTAGTCTCAATTCCTTGTCATTTTCCAGACCTCACGCCAGCCTGCGTGAGCTTAAACGCGTGCCTTTCGGCTACCTGTCATAGTGGATTGGCTGTCTTGTCAGTCCACAACAGGAAACACGGGCGGAAGAGCTTCAACCTTATGATGCTGATTTCATTGAAATTTAGGTTCCTTGCAATATACAGTTCTGACACCACATTACGTTTGCTTGTAATATTATCATTTGTTTGATATTAGACAGACTACATACATTTACGCGAATAGATATCTTTGAGTGAATCCAATATTCACGTTCAGTTCACTGTTTTGTGTTCACGCCAGAATATGGTAAGATTTTTTGATGATTATTTTTCGAGCACGTACAAATCCATTTCCTGTGCTATACTTATAGAATATTGCGCAATAGTTACAGCCGAATAAAAGAAATGTGACGTAAGTTAATAATACTACCAATTATTTGAAGAAAGAAGCTCTATATTTCATAATGGCACAACACCGTCCATTAAAGTGACCCATCATCTTCTCTATATAGGGTGCAGAAAAACTGACACGAAATTTTAATCCTGGATAGCTGATGCCAGTAGGAATCAAAATTACGAATGTTGTGTAGGTCGAAAACGCACAATTTTTAAACTACGGAAACTTGGTGCAACGCTCTCTTATTGGCCGCGGGATTGCCCTGTTTCCGGATGCTCTGGACAACGAGTGACCGCGAATGCTTTGCCTGCCGGTGATGGCGACGTATCCAAGGCGGCCAGCACGCTCGTTGGTGGCGCGCCAGCCTCCCACTCTGGTGTCGAATCCACCGGCGTCCCGACACATCTACGAGGTGCATTCAAGTTCTAAGGCCTCTGATTTTTTTTCTCCAGACTGGAAAGAGATAGAAACATGCGCACTGTTTTAAAATGAGCCCGCGTTCATTGTCAATACGTCCCAGAGATGGCAGCACCGTATGGCAGACGGAATTTTACCGCCAGCGGCGAGAATGAGAACTGTTTTAAATACTTAAAATGGCGACGTTTTCCTTACTTGGACAGCTTGCAGTCATTCGTTTTCTGAATTTGCGTGGTGTGAAACCAATTGAAATTCATCGACAGTTCAAGGAGACATGTGGTGATGGAGTTATGGATGTGTCGAAAGTGCGTTCATGGGTGCGACAGTTTAATGAAGGCAGAACGTCGTGTGACAACAATCCGAAACAACCTCGGGCTCGCACAAACCGGTCTGACGACATGATCCAGAAAGTGGAGAGAATTGTTTTGGGGGATCGCCGAATGACTGTTGAACAGATCGCCTCCAGAGTTGGCATTCCTGTGGGTTCTGTGCACACAATCCTGCATGACGACCTGAAAATGCGAAAAGTGTCATCCAGGTGGGTGCCACGAATGCTGACGGACGACCACACGGTTGCACGTGTGGCATGTTGCCGAGCAATGTTGACGCGCAACGACAGCGTGAATGGGACTTTCTTTTCGTCGGTTGTGACAATGGATGAGACGTGGATGCCATTTTTCAATCCAGAAACAAAGCGCCAGTCAGCTCAATGGAAGCACACAGATTCACCGCCACAAAAAAAATTTCGGGTAACTGCCAGTGCTGAAAAAATGATGGTGTCCATGTTCTGGGACAGCGAGGGCGTAATCCTTACCCATTGCGTTCCAAAGGGCACTACGGTAACAGGTGCATCCTACGAAAATGTTTTGAAGAACAAATTCCTTCCTGCACTGCAACAAAAACGTCTGGGAAGGGCTGCGCGTGTGCTGTTTCACCGAGAAAACGCACCCGCACATCGAGCTAACGTTACGCAACAGTTTCTTCGTGATAACAACTTTGAAGTGATTCCTCATGCTCGCTACTCACCTGACCTGGCTCCTAGTGACTTTTGGCTTTTTCCAACAATGAAAGACACTCTCCGTGGCCGCACATTCACCAGCCGTGCTGCTATTGCCTCAGCGATTTTCCAGTGGTCAAAACAGACTCCTAAAGAAGCCTTCGCCGCTGCCATGGAATCATGGCGTCAGCGTTGTGAAAAATGTGTACGTCTGCAGGGCGATTACGTCGAGAAGTAACGCCAGTTTCATCGATTTTGGGTGAGTAGTTAATTAGAAAAAAAAAAAAAATCGGAGGCCTTAGAACTTGAATCCACCTCGTATTGTAGTTTCATGATAAGACGTACCGGAAGCAAACCGGTCAACAGCTGTTAGTTCGCGTACAGAAAGTCTATTACAAATTGTGTCGGCCCTGAAAAGGGCCTTTTCTGTAGCTCGGACATTGTTAACTTAAAGCAGATGCTCGAACTGGCGACCCTCTGACGCCAAACAAGCTTGGTAACGTCGAACGGTGTTTTGCCGAACTCTTTCAAAGATTCATGGCATTACCATGATGTGACTGGCGGCATGCTGAATACGATCCATTAATTCCTCTTCGTTTCTAGGTGGTTCGCGTCCGGGTGAGTGAACTACAACCTTGAAGAATGCCCACAGGAAAAATTTCAGTGGCGTGAGGTCTCGTGATCGTGGGGGCCATGTCCTACGAGCACCTCCACCAATTACCCGGCCGTCGAAGAGTTCATTTAAATATCCCCGGACAGCACTACTGTTACGTGCGGGCGCCCCATCATGGTGCAACCCTATGCGTAGCCGTATGTCCAAGGGAACATCTTCCAGCAGGCCGGGTAGAGTTTGTTGCGAAAAGTGAAGGTAAACTGCCCCAGTAAGTCGAGGAGGTAGAAGGATCGGCCCAATCAGATGGTCACCCACAATGCCTGCCCAAATGTTGAGCGACAATCGTTCCTGGTGTCCGTGGACGTAAGTGACGTCTGGATTTCCCCTTGCCCAGTAATGAACGTTTCGAGTGTTGTTAAGGCCATCCCCATGGAAGCTGCACTCGTCAGTAAACAATACGACAGTGGAGAAGTCGGGATCTCGTATAAGATGTCGCAGAAGCCACCGGCAGAACCCTCGCCTGTGTTCATAGCCCGCCATAGAATTTAGGTCTCGGACAGGGTGGAAACTAAACGGATGCTGGCCATCATCCCTCAAAACCTCCCAGATTAACCGTTGAGTGACCCCCACGACGTGTCCAGCCGCTCGAGTACTTGTCGTAGGCGCTTCCTCGAAGCGCTCGAGAACAGTCTCTTCAAATACAGCAACCCGTCGTCTTTGAGATCTTCCAGCATCACCATGATATCCCGCTAACGAGCCTGTTTCGCCAAAGTCGCCGCTGAATTGCTGTCAACGTTTGCAGGTGTGGGTGGCGTCTTGGTGGGTACCGTTCCTCATACAACCGTCGAGCTTCATACTTATTGCCGTCGGCTAGCCCATAAACGAAAACCATATCTCGCTGTTCTTCAAACGAATACTGTGCCGCCATGCTTACTGTATGTCTAAATATTGGGTGGTGTGTGTGTGTGTGTGTGTGTGTGTGTGTGTGTGTGTGTGTGTGTGTGTGTGGGCGCGCGCCCCGAAGCGAAGCTTACGTGTGAATGCGTCTGACGTGAGGTGGAGACAAACAGCAAGACCTATTCGACACGTGTGCGTATCACGTTAGGGCAGTGACCGGGAGAGGGACGTTTGTATGTGTAGACCGACAACCATAGAACTGCCCGTCAACCGATGAACGGCAAGAGGGCAATCCCACGGCCAATGGGAGAGCGTGGCGCCAAGTTTCCGTAGTTTAAAAATGGTGCGTTGTCGACCTACACGGCACTAGTAATTTTGGTTGCTATTGGCATCAGCTATCCAGGGTGAAAATTTCGTGACACAGTTTTTATCCACCCTGTAGATAAAAGACAATGTCCTGACTGGTTTACTGAGTCGTTATCACACTGCCCCAGCCGCTAAGGATAGAAACATGAAATTTGGAGAGGGTATTTATACACTACTGTAGGTATCGTTTAACAAGTGCCTGGTCGAAATTCCACTCCTAACGGGGTGAAATAGCGGAGGAAAGGCGATTTGGAAAGATGTTGCTCTTAAGGCAATTTTGAAGGTAGAACTACGAAAACTGGTGTTTGGTTCCTCAATCATAAATTTAAAAAAAGTATGTTCCAGCATTTTTTAAAATTCAACTACTAAGAGAGCGTAATAGTGGGGGAAGGTTTTTTTAAATGGAAATCATTATCAAACAACTAGTAAAGCATTTTAAAGCTACATCCATGAAAATTGCTACTTCTAGGCAAGAAATAAAAAAAAAATCCTGTCTCAGTGTTTTTGCCAATTCAATTCCTAAGGGAGTGAAATAGGGGATGGAAATTTTTAAAGAAAACATTTCGTCCCATTAAAACGTTTTTAAATCTAAATGTACAAAAACTGCTATTTCACTTGTTGGTTACAGGTAAAGAAATGTGTTATAGGATGAAGGTTTCTCTGGAAATACAACAGAAGCTGTACATGATGTGAACGACAATCAAACAATTTATAATCAGAGATGATAAAATATACTACATTAAAACTCAGTTAAAGTCCAATCCACATCGTTGTTTGCTGTGTTTTCACTGCATGACGATCGTTTTCATACACTAGAGGCATACTGCACGTGATATAGGACTAATACTTCATGCGCCACGAATTCCAAGGTACAATTACGCTTAAAAATACGTCACTCCTCGATAAAACCTTGGATGAAACAGCATATGGACATCCGAGCCGAATCACGCAAGATCAACAATACATCTCCAAAACACAGTCAAAGGACGAGCCCGGACAGCACATACCAATCCACGTGCGATAGAATAAAACCATCGCCAAAATCCGCGGGAGAAACAAAGAATTAAAAGATACATTATCCTTTATGTTATATTGGAATTCGTGGCACATGAAGTATTAGTTTTATAGACTGAAGAGCCAAAGAAACTGGTACACCTTCCTAATATCGTGTAGGGTCACCGCGAAGACGCAGAAGTGCCGTAGCACGACATGGCGCGGACTCGACTAATGTCCGAAGTGGTGCTGGAGGGAACTGACACGATGAATCCTGCACGGCTGTCCATAAATCCGTAAGAATACGAGGTTGTTGAGATCTCTTCTTAAAAGCACGTTCCAAAGCATCCCAGATATGCTCAATATGGGGAGTTTGGGGGCCAGTAGAAGTGTTTAAACTCAGAAGAGTATTCCTGGAGCCACTCTGTAACAATTATGGACGTGCTGGGTGTCACATTGTCATGCTGGAACTGCCCAAGTCCGTCGAAATGCACAATGGACATGGATGGTTGCAGGTGATCAGACAGGATGCTTACGTACGTGTAACCTGCCAGAGTCGTATCTAGGGGTCGTATCAGGGGTTCCATATGACTCCAACTGCACACGCCCCACACCGTTTCAGAGCGTCCACCAGCTTGAACGGCCTCAGCTGACATTCAGGGCCAGTTGCCGGTGGCCGAGCGGTTCTAGGCGCTACAGCCTAGACCCGCGCGACCGCTACGGTCGCAGGTTCGAATCCTGTCTCGGGCATGAATGTGTGTCATGTCCTTAGGTTAGTTAGGTTTTAGTAGTTCTAAGTTCTAGGGGACTGATGACCTCAGCAGTTAAGTCCCATTAAGTTCCATAGTGCTCAGAGCCATTTGAACAATTTTTTTGACATGCAGGGTCCATGGATTCATGAGATTGTCTCCATACCCGTACACGTCCATCCACTCCCGACAATTTGAAACGAGACTCGTCCGATCAGACAACATGTTTCCAGTCATCAACAGTCCAATGTCGGTGATGAGGAGCCCAGACGAGGCGTAAAGCTTTGTTTCGTGCAGTCATCAAGGGTACACGATTGGGCCTTTGGCTGTGAAAGCCCATATCGATGATGTTTCGTTGAATGGTTCGCACGGTACACGGTCCACTTGTGAAATGGTCGTACGGGAAAATCTCCATTTCATCGCTATCTCGGAGATGCTGTGTCCCATCGCTCGTGCGACGCCTGTAACACTTCGTTGAAACTTACTTTAAGTCTTGATAACCAGCCATTATAGCAGCAGTAACAGATATAGCAACTGCACCAGACACTTGTTGTCTTACATAAGCGTTGCCGACCGCAACACCGCATTCTTCATATTTACATATCTCTGTATTTGAATACGATTGCCTATACTAGTTTCTTTGGCGTTTGAGTGTATGACCTGAAGATATACCTCCAGGTTAAGAAACCAGTCGTCATACAGTGGAAAAACAATAAACAGCTATTCTCGATTTTGATACAGGCTATTTCACAATCTCTGATTTTAAATTGTTTGATCGTTGTTCACACTATATATAAGCTTTTCACCTGTAGTTTCCCGACCTATAAGTTTATTTGTCCTTCCACAATAACTCAAAAGGCAGGATTAACGAAAACCTCCCACTTCGGCTGCCAAAATCGCTTTTCGGTCAGAAGTACATTCAGAAAAGACCATGGTTCTGAGGTCTTAATTAGCGTCAATAATTTAGACGGTGTTTGCGAGGAACATAAAAACCCCATTAAAGAAAAAATTAAAAAAAAATTGTGCAGAGCGTTCCGTCAACGCGTTCGGACCAGCTGGCGCTCAGCTACTGCATGATACGCGGTGATTTGTGTTTAAGTCCTTAGGTCGTGATGAATCATTTTCATGACATCACAAATCATAACGACTGTGGTATTACAAACAACGCACGCTGACAAAAGACTGCAGCACGGGCAGTAGAACGTAAATTAAAGGGCACATTTTAATTAATTCTGAATTAATTTATAGTCACAGTAAAATATTAATCATTTCACATTCGTCACAGTGGTAGTTTGATGTCGGGACAACCAGTGAACTCGCATCGCACATCAAATGCATACGCTTGTAAATTGTTAGAGACTTTTAAATTTTGGGAAAAGTAGTTATTTATATTTGTAAATGTCACTCATATTGTCTGCTACTTGTAAGCCTAACACCAACGAAAGTGCCATTATGTGGAGGACACCATTTTAAACTGTAATCGGTGTATTTACGTTTAATCGTTGTATTCAGCTGACCACTGTGTTATACAGAATGCCTTTTGAATCCCATACGAGAATGTAGCCTGCGCTGTTTTCTTAAGTGGAACTACTGCAGCCAGAAGGATCTTTTCTCGTAGGTGAAACGCTACCATTTGCCATTCTTGAACCAACGCAACTAGCAGTATGCTTCACGCCCTTTTTACATCTATAAATTTTACCACAACAGAACCACTGTACAATGTACTCGCTAAGACGTTTTCCCTTATATGCAGCATTATGTTTTTGTACTGTATTTCCCATCATTCTTGTAACATGAATACATGGTAAAGATATCAAGGTCTAAAGGTATTTGAACCAGAAACTTTCGTGTTCTTGTTTGAAACATCAAGACAGTGCTCATTCACAGCTAAAAAGACACACTATTTACTAGGTATCCGGACGGTTTCTACGATAATTTATCAGCCATCTTTTCATCAAATGTGATCAACATGTAAGCAACATAAACGTGTGACGGTATATAAAGGCATTTACGTCCACACAACAAAGATGTATTTGTAACTGACATACTTCAAGTATAGCATTTTCTTGTTTTAATTTTAGGACGATTCCTCACAGAAAATGAGTAACCCACATTGCCCTGCAATGGCTGACTGTTGAGTCTACTTTTCTGGGCCTGTGGGGATGAAGCTGATAGCGTCCCTTCTGTAGGACTGACGAACCCCTCTATCTTCCAGCCCACCGGTGATGTCCCATGCAGGGAGGGACTCTGGAGTGGTTGGTCCAGCGTAATCTTCACCCCTTCTTTGGTCTGAACAGTCTTGATCTTTCTCTTCCTTTCTCACTTCCTTCTCTTGGGTACTGATTCTATTCTTCCTTCTTTCTACATTTAGGCGTACTCACTGACATACCCTTCCCTTTCTTCATTAGAATTTTATTTTCCAGTTTTTGGATTTAACTGAGATTACGCATTTACAGTAACAAATGCTGCCTTCTTCACCTTTTGTATTTTCTTCCAACAGAAATACGCTGGTATTCAGAAACTCTCTCTTGACGTGTTGTTCCTAAGCAGCATACCTCGATGAAACGCTCACTAGTTACAAGTTGCAGGGTGGCTATCTAAAGACTTGTGTTCGAACATTATAAATTACCTCGAAGAAAACGGTCTACTGCCACGCAGTCAACACGAATTTAGAAAAAAAAAAATTTGTGAGTTAAGGAGCAATGCGCTCTCATTTAAATATATGGCCGAAAGAGTCAGCCAACAGGAATTGTGAAGCGAACCCTGTCGTGCAGGACCGCGTACCACAAAGGGCGCAGATTCACCACGAGATGGGGAAACTCACAGGCATCTATTGTCTATCGAGTCCTAAGCGCTGTAGTCTGCGAGTCAGACAGACGATAACCTACGTCATAGGGAAACCCAGGAGAAGCCGTTTGTGGCCAAGGAGACGTAGTGGACCTAAGATTGGCCATAAAGGGAAACATTTATGAAAACTATTTCATTCTGTAGTAGTGCAAGGAATGAAGCCACAGTTATTTTAATCTACCATCCTTCATAAAATTTCATGATGATGCCAATAAAACTTAAATACCGATTATATCTGTAATAGTTTAGGACTTACTGTTAAAGTGAAATTAACAAGTTTTGTAACAAAGACTTGAATGCTAAAATCTGAACACTTTGGTCGATCTTAACGATCGACATCTCACACAGAAGCGAATCATTAAAATGACAAACATTATAAATATAAACTCTAACTTTATTTGTTTAAAAGAAATAGTAAATTTAAAATAGCAGTATTTACAGTTGAGCATCAGATCATAATTTCCTCCTCACAAAACACGATTAACGATGACAGCATGACACATTGAATCATTAGGTAACAGAATATTTGTTGTAAAGTGCATAATAGTTACTTTTGTTCTTTATTTGTTTATCTGAAAGCACATTGGTGCAAGGCTACTAGCCCTGACATTCAAAGTTAAGAAGCAAATTCTATTGCTTTTATGTACATCTACATATACATCTACATCCATACTCCGCAAGCCACCTGACGGTATGTGGCGGAGGGTACCTTGAGTACCTCTATCGGTTCCCACTTCTATTCCAGTCTCGTATTGTTCGTGAAAGAAAGATTGTCGGTATGCCTCTGTGTGGCCTCTAATCTCTCTGGTTTTATCCTCAATATACTGCTTGACTCCTTGGTGAAGGTATGTTCTCGAAACATCAACAAAAGCCTGTACCGAGCTACTGAGCGTCTCTCCTGCAGAGTCTACCAATGGAGTATTGTCTATCATCTCTGTAGCACTTTCGCGATTGCTAAATGATCCTGTAACGAAGCGCGCTGCTCTCCGTTGGATCTTCTCTCTCTCTTGTATCAACCCTATCTGGTACGGATCCCACACTGCTGAGCACTATTCAAGCAGTGGGCCAACAAGTGTACTGTAACATACTTCCTTTGTTTTAGGATTCTTCCAATTAATCTCAGTCTGGCATCTGCTTTACCGACGATCATCTCTATATGATCATTCCATTTTAAATCACTCCTACAGTGTGTTAACTGTAAGACGGCAGAGTTGTGAGGGGAGTGCGGGGAGAGGAGGAAGCAAGCATTGGCTGGCGAGGGGAGAGGAGCCGCAGGGGGGGGGGGGGGGACAAGGCACGCCTACCAGTTGCAGTGCTGGCACCACAAATTGCACGTCATGCTTACACGAAAGCAGACGAAAGGCTTGGAAGTTGTTGGCGACTCCCGAGATGGGCCAGCAACTGCCTCTTCACTCATTTTGATAATGTTTAGCACAACTGCACAATAAAAACACGCAGAACAGTACAGCGCAAAACAATAACGAACAGACGACAATGGCTACCTTGTACAACACGGTCAGCTATGTAATGTTGGCAGCAGTCGAAACTGCGTGCCTACCGAAGCCTCCCGACGTTTACCGACTTATACCGATTCAGGACTAGGGAGAGGTCTGCCATCTAAAAGTTTACACACTGTAATGCGTACTCCCAGATAATTTATGGAATTAACTGCTTCCAGTTGCTGACCTGCTATATTGTAGCTAAATGATAAGGGATCATTCTTTCTTTGTATCTGCAGCACATTACACTTGTCTACATTGAAATTCAATTGCCATTCCTGCATCATGCGTCAATTCGCTGCAGATCCTCCTGCATTTCAGTACAATTTTCCATTGTTACAACCTACCGATATACCACAGCATCATCCGCAAAAAGCCTCAATGAACTTCCAATGTCATCCACAAAGTCATTTATGTATATTGTGAATAGAAACGGTCCTACGACACTCTCCTGCGGCACGCCTGAAATCACTCTTACTTCGGAAGACTTCTCTCCATTGAGAATGACATGCTGCGTTCTAAAAGAATTTACCATTTATTATGTAAAGGATATTATTGTTGCTTTATTTAGAATGTGAAAGTGGTCAAGCTCTAATTATTTACGTATGTTAAAATGTAAAATAACGTACAATAAGCTGTCGCCAATCAGATTGACGTCTTCAGGAAAGGGAACTGCCCTAGTCAGTTGAGCGAAGATGTTCGGCGCGCGGGAAACGAGGCCGGGGACGGGCGGAAGGACATTCGTAGTGGCCCCGCCCAATATACTCATTACTCGTGGCGGGACAATACGTTGAGAATGTGGGTTTCGCTGGAGGCGTGCCAGAGATAAATCCCTGCAGTCGCGCTATCCCCTGTGTCCTCGGTGGCTCAGATGGATATGTCGTCTGCCATGTAAGCAGGAGATCCCGGGTTAGAGTCCCGGTCGGGGCACACATTTTCGTCTGTCCCCGTTGACGTATGTCAACGCCTGTAAGCAGCTAAGGGTGTTCATTTCATTGTAATTTCATTCTAACGAGCTGCTTGGTCACCGATGGTATCTGTTCTTTCGGACATCTTAGTAAATATTATTACTGTAATTATATGTTATGTTAACTTCTTATTTCGTAAACTTGCCATCAGCCAGCCAATTTAACCAAAGGGTCACAAATGTCTTATTTAGGGCGTGTAGTGCGACACGTGCGGTTCGACCCCTAGACGAGTTTGAGCCAAGACATTTCGACGAAGAGGAACCGCATGTGAGCCCGAACATCTTTGGGATGTTAGCTCGCACATTCTTGTCAAACACAACTAGCTCTTTACTTATACCAAGTATCGAGTGCTATCGACAAGGAATTTCAGACTGATTCCGCATTTCTAAATTTCTAGAAGGCTTTTGACGCTGTACCACACAAGCGGCTTGCAGTCAAATTGCATGCATATGGAATATTGTCTTAGTTATGTGACTGGATTCATGATTTTCTGTCAGAGAGATCACAGTTCGTAGTAACTGACGGAAAGTCACCTAGTAAAACTGAAGTGACTTCTGTCGTTCCATGAGGTATTGTTGTAGGCCCTCTGCTCTTCCCTATCGATGTAACTGTATTTATAAAACAATGTGAGCAGAAGTTTTAGATTGTTTCCAGATGATGATGCTGCCGTTTATAGCCTAAGAAAGTCATCAGAAGATTAAAAAAATGCAAAAAGATTTAGAAAAGGTACCTGCATGGTGCAAAAATTAGCAATTTATCCTAAATAACGAAAAGTGTGAGGTCATCTACACGATCTGCATCACTGACAGCCTCTTTCCCAAATTTTACTCTACGTACACTTCAACCTATATACGATCAATACCTTTCGGATTCACCTACCCTTCCAAACCAGACTTTAAACTCAATTCGATTTGTTCACTCCCAAGCACAACACAACAAAATATTTAAAAGTTATTTCAAAATATATTAACGCCTTTAATATTGTAAGCACACACCTCGTGCCACTCATTTTTCAGAGCCTCCTTCCAAAACCTGCTGCTACTTCGTAGCCCTATAGTTGTACTGACATCAATGATTCGTCCTTCCTTATGGCTACCTTTCTTTCAAAGCTTCCAGGGTGTACAACCTGCTAATACTCATGACCTTTCCCAATCTACGGACAGGCGTAAAGAGTGAATACGCCAAAATGGAGAACTCGAGAACGGCAGAAAGACTGAAAAACATCTCCTCTAGGATGAAGTTTCACTCTGTAGCAGAGTGTGCACTGATCTGAAACTACCTGCCAGTTTAAACCTGCATGCCGGATCAGAATACGAACCTGGGACCTTACAGGTGTTTTAATTCCCCGTCAAAAGAAAGGGTGAGGCAGGGATTGTTATAATTACCGGACTGCAGCATTAATATCGCATCCCAGCAAAGTAGACTTGCATATTATAATAAATCAATTATTCCATACTTGTAGACTTCTTTTGACACTGTTCCTCACAAGCGACTTTTTATCAAATATCGAACCTATGGCGTCTCGTCTTAGTTGTGCGACTGGATTCGGGAGTTCCGCACACAAACATCACTGTTCATAGTACCTGATGGAAAGTCATCAAGTGACACAGAAGTTATTTCTCGAGTTATAGACCTCTGCTGTTGCTAATGTGGACAAACGATTTAGGAGACAATCGGAGCTGCCCTCTTAGAGTCTTTGCAGATGATGCTGTCATTTACCGTCTAGTAAAGCCATTAGAAGATCAAAACCTACTACAATATGATTTAGACAAGAAATCTGTAATGTGCGACAAGTAGTAATTGATACTACATATTGAAAAAGGTGAGGTCATCCACATGAGTACTAGAAGGAATCCACTAATTTCTATTAGACGATAAATCACAAGTTTAAAGGCTGTCAACTGAACTAAATACACTGTTGTTGTTGTTGTGGTCTTCAGTCCTGAGACTGGTTTGATGCAGCTCTCCATGCTACTCTATCCTGTGCAAGCTTCTTCGTCTCCCAGTACTTAGTGCAACCCACATCCTTCTGAATCTGCTTAGTGTATTCATCTCTTGGTCTCCCTCTACGATTTTTACCCTACACGCTGCCCTCCAATGCTAAATTTGTGATCCCTTGATGCCTCAGAACATGTCCTACTAACCGGTCCCTTCTTTTTGTCAAGTTGTGCCACATACTCCTCTTCTCCCCAATTCTATTCAATACCTCCTCATTAGTTATGTGATCTGCCCATCTAATCATCAGCATTCTTCTGTAGCACTCCGTTTCGAAAGCTTCTATTCTCTTTTTCTCTAAACTATTTATCGTCCATGATTCACTTCCATACATGGCTACACTCCATACAAATACTTTCAGAAACGACTTCCTGACACTTAAATCTATACTCGATGTTAACAAATTTCTCTTCTTCAGAAACGCTTTCCTTGCCATTGCCAATCTACATTTTATATCCTCTCTCCTTCGACCATCATCAGTTATTTTGCTCCCCAAATAGCAAAACTCCTTTACTACTTTAAGTGTCTCATTTTCTAATCTGATTCCCTTAGCATCACCCAACTTAATTCGACTACATTCCATTATCCTCGTTTTGCTTTTGTTGATGTTCATCTTATATCCTCCTTTCAAGACACTGTCCATTCCGTTCAACTGCTCTTCCAAGTTCTTTGCTGTCTCTGATAGAATTACAATGTCATCGGCGAACCTCAAAGTTTTTATTTCTTCTCCATGGATTTTAATACCTACTCTGAATTTTTCTTTTGTTTCCTTTACTGCTTGCTCAATATACAGATTGAATAACATCGGGGAAAGGCTACAACCCTGTCTCACTCCCTTGCCAACCACCGATTCCCTTTCATGCCCCTCGACTCTTATAACTGCCATCTGGTTTCTGTACAAAATGTAAATAGCTTTTCGCTCTCTGTATATTACCCCTGCCCCCTTTAGAATTTGAAAGAGAGTATTCCAATCAACATTGTCGAAAGTTTTCTCTAAGTCTACAAATGCTAGAAACGTAGGTTTGCCTTTCCTTAATCTTTCTTCAAAGATAAGTCGTAAGGTCAGTATTGCCTCACGTGTTCCAATATTTCTACGGAATCCAAACTGATCTTCCCCGAGGTCGGCTTCTACCAGTTTTTCCACTCGTCTGTAAAGAATTCGTGTTAGTATTTTGCAGCTGTGACTTATTGAAGTGATAGTTCGGTAATTTTCACATCTGTCAACACCTGCTTTCTTTGGTATTGGAATTATTGTATTCTTCTTGAAGCCTGTCTAATACATCTTTCTCACCAGATGATAGAGTTTTGTCAGGACTGGCTCTCCCAGGGCCGTCAGTAGTTCCAATGGAATGTTGTCTACTCCGGGGGCCTTGTTTCGACTCAGGTCTTTCAGTGCTCTGTCAAACTCTTCACGCAGTATCGTATCTCCTATTTCACCTTCATCTACATCCTCTTCCATTTCCATAATATTGTCCTCAAGTACATCGCCCTTGTATAGACCCTCTATATACTACTTCCACCTTTCTGCTTTGCCTTCTTTCCTTAGAACTGGGTTTCCATCTGAGCTCTTGATATTCATGCAAGTGGTTCTCCTTTCTCCAAAGGTCTCTTTAATTTTCTTGTAGGCTGTATCTATCTTACCCCTAGTGAGATAACCCTCTACATCCTTACATTTGTCCTCTAGCCATCCCTGCTTAGCCATTTTGCACTTCCTGTCGGTCTCATTTTTTAGAGGCCTGTATTCCTTTTTACCTGCTTCATTTACTGCATTTTTATATTTTCTCCTTTCATCAATTAAGTTCAATATTTCTTCTGTTACCCAAGGATTTCTACTAGCCCTCGTCTTTTTACCTACTCGATCGTCCGCTACCTTCACTACCTCATCCCTCAGAGCTGCCCATTCTTCTTCTACTGTACTTCTTTCCCCCATTCCTGTCAATTGTTCCCTTATGCTCTCCCTGAAAATCTGTACAACCTCTGGTTCTTTCAGTTTATCCAGGTCCCATCTCCTTAAATTCGCACCTTTTTGCAGTTTCTTCAGTTTTAATCTACAGTTCATAACCAATAGATTGTGGTCAGAGTCCACATCTGCCCCTGGAAATGTCTTACAATTTAAAACCTGGTTCCTAAATCTCTGTCTTACCATTATATAATCTATCTGATACCTTCTAGTATCTCCAGGATTCTTCCATGTATACAACCTTCTTTCATGATTCATGAACCAAGTGTTTGCTATGATTAAGTTGTGCTCTGTGCAAAACTCTACTAGACGGCTTCCTCTTTCATTTCTTAGCCCCAATCCATATTCACCTACTATGTTTCCTTCTCTCCGTTTTCCTACTCTCGAATTGCAGTCACCCATGACTGTTAAATTGTCGTCTCCCTTCACTACCTGAATAATTTCTTTTATCTCATCATACATTTCTTCAATTTCATCATCATGTGCAGAGCTAGTTGGCATATAAACTTGTACTATTGTAGTAGGCGTGGGCTTCGTGTCTATCTTGGCCACAATAATGCGTTCACTATGCTGTTTGTAGTAGCTTACCCGCACTCCTATTTTTTTATTCATTATTAAACCTGCTCCTGCATTACCCCTATTTGATTTTGTGTTTATAACCCTGTATTCACCTGACCAAAAGCCTTGTTCCTCCTGCCACCGAACTTCACTAATTCCCACTATACCTAACTTTAACCTATCCATTTCCATTTTCAAATTTTCTAATCTACCTGCCTGATTAAGGGCTCTGACATTCCACGCTCCGATCCGTAGAATGCCAGTTTTCTTTTTCCTTATAACGACGTCCTCCGGAGTAGTCTCCGCCCGGAGATCCGAATGGGAGACTATTTTACCTCCAGAATATTTTGCCCAAGAGGACGCCATCATCATTTATCCATACAGTAAAGCTGCATGCCCTCGAGAAAAATTACGGGCGTGGTTTCCCCTTGTTTTCAGCCGTTCGCAGTACCAGCACAGCAAGGCCGTTTTGGTTAATGTTACAAGGCCAGGTCAGTCAATCATCCAGACTGTTGCCCCTACTGCAACTACTGAAAAGGCTGCTGCCCCTCTTCAGGACCCCACGTTTGTCTGGCCTCTCAACAGATACCCCTCCATTGTGGTTGCACGTACGGTACGGCCATCTGTATCGCTGAGGCACGCAAGCCTCCCCACCAACGGCAAGGTCCATGGTTCATGGGGAAGGCCATTAAAATTGCTACACCACGAACGCGACGTGCTACAGACGCGAAATTTAACATACAGGAAGAAGATGCTGTAATATGCAAACGATTAGCTTTTCAGAGCACTCACATCTACAACGTGCTGACATGAGGAAAGTTTCCAACCGATTTCTCATACGGCAGTTGACCGGCGTTGCGTGGTGAAACGCTGTTGTGATGCCGCGTGTAAGGAGGAGAAATGCGTACCATCACGTTTCCGACTTTGATAAAGGTCGGATTGTAGCCTATCGGGATTGCGGTTTATCCTATCGCGACTTTGCTGCTCGCTTTGGTGGAGATTCAATGACTGTTAGCAGAATATGGAATCGGTGGGTTCAGGAGGGTAGTACGGAACTCCGTGCTGAATCCCGACGGCCTCGTATCACTAGCAGTCGAGATGACAGGCATCTTATCCGCATGGCTGTAACGGATCGTGCAGCCACGTCTCGATCCCTGAGTCAACAGATGGGGACGTTTGCAGGACAACAACCATCTGCACGAACAGTTCGACGACGTTTGCAGCAGCACGGACTATCAACTCGGAGACCGTGACTGCGGTTACCATTGACGCTGCATCACAGACAGGAGCGCCTGCGATGGGGTACTCGACGACGAACCTGTGTGCACGAATGGCAAAACGTCATTTTTTCGGATGAATCCAGGTTCTGTTTACAGCATCCTTATGGTCGTGTCCGTGTTTGGCACATTGGAAGCGTGTATTCGTCATCGCCATACTGGCGATCACCCAGCGTGATGGTATGGGATGCCATTGGTTACACGGTCACCTTTTGTTTGCATTGACGGCACTTTGAACAGTGAACGTTATATTTCAGATGTGTTACGACCCGTTGCTGTAACCTTCATTCGATCCCTGCGAAACCCTACATTTCAGCAGCATAATGCACGACCGCATGTTGCAGGTCCTGTACGGGCGTTTCTGGATACAAAAAAATGTTCGACTGCTGCCCTGGCCAGCACATTCTCGAGATGTCTCACCAATTGAAAACGTGTGGTCAATGGTGGCCGAGCAACTGGCTCGTCACAATACGCCACTCACTACTCTTGATGTACTGTGGTATCGTGTTGAAGCTGCATGGGCAGTTGTACCTGTACACGCCATCCAAGCTCGGTTCGACTCAATGCCCAGGCGTATCAAGGCCGTTATTGAGGCCAGAGGTGCTTGTTCTGGGTACTGATTTCTCAGAATCTATGCACCCAAATTGCTTGAAAATGTAATCACATGCGAGTTCTAGTATAATATATTTGTCCAATGAATACCCGTTTATCATATGCATTTCTTCTTGGTGTAACGATTTTAATGGCCAGTAGTGTACTCAGGGATTACTATTATGAGCAACTTACAGTGGAACGATCGCTTAGATAATGATGCGGGGAAGGCAAACCAGAGGCTGCGTTTTATTGGCAGGACTCTTAAAACGTACAGCAGGTCTACCAAGAGACTGCCTACGTTACGCTTGTCCATCCTGTTCTGGAGTATTGCTATGCGACGCGGAGCCCTTACCAAACAGGATTCACGAGGTAATCGAAGGAATTCGAAGAAGCGCAGCTCGTTTAGTGTCATCGCGAAATAGGGGACAGACCGCCACGGATGTGACACGCGAGTTGGGGTGGCAGTCATTAAAAAAAGGCGTTTTTCATTGCGATAGCATCTCCACATCAAATTTGAATCACAAACTTTCTCCTGCAATTGCGAAAAAATTTTTGGTGTCCACCTACGCAGCCGAAATGATCATCGTAATAACATAACAGAAATAAGATTTTTCGCGGTAATATTTGAGTGCTTATTTTTCCCGCGCGCTGGTCGAGATTGCAGTGGTAGAGAAGTAGTTTGAAGGTGGTCCGATGTACCCTGTCCCATGTACTTAGTTCTGAATTCAGAGCAATCATGTAGACGTCAACGCCCGTGTAGATGAACGGCTACAGAAATTCTTCCAGTTTGAGATTTCTACAGAACAAGCAGGCTTTGTGGGGCAATTATGGATTTAAAACTGAAAAATGTCGCGAATTCCTTGTCCCTGCTTTAATTTGCTTCCTAGAGTATATGGTTGTGTCGTGTGTGACAAACTGTGGTACGTGCTTCACGGTTTTGGCGTTCCGAAACATCTAGTATCACTAGCAAAAGGTTTTTGCGAGTCCTACTGGAACTATTAAGGTGTATGGTGAATACTCGGAGTTTTTCAATGTGAGAAGCGGCGTCAGACAGGGCTATGTACTGTCATCTCTCTCTGTAACAACTATACAGAGTACATCATCGGGGACCCACTAGATGATTGGGGTGGTGGAATTTCAATGATGATGATAATATCCTCACTGCAGGAAGTGAGGAAGAACTTGGTGATGTGTTTTCCCGGGGTGAAGGACATTAGATTAAATTTGGGTGAAGAGGGAAACACGAAATAGATCGAAGTAATCGTTATTAATCAACAAGATTTAGATGACAGCCAACTCTCGAGGTAGTGAAAGGTTGAGTGTATCTAGAATGTCCGATCAGTGACACAGGAAACTATAAAAAGGAAACAAAACGACGAATCGTCCCTGGCCGAGGCGTAATGGTTGAACTCACTTTGTAAGATCTGGCAGAACCAGTCTATATCTAATACAACGAAGATGCGCTTCGTGGAACCATTGGTGTTCCGTATGTTCTTGTCCAGCTGCAAGGACTGTACTGTGAAAGGTAGTGACGAAAGCCTTCGAGGTGTGGTCCCGACAGATGATGTTACGCACGCCGTGGACAGAAAGAAGGGCCAATGCTTCCTTTACAGAAGACCTCAGCAGCACAAGGAATTTACCTTCCTGTGTCAGTCAAAGATAGTTCCGATTCCTTGGGCACATTTTGAGGATAGAAGGAAATAAGTTGGAAATGACCATCTTGCAAGGCAAAGTCTATCGTTCAAATGTCTCTGAGCACTATGGGACTTAACTTCTGAGGTAATCAGTCCCCCAGAACTTAGAACTACTTAAACATAGCTAACCTAAGGACACCACACACATCCATCTCCGAGGCAGGATTCGAACCTGCGACCGTAGCGGTCGTGCGGTTCCATACTGTAGCGCCTAGAACCGCTCGGCCACTCTGGCCGGCTCAAAGTCTATGGCAGAAGACCAAGAGGAAGAGTAATAAGTAGATAACTGGATCAAATGAAGACGATTACCGGCCTACCTCTTCACATTATACGACGCACCACGAAGGAATCATCCTAATGGGACGGAAATCAGTACATGTGATGTACTCATTGGTCGTCCATCTCCCGGAACGGCGGCCCTGGTCAGGGTGTACTATCGCGGTTCGCGTCAGAGCTCTTCTCTCTGCACTTGAGATTTTCCCTCTTCCACCTCTTTTCCAGGCCTCTCTGCGTCCACCCCCGTTTTGTGTGCCCCGCCCATGCCTTCGGCTCGATTTGGCACAGGGCCCTTCGGCGCCGCTTTCTTTCAATCCTTGACGCGTTTCAAGGCTCTGACGTTGTCTATACTGACGGTTCGATGGTTACTGGTCGTGTCGGTTATCCTCTCACTCTAGGGGACCATTACAAACAACACTCATTGCCGGCTGGCTGCAGTATTTTCACTGCCGAACTGGTAGCCATCTCTCGCGCCCTAGAGCATATCTGCTCCTGCTCTGGCAAGTCCTTTGTTATCTCTAGTGACTCCCTGAGCGGTTTACGAGCTATCGACCAGAGTTTCCCTCGCTCTCGTCTGGTGATGGCTATCCAGGAGTCCAACCCTACTCTTTCCCGTTGCGGCCGCTCTGTGGTCTTTGTGTGGACCCCAGGTCATGTAGGCATCCCGGGAAATGAACGCGTTGACACGCTCTGCGCGGCCGTCTATTCTTCGGCGTCACGACTCTATCCACCACCGTGGATTACGTTTAGTGTCTGGAGCTTTTTACACCAGCCCTGTGGAAAGCCTTTATGCTGAGAATGCTGAACCTCCGCTGTCCAATCGGCGAGCTGTCCTTCTGAGTCGTTATTCTAGCCATCTGTCTTCCATGCCTGCAGATCTGGCCCATGACATTTTTTTCGACGCCTCCTTGGATGTAGGGTATGCAGGCCGCCCTTACTCCCTACTACCACCGGGAGTCCACTTCCATCAACTGCACCATTCCCTTTCCTTCCACTTTCCTAAAACTTTCTTGACAACCTGGGGTGCAGCACCGCGTTGGCTCCGGCCCCGGACCTGCCTGCTCTGTGACCTTTGTCAGTTTCCCAAGGATGGTACCCCTTCTCTTGTTTATCGTCGGGCATTTTCTGCTCTATGTGCACCAATGAAGGATGCCACATTTATTTACACTGATGGCTCAAAAACATCGTTTGGTGTTAGGAGTGCCTATATTGTTGGCGACACCCCAAATCGATTTCGGCTTCCCGACCAGTGTTCAGTTTATACTGCGGAGTTTTCCCTGTTCTCCAGGCTGTCCAATACATCCGTCACCATCAGCGCATACAGTATGTTATCTGCTCAGACTCTCTCAACTCTCTCTCCAGTCTCCAAGCTCTCTACCCTGTCCACCCTCTGGTCCATCGAATTCAGGACTGCCTCCACTTGCTCCACTTGGGGGGCGTCTCTGTGGCGTTCCTCTGGATCCCAGGACGTTGGTATCTGTGGAAATGAGGCGGCCGATATAGCGGCCAAGGCTGCAGTCTCTCTTCTTCGGCCAGCTATTCGCATGATTCCCTTCGCCGATCTACGGAGTGTTTTATGTCGTCGTGTTGCTCTTTTATGGCACGCACGTTGGTCGACACTTTCCAATAATACATTGCGGGACGTGAAAGCTCTTCTCTGTGCTTGGACCTCTTCCTCCCGACCTCGTCGTCGGGAGGAGGTAATTTTGACAAGACTCCGGATAGGGCACTGTCTTTTTAACCATCGACATCTTTTAAGCGGCGATCCTCCCCCACTCTGTCCCCACTGCTCTCAACTGTGGACGGTAAGACACTTTTTACTTGAGTGCCCCTATTTTACTCCGTTACGCGCCCGTCTACAGCTATCGCCTGATATATCTTCCATTTTAGCAGATGACACGCGCTCAGCCGATCGCGTTCTCGAGTTCATTAGTGCCAGTGAGATGATGTCAGTCATTTGAAGCTCTTTTGGGGACAAACAACCCCCCTTCTATAGTGGTTTTTTAAGCTTTCCTTCTGTTTTTGGTTTCCCCACTTTTCTGAGTTTTGCTCCAGTTGCTGCTGGTTTCCAGTTTCGTTTTTTTAGCTTTTCCTAAGTCACAGACCGAGCGCTAATGACCGCAGCAGTTTTGCGCCCTAAAACCATAAAAGAAAGACATGCTGGCCAAACAGGCTGTCGGTGCACCAGCCTTGGAGATTGGCCTTTCGGAGAGTGACCTCGGGTCAGTTTTGCGGCAGAAGGCACTTCGTATCTGGGGTGAAGAATGGCGCGCCCTTCCTTCACCCGACAAACTTTGGGCCATCGAGGAGGTTACTGGTGCGTGGCGCACCTCCTTGTGGGTCTCTCGCAAGGACTCTGTTGTCCTCTGCCAGCTGCACATTGGACACACCTGGATAACACACAGCTATTTATTGCACCGCGAGGACCCACCTTTATGTCGCTGCGTGTCAGCTTTGGCGGTGGTCCATATCTTGTTGGACTGCCCGCTTATAACTCCGCTCTAGCAGATGTTTGCGCTGCCTGATACGCTTACTGCACTTTGACGTTGCGATGGCAGATTTAGTATTGAGTCTTATTCGTGTAGGGGGTTTTCATCGCTCGATCTAAGTGTTCGTCCTTTTTTTGGTGCTGAGTCTGGCCTTTGGCCTACGATTTTAGACAGAGTTTTTAGTGCGTTTCTTGGAGGTTGGCTTTTCCTTTTTTGTTTCTATGGTCGGGCAACCACTGTCACACTCGGTGTGATTTTAATTCTTTTTTTCTGGTCTCTGTCTGTGTCTTTCTTGTCCTGTGTCGTATCTTTTCATTTCCATAGTTTTTTTTGTGTGGGTGCTTCAAGTTCGTGGAAAAATGGACCGATGACCCTAGCAGTCTGGTCCCTTCAATCCCACAAACCAACCAAGCAACAAATAAGTAATTACAGTTTCAGAACAACTGGGTGATTTATTCAAAAGAAAGAGCTTCATAAATTGGGCATGTCAGTTATAGGTTGCTCCACCTCTGGGTCTTATACAAGCAGTTACTCGGCTTGGCAGTAGCGTTCTCGCTTCCCGCGCCCGGGTTCTTGGGTTCGATTCCCGGCGGGGTCAGGGATTTTCTCCGCCTCGTGGTGACTGGGTGTGGTGGGTTGTCCTTAGGTTAGTTAGGTTTAAGTAGTTCTAAGTTCTAGGGGACTGATGACCATAGATGTTAACTCCCATAGTGCTCAGAGCCATTTGAACCATTTTGGTTTGGCACAGATTGAGAGAGCTGTTGGATGTCTTCCTGCGGGATATCATGCCAAATTCTGTACAATTGGCGCGTCTGATCGCCAAATTCAGAGGTGGTTGGAGTGCAGCCCAGATCATGACTTCTGGTTGTCGGGCCATAAGCTGGGCGACAGTCAGGTTGATATCTCACCACCATCTGGGCAGCATTCAGATACGTCTTCAGCCCAATCTCATTGAGTGAGTAGAACTATCTACAGCGATGAGTCCCACATCAACTGAGTCCCACATCAACTGAGTCCCGATGACCGGCGAACACGTTTCTGGAGACACGCCAGACAGCAGTAGAATACCATCTTGACTTTCGACCACAATTTGGCTCAACCAGGAGCGATGGTCTCGGCTGCCATATCTTTCTATAATGCGACCTCTTTGGTTGTCATCCGCACCACCCTTACAGCAGAGCAGTACATCGATGATATTCTTTGTCCTGTTTTGTTGCGCTTCAGGGTAAGCCATCACTGGGCTTACATTTCAACAAGATAATGCCCGTATGTGGCGAGAGTTTCTACTGCTTGTCTTTGTGCTTGCCACACCATACCTTGGGCAGCAACAACGCCGGATCTGTTCATAGTTGAGAAGGTTTGAAGCATTATGGGTACAACCCTCCAACCAACTTGCCATCTAAAGATTCTGACGATCTAACGCCCCAGTAGGACAGAATCTGGCACGATGTCCCTCAGGAGGACACCCAGTTCTATCAAGCGATGCCAATCTGAATAACTGCCTGGATAAGGGCCAGAAATGGACTGACACGTTATTGACTTGCTCAACTGGTGTTTCTCTTGAATGAACAGTCAAATTCTTCTCAAATTATAGTAATTTGTTTGTCTGTACGAGTAGATCACATATATCGATTTCAGTCCATTAAGATAATTCCTTTTGGGTGCGTCTTTCCTTTTTACGAAAGCTGAAGGTCGCTGTGGATGGAGACGTCTTGTCAAAGATTCAGTTACTTAAGAAATGAATGAAGAAACGAGGTGACAAAATTCAGCAATGATTTGTTGTTGTTGTGGTCTTCAGTCCTGAGACTGGTTTAATGCAGCTCTCCATGCTACTCTGTCCTGTGCAATCTGCTTCATCTCCCAGTACGCACTGCAGCCTACATCCTTCTGAATCTGTTTAGTGTATTCATCTCTTGGTCTCCCTCTACGATTTTTACCCTCCATGCTGCCCTCCAATGCTAAATTTGTGATCCCTTGATGCCTCAGAACATGTCCTACCAACCAATCCCTTCTTCTAGTCAAGTTGTGCCACAAACTCCTCTTCTCCCCAAGTCTATTCAATATCTCCTCATTAGTTATGTGATCTACCCATCTAATCTTCAGCATTGTTCTGTAGCATGACATTTCGAAAGCTTCTATTCTCTTCTTGTCCAAACTATTTACCGTCCATGTTTCACTTCCATACATAGATACACTCCATACAAATACTTTCAGAAACGACTTCCTGACACTTAAATCTATACTCGATGTTAACAAATTTCTCTTCTTCAGAAACGCTTTCCTTGCCATTGCCAATCTACATTTTATATCTTCACTACTTCGACCATCATCAGTCATTTTGCTCCCCAAATAGCAAAACTCCTTTACTACTTTAAGTGTCTCATTTCCCAATCTAATTCCCTCAGCATCACACGACTTAATTCGACCACATTCCATTAACCTCCTTTCAAGACACTGTCCATTCCGTTCAACTGCTCTTCCAAGTCCTTTGCTGTCTCTGACAGAATTACAATGTCATCGGCGAACCTCAAAGTTTTTATTTCTTCTCCATGGATTTTAATACCTACTCCGAACTTTTCTTTTGTTTTCTTTACTGCTTGCTCAATATACAGATTGAATAACATCGGGGAGAGGCTACAACCCTGTCTCACTCCCTTCCCAACCACTGCTTCCCTTTCATGTCCCTCGACTCTTATAACTGCCATCTGGTTTCTGTACAAGTTATAAATAGCCTTTCGCTCCCTGTATTTTACCCCTGCCACATTCAGAATTTGAAAGAGAGTATTCCAGTCAACATTGTCAAAAGCTTTGTCTAAGTGTACAAATGTTAGAAACGTATGTTTGCTTTTCCTTAATCTAGCTTCTAAGATAAGTCGTAGGGTCAGCATTGCCTCACTTGTTCCAACATTTCTACGGAATCCATACTAATCTTCCCTGAGGTCGGCTTCTAATAATGATGGTGGTGATACGTGATCCATGGAATAATATTCAATCAGTCACACACAATAGTTCTGAGGGCTGAGATATTTATCGACGTTAGTTGTGTGCTTTTCATGTGTCACATCCTCCAGTCTAGATCAGCACAGCACTCGTGATCTCGCGTGATGTATCACTGTGTTGAAGCTATCAATCACAGAGGAGGGCAGGGGTTGTGTGGAAGCTGCTTCTCGATTCAAACAGCTGCACCTCTCGCGTGCAGGGCAGATGACTACGATTTCGACCGTAGCTCTACCTGCGCAGAGTCTGATTCCAGACGTAAGAGATTAGAGGCTAGCACAGTGGTCGGACGGCAGAAAGGCGGCAGCCAATTCACTACAGCGCCACGGCGGTAAGCGTGGCGCTGTAGCTACGCAGTGGAGGGCGGACACGCGACCGACCGTGCGTCGCCGGCCATTGATCGGTGATTGGCGGGAAGTGCCCGCTGACAAATGAGGGGGCCGCTCCGCATTGACAAGTGAGGCTCGGGTTGTGCGTCGGCCGGCGCTCTGCGTGCCGACTCACCTGACGATGGAGACACGCAGAGTGTTCGAAACGTCACCCATTGCAAACGATCGTCATAACAGAGGGTGCACCAGGAACAACACGTTTATTGCTCCCTCATGACACGTTCATCTACAACTATATGAACAGCGCCTTACAGCGAATAGCAGAGGATCTTTTTTTGTATGTCTGGCGAACATACCTGAGATACACTCCTGGCCATTAAAATTGCTACACCAAGATGAAGTGCATATGATTAACGGGTTTCATTGGACAAATATATTATACTAGAACTGACATGTGATTATATTTTGACGCAGTTTGGGTGCATAGTTCCTGAGAAATCAGTACCCAGAACAACCACCTCTGGCCGTAATAACGACCTTTATACACCTGGGCATTGAGTCAAACAGAGCTTGGATGGCATGTACAGGTACAGCTGCCCATGCAGATTCAACACGATACCACAGTTCATCAAGAGTAGTGACTGGCGTATTGTGACGGGCCAGTTGCTCGGCCACCATTGACCAGACGTTTTCAGTTGGTGAGAGATCAGGAGAATGTGCTCGCCAGGGCAGCAGTCGAACATTTTCTGTATCCAGAAAGGCCCGTACAGGACCCGCAACATGCGGTCGTGCATTATCCTGCTGAAATGTAGGGTTTCCCAGGGATCGAATGAAGGGTAGAGCCACGGGTCGTAACACATCTGAAATGTGGCGTCCACTGTTCAAAGTGCCGTCAGTGCGAACAAGAGGTGACCGAGACGTGTAACCAATGGCACCCCATACCATCATGCCGGGTGATACGTCAGTATGGCGATGACGAATACACGCTTCCAATGTGCGTTCACTGCGATGTCGCTAAACGCGAATGCGACCATCATGATGCTGTAAACACAACCTGGCTTCATCCGAAAAAATGACGTTTGCCATTAGTGCACACAGGTTCGTCGTCGAGTACACCATTCCAGGCGTTCCTGTCTGTGATGCAGTGTCAAGGGTAATCGCAGCCACGGTCTCCGAGTTGATAGTCCATGCTACTGCAAACGTCGTCGAACTGTTCGTGCAGATGGTTGTTGTCTTGCAAACGTCCCCATCTGTTGACTCAGGGATGGAGACGTGGCTGCACGATCCTTTGCAGCTGTGCGGATAAGATGCCTGTCATCTCGACTGCTAGTGATACGAGGCCGTTGGGATCCAGTACGGCGATCCGTGTTACCCTCCTGAACCCACCGATTCCGAATTCTGCTAACAGTCATTGGATCTTGACCAACGCGAGCAGCAATGTCGCGATACGATAAACCGCAATCGCGATGGGCTACAATCCGTCCTTCATCAAAGTCGGAAACGTGATGGTTCGCATCTCTGCTCCTTACATGAGGCATCACAACAACGTTTCACCAGGCAACGTCGGTGAACTGCTGTTTGTGTATGAGAAATCGGTTGGAAACTTTCCTCATGTCAGCACGTTGTAGGTGTCGCCACCGTCGCCAGCCTTGTGTGAATGCTCCGAAAAGTTAATCATTTGTATATCAAAGCATCTTCTTCCTGTCGGTTAAATTTCGCGTCTGTACCACGTCATCTTTGTGGGGTAGCAATTTTGATGTCCACTAGTGTAGTTTTATCATAAATACATCTACATCTACATCTACATTGATACTCCGCAAGCCACCCAACGGTGTGTGGCGGAGGGCACTTTACGTGCCACTGTCATTACCTCCCTTTCCTGTTCCAGTCGCGTATGGTTCGCGGGAAGAACGACTGTCTGAAAGCCTCCGTGCGCGCTCTAATCTCTCTAATTTTACATTCGTGATCTCCTCGGGAAGTATAAGTAGGGGGAAGCAATATATTCGATACCTCATCCAGAAACGCACCCTCTCTAAACCTGGACGGCAAGCTACACCGCGATGCAGAGCGCCTCTCTTGCAGAGTCTGCCACTTGAGTTTATTAAACATCTCCGTAACGCTATCGCGGTTACCAAATAACCCAGTGACGAAACGCGCCGCTCTTCTTTGGATCTTCTCTATCTCCTCCGTCAACCCGACCTGGTACGGATCCCACACTGATGAGCAATACTCAAGTATAGGTCGAACGAGTGTTTTGTAAGCCACCTCCGTTGTTGATGGACTACATTTTCTAAGCACTCTCCCAATGAATCTCAACCTGGTACCCGCCTTACCAACAATTAGTTTTATATGATCATTCCACTTCAAATCGTTCCGTACGCATACTCCCAGATATTTTACAGAAGTAACTGCTACCAGTGTTTGTTCCGCTATCATATAATCATACAATAAAGGATCCTTCTTTCTATGTATTCGCAATACATTACATTTGTCTATGTTAAGGGTCAGTTGCCACTCCCTGCACCAAGTGCCTATCCGCTGCAGATCTTCCTGTATTTCGCTACAATTTTCTAATGCAGCAACTTCTCTGTATACTACAGCATCATCCGCGAAAAGCCGCATGGAACTTCCGACACTATCTACTAAGTCATTTATATATATTGTGAAAAGCAATGGTCCCATAACACTCCCCTGTGGCACGCCAGAGGTTACTTTAACGTCTGTAGACGTCTCTCCATTGATAACAACATGCTGTGTTCTGTTTGCTAAAAACTCTTCAATCCAGCCACACAGCTGGTCTGATATTCCGTAGGCTCTTACTTTGTTTATCAGGCGACAGTGCGGAACTGTATCGAACGCCTTCCGGAAGTCAAGAAAAATAGCATCTACCTGGGAGCCTGTATCTAATATTTTCTGGGTCTCATGAACAAATAAGGCGAGTTGGGTCTCACACGATCGCTGTTTCCGGAATCCATGTTGATTCCTACATAGTATATTCTGGGTTTCCAGAAATGACATGATACGCGAGCAAAAAACATGTTCTAAAATTCTACAAGAGATCGACGTAAGAGATATAGGTCTATAGTTTTGCGCATCTGCTCGACGACCCTTCTTGAAGACTGGGACTATCTGTGCTCTTTTCCAATCATTTGGAACCCTCCGTTCCTCTAGAGACTTGCGGTACACGGCTGTTAGAAGGGGGCCAAGTTCTTTCGCGTACTCTGTGTAGAATCGAATTGGTATCCCGTCAGGTCCAGTGGACTTTCCTCTATTGAGTGATTCCAGTTGCTTTTCTATTCCTTGGACACTTATTTCGATGTCAGCCATTTTTTCGTTTGTGCGAGGATTTAGAGAAGGAACTGCAGTGCGGTCTTCCTCTGTGAAACAGCTTTGGAAAAAGGTGTTTAGTATTTCAGCTTTACGCGTGTCATCCTCTGTTTCAATGCCATCATCATCCCGTAGTGTCTGGATATGGTGTTTCGAGCCACTTACTGATTTAACGTAAGACCAGAACTTCCTAGGATTTTCTGTCAAGTCGGTACATAGAATTTTACTTTCGAATTCAATGAACGCTTCACGCATAGCCCTCCTTACGCTAACTTTGACATCGTTTAGCTTCTGTTTGTCTGAGAGGTTTTGGCTGCGTTTAAACTTGGAGTGGAGCTCTCTTTGCTTTCGCAGTAGTTTCCTAACTTTGTTGTTGTACCACGGTGGGTTTTTCCCGTCCCTCACAGGTTTACTCGGCACGTACCTGTCTAAAACGCATTTTACGATTGCCTTGAACTTTTTCCATAAACACTCAACATTGTCAGTGTCGGAACAGAAATTTTCGTTTTGATCTGTTAGGTAGTCTGAAATCTGCCTTCTATTACTCTTGCTAAACAGACAAACCTTCCTCCCTTTTTTTATATTCCTATTATCTTCCATATTCAGGGATGCTGCAACGGCCTTATGATCACTGATTCCCTGTTGTGTACATACAGATTCGAAAAGTTTGGGTCTGTTTGTTATCAGTAGGTCCAATATGTTATCTCCACGAGTCGGTTCTCTGTTTAATTGCTCGAGGTAATTTTCGGATAGTGCACTCAGTATAATGTCACTCGATGCTCTGTCCCTACCACCCGTCCTAAACATCTGAGTGTCCCAGTCTATATCTGGTAAATTGAAATCTCCACCTAAGACTATAACATGCTGAGAAAATTTGTGTGAAATGTATTCCAAATTTTCTCTCAGTTGTTCTGCCACTAATGCTGCTGAGTCGGTAGGTCGGTAAAAGGAGCCAATTATTAACCTAGTTCGGTTGTTTAGTGTAACCTCCACCCATAATAATTCACAGGAACTATCCACTTCTACTTCACTACAGGATAAACTACTACTAACAGCGATGAACACTCCACCACCGGTTGCATGCAATCTATCCTTTCTAAACACCGTCTGTACCTTTGTAAAAATTTCGGCAGAATTTATCTGTGGCTTAAGCCAGCTTTCTGTACCTATAACGATTTCAGCTTCGGTGCTTTCTATCAGCGCTTGAAGTTCCGGTACTTTACCAACGCAGCTTCGACAGTTGACAATTACAATACCGATTGCTGCTTGGTCCCCGCATGTCCTGACATTGCCCCGCACCCGTTGAGGCTGTTGCCCTTTCTGTACTTGCCCAAGGCCATCTAACCTAAAAAACCGCCCAGCCCACGCCACACAACCCCTGCTACCCGTGTAGCCGCTTGTTGCGTGTAGTGGACTCCTGACCTATCCAGCGGAACCCGAAACCCCACCACCCTATGGCGCAAGTCGAGGAATCTGCAGCCCACACAGTCGCAGAACCGTCTCAGCCTCTGATTCAGACCCTCCACTCGGCTCTGTACCAAAGGTCCGCAGTCAGTCCTGTCGACGATGCTGCAGATGGTGAGCTCTGCTTTCATCCCGCTAGCGAGACTGGCAGTCTTCACCAAATCAGATAGCCGCCGGAAGCCAGAGAGGATTTCCTCCGATCCATAGCGACACACATCATTGGTGCCGATATGAGCGACCACCTGCAGATGGGTGCACCCTGTACCCTTCATGGCATCCGGAAGGACCCTTTCCACATCTGGAATGACTCCTCCCGGTATGCACACGGAGTGCACATTGGTTTTCTTCCCCTCTCTTGCTGCCATATCCCTAAGGGGCCCCATTACGCGCCTGACGTTGGAGCTCCCAACTACCAGTAAGCCCACCCTCTGCGACTGCCCGGATCTTGCAGACTGAGGGGCAACCTCTGGAACAATACAGCCGCAGCACTCTTTTTCATCAGGGTACAATTCTGCAGCTGTGGATACCCACAATACAAAATTTGCTCTCATCTCGTACAAATACTACTCGGCTGCCGAACTGTCTCCGGCTTTTTTACAGACGAGGTTGTGTGTGAACCGGTTCGCCCGGCGACACGGAATGTTCGCTCGAAGAACCCTCCGCCCGTCGTCGCTGCGCAACTTGTGCTCAAACTTGAAATTAGCAGCTCGCTAGAGAGCTGGTGAATATTTCATAGCGCCAGGCTGCAGAGGGGAAAAAGGATAAAGAAAAAGAACACCCAGCGGTGGCTACTGGCTGGCCCCGCCGCGAGAGTTTGGCCACACCTGATTACTCCACCTGCTGTAGTTAACGAACTTGCCGCAGACCGGCTGCCGTCGTTAAGTCCCGTCGTTAAACCGTCTACACAGCTGGCGACTGCTCAGGAACAATATGGGCTTATCATCGTATTACACACAAGCGCCAAAGGACCTGATATAGGCATGCGTACTCAAATACAGAGACAATGTATAAACCCTAGGACGCCCAAGCCTTTTCTTCTAACTTGGATGCCTAAGGGGAGGGGGGGTTCGGCGCTCCCCACAGGTATTAAATAAGTTTACTGACGAAAAATTACAACTTTCAAAATGGCTTATGTATTTCAGCTAAGGCATCGGTTTATAAATGTTGTTAATTGTTATAAATATTGGATTGAGTGAATAAAAAATTGACATATTGCAATACAAAATACAGATGTGTTCATATACAATAGACTACTCTGACTCCTAAACTTCAAGGCAAGAGACACACTTCACAATTTTTTTCTGAATGTGTGTACACACATGTTTGTGACACTGTCCACAATACTGTTTTGGTTTACTTAGATTGTTGTACTTCTGCTTCTTTGTTTTAGCTTTTCTTACACAAATATGGCACCGACCTTTCCCTGCAGGAGGCTGACGTACTTCTCTTGTCACTTCCTTGATTTTCTTTTGTAGAATAGTCTCCATTGATTGAACAATTTGGTTAGATAACCCTCTTGCATTGGCACTTCTTTCTTCTACCTGCAATTTCACTAGTTCCATCCCAGCTTGCAGAAGATAAAGTTTCCGTTTGTTGTGTTTCTTTTCATTGCATCTTGGATGTTGCTGGATGTATATGGTGGTTCCATTGATAGCACAAATGTCGGTGAGAGAGTAAAATACAGATAAAGGCCGTCTCTTTGTTCCCCTCTTGCAGGTGTACATACGTGCCATTTGATCAATGGTATCAATTCCACCTTTAGTGGAATTATAATATGCATTTACCTCGGTTTTATTCTTCTCTCCTCCAACAGTGCCTTTATCTTGGTGCACTGTTGCCAAACATCAGTAAATTTTTACTTGGTTTCGTTTTTGCTGTGTAGGACACCAAAGTTACTGGAGGCCTACGTGTTGGGAACTGCACAAACTCACTGCAAGTTTGCAAGATAAATAACAGCTGACTGACATCAACAATCACTTCCTCTGAAAGTAAAGCGATTGTTGTGAATACCAAGAATACCAACCAACAAGAAACTAACTTGCGTTGTTGTACAGATGAGAAATACGAAATCCTACTAAGGGAAATTTTCTATAGCATGGAAGCCTAAGGGAGAGGGGGGGGGGGGGGTTTGTTGGACGCATAATAAGTTTATTTATTTTTTCTTTCAAAGCAGAAATTTTCTATAAAATATATTGACGCTAACGTTTCATAAAATAGCCAACAAACAATAACTCAAAGGGAATATGGAATATGTAGTATGAAAGTTACTTGGGCAAAAGCAGGGGACATAAAAAAATTATGGGTTCAACGAACCTCCCCCCCCCCCCCGCCCCCCCGCCGCCCTTAGGCGTCCTAGGGTAAAGATATAATACGCAGCTGGTCGTTTCTTCCATTTGATCTCCCTTGCACAGCTCGCTGTATCATTCCTCCGTGTTCCAAATTACTTCCTGTGGTGGATGCCCTGCGGAGTCTGCAAAACACTTACTTTTCGCAACTTTGGCTGTAGTTCACGATTTCTTCTCATCTGTTTCGGTTACCGTTTTCCTCGCGCAAGTTACTCACCAGTTCACAGGCTCCTTGACTGGCCTTCCAAGTTTTCCTGTGAGCTTTCTTCATTCGCCTCGGGTTCAGCTGTATTTTGTGGCTGAATGCCATCAGCAGATTATTTGCCTGCTGTGGCTTCTGCATTGAACTTATGGGTTAATCCATTTTCTTTTTCTACACCTAAGAGTATGTTTTAAATGTCTTACGTCCGACATACTTAAACCACACGTCATCTTTTCAAGTGTATTGCTAACTCTTAACTGAATCTGTTATTTCTAAAAGAGAACGACTCACTAATCATAAATTATTCAGGAAAAAGAAGAAATAATCCTCAACCTTGTTTAAAAATCTATTTGTGAACTTCTTTCTGCTGCGTGAAACAATTTATTTTCTGGAATGTGTAACGTTAATGTTACAATAGTTCGAAAAAAAATTTGTAGCTATCATGGTGATATTGATCACATGGAGTTGTTCCACTACAGCTATAAAAGAGAAAGCAAATGTATTTTAAGGTACTTACTAAAATTACATCCAAGTAAAACCTTCTACTTAATGAATGAAAGAATTTGTAGTGTAATAAATGTAATGCAGTATACACTAAAGCGCCAAAGAAACTGGTATAGGTAAGCGTATTCAAATACAGAGATATGCACACAGACAGAAGACGGTGCTGCGGTCGGCAACGCCTGTATAAGACAAGAAGTGTCTGGCGCATTTGTTAGATCGGTCACTGCTGCTACAATGGCAGGTTATGAAGATTTAAGTGAGTTTGAAAGCGCTGTTATAGTCGGCGCACGAGCGATGGAACACAGCACTTCCGAGGTAGCGATGAAGTGAGGATTTTCCCATATGACGATTTAACGAGTGTACCGTGAATATCAGGAATGCGGTAAAACATGAAATCTCCGACATAGCTGCGGCCGGAAAAGCATCCTGGAAAAAAGGGACCAACGGCGACAAAATAGAATCGTTCAACGAGACAGAAGTGCAACCCTTCCGCAAACTGCTGCAGATTTCAATGCCGGGCCATCAACAAGTGTCAGCGTGCGAACCACTCAACGAATCACCATCGATATGGGCTTGAGGACTTGAAGGCCCGCTCGTGTTCCCTAGATGGCAGAGACACAAAAGCTTTACACCTCACCTGGGCCTGTCAACACCGACATTCGACTGTTGATGACTGGAAACATGTTCCCTGGTTAGACGAGTCTCAAACTGTATCGAACGGATGGACGCATACGGGTATGGAGACATCCTAACGAATCCATGAACCCTGCATGTCAGCAGGGGACCATCCAAGCTGGTGGAGGCTCTGTAATGGTGTGGAGCGTGTGCAGTTGGAGTTACATGGGACCCCTGATACGTCTAGATACTACTCTGACAGGTGACACGTACGTAAGCATCCTGTCTGATCACCTGCATCCATTCATGTCCATTGTACATTCTGACGGGCTTGGGCGATTCCAGCAGGACAGTGCGACACCCCACACGTCCAGAATTGCTACATAGTGGCTCCAGGAACTCTCTCCTAAGTTTAAACACTGCCGCTGGCCACCAAACTCCCCAGACATGAACATTATTCAGCATATCTGGGATGCGTTGTGTAAGGGGTCCGTAGGCCCTTACTATAAGTTTGCACTCGGCACAGGTCGATAGGGCAAACAATCGATAGTGTGTCGTGTTGCGAGAGCGAGTGTAGAGTTGAGTCAGTGTTCCCAGGTTGTGGGCCCAGCCGTGTGAAGGCCTGTTGCTGTAATGGAAGGGTTTACCGACAAAGGGAGTGGCCATCGCCGCGGTTTAACCCCTTTGTGTTAAAATAATACGGGAAAGTGAAGAAGTATAATTACGATAGTGATCAGTGATATTTCTGTGCCGATATTTGTGGTTTCGCGTCTACCGCGCCGGCATCATTTGGATTGCAGTGTTGGATTGCAGTGATTGAATTTGCGTGTGACAATAATGAATAGCGAGGAAGCCTGTGCTGAGATTAGCCGTAATTAAATATGTATGACGAAGGCAGTGGCTGTCTCCTTCCTATTGTATTTTTGAGACGAATATAGGTCCTTGATTAGTGAAGCTGTGTTGGCGTTTCTTCTTGTCACCGGACATTTCATTATTACAGCATTTGAGAAGGACAAAATGGAATGTAACAACTCCGTAGTAGTCAAATCCGATTGCGAGCCCCATTAGATACACGGTCACATTAATTAATATTTATTTGGGCTGCTATTCCGATCCGGATCGGGTCGAGATACATAAATCGGAGGTGTTACACCCTTGGCTTACCGTGAAAGGACAAGTGCAATTTTCGGACGAATCGTAAAGAACAATATGTAATTTTATCTTGCTTAACGCGAGAAAATATTTTTCAATGTTGGATCGGGACAGAGCATAAACTTTAAAATCGCAACAAGAATCAGTGCATTTTTTAACAATACGAAGTAATAATATCTTACGATTGTGATTAAACTGTTTCTTCTCGCCATATTTGATAAGAATAATAGTGTCGATAAACTGTGTTATAATGTGCAAATGCGTAAATCCGCGCGAAAAACTGTGAAAAGTGAACACCAAAGAAAGACACGTGTGAACATTAAAATAGCAAAACGAGCCAAGAATTCGTCACTAAAGCTTTTACAGAAGTGTTTAATAGTAATATAGTAACTGGAATTGCTTTTTGAATAGTGAAAATCGGACAGCTTCAAGTGGACCCATAAACTGTTATGCGGACGACATGTGGCGACGCAATTGTTGAGTGACGTCACGCAGACCCGTGTAGCAGTTGCGCCAAAGAGCTTCGATCTGCAAGGTGATTTCACACGTCACCCCAACTACCTGTACAAGGAGTAGTTCAACTACAGACGCACTACACCGAGCGCCGACCCGGCATCTAGCGGCCGAACTACTAACTACGCCCGCCTTCAGCGCCACGGAGCGGCCGACGGAGAACGACGACGACTCACCACAGATCTTCAGCGCGACTTCACGCGGCTCCGGCGGTAGTACAGCTCCACGTCACTTCAAACGTCAAAACATTGCGACTCGTGGTAACGTCAGTTGGTGAGTGAAGACGACTGGTTGGCCTAACATTAAATTGCAGTGTACTGTCTTCACGGTATATAAACAATTGTAAACTGAGTTTGACATTAGGAAAAGTGCCCAATTACAGTAATTTCCGAAAAGTTTGCGACACATACTCTGAAATATAGCATACTTATTTATGCATACTGCGTAGTCTAAATGGTAATTATACAGATATGCTCATTGTTTTTGGGGATTTTACATTTATAGATTTTATGAGTTGTATGATTTATCTGATTTAAAACATTTTACATAAACTGTGTATATGAGAAGTGATAATTGAAATTATTAGGTTTTGAGGGTTGTTATGTTCGGTATTCATACGTATTGTATCAATTTTGGGATTAACTGAAAATACTGCAGGTACTGTTTGATTAGTTTCATGGTAATTAGGACTGTTTTGGGTTACTAGAGGTTATTTTATGTTACTTGCCTGTGCGTTAAAAATAAACCAAACATGTCTACTGAAGATAAGCAGGTCTGTGAGGCAGTAGTTGAAAGGAAAGGGATAGGACAGGAAGACAGAGATGATTCGGGAATCAGTGATTATGGAGTGTCATTAGATAGCCCGTTAGCATATTCAACTAGTTATCTCGAGACACCGGGACAAACGACGAGAAATAAGTCAGTTTCAGAGGATGCAGATAAGTGGTCGATGTTGGTAGACTTGATAAAGGAGACTAACGCATCATTAGGGAAGGGTTTACAAGAAACTAGAGACAGCTCAGAAAAGTCATTTAAGGAAACTCTAACACAAGAGCTCAAAACATCGGAAAGGAAGACAGAATATAATCTGAAGAAGGAAATACAGGAATTAGAAGAATGACTGAAGATGGACATCAACGAGAGAGAGAATAAGCTACAGAAGAATATAGACCAAGTCCAGGGAGACGTGGAGATGATGGAAGGAAAGTTAACAAAAAAGATAGAAGACGTTATTGAAGGAACTAAAGCCGAATTGGGAGAAAGGATCAACGAAGTGGAAACAAATTGCAATCATCGAATCACCGAGGTGATGCAGATGCAGAAACAATGCAATGATGCGGTTAAGGGGCTAGGAGATGGGCAAACCCAACTGGCTGTCAATCTGAGAAATGCTATAGCCGTGCAACGAGAAGAGGATAACAAGAGGGTTGCAATGGAGGTCAGGCAATTACATCAGGGAGCGCAGCAATTGGAGAGCAAGACAGAAGGAATTGATAAACGAATTAACAATGCCACTTTAACCTTTGGGGAAGGTAGAGTCGTTACCTTGATGAGCAGTGATAATCGATACGTCCAAAATAATACAGGGCAGAAATTTAGACCGAAAGGAGGGTTGCACCCAATGATATTTATGAAATGGTTAAAAGGAGTTTTCCCAACACATTTTAAAGACTCAGACAAGATTCAATTTGCAATAGATAGGATGGAAGGTGAGGCCTTCACTTGGGGCGTCAGGAAGAAGGAAGGGACTACTTGTTTTGATCAGTTTGAAGGGGAATTCTTGAAGAAATGCTGGTCAAAAAGTCATCAGTGTGCAGCAATTGAGGACCTACTACACCGCCAGTCACTTGGTACATGGAGAGGAACGTTGAGAGAGTTTGCCGAACATTTGTGGGAATTGAACGAGACCTTGGAACAACTCCTGAGTGATGACGTAATGATATCTGCGATAAAAAGAAGATTGAATCAGAGAATGCAAGAAACAGTATCCGGGAGCCTAATTAAAGATAGGGAGGCCTTGATGGAAATACTCGAACAGTTGGAGTCTGTTCATCACAGGGACACAATCAAGCTAATGATCAAAACCGAGAGGGAAGTAATGATCCAAGGAATCATTTTAATCATTCGTCTGACTATAGAGGAAGAGGTGGAGGAACCGGAAAACTGAATGATACTCCAGGTGAGGTCCGGTCAAGAGTGAGAGCTACAAGGACCCGAATAAACCTACTAAGATATATTTAGGACATTTGGTTGTTGAACGGACATTTGAAAAAGGGGAATGTTTATTTACATTGTGTTTTCTGATGTATTATAATTAGAATTGCATATTTCATATCGACGATTACCTGAGAATGGGTATAAAAACCTGTAACAACTAATTTGTAACATAAATACTCATATGTCATGTGTTCACGTAATAATTTTTGATTGTATGTTGTGTGTTTCATTCAATATGGACTATAGAGGATTATTGCTGTTTGATAAAAAATTGTAATTTGGACAATGCCATGTTTATGAGATGTAATAACCTTCTGTAGAATATTATTGTGGAGGCAGCCCACTACCGGAGTCCAGGGATTATTTGGTGAATTGTAATTTCATTAATTATTTACACTATGTGTTTTGTCCAGATGTAGCAATGTCTAATTCCCTTGCCGATTCTTTTACGCCAGAGGCTCCAAAGAAATTTTCGGGGGCGGGGATGTAAGGGGTCCGTAGGCCCTTACTATAAGTTTGCACTCGGCACAGGTCGACAGGGCAAACAATCGATAGTGTGTCGTGTTGCGAGAGCGAGTGTAGAGTTGAGTCAGTGTTCCCAGGTTGTGGGCCCAGCCGTGTGAAGGCCTGTTGCTGTAATGGAAGGGTTTACCGACAAAGGGAGTGGCCATCGCCGCGGTTTAACCCCTTTGTGTTAAAATAATACGGGAAAGTGAAGAAGTATAATTACGATAGTGATCAGTGATATTTCTGTGCCGATATTTGTGGTTCCGCGTCTACCGCGCCGGCATCATTTGGATTGCAGTGTTGGATTGCAGTGATTGAATTTGCGTGTGACGATAATGAATAGCGAGGAAGCCTGTGCTGAGATTAGCCGTAATTAAATATGTATGACGAAGGCAGTGGCTGTCTCCTTCCTTTTGTATTTTTGAGACGAATATAGGTCCTTGATTAGTGAAGCTGTGTTGGCGTTTCTTCTTGTCACCGGACATTTCATTATTACAGCATTTGAGAAGGACAAAATGGAATGTAACAACTCCGTAGTAGTCAAATCCGATTGCCAGCCCCATTAGGTACACGGTCACATTAATTAATATTTATTTGGGCTGCTATCAGATCCCGATCGAGCGGGATACATAAATCGGAGGTGTTACAGTTGCAACGCGCTTTTCGTAAGAGAACTCCACCCCATCATACTCTTACGGATTTATGGACATCCCTGCAAGATTAATGGTGTCAGTTTCATCCAGCACTACTCCAGACATTAGTCAAGTCCATGCCACGTCGTGTTGCAGCACCTCTGTGTGCTAACGGGGTCCTACACGATATTAGGCAGGTGTACCAGTTTCTTTGGTTCTTCAGTGTATAACTTGCTTGTTATGAGAGTACGCCTTTTGAAGGCGAAACCACATTAATGATTTATCGCAAACGTCACTTTCGATACGATTTGTTGTGATTAAATGTCGGTTTACGACACATCAGCCTTAAAAAGCCTTTGGAAAATCCTGCGATAAATGAGAACGTCCTCACAGGATACACTGCCCGATGCGCTTAAACCAATTTTTGTCCAAAGCCCCGGGAGGGGTTTATTCGTTTGTTCGGACGGGGAGGTCGACACGTCTGCCATCTTTCGGCCGGTCGGCGATGTTAGTATCGAGGCACACGCCCGGCAGTCTTTCTCAAGAGATTTTACGGAAACTATTTGCTAAAAAAACATCTTTTTTGCTTTATTTGTAGCTTTATATCTCAGGTTCATGATGATGCGCCTATCATTTCGTTAATGGTCATAGTTACACTGCGCGAAATTCGAAGAAGCAATGAAAAACTGGAGTCGCTATGGTTTTGCGTTTGGTGCATATTAAGTAATATGTTACTGCGTTTGAAATTTAGCTAACATATTGAATTTTTCTTTAGACTTGGGTGGAGCTCTGTCACCAGTCTCGAGAAAATCAATCTGACGTAATACAGTCATTTGCACCTCACCAGCGATAAAGCCAGAGTGAAATATCCAGAACCTTACTCATGCTTCATAAACGGTTTGAGATACTGAAATATTTTGGCAATGATAGCACACAAAGAGAAGAGTATTTTACCATATGGCTATTACGCAAAACTTCATTGTCTACTGTGTTATTGCACTACCTACAGACTTTTTTTTGTGAAAGAATGTAATTTTTAAGGGCCATCGACAGATGGTGAAACGAGAAATGCTTGAGTTTTTTTTTCATAGGCTACTGACATTACTTTTCCTCAGTTCCTCAATTAATGGACTTAAGAAAAGCTCTGTCTCAGAATTCTGTCGCAGCTGCTTCTGCACAACATGAGAGTGAGCTGAGTTTTGGCTAAATAAGTAAATTTTGACATGGAAACAAGAGAAATGTGTAAGTTTTACTCAAAATTCGCCACTCGTGGCACTTCTCTTAAATTCTGAAATGGTTAACAAGCCAGGCGATAATAAGTCACTGCACTTTCACCAGAATTCCTTTTAGATACTAACAAAGCAGAGGTGACAGGTCATTTTAAATGGTGGCCACGCAAGTTTGGGCGTGCTAGAGCCCCACTTAACATTTACAAAAAAAATGTGAGCATAGACTTGAGTTTAGAACGGCACTTCCCCTCTGGCACTCGGCATTTCCCCTACAGCGCCTGCCCGTAACCCCCACCACTACTGCCTCCCCACGTGTGCCCAGCCGTGTGCATCTACCAGCCACGGTATTCCGCGCAGACTGTACCAATGCAGAGGGCTGCAAGTGAAAAGTGTAGAGACATGTGGTTATAGTGTTGGAGAAAGTAGATTCGCATCTGGCTACCAGATAATTTATCAATTTTCGTGTTTGTAAGTATTTCGGGTTATTCCTTATTCATGTGCTAGAACTATGTTCTGCAATATTCGATGTTATTTACATATACGAGCCTGCGCTGTCAGGAACCAGTTTCTTTGTTAAAATCCGAAAGCTGGAAGCCTTGCAACGGAAATGGCGAACAGTGATATTTGTGTTCTGGCTTCTTGGAAGTAATTCGCTGTTTATTCGGAACATGTTGCAATTTCTGAGAGTGCGAATAGGTAGGACCTAAGAGGACAGCTTAAACTGCTGCGACTGAAACAAGAAGCACTTGTTTTCCCAGTCTTATTTGGCAGAAATACTTTCTAGCTGATTACGAATATTTCGCGATTTCCGAGAGTCTGGTTAGGCAGGAACCTAAGCGTACACCAGTCGCAGCAATTGATATTTATATTACAATGAAATGAATACCCATAGCTGCATACAGGGGTGGATATAAGTCAATGGGGACAGTTGAAAATGTGTGTCCTGACCGGGTCTCGAACACGGGATCTCGTGCTTACATGGCAGACGCTCTATTCATCTGAGCCCCGAGGGCACAGAGGATAGTACGACTGCAGGGACTTATCTCTGGCACACCTCCCATGAGACCCACATTCCCAACTTATTGTCTTGCATCATATTCATAGTGCCCCTACCCATCACACTCATTACTCGCAGCTTTTTGCTGATTCCCATGAGTTCGGGCACTGTTTGTGCATCTGCACAGAAGAAGATGGTCAAACAGCTGGTGACCCTTAAATATATATATATATATATATATATATATATATATATATATATATATATATATATATATTACTGGGTGATCAAAAAGTCAGTATAAATTTGAAAACTGTATAAATCACGGAATAATGTAGATAGAGAGGTACAAATTGACCCACATGCTTGGAATGACATGGGGTTGACTGTCGCAAGTATTTACCCACGATTGAATCATTAATGATTCACTCGTCAAGACAAGCATCGCCTCATGCTTCGAGTAAAAATGAACTTTGTGCAAAACAGGGAATGGACATTGAGGTTATGATACTCTCTGTGACTTGTAGCGTAACTTCAATACTCCACGGTTTACGTTACGCTAAATGATCATTTAAGGACAAAATATGCACTGTAGCAAGTGACACTAATCGCCTAGACATCTACTCAATACACTGACCACCATAAATTACAAAAAAAAAAAGTTTTCGGTAATACGTTAATGTTCCAGAAGCAGAAGCTAGCAAAACAAGCACTCACCTACTGAAAATATGGAGCAAGTTTTATATCCCTCCCCTTTTTCCCAAAAAGAACTGCAGTGACAAAATACACTATACTATGGAGCGTTAGCTGACAGATTGTTCCCTCAATGTGTCACATGTAAACATTTTGCTTCCGTAATGTCTGCGACAGCGCCCGAAGGACACGACTGCGTACAGCTGCTCTCCAATTGCCTCTCAAATGGTTCAAATGGCTCTGAGCACTATGGGACTCAACTGCTGTGGTCATAAGTCCCCTAGAACTTAGAACTACTTAAACCTAACTAACCTAAGGACATCACACACATCCATGCCCGAGGCAAGATTCGAACCTGCGGCCGTATTGGTCGTGCGGTTCCAGACTGAAGCGCCTTTAACCGCGCGGCCACTCCGGCCGGCCAATTGCCTCTCGCTACCCTGAAACGCTATGTTTTGTTCTTGTTTTGGGCCAAGCTGTCCCTAAAGAGCCCCACACACGGGCGACGGGTCGCAGCGATTCGTCGCATGCGATGTCACCTGCAGTCCATCGCTTACTTCCACACCCCACACACGAGTGGATTCCCAAGCAATTTCAATCAACGTAATGAACGCCACTGTGTCGAGAAGTTCTGCCATATACAATGAATTATGTCTAGCACCAGTTGCAGTTGATTTCCGGATCCCCACGAATACTTGCAAAACATAAATTTACAGTAAACCACAATTACAATTTACAGACTTATTCCTCGTCGATTCGCTCACGTATACTGTATGGCTGGCAGAATTGTTTTGAATTTTAATTTTAATAACCAACAGCTTCACTTACCTAGAATTTACCTAGGTTTCAGTCGGAATAACCCAACCTCCTTCAGAATAAAAGTAACTGCCGTTTGTTAATAGTTCCAGTACAGCACTCGTGGCTGTCGCATCGCGGTCGTGAAGTGCGGCTGAGGCAGTTTCAGATAAGTTTTTTCAGTCTGACGATAGTTTATGGATTTGTAGTTTTAGCTTGATGATGTCCACTATGGACAAACGGCAGTTACTGTTATTCTGAAGAAGGTTGGGTTATCCCGATTGAAACCTAGGTAAATTCTAGGTAAACAGTACAACTGAGGCTGTTGGTTATTAAAATTAAAATTAATATTTATACAGTTGCTGACAGGGCCGCGAAATGTTGAAGATATTTAAGAATTATTTTTATTTAATCGAATTTTTATGTTGTTCACAAACTGCAATACCTTCTAAGCTTTTCACGCTAATTAGGGCTATATATGCAAGGCCTCTTCTGAATATACTTCTGACCAAAAAGTGATTCTGGTAACTGGAATCCAGAGTTCTTGTTAATCATGCCTTTTACGTTCTCGTGGAGATATTTGCATAGTAACTTTCATCCCATAATAAATATTTCTTTACATCTAACAGAGAAGTGAAACACCAATTTTCATGAATTTAGCTTTAAAATTTTTTTTTAATGTAACGAAATATTTTCTTAAAAATTTTCATCCACTACTGCACTCCGTTAGAGGCTGCATTTCCAGAAACAATGAAACACCTATTTTTAATTTATAGCCAAGAAGTCAAATATCAATTGTCATAAATATACCATCAGAAATCCTTTAGTAGTTCTTTAGTAACTACTTATTTTCAAAAGAAGTTTCACCCACTATTTTACCCCCTTACTGGTTGAATTTCCAAAAACAGTGACAAACGTGTGTTTTATTTCTAATAGAGAAGTCAAATACCAGTTTTCGTAGTTCTAGCTTCAAAATTCCCATAATAGTGACATACTTTCAAAATGCCTTTCATCCCAAATTTTACCTCCTTAGGAGTGGAATTTCGAACAATCCCTATCTAAACGATGCCTACAGTGTTAAGATAAACACCTTCTCCAAATTTCAAATTTCCATCCTCAGGAGTTTGGACTGGGCGGTGATGAGTCAGTCAGTCAGTCAGGACATTGCCATTTACATTTATAAAGATTACACATGTTTTGAAACGCTTTTCTTACAAACTGTAGGATACTTTGCAGAATATATCACATTTTCGACTGACGCCAAACAGGTTTTGCACATCTTTCCAGTGTGCCAATACAATCAGTTTTATGTTTGAAACTTCCTGGCAGATTAAAACTGTGTGCCGGACCGAGATTCGAACTCGGGACCTTTGCCGTTCGCGGGCAAGTACTCTACCATCTGAGCTACCGAAGCACGACTCACGCCCGGTACTCACAGCTTTACTTCTGCCAGTACCTCGACTCCTACCTTCCAAACTTTACAGAAGCTCTCCTGCGAACCTTGCAGAACTAGCACTCCTGAAAGAAAGGATATGCGGAGACGTGACTTAGCCACAGCCTAGGGGATGTTTGCAGAATGGGATTTTCCCTCTGCAGCGGAGTGTGCGCTGATATGAAACTTCCTGGCAGATTGAAACCTTGTGCCGGAGCTTCTGTAAAGTTTGGAAGGTAGGAGACGAGGTACTGGCGGAAGCAAAGCTGTGAGGACGGGGCGTGAGTCGTGCTTCGGTAACTCAGATGGTAGAGCACTTGCCCGCGAAAGGCAAAGGTCACGAGTTCGAGTCTCGGTCCGGCGCACAGTTTTAATCTGCCAGGAAGTTTCATATCAGTGGACACTCCGCTGCAGACTGAAAATCTCATTTTCGTTTTATGTTTATTAGTAATGAATTCCGTTTTTTATTCATCAGTCTAATACACTCCTGGAAATGGAAAAAAGAACACATTGACACCGGTGTGTCAGACCCATCATACTTGCTCCGGACACTCCTAGAGGGCTGTACAAGCAATGATCACACGCACGGCACAGCGGACACACCAGGAACCGCGGTGTTGGCCGTCGAATGGCGCTAGCTGCGCAACATTTGTGCACCGCCGCCGTCAGTGTCAGCCAGTTTGCCGTGGCATACGGAGCTCCATCGCAGTCTTTAACACTGGTAGCATGCCGCGACAGCGTGGACGTGAACTGTATGTGCAGTTGACGGACTTTGAGCGAGGGCGTATAGTGGGCATGCGGGAGGCCGGGTGGACGTACCGCCGAATTGCTCAACACGTGGGGCGTGAGGTCTCAACAGTACATCGATGTTGTCGCCAGTGGTCGGCGGAAGGTGCACGTGCCCGTCGACCTGGGACCGGACCGCAGCGACGCACGGATGCACGCCAAGACCGTAGGATCCTACGCAGTGCCGTAGGGGACCGCACCGCCACTTCCCAGCAAATTAGGGACACTGTTGCTCCTGGGGTATCGGCGAGGACCATTCGCAACCGTCCCCATGAAGCTGGGATACGGTCCCGCACTCCGTTAGGCCGTCTTCCGCTCACGCCCCAACATCGTGCAGCCCGCCTCCAGTGGTGTCGGGACAGGCGTGAATGGAGGGACGAATGGAGACGTGTCGTCTTCAGCGATGAGAGTCGCTTCTGCCTTGGTGCCAAAGATGGTCGTATTCGTGTTTGGCGCCGTGCAGGTGAGCGCCACAATCAGGACTGCATACGACCGAGGCACACAGGGCCAACACCCGGCATCATGGTGTGGGGAGCGATCTCCTACACTGGCCGTACACCACTAGTGATCGTCGAGGGGACACTGAATAGTGCACGGTACATCCAAACCGTCATCGAACCCATCGTTCTACCATTCCTAGACCGGCAAGGGAACTTGCTGTTCCAACAGGACAATGCACGTCCGCATGTATCCCGTGCCACCCAACGTGCTCTAGAAGGTGTAAGTCAACTACCCTGGCCAGCAAGATCTCCGGATCTGTCCCCCATTGAGCATGTTTGGGACTGGATGAAGCGTCGTCTCACGCGGTCTACACGTCCAGCACGAACGCTGGTCCAACTGAGGCGCCAGGTGGAAATGGCATGGCAAGCCGTTCCACAGGACTACATCCAGCATCTCTACGATCGTCTCCATGGGAGAATAGCAGCCTGCATTGCTGCGAAAGGTGGATATACATTGTACTAGTGCCGACATTGTGCATGCTCTGTTGCCTGTGTCTATGTGCCTGTGGTTCTGTCAGTGTGATCATGTGATGTATCTGACCCCAGGAATGTGTCAATAAAGTTTCCCCTTCCTGGGACAATGAATTCACGGTGTTCTTATTTCAATTTCCAGGAGTGTAGCTTAACTGCAAGTTTACTCGGCGTATCTATAGAGATGTTATCAATATCAGAACTGCTGATTACCGTACTTACTAGTGTAAATTGTAGGTAGAAGGATTAGATTATGTGAAGTGAGAAGTGACTTGAATATAAAAATGATTCAAATGGCTCTGAGCACTATGGGACTTAACATCTATGGTCATCAGTCCCTTAGAACTTAGAACTACTTAAACCTAACTAACCTAAGGACATCACACAACACCCAGCCATCACGAGGCAGAGAAAATCCCTGACCCCGCCGGGAATCGAACCCGGGAACCCGGGCGTGGGAAGCGAGAACTCTACCGCACGACCACGAGATGCGGGCTGACTTGAATATAATTATACATTAAATTTTCCCTGAATAATGTCCTGTCACCTACGGTAACGTCACGTGTCTCACTGTCTAGAAGTTAAAAACTTTAATAATGTGTACAATTATTTTATAGATAACAGATACGTCAAAATCATAGACAGAGCGCGTAGTATCACTGCTATGAACTTCGTATCATTTCTGTTTCTTTAGCACAAGCTTAAAAATGCTAATCACTGGAAACTCTGAGGGCGCATTTTGTAATACTTCTTAATGTAAGTGGCATCCATGGCTCCCACTTCACTTCTCAGAGTAGTTCGTGGTCCCTGGAGAACCATAAATTGTAACTCGCATTTCTTACCAAATGTGGACAAAGCGAGACGACAGAAAACTACACAACAGCGCTTGATACAGGGTGTTTCAAAAATGACCGGTATATTTGAAACGGCAATAAAAACTAAACGAGCAGCGATAGAAATACACCGTTTGTTGCAATATGCTTGGGACAACAGTACATTTTCAGGCAGACAAACTTTCGAAATTACAGTAGTTACAATTTTCAACAACAGATGGCGCTGCGGTCTGGGAAACTCTATAGTACGATATTTTCCACATATCCACCATGCGTAGCAATAATATGGCGTAGTGTCTGAATGAAATTACCCGCAACCTTTGACAACGCGTCTGGCGGAATGGCTTCACATGCAGATGAGATGTACTGCTTCAGCTGTTCAATTGTTTCTGGATTCTGGCGGTACACCTGGTCTTTCAAGTGTCCCCACAGAAAGAAGTCACAGGGGTTCATGTCTGGCGAATAGGGAGGCCAATCCACGCCGCCTCCTGTATGTTTCGGATAGCCCAAAGCAATCACACGATCATCGAAATATTCATTCAGGAAATTAAAGACGTCGGCCGTGCGATGTGGCCGGGCACCATCTTGCATAAACCACGAGGTGTTCGCAGTGTCGTCTAAGGCAGTTTGTACCGCCACAAATTCACGAAGAATGTCCAGATAGCGTGATGCAGTAATCGTTTCGGATCTGAAAAATGGGCCAATGATTCCTTTGGAAGAAATGGCGGCCCAGACCAGTACTTTTTGAGGATGCAGGGACGATGGGACTGCAACATGGGGCTTTTCGGTTCCCTATATGCGCCAGTTCTGTTTATTGACGAAGCCGTCCAGGTAAAAATAAGCTTCGTCAGTAAACCAAATGCTGCCCACATGCATATCGCCGTCATCAATCCTGTGCACTATATTGTTAGCGAATGTCTCTCGTGCAGCAATGGTAGCGGCGCTGAGGGGTTGCCGCGTTTGAATTTTGTATGGATAGAGGTGTAAACTCTGGCGCATGAGACGATACGTGGACGTTGGCGCCATTTGGACCGCAGCTGCAACACGGCGAACGGAAACCCGAGGCCGCTGTCGGATCACCTGCTGCACTAGCTGCGCGTTGCCCTCTGTGGTTGCCGTACGCGGTCGCCCTACCTTTCCAGCACGTTCATCCGTCACGTTCCCAGTCCGTTGAAATTTCTCAAACAGATCCTTTATTTTATCGCTTTTCGGTCCTTTGGTTACATTAAACCTCCGTTGAAAACTTCGTCTTGTTGCAACAACACTGTGTTCTAGCCGGTGGAATTCCAACACCAGAAAAATCCTCTGTTCTAAGGAATAAACCATGTTGTCTACAGCACACTTGCACGTTGTGAACAGCACACGCTTACAGCAGAAAGACGACGTACAGAGTGGCGCACCCACAGACTGCGTTGTCTTCTACATCTTTCACATCACTTGCAGCGCCATCTGTTGTTGAAAATTGTAACTAATGTAATTTCGAAAGTTTGTCCGCCTGAAAATGTACTGTTGTCCCAAGCATATTGCAACAAACGGTGTATTTCTATCGCTGCTCGTTTAGTTTTTATTGCCGATTCAAATATACCGGTCATTTTTGAAACACCCTGTACATAGAGAAAGCAATCACAGCTATAATGCGAGCACGAAACGCATGCGACCCAGCAGACTGCCAGGGATTTCCGTGCGATCAGCGGCCGATCGCTGCAATTTGCCCACGCATGTGTGATCTGCAAAGCGATGGATCGCTCTTGCGACATATCGCTGCAATAAGTCGCTCGTACGTGAGGACCTTACCGATCTGTCAATATGGTGACAGATAAGCACAGACACAGGTGTCTGTGGATATGGAAATTACTTTGTGGTTAAATACTAAATCATATTGGCAACTTATAATGAAACTCTCGTTTTGGTAACAGAATCTTCATTTTTTCTCTTCCATACACGTTTCGGCATTTCGTCACTGTCAAAGGAACTAAATAAAAGAAGAAACATGTTCACATCGGAAGCTGGACACAATAGTACAGACGGCAGAGCTTGTATCTACCCGATCGCTGTTCATAGAAGGCATCAGATTCAACTTAGCGGTCCGGTGACAACACAGCGTGTCCCCTGTATTCAGGGATATGACAGCAACGATCATTCGAACCAAGAAAGTCTAGTAAACATGAGCTCCAAGATGCGTACCTCAAGGGCGTGGATTCTTGTACATCTTCGCTACTATGTAACAAACGGACTTCTACTGAGATATTGCTCATAACTCTTAAGGTATGCATTTTAGAGCCCATGTTTACTGCAGCTACTTGGTTCGAATGGTCGATCGTTCCTGTCATATCCCTGACTATTGACAATTATTGCCGGGACACACTTTGTTGTGCTGGCTCCCAATGCATACCAGTGGTATAAAATTCATAAGTCTTGTACTAACATCTAGCGAGGTCAGCATGAACTACGTGTGTCTTTGACTTGCATTGTTGGCTTATGACGTCTGTATGTTGAGAAACAGATCATATGCAAACTGTGCTGATTTTCTTCTTGTTTTGATGTAGCTTTTTGTGTACGTGGCGAAGAGAATTGCTGTTATCTACATCTACATTTATACTCCGCAAGCCACCCAACGGTGTGTAGCTGAGGGCACTTTACGTGCCACTGTCATTACCTCCCTTTCCTGTTCCAGTCGCGTATTGTTCGCGGGAAGAACGACTGCCGGAAAGCCTCCGTGCGCGCTCCAATCTCTCTAATTTTACATTCGTGATCTCGTCGGGAGGTATAAGTAGGGGGAAGCAATATATTAGATACCTCATCCAGAAACGCACCCTCTAGAAACCTGGACAGCAAGCTACACCGCGATGCAGAGCGCCTCTCTTGCAGAGTCTGCCACTTGAGTTTGCTAAACATCTCCGTAACGCTATCACGCTTACCAAATAACCCTGTGACGAAACGCGCCGCTCTTCTTTGGATCTTCTCTACCTCCTCTGTCAACCCGATCTGGTACGGATCCCACACTGATGAGCAATACTCAAGTATAGGTCGAACGAGTGTTTTGTAAGCCACCTCCTTTGTTGATGGACTACATTTTCTAAGGACTCTCCCAATGAATCTCAACGTGGCACCCGCCTTACCAACAATTAATTTTATATGATCATTACACTTCAAATCGTTCCGTACGCCTACTCCCAGATATTTTACAGAAGTAACTGCTACCAGTGTTTGTTCCGCTATCATATAACCATACAATAAAGGATCCTTCTTTCTATGTATTCGCAATACATTACATTTGTCTATGTTAAGGGTCAGTTGCCACTCCCTGCACAGAGTGCCTATCCGCTGCAAATCTTCCTGCATTTCGCTACAATTTTCTAATGCTCCAACTTCTCTGTATACTACAGCATCATCCGCGAAAAGCCGCATGGAACTTCCGACACTATCTACTAGGTCATTTATATACACTCCTGGAAATTGAAATAAGAACACCGTGAATTCATTGTCCCAGGAAGGGGAAACTTTATTGACACATTCCTGGGGTCAGATACATCACATGATCACACTGACAGAACCACAGGCACATAGACACAGGCAACAGAGCATGCACAATGTCGGCACTAGTACAGTGTATATCCACCTTTCGCAGCAATGCAGGCTGCTATTCTCCCATGGAGACGATCGTAGAGATGCTGGATGTAGTCCTGTGGAACGGCTTGCCATGCCATTTCCACCTGGCGCCTCAGTTGGACCAGCGTTCGTGCTGGACGTGCAGACCGCGTGAGACGACGCTTCATCCAGTCCCAAACATGCTCAATGCGGGACAGATCCGGAGATCTTGCTGGCCAGGGTAGTTGACTTACACCTTCTAGAGCACGTTGGGTGGCTCGGGATACATGCGGACGTGCATTGTCCTGTTGGAACAGCAAGTTCCCTTGCCGGTCTAGGAATGGTAGAACGATGGGTTCGATGACGGTTTGGATGTACCGTGCACTATTCAGTGTCCCCTCGACGATCACCAGTGGTGTACGGCCAGTGTAGGAGATCGCTCCCCACACCATGATGCCGGGTGTTGGCCCTGTGTGCCTCGGTCGTATGCAGTCCTGATTGTGGCGCTCACCTGCACGGCGCCAAACACGCATACGACCCTCATTGGCACCAAGGCAGAAGCGACTCTCATCGCTGAAGACGACACGTCTCCATTCGTCCCTCCATTCACGCCTGTCGCGACACCACTGGAGGCGGGCTGCACGATGTTGGGGCGTGAGCGGAAGACGGCCTAACGGTGTGCGAGACCGTAGACCAGCTTCATGGAGACGGTTGCGAATGGTCCTCGCCGATACCCCAGGAGCAACAGTGTCCCTAATTTGCTGGGAAGTGGCGGTGCGGTCCCCTACGGCACTGCGTAGGATCCTACGGTCTTGGCGTGCATCCGTGCGTCGCTGCGGTCCGGTCCCAGGTCGACGGGCACGTGCACCTTCCGCCGACCACTGGCGACAACATCGATGTACTGTGGAGACCTCACGCCCCACGTGTTGAGCAATTCGGCGGTACGTCCACCCGGCCTCCCGCATGCCAACTATACGCCCTCGCTCAAAGTCCGTCAACTGCACATACGGTTCACGTCCACGCTGTCGCGGCATGCTACCGGTGTTAAAGACTGCGATGGAGCTCCGTATGCCACGGCAAACTGGCTGACACTGACGGCGGCGGTGCACAAATGCTGCGCAGCTAGCGCCATTCGACGGCCAACACAGCAGTTCCTGGTGTGTCCGCTGTGCCGTGCGTGTGATAATTGCTTGTACAGCGCTACCGCAGTGTCCAGAGCAAGTATGGTGGGTCTGACACACCGGTATCAATGTGTTCTTTTTTCCATTTCCAGAAGTGTATATATTGTGAAAAGCAATGGTCCCATAACACTCCCCTGTGGCACGCCAGAGGTTACCTTAACCTCTGTAGACGACTCTCCATTGATAACAACATACTGTGTTCTGTTTGCTAAAAACTCTTGAATCCAGCCACACAGCTGGTCTGATATTCCGTAGGCTCTTACTTTATCAGGCGACAGTGCGGAACTGTATCGAACGCCTTCCGGAAGTCAAGAAAAATAGCATCTACCTGGGAGCCTGTATCTAATATTTTCTGGGTCTCATGAACAAATAAAGCCAGTTGGGTCTCACACGATCGCTGTTTCCGGAATCCATGTTGATTCCTACATAGTAGATTCTGGGTTTCCAAAAACGACACGATACTCGAGCAAAAAACATGTTCTAAAATTCTACAAGATATCGACGTCAGAGATATAGGTCAATAGTTTTGCGCATCTGCTCGACGACCCTTCTTGAAGATTGGGAGTACCTGTGCTCTTTTCCAATCATTTGGAACCTTCCGTTCCTCTAGAGACTTGCGGTACACGGCTGTTAGAAGGGTGCAAGTTCTTTCGCGTACTCTGCGTAGAATCGAATTGGTATCCCGTCAGGTCCAGTGGACTTTCCTCTGCTGAGTGATTCCAGTTGCTTTTCTATTCCTTGGACACCTATTTCGATGTCAGCCATTTTTTCGTTTGTGCGAGGATTTAGAGAAGGAACTAAGGCGTTTGGGAAAATAATGTTTCATTACGTATGTGACAATCACGAATCTGTATTCGTCGTGATTCGTTTATCGGAAATTGACAAAGAGAAAATGGTGACGTTGGTATGAGCCAAAATATTATGACCCCTACCCATCGCGACGCTGGATGCCATTTGGTGGCTGCAGGCACGTGACGCGGTAACGAAAGTATGTAGGCGGAGCAGACATGGACGGGGAATCGCCCTAGCTAAGATATGGGCTGCAAATGCCGAAATTCGTTGAGATAAACGACTTAGACAAAGGGCAGATTATTATTACACAGAGCCTGTGAACGAGTATCTCGGAAAAGGCTAAGCTGGTCGAATGTTCACGTGCTACTATCGTGAGCGTCTACGGAGAGAGATAGGAGGACAGTGAAACTACCATCATCTTCTCTTCAGGTATTAGGCAGGAATTGCCTGTTACAGTAGCCATCTCTGTCGGGGTCTTCCTCTGTCTCTTCTCCATGGCTCTTTAATATATATATATATATATATATATATATATATATATATATATATATATATATTATAAGTCTCTCATTCACCATTCTTTGTAGATGTTCGTTCCATTTTCTTCTGTAATCTCGAATTTTATCATTGAGGCTAAAGATTTGCAGTTCTTCTCTAAGATCTTGATTTCTTAGCCTATCTTCTCCTGTGCAACCTTTAACACCTCTAAGGAATTTCATTTCTTGTGCCTGATTCCGGCTCTCTTGCTTCTTGGTAATCACCCAGGTCTCACTTCCGTAGAGCAGTGTGAGAACTGCAACTGTTTTGTAGAATTTAGTTTAAGCGTCTTTCCTGGTTTTGTTTTTTTAGGTTCCTGTTGACTGATCCACATACGCGACAAAATTTACTAAGCTTAATTTAAATATCTCTGCTCTAGCCATATGTCATTTCACATCCGGGGTAACTGAAATGGTTTACTTGCTCTAGAATGTTCTGATCTATCTCTATTTTGGCTCTGATTGGTTGTTTCCCCATAAAGGCCGCTATTTTAGTTTTTTCTTTTGAAATTTCCATGTTAAATTTTGCACTTATTTGTTGTAGCAAGTAGATTCCTTTCTGAAGTTCATCTTCCTTACCTGCTAGGATCACTACATCATCAGCATATACTAAACTATTTAAAAGAATGTTCCTGTCTAGATAGACGCCTTTCTGAAATTCTTATTTCCATATACAGGGTGTTAGAAAAAGGTACGGCCAAACTTTCAGGAAACATTCCTTACACACAAAGAAAGAAAATATGTTATGTGGACATGTGTCCGAAAACGCTTACTTTCCATGTTAGAGCTCATTTTATTACTTCTCTTCAAATCACATTAATCATGGAATGGAAACACACGGCTACAGAACGTACCAGCGTGACTTAAAACACTTTGTTACAGGAAATGTTCAAAAAGTCCTCCGTTAGTGAGGATACATGCATCCACCCTCCGTCGCATGGAATACCTGATGCGCTGATGCATCCCTGGAGAATGGCGTATTGTATCACAGCCGTCCACAATACGAGCACCAAGAGTCTACATTTGGTACCGGGGTTGCATAGACAAGAGCTTTCAAATGCCCCCATAAATGAAAGTCAAGAGGGTTGAGGTCAGGAGAGCGTGGAGGCCATGGAATTGGTCGGTCTCTACCAATCCATCGGTCACCGAATCTGTTGTTGAGAAGCGTACGAACACTTCGACTGAAATGTGCAGGAGCTCCATCGTGCATGAACCACATGTTGTGTCGTACTTGTAAAGGCACATGTTCTAGCAGCACAGGTAGAGTATCCCTTATGAAATCATGATAACGTGCTCCATTGAGAGTAGGTGGATGAAACTAAAATGAGCTCTAACATGGAAATTAAGCGTTTCCAGACACATGTCCACATAACATCTTTCTTTATTTGTGTGTGAGGAATGTTTCCTGAATGTTTGGCCGTACCTTTTTGTAACACCCTGTATGTATTATTTCATTAATGTAGATGTTGAACAATGTTGGAGAGATGCAGCAGCCTTGTCGTACCCCATTGTTAGCTGGCATCTGATTAGTTGTTTTACCATTGAGGTCTAGAGTGATATTTGTGTCTTGATACAAACATTTTATCGCATTTACTAGATGCGTTGGATATCCGCGATTCGTCATTATTTCCCAAAGTTTCTGTCTATTGACATTGTCAAAAACTTTTTTAAAGTCAATAAAGGCAATGTGCGTTTATTTATTATACTTTCTCCGTTTTTCTATTATTTGCTGTAGAATAAAAATGGTTCAAATGGCTCTGAGCACTATGGGACTTAACTGCTGAGGTCATCAGTCCCCTAGAACTTAGAACTACTTAAACCTAACTAACCTAAGGACATCACACACATCCATGCCCGAGGCAGGATTCGAACCTGCGACCGTAGTGGTCGCGCGGTTCCAGACTGTAGTGCCTAGCACCACTCGGCCACCGCGGCCGGCGCTGTAGAATAAAAACTGCATCTATTGTGGAGCGTCCTTTCGTAAAACCCATTTGTTCCTAATGTAGTACTGCTTCTGCTATGTTTTTAAGTCTTGTATTTAAAATCTTAGCATACACCTTGTATGCTGAGTCCAGTAAGCTTATCCCTTTGTAATTACTGCATAGGCTTTTATCTCCTTTTATCTCAGAATTCATATTTAAAACAGTTATGCAACCCCACTATTGAGTAGAACGAATACGTAAGGACAAAAGAAATAACGCTAAATATGTAGTATGGAATGTACATCAGGAACACTGGGATAGGCTTATTTCTAATATCGAACAGGATATCCACGGAAGACGACAAATGGCGTATAGAATTTTGAAAACCTTAGACACACAGAAAGAGAGAAGATACAAATAAATAGTATTGAAGAAGAGCAGTGGATAAATCGTTACAGCGTATTGGAGACTGGTCATACAGCACAAGAAACTGAAACTGAACAACTAGACGAGAAAGGACTAGATGAAATACAGTCTGACGAATTAACATCTTCACTAACATCACTTCCGAACAGAAAAACAGCAGGAAAGAATGGCATTAATGCTGAATTATTAAAATATGGAGGAACGATGCTACACCAACGACTGCTACATGTCTTCAACGAATGTAGGAAGAAGAAGAGTATTCCCAAAGACTGGAAAACAGCTAGAGTGATATCAATTTTTAAAAAAGTGAAACTACCACTAGGGGCTGAATGGTTGGACTCCCACGACTCGAGCCGGCCGCTGGTGGCCGAGCGGTTCTAGGCGCTTCAGTCTGGAACTGCGCGACCACTACGGTCGCAGGTTCGAATACTGTCTCAGGCATGGATGTATGTGATGTCCCTAGGTTAGTTAGGTTCAATTAGTTCTAAGTTCTAGGGGACTGATGACCTCAGATGTTAAGTCCCATAGTGCTCAGAGCCATTTGAACCGTTTTTTTTCCACACGACTCTTCACAGAGCATGGTGTTCACAGGCATGTCTACTCTGTAAAGTAGAGTGGACAGTGATGTCTGGAATCTCTGCCGAAAGAGCACAATGCTGGTGCACGCACGAGTGTTTCGGAGCACACCGTTCATCGTACATTGCTGGACACGGGAGCTCCGCAGCAGACCACCCCTACGTGTTCACGTGTGGACCCAACGACATCAGCAATAATTACGACTGCTGTGGGAACGGGACCGTCTCAATACGACCGTCGATCAATGGGTTGGGTTTGGTTGTTTGAGGGAAGAGACCAAACAGCGAGGTAATCGGTCTCATCTGACCAGGGAAGGACGGGGAAGGGCCGTGCTCTTTCAAAGGAACCATCCCGGCATTTGCCTGGAGCGATTTAGGGAAATCACGGAAAACCTAAGTCAGGATGGCCGGACGCGCGATTGAACCGTCGTCCTGCAGAATGCGAGTCCAGTGTGCTAGCCACTGCGCCACCTCGCTCGGTGTCGATCAATGGAAACGTGTCGGCTCTTCGACTGAATCACAGTTTTACTACACCAGGTCGGTGGTCGTCTCCACAAACGCCGTCATCGAGGGGAACGGCGGCTCGATACGTGCAGCTCGCCACAGGTGCAGGGATAGTGGGAGCACTACTGTGTTATCCCGACGGCGATGTCATCTTTCAGCAATACAGCTGTCCGTGTCTAGGAGCCAGAACCGTGCTACTGTGGCTTGGGAAGCATTATATAGAGAGCCCTCGTTGATGTCTCGGCAACCTCTTCGTTTGTTTTGAATGGCTCCCCGCAAACGTCGTAAGGTTTCACAACATGCAGCCGCATTGATAGTGGTTCCGGGCTGCACAGACGAAAAGGAACGCTGACTTCAGGAATTGTCTGTTGATATACTTTCCGGGATGTGAGGTCGTGGTCCAAGAACTTTTCTGCTCCTTACGTTTCGTCCAGGACTGCGCTGGACTTCCTCAGAGGCGCTGCTCCGCTGAGTCTTGCCGACTGACTGGTCGGGTGTCTGAGAGCGACTTAAATATTGTGAGAAAGGGGGGCGTGGTTCAGGTGACACGTGATGAGCAGTGATAATCCATAGCAAACATAAGGTTGACTATCGATTACCACCTTGTCCAAGATAAAAATTGTTAGCCATTTTGTAGAGCCAGTGTCCATATATCGCTAAGTTTCATAGCCTCCTCTTTCCTATTAAAATTATCGTGATGTTCATAAATTTCGATAGCTTCTCTATATAGCCGTGGATAGTAATTTAACGCTGTAGATAAAACTTCGGTATCCGAAAACTTCACTTGGTGGTTGCCTGCTTGACGAGCAGGTTCCGCTACAGCTGACTTTTCTATTTTTCCAAGTCGACAAAGACTTTTATGCTCTTTCAGTCGCGTGTTTACGCTTCTTTTGGTAGTACCAATGTAAACTTTACCACAGGTACATGGAATTTTATACACGCCAAATGTCGACAGGGGAGGGCGTTTATCCTTCACAGATCGTAGTACTTGACTTATTTTCTTTGTTGGTTTAAAGATCGGTTTTATGTCATGTTTTCGTAAAATCTTACCGATCCGATCTGTTACTTTTTTTAATAAAAGGGAGAACTACTGTATTTTTCTGTCGTTGTAGTTCATTCTTATCTTTTGGGTTTCTGTTCCTTGGACGCAAAATTCTATTTATCTCTTTCCTTGAGTAGCCGTTTTTTTCAAAAGCCTGCTTCAGATGTTTCACCAAGTGAAGTTTTCGGATACCAAAGTTTTATCTACAACGTTAAATTACTATCCACGGCTATATAGAGAAGCTATCGAAATTTATAAACATCACGATAATTTTAATAGGAAAGAGGAGGCTATGAAAGTTAGCGATATATGGACACTGGCTCTACAAAATGGCTAGCAATTTTTATCTTGGACAAGGTGGTAATCGATAGTCAACCTTATCTTTGCTATGGATTATCACTGCTCATCACGTGTCACCTGAACCACGCCCCCCTTTCTCACAATATTTAAGTCGCTCTCAGACACCCGACCAGTCAGTCGGCAAGACTCAGCGGAGCAGCGCCTCTGAGGAAGTCCAGCGCAGTCCTGGACGAAACGTAAGGAGCAGAAAAGTTCTTGGACCACGACCTCACATCCCGGAAAGTATATCAACAGCCATGTCACCCGGTCGTGAAAGCCTTCATTCTACATTCAGGAATTGTGTTGATCCATGACAACGCTCGCCCACACACTGCTGGCACAACTCAACGACTCCTTGAACAACTTCAGTGGGACATTTTCGACCTCCCGCCGTTGAGTCCTGACCTGGCACCCAGCGACTCCCGCCTTTTCCCTGAACTGAAGACGTGGCTAGCAGGGCAGGACTTTCAACACCGAGCGAGGTGGCGCAGTGGTTAGCACACTGGACTCGCATTCGGGAGGACGACGGTTCAATCCCGTCTCCGGCCATCCTGATTTAGGTTTTCCGTGATTTCCCTAAATCGTTTCAGGCAAATGCCGGGATGGTTCCTTTGAAAGGGCACGGCCGATTTCTTTCCCAATCCTTCCGTAACCCGAGCTTGCACTCCGTCTCTAATGACCTCGTTGTCGACGGGACGTTAAACACTAACCACCACCACCATGACTTTCAAGTCAAAGATCTTCAAAACAACGGCAATGTTAATTTGAAATCATTGGCGGCTACATTTTTTGAAGAGGACATTGCAAAGCTTGTCCACAGTGAAACGTCCCCTTAGAAAAATTATATCTGACTGTGCTTGAACTGACACACAATATTTTCAGCGCAACGTAACCTGACTTTCAAAAATCCCTACAAAAGAATGGCCCTGACTAACAATAAGCTATACCTTTCATGAATCACTTACCTCACAAAAATCTTCGTTACTCGAACTACTGCAATACAGCGAGCGCCAATACTGCCAGCTAAATGAAGGATTCTAACTACTGAAGGCACTAACTACTGATAGGCATAGTTAGCAAATGAAAGAGTTTGATAGAGAAGAAACAATGTATTTACCTTAATAGTGTTCAATAGTCATAATATATATAGTAGTTCATGACATCCAGTATTACAAATTTACTCTGTCTGATGGACACACGTCCAGATCATCCGCTCTCAAAACTCCGCCATCTCTCTCCCCACATCCACCACTGCTGGCGGCTCACCTCCAACTGCGCAACGCTACGCGCTGTTAACATCCAGCTGCCCATCACTACAATAGCAAATTCCAACAATGCAAACCAGCCACAGATTGCACACAGCACAGTCAGTGATTTTCATACAGGGCGCTACGTGGTGTTAGCAACATAAAAACCTAAACAGCCTACTTACAACAGGTACGATAAATGTCTCAATCTTTTCGGTTATTATGCTGAAAAGTAACCATAAGTGTACAAAACTTTTGGTAATAAAGTAATTGTTTTCTATGAACTTGTCTTTCATTTATTGCCTATCGAACGTAAATTAAAAAAAAAAAAAAAAAGACGGCCCTCGCACAATGAACTTAGCGCACAGGAAGAAGATATACAAGATCGAAACACCTCGAGGGACATGCTAAGGAGATAAATTGATATCTTATGTAACAGACTGTAGCGGTACCACAATTTAGGGAAAGTTAGTATTGTGCAATCTTCTGAGCACAAGTTACAGCCAGCTGCGAACCTCTTGACAGTAAGTTGCGCTGACCAGCGGCTGTGAAGTAGAATGGAAGGCAGTAACTACTGATAGGCATAGTTAGCAAATGAAAGATTTTGATAGAGAACGAACAATGTATTTACCTTACTGGTGTTCAAATATATATATAATCAGTTCATGATATCCAGTATTACAAATTTACTCTACAGGGCGGTCGAACTGCTCTGAAAAGAGTAAAATCAGCGGTATCCATGGCCCAAATTACAGGCAGAAGGGGCCCACTGGCGCAACCTAGGCCTTATGAGTACCGCTGCGTTTACTCTTTGCAGCGGTTCGACGGCCCTGTGGCCTCCATTCTAGTTCACAACGGCTGGTCAGCGCAACTTAATGTCAACAGGCCTGCACCTGGATGTAACTTGTGCTCAGAAGATTGCACTGAACTAACTTCCTCTATCCTAAACGGTGGTGCCGCTATAAGATGTAGTAATGTCTGTCTGTTATGCTAGAGAGAAACGTTTGTATAGAGGAAGAAACTGTCTTTCCTCCTCTAGTGGTAACCCCGGTTCCCGTCACATCACCGAAGTTAAGAGCAGCCGGGCTGGACTAGCACTCGGAAGGGTGACTATCTGGTCCGTCGAGCGCTGGTGGCAAGCGGGGTCCACTCAGCCCCTGTGACGCAAACTAAGGAGCTACTTGATTCTGAAGTAGCGGCTCGTAAAGTGACATACGGCCGGGAGAGCGGTGTGCTGACCACATGCCCATCCACATCCGCATCCACTGACGCCTGTGGGATGCGGGTGACACGGCGACCGATCGGTGTCATTGGGCCTTCACGGCCTGTTTGGGCAGAGCTTAGGTTTCCATGGACAGAAGGGAGTTGCAATGATATGGGCATATAAGAAGAATGGAAGAAGTTAGAATACCGAAAATGATCCTGGAATGGGAACCAGAGGGAAATAAGAGGACATCCTATGACCACCTGGCTCCAAAATGCGCGACTGACAATGCGATAGACAGAGAGAGAGAGAGAGAGAGAGAGAGAGAGAGAGTTACGTGGGGGGAACCTTTTTCCCATCGGATATCTCGACTCATCTGCATGCTTTTGGTGCTATATTTTTTAAATGGACATCTTTTATGGGGCGTAAAATCTGGACGCATAACTGCAAGAAGCGTCTAGTTCGATACGTAAACCGGCCAGGAGGTGGCGCTCCTGCAGTGGAGCGACAACAGCGATGTTATTGTGTTGCCTTCAGTTCTGTTCTCTCTCATTACTGGCGATACGCCGAACAAATGCGCCGATAAAAATGCCTCTGTGATTAGTGCGTGGGAGGCGGAATGTCCGGAGCTTTTATCTGTGCATTACAGCGGCCTACGCGCTGTCACAGAGCGGGGGCGCAGGAAACAGAAGGGAGAAAAGTCTAAATGGCCTAGATACGGCTCCGCAGGTATTATTAGGCACTCCATTTCACTCGATTAAAGATGTCTCGCAAAGAGGGTTTCGTATCACAATTTCGTAATTTTTCACCAAGTGAGAGTTATTGTTTTCCTTTGGTACTATTTACTTATACGTCTGATGAAGTGTTATAGTACGTATTACAAAACACCAATATGTATTTGACATATTTCACAATACTTAGAAAAGTTATCTTAATTTTTATGAAGCTTTCCGTGTAAGAACGTCGCATTTCCTGCGAAAATAAACTGCAGGATAATATTGTATAAAACCTTAATTTTCTTTTACAGTTGCGAAAGTGATAGTAAGTATTGACAGAATACATTATCTAATATTTTGACATAATACAATGTATTATCCTTATAGATAAGAAAGAAACTGTAACAGTGAAAAAAATAAAACAGAGGAATAATAAACTGAACTGCTCACTCGGAAGGTAAGTTCACATAAAATTCGCTGCGCTGTATTTACAGAAATGCACCAAATTCCTCATTTTCGCTGCCTTTAGAGGAAAAAGCTCTTTAAATAACAAAGAAAACCTCATAACCAGTCATGTTAACTTGATGCTGATTTTCTGTTTTAACAGAGAAGCAGTAAAGGAAACAAAAGAAAAATTCGGAGTTGGAATTAAAATCCATGGAGAAGAAATAAAATCTTTGAGGTTCGCCGATGACATTGTAATTCTGTCAGAGACAGCAAAGGACCAGGAAGAGCAGCTGATTAGAATGGACAGTGTCTTGAAAGGAAGATATAAGATGAACATCAACAAAAGCAAAACGAGGATAATGGAATGTAGTGGAATTAAATCGGGTGATGCTGCGAGAATTAGATTAGGAAATGAGAGGCTTAAAGTAGTAAAGGAGTTTTGCTATTTGGGGAGCAAAATAACTGATGAAGTAGAGAGGATATAAAATGTAGATTGGCAATGGCAAGGAAAGCGTTTCTGAAGACGAGAAATTTGTTAATATCGAGTAAAGATTTAAGTGTCAGGAAGTCGTTACTGAAAGTATTTGTATGGAGTGTAGCCATGTATGGAAATGAAACATGGACGATAAATAGTTTGGACAAGAAGAGAACAGAAGCTTTCGAAATGTGGTGCTACAGAAGAATGCTGAAGATTAGATGGGTAGATCACATAACTCTCGAGGATTGGAGAGAAGAGAAATTTGTGGAAAAACTTGAAGACGGGATCGATTGGTAGGGCACATTCTGAGGCATCAAGGGATCACCAATTTAGTATTGGAGGGCAGCGTGGACGGTAAAAATCGTAGAGGGAGACCAAGAGATGAATACACTAAGCAGATTCAGAAGGATGTAGGTTGCAGTAGGAACTGGGAGATGAGGAAGCTTGCACAGGATAGAGCAGCATGGAGAGCTGCATCAAACCAGTCTCTGGACTGAAGACCACAACAAGAACAACAGCATCAACAACAACAACAACGAAAACATTACCAACTCAAGTGTTAAGGTAATCCAGTTTTTTCATATCTGTAACTGTGCAATTTTTTACAGTTAGGACATTGCGTATGGCTGAAGATTGCGGTAGAAATTTTCCAACATGACATACGGTTTTGTCTTATAATTGAAACGGTTCTAGGCGCTACAGTCTGGAACCGCTCTGCTGCAGGTTTGAATCCTGCCTCGGGTATGGATGTGTGTGATGTCCTTAGGTTAGTTAGGTTTAAGTAGTTCTAAGTTCTAGGGGACTGATGACCTCATATGTTAAGTCCCATAGTGCTTAGATCCATCTGAACCATTTTTTATAATTGAAAGAACTGTCAAGGAAAGTAACTATGCTCAGGAGAATTATTAAGAAATATTTTGATAACTTGTCTAGTTACGAAAAGGTTTGTTGCTGTTATGCCTTAATGAAGCATAGTTTAACTTGGAGTTTCTGTTCCCATTTATCAGTCGTTAAGTTTAGTTGCTCATTTTTCGTTTTGTACCTTTTTGAATGTGTTTGTATACTCGCACTGCACATCGCGAGTTGTGTGCTGCAGAAGCGTTTTGTGAAAATTGGTGCGATACCGTCTTGCATTGCGCGTCGTAAGTACGGCGAATGAAATTTGGTTTTGGACAGGTGAGCGTTTAGGCCAACAAATTTAATTATCATCAAAATTCATGTCCACTCTAAAGTATAGTGATTGTTGGAATGTATTTGTTAAAAGTATATCATATCATTTCAGAAGTTTCAAATCAGTAAAAGATTTCAGAAAATTACTTTCTTGCACGTTTTCAAGAAGTTTATCAGAAAGTCAGATGCCTTAATTTATATGTTCATTTCCTCAGTAATTACGGTAACAGTTCTTGTACAATGACTGTTTGTAAGTCTAAAAATAAAGATTAGCAATATTCAGCGAAAACATTTTAATGTGATTCATTTAGTTTTGCAGTCGGACGGAATATGAAAATCTCATCGAAAACGGATATCTTTGTAGCAGGCGATTTGTTTGATGTGTTGGCTAGTAAAGTTCAAAAATAAATTTTGAAATAGTTCTTTTGTCCTGCACTCAGAATTACGTATTTCATTATCTAAAAGTGCTTTATACATTTTTTGGATATCAACCTTAGACTTACAAACATGAGTTTATAAGTTTTACATTAGACTTGAAGTGAACTTACAGGGGTCGGAGAAAGTACGGTTATCAGACACCTAAAACTATGTAGGAATGACTTTTGTATCCAAAACAGTCTGAATAAAAGTCCTTAATGGAGTGTAAATGGAAAGCTTACGTCACTCCCCACAAAGAAACAATTGTAGTTCTTTTTGGTGGGTCGTAGGGGAGTGATGGAGCATTAACTGTGTTTGTAATACAAATGAAGAGTGGCTCCATAATTTTGAGACCCATCAGTCAAACAGGGCAGGGAGTAGGTCGGTTATTTGTATGATCCGTGGATCAATTTGCGGCATCCTGCTATGATGTCGAACTTGTCAGCAGGTCCACAAATGAGATACGTTTCCTCTGGCCATTTATGAAATTGGATTTGTGTGCCACTATCTTTTCATTCACAAAAGAGGTGGGTAAATATTTTCATGACTACATGCTTTGCCCCTTTCTGTGCCAGCGTAAGGGAAGCCGCAGACAAGTGGATACTACGTTCCCCACTAATGTTGTATTTATAGCTGCTGCTATTACTTTGAAGTCGTGACAGATTCTTCAGAGCAAACATCATAGGTGACTGAACGCACTATTCCGCTGATGCTAACACGCCAAGTTTTATAAACAACTAGCGAACACAGCAATGCTTCGCAATTCGTAAGTATGAATGGAAATTAGGTGTACGTCCTAGTCTCCTTGTCCCCCCTCACTGTGTCCATCTTGTCCTTCCCCCTGTCTATGTTCATTTCCTCCCCCATCTCTACACACCCTCTTCCTCGCCGCCCCCCCCCCCCCCTCTTTGGCTTAGATCGTTCTTTATCGGTGTTTGAAAGCAAACACTCATTGGAAACTGAAGTCGCTTAAAACGAATGGATAAATCGGCTGAAACCATTGGTATACGGGGTATGAGAAGACCTCTCCTAATCTACATATACATAGCTATTCTGCAATTCACACTTAAGTGCCTGGCGGAGGGTTCATCGAACCATTTTCATACTACTTCTCTACCATTCCACTCTCGAATGGCGCGTGGGAAAAACGAGCACCTAAATCTTTCCGTTCGAGCTCTGATTTCTCTTATTTTATTATGATGATCATTTCTCCCTACGTAGGTGGGTGTCAACAAAATATTTACGCATTCGCAAGAGAAAGCTGGTGACTGAAATTTCGTAAATAGATCCCGCAGCAAAGAAAACCGCCTTTGTTTCAGTCACTGCCACCCCATCTCGCGTTATCATATCAATGACACTCTCACCCCTATTGCGCGATAACACGAAACGAGCTGCCCTTCTTTGCACTTTTTCGATGTCCTCCGTCAATCCTACCTGGTAAGAATCCCATACCGCGCAGAAATATTCCAGCAGAGGACGGACAAGTATAATGTAGGCTGTCTCTCTAGTGTGTTTGTCTCATCTTCTAAGTGTTTTGCCAACAAAGCGCAGTCTTTGTTTCGCCTTCCCCACAATATTATCTGTGTTGTATGTCCAATTTAAGTTGCTAGTAATCGTTATTCCTGCGTATTTAGTCGAATTGACAGCCCTTAGATTTATGCGATTTATCGTATACCCAAATTTATCGGATTTTTTTTAGTACCCACGTGGATGACCACGCACTTTTCTTTGTTTAGTGTCAATTGCCACTTTCCTCACCACACAGAAATTCTCTATAGAGCATTTTGCAGTTGGAATTGATCGCCTGATGATTTTACTAGACGGTAAATTAAAGCATCATCTGCAAACAATCTAAGGGGGCTGCTCAGATTATCACCTAGATCATTTATGTAAATCGGGAACAGCAGAGGGCCTATGACACTACCTTGCGGAACGCCAGATATCACTTATGTTCTACTCATGATTTACCGCCTATCACTATGAACTGTGACTTCTCTGAGAGTACATCACGAATCCAGTCGCACAACTGAGACGATACTCCATATGCACGCAATTTGATTAATAGTCGCTTGTGAGGAACGGTATCTTTGATAACTTCTGCAAATCTAGGAATATGGAATCGATCTGAGATCCCTTGTCGACAGCACTCATTACTTCATAGGAATAAAGAGCTAGCTGTGTTGCACAAGAACTATATTTTCTGAATCCGTGTTGGTTATGTATTAGTAAGTCATTTTCTTCAAGGTGATTCTTAATATTCGAGTACAGTATATGCTCCAAAATCCTACTGCAAATTGAGGTCAGTGATATGGGTCTGTAATTCAATGGGTTACTCCTATTTCCTTTCTTGAATATTGGTGTGACCTGTGCTACTTTCCAGTCTTTAGGAATAGACATTTCGTCAAGTGAGCGGTTGTATACGAATGCTAAGAAAGGCGCTAATGCTGGATCTATGAGGATTGTAGCTTCAGTGACATAGTTTTTATCTACGAACAGGTACGATTATAAAGTTTCGGATGATTCAAATTCCGTAGTAGTATTCTAATCACAAGCCGGGAAACCATAAAGACAGCTCTCCGGTTTTCTGTCAAAACTGCGAGAAATAATACGACACACAACGTTGGCGTGTATGCAAATGCGTATAATGAGAAAGAATATACAGAGAAAAAACAATTTGTCTAATGGTTTAAACGTCCTGATACCGTAGTTAAAATTGACTGCTATCTGTGTTAACAGAAAACCCCAACTATGTTTTTTTAAAAAAAAAATTGTAGCCAAAAATCTTTAAAAGAGTATTGTGCCAAAGTTTGAAGTAAATAGGTCAAGAACCCTTCGAGATTTTTGCTAACAACGCTTCACTGTTGATGAAATCTCGGGTGATTGGCTGAGTGGCGTCGTCGCCTTGTAGCAACCTTTTGTGAGAGACATCTTCAATTTTTATAGTCCTGTCTTCCTCAGTTGCGTGTAATATTACGGTATATTGATAATTTTTACTTATGGACCGTCTGACAGCAACTGAATAAAACACAATTTTAGTGCCATACGCGTTTCGCCTTTATTTTCTGCAAGGCATCATCAGTGGCCTGGAATATGTACATACGTTAGCTATTTTATTTACATTTTTGTCACTGTGCCTATAGGTTATAAACAGTTCTGGTGGTTGCTATTTCCTATTAAGTAGTAATGTTTTGAACTGTACTTACAGGTTACGTGGACAATTTCTTACATATTACGCTGCTATTCTATTTTTGATGTTGTTCTTCTTCTTATGAATGCCAATTCGCGGTTTTTTCCACATTCCACAGCACTATGCACTCAACGCTTGTTTTAATGCAATGTTTTCGTTTCTGTTGCCGACTGTCAAATCTTTTTGCCAAAGATCGAATGTTATTGCCAAACTTATGAGTGTAGCTATTGGAGTATCTGTGGTCTGTTCGTGTGTGTGTGTGTGTGTGTGTGTGTGTGTGTGTGTGTGTGTGTGTGTGTATATATATATTTTGGTGTGTGTGTATATTTTGGTGTGTGTGTCTCCAGATGGTGTGGGGAAGAGTTTTTTTTTGTTTTATGTTATCATTTCCTTTATTAAGTGTAGTAGGGAGCCTGTGCTGATGTGTGTTTGTTCATTTATCACATGTTTGTTTTCTGCTATGGCTTTCTGGATGTGGAAGTTTTCTTGCATTTGTATAAGATGTTTGTCATGGTTGCTTATTCTCATTATTTCTTTTGTGAGAGTTTCGTACCCATCATCTTCAGGTGAAGATAACTGGTGCGAAACTCGTCTAAACATTGCGATAAGACGACAACACCACTCAGTTCATCACCCGAGAAGATTTCATCATTGGAAGGCGCCGAGAAAGCCTGCAATAACGTTTCTCTGTTATTCGATACATACATTTATGTATTATATGCATTGAAAAGGATACAATCCATGTTCGTCAAATTGTTTGTTATATTATCGTGTAAAAATTTGAAATAAATCAGTCAAGAACCTTTCGAGATTTTGGCCATATAGCGTCCCCAGTGCCATATTACGAAAAGACTTTAAATTATTTATAAAGAAGACATTCATAATTTGTAAGAGATTTTTTTATCATGTAGCCGTAAAATAATAATTTCTCTGTGTAGGTTTAGATTGCAAAGAAATAATTTATGACAGAATGATCTAAAGAGACGACAAGTTACACTCTTTTGTTAATTTTTTAGTCGTCTTCACTTCTTCGCTTGTCTTGAAAGTGTCTAGAGGGACATCTTGTGTGTGCTGACAAATGTAAGCATATTTGTATGAGTTAAACATATAATATAACTATTTAATATTATTGTGCACTTTTAATTTGTAAGAGGTGATCCCGATTTCATGTCCGCCTTCCTTGAATTAACCTGCATTCAAGTAATTTACAGCTCAACAATCGCAGCGGCCGATGCAGCCAACGACGCCATTACGTGGCGATATTAACTTATGAAAAATTAGCGGGAGCGGAAAACTCGCCCGCTATTAGCATAATATTAATTTTTCTCCACAGCCGCACGAAGTTGCAGAAATACTTAGCTTTAAGATTCTTATTTTCAGTAGCATAGCCGAGACCCAGAGCCAGGACTCTGATTACAATACAATGGTTAACGGAGGTAAGAAAATACTCTCGCGCGTGTGTGGGCCGCAATTGTAATTAATAACTAAAGATCTTTTGCTTTAACGTCAACTGACTAGCCGAGGAAATTTATATGAAAAGTTTATTACATTGTTCAACTTAAATATCATTTTTATTAAGGCCCACCACGTAAGTCGGCAACAATCAAAAAATAACAAAAATAATAATAACATATATATATTAAATTACGACGGCCGACGGACGCGAGATTGGCGCCGCAACTTTGGGGCCCGATTAATATGATTCTATTGTAATGAATGTTATTATGTATGTGTCTAATTGTTGTAAAATATTGATGCTTGTATGAATTCTTTTACATGTACAACAACAAAACCACACCCTGAGGAGATCTGGAGAGGAAAAAGTGTAGAAAAGAAAAAGGATTGCGAGAAAGAAAAATAAGTAAGGTAAGGCCTATTGTGCAAGCATCCTGTGTAGCTCTGTGCGGAATATCGAACCCATGTGCACATGAGATACCTTCGGTGTTTTGTGTATTTGTGTGTTTATTTTTGGAGGGGATAATTAATCGTGTGTGTATCAGTGTTAAAGATTCGCCAGTGGCTTAAAGTGAATTTAGTATGGGTAAGATAGGACAACCTAAAGCATCCGTACCAAAAGAACAAAATTCTGTTAATATCGAAAGTGAGGATCATTTGCAATACGTAAACGAATCCCAAGCCACCGCCTCGGATAACATAATTTCCGGAGCGGGGGGGCGAGGATCTGTGGACGGTGAATGACGCTCCACAGCAGAATGGGAATAGAGTAACAACTCCACTGCCTGGGCAGGGGGGCGAATCGAGTGCTAGATTAAGCGGGGCACCAGTATGCTCACCGATTGCAGACCCATTTGCAGAATTTCTGCGCAGGTTAGAAGAAAGAGATAGGGAAAGAGATCACAAACTGGCTCAGATGCTCCATGAGCAAGAGCAACAAAGAGAACTGAAAGAAAGGGAAAAGGAAAGAATGTCAGAACAGAGGGAAAAACAAAGAGACGAAAAACTGGCTCAGATGTTGCATGAGCAGGAGAAAAAATTAACGCAAAAGCTCATTGAGCAAGAGCAGCGCAGTGAAGCAAAACTCGACAGTATCCAAAGCGAACTAGCCGAGATGCGGGATGCGTGCAAAGAAATACCCGATCTTGCGCAAAGCTTAGCCGGCGAAATGCAAAAATTACAGATATCGCAGGCTAGGCTTGAAGATAATGTCCAGACTTTAACCAACCGCGTAGATAATGTGGAGATAGATGCACGGAAAAGTATTGACGCATATTTGGAAGTGCAAGCTCAAAAAGTAGAAAAAGAATTAAATGAATGGCTAGAAGTAAAGGATCGCGAGATATCTGCAAAGATTGAAAGCGACGTAAAAACAGCTGTAGAACAAGCGACTGCGGCCGCGAGTGTAAATATTGACGCCAGCGCTGCCGCAATACATGCCGAATTAACACAGATTAAGTCCCGTGTGACTGCGGAGTTGCCAAATTGGCAACAGGAGGTCGCGCGGAGACTGTCTGCGTTGGAAAGCAATGTAAACAGTGGCGGACAGATCATGAATCCGACTCCGCGTACTGATTACTGTAATAACGCTGACGGTAGGCAGGGTGCGAGTGCGCAACCGCAACCTAATGCGAATTATGAGCACGAACAACACGCGATACCGTGCAGCGCACATCACGAAGTGATGAATGTCCCAGAATGTAGCAATCAGACGTGCAAAACAGAGGACAATGTAATAAAACACAGGACATTCCAACCTTTCAATAGCGAAAAACGAAATGTCCACCCTGTTGTATTTATTAAGAGCTTCAGAAATGTGTTTCCTAGGACATGGACGGAAAGACAAAGAATACAGTTCGTGGTCTCCTTTATTCAAGGTGACGCGGCACTGTGGGCCACCGACGTGTCCGAAAAATGTCTAACGATGCAACAGTTTGAAGGCGCATTCTTGCAAAAATTCTGGTCCGATAGCGTCCAAGAAAGACTACGAAAGGAGTTGTACAGTCCAGAAATGTACAATCCTAAGATGGGAACGTTACGCAAATATTTCGAAAAGTATATAAACAAAACCAGGTACTGGGACGAGCCAATGTCCGATCGTGACATAATCAGATTAATAAAAATGAAGTTGCCCAGTGAAATTAAAAGATATTTCATCAATGTGCCGGAATACGATGTAGAACAATTCATGGAAATAGTGGATTCTGTTGACCTATTGATCGAAGACATGAAAACCGAAAACAAGTGGAACCATGCAGGCTATAATCAACACAAAGCCGATTACAATAGCAGCCACAGTAACGGTAGTAACTTAGTACCAAATGGTAACGGGAATAGGCAAGAGCACCGGCAACAGAATCAAGGCACAAACAATGGCAATGGTTATAACGGCAACGGTTATAATCGTGAAAATCGAAAGAGACATCATGATGGACGCATGAGTAATGGATATAATGGTAACGGCAATCCGCAATGGCGCAACAACCGAAACCAGTGGCGTGGTCGTAACGAACCGACACCACAGTGGCAACAAAACACAGCGCCACAATGGAACGCCAACCCAGGTCCGTCACAGAACATGTCAGGGAGTTACAACCGACCACCACAAAACCAGAGCCATACACAATATCAAAATACACCATCGGGGAGGCAGGGCGGCCAACCCAACAGTAGCAACAACAACAACCAGAACCACAATGTGAGGTTAGTGGAAGTGACAGACAACTGTCAACCCACTAATACTCATCCGTTAAACTAAAGACAGCCACAATACGCTCTCCGTTGTTGGCTGCAGGATGGTGTAGTGAGGGCACATTCACAGATGACAGCCATAAACTTTGTATGCTGAGATACAATGAAGGAACAAAAATAGAAAAGGAACTTGTAGACATACCGCAGACATGTAACCGAACCGACAAAAGTGTTGTGCAGGCTATATTGCAAGCAGATATGTATGGAGCACCAATACACATAATAGTCGATACCGGTGCGTCAACCAATGTCATGAGCGTAAATTTTTACAAGTACTTGAGTCAAAATAATAGAATACCAGTATTGCCAGTGAAGAATTGTCGTGTTACAGGTGCAATAGGTGCACAATCTCATATCATAAAGCACCAGGTGCAAGTCGAGTTTACGGTAGGAAATGAAGCAATGAAAAGCTCGTTCCTAGTAGTTAAGGGATTAGGTGTTGCTTGCATCCTGGGGATGGAATTTTTACGCCAGAGGGACGCAAAAATCGACCTCTTGTGCGGGGAAGTAAGCCTTATGAATGAGGATAGACGTGTAATTTTGCCGTTGTTGAGGACACGGGAAGTGCACGGTAAATATTGCCGGAGCTTTCAAACGAGATTCGAAGGAATACAGGTAATGAATTTATATTCTGACTTAAGTACAAGACAAGCATGTTATAAGGAGTTTATTACTGAAGACAGAGAGGAAAAAAGGAAACTGATAGCCATGAAAGTTAGGGAGTCAGAACATTTGACTGAAGCACAACAAAACGAATTGACTCAGCTACTTACAGATTATGAGAATGTGTTTTCGGAAAAACCTGGTGTTATCGAGGGCTACACCTATAACATCGAAGTGGTACCTCACGATACTTTATGTCACGCAAACTACATCATCCTGTGGTCGAATAAGGAGGCAATTACAAAGGACTCTATCCATACAAAGACTTAAAGAAGTTCGCTCAGTAGAGCAACGTTTACATTTGTGTGTAGTAGGTTAAGTTTATAGTGTATTTTTTCTGTGTGTAAATGTTAAGATTTTAGTGTAACATTTAAAGACAATGAGGCACACAAGATTAGTGCGATTCAATTTTGTAGATGTTAAGGAATAATAGTATTTTTAAACAATTGCATTTTGAAAAAAAAGTGAACGTAGATTTAAGAATATTTTAAAAATTTCATGTTGAAAAAAGCTAAAAAAATAAGAAAAAAATATATAAAAAAAAATTTCAATAGCATTTAATGATGAAAGAATTTTTCATTAGTGTGTCATGAATATTTTTGAACTGTAGTAGTAACGCAACTTATGAAATTTAATATTATAGTGTATATGTTGTTCTATGTATTTATGTCTATACCGATCTTGAAATATGCTCAATCATAATTTACTAAACAACATGAGTGCAGGGTGTACATCACCCAAGGTACCTCATGTGTTGTGGACAAAGTACAAAGCAAATCAGTAAACGCGACTACCGCTAAGCACTGTTAAAACATATTGCCATCTGCTAAGGCAGAGATTTGCACGAATTTGTAGTGCAAACAAAAGTCACAAATCTAACATTAATCTAGGAACTTGCACGCTAGGCCTAGATTATAAAATGTGTACACTAATGCGAGAGGCAAGGTTTTGTAAAGTCGAGCCTGGCTCTGGAGGGCAAGTACGCAATGAGTGGGCAGACATGACATGGGGACTGACTTCAGGTGAGACGGAAATACAACTGTATAGTCAAAAAATCTGAAGGCAAGTACGACTCTAAGTGGAAAAGGAAAAGAGACAAGTAGTGCGAGAGACTGGTAAAATCCAGCACAAGCCAAAATCCAGTTCAGACTGAATGAAATACATTAGTGTTTGTGAACTAATCGAAACAGTTACTTTAAACAGTGTGAAATACTGTGAAGGAGAAACTGTGATATGGACAGTGAAGTGCTAGTATTGAACGTTCAACAGCGGTGAGAACGCCAAACGCCAATATTACGCACGAAAAACTGTGAATTTGCTTATAAATATGAACTGTTAACGTGAAGTGAACCCACAGTCAATATTTTTGGGACAGACTGTAATTTCAGTGAGTACAACAATGCGAGATTGGAATGCGATGCGTGGACTGTTGCAAAACAGCGACCGCAGAAACCGCGAACGTTTGTGCTAAGCTCGTATTGGGACACTCACCAGTGCCTGCGAGTGCGGCGAAAACATAAATAATTTTGTCAAGACAAAAACTGACGTATGATGGAAACAGTATTGCATCAAAACTGCATTCACGGGAGAAGGTCCATGTCATGTATTCTGCAAGACAGTGCTAGCTTGACACTCGGAAACTGGCGAAAACTTAACAACAACTGCCGCGCTAATAAATTCTTCTTTCCCACTAGCGTAACCATCTGCGGCGGGAAACAAATATTACGTTGGTTGTGTGTATGTTTCATGTACTACGTCGGAGATCCGTAGCAGAGCTGACTCCTGCCAACAAGAGCGGGGGGCGGATATCATCCCACTCCGCCACGCCCGGCCGAGACAGAAGCGCATCGCCAACGGTGCAGCCGATCAGCTGATTCTGACGTTCCGCGACGGCGAGACACACGCTGGCGTCGAGCGGGCGTTGACCTCTCCGCAGCCGCCGCGAACGCCGAGCACCGAACACACCAACCGACGCCGTCGCGAGCCAAACGTCGCGGCGTAGATCATCAACGACACCGCAATCAATTGTTTTAATGACGTCATTTTTTGCATAGTGCAACAAAAATATTTGTATGCACATCCTGTACTCCAATGACATTCCAGAAACAATTAAGTGAAAGTGACCAAAGCAGTTAGTCTGTCGCTCCGCCGAGGTTTTCCCCAGGTTTCCCTACGGCCGCGCCAAATGGGGAGCGAACAGTTGACACCCCTGGGACTTCAAATATTCCGGACTAACTCGTGGTTGTATACCTTGAACCTCATCTGTATTACACTTTGTGTGCAACGCACCTCAGTAATTACAACATACGATGTGACATATGTAAACTGTGAAAGAAAAATCTGCGTGTGGACACTGTGGACATGAAAGTGGAAATATTTATGTCAAAAAACACGAACATTTTTTATGACATAAACATTTCGGGGGGCAATATAGCGTCCCCAGTGCCATATTACGAAAAGACTTTAAATTATTTATAAAGAAGACATTCATAATTTGTAAGAGATTTTTTTTATCATGTAGCCGTAAAATAATAATTTCTCTGTGTAGGTTTAGATTGCAAAGAAATAATTTATGACAGGATGATCTAAAGAGACGACAAGTTACACTCTTTTGTTAATTTTTTAGTCGTCTTCACTTCTTCGCTTGTCTTGAATGTGTCTAGAGGGACATCTTGTGTGTGCTGACAAATGTAAGTATATTTGTATGAGTTAAACATATAATATAACTATTTAATATTATTGTGCACTTTTAATTTGTAAGAGGTGATCCCGATTTCATGTCCGCCTTCCTTGAATTAACCTGCATTCAAGTAATTTACAGCTCAACAATCGCAGCGGCCGATGCAGCCAACGACGCCATTACGTGGCGATATTAACTTATGAAAAATTAGCGGAAGCGGAAAACTCGCCCGCTATTAGCATAATATTAATTTTTCTCCACAGCCGCACGAAGTTGCAGAAATACTTAGCTTTAAGATTCTTATTTTCAGTAGCATAGCCGAGACCCAGAGCCAGGACTCTGACTACAATACAATGGTTAACGGAGGTAAGAAAATACTCTCGCGCGTGTGTGGGCCGCAATTGTAATTAATAACTAAAGATCTTTTGCTTTAACGTCAACTGACTAGCCGAGGAAATTTATATGAAAAGTTTATTACATTGTTCAACTTAAATATCATTTTTATGAAGGCCCACCACGTAAGTCGGCGACAATCAAATAATAATAATAACAATAATAATATGTACATTAAATTACGACGGCCGACGGACGCGAGATAAGACGACAACACCACTCAGTTCATCACCCGAGAAGATTTCATCATTGGAAGGCGCCGAGAAAGCCTGCAATAACGTTTCTCTGTTATACGATACATACATTTATGTATTATATGCATTGAAAAGGATACAATCCATGTTCGTCAAATTGTTTGTTATATTATCGTGTAAAAATTTGAAATAAATCAGTCAAGAACCTTTCGAGATTTTGGCCAACAACTTATCCTCTTTATATAGTATGCAGATATTTATATACCACGTATATTAAAAAACATGTAGTCTATGCCGGTCCGAAAGTCTTTTTAGAATGTTGTGTAAAAGTCTGAAGACAATCGCTCAAGAAATTTCCGAGATTTTTGCCAAAAACGTTATCCTTTTGTGTATATATATATATATATATATATATATATATATATATATATATATATATATGTACCATGTCCATTAAAATAGCCGGCCGGGGTGGCCGAGCGGTTCTAGGCGCTACAGTCTGGAACTGCGCGACCGCTGCGGTCGGAGGTTCGAATCTTGCCTCGGGCATGGATGTGTGTGATGTCCTTAGGTTAGTTAGGTTTAAGTAGTTCTAAGTTCTAGGGGACTGATGACCTCAGAAGTTAAGTCCTATAGTGCTCAGAGCCATTTGAACCATCCTCTTCCTGCCGGTTAAATTTCGCGTCTGTAAGCCGTCGTCTTCGTGGTGTAGCAATTTTAATGACCAGTAGTGAATTTTTCCCTAACTCATTAGTCGAATGGAATAGGGCAGAAAACCTCTCACATCCGTATGAAGTACCCTCTGGCAGGTACTACAGAATTGCTTAACGTATTTCAGGTGATGCGCCCAGTTACGAATAAAAGATGTCAGTCGCAGTTAAAGCAATCACAAATACAGGCTGTGTTAAACTCTACAGTCACGCTTGTTGGAGTCAATAGTGTACAATGCCGAGGAACGCCTCTATGGAGCCTTGAAACGCCCCGCTCCTCGGACTATCTGCTCGGTCCAGAGCGATATTTTTAGCAGCAATTGTGGCGGTGATGAGTGGGCGAACGCATTCAGGGGAGAGAAACTCTGGCGAGTTTTAATGAGGTGCTGTGCTCCTTTACGCTGGCCGAGAGTTTGGCAGAAAATACGAAACAGACAATAAGACGGCGAAGCTTTTGTTTCCTGGTTCGATCTCGCTACTGCCGCGCTTTGGGTTCCAACTTTTTGCACAAAAGCCGCGAGGGGGTTGTCGCATCATCGGCGTACCGGAGTCTCTGCGACAGTTACAAGTTGAGTCAGGGGAGCGAGAGGAAACAATAAATGAGGAAATACTGTGCGTTACGCTGTAATTAGGCTCCTGCGGATGCAACTGAACGTGAAGGCTACCTGAAAATCGGTAAACCAGCAATTTCTTGAAGGTTGAAATTTCCATGTACAGAACAGCTTCAAATGTCTGAGTACACCAGAAATGAGTTAATGTGTTGAATGTCTGACGTTAAGGCTGTAAGTGAGAAAGCGTTTAAGATAGGTTTGAAGCTATGTTTGAAGTCGGCAATAGCTCTCATTATGAAATACTGAATGGGTACAGTCTGGACAATTTCAGGTCCAGTTCAAGTAAAAACCAATTTTCCACACATTTCAATGCAGTCATGGACTGTGTGGCTGGTCCCGGCAGAGCTTCGAGTCCTCCCTCGGGCATGGGTGTGTGTGTTTGTGCTTAGGTTTAATTTAGTTTAAGTGGTGTGTAAGCTTAGGGACTGATGACCTTAGCAGTAAGTCCCATAAGATTTCACACACATTTGAACACATCTCAATGTATAGAACTGTTACGTAAGGTGGAGAGGGGGGGGGGGGGGGGGGGGGAAGGAAAGAAAAGACACGGAACTCATGATGTCAGCTGCATCAGGATTTTCTGCGGAGTCAGGAGCGCCCAGTGAAAATGTATGCTAGACTGGGATTCGAACCCAAGATCTTCTGCTTACTAGACAGCTGCGTTAACCATTGCTGCGCCATCAGTCTTGATGTTAAGCTTCTCGCTGTTCTGATACCTGCTACGCAACTGCACGAACTATTGCGGTACGCCTGTCGTTCGACCTATATTCCCTCCTACGTCCCCTTATCCACAGTCCCCATTCTTGTCCTGCACCCTCGTTACTTTGAGATTCCCACAGGAGTTCAAATGTGACTGTGCATTTGCTCTCAAGACGGCGGATTCATAGCCCATCGAGGCGACTCAGTTATATGAATGCGTGGTGTCTGATGTTTCGGACACGTCTGAAAGCACAGACACCATGCATCCATATACACAGATCAAAAAATGTTTTGCATCACCCCGGTTCCCAGAACTCCTGAAGATAGACGTTGACTGTGGACACTGTATCACAGACACAGTCCCTTTGACTGTTTAGAGACGTCACTAAACCCGCCTAGAGATGTAAACAACCATGCATGATCAGCGCCTGTTAGACGGAGGGGGTGCGACACCCTATCAGTTCCAGTCGTTCCACCAGGAAGGAGGTACACGGCTCGTGTTGTCTATAGTCCAACCATACCTAGACGGTCAATACCGCGGTTCGATCGCGTCCGCATTGTTACTTTTGTGCCAGGAGGGCTCTCAACAAGGGAAGTGTCCAGGCGTCTCGGAGTGAACCAAAGGGATGTTATTCGGACATGGAGGAGAGAGACAGGAACTGTCGATGAAATGCACCGCTCAGGCCGACCATGGGGTGCTACGGCAGTGAATGACCGCTACCTACGGATTATGGCTCAGAGGAACCCTGACAGCAACGCCACCATGTTGAATAATGCTTTTCGTGCAGCCACAGGACGTCCTGTTACGACTCAAACTGTGCGCAGTAGGCTGCGTGATGCTCAACTTCACTCCCGACGTCCATGGCGAGGTCCATCTTTGCAACCACGACACCACGCAGCGCGGTACAGAGGGGTCCAAGAACATGCCGAATGGACCGCTCACTACTGGCATCTCGTTCTGTTCACCGTTGAGTGTCGCATATGCCTTCAAGCAGACAATCGTCGGAGACGTGTTTGTAGGCAACCCGGTCGGGCCGAACGCCTTAGACACACTGAACGCCTTAGACACACTGTTCAGCGAGTGCAGCAAGGTGGAGGTTCCCTGCTGTTTTTGGATGGCATTATGTGGGGCCGACGTACGCCGCTGTTGGTTAAGGAAATAGCCGTAACGGCTGTACGATACGTGAATGCCATCCTCCGACCGATAGTGCAACCATATCGGCAGCATATTGGCGAGGCATTCGTCTTCATGGACGGCAATTAGCGCCCCCAGTCGTGCACATCTTGTGAATGACTTCCTTCAGGATAACGACATCTCCCGTCTAGAGTGGCCAGCATATTCTCCAGACACCAACCTTATCGGAAATGCATGGAATAGATTGAAAAAGGCTGTTTATGAACGATGTGATCCACCAACCATTCTGAGGGAACTACGCCGAATCGCCGTTGAGGAGTTGGACTTTCTGGACCAACAAAGCCTTGATAAAATTGTGGATCGTATGCCACGACGAATACAGGCATGCATCAATGCAAGAGGACGTGCCACTAGATATTAGAGGTACCAGTGTGTACAGCAATCTGGACCACCACCTCTGAAGGTCTCGCTCTATGGTGGTACAACATGCAATGTGTGGTTTTCATGAGCAATAGAAAGTGCGGAAAAGATGTTTATGTTGATCGCTATTTTGATCTGTGTGGTTTACAACTATGTTAACATACGGAGAAGGCGTTGTGACTTCGAAGTTGGCAACGCGAATCGATACCATAGACATTACTGAGGGCTCACTGCAGTCCGTAACGACGTATGGCAGACGCTCCTGAAGACTACGCCTCTCCTCTCAGTACAGTAGCGCCCTGACACTGAGGTCAATATAGCGTCGAGCTAGCAAGGAATTAGCCCAGTTGGAGGCCTCAGCTACAGCAGGCAACATCGTGTTAGTTGTCGTTTCTGGTGGAATGGTTCATTTAAATGTGAAACACTGTACTGCAGAGGTACAGCTTGTTAATCTGTGTATCAAGCGATGGTCTAATACGAGACGTGATTTTTAAGTAGGTACCGTTTTGAAATTGAAGAAAGACGTGCTAAGACACCTTAATAATTTTATTTTTACGTGAAAGCCTGTACCTTAATCTACGCACTGACCCCATTACAGTCTGATTCTTCCTTGTTTACATTGTGTACTGAGCGTTTAAGATGCCTCCGATAATCGTGAGTCCCGCCGACTGTGAAGTACGGGCTGTTATAAGATTTCTTAGTGCTAAAGGCCAAAAAGCGATCGATATTCATCGTGAGATCTGTGCAGTTTACGGAGAAAACATTATGAGTGATGGAATGGTAAGAAAGTGGGTGAGACCATTTAAAGATGGCCGCACAAATGTGCATGATGAACAACGGAGTGGGCGTCCTTTGTTCGTTAATGAAAGTTTGGTGCAGGAAGTGGACAATAAGGTGAGAGAAAACAGACGCTTTACGATTTCCTCCTTGTGCGATGAGTTTCCTAATGTTTCTCGTAATGTTTTGTATGGCACTGTGACCGAGCACTTGAATTGTGCGCACGTTGGGTACCGAAAATGTTGACGGATGTGCACAAAACAAAACGTTTAGACAGTGCATTGACTTTCCTTGAGCGGTACCACAACGACGGTGATGATTTCGTAAGCCAAATTGTACGGGCGATGAAACATGGGTGGCCTACGTCACACCAGAATCAAAGCAACAGTCCATGGAAGTTGATCTAGGGCATCGTTTTACTGCAAGACAATGCCCTTCCGCATGTGGCGAATCAGACCAAAGATTTTATCACATCTTTTCGATGGGAAACTCGAAATCATTCTCCGTACAGCCCCAATCTTGCACCCAGTGACTACCATCTGTTCCTGCACTTGAAGAAACATCTGGCCGATCAGCGTCTTCAAGACAATGACGAAGTGGTGATGCAGTGGTTAAGTCAGGCGGCAGACTTATGTTCAAAATGGTTCAAATAGCTCTGAGCACTATGGGACTTAACATCTGAGGTCATCAGTCCCCTAGAACTTAGAACTACTTAAACCTAACTAACTTAAGGACAGCACACACATCCATGCCCGAGGCAGGATTGGAACCTGCGACCGTAGCGGTTGCGCGGTTCCAGACTGAAGTGCCTAGAACCGCTCGTCCACTCCGGCCGGGAGCAGATTTCTGTAGGAGGGTATTAAAAAACTGGTACAACGTTATGACAAGTGCCTCAGTATTGACGGAAATTATGTAGAAAAGTAGATTAAGGCACACGCTTTCACAGAAAAATAAAATTGAGGTATCTTATCAAGCATTTTTTCAATTTAAAAACGGTACTTGCTTAAAAAAACACGCCTCGTAGGTTGACCCGAGGCGAAGATCTAGGAAAAAGTTAAGTAAATCCTTTTTTCATTTATTTAGCAAAGTGAACTAATATTTCTCGTTTTCTAGTTTGATGAGTCCTGTCCCAGAGCAAAAGAAGAATGAAAAGTAGTTGCCGGAGGAAAGTAATTCCATCTAGCCACAGCAAAATGTCGTGTCTTCTGAACTACACTACTGGCCATTAAAATTACTACACTAAGAAGAAATGCAGATGACAAAAGGGTATTCATTGGACAAATATATTATACTATAACTGAAATGTGATTTGGGTTCATAGATCCTGAGAAATCAGCACCCAGAACAACCACCTCTGGCCGTAATAACGGACTTGATACGCCTGGGCATTGAGTCAAACAGAGCTTGGATGGCGTGTACACGTACAGCTGCCCATGCAGCTTCAACACGATACCACAGTTCATCAAGAGTAGTGACTGGCGTATTGTGACGAGCCAGTTGCTCGGCCACCATTGAGCAGAGGTTTTCAATTGATAAGAGATCTGGAGAATGTGCTGGCCAGGGCAGCAGTCGAACATTTTCTGTATCCAGAAAGGCCCGTACAGGACCTCCAAAATGCGGTCGTGCATTGTTGTTGTTGTTGTGGTCTTCAGTCCTGAGACTGGTTTGATGTAGCTCTCCATGCTACTCTATCCTGTGCAAGCTTCTTCATCTCCCAGTACCTACTGCAACCTACATTCTTCTCTATCTGTTTGGTGTATTCATCTCTTGGTCTCCCTCTACGATTTTTACCCTCCACGCTGCCCTCCAATACCAAATTGGTGATCCCTTGATGCCTCAGAGCATGTCCTATCAACCGATCCCTTCTTCTAGTCAAGTTGTGCCACAAACTTCTCTTCTCCCCAATCCTATTCAATACCTCCTCATTAGTTATGTGATTTACCCATCTAATCTTCAACATTTTTCTGTAGCACCACATTTCAAAAGCTTCTATTCTCTTCTTGTCCAAACTATTTATCGTCCATGTTTCACTTCCATACATGGCTACACCCCATAAAAATACTTACAGAAACGACTTCCTGTCACTTAAATCTATACTCGATGTTAACAAATTTCTCTTCTTCAGAAATGCTTTCCTTGCCATTGCCAGTCTACATTTTATATCCTCTCTACTTCGACCATCATCAGTTATTTTGCTCCCCAAATAGCAAAACTCCTTTACTACTTTAAGTGTCTCATTTCCTAATCGAATTCCCTCAGCATCACCCAACTTAATTCGACTACATTCCATTATCCTCGTTTTGCTTTTGTTGATGTTCATCTTATACCCTCCTTTCAAGACACTGTCCATTCCGTTCAGCTGCTCTTCCAAGTCCTTTGGTGTCTCTGACAGAATAACAATGTCATCGGCGAACCTCAAAGATTTTATTTCTTCTCCATGGATTTTAATACCTACTCCGAATTTTTCTTTTGTTTCCTTCACTGCTTGCTCAATATACAGACTGAATAACGTCAGGGAGAGGCTACAACCCTGTCTCACTCCCTTCCCAATCACTACTTCCCTTTCATGCCCCTCGACTCTTATAACTGCCATCTGGTTTCTGTACAAATTGTAAATAGCCTTTCGCTCTTTGTATTTTAGACCTGCCACCTTTAGAATTTGGAAGAGAGTATTCCAGTCAACATTGTCAAAAGCTTTCTCTAAGTCTGCAAATGCTAGAAACGTAGGTTTGCCTTTTCTTAATCTTTCTTCTAAGATAAGTCGTAAGGTCAGTATTGCCTCACGTGTTCCAGTGTTTCTACGGAATCCAAACTGATCTTCCCAGAGGTCGGCTTCTACTAGTTTTTCCATTCGTCTGTAACGAATTCGTGTTAGTATTTTACAGCTGTGACTTATTAAACTGATAGTTCGGTAATTTTCACATCTGTAAACACCTGCTTTCTTTGGGATTGGAATTATTATATTCTTCTTGAAGTCTGAGGGTATTTCGCCTGTCTCATACATTTTGCTCACCAGATCGTAGAGTTTTCTCAGGACTGGCTCTCCCAAGGCTGTCAGTAGTTCTAATGGAATGTTGTCTACTCTCGGGGCCTTGTTTCGACTCAGGTCTTTCACTGCTGTGGCAAACTCTTCACGCAGTATAATATCTCCCATTTCATCTTCATCTACATCCTCTTCCACTTCCATAATATTGTACTCAAGTACATCGCCCTTGTATAGACCCTCTTTATACTCTTTCCACCTTTCTGCTTTCCCTTCTTTGCTTAGAACTGTGTTTCCATCTGGGCTCTTGATATTCATACAAGTGGTTCTCTTTTCTCCAAAGGTCTCTTTAATTTTCCTGTAGGCAGTATCTATCTTATCCTAGTGAGATAAGCCTCTACATCCTTACATTTGTCCTCTAGCCATCCCTGCTTAGCAATTTTGCACTTCCTGTCGATCTCATTTTTGAGACGTTTGTATTCCTTTTTGCCTGCTTCATTTACTGTATTTTTATGTTTTCTCCTTTCATTAATTAAATTCAATATTTCTTCTGTTACCCAAGGATTTCTACTAGCCCTCGTCTTTTTACCTACTTGACCCTCTGCTGCCTTCACTACTTCATCCCTCAAAGCTACCCATTCTTCTTCTACTGTATTTCATTCCCCCATTCTTGTCAATTGTTCCCTTATGCTCTCCCTGAAACTCTGTACAACCTCTGGTTTAGTCAGTTTATCCAGGTCCCATCTCCTTAAATTACCACCTTTTTGTGCATTATCCTGCTGAAATATAGGTTTTCGCAGGGATCGGATGAAGGGTAGAGCCACGGGTCGTAACACATCTGAAATGTAACGTCCACTGTTCATAGTGCCGTCAATGCGAACAAGAGGTGACCGAGACGTGTAACCAATGGCACCCCTTACCATCACGCCGGGTGATACACCAGTATGGCGATGACGAATACATGCTTCCAATGTGCGTTCACCACCATGTCGCCAATCACGGATGCGAGCATCATGATGCTGTAAACAGAACCTGATTTCACCCGAAAAAAATGACGTTTTGCCATTCGTGCACCCAGGGTCGTCGCTGAGTACACCATTGCAGGCGCTCCTGTCTGTGATGCAGCGTCAAGGGTAACCGCAGCCATGCCATGGTCTCCGAGCTGATAGTCGATACTGCTGCAAACGTCGTCCAACTGTTCCTGCAGATGGTTGTTGTCTTGCAAACGTCCCCATCTGTTGAATCAGGGATCGAGACGTGGCTGCACGATCTGTTACAGCCGTGCGGATAAGATGCCTGTCATCTCGACTGCTAGTGATACGAGGCCGTTGGGATCCAGCACGGCGTTCCGTATTACCCTCCTGAACCCACCGATTCCATATTCTGCTAACAGTCATTGGATCTCGACCAACGCGAGCAGCAATGTCGCGATACGATAAACCGCAATCGCAATAGGCTACAATCCGACCTCTATCAAAGTCGGAAACGTGATGGTACGCATTTCTCCTCCTTACACGAGGCGTCACAACAACGTTTCACCATGCAACGCCTGTCAACTGGTGTTTATGTATGAGAAATCGGTTGGAAACTTTCCTCATGTCAGCACGTTGTAGGTGTCGCCACCGGCGCCAACGTTGTGTGAATGCTCTGAAAAGCTAGTCATCTGCATATCCCAGCATCTTCTTCCTGTCGCTTAAATTTCGCTTCTGTAGCACGTCATCTTCGCGTCGTAGCAATTTTAATGGCCAGTAGTGTATATGTCATAATACTGGGTGGTTATGATTAAAGTTGGCTAGTTGGGCCAGTGTAGGTGGTAAACTGTCTGCCGTGTGGGTACCCAGCATTACAGGAATGATGTTCAGATTGCGCGCTGCAGGATTTGCATTATTAGCAGTGTTAGTATCATGACTTGCCGATAGACAGCGGTACTGGTACGGCGACGTAGAGCTGGAACACACGCATCAGTATGCATTACAGCTGCAGACTGTCTACATGGATGTGGCTGAACGAGGTCAGCTGGACTTTTCTCGTGAACCTGTTTTATGAAAACAACAGCAAAAACGTTCCTGGTATTCGCGGGTATCGGCGCGTTAAGGGAATACGGAGAGGTCGTCTTTTACCACTGATCTCGATGAATAAGATTCGGAACTTGTAAATAACTGGCGGTTTGGGAATCGCTCCTGGGAAAAGCAGACGGTCAATTGTGCCACAAATTATCCAACAAGTTACTGTTGACATGTCTGAGAATGCTGGATGCAGAGTGTCGTCTTCATGCAGTTCACGAGTTGCGTCACGACAGCTGAACATGCATCTTATCCGCAAAGCAGTTGTGAAGTGGTATCTTCAGTGCTGTTCCAGGCTGTCGTGTCCGCTGGTGGTGGTCACACTGACCAACATTTCTAACCCGTAACGTAAACATCGTATGCAATGAACAAACGTTAATGTCTCGTGTGGAATTGGTAGCGTGTTTCTTTCAGTGGTTTATTCTTTACTTCCGTTCCGTATGTCGTTACAAATGTTTCCACAAAGTTGAACTGTCTTGCGTTTTTCATCGGCGCCCCCTCAAGTAGCGAAAGTATAATTACAACCAGCCTTTAATTTTGCATTTGTATTCAGTGATATAGTCTATTCAGATACTGTGTGTGGAGTGTGTTGCAAATAGAGTTGATAGGAAAGAAGTAATAAATTAAAACATGCTGAAGTTTAGACGAACAGCGAAAGTGCTTTTTTTATTTGAGTCATCAGTCTTCTGACTGGTTTGATGCGGCCGTCAACGAATTTCTCTCCTGTGCCAACCTCATCATCTCAGAGTAGCACTTGCAACCTACATCCTCAACTATTTGCTGGATGTATTCCAATCTCTTTCTTCCTCTACAGCTTTTTCCCTCTGCTGCTATCCCTAGTACCATGGGAGTCATTCCGTGGTGTCTTATTATATGTCCTATTATCCTGTCCCTTCTCCTTTTCTCTCCGATTCTCTGAGAGAACCTCCTCATCCCTTATCTTACCAGTCCACCTAATTTTGAACATTCTCCTGTAGCACCACATCTCAAAAGCTTCGATTCTCTTCTGTTCCGGTTCTCTTACAGTTCATGTTTCATTACCATACAATGCTGTGCTCCAACTGTACATCCTCAGAAATTTCTTCCTCAAATTAAATCTTATGTTTAATACTAGTAGACCTCTCTTGGCCAGGAATGCCCTTTTTTCCAAGTGCGAGTCTGCTTTCGAAGTCCTCCTTGTCCCATCCATCATTGGTTATTTTGCTGTCTACGAAGCTGAATTCCTTAACTTCACCTACTTCGTGCCCATCAATCCTTATGTTAAGTTTCTCGCTGTTCTCATTCCTGCTACTTCTGATTACTTTAATCTTTCTTCGATTTACTCTCAGTCCACATTCTCTACTTATCAGACTGTTCATTCCATTCAGCAAATCACGTAATTCTTCTTCACTTTCACTCAGGATAGCAATGTCATCAGCGAATCCTATCATTTATATCCTTTCACTTTGGATTTTGATGCCACTCCTGAATTTTCATTTTATTTCCATTATTGCTTCTTCGTTGTACAGATTGAACAGTAGGGGCGAAAGACAGCATCCCTGTCTTACACTCGTTTTAATCCAAGCACTTCGTTCTTGGTCGTCCACTCTTATTATTCACTTTCCGCTCTTGTACATATTGTATATTACCTATCGCTCCCTACAGCTCACGCCTACTTAAAAAAAAAAATGTTCAAATGGCTCTGAGCACTACTATGAGACTTAACATCTGAGGTCACCAGTCCCTTAGAACATAGAACTACTTAAACCTAACTAACCTAACAACAGCGCACACACATCCATGCCCGAGGCCTGATTCGAACCTGCGACCGTACCAGTCGCGCGGTTCCCGACTGAAGCGCCTAGAACAGCTGGCCCACCGCGGCCGGCTTTATTTGTATCAGAATTTCTAACATTTTGCTCCATTTTGCATTGTCCAACGCTTTTTCCAGGTCGACAAATCCTATGAATATGTCTTGATTTTTCTTTAGTCTTGCTTGCATTATCGACCGCAACGTCAGAATGGCCTCTCTCATGCCTTTACCTTTCGTAAAGCCAAACTAATCGTTCATACATAATACTAGATGAATACAGCCCGGCTATGGACTACGCAGCCTCGACACGAACACACAGTTTCTGACTGTAATGCTTGTTTCACTGTGTTAAAATTTTAACAAAGGATTATACCTGCTCATGAGTAGATTATGGCGGCGTTGTAAATTATTAAAGTCTGTCAGTAACTATATAAGATGAACATCAACAAAAGCAAAACGAGGATAATGGAATGTAGTCAAATTAAATCGGGTGATGCTGAGGGAATTAGATTAGGAAATGAGACACTTAAAGTAGTAAAGGAATTTTGCTATTTAGGGAGTAAAATAACTGATGATGGTCGAAGTAGAGAGGATATAAAATGTAGACTGGCAATGGCAAGGAACTCGTTTCTGAAGAAGAGAAATTTGTTAACATCGAATATAGATTTAAGTGTCAGGAAGTCGTTTCTGAAAGTATTTGTATGGAGTGTAGCCATGTATGGAAGTGAAACATGGACGATAACTAGTTTGGACAAGAAGAGAATAGAAGCTTTCGAAATGTGGTGCTACAGAAGAATGCTGAAGATAAGGTGGGTAGATCACGTAACTAATGAGGAGGTATTGAATAGGATTGGGGAGAAGAGAAGTTTGTGGCACAGTTTGACTAGAAGAAGGGATCGGTTGGTAGGACATGTTTTGAGGCATCAAGGGCTCACAAATTTAGCATTGGAGGGCAGCATGGAGGGTAAAAATCGTAGAGGGAGACCAAGAGATGAATACACTAAGCAGATTCAGAAGGATGTAGGTTGCAGTAGGTACTGGGAGATGAAGAAGCTTGCACGGGATAGAGTAGCATGGAGAGCTGCATCAAACCAGTCTCAGGACTGAAGACCACAACAACAACAACAGTAACTATATGAAATATCGATAGTGAAATTATTGTTGCCTCTACAAACTATTATATACGCAAATTGCAAATGGTAACGGTTTCGTAGATGACAGGAATTCTTTGGAAAAACTTGGGCGAACCAGCTTATAAACCGAACTTACAGAGATTAGTCATACTGCCAAAAGAAAATCCTCTGACTGTTGCAAACGATTTTTATTTTATTTTATTTTATTTTTTTTACATATTTCATTCTTAGGTCATACAAATGGTATCATTATCAGTTTAGACTTTTTAGTCACACACTACAACACGATAGGTTTAAAAAGAAACAAAAAGGTAGATCGTAAAGATACCAGGAAACTAAATAACAAATTCAAACTAACTGGTGTACACCTACATTCATACTCCGCAGGCTACCATATGATGCGTCGTTGAGAGTACCCCGTACCACTACTAGTCATTTCCTTTGGTGTTCAACTTGCAAACAGAGCGAAAAAAATTACTATCTGTATGCCTGCGTTTGAGTCGTACTCTTCCGTGTCTTCGCTGCCGTTACGCGAAATGTATGTTGACGATAGTAGTTTTGTTTGGCAGTCAGATCCCTGTTCTCTAACGTTTCTGGAAAGTACTTCTCGAAAAGAACGTTACCTTCCATCCACGGAGTCTCATTTGAGTTCCCGAAGCATCTCCGTAACACTTACATGTTGTTCCAACCTACCGGTAACAAATATAGCAGTACGCCTCTGAATTGCTTCGAGGTCTTCCCTCAATCCGACCTGGTATGTGTCTCAAACACTCGAGCAGTACTGAAGAACACGTTGCACCACCACCCTATATGCCGTCTCCATTACATGTGAACTACCCTTTCCTAAAATTCTCCCAATAAACCGAAGTCGACCAATCAGCTTCTCTACCAAAGTCGTTACATGCTCGTTGAGTTTCATATCGCTTTGCAATGCTACGCCGAGATATTTAAACAATGTGACTGGTCGAGCAATACACTACCACTGCTGTACTCTAATACTGTCAGTTTCATTTCCCCATTCATAAGCATTATGTTAAATTTTACTACATTTAGAGCCAGCTGCCATTTATCATAACAACGCATGGGGGAAGAGATTCATTACTGCACAATTATACTGTGTGCAAAAAATCATTGGGAACAGTAACAACGCGACTGAGACAGGGAAAACAGTGCTAACAGAGATATGCTCCACCACAAAATTGTAACCTGCCATTAACGAGCGTTCACTATGTGGTCAGAAGTGTATGGACAAGGACGTTTGTCTTCAGGTGTGTCCACTCTTTGCCTTTGTAACTGCGTAAACTGTGCTGGGAACACTTTCTCAAGAGTCGAAACCGCAGGAGGTAGTGATGTTGAGTGCAAGGCTCTGGAGCAAAGTTGACATTCAGACTCATCCGAGCAACGTTCCAGTGAGTCCAGATCAGGAGTCCGGGCAGGCCAGTCCATTTGAGGAATGTTCCACACACCGTTGCTAACGGATGCTGTTTTATGTCAGAGTGCATCGTCAAGTTGAAACATACAGTCATAGTTCTCCTAACTGTTCCTCTACTCTATGCAGTACAAAGCGCTACAAAATGTATTCATATCCTTCTGCATGCAGTGTGTTGTTAAGCGCAATAGGGGTACTGCAACCTAACCACAAAAATCACCCCACCTCGTACCACCGCATCCTCACTGCTTCACTGTTCGCATTATAAGTGATGGCAGGCAGCGTTCTCCCGGTATTCGCTAAAGCCAATCGTTTTCAGTGGACTGCTACGGGGTGTAGTGTGATTGATCAGTCCAAAACACTCATTTGCAGTCATCCACTGAGTGGCGTCGCTATTTACACCACCTCAAGCATCGCTGTACGAATGTATGGCTTATGAGGAGCTGCCTGAACATTTTACCCCATTCTTTTTAAATCCCTACACAGAGTCACTTTACTAGCTGGACATCTAATAGCACTTTGGAACTCACCATTGGCTCACCATTGGTTCCTTCCGCCGATTTTGTGCAATTTTTAGGCTTACATGCTCTTATGTTGTCTCGTTGTCACTGTAGGCTTGTACCATGGGAAGCAAGGAGAGCCTGTTGTTTGGTGGCCAGTATGCTCTTTCAACAAAAACTGCGTACGTGTATTAACAGGGTTCTGTATTAACTTAAACGGGAAGCTAATTAAGACAATCAAGGTGTCATGGTACAAGCTATTCCATAAAAGGCCACGTGACCATCACTGCTGTCGAAGTACATGTCCTGCTATGCACGCTACTCCGGTCGCTATGTACTGCCTGTGACAGAGACTCTGATCGCGCCTGCGGTTGTCTGCGACTGTAAGTGACTGGGCTGTGACTGATGACTCCACTTGGTGACTTACTGGCTGACTGACTGGGCACTCCAGTCCACGGCAGTGCTCAAAATTCTGACCGTCGAGAGGACGTTGGCGGCGCACTTCTTGCGAGCTTTCTTTGGCCTCTCTCTTGATAGGCTCGCTTGCTCTGGTGGCCACTATCGATCTGCTCGCAGCCTCTGTGCTGGCGATAGCTTATGCCAGTGCATGTACCTCTAACAGCAAAACCGAACCCCTTAAAGGATCTGCATGTGGCAAGATATGAATACCTTTTTTAGCGCTTTGCACTGCATAGAGTAGAGGAGCAATCGGGAGATGATGACCATACATTTCAGCTTGACAACACACACTGTCGTAAAACAGCATCTGCTAGCAGCAGTGTGTGGAACACTTCTCAGATGGACTGGCCTACCCGGAGTCCCTGTCTGGACTCACTGGAACACCTTTTGCATGAGTCTGAAGGTCAACTTTGCTCGAGAGCCCCGCACGCAACATCACTACTTTCTCCCGCTGTTATGAACCCTTTTTCTCAGCAACAGGTGGATGTCTCAAGCTGAAATTTAATTCACGTGCTAAACCCTACGCTATCTTGGTATAGTAAAAACGCTGATGGATCAAAGTTAATGCTATGAAAACATACAGCCATTTACGTCACATATTTTGACAAGACGAAAAATTTCACGATACAGCAAATGAAAAAAAAACTGTAAACTGTAGACAGTAGCTACACACTCATGCTCATAAATAAGGATAATTGCAGAATGTGGTGCCACACAACGTGGCACTACACAAAACTGGCGCTAATAGCATAGGCACATAGGGAACACACACGACAGAGATCTCTGAGACCACAGTATTGGTAATAAGTTGAGAAAACTGTCCCAAAACAGATGTGCTACAAAACGCCACTGTTTCCTGCGCATGTGCCCCGACATCAATATGGGATATGATCGCCAGGCACATGTACACAGGCCACACAACGGGTTGGCATATTCTCCATGAAGTGGTCGACAAGCTGCTGGGGTATAGCCTCCCATTCTTGCATCAGTGCGTGACTGAGCTCCTGACGTGTCCTAGGGGTTTGAAGACGTGCAGCGATACGTCGACCGAGAGCATCACAGACGTGCTCGATGGGGTTTAGGTCTCGAGAACAGGCAGGCCACTCCATTCGCCTGATAACTTTTGTTTCAACGTACTCCTCCACGGTGGCAGCTCTGTGGGGCCGTGCGTTATCATCCATCAGGAGGAAGGTGGGGCTCACTGCACCCCTGGAAAGGCGGACATACTGGTGCACCTCTTACAGTTCCTCTGTCAAAGACATGCAGGGGTGTACGTGCACCAATCATAATCCCACCCCACACCATCAAACCACGATCTCCATACAGGTCCCTTTCAAGGACATTAAGGAGTTGGTATCCGTTTCTTGGTTCACGCCAGATGAAAACTCGGCGAGAATCACTGTTTAGAGTATACCTGGTGTTACGCCGTCGCCGTCGCCAACAAAACGCCAACAAAACACATGTAACACCACACAGGACCGAGGTTGTCTATGCCCAAGGTATAAGCAATGGTAAACACCGGCTGTTTTGAAACAGACATTCCGCGTACTACTTCCTGCAGAGGGAGTTCGAGATGGCCTGCAGGAAGTATTACTACACCAACATCTGATTCGCTTGACATTGCTATTTAAAGGCTAGAGTCAGCACCAGACGTCAGTTCACGCCGAATACCGACCTCAAGGACGTCTCCACGGAAGACTACGTCTCCGCCATCAGAATAGGACTTGGAATTAAGTGTGGGAAACATGGAAATTATCTTTTGTTGCCTCTCGTAGGAAATTCTTACTGGCTTTGTGACTGTGACTTTTAGTTGTCATTCAGTCAGTTCCATGTAGACTCACGTAAATAAAAGTTGTGTTGTAAAACCTTTCAAATTGTCAGTTACAACATCTGGACTCGTCCGTGAACATAACCTGGGACCACTAATCCAATGACTATGTACTGTGTGCTTGACACCAGGCTTTACGGACTCCCCTGTGACGAAAGATCAGTGGAATGCACCTTGCAGGTCTCCAGGCGAAAAAACCGTGTCTGTCCAGTTGTCTGTAGACTGTGTCTGGAGACAACTGTTCCAGTGGCTGCGGTAAGGTCCCGAGCAAGGCTACCTGTATTACTCCGTGGCCGTTCAAATGGCTCTGAGCACTATGGGACTTAACATCTGCGGTCATCAGTCCTATAGAACTTAGAACTACTTAAACCTAACTGACCTAAGGACATCACACACATCCATGCCCGAGGCAGGATTCGAACCTGCGACCGTAGCAGTCACGCGGCTCCGGACTGAGCGCCTAGAACCGCGAGACCACCGCGGCCGGCTCCGTGGCCGTCTGCGGGCTCTGATGGTGTGATATCGCCGTTCTTGTGGTGTTTTACACTGTGGACGTCCCGTACTGTAGCGCCTGGACACGTTCCCTGTCTGCTGGAATCGTTGCCATAATCATGAGATCACACCACACTTCGTGGCACACGGAGGGCCCGTGCTACGACCTGCTGTGTTTGACCAGCCTCTAGTCGCCCCAGCGTTCTACCCCTCATAACGTCATCAATATGTGTTCTTTGAGCCATTTTCAACACACAGTCACCATTAGCACATCTGAAAACGTCTGCACACTTACTCGCTGCACCGTACTCTGACGTGCACCAACACACCTCTGCATATGTGGACTGTTGCCAGCGCCACCATGTGACGACCGCGCGACTGCTACGGTCGCAGGTTCGAATCCTGCCTCGGGCATGGATGTGTGTGATGTCCTTAGGTTAGTTAGGTTTAAGTAGTTCTAAGATCTAGGGGACTGATGACCACAGATGTTAAGTCCCATAGTGCTCAGAGCCATTTGAACCATTTTTTGTGACGACTGCAGGTCAAATGCACCGCATGGTCATACCCCGAGGTGATTTAAACCCGAAAATCGCCCACCAGAGCGTTGTTTCACCAAGTATCAGCATTATCCTTAATTTTTGAGCGTGAGTGTAATATTTTTGTCGTTTGATGTCTGATGCGTGGTCTGTCCGACCGACTATTAACCTGTTTCTTCAGGGACGGGCCGAGGTATGAAGTTGCAATTTATGCCATATACTATCGTCTGTGGTCCCTTGGCGGTGTAACGAATGTAAGCTGCCAAGTTAATGCAGTGAAAACATACGGCCGTTTAGGTCACACCTTTTGATAATAGGAAATTCACTCATCAAAATCTATGGAGTACTTCCCAGTGTCCTAGAGTCATGAAATTTAGCAGGGAGCAAGGTTAAACAGTACAAGTAAAGGAAAAATGCCCGAAAATGGCCGGCGGGAGTGGCCGAGCGGTTCTAGGCACTACAGACTGGAACCTCGCGATCGCTACGGTCGCAGGTTCGAATCCTGCCGTGGGCATGGATGTGTGTGATGTCCTTAGATTAGTTAGGTTTAAGAAGTTCTAGGGGACCGATGACCTCAGCAGTTAAGTCCCATAGTGCTCAGAGCCATTTTGAGCCTATTCCCACAAAGCATGAACTCGCTACACAGCTAATTAAATTTGTATGTAATACACTACTGACCATTAAAATTGCTACACCAAGAAGAATTGCAGATGAAAAACGGGTATTCATTGGACAAATATATGATACTACAAATGATATGTGATTACATTTGCACGCAGTTTGGGTGCATAGATCCTGAGAAACCAGTACCCAGGACAACTACCTCTGGCTGTAATAACGGCCTTGATACGCCGGGGCATTGAGTCAGAGCTTGGATGGCGTGTACAGGTACAGCTGCCCATCAAGCTTCAACACGATACCACAGTTCAAGAGTAGTGACTGGCGTATTGTGACGAGCCAGTTGCTCGGCCACCATTGACCAGACGCTTTCAATTGGTGAGAGATCTGGAGAATGTGCTGGTCAGGGCAGCAGTCGAACATTTTCTGTATCCAGAAAGGCCGCTACAGGACCTGCAACATGCGGTCGTGCATTATCCTGCTGAAATCTAGGGTTTCGCAGGGATCGAATGAAGGGTAGAGCCACGGGTCGTAACGTATGTGAAATGTAACGTCCACTGTTGAAAGTGCCGTCAATGCGAAGAAGAGATGACTGAGACGTGTAACCAATGGCACCCCATACCATCTCGCTGGGTGATACGCCAGTATGGCGATGACGAATACACGCTTCCAATGTGCGTTCACCGCGATGTCACCAAACACGGATGCGACCATCATGAAGCTGTAAACAGAACTGGATTCATCCGTAAAAAATGACGTTTTGGCATTCGTGCACCCAGGTTCGTCGTTAAGTACACCATCGCAGGCGCTCATGTCTGTGATGCAGCGTCAAGGATAACCCAGCCACGGTCTCTGAGCTGAAAGTCCATGCTGCTGCAAACGTCGTCGAACTGTTCGCGCATACGGTTGTCGTCTTGCGAACGTCCTCATATGCTGACGCAGGGATCGAGACGTGGCTGCACGATCCTTTACAGCCATGCGGATAAGATGCCTGTCATCTCGACTGCTAGTGATACGAGACCGCTGGGATCCAGCACGGCGTTCCGTATCACCCTCCTGAACCCATCGATTCCATATTCTGCTAACAGTCATTGGATCTCGACCAGCGCGAGCAGCACTGTCGCGATACGATAAACCGCAATCGCGATAGGCTACAATCCGTGATGGTACTCATTTCTGCTCCTTACACGAGGCATTACAAGAACGTTTCACCAGGCAACGCCGGTCAACTGCTGTTTGTGTATGAGAAATCGGTTGGAATCTTTCCTCATGTCAGGACGTTGTAGGTGTCGCCACCGGCGCCAACCTTGTGTGAATGCTCTGAAAAGCTAATCATTTACATATCACAGCATCTTCTTCCTGTCGGTTAAATTTCGCGCCTGTAGCACATGATCGTGGTGCAGCGATTTTAATGGCCAGTAGTGTATCTTTAATACAGAAAAATTGTGTAGATCCTAGATCCCTGGGATGAATGAGCTGTCTATGCACATAATTAAATTTGTATGGAACCCTCAGCGCATGAGTCCCACACGCACATGCTAATTTTTTCAACCACCCTCCACAATGGTCGACGATTTCTGTCGGTCAATATATCAGGTCTGCTTTGTCTCGGCTTAGCTTTGGTTGTACCTCCCCGTTATCATATCACAATCGCCAACAGCCGGCTTGGGCGGCTTTATAAGGGTCGAAATATCCCTCATGGACTTGTTTCTCAGGTAGTACCCAATGACTATCCATGTTCGAAGTCGCTAGGATCTTCCGACCGATGCCTGACGCTACTGCTTCTCTCCTGACAGCACAATACAGCTCGCCTCTCTCTATAGTGGCGGTCCGCCTGTCATGACATCTGGTGGCAAGTTCCGCATCACACAGCACTGTGTCCAGGCAAGGGCATACCCAGGATCTGAACTGGGGGGGGGGGGGGGGGGGCAGGCAGGTCATACTAGTCTCAGGAAACAAGGACTCGAGACAACATACAGAACTTCTTATTAAATAAAACAGAAAACCAGTGAAAACTACTTTTAATAAACATTTTAGATACAAGAGTGCACTTGTACAATCCGAGAAAACATGCAGCATTTCATATTAAATAAAACAGTAAACTAGTGAAAAACTGTGAATATCTTCGGGGAGGGGGGGGGCAGCTGCTCTCCCCCCCCCCTGGTGCCCCTCGCTGGGTACGCCCATGTGTCCGGGTACTTTCGATCAGGTAGTGTTGATGTGGACTTACTGTCCTATGACCTCAGAGAAGGTTATTTAGCTGTTGGCACTCTAATAGGACTGCTTTCGCCTCGCAGCCTGTGTTGTGACAAGGCCAGCCCTTGACGCACCGTCTCGGTAAACACGCTTATTACCCCGGTGGGGCCTCAGCCACTTGGTGTGTTTGTCAACAGCAGTAATTGAGGCGGCTGTGCTGCGCTCTGCAGCGGGCTGTTTTCCTCCCCCGGGGACTCCCCCGACTACTAATTACCTGACGTCTTCTTCTCGTGGAAGCGTCCACTGCAAAAGGACGCTCACTGCCGCTGCCTCCGTCTTTTTTTCACTCAGCTACGCAGCAGTAAATCGCATTTCTTGTTTTTCCTTCCCTTCCTTTAGCTCTCTAGAAACGTAACTGCCAAGAAACCTTGGGTGGCAGAAGGACTCCAACTGGCAGACAAAAGAAGGAAGTACTAAATTCTTCACAGAAATTCATGAATACAGCTATGTAAGACACTTTGGAATGGAATAAATAGGAAGTGAAGGGGAGCAAAGGCGAAATGGCTGCAGAAAAAGTGTGAAGAAATGGAAAAAGAAATGGCAATCAGTAAGACTGATTCAGCATACAGAAAAGTAGAAACCATCTTGCATGAAATTAAGAGCAAGGACGTCAACATTAAAGAGTGCAACGCGAATTCCACTATTAAATGCAGAGGAGAGAGAGCGGGCAGGTGGAAAGAAAACGTTGAAGGCCTGTACAATGAGGAGGAACTGTCTGATGATTTAACAGAAGAAGAAATTGGAATCGATATGGTGCAGTATTATTGCCACTATTTAACAGAGCTTTGGAATACTTGCAATCAAATAAATCAGAGGGAACAGATAATTCTCCTTCAGAATTTGGTTCACATGGCTCTGAGCAGTACGGGACTTAACAAAATCTGAGGTCATCAGTCCCCTAGAACTTAGAACTACTTAAACCTAACTAACCTAAGGACATCACACACATCCATGCCCGAGGCAGGATTCGAACCTGCGACCGTAGCGGTCGCGCGGTTCCAGACTGTAGCGCCTAGAACCACTTGACCACTCCGGCCAGCCCTTCAGAATTTCTAAAACCATTGATGGTTGTGGCAACAAAACGACTATTCAGTTTGGTGTGTAGAATCTGCAAGGCTGGCGACGTACCATCAAATCTTCCGAAAAATATCCACACAATCTTGAAGATAGTACGGGCAGTGAGTGACAGAACTATCGTCCAATTAGCTTTAAAATCAGAATGAAATTTTCGTTCTGCAGGGTGGTCTGCACTAATTGAGGCAAAGTCCCGAGTTTGAGTCTCGGTCCGGCACACAGCTTTAATCTGCCAGGAAGTTTCATTTTCAACTTAAGAGCTCATGGGTCCAACTTGCTGACAGTAATAATATCCAGAAGTATAAAATATAAAACTGAAGATCTGTTAGCTGACGATCATCTAGGTTTTAGGAAAGTTAAAGACACCAGAGAGAGAGTTGTGATGACGAGACTGATAAACAAAACAAGACCTAAGAAAAATCAAGAAACGTTCATAGAATTTTTTTATATGGAAAAAGCGTTTGACAACGTGCAGTGGTTCAAGATGGTCGAAATTCTCAGAAAATTAGGGATAACCTGCAGGGAAATAAATGTAGTATAAAATGTGTACAAGAACAAAGTGGGAACAATAAAAGTGGAAAGGGATGAACGAAGTGCTCGGGCTAAAAAGTGTGTAAGACAGGACTGGGGCTTTCGCCCTTACTGTTCAATCTGCACACTGAAGAAGCAATGACGGATATAATAGAAAAGTTTGAAGCGTGGGTTTAAAACTCAGTGTGAAAAGATATAAATGATAACATTCATTGATGACATAGCCGTCTTAACTAAAAGTAAAGGAGAGTGGAATTAAGTCTACTGAACACAGAATATGAACTGGGAGCAAATCAAGAAAAGAGGAAGGTAATGAGCATTAGCAGAAATTTAATTAGAGGTAAACTTAGTATAAAAATTGGAGACAACGAAATAGATGAGGTCAAGGAAGTCTGCTATCTTGGAAGCAAAATAACACGTGGCAGTTGAAGGAAGAAAGATATAAACAGTAGATCAGCACAGTCGAAGAGAAATATTCCTGCCCACGGGAAGTCTGCAAGAATCAAACATCACCTTATTCTGAGGAAGACATTTCTGAGAATATTCGTATGAACCAGATCACTGCATGCCAGTGAAGGATGGGCTGTGGAAGAAAGTGGGAGAAGCGAAGTGGTTGAGATGCGGTGCTATAGACGAAAGTTGAGAATTGGGTGGATGATAAAGAATGAAGAGGTTTACCACAGAACTGACGAAGGACCGTACGTAAAACATTGAAGGACTGGATGATTGGACATGTGTGAACACATCAGAAAATAAATGCTATGGTAGGAGAGGTAGCTGTGAATACAACGTCCAACGAATAACTGAGGACTTAGGATGGAAATGCTACTTTGAGGTAAAAAGTTTGAGTCGAGAAAGGAATTCGTGACGGATCGCATCGAACCTGTCAGAAGACTGATGGCTGGAAACACTAGAAACGTGCACCAAATGACGAGAGTGTAGGGCCAACTATCTAAAACTGAATATCCACCTCACCTCAGTGATTATCTCCACGAGATACTCATTGTTGTAGGCTTCAGTTCGAAGATGTACAAGGTGTACAACTTTGTTTCCGCCGTTTGCCGATAGGTGACGACAACGGTAAGTAGCGGTCGAAAGAAACAGATCGCAGGCGTCAGGCAGTTAGCTTGGAGCTCGGTCAACATCACTTTATTCAAACGTTAGTCGATTTGTGTCTGCATCATAAAGTTGTTCTTGATTGAAAATGTCAGTTTACGAGCCTAATTCTCGTCATTTACGGGAGGTGTTACTGTTTTGTTTCAATATGAAGAAAACAGTGGCTGAGTGTCATCGAATGCTCTCAAGTACGTATGGTAAGGACGCTGTTAGTGAAAGAACGTGTCGTGAGTGGTTTCTACGCTTCGAGAACGGTGATCTTAACATCGTAGACCGGCATAGTGGTAGAAGAGAGAATGTTTTCGAAGATGCAGAATTGGAGACATTGCTGAGTGAAGACTCGCGTCAAACTCAGGAAGAATTGGCACGATTAGTGGAAGTGACACAGAAAGCCATTTCAATACGTCTCAAGGCTATGGGCGTGATTCAGAAAGAAGGAACTTGGGTACGTGTCAGCTGAAACCAAGAGACGTTGAACGGCGTTTGTGTGTTTGTGAACAGTTGCTTCAGTGGCAAAAACGGAAGGGATTTCTGCATCGCATTGTGACCTGGGACGAAAAAGGGGCGCATTACGATAACCCTAAACGCAAAAAATCATGGGGCTATCCCGGCCATGCTTCCACATCGACGGCAAAACCGAATGTTCACGGCTCCAAGATCATGATCTGCATTTGGTGGGACCAGCTCGGCGTCGTGTACTGTGAGGTGTTAAAACCAAGTGAAACAATCGCAGATGCTCGTTATCGAACGCAATTAATGCGTTTGAGCAGAGCATTAAAAGACAAACGGCCGCAATACAGCGAGAGGCATGATAAAGTGATTTTGCAGCACGACAACGCTCGACCCCACGTTGCAAAAGAGGTCAAAACGTACTTAGAAACGTTAAAATAGGAAGTCCTACTCCACCCGCTGTATTCTCCAGACATTGCTCCCTCTGACTATCACCTGTTTAGATGAATGGCGCATGGCCTGGCTGACCAGCGCTTCCGATCTCATGAAGAAGACACAAATTGGATCGATTCGTGGATCGCTTCAAATGATGAACAATTTTTTCGACGAGGGATTCGTACACTGCCCGAAAGATGGGAGAAAGTGGTGGCCAGCGATGGAAAATACATCGAATGATACATGTGTAACCAATTTGTTTCATTAAAGCCTCATATGTTGAGGAAAAAGGGCGGAAGGAAAGTTGCACACCTTGTAGTTCTCCACAATCGTCCATTCTTTGCAAGTCTCTTCGTATCAGTATAACTCCTACAACATTCAAGAGCATGGACCTGCTTTTTGTGGTCAAGCATTGGTCTCCATCTACAGTTTTTGCCCCGCCACAATTCCATTCATTACCAAAGTAAACTGTTCCTTGATACCTCAAAATTTATCCTGCCAGTCTATCCTTTCTTTTAATCAAGTACTTTTTCTCGCTACTTCTATTCAGAACCACTTCATTAGATACCCGACCTCTCTATTCACCATTCAGCTTTCTTCTGTAACACCAAATTTAAATTTTTTTGTCTGTAGAATTTAGCGACCACCTTTCAGTACGAAACAACGCTACACGCTGGCTAAATATGTGGTGATTGTAATTAAAGCGCAACTACCAATGAAGGTGCAGTATGCGCTGTAATTATCGTGTGGTGAATATGCCAATGCATTAATGCAAAACCGATATACACCGGGAAAAAGATTATTTCCATTTTCAGCAAACCAGGTGCAAATCTGGCGCTAAATGGAATCCTGTCAATGTCTCCATTGCTCATACGGAACAAACTGTGTAAGTGGCGGTTAATAATATCAACACGATGCATTTATCACTTGTTTGTCCTTTTCTGCGCAGACCCATTTCCTAATGTATTACGTATGGAAACATTTATATACGTGTTTCTACCATTCACAGCTCCAGATTTGCACCTGGTGGTCAAAACTGGAATTAATTTTTTTACAGTATAAATCCGCGTATGGTAATTCTCTTTTTCAGAGCAACTTATCTTGCTAATAACAATCTTCTTTGTTTTGGCCATATTCATTGACTTCAATGTCTACATAGCAAAAGTCATCGACTACTTTTAGTGTGCCATTTCCTAACCTAATTCACTCGCCGTTCCCTGATTTAACTTGACTACACTCTGTCCATTTATTTTCTTTTTTTTTTTTTTTTGGTCATCAGTCTACTGACTGGTTTGATGCGGCCCGCCACGAATTCCTTTCCTGTGCTAACCTCTTCATCTCAGAGTAGCACTTGCAACCTACGTCCTCAATTATTTGCTTGACGTATTCCAATCTCTGTCTTCCTCTATAGTTTTTGCCCTCTACACCTCCCTCTAGTACAATGGAAGTCATTCCCTCATGTCTTAGCAGATGTCCTATCATCCTGTCCCTTCTCCTTATCAGTGTTTTCCATATATTCCTTTTCTCTCCGATTCTTCGTAGAACCTCCTCATTCCTTACCTTATCAGTCCACCTAATTTTCAACATTCGTCTATAGCACCACATCTCAAATGCTTCGGTTCTCTTCTGTTCCGGTTTTCCCACAGTCCATGTTTCACTACCATACAATGCTGTACTCCAGACGTACAGCCTCAGAAATTTCTTCCTCAAATTAAGGCCGATATTTGATATTAGTAGACTTCTCTTGGCCAGAAATGCCTTTTTTGCCATAGCGAGTCTGCTTTTGATGTCCTCCTTGCTCCGTCCGTCATTGGTTATTTTACTAGCTAGGTAGCAGAATTCCTTAGCTTCATTGACTTCGTGACCATCAATTCTGACGTTAAGTTTCTCGCTGTTCTCATTTCTACTACTTCTCATTACCTTCGTCTTTCTCCGATTTACTCTCAAACCATACTGTGTACTCATTAGACTGTTCATTCCGTTCAGCAGATCATTTAATTCAAAAAATGTTTCAAATGGCTCTGAGCACTATGGGACTTAACAGCTGTGGTCATCAGTCCCCTAGGACTTAGAACTACTTAAACCTAACTAACTTAAGGACATCACACACATCCATGCCCGAGGCAGGATTGGAACCTGCGACCGTAGCAGTCGCGCGGTTCCGGACTGCGCGCCTAGAACCGTGAGACCACCGCGGTCGGCCCAGATCATTTAATTCTTCTTCACTTTCACTCAGGATAGCAATGTCATCAGCGAATCGTATCATTGATATCCTTTCACCTTGTATTTTAATTCCACTCCTGAACCTTTCTTTTATTTCCATCATTGCTTCCTCGATGTACAGATTGAAGAGTAGGCGCGAAAGGCTACAGCCTTGTCTTACACCCTTCTTAATACGGGCACTTCGTTCTTGATCGTCCACTCTTATTATTCCTTCTTAGTTGTTGTACATATTGTATAAGACCCGTCTCTCCCTATGGCTTACCCCTACTTTTTTCAGAATCTCGAACAGCTTGCACCATTTTATATTGTCGAACGCTTTTTCCAGGTCGACAAATCCTATGAAAGTGTCTTGATTTTTCTTTAGCGTTGCTTCCATTATTAGCCGTAACGTCAGAATTGCCTCTCTCGTCCCTTTACTTTTCCTAAAGCCAAACTGATCTTCACCTAGCGCATTCTCAATTTTCTTTTCCATTCTTCTGTATATTATTCTTGTAAGCAGCTTCGATGCATGAGCTGTTAAGCTGATTGTGCGATAATTCTCGCACTTGTCAGCTCTTGCCGTCTTCGGAATTGTGTGGATGACGCTTTTCCGAAAGTCAGATGGTATATCGCCAGACTCATATATTCTACACACCAACGTGAATGGTCATTTTGTTGCCACTTCCCCCAGTGATTTTAGAAATTCTGATGGAATGTTATCTATCTCTTCTGCCTTATTTGACCGTAAGTCCTCCAAAGCTCTTTTAAATTCCGATTCTAATACTGGATCCCCTATCTCTTCTAAATCGACTCCTGTTTCTTCTTCTATCACATCAGACAAATCTTCACCCTCATAGAGGCTTTCAATGTATTCTTTCCACCTATCTGCTCTCTTCTCTGCATTTAACAGTGGAATTCCCGTTGCACTCTTAATGTTACCACCGTTGCTTTTAATGTCACCAAAGGTTGTTTTGACTTTCCTGTATGCTGAGTCTGTCCTTCCGACAATCATATCTTTTTCGATGTCTTCACATTTTTCCTGCAGCCATTTCGTCTTAGCCTCCCTGCACTTCCTAATTATTTCATTCCTCGGCGGCTTGTATTTCTGTATTCCTGATTTTCCCGGAACATGTGTGTACTTCCTCCTTTCATCAATCAACTGAAGTATTTCCTCTGTTACCCATGGTTTCTTCGCAGCTACTTTGTACCTATGTTTTCCTTCCCAACTTCTGTGATGGCCCTTTTTAGAGATGTCCATTCCTCTTCAACTGTACTGCCTACTGCGCTATTCCTTATTGCTGTATCTATAGCGTTAGAGAACTTCAAACGTATCTCGTCGTTCCTTAGTACTTCCGTATCCCACTTCTTTGCGTATTGATTCTTCCTGACTAATGTCTTGAACTTCAGCCTACTCTTCATCACTACTATATTGTGATCTGAGTCTATATCTGCTCCTGGGTACGCCTTACAATCTAGTATCTGATTTCGGAATCTCTGTCTGACCATGACGTAATCTAATTGAAATCTTCCCGTATCTCCCGGCCTTTTCCAAGTATACCTCCTCCTCTTGTCATTCTTGAACAGGGTATTCGCTATTACTAGCTGAAACTTGTTACAGAACTCAATTAGTCTTTCTCCTCTTTCATTCCTTGTCCCAAGCTCATATTCTCCTGTAACCTTTTCTTCTACTCCTTCCCCTACAACTGCATTCCAGTCGCCCATGACAATTACATTTTCGTCCCCCTTTACATACTGCATTACCCTTTCAATATCCTTTTATTGGTTTTAATCTTAAAATATCTTCTAGGGAAACGTTTCATTACATTCAACTCAGCTTGCAAGGCTATACTGACGATATATTAACAGTCACACTTTTCAGCTTATGGTTTCTTTGAAACATGTAGCACAGCATATATTAGATCCACTGTCCACTGCGAACTGTTTGGAGGGAAGAGTTAGTGTCTATAGTGTGCTCCTAAAATATTTCACTAGTATACAGTCCCGTTCAATCCTTATCTGTAGGCATAGTAGCGCTTTAACTGACCGCTACAGTCGTGAAAAACATTACCCCAAAATGTATCTATTTCTCGAAAGTATAAAAATGTCACTTGCAATTTTCTGCGGGTAGAACGTGTCTGAACAGTGCACATGATCACTCAACATACCACCTATTCAATATTTATACAGTATGATGCAACACACACACACACACACACACACACACACACACACACACACACACACACACACAATACTGTACCTCCAGACAAGCTATACAGTGTAGTTTTTTTAAACAATAGAACTTATTAGATATATATCAACAGAAGGTGATGAATCAATGCACGTAGAAGTAAGAGGTGCTGCTCATTGCCTGCGACTATGCCGCATGGGTATATCATTAGAGAGAGAACTGGATCCCACACTATGTATGAGCCATATGGCAAGACGAAGTGTGAATGCGAATCGGTCGTTACATCATACACCAAGGCGTGGATTAATTTTGTTAATTCCAGCATGCGACTGTGATAAAACTTTATCAAACGCATTCTGATGATAACACATAATCATTCAAGTCAGGAGTTGATAATTTCAGTGGTTGCCCAGACGCCGAAATTTACTTAAAACTATAAATGTTTAGTTTTACGTAACAAATACACTTGCAGGACATTGTATAATTTTCATGGATGTGATATAGCTAAATATATTGTCAAATAATTTTACAACCGATTTAAATAACAGAAGTGTGGCTTATGTTGTCATAAATATTTGAGAACAATCATCTTCTTTTCAAATTTTTCTTCGTTAACAATATGACATCATTATGCTGTCAGAAAATATAATGAAATTAAGAAGAGTGTATGTATAGAATTAATATTAAAAATTTCTATAATTAATTATGTATGGAATAGACATGTTTTGCAATCATACAGTGAATGACATACAGAGCATGAATGACTTTTTCTAAAAACATGTGATGTTTACATCGAGGAAGTAATATCTTTAATGGAATCCTTAACAGAAGACAGGCAAAAGTACTGTCATTTAAAGATTGTCTGCAATCCCATAATTTGGCAGAATACTAGAAGTGAACTTCATGACGACACTGCCATATGAAGATATGCAGTTCAAACAGACTGATTTTCAGTTGTGATTTCTAGTCTGAAGATCACTGGTATGATATGGATTCTTATTGATACTGGGAGAGTGCAGTCTGAAAAGAAATTAATGAACATTAACTTTTCTGCCAAGAACAGTGCATTACGGTATGTTTACACTGGCCAAAAAAGCTACTAATTGGCAAGAACATATCCTGACAATGTTTCTCAGTAAAATTGCAGCCCTACAGATTGAAGCCACAAGTTGGGCAACTTTGTCAGCCCCTGTCGCCCAGTAATGATTGCAAAAGTACATTTTTTGGTCCATAAGTGTTCACACAGTGCTGCACTATTGTCGGAAATGTTCGAAAATGTTCAAATGTGTGTGAATTTCTAAGGAACCAAATTGCTGAGGTCATCGGTCCATAGACTTACACACTACTTAAACTGACTTATGCTAAGAACACCACACACACACACACACACACACACACACACACACACACACACACACACACACACACACACACACACACACACACCGAGGACGGACTCGAACCTCCGACGGGAGGGGCCGCGCAATCTGTGACATGGTGTGTCTACCCGCGCGGCCACTCCGGGCGGCTGTTGTCACAAAATTGACAATAGCAGACTAGAGGATGCCACTGTGACCCTGCTGATTTTTCATCACAAAAAGACGCAAGGAATAAAGTTACAAAGAGAAGTGAAGCTTTGTGGAGGCATTTTTTAAGCAACCAGACTTCTTGAGAAATTTTAACTCATTAACTGATGTAGAATACGAGTTTCAATATCTCATACAAGTGTTGTGCCACAGGAAGATATATTGGGAAGATCTAAGAAGTTTTTAAAGTTTTCCCCAGGCAGCACCAAGCCAAGACAAGGAATGCTCAATCACAGTGTCGAAACCAGAACGACAAACAGGCAGCAGATCTGATTCTGCAAATATCGTGGCATACAACCGAAGCCAATGTCACACGATGCTTAAGCAAGAGTACTGAATCGCCACTTCAGCTATGGGAACTCATCGTGAAGGGAACGTAACATTCGGACACCACTGAAAAGTGCTGTAACAACATGTGAATCCCATGCAGGGACACTTTTCACCCCACTAACGTTGCATAAACAACCAAGCTGAAAGCCACAGCTGAGACACCAAGGTTCAGTGAATACCGCTGATGAATCGAGGAAACCACGCCAGATTCAGCCATCCTCGTCAACACATTTTGTCATGTCAGCTATGGGAACTCATTGTGAAGGGAACGTAACATTCGGACACCACTGAAAAGTGCTGTAACAACACGTGAATCCTATGCAAGAACACTTTTCACCCCCACTAACACTGCATAAACAACCAAGCTGAAAGCCACAGCTGAGACACCAAGGAGCAGTGAATACCGCTGATGAACCGAGGAAATCAGGGCAGATTCAGCCTTCCTCGTCAACACATTTTGTCATGTCAGCTATGGGAACTCATTGTGAAGGGAACGTAACATTCGGGCACAACTGAAAAGTGCTGTAACAACACGTGAATTCTATGCAAGAACACTTTTCACCCCCACTAACACTGCATAAACAACCAAGCTGAAAGCCACAGCTGAGACACCAAGGTGCAGTGAATACCGCTGATGAACCGAGGAAACCAGGCCAGACTCAGCCATCCTCGTCAACACATTTTGTCATGTCCGCTATGGGAACTCATTGTGAAGAGAACGTAACATTCGGGCACCACTGAAACACTGAAAAGTGCTGTAACAACACGTGAATCCTATGCAAGAACACTTTTCACCCCCACTAACACTGCATAAACAACCAAGCTGAAAGCCACAGCTGAGACACCAAGGTGCAGTGAATACCGCTGATGAACCAAGGAAACCAGGTCAGACTCAGCCATCCTCGTCAACACATTTTGTCATGTCAGCTATGGGAACTCATTGTGAGGGGAACGTAACATTCGGGCACAACTGAAAAGTGCTGTAACAACACGTGAATCCTATGCAAGAACACTTTTCACCCCCACTAACACTGCATAAACAACCAAGCTGAAAGCCACAGCTGAGACACCAAGGTGCAGTGAATACCGCTGATGAACCGAGGAAACCAGGTCAGACTCAGCCATCCTCGTCAACACATTTTGTCATGTCAGCTATGGGAACTCATTGTGAAGGGAACGTAACATTCGGACACCACTGAAAAGTGCTGTAACAACACGTGAATGCTATGCAAGAACACTTTTCACCCCACTAACATTGCAGAAACCACCAAGCTGAAAGCCACAGCTGAGACACCAAGGTGCAGTGAATACCGCTGATGAACCGAGGAAACCAGGTCAGACTCAGCCATCCTCGTCAACACATTTTGTCATGTCAGCTATGGGAACTCATTGTGAGGGGAACGTAACATTCAGACACCACTGAAAAGTGCTGTAACAACACGTGAATCCTATGCAAGAACACTTTTCACCCCCACTAACACTGCATAAACAACCAAGCTGAAAGCCACAGCTGAGACACCAAGGTGCAGTGAATACCGCTGATGAACCGAGGAAACCGGGCCAGATTCAGCCATCCTCGTCAACACATTTTGTCATGTCAGCTATGGGAACTCATTGTGAAGGGAACATAACATTCGGACACCACTGAAAAGTGCTGTAACAACACGTGAATCCTATGCAAGAACACTTTTCACCCCCACTAACACTGCATAAACAACCAAGCTGAAAGCCACAGCTGAGACACCAAGGTGCAGTGAATACCGCTGATGAACCGAGGAAACCAGGCCAGACTCAGCCATCCTCGTCAACACATTTTGTCATGTCCGCTATGGGAACTCATTGTGAAGAGAACGTAACATTCGGGCACCACTGAAACACTGAAAAGTGCTGTAACAACACGTGAATCCTATGCAAGAACACTTTTCACCCCCACTAACACTGCATAAACAACAAAGCTGAAAGCCACAGCTGAGACACCAAGGTGCAGTGAATACCGCTGATGAACCAAGGAAACCAGGTCAGACTCAGCCATCCTCGTCAACACATTTTGTCATGTCAGCTATGGGAACTCATTGTGAGGGGAACGTAACATTCGGGCACAACTGAAAAGTGCTGTAACAACACGTGAATCCTATGCAAGAACACTTTTCACCCCCACTAACACTGCATAAACAACCAAGCTGAAAGCCACAGCTGAGACACCAAGGTGCAGTGAATACCGCTGATGAACCGAGGAAACCAGGTCAGACTCAGCCATCCTCGTCAACACATTTTGTCATGTCAGCTATGGGAACTCATTGTGAAGGGAACGTAACATTCGGACACCACTGAAAAGTGCTGTAACAACACGTGAATGCTATGCAAGAACACTTTTCACCCCACTAACATTGCAGAAACCACCAAGCTGAAAGCCACAGCTGAGACACCAAGGTGCAGTGAATACCGCTGATGAACCGAGGAAACCAGGTCAGACTCAGCCATCCTCGTCAACACATTTTGTCATGTCAGCTATGGGAACTCATTGTGAGGGGAACGTAACATTCAGACACCACTGAAAAGTGCTGTAACAACACGTGAATCCTATGCAAGACCACTTTTCACCCCCACTAACACTGCATAAACAACCAAGCTGAAAGCCACAGCTGAGACACCAAGGTGCAGTGAATACCGCTGATGAACCGAGGAAACCGGGCCAGATTCAGCCATCCTCGTCAACACATTTTGTCATGTCAGCTATGGGAACTCATTGTGAAGGGAACATAACATTCGGACACCACTGAAAAGTGCTGTAACAACACGTGAATCCTATGCAAGAACACTTTTCACCCCCACTAACACTGCATAAACAACCAAGCTGAAAGCCACAGCTGAGACACCAAGGTGCAGTGAATACCGCTGATGAACCGAGGAAACCAGGCCAGACTCAGCCATCCTCGTCAACACATTTTGTCATGTCCGCTATGGGAACTCATTGTGAAGAGAACGTAACATTCGGGCACCACTGAAACACTGAAAAGTGCTGTAACAACACGTGAATCCTATGCAAGAACACTTTTCACCCCCACTAACACTGCATAAACAACAAAGCTGAAAGCCACAGCTGAGACACCAAGGTGCAGTGAATACCGCTGATGAACCGAGGAAACCAGGCCAGACTCAGCCATCCTCGTCAACACATTTTGTCATGTCAGCTATGGGAACTCATTGTGAGGGGAACGTAACATTCGGGCACAACTGAAAAGTGCTGTAACAACACGTGAATCCTATGCAAGAACACTTTTCACCCCCACTAACACTGCATAAACAACCAAGCTGAAAGCCACAGCTGAGACACCAAGGTGCAGTGAATACCGCTGATGAACCGAGGAAACCAGGCCAGATTCAGCCATCCTCGTCAACACATTTTGTCATGTCAGCTATGGGAACTCATTGTGAAGGGAACGTAACATTCGGACACCACTGAAAAGTGCTGTAACAACACGTGAATGCTATGCAAGAACACTTTTCACCCCACTAACATTGCAGAAACCACCAAGCTGAAAGCCACAGCTGAGACACCAAGGTGCAGTGAATACCGCTGATGAACCGAGGAAACCAGGTCAGACTCAGCCATCCTCGTCAACACATTTTGTCATGTCAGCTATGGGAACTCATTGTGAGGGGAACGTAACATTCAGACACCACTGAAAAGTGCTGTAACAACACGTGAATCCTATGCAAGAACACTTTTCACCCCCACTAACACTGCATAAACAACCAAGCTGAAAGCCACAGCTGAGACACCAAGGTGCAGTGAATACCGCTGATGAACCGAGGAAACCAGGTCAGACTCAGCCATCCTCGTCAACACATTTTGTCATGTCAGCTATGGGAACTCATTGTGAGGGGAACGTAACATTCAGACACCACTGAAAAGTGCTGTAACAACACGTGAATCCTATGCAAGAACACTTTTCACCCCCACTAACACTGCATAAACAACCAAGCTGAAAGCCACAGCTGAGACACCAATGTTCAGTGAATACCGCTGATGAACCGAGGAAACCAGGCCAGACTCAGCCATCCTCGTCAACACATTTTGTCATGTCCGCTATGGGAACTCATTGTGAAGAGAACGTAACATTCGGGCACCACTGAAACACTGAAAAGTACTGTAACAACACGTGAATCCTATGCAAGAACACTTTTCACCCCCACTAACACTGCATAAACAACAAAGCTGAAAGCCACAGCTGAGACACCAAGGTGCAGTGAATACCGCTGATGAACCGAGGAAACCAGGCCAGACTCAGCCATCCTCGTCAACACATTTTGTCATGTCAGCTGTGGGAACTCATTGTGAGGGGAACGTAACATTCGGGCACAACTGAAAAGTGCTGTAACAACACGTGAATCCTATGCAAGAACACTTTTCACCCCCACTAACACTGCATAAACAACCAAGCTGAAAGCCACAGCTGAGACACCAAGGTGCAGTGAATACCGCTGATGAACCGAGGAAACCAGGCCAGATTCAGCCATCCTCGTCACACATTTTGTCATGTCAGCTATGGGAACTCATTGTGAAGGGAACGTAACATTCGGACACCACTGAAAAGTGCTGTAACAACACGTGAATCCTATGCAAGAACACTTTTCACCCCACTAACATTGCAGAAACCACCAAGCTGAAAGCCACAGCTGAGACACCAAGGTGCAGTGAATACCGCTGATGAACCGAGGAAACCAGGTCAGACTCAGCCATCCTCGTCAACACATTTTGTCATGTCAGCTATGGGAACTCATTGTGAGGGGAACGTAACATTCGGACACCACTGAAAAGTGCTGTAACAACACGTGAATCCTATGCAAGAACACTTTTCACCCCCACTAACACTGCATAAACAACCAAGCTGAAAGCCACAGCTGAGACACCAAGGTGCAGTGAATACCGCTGATGAACCGAGGAAACCAGGCCAGACTCAGCCATCCTCGTCAACACATTTTGTCATGTCCGCTATGGGAACTCATTGTGAAGAGAACGTAACATTCGGGCACCACTGAAACACTGAAAAGTGCTGTAACAACACGTGAATCCTATGCAAGAACACTTTTCACCTCCACTAACACTGCATAAACAACCAAGCTGAAAGCCACAGCTGAGACACCAAGGTGCAGTGAATACCGCTGATGAACCGAGGAAACCAGGTCAGACTCAGCCATCCTCGTCAACACATTTTGTCATGTCAGCTATGGGAACTCATTGTGAGGGGAACGTAACATTCGTGCACAACTGCAAAGTGCTGTAACAACACGTGAATCCTATGCAAGAACACTTTTCACCCCCACTAACACTGCATAAACAACCAAGCTGAAAGCCACAGCTGAGACACCAAGGTGCAGTGAATACCGCTGATGAACCGAGGAAACCAGGCCAGATTCAGCCATCCTCGTCAACACATTTTGTCATGTCAGCTATGGGAACTCATTGTGAAGGGAACGTAACATTCGGACACCACTGAAAAGTGCTGTAACAACGCGTGAATGCTATGCAAGAACACTTTTCACCCCACTAACATTGCAGAAACCACCAAGCTGAAAGCCACAGCTGAGACACCAAGGTGCAGTGAATACCGCTGATGAACCGAGGAAACCAGGCCAGATTCAGCCATCCTCGTCAACACATTTTGCCATGTCACTGTGTCTCAATGCGTACCCGCGGGGGCTTCACCTTAACCATTGCGGTTTTTAACATATGGGACCATTAACTACATCTACATAGGTTAATAAGTGATGGTACTGATCCCCCATGGGAAACAAAATGGGTCAGATCGCTGTTGCAGAAGGAACGAAGAAAGCATGCCAAATTTAAAAGAACGCAAAAATGGAAATGAGCGAATGGCATCGCAGCCGGGAGGCCCCATTCGGGGACGCTTGGCCGCAAATTCAAGTCTTACTTCAGTCGACGTCACCTTGGGCGACCTGCGCGCCGGTAATGACGATGAAATGATGATGAGGACAACACAACACCCAGTCCACGAGAGGAGAAAATCTTGAACCCGGCCGGGAATCGAACCCAGGCCCGCTGCACGCGAAGCAAGGCCGTTACCACCCAGATAACCAGGCGGACAAAAGGACGCAAAATCCTCAAGACTGGCAAAGTTTTGCTGAAGTTCGAAATATAGTGCGTAGTTCAATGCGAGAAGCTTACAATAATTTCCGCAACGAAATTCTGTCTCGAAATCTGGCAGAAAACCCGAGGAGATTCTGGTCATGCGTAAAGCACACCAGCGGCAAGACGCAATCAATACCTTGATTGCGCGATTACAACAGTTAAGTCACTGATGACAGTGCCACTAAAGCAGAGTTATTAAACAGGGTTTTCCGAAACGCCTTCACCAAAGAAGACGAAGTAAATATTCCTGAATTCCAATCAAGAACAACTGCCAAGATGAGAACCATAGAAGTAGATATCCTCGGTGTATCGAAGCAGCTTAAATCACTTAATGAAGGCAAGGCCTCTGGTCCAGAATGTATACCAGTCAGGTTCCTCTCAGAGTGTGCTGATACAATAGCTCAGTATGTAGCAATTATATAAAACCGCTCGCTCACAGTTCCCTATCGAAAGACTGGAAAATTGCTCAAGTCATACCAATACCCAAAAATGGAAGTAGGAGTAATCTGTTGAATTACAGGCTCATATCACTAACGTCGATTTGCAGTAGGGTTTTGGAACATATACTGTGTTACAACATCCATCTGTAAGAAAACGATTTTTTGATACATAGCACGGATTCAGAAAATATCTTTCTTGCGAAACACGATTAGCTCATACTCATGAAGTAATGAGCGCTATCGGCAGGGGATGTCAAATTGATTCCGTATTTTTAGACTCCCAGAGGGCTTTCGACACCGTTCCTCACAAGCGTCTTCTAAACAAACTGCGTGTCCATGGAATATCGCCTTCGTTGTGAGACTGGATTCGTGATTTCCTGTCAGTAAGGTCTCAGTTCGTAGTAACAGACGGAAAGTCATGGAGTAAAACGTAAATAATATCCGGCGTTCCGCAAGGATTTGCTATAGGCCCTCTATTGTTCCTGATCTATATTAACGACATAGAATGTTAGTAGCCGTCTTAGATTGTTTGTAGATGATGCTGTCACTTACCATCTTGTAAAGTCATCAGATGACCAAAACCAATTACAAAATGATTTAGATAAGATATTTGTATTGTGCGAAAAGTGACAATTGACCCTGAATAAAGAAAAGTGTCAAGTTATTCACAGGAGTACTAAAAGGAATCCGCTTAATTTCGATTACCTGCTAAGTCACACAAATCTGACAGCTATAAACTCAACTAAATACTTAGGGATTACAATTACAAAAATACTAAACTGGAACGATGACATAGATAATGTGAGCAAACCAAGGACTGCAATTTATTGGCAGAACACTTAGAATGTGCAACAGGTGTACTAAAGAGACTGCTTACACCACGCTTGTCCGCCCTATTGTGGAGTACTGCTGTGCGGTTTGGTATCCGCATCAGGTGGGACTGACGGATGACATTGATAAAGTTCAAAGAAGGTCAGCTCGTTTTGTATTATCGCAAAATAGGGGAGATAGTGCCACAGACATGTTACGTGAATTGGAGTGGCGATCATCAAAACAAAACCGTTTTTCGTTGCGACGGAATCTTCTAATGAAATTCCAATCACCACTTTTCACCTCCGATGCAGAAAATATTCTGATTGCACCCACCTACAAAGGGAGAAATGATCTTCACGATAAAATAAGAGAAATCAGGGCTCCACAGAAAAATTTAAGCGCTCGTTTCTCCTGCTGCCCCGTTCGAGAGTGGAACGCTAGAGAGACAGCTTGAAGGTGGTTCATTGAACCCTCTGCCAGGCACTTTATTGTGAATAGCAGAGTAATCACGTAGACGTAGACGTAAACGTAGACGTAGACGAAATACCTTTTGAAAACTTAATAAATGTGTTTTTGAAAACCCTGCCTCTGAAGCTGGAACGCCCACTAGTGTGCGGTAGGGACCAAATTGGCTACCACTGCCCTGCACAATAAAATCGCAACAAGGAATAGCTGATCCGCATCAGGTGGGACTCACGGATGACATTGAAAACGCTCCAAATAAGGGCAGCTCGTTTTGTATTATTGCATAGGTGGGTGCAGACTTTCGGACAAGAATGTAAAGATATTGTTCTCGCTCAGACACCTGAGTGCAGCGCTGTTGATGATGGAAGTAGGAAACAAAACCGAATTAGGAGATATACACACAAGCTCAGTCACAGATATTGCCCTGCAATACGAAATATTCTCCACCCTTGGTGGGCGACACCAACAACCCCTCAATAGTATGTTGGCAGCTATCTGCAACAATATGTGACGTCAGCAATATTGCCCACCCATCCCACAAAACTGCCATGTATTACAGCCATATTGCAGCATTGTCAACAGCAATACTATGGAGGCCAACATTGCCGTAATATATTCTCGGTACGGAAATGTAATATAGTTAAATCTGAAATAGCTTACCTGGTTCAGCTAGTGAACCTAGACCTGATGTTTAGGGCATACAGGGTATCCATAATTAAAGCTCCCGTTTAAAAACGCTGTAGAAAGGGAACCATTGCTCAGAATGTCATCAAATTTGAAGAGCACATTATTTACACAGGGCGTAATGTCACGGGACTAAAAATTTTAACGAAAGTTTGACCAACAGATGGCGCTGTAAGCGTCAGAATATGCACAAACAACAGACACGCGGCACACCGTTGTTCCTGAGTTTTCGTCGGAGGCCCAACATGGCTGTCCCCATGAAGGATTGGTTCGTTGGTTGGTTGGTTTGTTTAAAGGCGGGAGAAGGGACCTAACTACGAGGTCATCGGTACCTTGTTCCTAATAAAACAGTGCCACAAGTCTGAGAATAAAACGGACGAAACATATAACACAAAACGGAAAGAAAGGCAAAGCCACAAGAAGGAAGGGAAGGCAACGAACACTAAAAGGAAGAAAAGAGGACAAGAAAACAACAGAGAGACGCTAGAAACAGAAGAGAGTGAAACACGAAAGCAGATTACAGTGGCTGGCCAACAACGAGAATAAAAAGGGAAAGCCAGACACTCTGCCGGCAGGAGTGATCGAGCGGTTCTAGGCGCTACAGTCTGGAACCGCGCGACCGCTACGGTCGCAGGTTCGAATCCTGCCTTGGGTATGGATGTGTGTGATGTCCTTAGGTTAGTTAGGTTTAAGTAGTTCTAAGTTCCAGGGGACTGATGACCACAGCATTTAAGTCCCATAGTGCTCAGAGCCATTAGAACCATTTTGAACCAGCCACTCTGCAACACATTAAAATCTCCACCCTAAAAGCACTAGGGTGGAGGACACAGATGGACAAAGGACATGAGCGAAAACCTACACAGAAGTATAAAACCCACTCTCACGGATAAAACGTAAAACTAAAGCTGCTGTGGAGGCACTGTCGCCAAACACCGAAGGCAGGGTGCTGGGAAAGTTAGAAGTCTGCCGCAGAGCGGCTAAAATTGGGCAGTCCAGCAAGAGGTGGACAACTATTTGGGAGCCTCAGCGACACTGAGGTGGGTCCTCGCGACGGAGCAGGTAACCGTGCGTTAGCCACGTATGGCCAATGAGGAGCCGGCAGAGGACAACTGATTCCCTGCGAGGGGCCCTCAATGAAGACTTCTACACATTCGTAGTCTCCTTTATGACATGCAGTTTGTTGTGCGTGCTGTTATGCCATTGCGTCTCCCAAAGCCGGAAAACCCTGCGGTGTAAGACAGAACTCATGTCATCTTCGGAGATGCCTACCTCCAGAAGCGGTTTCCACGTCGCCTATTTGGCCAGCATGTCGGCAAGTTCGTTGCCGGGGATTCCGACGTGTCCTGGGGTCCACATAAACACCACGGAACGGCGGGCATAGATGGACTCCCGAATGGACGCTACCAGAGGGCAGCAATGGTCGATAGTTTGTAGGCTGCTCAGTGAGTCAGTACACAGGAGAAATGACTCGCCAGCGCATCAGCGGATGAGCTCAAGAGCACGAGATGTGGCTGCCAGCTCTGCAGTGAAAACACTGCAAGGAGTGCTGCTCAATATGTTCTCCATGAACATACATGAAGGACTATGGGCTACTGGTAGAGATATTTCAGCAGAACGGTGACTGTGCGCTAGTAGCGCTGCAGATATTCTGGACACTCAAGGGTCTGAAAAATGGCACCCCTCTGATGTCTGCTAAGGGTCTGGAGAAAATGATCAGAAAAGTCGGAAACACAGCTTTTTTTAAGTACAATACCCCATAAAGAGGAAAGCAGTTGATCATCCATCTGTCGAACACGGGGCTACAGCTTTGCAGGAGGTGTACAAAGGTGCAGTGCACGGGAAACTGCCAAAACGTTCGAATTGCCATCAAGCACTGTGCTTAAAATCCTACGAAACATCCTGCATTGCAGGCCATACAAAACCATCCGCGTTCAGGAGTTGCTTCCTGCTCACCTGCCACCGAGACAAATGTTCGCTCTGGGATTTCTCTGTCACATGGAAGTGGACAGAGAATGGCCATGGAACATTCTGTTGAGAGACGAAGTCCATTTCCATCTCCAAGAACGTGCCAATACGCCGAACTGCATAATATGGGCAACAGAAAATCCGCACGCACATCAACTGGCATGGCTTCATTCCGGAAAGGTGACTTGTGTGTTGCGGGTAGGCGGGATCGTTTATCATAGGGAGTTATTTTTTTGAGGAGTTGCGTACTAAGGGTCCTATTACCAGTACCGTTACTGGCAAACGCAATGAGAGAATTCTGCACTGATCAACAGCCTTGGGGTGAAGGCTGGATCATTTTTGTGCCAGATGGTGCTTCTCTGCACATTGCCCAGCCAGTGGAACGGCAACTGCAGTGGCATTTGGGAAATGATAGAATTACCAGCCGTCATTCCTCTACAGCCTGGGCGTCCAGATCACCTGATATTAATCCGTGTCACTTATGGCTGTAGGGGTATCTGGAACATTCTGTGTGCAGTGCTCCAGAATGCATTGCGCAATGCTTGTTCGTAACTGAACATGACCCCGCAGACACACCGATCTGTTGTGGAATATGCTGTTTCTAGATTTCATCTTGGGGCAGAAAACGGTGGACTGCATGCTGAACATGTCTTGTCCCAGTCTCACGACAGTTATCAACCGATGTCATTTTGCTTTTTATGCCTTTTTTTCGCCTCAGGGCAGTTAAAAACCGAATTTTGCTATCCGACGTGGTACGACCTTGCCGTGGTGGATGGGCTTACATAATTAACAGTGCCAGAACTGTGGAGTGCTCAACGTGGCAGTCGTTTCGCCCTGGATCAGCAATATACTGTTCAATTTTCATGTCATCCTGAGCAGTGGTTTTCTTTCTAAAGTATTTTGAGACTGGAAACCAGCACGGTTTTAGGAAACAGCAGTCATGCGAGACACAGCCGGCCCTCTTTGTGCATGATATACAACAGGTTCTAGATACTGGCTCCCAGGTTGATGCCATATTTCTCGACTTTCGAAAGGCGTTCGCCTCAGTTCCGCACTGTCGCTTGGTATAAAAAGTGCGCGCTTACGGTCTATCCGATGGCATATGCGGTTGCATAGAAAGTTTTCTAACAGACAGGGTTGTTGGTTGGTTGTTTGGGGAAGGAGACCAGACAGCGTGGTCATCGGTCTCATCGGATTAGGGAAGGATGGGGAAGGAAGTCGGCCGTGCCCTTTCAGAGGAACCATCCCGGCATTTGCCTGGAGTGATTTAGGGAAATCACGGAAAACCTAAATCAGGATGGCCGGACGTGGGATTGAACCGTCGTCCTCCCGAATGCGAGTCCAGTGTAACAGACAGGGAGCAGTATGTCGTCCTGAACGGCGAAACTTCAACAGAAACAAGAGTAACTTCAGGTGTGCCCCAGGGCAGTGTAATAGGTCCGGTGCTTTTTACGATTTACATAAGCCATCTGGTTGATGGTATTGACAACGGCCTTAGACTGTTTGCCGATGATGCTGTAGTCCACAGGAAAGTAGTATCACACGATAGTTGTGAACGAATCAATGAGGATTTGCTGAAAATAAATGCGTGGTGTAATGACTGGCAGTTATCTCTCAATATTAGTAAATGTAACCTACTGCGTATAACAAGGCGAAAATCCCCCTTAATGTACGAGTACAAAATAAATTCCCAGTCTTCGGAAGCGGTAACATCCGTTAAGTATCTGCGTGTGACTATTCGAAATTATCTCAACTGGAATGATCAGATTACGCAAGTAACGGGTAAGGCTAACTCTACATTGCGGCTTATTGTAGAATGCTGAAGCGATGCAGTCCTTCAACAAAGGAAATAGCTTACAATACGTTAGTTCGTCCAGTCTTAGAGTATTGTTCGTCTGTATGGGACCCTTACAAGTTGGGTCTGATTCAAGAGACTGAGAAGGTCCAAAGAAGAGCGGCAAGATTCATGACTGGTACAATTTAGCCATCCCGAGAGCGTTACAAATCTCATAGAAAGTTTGAAGTGGGACACACTTGCAGATAGACAGCGCACTAAACGGAAGGGGTTGCTCACTAAATTCCGAAAACTGCTCTTCAGTGGGGATGTAGAGCATATACCGGGTGATCAGAAAGTCAGTATAAATTTGAAAACTTAATAAACCACGGAATAATGTAGACAGAGTGGTAAAAATTGACACACATGCTTGGAATGACATGGGGTTTTATTAGAAAAAAAAACGAAGTTCACAAAATGTCCGACAGATGGCGCTGGACAGCAAAACGTCAGTGACTGCGCATGACAATCGTGTATAAAAGGAGCTGTAATGAAAGAGAGAATCAGATGCGCCAGCAGTCGCAGCATGTTGACGTTACCTGAAAAGGCGCTTTTAGTGAAACTGTATTATCAGAATGGGAAATGTGCTAGTTCAGCGTTACGATCCTATCGCCACAGGAAGGGGATTCGAATGGGTAAAGGTCCGTTGACAAATGCAGCTGTGGCGAGAACGATTTCGAAGTTCGAAGCCACAGGATGTTTAGACGATAAACCCAGCAGTGGCCAACAGAACACAAGGCGTAATGTTGCTGAGACAGTTCAGGAAGAAATGGAGACTGTAGCGGGTTCGTCTATGCACGGGGAAGTCAGCGCACGTGCAGTCGCATGTCGCACCGGCATTCCATACACTACTGTTTGGTTGGCACTTAGGCGTACTCTCCGATACTATCCGTACAAAATCCATCGGCATCATGAACTGTTACCTGGCGATTTAGTGAAGCGGAGGGCATTTACGGTGTGGGCGTTTCAAAAGATGGCGGAAGATGACGATTGGTTGCTGTCAACGCCCACAACTGCAGAATTTGGGCTACCGAAAATCCTAGAACTGTCGTGGAAACTCCATTGCACGACGAGAAAGTCACGGTATGGGTTGGATTTACCACATCTACTGTTATCGGGCCTTTTTTCTTCGAGGAAATGCGTGATTATGGTTTTGTAACCGCTACCGTGACGGGTGAGAGGTACGCCGATATGTTACAGAATCACATCACCCCCAGCCTGGCTGATAAACACCTGCTGGAATGTATGATGTTTATGCAGGATGGCGCTCCACCCCATATTGCTAGACGCGTGAAAGATCTATTGCACGCGTCGTTTGGTGACGATCGTGTGCTCAGCCGCCACTTTCGTCATGCTTGGCCTCCCAGGTCCCCAGACCTCAGTCCGTGCGATTATTGGCTTTGGGGTTACCTGAAGTCGCAAGTGTATCGTGATCGTCCGACATCTCTAGGGATGCTGAAAGACAACATCCGACGCCAATGCCTCACCATAACTCCGGACATGCTTTACACTGCTGTTCACAACATTATTCCTCTACAGCTATTGTTAAGGAATGATGGTGGACATATAGAGCATTTCCTGTAAAGAACATAATCTTTTCTTTGTCTTGCTTTGTTATGCTAATTATTGCTATTCTGATCAGATGAAGCGCCATCTGTCGGACATTTTTTGAACTTCTGTATTTTTTTTGGCTCTAACCCATGTCATTCCAAGCATGTGTCAATTTGTACCTCTCTATCTACATTACTCTGTGATTTATTCAGTTTTCAAATTTATACTGACTTTTTGATCACTCGGTTTTATTACCACCAACTTTCAAATCGTACAATGATCATCATTCAAAGATAAGGCAAATTAGAGCTCGTACTGACGTGTTCAGACAGTCGTTTTTCCCTCGAGCGATCCGTGAGTGGAACAGAGGGGGGGAAGTATGACTTTGGCGCAAATTGTGCCCTCCGCCACACACCGCTTGGTGGCTAGCGGAGTAGATATGGAGATATGTAGAACTTTAATAATGGACACCCTGTACCTCCAATAGATTAGCGATGGCAGACAACAGTTTAATGACACGTACAGTGTCCTCTTTTCTCGAACTGATATTGGAGCGGTGGAGCTTTCAGCGGCGAATGAACGACGTGCAAAAACTAAGCGTGCAGCTTAACATGAAGCGTGGCGTGGCGCCGCCTACCTTTTATGATGTGGTAGGGGGAGCGCTTGTCCCTGGTGAGGCTGACAGAGGAATCCCCGTCTGGGGCGCCATTGGCTGACGGCAGCACCGACACCAGCGCCGCCAGGCTCCCCGTGGGTGTCGGCTGAAACACATAGAGGGAAAAATCAGTCCGTACCTCAGTGAAGACTACTACACAGAATGAGTCGCTAAAATGAGTTCGTTACAACGTGCATTCGGCTGAAATTTCTACACTACTGGCCATTAAAATTGCTACACAACGAAGATAACGTGCTACAGACGCGAAATTTAACCGACAGAAAGAAGATGCTGTGAAATGCAAATGATTAGCTTTTCAGAGCATTCAAACGAGGTTGGCATTTGCGGTGTGGGAGTTTTAAAAGATGGCGGAAGATGACGATGGGTTGCTGTCAACGCCCACAACTGCAGAATTTGGGCTACCGAAAATCCTAGAACTGTCGTGGAAACTCCATTGCACGACGAGAAAGTCACGGTATGGGTTGGATTTACCACATCTACTGTTATCGGGCCTTTTTTCTTCGAGGAAATGCGTGATTCTGGTTTTGTAACTGCTACCGTGACGGGTGAGAGGTACGCCGATATGTTACAGAATCGCATCACCCCCAGCCTAGCTGATAAACACCTGCTGGAACGTACGATGTTTATCAGGATGGCGCTCCACCCCATATTGCTAGACGCGTGAAAGATCTATTGTGCGCGTCGTTTGGTGATGATCGTGTGCTCAGCCGCCACTTTCGTCATCTGCATTTATCATCTGCATTTGTTCTTGGTGCAGCCATTTTAATGGCCAGTAGTGTAGTAAGCTTATGAAACCGTACCGCACAAGCAGAATGCAGTCAAATTGCGGGCTTATGGAATATTGTCTCGGTTATGAGACTGGATTCGTGATTTTCTTTCAGAGAGGTGACTGTTCGTAGTAACTGATGGAAAGTGATCGAGTAATACAGAAGTTATTTTTGGCGTTCCCCAAGGCAATATTGTAGGACCCAAGGTAATATTATAGGCCTGTAAACGATTTAGGACAAAATATGAGCAGCCGTCCTAGGTTCTTTGCAGATGAGGCTGTCGTTTACCGCCTAGTAAAGTTATCAGAAGATCAAAAACCAATTGCAAAACGATTTAGAAAAGATATCAGTACTGTGCGAAATTTTATTTATTTTTTAACCTTCTCACCTGAAGTGGATAGGGCAGGCCGCTGGAGCGCTTCTTCATGCTCTATTCGGCCTTTGGTTTACACATATTTATTTGATTAGCTATATTTCCTTACAATTTTAAGGAACAATATTTATTTTACTGGTTATTATAGGTTATAATTCTAAGTTTGGTGCTTAAAACTAGTTTATGATAAGTATATTTGTTTGTTCTACTCTTATATTTAATTACAGATCCCACTGCTGTGGGCAGTGACTGTTTATTAGAATGTTTGTTGTGGAGCGAAGGTCCACTTCCTGTTTGCTGCATTGGTTGCTGGGTTCTGGTTCTCCTACTCTTTGGTCTTGTATCTCGCCCAGGTGTGGTGGTGTTTCTTCGTCCTCGGTGAGGGGCGCCATTGTTGGCGCTAGTTCTGGGAACTCTTTGGTAGTGTTTTGGGCCACTGTCCTATTTGGGTGAATGTTTCACTTTCTTGTTTTGTTGATTTTGGTGGTTATGATGTGCTCTAAGTCGGGGAGATTCTGTAGTATCCTTTTGCTGTATCTGGCTCTTAGGCTGGCTAGACGTGTTTGTAGTGGTGTGATTTTCGCGATCCTATATACCTCATTGCTTTGTGTAGTTCCTCCTAGAGCTGGGGCCCCATACTCTAGTAGTGGTCTTACGAAAGTTTTGTATGTTGGTATTGCTCTGTGTGTGCTGCATCCTTCGAATCTTCCTTGTACTTATCTGACGAGTCCTTGTCTTTTCCTGATCCTGTTGAGTAATTCATGTTGGTGGGTGTGCTAGTTCAGATATTTGTCGTAGTGGATCCCTAGATATTCGGCAGTATTCCCTAGTTGGAGTGGCGTACCCTATAGTGTGAGTCTTATGTCTCTTTCATTTTGATGTCTTTTATTTTTGGTTAGATTTCGATGTCGAAAAAGTACTATTTGAGTCTTGCTGGGGTATGGTTGGATCCCATTTCTTGCCATCCATTTTTCTAGTTTATATAAATATGCATTTTCCTTTCTTTGTATTGTCTGTGACCCAGTGTGCCGTATCATCGGCGTATAAGGCCAGTGCTTCTTTATTGCCATCTGTGGTCGGAATGGTTTCGGTGTAGAGGGTATATAACAACGGGCATATGATGGCTCCCTGCGGTACGCCAGCCTGTGGTGTGAAGAAGTCTGACGTTTCGTTTCCTACATGTACCCGGCATTGCCTTCCGCTTATTTGCCCTTTTATTATCCTCACCATTTTCTGCGGGATTCCTACATTGACTAGCTGCGTTAACAGGCCGCTGTGCCATATTTTATCGAAGGCTCGTCCGATGTCCAAAAATACAGCCAGGGTGCATTGACTCTTGTTGAATGCTTGTGTGACATCAGTGGATAGTCTCATGAGCGGGTCATTAGTGGTGTAGTTTTTGCGGAATCCCGCTTGGATGGCTGGTATTATGTTCTTGTTTTCTACGTATTTTCTGTCCGCAGCTCGTGGTCGTGCGGTAGCGTTCTCGCTTCCCGCGCCCTAGTTCCCGGGTTCGATTCCCGGCGGGGTCAGGGATTTTCTATGCTTCGTGATGACTGGGAGTTGTGTGATGTCCTTAGGTTTGTAAGGTTTAAGTAGTTCTAAGTTCTAGGGTACTGATGACCATAGATGTTAAGTCCCATATTGCTCAGAGCCATTTGAACCAATTTTGAACGTATTTTCTGATTCGATCCGTTATTATTCTTTCATACGTCAGTCCTATTACGTTAAGTAGTGTGATAGGTCTGTACGAATTGAGGTTTGTTTTCGCTTTGTTCGGTTTTGGTAGCATGATGATTTTCCCTTTCTTCCACGCCTCTGGTGTCGTTTCGCTGGTTAAACAGTAGTTAAATACTGTTGTTAGTATTGGTGCTACTGTTTCTATGGGGGCTTTCCTGAGGTGTAGTCTGCGAATTCCGTCTTCTACCGGAGCCGAGTCCCTGCCTGTCGTTATAGCTTCTATTACTTCGTTTTCGGTAATTTGTGTTGTGAGCGTTTCTTCTTCCTCCCCGTCTGCAGTGGGTGCGTTTAGTATTCCGTGTATGGCCTGTTCCGTCGCCAGCCGGTGGGTTTCGTCGAATCTCGGGTCTTGCGGGTGTGAGTGTATTACTTCTAGATTGTTTTTGAACTCCTGCGCTATTTTCCTGGCATCAGTGGTTGGCTCGTTGTTGATTAACAGACACGGTGCGTTGGACTGTTTTTGGCCTATGAGTGTTTTAAATCTGTGCCAAAATCTGCCTTCGTCCCTGTCGCCTAGTGTTTTGCAAGTTTCAGGCCGTTTCGTTTTGCCTGAAGTCGGAGATTATTCGTTTTATCCGCCCGTTTAGTCTGTTCCAGACTGTCCTTAGTGTGGGGTCATCGGTTCTTTTGAAAATTGGCAGTTGATTTTGGTTAGGGGACCAAACAGAGAGGTCATCAGTCCCATCGGATTAGCGAAGGATGAGGGAGGAAGTCGGCCGTACCCTTTCAAAGGAACCATCCCAGCATTTGACTGAAGCGATTTAGCGAGATCACGGCAAATGTAAATCAGGATGGCCAGATGCGGCGTTGAACCGTCGTCCTCCAGAATGCGAGTCCAGTTTGCTAACCACTGCGCCACCTCGCTCAGTAAAAGTGTGGGGTCATCCACATGACTGCTAAATGGAATCCGTTAAAGTTCAGTTACACAACTAATCAATCAGATCTAAAGGCCGTAAATTGTACTAAAGGCCTAGGGACTACAGTTAACAACAACTTAAATTGGAAAGAACACACAAAAATGTTGTTCGGAACGCGAGCCAAAGACAGCGATTTATTGGCAGAACACTTAAAAGATGCAACAGATCTACTAAAGAGACTGCCTACATTACGTTTGTCCGTCATCTTTTGGAGTACTGCTGCACGGTGTGGGACCCTTGCCATATAAGATTAAGACCGGGTGAAGTGGCACAATGTTTAGCGCACTGGATTCACATTTGGGAGGACGACGGTTCGAACCTCCGTCTGGCCATCCCGATTTAGGTTTTTCGTGACTTCCTTAAATCGCCGGGATGGTTCCTTTGTAAGGGCACAGACGACTTCGCTCCCTGTCCTTCCCCCAATCAGATGGGACTGACGACATCGCTGGTTGGTCCCTTCCCCCGAATCAACCAACCATATAGGATAAACGGAGTACATCAAGGAAGTTCAACGGAGAGCAGCATGTTTTTTACTATCGAGAAAGAGGAGAGAGAGTTTCACTGACATTATACAGGACTTAGTGTTGACATCATTAAAACAAAGGCATTTTTAGATTGTGGCGGGATCTTCTCACGAAATCCAGTCACTAAATTTCTCCTCGGAATGCGAAAATATTTTGTTGAGTCTGACCTACAGAAGGAGAAACTATCATCGTAATAAAATAAGGGAAATCACAGCTCGCACGGGAAGATACAGATGTTCGTTTTTCCGCGCGCTGTCCGAGAGTGGAATAATAGAGAATTGTTGTGGAGGTGTTTCGATGAACACTCTGCCACGCACTTAAAGTGATAGATTGATCAGCAGTGTAGTCCGATGATGATGATGATGATTAGTTTGTGGGGCGCTCAACTGTGTGGGTATCAGCGCCCGTACAAATTCCCAACCTTTGCTCAGCCGAGTTTCGCCCCTTTCATGAATGATGATAAAATGATGAGGACAACACGAACACCCAGTAATCTCGAGGCAGGTGAAAATCCCGGACCCCGCCGGGAATCGAACCCGGGACCCCTTCCTCGGGAAGCGAGAACGCGACCGCGAGCTCACGAGCTGCGGACGCTTAAACAGAGGTCAAGGTTAGGCTGAAAGGTGATAATGTGGTTGCGAGGCTACGAAGCCAACGAATGTGAATATTAAATGTAGCCTGTGGTAACCGACTGAAGCGTAGCGTAGTCCGATTTTTACATTGGTGCAGTATTTAATCGGTTGTTATTCAACAACACCGATATATTGACATGGACGTCCAGCTATTGGGACTGTGCCATTAAGGAGGCAGTTGAGATTTAATTAGCGAGCAACCTTGTAATCAGGGATGAAGGTTTTTGTTTAAACTCTGCTTGGACTCCTGCTCTTCCCTTGTCAGAAAACTGAGGGACAGAGCCGGTGTTACCTCACCTAAAAAATGGCTCTGAGCACTATGGGACTCAACATCTTAGGTCATAAGTCCCCTAGAACTTAGAACTACTTAAACCTAACTAACCTAAGGACATCACACAACCATGCCCGAGGCAGGATTCGAACCTGCGACCGTAGCAGTCCCGCGGTTCCGGACTGCAGCGCCAGAACCGCTAGACCACCGCGGCCGGCGTTACCTCACCTGCTAGTTCGTAGTCTCACTATCGATATCGCTGACTTTGGTTATCTTTGGTGGCACTTGTGTTCAGTGTGCGTGCGTGTGTTATCTTTCCTGCATTAGTCCAAAAACTGAGGTTTTAAATTTGCCTGTACATCGCCTTTCCGTTGCAGTTTGTCCCTTGAAAATGGTGGGGTGTGCTCCCACCGAAATATCGGCGGTCGCTGTTGATATTACCTGGCTGAATTCCCGTAAGTAGTTTGAAAATTTTATACGCCAGGAGAAACTCAAGTCTCATATATACAGGGTGTCCTTCCTAAGAGTTGTCAGGGGTATTTCCTGTGATGTTTCGGAAGATATTTGGAGTTTCATCTTTGAGTCAGACCAAATAAATAATACTCATAACGTATTTCCTGCGACGTCCAGTCTCGATGGAAAGAGTCGGTTTGTTTCAAGTAAAAAAAAAAAAAAAAAAAAAAAAAAAAAAAAAAAAAAAAAAAAAAAAAAAAAAAAAAAAAAAAATAAACGGAATTCTACGTGCTCATTGGATGAAGCGGTCCCAAATTAGTCTATTCCGATATTCACTTCATCGATACGTACTGACAGGGCAGTAAAACACGAATAATAAGGAACAATACTCTAGCAACGACAGCACTGGCCTGGCCCGCGCCGATGCTACCACTATGCAGCAGCGCTGCTCAGTGGCTGTTGGAGTACTGTTTGTTATTCTTCGTGTTTTATTGTCGCTGTTGATGCGCACCGATAAAATGAAAACCGGAACAGACTAAATCGGGACGCCTTCATCGAATGGGCACTTACAATTCCGCTTAAAAATATTTTGCATTAACCGGAAGCAATTCGACGTTTTTCATCGGCACTGGGCGTCGCACGAAAGACCTAATGGACTGTATCTGACTCCAGCTGCACGCGGCAAAAAAAAGGAACTGCAAATATCTTCCGAAACACCACAAAAAATACGCCTGACAACTCATAGTAGAGTCATCCTGTATATGCGTTACTGGCCATTAAAATTTCTACACCACGAACGTGACGTGCTACATCCGCGAAATTTAACCGACAGGAAGAAGATGCCGTGATATGCAAATGATTAGATTTTCAGAGCATTCACACAAGATTGGCGCCGGTGGCGACACCTACAACGTGCTGACATGACGAAAGTTTCCAACCGATTTCTCATACACAAACAGCAGTTGACCGGCGTTCCCTGGTGAAATGTTGTTGTGATGCCTCGGATAAGGAGGAGAAACGCGTACCATCACGTTTCCGACTTTGATAAAGGTCGGATTGTAGCCTATCGCGATTTCAGTTTATCGTATCGCGACATTGCTGCTCGCGTTGGTCGAGATCCAATGACTGTTAGCAGAATATGGAATCGGTGGGATTTATCGCGACATTGCTGCTCGCGTTGGTCGAGATCCAATGACTGTTAGCAGAATATGGAATCGGTGGGTTCAGGAGGGTAATACGGAACGCCGTGCCGGATCCCAACGGCCTCTTATCACTAGCAGTCGAGATGACAGGCATCTTATCCGCATGGATGTAACGTATCGTGCAGCAACGTCTCGATCCCTGAGTCAACAGATGAGGACGTTTGACAGACAGCAATTATCTGCACGAACAGTTCGACGACGTTTGCAGCAGCACGGACTATCAGTTCGGATATCTTGGCTGCGGTTACCCTTGACGCTGCGTCACAGAGAGGAGCGCCTGGGATGGTGTACTCAACGACGAACCTAGTTGCACGAATGGCAAAACGTCATTTTTTCGGATGAATCCAGGTTCTGTTTACAGCATCATGATGGTCGCATGCGTGTTTGGCGACATCGCGGTGAACGCACATTGGAAGCGTGTATTCGTCATCGCCATACTGGCGTATCACTCGGCGTGACGGTTTGGGGTGTCATTGGTTACACGTCTCGGTCACCTCTTGTCCGCTTTGACGGCACTTTGAACAGTGGACGTTAAATTTCCGATGCGTTACGACCCGTGGCTCTACCCTTCATTCGATCCCTGTGAAACCCTACATTTCAGCAGGATAATGCATGACCGCATGTTGCAGGTCCTGTGCGGCCCTTTCTGGATACAGAAAATATTGACTGTTGCCCTGGCCAGCACATTCTTCAGATCTCTCACCACTTGAAAACGTCTGGTCAATGGTGGCCGAGCAACTCGCTCATCACAATACGGCAGTCACTACTCTTGACGAACTGTGGTATCGTGTTGAATCTGCATGGGCAGCTGTACCTGTACACGCCATCCAAGCTCTGTCTGACTCAATGCCCAGGTGTATCAATGCCGTTATTACGGCCAGAGGTGGTTGTTCTGGGTACTGATTTCTCGGGATCTATGCACCCAAATTACGTGAAAATGTAATCAGAAATCAGGTGTAGTATAATATATTTGTCCAATGAATACCCGTTTATCATCTGCATTTCTTCTCAGTGTAGCCGTTTTAATGGCTAGTAGTGTTATTTTTTCCTAGTAACGTATACTGTTCTGGTGTAAACCTCGCATGCTTTGCGTTTCCCGTATCATATCCCATCTGTGCGTTTGCAGGCTTGTGTCTAAGATTATCTGACGTCCAGTTTCTACTGGAAAAGCGTGAGCCTACCTCGCCGTGCTGTCGGTCGGAGATATTGGTTCGTCGGTAAGATTATTCGTAGAGATGGACGATTTCACTTGAGTGACGTATCAAGCGCCCTGGTCGTTGCACCGGGAGAGAGAGGAGTGCGAGATGCGATGCGTCACGTCGTCGATTCGAAACGTGACTCAGCCGCCAATCTCTGTTCGACGAACAAAGTTTGCATTCTGACACGGAAAACCGATTTTCTGAAGCTGCAGGTTCAGACATGCTTGATACGCTCTCTCAGATGAAGGCTACCGAATCTCTTCCCCTCCCAGTATCACACGATGAGCAGAACCATTTCTGCGGTAAGTGCTGTGATGAAGCAGCGTGCAAAGAGATCACGACTGGAAACTCTTCCTGTATGCGCATGATCGAGCTGTTCAAATGGTTCAAATGGCTCTGAGCACTATGGGACTTAACATCTGAGGTCATCAGTCCCCTAGAACTTAGAACTACTTAAACCTAACTAACCTAAGGACACCACACACATCCATGCCCGAGGCAGGATTCGAACCTGCGACCGTAGCGGTCACGCGGTTCCAAACTAAAGCGCCTAGAACCGCACGGCCACACCGGCCGGCATCGAGCTGTTCCTATGCGCATGCACACCGTATCCGTTAACAGCGGGTGTGGCAACTACGACAAGGTTCCCGAAATACGGGGTATACCAAAAAGATTCATCTGATAAAAAAAAATCATTACTGTTATGCTATTTGGGATATGTGCGTGAACAACGTACAACTGGAAAGAGCAAACTCTCGAGTTTTACATGTTTTCAGCTAGGTAGCAGCAGTGTGCGCCCACTACAGTTCTAGTAAAAATGGTGTCGGGACAACAGAAAGCGCTTTGTGTCCTACGTTTTGCGCTGCGAAAAATCTGAACGTGAACTATATAAAGGGACATCTTCAATTTTTTGGTCCTGTCCTCCTCGGTTGCGCGTAATACTACGGTATGTTGATGATTTTCACTTATGGACCGTCTGACAGCAACTGAATAAAACACAATTTTAGTGCCATACGCGTTTCGCCTTTATTTTCTGCAAGGCATCATCAGTGGTCTGGAATATGTACATATGATAGCTATTTTATTTACATTTTTGTCACTGTGCCTATAGGTTATAAACAGTTCTGGTGGTTGGTATTTCCTATTAAGTAGTAATGTTTTGAACTGTACTTACAGGTTGCGTAGACAGTTTCTTACATATTACGCTCCTGTTGCATTTTTGGTCTTGTTCTTCTTCCTATGAGCGCCAATTTGCAGTGGAATGCAGAAAAAACAGCAAATTGGCGCTCATAGGAAGAAGAACAAGACCAAAAATGCAACAGGAGCGTAATATGTAAGAAACTGTCTACGCAACCTGTAAGTACAGTTCAAAACATTACTACTTAATAGGAAATACCAACCACCAGAACTGTTTATAACCTATAGGCACAGTGACAAAAATGTAAATAAAATAGCTATCATATGTACATATTCCAGACCACTGATGATGCCTTGCAGAAAATAAAGGCGAAACGCGTGTGGCACTAAAATTGTGTTTTATTCAGTTGCTGTCAGACGGTCCATAAGTGAAAATCATCAACATACCGCAGTATATAAAGGGAATAAAGGTTTACACTAAGTATGAAATATGTGCCAAAATGCAACTCACAAAAGTGTGAAAGAAAAACTGTTCGAAAGACTTAGAACAGCTGGTGAGAGTCAATGCACACTCACCGTCGGATATCTACGAGAATGGTTTCTCCCAATTGGAAGTCTAATGACCATTACTTGTTTCCAGGCTTCTTCGAACTAGTTCATTTTGCAAAATTACTAAGTACCGCTGAAATAAATGTGTAGAGCTGATGTCATTAATAAAGTAAAACGGGAGTGAACCTCATTATTATCCCTTAAATGCTGTTTATAAAACCATACAGTTAACTACCGTTCAAGAACTGCTAGTAAACTACAATTCATTATTTCGAGCGAAAAAATGAGAGTCGCTTGTGCAGTCGATGCGTGCTGTGACACATTTACACTACGCGATCAAAAGTATCCGGACACCCCCAAAACCAGAGGTTTTTCACATTAGTTGCATTGTGCTGCCACCTACTGCCAGGTACTCCATATAAGCGACCTCAGTAGTCATTAGTCATCGTGAGAGCAGAATGGCACGCTCAGCGGTACTCATGCACTTCGAACGTCGTCAGGTGACTGGGTGTCACTTGTGTCATACATCTGTGCTCGAGATTTCCACACTCCTAAACATCCCTAGGTCCACTGTTCCCCATGTAATACTGAATTGAATACGGTAAGGGACACGTACAGCACAAGGGAGTACAGGCCGACCTCGTCTGTTGACTGACAGAGACCGCCGACAGTTGAAGAGGGTCGTAATGTGTAATAGGATGACATCTATCCAGACCATCGCACAGGAATTCCAAACTGCATCAGGATCCACTGCAAGTACTATGACAGTTACGCAGGAGGCGAGAAAACTTGGATCTCATGGTCGAGCGGCTGCTCATAAGCCACACATCACGCCGGAAAGTGCCAAATGACGCCTCGCTTGGTGTAAAGAGTGTAAACATTGAACGATTGAACAGTGGAAAAACGTTGTGTGAAGTGACGAATCACGGTACACAATGTGACGATCCGATGGCAGGATGTGGGTATGGTGAATGCCCTGTGAACGCAATCTGCCAGCGTGTGTAGAGCCAACAGTGGAATTGGGAGGCGGTGGTGTTATGGTGTGGTCGTGTTTTTCATGGAGGGGGCCTGCTCCCCTTGTTTTGAGTGGCACTATCACAGGACAAGCCTACGTTTATGTTTTAAGCTCCTTCTTGCTTTCCACTGTTGAACAGCAACTTCAGCAAGATCGAGCATCTGTTCATAATGCACGGCTTCTGGCGAAGTGGTTACACGACAATAACATCCCTGTAATGGAGTGACCTGTACAGAGTCCTGACCTGAATCCTATAGGACACCTTTGGGATGTTTCGGAATGCTGACTTCGTGCCAGGCCTCACCGACCGATATGGATACCTCTCCTCAGTGCAGCGCTCCATGAAGAATGGGCCGCCATTCCCCAAGAAACCTTCCAGCACCTGATTGAACGTATGCCCGCGAGAGTAGAAGCTGTCATCAAGGCTAAGGGTGGGACAACACCGTACTGAATTCCAACATTACCGATGGAGGGAGTCATGAACTTTAAAGTCATTTTCGGCCAGGAGTCGTAATACTTTTGATCACACAGTGTATGTAGAACAATGCTAGTGATAAGTGTCAGTGAAGTACTGTTTCCGCAGTTTTATACCTCTCTTCAGAAGCATCATGGGCAGTTAAGACCAAAAATTAAAAAAAAAAAAGAAATTGTAATTCACGTAGCAAAATCTCTAAAAGTGGGACAGATTAATTACAACTGGAAAATCCTCTTACCATCTGCAGAAAATAAGTCATTGCTTTTGTTGGATTCTTGAACTGGACATAACGACGTCTCTGACTTTAGGAGGGTGACGAAGAGATTGTTAATATAATTGAGATTCCACCCGAAACTAATAGTGCCTTTCAGCCTCTCGATAAAAAAGTTTTTCAACAGTGAAAATAATTTTTCGGAAAATTATCGGATGATGTAGTTTGCGACAGGTCTTTCTCATTTCATGGTTATCAGCGGAACAGTATTACTAAATTTGCATTGTCAGTGTGCATCAACGCGTTTTACGAACCTGATGATGTATGCCTGGTACGCGGCACAATATGCAGAAAAATGGCCACGACCATTCAAGTTCCCTCTAAATAAAACTAGTAATTACTGTGAGGCGCCTGAATGCATTAATTTTTCTTTTATCAGGTGCGCCTGCTGTAAGGAAAAGGTTTTTTTTCGTCATTCAATAGGCACTACGTATTTTTGTGACGATTACAGGCAATACGTATGGAACTGTTTCATATTTAGTAAAATATACATTACTAAGACATTATCCTAAGGACCGTGCTATAGGAATTGTTATGAAATATTTATACCCACAAACTGAAATCCCGATGGATGGAAGTCGTCAGTATAACTGTCCATATGAACTGCAGGTTATTCAAAAGAAATTAGTGATTTGGGACATTTATGATATGGTTTAAGTGCTTCAAATTTGAATGTGTGCGCTTTAGACTTCACTCTACGCGGTGCTACGTTCTCTCGTCACGGCTGCGTCTGCTTATTCGCCGATTCGGCGTTAGACAGTAAGGGCTGTACAAACCGCTGTTATAAGCGGTTCTTTGTGTGGCAAAAATCAGTAATTTTAACATTAAAAACAAATACTTGCAGTGCATCTTAGCAGCTAAAATTTTGACAGTGCATTGCTTTCGTTGCATTCTTCCCTTGTGAGGATAGGTATCGACATGCCAGGTTGGAATAATCCCTTGTTATCTCCGTGGGTCCATCATGGCCAGGGGATATCGGTTGGTAAGTACACACATCAAAAATGTTTTGCATGATCTCGGTTTAGAGAGTTCCGGAACCTGTGCAGAAAATTGGAATAGAAATCAACGTTAACATCTATTTCTCCCTTTTTATTGCTCATGAAAACCAAACATTGCATGTTGTACCACCATACAGCAAGACCTTCAGAGGTGGTGTTCCACATTGCTGTACAAACCAGTACCTCTAATACCCGGTACCACTTCCTCTTGCGTTGATGCATGCCTGTATTTGTCGTGGCATACTATCCACAACTTCATCAAGGCACTGTTGGTCAAGATTGTCCAAATCCTCAGTGGCGATTTGGCGTAGATCCCTCAGAGCGCTTGGTGGGTCGCGTCGTCCATAAACATCGCTTCTCAATCTATCCTAGGCATGTTTGATAGTGTTCATGTCTGGAGAAAATGCTGGTCACTCTAGTCGAGCGATGTCGTTATCCTGAAGGAAGTCATTCACAATACGTGCACGATGGGGGCGCGAATCGTTTTCCATGAAGACGAATTCCTCGCCAATGTGCTGCCGATATGGTTGCACTATCGGTCGGAGGATGGCATTCACGTATTGTACAGCCGTTACGGCGCCCTCCATGACCACCAGCGGCGTACGTCGGCCCCACATAATGCCACTCCAGAACATCAGGGAATCTTTACCTTGCTGCACTCGCTGGACAGTGTGTCTAAGGCGTTCAGCTTACCGGGTTGCCTCCAAACACCGACGATTGTCTGGTTGAACGCATATGCGACACTCATCGGTGAAGAGAACGTGATGCCAATCCTGAGCGGTCCATTGGACATGTTGTTGGGCCCATCTGTACCGCGCTGCATGGTGTCGTGGTTGCAAAGATGGACCTCGCCATGGATGTCGGGAGTGAAGTTAAGCATCATGCAGCCTACTGCGCACAGTTTGAGTCGTAACACGACGTCCTGTGGCTGCACGAAAAGCATTATTCAACATGGTGGCGTTGCTGTCACAGTTCCTCCGAGACATAATCCGTAGGTAGCGGTCATCCACTACCATAGTAGCCCTTTGGCGGCCTGAGCGAGGCATGTCATCGACAATTCCTTGTTCTCTGTATCTCCTACATGGCCGAACAAAATCGCTTTAGTTCACTCCGAGACGCCTGGACACTTCCCTTGTTTAGAACCGTTCGTGGCACAAAGCAACAATGCGGACGCGATCGAACCGCGGTACGGACCATCTAGGCATGGTTGAACTACAGACAACACGAGCCGTGTACCTCCTTCATGGTGGAATGACTGGAACTGATCGGGTGTCGGACCCCCTACGTCTAACAGGCGCTGCCCATGCATGGTTGTTTACATGTTTGGGCGGATTTAGTGACATCTCTGAACAGTCAAAGGGGCTGTGTCTGTGACACAACATCCACACTCAAGATCTGTCTTCAAGGAATTCTGGGAACTGGGGTGATGCAAAACTTTTTTTGATGTGTGTAATATTCAATGTGAATCAAATTCACCAACAGCTGTATACTTTAGGACATTTTATTTTATCCTGAAAGCAACCAGTTTCAGCATTTCATTTATCCATCTTCAGGGCCCATACGCTTCTATCCAAATAAACGAACTTGTCGTATAGCGCCATACATTATTGGATGTAGTGAATTCCAGTCGTTATACAGGTGCTTCATACAAAGACGTGACAGTTGCTGTCACGAAGACGTTGTTGTCACGTTTTAGTATGAAGCAACTGTATAACGATTGGAATTCATGATATCCAGTAATTTATGGCGCTGTAAGACAAGTTATTTTATTTGGCTAGAAGGGTATGGGGCCTCAAGATACCAAAATGAAATGTCGAATGTGGTTGCTTTCAGAATAAAATAAAATATCTGTAAGTGTATGGCGCTTCAGTCCAGAACCGCGTTGCTGCTACGGTCGCAGGTTCGAATCCTGCCTCGGGCATGGATGTGTGTTATGTCCTTAGGTTAGTTAGCTTTACGTAGTTCTAAGTTGTAGGGGACTGATGACCTCAGATGTCCCATAGTGCTTAGAGCCATCTGAACCACTTTTGAAGTGTACGGCTGTTGGTGAAATTTATTGACACTGAAAATTCCCTTGTTAGTCCAGCTACAAACCGACTGTTCTGAATGGTCCCTCAAGCCTCAGGAGGTGCAACATATGCCCTGGTCTCTTCCCTGCTAGCAGTGCGCGCGACCTTGATGTGCGTCTGTACTACGTAGAAATCCAGAACGTGGTCTGCAGTTGCCCGGAATGTTCCACGGAAACAAGATTACAGCAAGATGTTTCTCATGCAGTGATGCAGTTACGTCACACTCCGCCATGTTACACGCTAGAGTCCTCTAGCGGCATACGGTTGCAACTTCCGTCAGGGAAGCGAGAAGTCGATGGAGTAATATGCATGACGTGGAATACTTCAACCGATATTGAGAGCAGAATAAAAAAAACAACCTCGGAGGCATTACTTTTCAGCAGGCCCGCATAATTAGAAGAAAAGGATGCTGTGTGTTTCAAGGTTACTAATACGTTACGAGAGTATAAGCCTTGTCTCCTATTGTATACATCAACTTCCAAGGCTGTGTGCAAGTTTAGAGTAGAGTCCGTGACGAAGTTAGGGTGGAAATTTGAATGCGAACAATCCTCCGGGCGGGGAATGCTAATGTTTGTAATGTGCGGCGTGCCCATTCATGAAATATTCACGATTCTCCCCTCACTTCCGGTCCTCCGACCAGCCTGTCGCTTCACGCATAGCGTATCAGCATGTTGTTTATTCAGTACAGCGGTAGGATCTGTAGCAGCGCGCCGTCAAATTCAGTCTGCTTTTACGCCATCGTTTCTGAACACTTCATTTCAAACGGTCATATGTGTGGCTGAAATGTGTTTCGTAACAGAAGGAATTATCTGTGGCTAAGTGGTCCAGTACCAGAGCACCCTATCTACAGGTCCGTGGGCATATCCTTGGCAGTCCTCGGATTTGTGACATCTGGAAGAGTCTGTTAGTGTGAAAAATACCGATTTATACTGTGGCTTGGCGTCCACATTAGAAGCTGTAGGCCACCCTGTAACTGACTGGGCAGCTCTACTCATAGATGCAGGCAATGGCATCGCGACTTCTGATACGGGCATGCTTAGTAAACTACTGTAGAGTCCAAAGGAAACACAGGTTATACGATAGCTTTACGTCAATATGTAGTATCTGTTCTTTTCGACATCTCCAAACGAACACACACACACACACACACACACACACACACACACACACATATATATATATATATATATATATATATATATATATATATATATATATTAACCAGGCCAAATATCTCACGAAATAAGCATCGAACGAAACGACTACGAAGAACGAAACTCGTCTAGCTTGAAGGGGGAAATCAAATGGGGGCTATGGTTGGCCCTCTAGATGGCGCTGCCATAGGTCAAACTGATATCAACTGCGCTTTTTTAAATGGGAAATCCCATTTTATTACATATTCGTGGAGATGCACATCAGGCTCGAACTCTTACAGGAATCGACGAAATGTCATGAGTAATGAGGATGATAGGCAAGGGTCACTATATCTGTAATGTGTAGATAAGTTGAGAATCTGGGTCTGACGGGGGCCTCCTATGATAATCTGTGCAGTTGCAATGATCACTCTGTCTGGATGGCTCAGTGGTCAGAGCATCTGCCTAGAAAGCAGAAGACCTCACTTCGAATCCCGGTCCAGCACCAATTTTCAACTTTCCCCATTAATTTCAATCAATGCCTGCTTGGAGCCAATGTCTGTTATTTATTTGAGCTTTTATTTACTCTAACAGAAACAGACGTGTCAAGGCAAAAAACCCCCAACCACCATCACCATCCTTCTTTGCCAGAGATTAGATTATAGCCCATGCCTCAGTGATTACATTGCTCGATAGGGCCTGTAGGACTAGCTGAAATTCATACAAATTATGAAGTTGCATGTACATACTAAGTATGTACATGTATGTTTGGATACGTGTATGTGTGGATACGTGTATGTGTGGATACGTGTATGTGTGGATACGTGTATGTGTGGATACGTGTATGTGTGGATACGTGTATGTGTGGACACGTGTATGTGTGGACACGTGTATGTGTGGACACGTGTATGTGTGGACACGTGTATGTATGGACACGTGTATGTATGGACACGTGTATGTATGGATATGTGTATGTATGGATAAGTGTATGTATGGATATGTGTATGTATGGATACGTGTATGTATCTACAGGGTCACAATTACTGAACTACTCGTATATGAAACAAAATCGTCGCAACTTCCGAACGGTTTGCTTTAGGACCTTCAAACTGCATGGTTGGCCGCGGGACATGACGGGAACTAATATGCGCATTATGGTCGGTTTAGTGACAAAGCTCACTTTCATTTGGATGAGTTCATCAGTAAGGGTAACTGGCACATTTGGGGGACTTACAATCTGCACGCTTAAAGGGTAACTGTGTGGTGTCCAGTCACAGAATAATCGGTGCGATACTCCTTGATGGCACGGTGACTAGCGCACAGTATGTGGCGATTTTGGAGGATGATTTCATCTCCATCATCCAAAGTGACCCTGATTTCGACATGACGTGGTTCATGCAAGACGGCGCTCGACCCCATCGAAGCAGGAGAGAGTGCAATGTCCTGGAGGAGTACTTTGGGCCTGTTAGGTACCCAGACGCTACTGGCATGGCCCTCGATTGGCCGCCATATTCTCCAGATCTGAACACATGCGACTCCTCTTAGAGGTGCTATATTAAAGACGAGGTGTACAGCAATAACCCCAAACCATTACTGAGCTGAGAACAGCCATTCAGGAGGTCACCGACAGCATCGATGTTCTGGCACTTCAGCGTGTCTTCCAGAATTTCGCTATTCGTCTGCGCCACATCATCACCAATGATAGCAGGCAAGTCGAACATGTCATAACCACAATCCGAATTATCTGTAGTGACATTTACATGTTGGGGACATGCCGTAGTCTGTAACTAATTTACGTTTCTCGTTACACAGTTCAATAATTGTCACCCTGTGTGTACCATATTATCTCCTAAAGCAGTGGACTGATTTCACCCTAACTTGGTATACGTACGACTTACTTCCTGGAAAGAAACACTGTGGGAGTTAGAAACACGCATCTATCAAAGCGATTGAGCTGAAAAAGCAATGTAGCCCACAATGCGCGGAAAAACCCACACTTACGTCATCTAGTATTTGAGAATGGGAGCACCTATATACTTGCAACAAAGTTTACACGTAATTTCAAACCTTTATGAAACCTTTTCTCGCTGACAACCCACACAATACGATGAAAGAAAAAACGTTTATCGCTTACTACTTACAAATGTCAGTATCTCAAACAAATGGCTCTGAGCACTATGGGACTTAACTTCTGAGGTCATCAGCCCCTTAGAACTTAGAAGTAATTAAACCTAACTAACCTAAGGACATCACACACATCCATGCCCGAGGCAGGATTCGAACCTGCGACCGTAGCGGTCTCGCAGTTCCAGACTGTAGACATGAGAACCGCTTGGACACCCTGGTCGGCTGTCAGTATCTCACTTATATAAAAGAAATAGTGGATAAAACATGAAGCATAGTACTGTTTTATGAAATAAACCCATATAGCTATAAATTTAAACAAATTACATACTATGCAATTATACTGTATTTAAACAATTTTTGATATAAAGGAATGATGCGTGTTCTGAAAATCAGACATTTGGCTTGCTATTATCACATGGCCACCAGTTAATTGATGGCTGGTGCTTATCCTGGAAGGTATAAGCTTTGTGGAATGTGCCATCTGCAAATGGAATTACTTGTTCGTGCGCGAGGTGATGGATAAGAAGTTGGGAAAATTTAGGGTACTAACAACATTTATTTTTTCAAACAAGACGTAAATTATACTACACAAGTTATAGATTGAATACCCTAAACGACTAACAGGTGATTGAATGCTCCACTGGGTGTATTCTGGTTGGCAAAGACAGTTTAACTAGGTGATCAGTGAGTCAAGTACTCTGGCCCTAGAAATGTGAATAACGCACAGAGCAGATTTTGATTGATCAAATCTACTGAAGTTTCTCTACATAGGTGCAGCTGCGAGCAAGTGGCGATTGAGATCTGTACCCCCTGACAATGCCAGAGTGGCAGTACGTTACCCTGTAAACTTCGTGCGGTGACGTGTCTTGCAGTTGGCGAGATGTGTGCGGCAGAGGAGGTGAGACGTGGAGGCGGCGCCTGTGAATCCATCGCGGCCACGAAAGAAACGCAAAAATGTCTCAGTCTAGCGATCAAGCAGACACCGCAATTTACTGTCTACCAGAGCCCCGAAATCATAATAGATTTCAGTGTGTAACACACCCGTTCGCTGGTCGTACCAAGGACCAATCTGGCTCACTTTACGACACAGCGCAAAAAATACCAAATGTCAACACTGGTAAACCAAACATGAATAAGTGTGCCCTCAGCAAACGAGTAGTTCGAGACGTTTGAAGTCACACTTTCGGTACAGTAAGAACTTCACCAGAGGCTCCCCAGTCTAAACTATTCGCAAGTGAAATCAGTCCCAGGACAGGTCCCAAGTACCAACCACACATGCCAGAGCTTCGACTAGAAGTCCCTTACCAGACCAAAGTCCCGCACCCCAGTGCTTCGCACCTCTCCAGAAAAAAATTCGGTTTTCTCACAAACTGCACGAACGACACCACCTTCATCCCATTTTGAGCAAATCACGGGGCTCTAGACGTGCTAAATCCCCCCTCCCAGACCACGGCACAAATTCATGTTGAAGCAGGGCAAAAGCTAAGAAACCTGTGTGTGTAAAAAAAAAAAGACCCGCCAATTACTGGATTTTTTAAGTGTTTGCAGAGGGGGAAGAGATATTTTCTCTGAAGTTGTGTCTCTTCCCATGGGCAAGATCTCAAAGATCTTTATCTAAATGGCCTGTGCTTTGTAGCTTGTTAGTCCTAGCTATGAGGTGTAATAAAGATTCTGTCTCTAAATGTTTCTCAGACGCTGCAGTTTTCTTATACAACACAGGCAGCCAAAGGAAGTGTTAATAAATAAATGTCATGTGACTAGAGCTTCACGTTGGGTGGACCGTTCGACGGGTGCAAGTCTTTCGATTTGACGCCACTTCGACGACTTGTGCGTCGATGGGGATGAAATGATGATGATTAGGACAACACAACACCCAATCCCTGAGCGGAGAAAATCTCCCACCCAGCCAGGAAACGAACCCCGGCCCTTCCGATTGATATTCTGTGGCGCTGACCACTCAATTACCGGGTGAGGACAGGGAAGAGTTCACCGACCTACTTGTACTATTGGCAAACACGAAAACATGTGAATTCTTATTGTGTGTGGCTCTGCACACATTGCCCGGTTTACGACTCCACTGGATAGACATGTTCCCTTATCCCTTAGGCCATCGCCACAGCCCAGGCTTCTGCTGGCACTGCAGCAGCTATCATGGCATTGTTCTGCTGGAGCCCTGTTTTGATGAAGGGCTGCCCTGTCTGCCCTGTACGGCTGTGGGCATTTCTGGCAAGATTTAATAAGGGATGGGCTCACCACCAATTGCTTTCATCTCCCAACAAGCCATTTCTATGAGCTAAGAATCATAAAAATACCTCATGCTTTTAGTGCCCTACCAGGCTCCATCAACATCTGCTCAGACTGTTAACTTTCTAGAGTCTCACTCAACTTGTGCCAGGTTGTAATAAGATCTTTAATAATTTTCCTTATGCGAAAAATAGGTGAGAGAGTAACTTGCCCTCTCTCAAAGTCATGTGTGTTCATGGTGACAATGACTGGTGCACTGGAAGAGTCTACAATACCATCAGTCAATGGCAGCACCTTCCTTCTAAACCAATGAATCTGTTTATCAATCGCCGGCCGCGGTGGTCTAGCGGTTCTAGGCGCGCAGTCCGGAACCGCGCGACTGCTACGGTCGCAGGTTCGAATCCTGCCTCGGGCATGGATGTGTGTGATGTCCTTAGGTTAGTTAGGTTTAAGTAGTTCTATGTTCTAGGGGACTGATGACCACAGTAGTTAAGTCCCATAGTGCTCAGAGCCATTTGAACCATTTTTTTTGTTTATCAATCGTTCTTTCCATCGCTGTCATTAGTAAAAGAAATATTTTCTTGGACAGTCTTCTGTCACAGTGACTGACGCAGTAGTAGATAAAATCGCTGTCGTCTGGTGATGTAAGTGACTGGCCCATTCGCCTTCTTCACTCTGTGGCTGGTCTTCAGTTCAGGAAGTACAGGTATAGGTTGGGATTTAATACGGGATCGCGATTGCTGCAATGGAGTTGTGTTACCTGCATAACAGTGTTCGCCCGATGATTATTCACCAAGGACTACATGGACAATGAATCCTTCTCTACTGGTCCAGCCATCTTGACGCAGACCAATTCTTCTCAGTCAGGCGGTACTACCAAAGACCACACAACGTGAAGGAGAGTCAAGCCAGAATCGCGACACAAAACATGTCGAAGCATTTGTATCACAGTTTGTAGTTCGGGGGTCGTACGCAAGTTGCGTTGCAGCTGTGGCAGTGGGCGGAGTAGAAAGCAGTAGAAAGGGTCAAGGCCGGGTGTCCAATGCTTACAACACACAACTTTGCAGTTGCTTTGCGCCAGTGAACAAACATGTAATTTCAACCTGCTAACTTCCAAGCTGAAGATCGAAGTCACAATGAGATTCCTGCAACATTATACTTCACAAGCCAACTAACGGTGCTTGGCCGAGGATACTACTGATACCACTAACTGATCGCCCTTTCACCTTTAAAAAAAAACTTATCCATATTTTGCGGCTGTAAATGTGATTGTTTTCAACACACGGGAAGTTTGAATAAGAACGCCTTCAGTCACGATTTTTTTCGTGTTTTTGTTGAATTACACGACGCATTTCGGACCCTCTGGGTCGACCTTCACGTGTAAATCTACTACTAAATGATTTACATTTGCTCTTGCTCACTCGTAGCAAATGTAAATTCTGTATTAGATGATTTGTACCTGAAGATGGGCCCATTGTATCCGAAATGCGTCGTGTAATTTCATGACGGAAGGAGTTTTTATTCAATTTCTTGTGATTCCCCCTTCCTTATTCCGATCGCAAATCACACTTGAGAAGAATGATTGTCAGTACGCCTCTGTAGTATCTCTAATTTCTCGAGTTTGGTCATTTTGTGAGATGTATGTGTGAAGACTTAATATATTGTCGGACTCTTCCCAGTGGTAAAAAACACTCAATTCCGTCACTGCGCGATAGCGATGGAAATGTTACCGATGATGGTGCCACTAAAGCGGAGTTACTAAATACAGTTTTCCATAATTCCTTCACGAAAGAGAATATCACTGCAGTATCGTTGTGCGTTTGTTGTTTCGTTGAAAAATATAGGACCCACAATCCAACGTCTAGGAATTGCAGTCCAAACTCCTATTTTCACAGAATGAAGTGGTTCCTCATGAATACACAATCGATTCGCAGTACTCCACATACGAGAATTTTGCGAGTTCATGTACCTGGATAAATGAAACCACGCCTAGTCAGTGAAAACGTTTCATTAAGAATATCGCTTCCATTTTGTTAAACGACAATTTTGAACCATTGACAATAATACAGTCTCTTGTCATGATCAGTATTTTTCAGTTCTTGCACGACTGTCACTTTGTATGGGAACATTTCTAATATTTTCCTTACAGCTGTGTGAGCCGTTCCGACACTTAACATCGATTTCCTGGGCGAGTTTTCTTACTGACTTGTTCGGACTCGTGGACATTTTATCGCAAATATCGAATATTTTATCCTCAGACAAAACGCTAGGACGACCACTTCTCGGTGCATCTGTCACTGAACCCGTACTTCGAAATTTGTTAATGAAATCTCGCACAGTATCACGATGTGGGAGTGTTGTCTCCGGGAAAACTGAATTGAATTTTTGACGAACGGAAACTGTGTATTTACCGCCAGCTTTGAACACTTGTTCGACTAAAAACACACCTTGTTCAATGGTTAGTATTTTAACAGTAACAAAAACGAAACAAACGAACAAAGGAACTAAATTTAATTGATCACGTCAACACGTAACAAAACACACCAACGATACTACTGCGCTGGGTGAGATAAACGAAACAGTGTAATGTGGGGAGGGTCCACTTGAGGGAAGGAACCCAGGCAGGCGAACAATCATACGGCACTGCGGAGAGACTTCTTGAACACCCCGTACTTAGATACTTTATACTACACGACAGATAACCTTTCCAGCAATTTCTCATCAATAGTGGAGTTGTACTGCAGTGGATTTCTCTTTCTACGTATGCACAGTATGTTACGTTTATTTACGTTCAGAGTCAACCGTCATAACCTGCACTATTCATCATTTTAGCGTCTCCTTAGATACGAACATAATTACTCCGACTTTACAACGACACGTCTATAGCCACAGGACCAGCTATGCAGCATATGCTATCAGAAATCTTCCATTACCCTCGTTTTAGTGTTGTTGATATTCGTTTTACTTTGTATAACTTCTTTATAGTATACTCATAACAAGACAGTAATGTACACTACTGGCCATTAAAATTGCTACACCACGACGATGACGTTCTACAGACGCGAAATTTAACCGACAGGAAGAAGATGCTGTGATATCCAAATGATTAGCTTTCCAGAGCATTCACACAAGGTTGGCGCCGGTGACGACACCTACAAGGTACTGACATGAGGAAAGTTTCCAACCGATTTCTCATGCGCAAACAGCAGTTGACCGGCGTTGCCTGGTGAAACGTTGTTCTGATGCCTCGTGTAAGGAGGAGAAATGCATACCATCACGTTTCCAACTTTGATAAAGGTCGGATTGTAGCCTATCGCGACTGCGGTTTATCGTATCGCGACATTGCTGCTCGCGTTGATCGAGATCCAACGACTGTTAGCAGAATATGGAATCGGTGGGTTCAGAAGGGAAATAGGGAACGCCGTGCTGGATCCCAACGGCCTCGTATCACTTGCAGTCGAGATGACAGGCATCTTATCCGCATGGCTGTAACGGATCGTGCAGCCACGTCTCGATCCCTGACTCAACAGTTGGGGACGTTTGCAAGACAACAACCATCTGCACGAACAGTTCGACGACGTTTGCAGTAGCATGGACTATCAACTCGGAGACCGTGGCTGCGGTTACCCTTGACGCTGCATCACAGACAGGAGCGCCTGCGATGGTGAACTCAACGACCAACCTGGGTGCACGAATGGCAAAACGTCATTTTCTCGGATGAATCCAGGTTCTGTTTACAGCATCAAGATGGTCGCATCCGTGTTTGGCGACATCGCGGTGAACGCACGTTGGAAGCGTGTATTCGTCATCGCCATACCGGCGTATCATCCGGCGTGATGATACGGGGTGCCATTGGTTACACGTCTCGGTCATCTCTTGTTCGCATTGATGGCACTTTGAACAGTGGACGTTACATTTCAGATGTGTTACGACCCGTGGCTCTACCCTTCATTCGATCCCTGCGAAACCCTACATTTCAGCAGGATAATGCACGACCGCATGTTGTAGGTCCTGTACGGCCCTTTGTGGATACCGAAAATGTTCAGCTGGTGCCCTGGCCAGCACACTCTCCAGATCTCTCACCATCTGAAAACGTCTGATCAATGGTGGCCGACACAATACGCCAGTCACTACTCTTGATGAACTGTGGTATCATGTTGAACATGTACACGCCAACCAAGCTCTGTTTGACTCAATGCCCAGGCTTATCACGGCCGTTATTACGGCGAGAAGTGGTTGTTCTGAGTACTGATTTCTCAGGATCTATGCACCCAAATTGCGTGAAAATGTAATCACATGTCAGTTCTAGTATAAAATATTTCTCCGATGAATAGCCGTTTATCATCTGCATTTCTTCTTGGTGTAGCAATTTTAATGGCCAGTAGTGTAATTACTCCGACTTTACAACGACACGTCTATAGCCACAGGACCAGCTGTGAAGCATATGCTATTAGAAATCTTCTATTATCCTTGTTTTAGTGTTCTTGATATTAATCGTTCTTTGTATAACTTCCTCATAGTATACTCTTAACAGGACAGCAACGTAGACGTTGGTTGCTTGTGCGGCTGTGGTGAGAAGACAGACGAAGGCGTCAGAGGACAGGAAACGGGCGTGTGTCCACAAAGTACCGGATAGCGATGGCGGCTGAGCGGCCTGTTTTACTAGCAGTTCGGCGGACGGAGGGGCGACGAAACGATTCACCTCCCTCCCCCCCTCCTCCTCCACCCCGCGCCTAACCGGGAGCCGCTATCAGCCGTCGCAGGCACCGAGGGGCGGGGATGGAGTGGTCAGCTAAACTCTTTTGTCTCTAAGGGCGCGACAGCTTCCAGCCTGCTGGAGGCCATTCACATCCGCTGCTGGAGAAGCAATCGGCAAGGCTCCCCATCGGTCAGCCACCTCACTTTCGCCCTTGTGGTCAAGGTACTTGACCGAAGTGGGGTTGTCAGTGTAACAAAACATTTTAGAAGACATACAAGCTGGCTAGGCCGTATTGCTCTGTTACTTGTTTATCTCCATCCTGTCTTCAAATATGGCCTTGGTTGCAGAAACCGAAGCAAAATTTCGAGCGGGATTAGGAAAAATTGCGAAATTATAAACAGCAAAACCCAAGCAAGTGTAACTACGACGGCTATTCGGAAAGTAAGGAAATGGAAACCACAGTGAAAAATACGACGAATCTTTTTACGGATCTGTTGGACAATGTCTCTAGTATCTCTGTAGACAGCATGACGTAGCTCTTCTCACTTCTGAGAGCACAGTGATTACGGGACGATGACTTGAACAACAGTGTCTCCCGCCAGGCATTTGTGCCTGCTGAGAGATTTCGCCTGATTTCATGCAACACCGCAATACACAACTGTCATGCATTTTCTTCTCGGCCACTCATTCAAGGGGCAGTGAAGGCCCTCCTGCAGCGTTTTCGATGGGAAGTGTTTGATCCCCCACCAAATATCCCAGTCTTGGCTCCAAATGATTTTCTTCTCTGCTCAGACAAACCTCTGAAGACAGCACTTTGGCACAGAAAACAGACTGCAGTCCAGCGTAGAAAATTGTCAGAAATCACAGGTGGCTGCCTTCTATGGCGAGGATAATGGAAAGCTGGTACAAAGCTAAAAAATGGCTCTGAGTACTATGGGACTTAACTTCTGAGGTCATCAGTCCCCTAGAACTTAGAACTACTTAAACCTGACTAGCCTAAGGACATCACACACATCCATGCCCGAGGCAGGATTCGAACCTGCAACTGTAGCGCCTAGAACAGCTCGACCACTCCAGCAGGCTACAACGCTACAACAGATGACTAAGTCAGAGCGGCGCCTATGTATAGAAGTAGCTGGAAGATGCAGCTAACTGTTGAAAATAAAACATTTTTGATAACCACTGTGGTTTCTGTTTTTTGACAGATCGTTCCTTACTCTCCGAATAGCAATTGTATTTGAATATCAAACTTAGATATTGTCATACATTGAACAGCAAACGCTGATTATTGATGAGAATTACGACATTCATTTGTAAATAAATGAGGCACAGTGCACCTTTTGTCTTTTGTTAACACTTCTGGGACAGTCTTCTTGCTCGGAACAGCTTAGGATTTAAGCACCGTTGTACTATTATTTTAGAAGTTTCTACATCTACATCTACATGATTACTCTGCAATTCACATTTAAGTGCTTGGCAAAGGGTTCATCGAACCACAATCATACTATCTCTCTACCATTCCACTCCCGAACAGTGCGCGGGAAAAACGAACACCTAAACGTTTCTGTTCGAGCTCTGATTTCTCTTATTTTATTTTTCTGATCATTCCTACCTATGTAGGTTGGGCTCAACAAAATATTTTCGCATTCGGAAGAGAAAGTTGGTGACTGAAATTTCGTAAATAGATCTCGCCGCGACGAAAAACGTCTTTGCTTTAATGAGTTCCATCCCAACTCGCGTATCATATCTGCCACACTCTCTCCCCTATTACGTGATAATGCAAAACGAGCTGCCCTTTTTTTGCACCATTTCGATGTCCTCTGTCAATCCCACCTGGTAAGGATCCCACACCGCGCAGCAATATTCTAACAGAGGACGAACGAGTGTAGTGTAAGCCGTCTCTTTAGTGGACTTGTTGCCTCTTCTAAGTGTCCCGCCAATGAAACGCAACCTTTGGCTCGCTCTTCCCCACAATATTATCTATGTGGTTTTTCCAACTGAAGTTGTTCATAATTTTAACACCCAGGTACTCAGTTGAATTGACAGCCTTGAGAATTGTACTATTTATCGAGTAACCGAATTCTAACGGATTTCTTTTGGCACTCTTGTGGATCACCTCACACTTTTCGTTATTTAGCGTCAACTGCCACCTGCCACACCATACAGCAATCGCTTTGCAACTGATACTGGTCTTCGGATGACCTTACTAGACGGTAAATTACAGCATCATCTGCGAACAACCTAAGTGTGGCCCTATTGTCGGTAGCTGCTTTACAATTCGTGAAGGTACTTTCGTTCTGCCGTTGCAACTACAAGTAAATCCGTGTTTTTCTCACAAGACGCGTTTTGCTTTGTTGAGGTAAAGCATCATCAGTGACCTGTAATTAAAGATATTTATAACTTGATTTGTTTTTAAGATTGAAACACAGTTCGTTAACAGTATTTTGGATTTTACTTACGGTGATTTTCGCTTGGTTTCTCACCTACATTTGGAGATGCCATCTGATAGCACATAATTGCAGTTGTCCCTCGTTAGACACTGATAGTTGTGGTCTAAGTTTTGGTTGCTCAACGGAACTATGGATTCCTTATGTTTTGCACAGCACACTTTTTCGCACCCCACTGTTTTCTGTTTATTTTTACACTTCAAAGTATGTATTTTGGTTTGTGTTTTGTAGTGCTGCATTGTAACATTGCCACTAGTCTGTCTTTGACCTATACTCTTTCTCTGTTTTTTTTTTTAATTTTATGTAACTGTAAGTGTGTAATTCTATTTAATTATGTTGCTGTGTAATTATATAATGTGTAATAGTAGTGAAGGGGTAGTACTTTTTTATTTTTTTGAGAGGGAGGCAGAAGTCATGATGAATAGACATAAGTCTATAGTATTTTCCAAGAAAATTTCCACACGCACAAAGAATTAACACAAAATAAACAGTTGCTCAATGCAAAATAAATATTGCAAACCAGACACTACATAAAATATTTCAAGAAAGTACATGAAAAAAGAGCCGTTTTGACCCTTCACCCTCTCCCACCCGCACCCCTGCCCCTCCCAATTTCATTTCACTTCTTGATACTCATCTTCTTCTCCAACTCACACTCGATCGCATTACTATACACTTATGTCCACCCAATCATGGTTTCTGCCTCCCCCACAAAATAATTCTACTGCTTCACTACTCTTACACAGTATAATATAGGAATAATAATTGTAATGTACACTATTGTTTACACTTCATTTGAAGACCGTATTTGCTAACTCTTGTCACTGATGATAACAACGTATCTGTTTTTCAGTCTAACCGAAGTTCGAAGGATATCAGTTTAGTGAGGTGTCGATCTGCGCGCAGCCACGCACGGGTTTGCACACCTCACAAAAGTTGAATCTTTGCAATTCCTCACGAAGTCCGGTACGTACTATTCCACATAATACAAATTCTTTATCGCACCACGTTTAATACAAACATGGTCTGCAGTTACCAAACTAATTTGCTGTCCAACAACGGTTCGGCATCTGATTACCACCAAATGCGGTAAACGAACCGACAAAATAGTCCACTCGCAGTACAAACTGTAATGCATCACCGTAACTGCATTTAACTCTGATTTGTACTTTTGATTCCTGCGATGGTCCATATGACTCAACCAGACCTCAGAATAATCAAGATTCGGAAGAATCGTGTACCAACAAAAGTTTATCACATATTGCTCTCCTCTTTTATACTGCAGATAAGTTACACAACAATAGAAGTAACGAATGTAACCAAGCTGCATCATCAGCTATATCCAAAAGCGAAAAACAACAGCCACAGTTAACACCTCGTTCAGTATGTCGACAACGCCATCTCCACAAAATCTCCTTCACTACAGGTCTAAACAATATACGACGTACATTTCGTAAATAACGGACACAAATTTTTTTTACTTACGTTTATTTTTTTCAGTATCTCTATTACAGTCCTTCAATGTAGTCTCCCTGCTTATCTATGAATTCCGTCACTGAAGCTCTGTTATTCTATCCAGGACACCACTTGCATTTATCTGTCGAATGGCTCGGGTAAAGGTGATAGAAGGATTACAACGTCCACGCGTAGGTTTTTTTCAACTTCGGGAACAAGTCAAAGTCTGGTTGACTCATGTCCAGGTTGTAGGGAGGATTCGGCAGTACTTAACCACCGGTATTCGAACAGTTTTTGGGCTGCAACATTGCCGATATGCGGGCGAGTATTGTCGTGAAGAATGAGCTGCATAGCCTCGAGCAACTGAGGTCGGGTTTTGTGCATTTTCCTGCGCTGGTTTTTCAGCAAGTTACAATAATATGCTGTTTTGATACTCGTTGCACGTGGGACTCTATCTGACATGGTGATTCCTTGACGTTCATAAGCAAAAATCATCATTTGCTTGAGCTCTGATTGAGTGCATGTAAATTTTTTTGGACACTGAGAATTTGAAGCTCTCCCTTAATTGAACTGTGATTTCAAATCCGGTTCAAAGTCTCTAACCTACGTTTCATCAATAGCTACAATGCCACACAAGAATCCTTGAGATTCATGGTCGAATTGTTGTCTGAGCTAGGCTGCAATATCCAAACGTTTCTGCTTCTCTTTGACAGTCAAACAGTGTGGGACCCGTCTCGCAGAAATTTTTCTCTTCTTCAAATCATTTCTCAGAATATGGACTACTGACGTTGGGGGAATTCCCATGGCTTCAGAAAGTCCTTCACAAGTTGCACTGCTTTTCTCAAGAGCATCTGCCCCAAGTTCCACACTTCGTTCATCTGTTGATGTTTCTGGTCTTCTGGGTCATGGATTATCATCTATGCTTATACGATCACCACAACAACAATTAACCCAACGTGAAACTGTACTACAACCCACTCCAAACTCACCACAAACTTCACTTAATGCACTGTGGATTTCTGTCAGATTTCTGCTGCATAAAATTTCGATCTTGATTTATGGCCCCTGGTCTTCAACAGTCACTGTACCTGATATCCCTGCAGGGTCGCCAATTTCACATTAGAGTACACAGCAAAAAAAAAAAAAAAAAAAAAAAAAAAAAAAAAAAAAAAAAAAAAAAAAAAAAAAACACGTGTTACTTCTCAAGCTTATTCAACTACATCTGGCGTTATTTTCATTGTTGTTGAATCAAACAATCCAAAATAAGACTAACCTGTGGATTATTTATGAAATGTCCTGCATATAGCCCATTTCGCGTGCACACACACACACACACACACACACACACACACACACACACACACACACACACAGAGAGAGAGAGAGAGAGAGAGAGAGAGAGAGAGAGAGAGAGAGAGAGAGAGAGAGAGAGAGAGGGAGGGAGGGAGGGAGGGAGAGCGCTACATTATGAATTACAATTTAAGTGTCGGTACGACAGATGAGAAATCAGCCAGGTTCCAGATTACGTTTCGTTGGACCATGTCGTGGCTTGTGCGTTTGCGTGTGACGTATGACGGCCCGTTTTAATTCTGGTTTTATTTTGGAGAGAAGCTAACCCATTTACACCGGACACCGCGGGCGGCCAAAATTAAAATACGCGTAAATTAAAGATCGGACGAAGTGCATAATTTCAATTTACATTCACAACTCGCGTCCCTGCCCGCCCCCCGCCCTCTTAATTACGTGTCAGGGAATGCATTTATTGTTCGGCATTTGAGCCGAGAGCCAAGGGCGTAATCAGTACAGCGCGAATTACGATGTCTGGATTTGGGGCATTCCTTTCTGAAGCTTGAATCCCGAAATACAAAAGAAAGACCAGTAGTGGAGCTATAGTCAGACTGCGCACCATCACCTATTTGAGGCATAACTGACCTTGATAGTTTTTTTCGTTCTTTTCGTTATGGGCAGCTACCCATCACGTGCCAGTTCTAATTCTCACTCGTATGTTCTTACATGTTACTGCTATGTTATTTCGTCTTTTTACCGCGTCTCCTCCTTTTTAGGGTTCCATACCTCAATCGGTAAAAACGGATCCCTTATAGTATCAGTTTGTTGTCCATCTGTCTGTCCGTATGTCCAACTATTAAAAACACTTTCCCTCAGGTACGGGTCGATGTTTCAAATTGAAATTGAAGTAGATAGCTCCTGCGAAATAGTACGGGTAGGGGTTATACTTGACAATCGGACGAAACTATTAATTGGGTCGGTTCACCGACCCCCCGACTCAGTAGATATAGCTGCTGAACAGTTAAAAGAAAATTTGAATCTCATTTCAAATACGTACCCCACTCATACAATTATAGTCAGTGGTGACTTCAATCTACCCTCGATAAGCTGGAAAAATTATAATTTTAAAGCCGGCGACAGGCATAAAACGTCATCTGAAATTGTACTGAATGCTTTCTCAGAAAATTATTTTAAACAATTAGTTCATGAGCCCTATCGAAGCGTAAATGGTTACGAAAGCACAGTTGACATTTAGCAACAAATAATCCTGGACAAATAGTGAGTATTGTGACGAATACAGGGATTAGCGACCACAAGGCAGTTGCTGCTAGGGTGAATACTGTAACACCCATAACCATCAAAAAGAAACGCAAAGTACATCTATTTGAAAAAGCTGATAAAAATGCTCTTAACGCCTTTTTAAGAGAGAGTCTTCACTCCTTCAGATCTGGTCATGTAAGTGTAGAAAAGTTGCGGAATCATTTGAAAGAGATAGTATCGACAGAAATTGAGAGATATATACTACATAAATTAATAAGTGATGGTACTGATCACCATGGGTCAGATCGCTGTTGCAGAAGCAGCGAAAAAACAAGCCAAATTTAAAAGAACGCAAAATCCCCAAGACTGGCAAAGTTTTACAGAAGTTCGAAATATAGCGCGTACTTCGATGCGAGATGCTTTCAATAGTTTTCGCAACAAAACTCTGTCTCGGAATCTGGCAGGAAACCCGAAGAAAAATGGCTCTGAGCACTATGCGACTTAACTTCTGAGGTCATCAGTCGCCTAGAACTTAGAACTAATTAAACCTAACTAACCTAAAGACATCACACACATCCATGCCCGAGGCAGGATTCGAACCTGCGACCGTAGCGGTCACGCGGTTAGAAAACCCGAAGAGATTCTGGTCATACATAAAGCTCACCAGTGGCAAGACGCAGTCAGTAACTTCACTGCGCGATAACGGTGAAGTCACTGATGACAGTGCCACTAAAGCAGAGTTACTAAACACGGTTTCCGAAACTGCTTCACCAAAGAAGACGAAGTAAATATTCCTGGATTCCAATCAAGAACAACTGTCAAGATGAGAAACATAAAAGTAGATATCCTCTGTGTCGCAAAGCAGCTTAAATAACTTAATAAAGGCAAGGCTTCCGGTTCAGATTGTATACTAGTCAGGTTCCTCTCAGAATATGCTGATACAATAGCTCCAAATTGGCAATTACGTACAACCGCTCGCTCACAGAAAGATCCGTACCTAAAGACTGGAAAATTGATCAAGTCACACCAATATCCAAAAAGGGAAGTAGGAGTAATTCACTGAATTACAGGGCCATATCACTAACGTCGATTTGCAGTATGGTTTTGGAACATATACTGTTTAAAACGTTATTAATTATCTCGAATGAATCGATTTATTGACACAAAGTCAGCACGGATTCAGAAAATATCGTTCTTGTGAAACACAACTAGCCCTTTATACTTATGAAGTAATAAGTGCTATCGACAGGGGATGTCTAATTGATTCCATATTTTTAGATTTCCAGAAGGTTTTCGACACCGGTGTTCACAAGCTTCTTATAACCAAACTGCGTGCGTATGCAGTATCGCCTCAGTTGTGCGACTGGATTCGTGATTTCCTGTCAGAAAGGTCACAGTTCGTAGTAATAGACAGAAAGTCATCGAGTAAACAGAAATAATATCCGGCGTTCCCCAAGGAAGTGTTATAGGCCCTCTGTTGTTACTGATCTATATTAACGACATAGGAGACAATCTGAGCAGCCCTCATAGATTATTTCCAGAGGATGCTGTCATTTACCGTCTTCTAAAGTGATGAGATGACTAAAACGAACTGCAAAATGATTTAGATGAGATATCTGCATGGTGCGAAAAGTTTCAATTGATCCTGAATAAAGAGAAGTGTGAAGTTATTCACATGAGTACTAAAAGAAATGCGCTAAATTTCGATTATGCGATAAAATCAACTAAATACTTAGAGATTACAATTACAGATACCCTAAATTGGGACGATCACATTGATAATGTTGTGGGTAGAGCCAACCAAAGACTGCGATTCATTGGCAGAACACTTAGAAGATGCAACAGGTCTATTAAAGACAATGCTTGCACCTAGCTTGTCGGCCCTAGTCTTGAGTATTGCTGTACGGTGTGGGATCCGCATCAGGTGGGACTGACGGATGACATCGGAAAAGTACAAAGAAGGGCAGCTCGTTTTGTATTATCGCGAAATAGGGGAGATAGTGCCACGACATGATACGTGAATCGGAGTGGCAATCATTAAAACAAAGGCGTTTTTCGTTGCGACGGTATCTTCTTATGAAATTTCAATCACCACTTTTCTCCTGGGATTGCGAAAACATTCTGTTTGGCACCCACCTCCATAGGAAGAAATTATCATCACGATAAAATAAGAGAAATCAGGGCTCGCATAGTGCTAGTTTTTTCCACGCGCCGTTCGAGAGAGGAACGGTAGAGAGATAGCTTGAAGGTGGCCTCTGTCAGGCACTTTATTGTGAACAGCAGGGTAATCACGTAGATGTAGATTTTATGCCACGTACTACGATGCTCCACTGAAAAATTTGAGGTAGGGACTCTGGAGTCGGAGAAGCCAGCTTAAGGGGGTAATAGCAATAAAATCCCCTTAGTGTGTACTTTTTTTATTTACATTAGTTACAGTTAACTACAAATACAGTCATTGACACAATGAACCCAACATTTGTACGGTATCTTACAAAGTGAGCTGAAACCGACGTTCATCAGCCTCAGTGCAAGCATGACATCGGCGAACAAGGTTCTGATGCACCCTGACAAATATTCCTGGCGTGTTTCGAATCACAGCACAGGCAGGTACAATTCTGGCAACTAACCCCATCTCCGCATCCCCTTTGGTCTCATACATAAGTGACTGTAGATATCCCCATAGGAAATAATCAAGGGGGTTCAGGTGAGGTGACCTCGCAGGCCACGGGATAGGACTTCCCCTCTAATCCAGCGACCAGGAAATACAGCACTGAGATGGTTGCGGACATCCACACTGGAGCATTGTGGTGCACCGCCACGTTTTATCCACAGCCTCTCACGAACAGACAATGGTACGTTCTCCAACAACTCAGGCGAAACTCTTTGCACGAACCTCAAGTACAGGTGGTCATTCAGACGGCCGGGTAGCAGATATGGAACAATGAGACAGTCGCATACGATGCCGGCTCATATATTCACAGCAAAACGTACTTGATGGTGCGACTCTACTACAGCTGAGGGTTTTCCTCATCCCACACATGGCTGTTCCTGCTGTTCGAAATACCGTCGCGATCAAATGAGGCCTCGTCAGTAAACAGCACTATTTGGAGCAAATCTGGTCGATCAATCCATCGCTGAAGCAGCCACTGACACACTGCGACCCTTGGTAAAAAGTCAGTCATAAGCACTGGATGGACTCACTGCGGGTGATGTGAGTGTAATTTTTGTTCTTGGAGAACTCGCCACACGGTAGTATGTGCAGCGCCCGTTTCACGTGCAGTGCGACAGGTACTTGTAGTGGGGTCCTCTGGTATGAATGGGACAGTGCTCAGTTGGTTTAAATCATACCTAACTGGAAGAGTGCAGAAAGTTGAAATAAACAGTTCACATAATATGCAAGAAACTGGTGATTTCTCAAACAGGGAAACAATCAAGAATGGGGTGCCGCAAGGTTCACTCTTGGGTCCTCTGCTGTTATTAATACGTATTAATGACTTGCCATTCTATATTCACGAAGATGCAAAGCTGGTACTTTTTGCCGATGATACAAGTATAGCTATCACACCCAACAGACAAGAATTAACTGGTGAAATTGTAAACGATGGTTTTCAGGAAATCATTAAGTGGTTCTCTGCAAAAGGGCTCTCAATAAACTTTGACAAAACACAATACATACAGTTCCACACAGTAAATGGAATGACACCATTAATAAATATAAACTTCGATCAGAATCGGTAGCTAAGGTAGAATATTCAAAATTTCTAAGTGTATCCGTTGATGAGGGGTTGAACTTTAAAAAACACACTGAGGATCTGCTGAAACGTTTGAGTACAGCTACTTATGCTATTAGGGTCATTGCAAATTTTGGCGATATACATCTGAGTAAATTAGCTTACCACGCCTATTTTCATTCTCTGCTTTCGTATGGCATCATATTCTGGGGTAACTCATCATTGAGTAAAAGAGTGTTCATTGCACAAAAGCGTGTAATCAGAATAATTGCTGGAGCTCATCCAAGATCATCCTGCAGACACTTATTTAAAGAGCTGGGGATCTTCATTGAAGCCTCACAAAATTATATATATATATATATATATATATATATATATATATATATATATATATATATATATATATATTCACTTATGAAATTTGTTATTAACAATCCGAACGAATTCAAAAATAATAGCAGTGTACATGGCTACAACACTAGGAGAAAGGATTATCTTCACTACTCAAGGTTAAATCTAACTTTGGCTCAGAAGGGAGTAAATTATGCTGCCACAAATGTCTTTGTTCACTTACCTAATAGCATAAAAAGTGTGACAGATAGCCATATAGCATTTAAAAGGAAATTAAAAGAATTTCTTAATGAGAACTCCTTCTACTCATTAGATGAATTTTTGGATATAGTAAGTGGGTAATTTCCCCAAGCCCCACCAAAAAAAAAAAAAAAAAAAAAAAATTAAAAATACTAAGTGTCATGTAATATTTTGTGTAATGTAATATCTTGTATAGATACCTTTTATTAACCTGACACGTTCCACATCATTACCAAGTGTCGTATTCATGATCTATGGAACAAGCACTAATCTACCATAATCTGCAATATGTTCCAGCACCTCCTCTTCAAAATTGGGTGTGCGAGTCGTCCTCATGTTTCCAGGTACCTCATTTCTTCTTTCCCATGAACCAGTCTCCCGCAATCGTCCATCGTGGGAAATAAATACTAATATTGATCAGGCTCATCCCACTTGTTTCCTTGCAGGAAATGAAGAATGTAAATGTAAATGAACAGCGCAGTGTGTGTAAACCCTTTACGCATGTTAGCCGCCCGCGGTGGCGGAGCGGTTCTAGGCGCTTCAGTCGGGAACCGCGCGTCTGCCACGGCCGCAGGTTCGAATCCTGCCTCGGGCATGGATGTGTGTGATGTCGTAAGGGTGGTTAGGTTTAAGTAGTTCTAAATTCTAGGGGACTGATGGCCTCAGATGTTAAGTCCCATAGTGCTCAGAGCCATTTGAACCATTTTTTACGCATGTTGGTCATAAATAAGCTGGAAAACAGTATTGTTAGACAAAGCGTTAGACAAGTTTAGCTGGCTTCTCCGACCACAGGTTCCCGACATCAAATTGCTCAGGGCAGCATTCTCTGTGTCCTGTTACATTTTTGCACGCTCTTACGGAAACGCCCTGTGTAGTCCCTTGACAGTGTGAAAAATTTAAGCTTCTAATTTAATACAATCGAAACAGTCCGACATTTATGTCACATATTTTGGTACTACCGAAGTCAGTCATCAAAACATTTCCTCGGCTGAACCGGCAGCTATTCGGTCTATTAGAGAGGACTCCGAGTTATTAGTTTTACCTGCAGACGGGGGCAACGCTACCGTTGTAATCTCCAGAGTTGATTATATGGATAAGATGAATGATTTACTTAAGTATCCGTCGTATCGTACAGGGTGGTGCACGAAATGTGTTACCATTTTCTTTTTGAAAATAAACATTATTGTCAATACAATCTAAAAGGAACATATACTACAAAGAAGAGCCGTCCATGAAGACTTGTTCTAACTCAGCACATGCTCAATATGTCCACCATTTCGTTTCCTAACTTCCTTCAAACGGACACTGGAGTTAGTGATTACCCTACGTCGAATGTCTTCCGTAATTTCACTGCAAGCTTGAAGAATAAGTCTTCGGAGCTCCATTAAATCACGTGGACGTTTCGGGAAAATTTTCTCCTTTAGGTACCCCAAAGAAAAAAGTCACATGGATTGAGGTCTGGACTATTGGGGAGGGGGGGGGGGGCAATTTTGTCCGTCATTGAAACGACCTGGAAACCTGAGTGAAATGATCCGCATGTCGAAATGATCGTGTAAAAACTCCAACACAATGTCTACAGTATGTGGTCTTGCTCCATCTTGCATGAACCACTGTGTTGCAGGGCAAGCCAGTAGCAAGAAGCTGAGGAATGACGCTATTGCGAAGCATGCTCGAATAACGCTCGCTGCTCACAGTTTATTCAAAGAAAAACGGTCCGTGACTGAAAATTGCTGCCCACGCTGTAATCCTCGGAGCATAATGTTGTCGTTCATGAAGCACTTGTGGGTTTTCAGTGGCCCAAAAGCTTACATTTTGTTTGTTAACCACACAGTCTAAATGAAAATGCGGCTCGTCTGAAAACCAAACGTTGTTGAGAATTTCTTCCCTATCCTCCGCCCACTGAGCAAACAGTAGTCTCTGCTGTGAGCTTCTGTGCACAGGTCATCTTGTATGGATACATATGAAGATCACTTTTAAGAATGCGTTGAACGGAGCGTCTGGGTATTCCCAGTTGCACTGCTGCCTTTCTACACGATTTCCCGGGACTTCTCTGTACAGCAACTCGTACCGCTTCAATATTCTCCGTCGAACAAACAGGCTTAGGACGAGGTCGCTTCGCTTCCAATACTGTTCCTTTCTGTAAAAATTTATCGTATAACCTGCGGATCGTCTTCTTGCAAGGGACCCATCGTGTGTTAAACTGTTGTCTAAAACCCCTCTGAGTCACAACAAGGCTTTTCGTTTCATGAAAAAGTAACACAATTGCCGATCGTTACTGTGTCGTCGGTCTTCCATTGTCAGCCATTGCTGCTTACTAGTCTCCTAGCGGCAGTATCGTGAATTAAACGTCATTTCGTAACTCATTTGTTTTTCCAGGCTATGCTGGTACAGCTGTAGAGATCCCAGCGGGATATCTAATTCACGTAGTAAATTGAGAAAGAACAAATTGGTAACACATTTCGTGCGCCATCCTGTATATTACAGGAGGATCCCAAGGATCGCGTAAAACGGACGATTTCACTTTCTGAAGAAGAGCTCATTACCTGAGGACATAATTAAAAAACTTCGTCCTAGTGTGGCCGTCCCACCTAGATTATGCGGACTGCAGAAGGTACGTAAAGACGAAGTCCCGTTGCGCCGTACTGTTAGTAATTTCGGTGCGCCGACTTACAACTTGGCAAAATATTTAGTATCGGTCCTCAGCGCCCGTGTGGGTAAATGAGAATACCTTATTTCTAATTAGATGGATTTTATTCAGCGTTTAAAGTCGCTTCGTCTTGGTCCCGCTGATTTACTTGTCAGTTCCGATGTGGTGTCTCTTTTAACTCGGGTCCCTCTTGAAGAGTCTCCGATTGTAATTAATGAAAAACTGTGTATGGAAATGACGAAGCTCTGCCCTCATCTACTGACGTCCACCCGTTCTTTATTCAATGACAAATATTTTGAACCCACTGACGGTGTGGCTATCGGCAGCCCTTTATGCCCCACAGTCGCTAATCTTATTAAGGAGGACTTTGAGATTATGGCCCAGAAAATATGTTTTGAAGACTGCTTGGTTTTTGATGTACGTGACGACATCTTTCTTGTTTGGCCACATGGAAAAGATTCTTTGTACCGATTTCTGGACCGTTTTAATTGGCTTCATTCTAACATCAAATTCACGATGGTGATTGAAAAGGAGGGGAAATTTTCCTTTTGTATGTAATGGTTTATAAAAAAAAGTGACGAAAGTCTCGGACACACAGTCTGTAGGAAGCTGACGCATACTCATCGGTATTTACATGCTACCAACAGGCATCCGCCGGTTCAATGTACAGGAGTCCTACGGACCTTGGTGAAAAGAGGAGATGCTATCTCGGATGCTGAGAATTTACCACAAGAATTTCAACATCTTAAAGGCACATTTAATCACGGACAGACAGAGTCGACGTGGAATTGAGTTTGGACCATTACTTGACACTTTTATTTCTGTGGCTTTCCTACCATACACCAAGATGGACTACTGGCCATTAAAATTGCTATACCAAGAGGAAATACCGATGATAAACGAGTATTCATTGGACAAATATATTATACTAGAACTGACATGTGATTACATTAACATGCAATTTGGGTACATAGATCCTGAGAAATCAGTACCCAGAACAACCACCTCAGGCCGTAATAACGTCCTTGATACACCTGGGCATTGAGTCAGAGCTTGGATGGCGTGTACAGGTACAGCTGCCCATGCAGCTTCAACACGATACCACAGTTCATCACAGGACCTGCAACATGCGGTCGTGCATTATCCTGGTGAAATGTAGGGTTTCGCAGGGATCGAATGAAGGGTAGAGCCACGGGTCGTAATACATCTGAAATGTAACATCCACTGTTGGACGTACCGTCAGTGCTAACAAGAGGTGACCGAGACGTGTAACCAACGGCACCCCATACAACCACGCCGGGTGATACGCCAGTAGGACACGCTTCCCATGTACATTCACCGCAATGTCGCCAAACACGGATGCGACCATCATGATGCTGTAAACAGAACCTGGATTCATCCGAAAAAATGACGTTTTGCCATTCGTGCACCCAGGTTCGTCGTCGAATACACCATAGCAGGCGCTCGTGTCTGTGATGCAGCGTCAGGGTAACCGCAGCCACGGTCTCCGAGCTGTTAGTCCATGCTGCTGCAAACGTCGTCGAACTGTTCTTGCAGATGGTTGTTGTGTTGCAAACGTCCCCATATGTTGACTCAGCGATCGAGACGTGGCGGCACGATCCGTTACAGCCATGCGGATAAGATGCCTGTCATCTCTACTGCTAGTGATACGAGGCCGTCGGGATTCAGCACGGCGTTCCGTATTACCCTCCGGAACCCACCGGTTCCATATTCTGCTAACAGTCATTGAATCTCGACCAACGCGAGCAGCAATGTCGCGATACGATAAACTGCAATCGCGATAGGCTCCATCCGACCTTTATCAAAATCGGAAACGTGATGGTACGCATTTCTCCTCCTTACACGAGGCATCACAACAACGTTTCACCAGGCAACGCCGGACAACTGCTGTTTGTGTACGAGAAATCGATTGGAAACTTTCGTCATGTCAGCGCGTTGTAGGTGTCGCCCCCGGCGCCAACCCTGTGTGAATGCTCTGAAAAGCTAATCATTTGCATATCACAGGATCTTCTTCCGGAAGGTTAAATTTCGCGTCTGTAGCTCGTCATCTTCGTGGTGTAGCAATTTTAATGGCCAGTAGCGTAGTTTCCGGTGTTGCAAGGCGGAGCTTCTAGGAGAATCTTGACTGCGCCGTGGCTCCATTTCTTCGTTTCAGATTCAATTCTCTCGCCGATGTGAATGGGCTGACGATTGGAGCAGGCGTCTAGAGTGCTGCCAGCATTGTCTTATATCACAGATATCCGTGTGTGTGTGTGTGTGTGTGTGTGTGTGTGTGTGTGTAGATAGGTCGCGGACTGGAGGGAAAGCGGTCAACAAAAGAGCGCCTAGCCTCTCGGTCGCGAGCAGGCCCTCCCATTCCACTACCTCACCGGCTCCACCCCTTTCCCGCCCCCACCTTTACGCGAGCCCCCTCCACTCACCCCTCCCCACTAGGCTGTCCGGCAGAGCCCTTTCCCCCGGCCACCACCAGAAGAGACGGACAGCGCACATCTACTTCTCGTATGTTTTACGTCAACATCCGCCGTTCCCCCTCGAGGCATCAAATCCTCGATGGACGTGCTGCGTAAACTCGTGTCTCCAGCATCCTGCAACGCTAATAAACGAAGACCGGAAGCGGACTGGAATGGACACCAATACTGGCACCGCTCACCTTCTTGTACAGAAAGTCACGTGAGCTGAAAATGGCGAACCATTGTGTAGTGCTTTCTTAAAGAAATCTCACCTGTGAATCCCTCGTTCCTTGTCCGTGGAAGTATCGTAATTCTACACTTCTACTCGTATTTTTGTTTCCAGAATCTATATTACTAATTAGGAGACCACGGCTAGTGTCATTACGCGATATCCCTAAAAATTTGCTCAGTGGAAGAGGAATCAAAATAGGTAAATCATGTTTGGCACCTGCGGTATTCTCCTGTTACGTATCTGTCCTGGAACGGAAAAACAGTTGCGGGCTGCCTACCTAACGGCGTGTAGGGGCCACAAAATATTGATTTCACACACTTCGCATCAGTATTACCGGAACTTAAAAATCTGAAATGCTGTGGTAATCTAATCATTAAGAGTTATAATCTTCTGTTACAAGTTTATCACTGTAAGGCAAGTATTATAGTTAGAAAATGTGTGTGTCGTGGGGGCAGCATAACTGACGGCACACAAATACACGGACATTATTCATGCACTGTTGCCACTTTCAAGTAACTTTGCACATGATTTCAAACCTTTACGAAACGTTTTATCGTTAATGCCTCCCACAAAAGGATGGAAGGAATAAAAGTGTATGGCTTACTACACTTTCAGCGTTGATGCAGTAAAACTTCAGCGTGATATTTAAATTTGTAACTTCTTAACTACCGACTCCATTCGCAACACACTTTCCAGGCAGTAAGCACATATACCAGCGAATTTACCTGCAAAACTACAGCATTGTACGACACACAGTTCGCGAGTTATGACGTCATAAACATTGAGATGCGCCGAAAGCTGGCTTTTGCTTGAAATGGCGCTCAGTAAAAATTCGTTGTCAAAAAAATCACTTTAAGTTATTGCTTTACTACTATTCCTATTCGCAACTCAGTCTGCAGACAGTACGTAGATATGTTATGGAACGTACCAGCAAAATTACATCTTGTTATCAGGTACTCAGCCGCCTAGATCGCATAAAATATTTATTTAAGACAATCTGTTTCGACAGACTTAGCTGTCATCTTCAGGTCTTAAAAAGCTTATTGTTGTGAAATGTGCCCATTTTGCATTGGACCTCAAGCCAAATTGTCATGTCGATAAAAATCAGGACATTGTAAAAGGTTTGTCATAACTAAAATATTTAAAAACATAAAGCACATTGTGCAAAAGGCCACGTCCATACAAGGTTCTTTAAGTTTTTTAATATTATATTTATGACAAACATTTTACAATGTGCTGATTTTTATCCGCATGACAACTTAGTGTGAGATACAACGTAAAATGAACTCGTTTCACAAAATAAATAAATAAATAAATAAATATTTTTAAGACCTGAAGATCACAGCAAAGCCTGTTGAAACCGGTTGACTTAAATATTTTATGCGATCTAGGCTGCTGATGGTTTCTTAACAAGATATTTTTCTAAAACATTGAATGTGTAGATACTGTCTGCAGACTGTGTTGCGAATAGGTTACAAGTAAAGTAGTCTTAAATAAATAAATTATCGTGTCATCTACGCTGTTGAATGTTTTTAGAAAGTGAAAAAGATAGCTCCTTCAGTATTCTCAAAATGAGAAAATTCACTCGAAATTGTATTATTGGACGACGCAATGTTTCAGAAGATACGACGTACTACTCAATAAAATGTGTGAGAAACTAGCTTCCCATTAAAATAAACCGCAAGTTACCCAGACCATATTCATTCAGTCTTTCGTAATAAGAGCACTCATCGACTTCCAACGAACTTTAAACGCAGTTTAACACTTTTACGAAGCTTCTTCTCTCTTACATGCTTAACGTCAAATACAGGGTGATTCAAAAAGAATACCACAACTTTAGGAATTTAAAACTCTGCAACGACAAAAGGCAGAGCTAAGCACTATCTGTCGGCGAATTAAGGGAGCTATAAAGTTTCATTTAGTTGTACATTTGTTCGCTTGAGGCGCTGTTGACTAGGCGTCTGCGTCAGTTGATGCTAAGATGGCGACCGCTCAACAGAAAGCTTTTTGTGTTATTGAGTACGTCAGAAGTGAATCGACGACAGTTGTTCAGCGTGCATTTCGAACGAAGTATGGTGTTAAACCTCCTGATAGGTGGTTTATTAAACGTTGGTATAAACAGTTTACAGAGAATGGGTGTTTGTGCAAAGGGAAAAGTTCTGGACGGCCGAGAACGAGTGATGAAAATGTAGCACGCATCCAGCAAGCATTTGTTCGCAGCCCAGGAAAATCGACTCGCAGAGCTAGCAGAGATCTGCAAATTTCACAATCAACTGTATGGAGAGTCCTACGAAAAAGGTTAGTTATGAAACCTGAACGTCAACTACCCGAGGCGATGGATCGGCCGCCAGGCAGCCCGTGACAGAGCACTTCATCACTAGCCTCCAAGGAGCCCTGATCTTACCCCCTGCGATTTTTTCTTATGGGGGTATGTTAAGGATATGGTGTTTCGGCCACCTCTCCCAGCCACCATTGATGATTTGAAACGAGAAATAACAGCAGCTATCCAAACTGTTACGCCTGATATGCTACAGAGAGTGTGGAACGAGTTGGAGTATCTGGTTGATATTGCTCAAGTGTCTGGAGGGGGCGATATTGAACATCTCTGAACTTGTTTTTGAGTGAAAAAAAACCTTTTTAAATACTCTTTGTAATGATGTGTAACAGAAGGTTATATTATGTTTCTTTCATTAAATACACATTTTTAAAGTTGTGGTATTCTTTTTGAATCACCCTGTATTTTACACGTTAACTGATTTTTACTCGTCAGCAGATGTTTGCTGCTGTTTTATACATTGGAGTCTAATTATTTAAAGACTCGGGGCTTTATTGGTAAATACACTGAAGAGCCAAAGAAACTGGTACACCTGCCTAATATCGTGCAGGGCCCCCGCGAGCACGCAGAAGTGCCGCAACACGACGTGGCATGGACACGACTGATGTCTCAAGTAGTGCTGCAGGGAATTGACACCGTGAATGTTGCAGGGCTGTCCATAAATCCGCAAGAGTACGAGGGGGTGGAGATCTCTTCTGAACAGCACGTTGCAAGGCATCCTAAGTATGCTCAATAGTGTTCATGTCTGCGGTGTCGCATTGTCCTGCTGGAATTCCCCAAGTCCGCCGGAATGCACAGTGGACATGAATGGATGCAGGTGATCAGACAGGATGCTTACGTACGTGTCACCTGTCAGAGTCGTATCTAGATGTATCAGGGGGCCCATACCACTCCAACAGCACACGCCCCACATCGTTACAGAGCCTCCTCCAGCTTGAACAGTCCCCTACTGACATGCAGGCTCCGTGGATTCATGATGTTGTCTACATACCCGTACATGGTCATCCACTCGTTATAATTTGAAACGAGACTCCACTAACCTACAGCCCAATCTCCGTGTTGATGGGCCCAGGAGGAGTAAAGCTTTGCGTCGTGCAGTCATCAAGGATACACGAGGGGGCCTTCGGCTCCGAAAGCCCATATCGATAATGTTTCGTTGAATGGTTCGCACGCTGATTCTTGTTGATGGCCCAACACTGAAATCTGCAGAAATCTGCGGAAGGGTTGTACTTCTGTGACGTTGAACGATTCTCTTCAGTCCTCGTTTGTCCCGTTCTTGCAGGACTTTCTCTGGCCGCTGTGATGTCGGAGATCTGATGTTTTACCAGATTCCTGATATTCGCGGTACACTCGTGAAATGATCGAATGGGAAATTCCTCACTTCATCGCTACCTCGTAGATGCTGTGTTCCATGGCTCGTGCGCCGACTGTAACACCACGTTCTGAGTCACTTCTTGATAACCTGCCATTGTAGCAGCTGTAACCGATCTAGCAACTGCGCCAGACACTTTTTATATAGGCGTTGCCGACCGCAGCGTCGTATTCTGCCTGTTCACACAGCTCTGTATTTGAATACGCATGCCTATACCAGTTTCTTTCGAGCTTCAGTGTCGATACAGTTAGGGGCACAGGAGCACTGCAAGTCAAGCAACGGAGAAGCACCGTATTAAAGCAGTAGATACATTTTGAGCGTCAAGAGACTGTATTTCATGCGTGCTAGCGTTTACAGCACGAGACGATACCGATCCGTAATTCTGGAGCATTCACCAGGAAAGTGGCCTCCCATAAGAAATATGAATAACACAGGAAAACAAATCAACAATAAATACTAGAACGTCAGGTTCGAAGCGTAGCAATTTTTATCAAATCAACATGGTCATTGCGTTGTGCGAAGCGGTTCTTAGCACAAGCTGCGTGTTCGCTTGAGTTAAGGGAGGCGGAGTACTTGTATGAGCGTGCGCACCTACGCATCTCGACCGACATTCTGGCGAAATGATTTTACGCAAGACTGGCTCCTGAATAGAGGAAGTCAGTTCATCCTTGCATACAGAGGACAATGTCCTGAGTGACTGAATCACCATCGCAAAGCCCAAACTGCTAAGAATAGAAATATGAAATTTGGAAAGGGTGTGCATTTTTTACTGTAGGCATCGTTGAAGAAGGGATTGTCCCGAATTCCACTCCTAAGGGGATTAAAGACTTTCTGAAAGTACGTCGCTATTAAGGGAATTTTGAAGATAGAACTGAGACAACTGACATTTGGTTTCGAAGTCAGAAAATGAAAAATTTGAGTTTCAGCCTGGCAATGGCAAGAAAAGGGATTCTGAAGAAGAGAAATTTCTTAACGTCAGTTATACGATTAGGTGTTAGGAAGTCAATTTATGAAGATGTAGCCCTGTATTTATGTGAAGCGAGGACGATGAACAGTTCAGGCAAGAACAGAATAGAAGATTTCGAAATTTGGTGCTACAGAAGAATGCTGATGATTAGATGGGTAGACCATGTAATCAGTGAGGAGATATCGAACAGATTTGGGAAGGCAAGCAATTTGTGACACAACTTGGCTAAAAGAAGGGATTGTTTGACAGGACACATTCTGAGGCATCAAGGGATCGTCAATTTAGTACTGGAGGGAAGTGTGGGAATAAAAATCGTAGAGGGAGACCAAGAGACGAATACAGTAAGCAGATTCAGCAGGATGTAGGTTGCAGTAACTGACAGGATGGAGTAGCATGGACAGCTGCATCAAATCAGTCTTCTAACTGAAGACCACAACACTCTCTTATATTAACTGATCAACTGTTACTAAAGGTAATCTGAGCACGTCATCCGATGGTCCTATACCTTGGATAAACTTTGGTGCGTCAAGACGGCCTAGGGAAATTGATAATATAATGGTTGTCTATTGAGTCTTTCTATTCGGTATTTGATTATTCAGTCAGTTGATGATTCCTTTAATTGGATTTGTAGTTTTGTTTGTGAAGCCATGATTATAAACGTTGGCTATCAAGTAATCAAGTACTTTTCCTGTGCTTTATGCAGGGCTACACTCCCGCTTATTCGGCCACCAGACTGACGAATAAGCTTCACTGTCTAGTTATGCTCCTGCGTTACAACGTTCCTGCACGCACATGCACTCCGGGGGTGGGTGAGGGGCGGGTGGAGTATGCCTCTGACAACGCGGGCGGTTGAAGCGGATGTCTGTGTTAGCAACAAGGTGTCAGGAGCAGCAAAGCAGCCGTGATCGATGACGCGGCTGTCGACGGCGCCCAGCGCCCCCACCTAGCAGGTAGCCGGCTTCCTCTGCTGCTGTTCTGTTTCACACCAACTACGCCACGCAACTAACCTCTGCATTAACCTGTGTTTATCAAGGAATTGCGCGGCGAACAGCCTAGCGTAGTTGTGAAGAATGTGCTCTCCAAAACTTAATGCCGAGCTACAAAAAGTAAAATACCATCTCAACAACTCTGTTTAAATGAATGAAAGTGCGAGAGGACGTCCCAGAAGTGTCTGAATGGTGCACAGAAAGCTGGGCGTCACATGGCGTGAGATCGGCGTGACTATAGCGCCAAATGGGACTCGCGAAGAAGTTACAAGGCGGAAAAAGACCGTGCGTGGCAATGAGCTGTTATTAAAAATAATCTGCCCCCACAATCCGATAGTCCTGTCCTTGGAGAAACATTGATGGCTCAAGATGGCCAAGGAAAGTTGATAATATAAATTTGCCTATTAAGTTTTTCCACTCGATACTTAATTATTGGGTTTGTAGTGCAGCATGGTGGTGTTCTTCACAATAACGTGGAGTGTAGACGTCATCATCTTGACATCACATGGAGAAGAATCAGTGGGAAACGAAAAGAAGGACGAACGCCCACAAGCGTGACCGAGGAGATTGGTGCTGCTCAAAATATACGAGGGTTATTCGGAAAGCAAGGAACGATCGGTCGCGAAATGGAAACCACTGTGAAAATCCGATGAAGTTCTCCCCAGGTGTGTTCGGCAGTGTCTCTAGTATGCTCGTCGATCGCGTTACGTCGTTCTTTTTAGTTCTGAGCACGCAGGTAGCGCATAAAGATACCTAGAACAACAGAGTCTTCCGCCAAGTACTAGGGCCTGGTGAGAAATTTCGCCTGAAGCTATGCAGCCAACATTACATAACTGTCGTGCGTTTCCATCTTCAAGACAATTCTCAGCCGCATGCTGCAGGGGCAATGAAGACGCTCCTGCATCGTTTTCAATTGAAAATGTTTGATTACCCACAATACAGCCTCTAATTGTCTCCGTCTGAGTTTCATATCTGCTCACATGAACCGCTGGCTACGTAGACAAGATTCTGGCACAGACAACGAGCTGTAGGCCAGCGTAGAGAATTGGCGGAAAGCACTGGCGGCTGCCTTCTATAACGAGGATGCTGGAAAGTTGGTACAGCGCTATGACAAACGTCTAAGTCGGATCGGCGTCTATGGAGGTAAGTAGCTCGAACTTGAAGCTAACCGTTGCAAATGAAACAGTTTTCATTTTCACTGTGGTTTCCGTTTCGCGACCCAGCGTCCCTTATTTTGCGAATAGCCCTCGTGGTTTTAGGTATACGGGAAGTGTTCGGAACCAGAGGCACTGCTGCCCGAAGAAGTGGGAGTTGATCGACCACGGTCAACTGTAGCAGCAGATGACCGCTGCATTGTGCAACGGGGAAGAAGGGACGTACATCAAACAGCGGGTGCAACTGCAACCTCATTTAACAGCACTGCAAGGCATGCTGTCTTACGCTTCAGGGTGGACCGGCTGCTGTATAGGGGTGGTCTCTTTTCTCTACGGCCAGCACATTGGGTTCTGTTCACAACCGCGCATCGGCGGTCCCATTTACGATGTATACCGTCCCCGGTGAAATACTAAGAAAAGACTTAAGAACAGTATTTATAAAGAAAATACGTTTAAAAATTAAATGATAAGTGGAGACTAGCCGCTCAGGTGAACATGCATTTTTCTCATGTATTCGTATTATAGTAATTTCTCTGCGTGAGTTTCGAGGGCAAAGAAATATAAAGATGCACTCGAAACAAACTGATCTAAAGAGACAACAAGATGCGCTCTTTTGCTAATTTTTTTAGTCGTCTTCAATTCTTGTCTTGTCTTGGTTGCGAGCACACGGACATCGTGCGACTGCTGGCAAACGTAAGCATATTTGTACTAATTAAGCAGATAATATATTGATTTAATATTATTGTGCACTTTTCATTTGTAAGAGGTGATCCCGATTTCATGTCCGCCTTCCTTTAATTAACCTGCATTCAAGTAATTTACAGTCCAACAATCGCAGCAGCCGATGCAGCCAACGACGCCATTACGTGGCGATATTAACGTATAAAAAATTAGCGGAAGCGAAAAACTCCGCCGCTATTAACATAATATTCATTTTTCTCCACAGCCGCACGAAGTTCCAGAAAACACGTAGCTTTAAGATTCTTATTTTCAGTACAACAGCCGAGAGCCAGAGCCAGGACTCCGACTACAATGCAATGGTTAACGGAGGTAAGAAAAAATACTCTCGCGCGTGTGTGGGCCGCAATTGTAATTAATAACTAAAGACTTTTTCATTAATTAAAACTTCCAGGCTGGATTGCCGTGGTCCATATATAAAACTTTTTCTCCTTCCTGACGTTTCGTTGCCTATTGCGGGCAACATCTTCTGGTGGTCCCCCTTATATAGGGTGCTTAGATGGCGCCACCACTCGTCAAGTGCTTTCGACTTTAGAACTATCTCTGGCTAGTGCCATCTCTCTCGATTACAGGTAATCGATTGTCACTTCGTTGGTACAAATTCGACCGTCATATCTTGTCTAGTTTTAATCCTTCTATTTTTTTTTATTAAAATGTATTTCGTGCTTGTAGATCTCTATAGCTTCTCTATACATGCAGCTATAATAATGTGAGGTCCTAGCTATCACGTTTGTCTCATTAAATTTTGTTTCGTGAGCACCGTCTTTGAAAACGTGTTCCGCTGCAGCTGATTTGTCAATCTGTCCCAATCTACAGTTCCTTTTGTGTTCCGTTAGCCGGTTATTAACACTCCTTTTAGTTGTACCAATATAAACCATGCCAGAGCTACACGGAATTTTATACACACCTGGCTTAGCTAAGGGATGTCGTGCGTCTTTCAGTGATCTTAAACTTTCACAATTTTCTTGGTAGGTCGAAAGATTGTCTCCACTCGAAACTTGGCCAAAACTTTCCCAATATGGTCCATGATGTTATGAATAAATGTAAGAAAAACTTCTCCAGCCGACGGTGGTTGTTGTGTGTTTCTGGACACTTTTCTTCTAGGGTGGAGTGCTCGATCTATTTCGTTGTCAGTGTACCCATTTCTCTTGAAAGCCGTTCGCAAATGGCTTAATTCATCTTGCAAATAAATTGGCTCACAGATGTTATTAGCCCTGCCCACTAAAGTTTTTATGACTCCTCTCTTCTGCCTAGGATGATGATTCGAATCCTTTTGTAGGTAACGATCGGTGTGTGTGTGTGTGTGTGTGTGTGTGTGTGTGTGTCTTTCCTATATACCTTGTGCCCTAAAGTCCCATCTGCCCGTTTAATAACCAATACATCCAAAAAATTTAGTTGTCAATTTCTCTCTTTCTCCATGGTGAATTGTATCTTTGCATTGTAACTGTTTATGTGCACCAAAAAATCACTCAGTTCCTCTTCAGCATGATTCCATATCACAAAGGTATCATCCACGTATCGATACCATTAGCTATTCCTAATCTATTTACGGAATTTTTCGAACAACAAGTGCTGCAGTCGGCCAAAAAAAGCCCTTTGAAGCTTACATGTTATGAATAAAGACTTTTTGTTTTAAAGTGAACTGACTAGCCGAGAAAATTAATATGAAAAGTTTACTCCATTGTTCAGCTTATATGCTCATGTTTCAAGATTCAGCGAGTCCTACAGTCATTAACGTAACAAATAATTTCCACGGAAGAGTAATATTGTTAAAAAAGAGACAACTTCAAAAAAGCATTTAATTGTAAATCAAAATTGAATGAAATATCATTTTGATTAAGGCCCACCCTGTAAGTCGGCAACAAACACCATTACCAATCTGTTTGTGTAGTAAATAATAAATTCAATTACGACGGCCGCAAGACCATAGGGACTGGGCCAGCGGCGAGGGAGCTGGCGTTGTCGTCAGCACGCTGGTCTCGCACTCTTGAGGACGACGGTTCAAACCCAAGCCCGGCCATCCTGCTATGGGTTTTCCGCGATTTCCCTAAATCGCTTCAGGGAAATATCAGGACGGTTCCTTTGAAAGGGCACGGCTGATTTCCTACCCCATCCTTCCCTAATCCGACGGGACTAATGACCTCGCTGTTTGGTGCCCTCCGCCAAATAAACCAACCAACCAACCAACCAACCAACCAACCAACCAACCAACCAACCAACCAACGAACCGGACCAACGAGGAATGGGATCTGTTGTTCCTGTCGAATGAGACCAATTCGGCCTTGGTAGTCATTCTGACCGTTCCCCCAAATGGCGAGAGGCGGGAATACGTAATGACCAGGAATATCGTCGAACATGATCGTTTTTGTGAATCTCCAGGTTTTGGCAGCGTTAAGCCTGTTCCATTAAGTTTCGGGTGCGCCGCCGCCAGAATTCTCGTTCTTTTCCTAACATTTCGGCTGTATAACGTTCAGCCATCTTCAGAGTGAGCCGCAAGACTGCCGCTCCAGTGCTCGCTGCGTCCCTTTATACCCTGTACCGCGCAACTGCGAATGAGGCCACAGAAGCAAATGCACCAGAGACGTTGGTCGGTGGCAGAGATGTGCCCTGTATCGGAAGCCGACGCACACGGATTTGTATTTACGTGCAAACAGCTGCCACCATCCTGCCCAGACGGCGAGTGTTCTCCCAACTTTGACTCACAGAGCGCATATTATTTCTGACGAAAGCAGTCTGCAAGATGAACTTTTCCACTTACAAAGAGCCCTTGAAGACACTGGGTACTCCCCACAGCAGATACAGAAGGCACAGAAAATGAAACCGAAAGAGGCCACAAAGAAAGTAGAAGAAGACGAAGAAACCTTTAAATCAATGGCCTTCCTGCCATATGTGGATAGCCTCTCACCAAAAATAGGACGGATTCTCAGCAGACACAAAGTAAAATTCATTATTCGTCGTCCACCCAAGACGGCTGCAGTCGTGGGCTCCGTCAAAGATGATTTGCTGATACGAAAATCTGGAGTTTACGAAATTCCATGTGAATGCGGCCTTTCCCACATTGGATAAACAACTTTTACTGTCCAAGAAAGATGTACAGAACACCGGAGGTACACACGACTTTTACAACCTAAAAAGTCGGCAGTGGCAGACTATTGTATTGACACTGGTCACAGTATGTCGTATAACAACGTCGAAATTCTGGCAACTACACTACTGGCCATTAAAAATGTTACACCACGAAGATGACGTGCTACAAACGCGAAATTTAACCGACAGGAAGAAGATGCTGTGATATGCAAATGATTAGCTTTTCAGAGTATTCACACAAGGTTGGCGCCGGTGGCGACACCTACAACGTGCTGACATGAGGAAAGTTTCCAACCGACTGCTCATACACAAACAGCAGTTGACCGGCGTTGCCTGGTGAAACGTTCTTGTGATTCCTCGTGTAAGGAGGAGAAATGCTTACCATCACGTTTCGGACTTTGATAAAGGTCGCATTGTAGCCTATCGCGATTGCGGTTTATCGTATCGCGACACTGCTGCTCGCGTTGGTCCAGATCCAATGACTGATAGCAGAATATGGAATCGGTGGGTTCAGGAGGGTAATACGGAACGCCGTGCTGTATCCCAACGGCCTCGTATCACTAGCAGTCGAGATGACAGGCATCTTATCTGCATGGTTGTAACGGATCGTGCAGCCACCTCTCGATCCCTGAGTCGACAGATAGGGACGTTTGCAAGACAACAACCATCTGCACGAACAGTTCGACGACGTTTGCAGCAGCACGTGCTATCAGCTCGGAGACCGTGGCTGCGGTTACCCTTGACGCTGTATCACAGACAGGAGCGCCTACGATGGTGTACTCAACGACGAACCTGGGTACACGAATGTCAAAACGTCATTTTTTCGGATAAATCCAGGTTCTGTTTAGAGCATCATGATGGTCGCATCCGTGTCTGGCGAGATCGCGGTGAACACACATTGGAAGCGTGTATTCGTCGTCGCCATAGTGGCGTATCAACCGGCATGATGGTATGGGGTGCCATTGGTTACACGTCTCGGTCACCTCTTGTTCGGATTGGCGGCACTTTGAACAGTGGACGTTACATTTCAGATGTGTTACGACCCGTGGCTCTACCCTTCATTCGATCCCTGCCAAACCCTACATTTCAGCAGGATAATGCACGACCGCACGTTGCAGGTCTTGTACGGGCCTTTCTCGATACAGAAAATGTTCGTCTGCTGCCCTGGCCAGCACATTCTCTAGATCTCTCACCAACTGAAAACGTCTGGTCAATGGTGGCTGAGCAACTGGCTCGTCACAATACACCAGTCACTACTCTTGATGAACTGTGGTATCGTGTTGAAGCTGCATGGGTAGCAGTAGCTGTACCTGCACACACCATCCAAGCTCTGTTTGACTCAATGCCCAGGCGTATCAAGGCCATTATTACGGCCAGAGTTGGTTGTTGGGGTACTGATTTCTCAGGATCAACGCACCCAAACTGCGTGAAAATGCAATCACATGTCAGTTCTAGTATAATATATTTGTCAATGAATACCCGTTTATCATCTGCATTTCTTCTTGGCGTAGCAATTTTAATGGCCAGTAGTGTACATCATCTTTTTGGGACTCGTGCTGAAGGAGGCAATTTAGATTCGCTTGACGTCGAATTTAATTAATGGAGATAGTGGTTTCAACCTTGATAAATCATGGAATTCCGCACATCTGCGCAACAGCCTCAAAGAACTTCGGACACTGTCTACTAGATCATTTATGTATATTGCAATCAGTGCTAGTCCCACCACATTTCCTTGGGGCGTTCCGAAAATTACCTTTACATCTGTCAACTTTGATTCGTTGACTGCGACGTTTTGATTCCAGTCGCAAATCTGTTGCGATACTCTGTTAGCTGGTATTTTCTTCGATAAACGTCACTGCGAGACGGTGTGAAATGCCTTCCTGAAGTCAAGGAACACGGCATCAACCCGGACACCGCTATGGATCTTCAGCCATGCCGGCTCGTATCGATTAATCGATCGGGTTGGCATGGTGCGATCTTTGGGCTCGGCCGTTTGACGTGGTTTTTGGCCGCGACGAGCGTGTGGCGATAGGGAGGGACAGCCGGAGAACCGCACGGCGCGTGAGAATCCGAGGCGAGCGTGGTTGAGGAGGCCGGGGCACGACGCAGAGGCTGTGGTGTGCCTGACACGTTTGCAAGACCGAACCTGGCTTGTAGTGTGGGAACTGGACTCTACTACATTACCCGAATCGAGTCGTGCGGCTCTGATTTGGACCTGTAAAGGATTTAATAAAAGGTTTGGTGAGAATTGCTTGTCATGTTTTTGGTGCGCATATTACACTGGTCCTTGCTTCCCAAGTGTCGGCACCATGACCGGAAACTGTTGTCTTGCCAACCAAACGGTCCCCTCTATTTAGTGCTGTTTAAGTAAATTCGTGTTATTGTGTTTGGTTAAAGGTTTATCTGGATTTTGCGAAGTGATACAGTTCGAGCAAGGGAGGTATATTAATTGGTACTATTGCTGTTTGGAGTGACGGACGTCATAAGCCAGTTTGTTGAAACTGTAATATTTTTCCTGGTACAGTGAGCTGTGTGGAAGTTGTTATAGTTGGTTCAAAGCACCGGCTTAACACTGACTCTGTATGTTCTGTGTTATCTAACTGCATTACTTGTTCACTCGTTAACGGTGAAATGGTAGCCTTAGTTGACTTTTTAAGTTTATCAGTTTATCAGTTTCATTGAGCATTTGCTAACCTACTAGTGTAGTTTAAATTTCTAAGCTAACTGGGTATTATGCTATTCGTCCTCGTCTTTTAAGGTTACGTCAAGGGCATTAGTTATTGATTCAGCCTTGACTATTTTATTTCAGTGTTCGTGAAATAGGCTGTTATTTTATCATCGTAGTTATTTTACGTTTGAGGAAATAATGTTTGCTGTTTTATCCCCTCCCACTTTCTCTGAAATTGTATAATAGCAAGGGCTCTAAGACCTTTTCTTTCCAGTTTGTTATAGTGTACTGTGTGCGGCACCCTGTCCAGCTCGCCCGCTTGCTGTGGGTTCTGTCTGGGTCCAGCCGCCTCTGGTCTGGCTCCAGTGGGCCCCCCTTCTGTTACTTGAATTAGCCCGTGCCCATGTGACGTCACCTGTTTTGAAAATGTGTCACGAACGGGCATATCTGTTTGTATTTTATTTTGTGTTAAAAATTTTGTGATATCCATTATTGGTTAAAGTTTATCGCATTATTGTAGCCTCCTTTTGGGAGCTTTGCTGTGTACAGAATTTAATTAACTTGCGAGTCGCTTAGTGCTTGTTTAAAGATTAATGTTGTTATTTCAAAAGGGCGGTTGCCCGTGCTTGTAAGGATTTTTTGCTAACTTACCTTATCACAAAAATTTTAAAGATAAAATTTTATTTTGCAAGAAAAAGTTTAATAAAAGTGTGGTGTTGGCAGAAGCGCCAACACTGGGTTGCTAGAGGAGGCCGAAATGCACGCGTTTAATTACACGCTGACTGGCGTGAGGTCTGGAACAGGACAATATTTTGAGAATAGCAAATAAAGTACGTAGTTGATATAATACTTAACTTTAATCCACAATTGTAGAACATCGCTCTTGACGGTACATGTTGTAACCACAATATATATAGCAAAGGATTATGGCGCCTTGCTAGGTCGTAGCCAATGACTTAGCTGAAGGCTACGCTTACTATCGTCTCGGCAAATGAGAGCGTATCGATCAGTGTAGCTTCGTTAGCAAAGTCGGCTGTACAACTGGGGCGAGTGCCAGTACGTCTCTCTAGACCTGCCGTGTGGTGGCGCTCGGTCTGCTGTCACTGACAGTGGCGACACGCGGGTCCGACGTATACTAATGGACCGCGGCCGATTTAAAGGCTACCACCTAGCAAGTGTGGTGTCTGGCGGTGACATCACAAAAAGTGTTATTGTAATAAACTGTGAATGTTGCCTACGTGGCCCGGCCCTCCTGCTCAACTGCAATTGGCTGATTAGGGTGGATTGACCATCACAGACCTCATGGAGGAATGGAGCGAGATGAGATTGGTGTACAGACGGCCATTTTTAGAGAACCTCTCCCGCCGCTGCTCCGGCCGCACTCTTCCGTACTAAGGCGCTCGTCAGCAGAGGCGACAGCAGAGGCCGGCACCCGCATTACCAGCACCCGCTGCGAGCCATCGACCGGCCCGCCGGCTGGCGTCTAGCCTCCCTCCCTCCCCCCCCCCCCCCCCTCTCTCTCTCTCTCTCCCTATCGTGCGCGCCTGTCCGTCACTCCTGCGTCCCCTGCGGACATGTCGTCCCGACGCCTGCCGCCGGCGTCGCTCAGCGTCAGCTGCCGTCTGTCTGTGACCCACAAATGGACCGGAGGCACCGCCAAAGGCGACCGTCCGCTCTCCAGTATGCACATGTGTCGGTGCAGATCTCCCGTATGCACATGTCTCATGCTGATGTCCCGTACGCACATTTCTGTGGCTTTTGTGGCATTGTAGCGAGAAGGAAGCGACTCTGACTTACTTCTCTGGTTTCTGTATCACTAACCTGGTGTCTCGTCGCTTTGGTAGTCTCTCGTCGCACAGTAGCCGCGCTCAAGTGCCAGGTTCAATGTAGGTTGCGATCCTGCCGAAGTGGGGTGTTTCGGGATGCCAGTGGTTAAATGTCAACAACGTTTTGTACTATACTCATTTTAATAAAGAAAATACTTTGACACACACGTCGCAGAATTTGCAATATGGCGCCTCTGGGCTACGCCGTTATATTCAACCCTTTACAGCACATTAACACATTTCTCTCTTTCCATACTCGTGATATACATTGCCCACGACACGTGGCGTTCACTGATAACTAACCTTCACTTTATATCTTGTTTAACAGCTGTAATCTTTACTCGCAACCGTTCTTTCAGAGCCGCTTCGGTTACTCGACCGTTCGTTTTGAGTGGCACCTCGCTACTAACTCACCCTGCCTTCCCGACGGACAAGAGAGACCCCACCTTTCTCCTCAGCCAATAAGGACACTTCATTCAGAATGTAGATTGTAAGATCCTGCTGATGTTTATGTCGTTCACTCTTACCTGCCCTGGTAAAGTAGCTTTGGTTGCACCGTCTTCTGTAGTTTCGTAGGCACGGCGGGTATTTGTTTATTAGTGGACGTTCCTCCCCTGGTAAGTTGCAACTCCTTATCTTTACTGTGTGCTTTAACAATTTCACAAACAAAAATTTTTTACGAGTAACAGACATTAGCGTATAGCCATTTTAATTAATTTCTGCCTTCGTAGCTGAGTGCTTAGTGTAAACGGCTATCGGCGGAGGACCTGGCTTCGATTCCCGACATTCCCAATCATTTTTCCTTGGTGCGAGGACTGTTACGGGATGCACTCAGCCTCGTGATGCCAGCTGGGGAGTTCCTCGACCGAGTGGCATCTGCTCCACGGTCAGGAAAGTCTGCAAAACGGCCGGGACGGCGGTGTGCTGACCACACGCCCCTCTGTACCGCATCTGCACGACCCCACAAGGCAGACGACAACACGGCGGCCCGTAGGCATCCTTTGGGCTTTCACGGCCTGGCGAGGAACTTGTTTATTTTAATTAATGTCGTAGTCAGAAGTAACAGAATTTAAAAAAAAAGGTATCTCCCGCCATTCAGATTTCCATCACAAGGGTGGGCCGTAGAGTTACTCGTACGTACACTATGTGATGAAAAGTATTCGGACACATGGCTGAAAATGACTTACAATTTGGTGGTGCCCTCTACCGGTAATGCTGGAATTCAGTATGGTGTTGGCTCACCGTTAGCCTTAATGACAACTTCTACCCTCGCAGGCATACGTTCAATCAGGTGTTGGAAGGTTTCTTGGGGAATGGCCGCCCATTGTTCACGGAGTGCTGCACTGAGGAGAGGTATCGATGTCTGTCGGGGAGGGCTGGCACCAAGTCGGCGTTCCAAAACATCCCAAAGGTGTTCTATAGGATTCAGGTTAGTCCATTACAGGCATGTTACTGTCCTGTAACCGCTGCGCCACAGGCCGTGCTTTATGAATAGGTGCTCGATCGTGTTGAAAGATGCAATCCCCATCCCCCAATTGCTCTTCAACAGTGGGAAGCAAGAAGGTGCTTAAAACATCAATGTAGGCATGTGCTGTCATAATGCCACGCACAGCAACACTGAGTGCAAGCCCCCTCCATGAAAAACGCGACCACACCGTAACATCACCGCCTCCTGATTTTACTGTTGGCACTACACACGCTGGCAAATGACGTTCACCGGGCAGTCGCCATACCCACACCCTGCCATCTAATCGCCATTGTCACTCCACACGACGTTTTTCCACTGTTCAATGGTCCAATGTTTACGCTCCTTGCACCAAGTGAGGCGATGTTCGGCATTTACTGGCAGCCGCTCGACTATGAAATCCAAGTTTTCTCAGCTGCTGCCAAACTATCACAGTACTTGCAGTTCATCCCGATGCAGTTTGAAATTCCTGTGTGATGGTCTGGATAGATGTCTGCCTATTACACATTAAGATCGACTTCAACATTTGGCGGTCTCTGTTAGTCAACAGACGAGGTCGGCCTGTACGCTTATGTGCTGGACGTGTCCCTTCACGTTTCCACTTCGCTATCACATCGGAAACAGTGGGCCTAGGGATGTTTAGGAGTGTGGAAATCTCGCGTACAGACGTATGACACAAGTGACACCCAATAACCTGACCACGTTCGAAGTCCGTTAGTTCCGCGGAGCACCCCATTCTACTCTCTCACGATGTCTAATGACTACTGACGTCACTGATATGGAGTACCTGCCAGTAGGTGGCAGCAGAATGCACGTAATATGAAAAACCTATGTTTCTGGGGGTTTCTGGATACTTTTGGTGAAATAAAGTACCTCTGAGATTCCAGAAGAGGACTACGCACTCCATAGCATCGGGTACCTCCGCAAGTTTGTAACCCGTATTACAGGCGCCAAAAGTGGACATCGTTCCTGACGCGGCGAACGTCAATACGTGCACACACTTCATTGACGTGAATTTTTCAAAAATGCTGAACGGCAGGTCGCTTTGTAAGTCTATTCATTGGGTTGCCTATCTGGAAGTTTTCAATCAATTGTATGCGACAATTTGAAGACGAGCTCCTCATCCAGGCCGTGTAGACCCAAGGGATGTCGCCCGACCGCCGTGTCATCATGTGCCTTGTAGCGTCATGCAGACGCTGCACGGCTGGGCAAGAGCTCAGCACACCGCTCTCCCGGCCGAATCGCAGACTTTTCAGACGTTGCAGCCGCTGCTGTTGAGTCGAGCAGCTCGTCAGGTGGAATCACGAGGTTGAGCGTGCCTCGTACCAGCCCTTCCACGAACGAAAAGTCGTTGGCAGTACCGGGCACAGAACCCAAGTCCTCCGCATGGCAGCAATCTACGCTGACCATTGAGATATGGGAACGGACCGACAAAATGAGCCAGGGGGTTAATAATAAAACTTGCAGACAGCACTACTTACAGGTGCAATCTATAATTTTGTTGCCAGAAAGAAAGCAGTTCACCTTTAAAGACGACGTAAAATCACTGTGCTGACTCACCTTCCGTACTCTTCAGATCTGGCCCCTGAGGACTTCTTTTTATTTTCAAAGTTGAAAACTCCCTTGAAAGGACGAAGATTTGCAACGGCAGACGAGATAAAAAAAAAAAAACCCTCGCATACGGCGCTTCGCGCTATCCAGTACGAAGACTGCTTGCGGGAGTGGGAACTGCGTTGGGAACGGTGTATCAATTGTGGAGGAGAGAGTTTCGACAGAGGCCATGCACAGTAAGTAAGAGTAGAAAAATTCTATGGACAAACTTCCGGAATTTTTTGAACAGACCTCGTATCAATTCATGAGGTTGAAACTTTAATGGGCACAGGGATTTCCAAAGCATGCCAAGAATTTCCAGGAAACTTAAATTTTCTGATAGACAATTTAAGAAACTAACATGTCGTTCTAGGAACGTTATACGCAATTAGAAAAATCAGGTCTAAAAAAACTGTAACCGAGGAATTTCGACAGGATTATATTTTAAAATCAAACATTAAGGTTCAAATGGTTCCAAGCACTATGGGTCTCAACATCTGAGGTCATCGGTCCCCTAGAATTAGAACTACTTAAACCTAACTAACCTAAGGACTTCACACACACCCATGCCCGTAACAGCCGTGTGGTTCCGGACTGAAGGGCCTAGAACCGCTCGACCACAGCGGTCGATTTACCCTCTTCCATTTTTGTAATATTTAATAAGGTTAATGGAACATCTCATTGCGTGATTATACACATTTGTCGTTTCGAATATAATGCTCAATACGTTTTAATACATCTTTCAAAGCAGCGCTCTATTTTATGTAACAGGGATAAAGTGGTCAGTTACGTTACTCCAATTCCTGCACGAAGAGGCAGCAAACACAAAGTTCAAAACAAATGCAGATCCGAGTGCTTTGTTCTCGTGTCGGTCAATGCAAACGAGCGGACATCCAAGGACAGAAAACGAGAGAGCTGAGAAGCGTAAAACTGAAAATGGAGAACCGAGGCTGGTTCTCGAGAACAATGAGAGCTCGTTGGAATCGAGAACTTCTCAGTTCTCGGTTCAGGGAATGCCCGTCACTAACAAGAGGGGACCACGAAGATGGTGACACAAATTTACTTTAGACTCGGTATACCTTTAGGCGGCCATTAAAACAACATAACGTGCAAGTAGTAAGGCACTACTCTGGCAATTCGAGAACATCGCAAGAGAAGTTTTTCGCATCTGTTGCGTGGCTGATGTATCTGAGGGAATGTGCCGGGCGTTATAGTTTCGTGATGGTCAAGTGATAACCACGTGTGGCGTGCAGGTCTACGATGGCCATCGACTTGCGTGCGGCGACTCAAGTAATGTTTGGCTTTTGATCCGCCAGATGCTGGCGTTCATCACACGTACAACTCCTGACAGCATCACCCTACAAATGATTCTCTTCCCGTGGACTATTTTCCGCACGCAAAGACCTACTCAGTGACTTGGATTAGCGAGCATGCAGCCCACTTTCTCTACTAATCCTGGACAGTAAGAATTCGACACACAAAAACAGTACTCAAGAACAGCAAACTCCGTCTTTCATGAATGATTTACTTTTCCTTAACGCTCGTCCTATGAAATTCAGCATAGCATCCTGTTTTTCTACAACTAGCTCTATGTAGTTATTCCACAGGAGGATGCTCCAAACATATACTCGTAAACAGGTTACGGTTGTTACTACTTACAGTAACTGACCGTGAATACTGTAATTAAACGATAATGGGTTCAAGTTGATTAACATTGTTGTTGGTGTGCTGCCATCATCATCATATCATCATCATAATCATCATCATCCCAATAACGTATGCTGCAGACTTCCACGCTGGTCTGCCTTGGCTTAGTCTCCTCTCATATCCAGGTCAACATGCTTAGCACATTCAGGTGATAGTCTCATTCTACAGTTCTTACCCGCCATACTGCCCTCCACTATCTCTTGATGCGTGAGAGACGTCCCAATACCGTCCTCCACTTTCCCTTGATGCCTGAGAGATGTCCCGACAATCTCACAAGAAGAGGAGAGGCACGCCAGTAATGACAACGGAAAGGCCCTCGGACAGTGCCGCCGTGACACACTAGTGTCACCACCTGCAAGCTGGATTTTCATCCGCCACAAACAGTGGAGGATAATCCTTTGCAGGCATGCTAGCGAAATGCTCTTGCTAGTGAAATACTCATGCTAGCGAAATATCAGATTATCAGCATTGGCCACTGAAGCCAAAACAAAACCATACAGGCGTGAAAAAGTTGATGGTAACGAATGTACTTAGCTAATTAACAAATCTTGCTGATTACTTTTACTATCAATGCATAAACTGTAGCAGTTAATTTCGGTACAGATGGCTTTAACCCTACCAATACCAAGGGGTGGGAGGTTATTTCATGCAGACTTTTTGATAATATAGTAATTTACTCATGTACTTTATATTTTAAAATTTTGAAAATAATAATTGTTGTTTTTAACCAAGTCTATCAGATTTCGCAAATATTTACAATTAAACCAAAAATTTATGTCTTATTGGTAGATGTAACTTTTCACAATGAACGCCAGTTTAGTATCTTCAGGATCTGGACATACTTACAAATCAATAGCTCTTTAAGAAGTATGTTGGAAGTAAAAGTCAACATTAATTAACGAAATTTGTATTTTTAAAATTTTTTGTCTTCGTCATGTGGTCCCAGTCCCCCCACCCCCACTCCCCTTCCCCTTAGAGTAATGCACTATCAAAAAGTTTCCTTTCGAAGGCCATATAATCCAGAATTGGTATAACTTCCGGTAAGGCAAAATCGCTGTGAACACTGAGACAATGAACCCACCGCCGCACCAGACTTGAGATACCTGTTTGGTAAAACACCGTGTCCTTTGACAGTGATAAAAAGAGTAACAACAAATTGGTTCTCTTTGGACGCATTTGGTAACAATGTCACCTAAGTTCACGTTTCCGCATTTACCGCATGCATGTCGGAAAGAAATGAATTCCACAATGTCACTTGCCTACAGTCGGTGCTCATATAGCCACATCAGAGCCGCACTACGTTGTATATATGCTGCAGCAACATCCTCAAACGGATATTTTTTCGCCCCTTATAGAACACTGCTAACAGTGGGCTAAATGATATTTTCAGGTTTTGGACCCTACCTCTTTAAAAAGTAGTTGTTAATATATGTCAATAACAATACACTAATTTTGTTTTTCTTTTTAAATTTTTTTTAGAGTGGGTACCCATCCCCCTGCCCCATGCATTGCCAATACGTGTCACTAAAAACGTTAGCACAATAAATAGTTACATCCCAGGTGTTTTATTTTGTTGAAGGCTTTGAAGTGGATAATTTTACATCAAGCACACTTCAGTGTCCGCAAATTGGCCTCCCCGATCGTGCTGAAGCCCTCTACTGTCGCAAAGTGCCGACAGTGGACCGTGCAGGGCTGTGGCGCACTGTGTTGTTTTTGGACGGCTACCTGTGGACAGAGGGGTCGTAAATACACCATCACGGTCGATTTAATCCCGGCTAAAAGCCTCGCCCCTCTCTGCAGAGAACAGCGGCGGCGATAAAGGGACGCAGCAGCCGCTGCGCGGCAGGTGGGGAAACTCCCGCCCCCTGCAGCGCTGCAACCCGCGACACACAGAAGCACAGTCGTGGGGGGATCCCCCGCGCCTGAAAGTCCGCAGCCTGCCGAGTCGGTGCGCTGGCTGACGTGGGCTGTGAGCTATTACCGTGACGACGCGGCAGCCGTACCGGCCTTTTATTCCACCAGACACCCACTGTAACTGCACACCCGGGCCATCAACGCGGCCGCCCGCCTTCTGTTTTAACGCCGTCACTGCCAGACCATTTGGAGTTGCCCCACACACGTCGCATTGCAGACCGAATCGTTTTTCCGGCTATTTGTGCTAGGATACGACACGAATATTTTTACAGGTATTGAAGCTTTCCGACACTGAATGGACTACCGATATTTATTGCCTGTTTCCATCGTTGCCGCTTGTAACAAAGTTGGCGAGAGCATTTGCTGCTAATGGCCGATAGGTGTCGACATAGGCAGCCATTGCTCCATGTGTTTGCAAGTGTAGCATGCACCGAGGTGACGAAAGTCATGTGACAGCGATATTCACACATACATATTCTGATACTGTCATATACACAACGTACAAAAGAGCAATGCATTGGTGGAGCTGTAATTTGTACATAGGTGACAGTAGCACTACAGAATTGCTAGACAGTTTTACCTGTGACGAGATTACGATCGATAGTTAAGTTTTATCTCTGACAAAGATTATCTCTGCATATCACGTGTAACTCTGGTCACGCCCACTTTCTACGATATATAAGTCGCTCTCAGGCGTCCGACCCGTCAGTCGGCAAGACTCACCGGAGGAAAAACCCCCCTCTGAAGATGTCCAGCGCAGGTCTGGACGAAACGTTAGGAGCTGAAGAGTTTCATAGACCACGACCTTACATCCCGTAAGGTTTACCAGAAGATATGCCATCCGGTCATGAAAGCTTTCATACTGTGCCTAGAATACCACATTTCAGGACAACGCGGTGGCTGATAGTGTTCATTTAACGACCGAGAACAGTGGTGTTTTTGTAGAGTTGTCAGTGTTAACGGATAAGCAACACTGTATCGAAAATAGCAGTAATCAGTATAGGACATATGAAGAACGTATCCGTTAGGACAGTGCATCAAAATGTGGCGTTAATGGGCTATGGCAGCAGTGGACTGACACGAATGCCTTTGCTAACAGCACATTACCTGCTGCATATCTCCTGCTTGCCTCATCGTTCTCCCCTCCTCCCCTCTCTCTGTTCATTTACTCATCTCCCTCACTCTGTCCATCCCCTCCTCTATCCCTCAACCCAACACTAGCCATGCTCATCGGCATGTGTAGCCACTGCAGTATAATTCAATAAACGAGACTGATACTACTTTCAGAACACGTCTGTCGTGCAGGGCAGGCTACACATCAGTGGCTTGAAAATGATTAATTTGTTCCTGATGCACAATAGCTAGGTAAAGCAGGCTGACACTGTTCATAGATAATGTTCCTATTGTGCCAGGCAGCCTATATTCTAGGGGCAGGGAAAAACATGTGTTTGGTCATATCTCTGCTTCTAGTGGAGACTGGAGGTTATAAATTCCCTCAGTATTGATACTTGTGAGGTCTGCAGTTTCTGCGAAAAATTTGGCTGAAATCAATCCAGTGTTTTGGAGCAGATGACAGACAGACAGACAGACAGACAGACAGACACACACACACACACACACACACACACACACTCACTCACTCACTCACTCACTCACTCACACACACACACACACACACACTGTTTTATGTTTATAACAGATCGGTAAATCGTGCAACAGTCGACTGTATAAGGCGATAAACACTGTAAAAGTAAGTGAGAGCACTTTGATCATGTTAGCAATGACGAATCCGAGTCTGAGATTATTATGGCTGCCAATATCAATTGAAGGTTCATGGTTAGGACACTATGGTCAACAAAGCTGTTGCACAATGCCTGTATTTAGCAGGAGTTAAATGACTGTCGTTTGGCAACCATGACGATACTATCTTTTGTGCACTATGTCATAATCAGTGCTAGGATTATTTTATAAACATTTTTCCGGTATCTTTCTTTGTTTTGTTTTTCAGCGTTTCCTGATAGTACCACATATTAGTACAAAATGCTATACGTTTATTTCTATGTCTCTCTCCCTTGTTGTTAGTTATGTTACTGCCTAAGAACCAGATGGGTAACATTTATTCAATACAATTGTTATAAATAACTACGTGTTTGAAAGACACAATGCATTACTTACTAGCAGTCGTTCTAAATGAACACTACACAATATTTCAGTTTTACAATAAACTGCAATTACACATACGATAGCAGCCACAGTACCACATCCAAGGCTTTGATATTCATATGCTATTGGCAGATAACAGCCTCTCCTCTTCTAGTCAGTCTCAGAAAACATTGTTAGTCCACCTCAGGTGAGTGGCAATGTAGCTGGCGTAGAATGAAGTGACAAGAGCCGTGGGATATCCCCCTAATATTGTGTCAGACTTCCTTTTGCCTGGTGTAGTGCAACAACTCTATGTGGCACGGACTCAACAAGTCACTGTAACACCCCTGCAGAAATATTGAGCCATGCTGCTTCTATGGTCGTCCATAATTAATGTACAAGGCCAATCCTCTCCTCTGTCAAATAGTAAAGCTAGTGTCTCCTATATTGCTCCTTTCTCTTCTTCCTCTTCATCTATCTCTATTAACCAAGCAATCTTCTTTTCCTTTATATTTCCTTAATTATGTTACATCATGTCTGTAGTCTACTCCTCCCTTCACCATCAGTCTCTCTCATATTCCCTGCTGTTAGCACTCCTATCTAAAATCTGTCTCTTTCATAATGTCTAATTATAACAGTACTTATCATCTACGAATAAAAACTCTATATGAATGTATTTTTGCAAGTGTGCTTTTGTATTGTTTATTTCACTATTTGTACTAGATCTAGTTTAACATGCCTACTAAAACATATGAATGTAAAATAAGTAGAATGCCTGATTAGATGTAAGAGAGGGCCTGATGGCCCTAATCTTGCCAGGTTAAATAAATCAATAAACAAATAAAAATAAATAAATAATTGCGAAGATGTTGCCAGTGAAGGATATTGTGTACGATTATGTTCCATAAATGTTCGCTGGGATTCATGTCATGTGAGATGAATGGCCTAATCATTTGCTCGAACTGTCCATAATGTTCTTCATACCAGTCGCAAAAAACTGTGACCCAGTGATAACATCGTTATTTCAGAACATGAAATCCACGAATGGCTGCAAATCGTCTTCAGGTAGCTGAACAGAACCATTTCCCGTCAATGATTGGTTCAGTTGGACAAGAGGATCCAGTTCATTCCATGTAAACACAGTCCACACCATTGTCGGGTCACCACCAGCTTGCACAGTGCCTTGTTGACTGCATGGGTCCACGGCTTCCTGGGGTCTGCGCCGCACCATCAGCTGAAATCGGGATTGATCTGCCCAAGCCACGGTTTTCCAGTAGTCTAGGTGCCAGTGGATATGCTCTTGAGCCCAGGAGAGGCAGAAGATGTATAAAGGAGGTGGGCAGATGGAAAAGTAAGAAGGAGAGGTGTAAATGGAAAGAGAGAGGGGAAGGAGGATATGGTAAGAGGGGGGGGGGAGGAGGAAGGTGTGGTCAGAGAAAAGGGGTAGACCAAATAGACAAGGAGTGAAGAGACACAGACAGTAGGGAGGAGAACGAGACAGATAAAAGTGGAACATGACGTGAACACAGAGGGGGGGAGGAGGAAGTGTGTTAAACATATGTGTCAAACACATATGTGAGTGAAGCTGTGGAGAAAAGGTTAGTTACTTTGTATTTTAAATTCGTTGTTGGAAGGCCTTCCCCTCATCACAGGTGTCAGGTAACCTAAGGGAGGTAAGCTGTGTTTGACACCCGTTTGTGAATCACTGAAACTTTGTTCTGTTTGTTGTTATATGTTAAATGCTTGTGTATCTCATTTTCAGATGCAGAGAATGGAAACCGACCAAGTATTTGCCTAAATGAGCGTGGAAAACCGCATAAAAGCCACACTCAGGCTGGCAAGTGTTCCAGTGCAAGGCAGCTGATCCGCCACATGCATTCAAAATCGGTTTGGTTGACCTCCCTATCTCAAGAGGTTCTGCACCACACGTTGATCTATGCTAGCATGCAATTTACACAACAAAAGCTACTACTATAAAACAGACAGATTGAGAGCTTACAACACTACGCAAATAAGAGTCATATTCTGTCTCAGATAAACAGATGTACTGAAGTCTTCGCATACAAACACAATGAAAATCACTTTGAAAAATTTTAATGATACTGTAATATACAGTCCTGTCACATCAATGTGACCATTGCCTATCTTCTGCGTCAACATGTAACAACCACTAACAGTTGTGACATGGCAGCACTATCATCGGAAGGCATATAAAGCATATTGGTGGAAGTGGAAAACAGTGCAGTCATTGTCATAATACAATTTATCTCACGTACAAAAGTATATGATCATTGGCCTTCGGGACAAGGGTGAAAGTATTTCCGAAATGGCAAAGTTTGTAATGTATTCACGTGCTGCCATGGTTAAAGTATATTGTTGTGGCAAAATGGCGCTACACAAAACTGGTGCTGAGGCAACTGTGGTGCACCTAGGTTCATAGGTAACAGGGGTTGACAGACAAATAGACCAGCCACTACTGAGCAACCTACCGCCCAGATGAACAAAGGGGCTACCAACAATCTCTCAGCGACCGTTTACCGAACGTGGCTATGTATGGGCATCTGCAGCAGGCACCTGGTTCATCCACCCTTGCTGACTGCTGTTCATGGCGACGAAGGCTGGAACTTGCACGCCAGTATCGCAGCTGGACGTCCATTGACGGGCCTTTTCAGATATATAACGTATAATGCTCCGTTGGACAGATGGCCATTGGTGTGTATGGCGTGAAACGTGTGAAAGCAAACATACTTCAACAATTGTTGGAAGGGTCAAGGCTGGATGAGGGAGCATTCTGGTGAGGAGAACCTTCTCGTGGTATTCCCAGTGCGATCTCGTCATTCTGGAAGGCACAGTGGATTAACACAAATAAGCATCTGTCCTTAGGGACCATGATCTTCCTACACGCCGTCTGTTTTTCCTCAGCAGGATGGCATCTACCAGTTGGACAATTCAGTGTGTCACACAGCTCACAGTGTTCGTGCGTGGTTCGAATAGCAACAGGATGAGTTTACCATACTCCCCTGACTACCACACTCCCCGGATTTAAATCCAATCGAGAATCTGTGGGACCACCTTGATCGGGCTGTTCGTGTCATGGATCATCAACTGAGGAGTCCAGCTGAGCCGTCAGGGCAGTGGAGTCGGCATGGCTTCACATCCGAGTCAGTACCTCCCAGAGCCTCACTGACTCCATTCCTGCAGGTGTTGCGGGGGTCCACTTTGCAAAAAATGGTTATTCAGGCTTTTGACAGTGTATGTCGTTAATGGGGGAGACTTACCGAAGTTGGACCGTCGCCCAAATTGAACCAACTTCGTATCTCACTGTGTGTTGGTTACAAACTTTTAAGTTGGCTCTGCTGGAGAGAAATGTTATCTAGGTCACGTGGCGCAAAGGGCAGGCGACAATAGCCATTGAAGCGAGAACAGTTGCCATTATTGTATTTTCTTCGGCATTGCTGCACGTGTTGTGCTGCAAATCATAAGCTTTTCTATACAGTACTTGCAAGTAAATAAATTATTTGCAGTATAGTTCACAAGGGCTATTCATTAGTTAATAATTAAACATCACAAAACTAGAGGAGGAGGATATTAGTGTTTAACGTCCCGTCGACAACGAGGTCATTAGAGACGGAGCGCAAGCTCGGGTGAGGGAAAGATGGGGAAGGAAATCGGCCGTGCCCTTTCTAAGGAACCATCCCGGCATTTGCCTGAAGCGATTTAGGGAAATCACGGAAAACCTAAATCAGGATGGCCGGAGACGGGATTGAACCGTCGTCCTCCCGAATGCGAGTCCAGTGTGCTAACCACTGCGCCACCTCGCTCGGTCACAAAACTAGAGTTTAATTTTGTGTGTTCCTGTAGCTTTCTTTACCTTTGCTTATATGGCGTCCAGCTGTCTAAGTTGGACCAGTGCCTGTTTCCTAATTTGGAGTGGTCCAATTTAGGTGAAACTCATAACAAAAAACATTTAAGTGCATTTTTACAATAAGTAAAACGTACGGGTAATGTTTTTAGGTTTTCAAGATGGCAAAACTTTTACAGTAGGTATAAATAATCTTTTTAGGTTTTGAAGATGGAGAAAATGGAAAAGTACGGGAAATGGACGGAAGGCGAGCTGAAGGTCACCGTGGCAGCGTACAGAAACGGTGAGCAAGGACTTAACGGGTGTGCTCGTGTATATGGAGTACCCAAAGCTATAATAAAGAGATAAGCTGATAGCAAAAACTATTTCTCAACTGAAGTTATGTTATTTGGAAGACAATCAACTTTTACGACGGAGATGAAAAGAGTTATCGCAGATCACCTCCTTTTTGTTTGAAGAGAGGTCTTCTGGATTTACTACCAAAGATGATCGTGAACTTGCATGCGACATAGCAGAGAAATATGAACTACCTCATTCTTTCAACAGAGAAAAGAAAATGGCGTGCAAACAGCGGTTTTATTCATTTATCAGGTGAAATCCACAGCTTTTCCTCCGCCAGTCAGAAGGAACTTAAAGGGCCAGAGCAAGTGGGTTTAATAGAGACAATGTGACTCAATTCTTCGATCTCCTTGAGAAAACAGTAGATGAGAATACAATTACAGCTTACAGTATATTTAACGTCGGCTCAAAGGAGGCAAAAAAAAGTCATCACGCAAAAAGGAAGGCACCGAGTGGGATCTATCACACGCGGGAAGGGAGAAGTTAATACCACAGTCGTTTGTGCTGCCAGTGATGCTGGATACTTTATTCCACCTATGATTATAGGCAAGCGTAAGAGGAGATGAAAGAACTTGATATCGGTGCTGCACCAGGAAATGTAGTTGACATCTCAGATACTAGCTGCCTGAATTCTGAGTTCTTTGTGTCGCGACTAAAACAGTTCAAAAACCACGTGGACTGTACCAAGCATTCGCCTGTGCTCCTGCTATTTGATGGTCACACAACATACCGCAGGAATCTAGAGGCTGTTGAATACGTTTGTGATAATGGGATTATCATGTTGCAATTACCTGGGCACACTACGCACAGGCTGCAACCACGTCAGTTGCACCTCTTCAAACCTACTTCATTCAAGCCCAGGACAATTGGTTACATGAAAACATAGGTAATACTATAACGCAGTTTCAAGTTTCAAATGGCTCTGAGCACTATGGGACTCAACATCTGTGGTCATAAGTCTCCTAGAACTTAGAACTACTTAAACCTAACTAACCTAAGGACTGAAATGATAATTAAATGGACACCCTAGCTGCAAACAGGCGTTGATGTACTTCATTGGGGACATGTTGAAAATGTGTGCCCCGACTGGGACTCGAACCCGGGACCTCCTGCTTACATGGCAGACGCTCTATCCATCTGAGCCACCGCGGGCACAGAGGATAGTGCGTCTGCAGGGACTTATCCCTTGCACGCTCCCCGTGAGATCCACATTCCCAACATGTCCACACCACTACATTCATAGTGCGCCTAATGGATGTTTGCGCACTATCCTCTGTGCCCGCGATGGCTCAGATGGATAGAGCGTCTGCCATGTAAGCAGGAGGTCCCGGGTTCGAGTACCAGTCGGGGCACACATTTTCAACATGTCCCCAATGAAGTACATCAACGCCTGTTTGCAGCTAGGGTGTCCATTTAATTATCATTTCACTTCTAGCAAAGCTGCATGGTCATCCACGGTAACTGTTCTTTCGGGAACAGATACTACCGTCATATATAGTTAAAATATGGCTTCCCGGTCATTGACCTTCTTGTGCGAACGCACACGCTATGCCCGAACTCGTATGGGACTTGGTAGATTAATCTGCCACGAGTAATGAGTATGATGGGCAAACATCTATTAGTAAGACGCACTATCCTCTGTGCCCGCGGTGGCTCAGATGGATAGAGCGTCTGCCATGTAAGCAGGAGGTCCCGGGTTCGAGTCCCACTGGGGGCACACATTTTCAACATGTCCCCAATGAAGAACATCAACGCCTGTTTGCAGCTAGGGTGTCCATTTAATTATCATTTCATTTCTAGCAAAGCTGCATGGTCATCCACGGTAACTGTTCTTTCGGGAACAGATACTACCGTCATATATAGTAAACCTAAGGACATCACACACATCCATGCCCGAGGCAGGATTCGAACCTGCGACCGTAGCAGTCGCGCGGTTCCGGACAGAGCGCCTAGAACCGTTAGACCAGCGCGGCGGGCGCAGTTTCAAGTATCTGGTCTGTTGAATAAAGCATATGGCCGAGCAGCAACAGTTGGAATAGCAGAGAGTGCCTTCCGCTCAGCAGGAATTTGGCCTTGGAATAGGAATGTGTTTTCAGATCAACAGCTGATTGCTTGTAAAGTCATGATAATTTTCTAGAGAAATCCAGTTCTACGAATGTTAGAGAGGAATCTTCTTTAGAAGACATTTCTCGTGATGACGAGTGTATCGGCCGACGACACCCACAAAGAAATTCAAGAAGCGTTGCGAACAAAGTGTCACAATTCATACAAGAAGCTTGCTATTCGAGGTAGAAGAAAAGCACAGAATGCCACTGCAATAGCTAGCAGTCCTTACAAACAACAATTAGAGCAATCGTAGGGTCAAGTAAAGAAACAAAAAGCTGCTAAGCAGCTACACTATGTGATCAAAAGTGTCCGGACACCCCTAAACACATACGCTTTTCATATTAGGCGCAGTGTGCTGCCATCTGCAAGGTACTCCATATCAGCTACCACAGTAGTCATTAGACATCGTGAGAGAGCAGAATGGGTCGGTCCGCGGAACTCACGGATTTCTGATTGGGTGTCCCTTGTGTCATACGTCTGCACACACTCCTAAACATCCCTAGGTCAACTGTTTCCGATGTGATAGTGAAGTGGAAACGTGAAGGGACACGTACAGCACAAAAGCGTACAGGCCGACCTCGTCTATTGACTGACAGAGACCGCCGATAGTTGAAGAGGGTCGTAATGTGTATCTACATCATCACACAGGAATTCTAAACTGCATCAGGATCCACTGCAAGTACTATGACAGTTAGGTGGGAGGTGAGAAAACTTGGATTTCATGGTCGAGCGCTCATAAGCCATACATCACGCCGGTGAATGCCAAACGACACCTCGCTTGGTGCAAGGAGCGTCAACATTGGACGATTGAACAGTGGAAAAACGTTGTGTGGAGTGACGAATGACGGTACGCAATGTGGTGATCCGATGGCAGGGTGTGGGTATGATGGATGCCCGGTGAACATGATCTGGCAACGTGTGTGGTAAAAATCGGAGGCGGTGATGTTATGGTGTGGTCGTGTTTTTCACGGAAGGGGCTTGCACCCCTTGTTGTTTCGCTTGGCACTATCACAGCACAGGCCCACATTGCTGTTTTAAGCAACTTCTTATTTCCCACTGTTGAGGAGAAATTCGGGTATGGCGACTGAATCTTTCAACACGATAGAGCACCTGTTCGTAATTCAGGGCATGTAGCGGAGTGGTTACTCGACAATAAAATCCCTGTAATGGACTGGCCTGCACAGAGTCCTGACCTGAATCCTACAGAACACCTTTTGGATGTCTTGGAAAGCCGATTTCGTGCCAGGCCTCACCGACCGACATCGATACCTCTCCACAGTGCAGCATTCAGGTGTACAATGGACTGCCATTCCCCAAGAGACCTTCTAGCACCTGACTGAACGTATGCCTGCGAGAGTTGAAGCTGTCATCAAGGCTAAGAGTGGGCCAACACTATACTGAATTCCAGCATTACCGATGGAGGGCGCCACGAACTTTTAAGTAATTTTCAGCCAGGTGTCCGGATACTTTTGATCACATAGTGTATATTTCTCAAAGAACAGACGACAAACGGCACTGTTGGAAATTCAAGCTGGATCTGTGTTTTTTTGTAAGATGATTAAAGAAGATGCAGCGTTTGGACTGTAAATTATGAGTTCATACACGACGTGCCAATGTGAAGCCCAGTATAAAGAAATTTTTCTGCTCAGATTGTAATTAGACTTCAATATAATTTGCCATTCTTAATCACAGTTAATTATTAGTACATTTCAGTGTGAGAAATTTTCTCATATTTTCCTGTGCAACATGTTTTCTAGTTTATTCTTTGTTTTGATTCGAAGCGTTTATAGCTACGAGTACGAAAATTATTTCAGTAATTTCGTAATATAAACGTCTTAATGATGATGAATATTTCAAAACTACCTAAATAATATGTTTGTTGAACTGAATCTTTATTTAAAATATTAAGTTCTTATTTACTTTTTATTTGTTGTTTTATTATTTGGTCCAATTTCAACAACTGAAGGTCCAAATTAAGGAACCGCTTTCATAATTCAGACCATTTACATATCTCTAAATTTTACATGATTCCTATTTATGATATTTGTTTAATCGAAATATGATACCACCTGGTGAAATTGTTCAGGATGTAGCTTTTTTTTACAGTACTTTTGTTTGAATTAGACACATAATAAAGGCTTCGGGTAGTAAAATAAAAAAAGTGGTCCATATAGGCAACCTTCCCCTATGATTTAAATTGCAGTTTCCTATTACATTGAAACAATGCGCCACTATGAGACTCGAGGCTGAGTCCTTTCGTACTGTTCTGGAGACTTAATCATTTCAACACAAACATAGAGTAAAGTCATTCGTTAGTTAAATGCACTGTAGAAACCACAAGAAATAAACAACGACACTGCATCATGAGGCAAGCAAGAGAGACATCGTCAAATAGTAACACGGTAGAACATTAAGGTTGCCTGACCGGTGGCATGGATGATATCTCTGTTTCAGTAAATTTCGCATTCCAGCTATCATTATTTTGTTTTGGACAAACAAGCTATCACAACGACTGAGGAGCGAATATATTGAAATGATCACCCACTGAAACTCAAAAATCTTGCTAAAGTTTCTGAGTTTAGCTGTGAGGTAAACTCTTACAGACGTGGCTCCTAAACTGGAGGTGGCCAGAAGATGGCTGTAACTGTTCTTCTCTTAAGACCAGATACGGAATGAGAGCCCTCCTCAGCTGCTATTCAAAACTACCCTCCTGAGGAAAACGGTTGGCTAATCACAGTGACATTACTTGTTATGACCATCCTAACTAGGTCTCCGAATCAAGTTCTGACTCTGCAATGTCAGGTTGTCACTCCCTGGTGAATTTTTACCGCTATCTTCGTCTCGCAGGCATATTCCCCTGTATGCGAAGGGAGGCTTTTATCACACAAAGACTTGGGTTTTAACGATAACAGCCATTCTTGCCCATTGTTTGTAAATTTTTCATGCTATTAACAACGGATCCACAAAAAATGAGACAAAATACTCCTGTATTTGTGGATGGTGGTGGTGGTGGTGGTTGTTATATAACAATCGTCACCATCATTATCTCCTGTTGCTCATCTTTGAAAACATGTAAAATTAATATTGATGTTAGTTACAAAACAATTTTAATGAATTTTTACCACAATGATTCCTCTTACTTAATTCTAATTTATCTTGTGGCTCAACTTGGGTACGGGTTTGAGACATGTATTGCACATTCCTCCTCCCCCTCTCTGCGTCCACCTCTTTCTCTCCTTGTCTCTCTCTCAGTGCTCTCCATGCCTCTTTCTGCCCATCCCCTCCTCTCTCCTCTGTCCTCTCTTTCTCTGTCCATTATCTCCCTATCTGTCTCCTTTTCTGTCCATTTCGTCTTCCCCTCTCTCACTATCCATCTCCACCACCATCTCTCAGGTCAGCCCTGTCCATCCACACGAGTAGGCTTAGCAAAACAGGTCGTTAAAGCACGACGATTCTACTCCAACACAACATGCAGGTCACGCACGGTAGCCTACACGCCAGGGGCCGGAAAACCATTCTGACTCCTGACGGATAAGCCATCTTGCAAAGTCGATAAATCAGGCTGATACTGTTCCCACACAACATCCCACAGGCTGGAAAAATCATTTTTTGCCCGCATCGATATTCCTATTGCAGGTAGGATACTGGTGAGGGCTGCTCTTTTTGTGCCAAATTTGGTTCGAAGCGATGCAGGGATTTAGGACGAGATCCCAAACACAGACGCATGTTGTTGTTGGCTCTGAGCACTATGGGACTTAACATCTGTGGTCATCAGTCCCCTAGAACTTAGGACTACTTAAACCTAACTAACCTAAGGACATCACACACATCCGTGCCCGAGGCAGGATTCGAACCTGCGACCGTAGCAGTTGCGCGGTTCCAGACTGAGCGCCTTAACCGCGAGACCACCACGGCCGGCTGTTGTTGTTGTTCTTGTGGTCTTCAGTCTTAGGACTGGTTTGATGTAGCTCTCCATGCTACTCTATCCTGTGCAAGCTCCTTCATCTCCCAGTAACTACTGCAGCCTACATCCTTCTGAATCTGCTAGGTGTATTCATCTCTTGGTCTCCCTCTACGATTTTTACCCTCCACGCTGCCCTCCAATACTAAATTGGTGATCCCTTGATGCCTCATAACATGTCCTACCAAGCGTTCCCTTCTTCCAGTCAAGTTGTGCCACAAACTCCTTTTCTCCCCAATTCTATTCAGTACCTCCTCATTAGTTATGTGATCTACCCATCTAATCATCCGCATTCTTCTGTAGCACCACATTTCGAAAGCTTCTATTCTCTTCTTGTCTAAACTATTTATCGTCCATGTTTCACTTCCATACATGGCTACACTCCATACAAATACTTTCAGAAACGTCTTCCCGACACTTAAATCTATACTCGATGTTAACAAATTTTTCTTCTTCAGAAACGATTTCCTTGCCATTGCCAGTCTACATTTTATATCCTCTCTACTTGGACCATCATCAGTTATTTTGCTCCCCAAATATCTAAACTCCTTTACTACTTTAAGTATCTCATTTCCTCATATAATTCCCTTAGCATCACTCGACTTAATACGACTGCATTCCATTATCCTCGTTTTGCTTTTGCTAGTGTTCACCTTATATCCTCTTTTCAAGACACTGTCCATTCCATTCATCTGCTCTTCCAAGGGAGTGAAACAGGGTTGTAGCCTCTCCCTGATGTTATTCAATCTGTAAATTGAGCGAGCAGTAAAGGAAACATACAAAACATACACACATATATCTGCTTTATATAACGGGTGACTCAATTGCCCCTATCGTTGGCGTTTTATGCAACCGCTATGTTATATCTGCCCTTCAGAAACTATGTACAAAGTCTTCATATTCTCTCGCTAGTTATGTGGGAACTATTAGCCCTATAGAGAGAATGAACAGCACCTTTTTGTAGGTAATTTAATGTAGTTAAGTTTTGTACTGGGATACATTTCGCTGGTTTTTGTGTTAATTAAGAAGAATGTACAAAAGTGACTTTCAAACGCACGTCCACCCCACGCCACAGTCACCTCTCACCAGTCAGGACAGTCAGGATTTCTGGTATGTTGTTCGTGGTACTCCTTCCTACCACTGTACAGGAATTTCCGACTATTCGAGCCACAACAAAAAAAGGAACAAAGACACACCACAGTGAATTATCTGAGATTCGGTAGACGCGATGTACATGTACAGACGAGGAAATCATTACAACCAGGATTGATGGTTTAGGGTGTTATTTCTTTTCGTAGCGGCAGCCCTTTGATTGCCATCCGTGACACTCAAACAACATAGCGGTACGTCGATGATATTCTACGCCCCATTTTGTTACTATTCTTGGGAAGTTATCTTGGCTTAACATTTCAACAAGACAATGCTCACCCGCACACTGCGAGAGTTTCTACAGCTTGTCTACGTACTTGCCAAATCCTGCCTTGGCCAACAAGGGCGCCGGATCTCTCCCGAGTTTATAACATCTGGAGCAATATGGTCAGGATCTTCCAACCTTCTCGCGATTTTGACGATATAGCTCCCCAACTAGACAGGATTTGCCACGAAATTCCTCAGGAGGACACCCAGCAACTATATAAATCGATGCCAGACGAATAACAGCCTGCATAAGGGCTATGGGTGTACCAACGCGTTATTGACTTGCTCAGTTTGTGAAGCTCATTCTGATAGTTCCTTCGTAGTGCGTAATGCGTAATTTTCTTGTCTAAGTGTGTATCTGAAGTTTGTTGGAAGTCACTAAGTACTTTTATTCCCTAAATACTGGATGAACATAGTCTGTGTAACTTGCGCTTCGTTATGTACGCTGCCTGAATATTCTAAATTTAACACCTTATAACCTTTAATGAATAGATTGCGCCCGACTTCAAATTTTAACATTGAAACCTTTCCGTCTCCTCTATATCTCTTTTGTTACGCAACCTTCCCTTCTACAATAGCCTATGAAACCCTCTCTTAGGATTTATATCTCTTCCCTTTGAAATTAATTCTCTTTCTCAATAATAGTAAGTGCAATCTTCGCATACAAATTTAAATGCTGCTTATTAAAAGTGATTTGCTGATTATTTCGACGAAACATAGAATGTGTCGTCGTCGTGGCCCTCAGTCGTTACCTTCAACAACCCAAAACTGTTCCTTACCTTTTTTTTTTTACGGTTACTGGATCGCCATCTTACTGCTACATCAAACTGCGACATGAATATATTTACTCGGTTTACTATAATCTATTAGCTGCGGGTGGGCTGTCATAATAAGTTGCTGTATTTATTACCAAAGGTGACGTTATTCTTTAGTAGCAAAGCTGACTTTATTCTTTAATTAATTTGAGTGAAGTTACATAATTCATAGTTAAACTTTTTCTTGACAACAATAAAGTTTTACGTTGATAGTTTTTGGGATGGATTATAATCAGTAATCCTATACTGCTGGCAAAAATTAATTTTATTCTGAAAACAATTCTTAAAATATTTACTGTTGGTAATGAAATGATTGTACAAACGTTAAAATGGGACTTACTTTTTACAATAATGTTACAACTAGCATTGCACAAAGGTACCTTCAGTAGTCTTGAGTTTCTCAAAAATCAATAATATTAGTTCCTTTTATGATAATAGGTAGTTGATGTCTCTAGAAAATCATAGCTGGTGGCTGGCAGGTACACCTCTCAACCACTCGCTTCAGACCTGCTACCGACTCGCTTCACATCTCGCTTGCTACTGACTTCCTACGAACGCTAAAGTGCAGTCTCTCCCGCCAACAATGCTTTCTGGTGCAGACAATCCCTGCTACCATTACAAGATGTATCAATGCGCGGTCTTTCCCGCTCCTTTCTTAAAATGTATCCATACGCGGTCTCTCCCGCCTTTTTTAAAATTATATCAATTTGCGCTCTCTCTTGCCAACAATACTTTGGTGCAGACATTCCCTGCTGCCACAATTATTTCCAACATGACAAATATTAATTATTCCTACTTAATCCTATTAATAAAATATAAACATCTTTCATAGATTGTGGATTGACAATAGACAATAGAAATATACACGTCTTACAACATGAGGTGGATAATTATGTGAAACGCCGAAACTGGAATTTTTTTAGCACCTCTGGAAGGCATCAGACAGGCTACACACAGCTGGGGCTTTGCGACCTTTCTAATCGTTATTTTCTCTCTGTCATGGATATTACCGTGTATTTTCATAAAGAATTCAGAATTTTTATTTTCGCGTTGCCTCGTAATAAAAGCTGCAAAACAGGCACCCATATTTAATGTGCTGCACTCCAAATGCAGTGCGCCTGGCTGCTAATAGGCGGCAGGTGGGTCGTGTATATTTCAGCCCCGGCGTTACGTCAGCACTTTGTGCCCGGAGGCCGGCTGCCGCCCCCTGCTGCCCCCGTAATGTGCACTGCGACATCCGAACTCGCCCAGTCTGTGAAGACGTCACTTCGAGCAGAAAAACGAGCCACCTGTTCCAGCCACTGCAAATGGACGACTCAGGTTACACGCTTTAACGAAATTCAACCAGGCAGCTGGCTCGACAGCAAATAGACTGACGGAAAAAAAGATCGTAACACTAAGAAATAATTTCAGTGGAGTAGTGAAATTTCGGGAATATATTTTCTAGGTAACATACGGGGGTTGCCCAGAAAGTAACGCACCGCATTTTTTTCTTAGCCGAAAACAGTGCTACGAATGCGAAACGTTACGTAGGTATGTATGTATTTATTACACATTAAAATAGCTACGCCAGAAGAAATGAAGATGATAAACGGGTATTCTTTGGACAAATATATTATACTAGAACTGACATTTGATTACATTTTCACGCTATTTGGGTGCATAGATCCTGACAAAGCAGTACCCAGAACGACCACCTCTGGCCGTAATAACGGCCTCCATACGCCTGGGAATTGAGTCAAACAGAGCGTGGATGGCGTGTGAAGGTACAGCTGCCCATGCAGCTTCAACAGGATACCACAGTTCATCAAGAGTAGTGACTGGCGCATTGTGACGAGCCAGTTGCTCGGCCACCATTGACCACACGTTTACAGTTGGTGAGAGAACTAGAGAATGTGCTGGCCAGGGAAGCAGTCGAACATTTTCTGTATCCAGAAAGGCCCGTACAGGACCTGCAACACGGGGGCGTGTGTTATCCTGCTGAAATGTAGGGTTTCGCAGCGATCGAATGCAGGGTAAAGCCACGGCTCGTAAAATATCTTAAATGTAACGTCCACTGTTCAAAGTGCCGTCAATGCGAACAAGAGGACCGAGACGTGTAACCAATGGCACCCCATATCATCACGCCGGGTGATAGCCAGTATGGCGACGACGAATACACGCTTCCAATGTGCGTTCACCACGATGTCGCCAAACACGGATGCGACCATCATGATGCTGTAAACATAACCTGGATTCATCAGAAAAAAAATGACGTTTTGCCATTCGTGCACCCAGGTTCGTCATCGAGTACACCATCGCAGGCACTCCTGTCTGTGATGGAGCGTCAAGGGTAACCGCAGCCACGGTCTCCGAGCTGATAGTCCATGCTGCTGCAAACGTCGTCGAACTGTTCGTGCAGATGGTTGTTGTCTTGCAAACGTCCCCGTCTGTTGACTCAGCGATCGAGACGTGGGTGCACGATCCGTTACAGCCATGCAGATAAGATGGCTATCTACTCGACTGCTAGTGATACATGGCCGTTGGGATCCAGCACGGCGTTCAGTATTACCCTCCTGAACCCACCGATTCCATATTCTGCTAACAGTCATTGGATCTCGACCAACGCGAGCAGCACTGTCGCGATACGATAAACCGCAATCGCGATAGGCTACAGTCCGACCGTTATCAAAGTCGGATACGTGATGATACGCATTTCTCCTCCTTACACGAGGCACCACAACAACGTTTCATCAGGCAACGCCGGTCAACTGCTGTTTGCGTATGAGAAATAGGTTGGAAACTTTCCTCATGTCAGCACGTTGTAGGTGTCACCACCGGCGTCAACCTTGTGTGAATGCTCTGAAAAGCTAATCATTTGCGTATCACAGCATCTTCTTCCTGTCGGTTAAATTTTGAGTCTGTAGCACGTCATGTTCGTGGTGTAGCAATTTTAATGCCCAGGAGTGTACTTTGACGATCAACTCACGACGTCCAATTTCAAAGGTAAGGAACTCTAAAGACGGTTACAGCGTGTATTTAGAACAGCCTGATTCGCTACTAGCACCACTCTTATGCGACTGGCGCGAAATCTGAATAGATATTTTGTTCCAGATGTAGAAACACGCGCAGCAAGTTTCGTTTATGTCGCACAACACCTTGGTGGTGTTGCGATTTCTTTACCGTCTGTACATACCCTGGAAAAATGGTTCAAATGGGTCTGAGCACTATGAGACTTAACATCTTAGGCCATCAGTTCCCTAGAACTTAGAACTACTTAAACCTAACTAACCTAAGGACACCACACACATCCATGCCCGAGGCAGGATTCGAACCTGCGACCGTAACAGTCCCGCGGTTCCGGACTGTAGCGTCTACAACCGCACGGCCACCGCGGCCGGCCATACGGCCATACATTGGAATTATGCAGTAATGTAGACATGTGTACTGCTACATACGCTCTCTGATAATATTATAGCGACTTCCAAATTTTTTAAGAAGTTTTTTGTCGTTGAAACATCTGCCAAAGACCACAGGCTGATTAAAAAAGACAGTTTTCTCGTCATAACTAACTGGTCTCTTCTATCATAGACAGGTTCAAAGGGCTCTGAGCACTATGGGACTTCACATCTATGGTCATCAGTCCCCTAGAACTTAGAACTACTTAAACCTAACTGACCTAAGGACATCACACAACATCCAGTCATCAGGAGGCAGAGAAAATCCCTGACCCCGCCGGGAAGTGCCTAAAACGGCTCGGCCACAGCGGTCGGCTTCATAGAGAGGAAGTCGTTGCGCATATCGCTGTATAGAGATAGGTTCAGTGTTTTATGTTGGTATAGAGACTATGCCATACACTCAACAAGAACACCACCCGTTGTTCGAAAAACATCGAAACGGTGGTTTGTTTCGTTTCAAACACGAACAGACAGTTCTCTGTTTATTGAATCGACAGCTTCAGCAGTTCAATCTTACAGCTCCTGAAAAGCATTTGCCATAGATGATATACAGACTCTGTCTTTTACGTAAGTCCAAAGAAAAAAAAATCGCAAAGTGTTCAGTCTGATGACCTGAGAGGCCAAAAGCTATGATCAAGCTCATGTTTTCGTTCTTTTTCAATCCGAAGTTGTACGATGTTGTTAAGGAAATGTCGCAGCTGAAGGTGAAGGTGAAGGTGACGCTGACGAATAAAAATGAAATCCGTGGAATGTTTGTGAAGTTGGGGAAACAACCAGTTTTGCAGCGTGTCCAAGTATGACGTTCCTGGCACAGCTTCCTCCGCAAAGAAGAAAGGTCCGTAAACTTTGTGAACAGAAACGCCGTTTGAGGAAGTTGGGCTGCCCGTTTCGTGGATTTCCGGCGGTTCCATGTGAACGCATCTCGGATACGCTCAACATTTTCATCAGGAGTTCATGGCCCACAAGTGACCTTCCATTTGCAAACGCCATCAACTTTCAAGAATTTTGCACGCCAGTCGTATATCTGCTTGTGAGGAGGCAGCTCCTTACAGAATCGGCTGCGGAATGCATCTGGGGTTGGACAATGGTTGCCTTCGCGCAATATGATTTCTCTTGAGCAGTCACCATGTTGCTGCAAAGAAACAACAGCGCTGATATGTCAAAACTTTGAACCTGCCTCTGTCCAGTCACATGCGCAGTGTGTATCTATCCTATATAGAATGTCTGTCTGATCAATTTACTTATGTGTTTCGTCGTCGAAGGCCCGTGTCGACGGCTCTTTCTTAGTCACAGAGAAAATCACAGACTTATGTTACATCTCTGTTCTACTGGAAAAACAGTTCTTTTAATGAGAACAATGTACGTGTCGTAGATCGCACATGTAATAGTTAAAAACTACTTGCGTATGTCAGAAATTTTGCTACACTGGCATTCTGGATATGCAATGCCTGACAAAAGTTGTGGAGTACCCGGAAGGAGAAGAGGAAACGAAATAAAGCTTCGGAGGCTCAGACAGTACTTCAAAATGATGGAGCATCGGAATCAGCCGTCCTTTCCTTTTTTAAAGTTAATGTAGATTTCGGCCAGTAACTAGCTATTATCAATGTAAAAAATACAAGAAGTACATAGTCAGCCGATAGTGCAAAAAGTTTTAACTCGTGGCATCATTACGTCGCTTACAGATTAGAGTACATATCAGCATTTCAGAGTTTTAATACGTGTCCTAGTAGGTCAGTCCTTTTTTGTTCGGTGTTCTGTCGCAGTTCCTTCAAGATTACTGCATAATGAAGGTAGGCTTTGAGGAGAACATATCGGTTGGCTGTGTGGCGCCCTCTATAAGAACTACGTAATACGTAACACTTATAGAAAAGCAGTTATGGCCTCTACTAAAAAACTTAAAATTTGCATAGGAATAACACAAAACAAAATCAAAAGTAAAATAATAATATGGGGCTGTCTGACTTACTGTAACATTTAGCAGTAAACACTGGAATATGTAAAAACTGCCAGATTCCATCCTAGTGCGGCAATTGCTTTGTTATTCTTTAAAAGCACGTACTTAACATCAGATTCGTAAAAACTTTTAAAAAATATTTGAAAAATACTAGGAATTTACAGGATATATGCTGTGACTATTACAACTGATTTGATTTTTTACGATTCTGACGTCACCTATGTGTTTTTAAAGTACAGCAAACTACTTCCTGGCAGATTAAAACTGTGTGCCGGACCTCGACAACACTTGCCCGCGAAAGGCAAACGCCACGAGTTCAAGTCTTGGTCCGGCACACTGTTTTAATCTGCCAGGAAGTTTCATATCAGTGCACACTCCGCTGCAGAGTGAAAATCTCATTCTGAACAACAAACTAATTAGTTCACAAGGAATGAATATGGCATTTTTTACATTTTCTAATGTTTACTGTTAAGTGTGGCAGTAGGTCAGACGGCAATGTAAATAATTTCACTGCTATTTTATTGTGTGGTTTTCCTAACCAAATTCAAAGTTTTTTAAGAGAGACCATAACTACTTTACTGTGAGTGTTACATGTTACGTAGTTCATACAGACGGCGCCATATAGCCAACCGATGTGTTCTCCGCAAAGCCTACCTTCATTATGCAGTAGTCTTGAACGAACTGTGACAGACGACCGATCATTAGGGGATTGACATACTATGACACGAATTTGAACTCTGAAACACTGGCATGTAATCTAATGTATAAGCGACATAGGTTATGCCACGAGTTGTAGCTTTTTATACTAACACCTGAATGTGTACGTGTTGTATTTTTTAGCACTGATAATGGCTACTTACTACCAGAAATCAAGATTTGCTTTAATAAAGCCTGAGAGGAAAGGACAACTGATTGCAGTGCTCCATCATTTTGAAAGTCATATCACAGTCGTTCAGCGAATTACACACATGATGGGGTGTGTGATGTTATTCCAGTGATTGCAAAGTCGAGTGAAATTTGCAGAGAACTTGGCAAGGTGAGCCCGCTTATCAGTATAACGTTATATCCCCTCTGGCCTGGATGCATGTACTAATATTCGGTGCCGGCCCGAGTGGCTGAGCGGTTCTAGGCGCTTTAGTCTGGACCCGCTGGACCGCTACGGTCGCAGGTTCGAATCCTGCCTCGGGCATGGATGTGTGTTATGTCCTTAGGTTAGTTAGGTTTAAATAGTTCTAAGTTCTAGGGGACTGACGATCTCAGAAGTTAAGTCCCATAGTGCTCAGAGCCATTTGAACCATAGCTGACGGCAGCGCTGGTTCCATACGTGTTCTGTCGTGGACAGATCCTGCTGGCCACACAATTACCCCAACAACACGTAGGAAGTTGATGGGTACAAGTGCCATGTGTGGACGAGCATTGTCCTGCTGAAAAATGGCAACACGAGACTGTCGCATGATAGGTGACACATGGGGATGCAAGATGTCTGTGACGTACTGTTATGCCGTCACGGTTCCCTCAGTCATCAAGAGCCATAACCTTCTGAGTTAACGAGCATTTCGCTCTCATTTAAGTATATAGCCGAAAGAGTCAGCCTTTAGGAATTGTGAAACGAACCCTGTCGTCCAGGACCGCGTGCCACGAAGGGCGCAGATTCACCACGAGATGGGGAAACTCACAGGCGTCTATTGTCTATTGAGGCCTAAGCGCTGTAGTGTGTGTGAGAGACAGACCAGAACCTACGTCATAGGGAAACCCAGTTTCTCGCCGAGGAGACGTAGCAGTGTTAAATATGGCGGACCTAAGATCGGCCATAAAGGGAAACATGTATGAAAACTATGTAACTGTGTAGTAATGCAGGAAATTAAGCCACAGTTATTTTAATCTACCATCCTTCATAAATTTTTATTGTGATCCCAATAAAACTTTAATATTGGTCATATCTATAATAGTTTAGGACTTACTGTTGAAGTGAAATGAACAAGTTTTGTAACAAAGACCTGAATGCTGAAATCTGAACGCTTTGGTCGATCTTAACGATCGACATTCCATACAGTAGCGCATCATTAAAATGACAAACGTTGTGAATATCAACTCCGTAACTTTGTTTAAACGATATAGTAAATTTAAATTATCAGTAGTTTCCTCCACACAAAACACATTTAACGATGACAGCACGCAACCTTATTGAATCATTAGGTAATAGAATATTTGTTGTAAAGTTTAGTGCATAATAGTTAATTTTGTTCTTTATTTGTTTATCTGAAAGCACATTGGTGCAAAGCTACTAGCCGCGACGTTCAAAGTTCAGGAGGAAAGTGTACTGGTTTTATGTAAAACATTTTATCACTTATTATGTAATGGATATTATTGTTACTTTGTTTAGAACGTGAAAGTGGTCAAGCTTTGATTATTTAGGTATGTTAAAATGTAAAATAATGTAGAATAAGCTGTAGCCAAACAGATGGACGGCTTCAGGAAAGGGAACTGCCCTAGAGAGTTGAGCGAGGATACTGCGCTTGCGGGAAACGCGGCCGGGGACAGTCAGAGGCAGTGCTGGTGGAGAAGCGAAAACGGACTGTTCGGCTGGAGACACCAAAGGGGACAGTTTGGATGCAGACGCGAAAGCGGACGGTCGGTCTTTAGGCAGCTAGGAAGTGAAGCGACCTACCCGGCAGGGTAGCCGAGAGCGCTAACGCGCTGCTTCCTGGACTGGGCAGCCGCACCGGCCCCAGACCGAATCCGCCCGGGGAATTAACGTCGAAGAACTGGTGTGCCGGCCAGCCTGGACGTGGTTTTAGGCGGTTTTCCACATCCCCAGAGGTGAATACCTGGCTGGTCCCCACGTTCGGCCTCAGTTACACGACTCGCAGACATTTGCAACACATTCGCACTATTCCATGGCTTACATCAGACACAGACAGCTGGGGTACACTGATTCCTTCCCGGGGGGAGGGGGGGGGGGTACGGGGTGGCGGCAGGAAGGGCATCCGGCCACCATTAACATAATCATGCCATATCCGATTAACCAAAGCCGACCCTGCGTAACTGCGGGACAAGGCTCAGACAAAGAAAGAAAGAACTGAAACGACTTAGAAAATTTCGCGTTGTGTGGTATTGCGGGACTTAGTCTCCGAGCGGTGAGAAGCCGCGCGCCTGGTGCGAACTCTAACTTTTCGCGTAGATAACTTATATTCCGCGATGAGATTGTAACTGATAGAACTGTGTCAAATGGATATGAGCTCGAGTGTAACAGTAACTCTAAATACGACCACTTTCGCTATTAGTTTTCTTTCTGAATAAACATTATTCTAACCAAATCGCAAGTGTGTCCTACATCATTTATGGGTCGCTAATTTAGTTCCCGATATTATTGTTACTGTTATTATATGTTATGTTAACTTTGTATTTCACAAACTTGCCATCAGCCAGACATTTAACCAAAGGGTCGCAAGTGTCCAATTTAGGGCGTGTAACGCGACACGTGCAGTTCAACCCCTAGACGAGTTTGAGCCAAGACATTTCGATGAAGAGGAACGGAATGTGAGCCCGAACGTCTATGGCATGTTAGCTCGCAACCTGAAATCGTTCCAGATGGTCTCCCACACACACCATGACACCAGTGTGCCTCTCCAAAACATGGGAAGGATGGGACGTCTTCCCAGATCGCTGCCGCATTTCCCGATGATGATCATTCTGGGTGGTGAAGAAGCACAACTCATCGCTGAACACAATGCGACGCCACGTATCAGCAGTCCATGCTTTCCGGACATGCACCACTACAGCCGTTTGTGTTGTGGTGTTAACGGCAGCCCAGACGTGGGACGGTGATCTCTGGTCCGGTTGCTGTGCTAGTCTCCGACCGAAGGTTTTTTGCTCGCGTATCGTGTCATTTCTGGAAGCCCAGTATCTACTCTGTAGGAATAAACGTGGATTCCGGAAACAGCGATCGTGTGAGACCCAGAAAATATTAGATACAGGGTCCCAGGTAGATGCCATTTTTCTTGACTTCCGGAAGGCGTTCGATACAGTTCCGCACTGTCGCCTGATAAAGTAAGAGCCTACGGAATATGTGGCTGCATTGAAGAGTTTTTAGCAAAACAGAACACAGGCATGTTGTTCTCAATGGAGAGACGTCCACAGACGTTAAAGTAACCTCTGGCGTGGCACAGAGGAGTGTTATGGGACCATTGCTTTTCACAATATATATAAATGACCTAGTAGATTGTGTCGGAAGTTCCGTGCGGCTTTTCGAGTATCATGCTGTAGTATACCGAGAAGTTGCAGCAATAGAAAATTGCAGCGAAATGCAGGAAGATCTGCAGCGGATAGGCACTTGGTGCAGGGAGTGGCAACTGACCCTTAACATAGACAAACGTAATGTATTGCGAATACATAGAAAGAAGGATCCTTTATTGTATGATTATATGATAGCGGAACAAACACTGGTAGCAGTTACTTCTGTAAAATATCTGGGAGTATGCGTACGGAACGATTTGAAGTGGAATGATCATATAAAATTAATTGTTGGTAAGGCGGGTGCCAGGTTGAGATTCATTGGGAGAGTCCTTAGAAAATGTAGTCCATCAACAAAGGAGGTGGCTTACAAAACACTCGTTCGACCTATACTTGAGTATTGCTCATCAGTGTGGGATCCGTACCGTGTTTCTGGATGAGGTATCGAATATATTGCTTCCCCATACTTATACCTCCCGAGGAAATCACGAATGTAGAAGTACAGAGATTGAGCGCGCACGGACGCTTTCCGGCTGTCGTTCTTCTTGCGAACCATACGCGACTGGAACCTGAAAGGGAGGTAATGACAGTGGCACTCAAAGTGCCCTCCCCCACACACCTTTGGGTAGCTTGCGGAGTAGGTACGGGATGACGCTGGGTAGTCGGCTGATGTGGCCGAGCGGTTCTAGCCGCTTCAGTCCGGAACCGCGCTGCTGTTACGGTCGCAGGTTCGAATCCTGCCTCAGGCATTGATGTGTGTGATGTCCATAGGTTACTTAAGTTTAAATAGTTCAAAGTTCTATGGGACTGATGACCTCAGAAGTTAAGTCCCATAGTAGTAACAGATAGGCAGTCTCATATACATGTATTTTCACCACAAACGGAACGACATTTTGAATGTTTGAAATGGTTATTTAGAACTAAACCAGCAACCCCTAGTTCCTTGTTAGCTAAAGAATCGAACTCCCACATATAAAACAGCTTCAAATGGCTGATTACTTCACAACTGAATAAATGTGTTAAATATTTGAGCCATTTGAACTATTTGACAAGCGTAGCGTAGGCAGTCTCCTTAGTAGGTCTGCTACATTTTCTAAGTGTCCTGCAAATAAAACGGAGTCTTTGGTTAGCCTTCCCCACAACATTTTCTATGTTTTCCTTCCAATTTAAGTTGTTCATAATTGTAATTCCTAGGTATTTAATTGAAATTACGGCCTTTACATTTGACTGATTTATCGCATAACGGAAGTTTAACGCATTCCTTTTAGCACTCATGTGGATGACCTCACACTTTTCATTATTTAGGGTCAACTGCCAACTTTCGTACCATTCAGATATCTTTTCTAAATCGTTTTGCAGTTTGTTTTGACCTTTGACTTTATTGGTCGATAAACGACAGCGTCATCTGACCGTGATCGGTCAACATCTGACGCTGTTCGCTTCCTTTACATACCATACCAGATCTAGTAACGGCACTAAACATGAACAACACTAATGCGCCGGCCGCTGTGGCCGAGCGGCTCTAGGCTCTTCAGTCCGGAACCGCGCGACTGCTACGGTCGCAGGCTCGAATCCTGCCTCGGGCATAGATGTGTGTGATGTCCTTAGGTTAGTTAGGTTTAAGTAGTTCTAACTTCTAGGGGACTGATGACCTCAGATGCTAAGTCCCATAGTGCTTAGAGCCATTTGAATACTAATGCAGCCGTCTTACCTGTCACACAGAATTTTAACTGTAATCATTCACATACACGTCGAAGGGGTGTGACCTGTACAAAGCTACATTGACACCCGTTCGTGTCTTCTGGGCACTTCAATTTTTTTTTTTTTTGAGAGACACTGCATTTGGGGTAGTCTGCCTTGACTGCTTCACCCTCGGTACAATCGATCTATTGTACATCAGAGTCAGCAAGTTATTGTAATTATATCACATGAGTGTGTGTTGTCTACTGAGGTGTAAGTAAACAATTCTCTCCGATGTAATTCGCAATCCTTTTCTACTCAGTTATAAAGTATTTATAGCCTAATTTATGATGAACGGAGTACATTCTGGGACGTGATGTTTTCGGTATGGATTAAATTTAATCTCGCTTTGCCGCTTCTATTATTCTAGCTGTCAAAGCTAGTAATGTTTCCCGGACGCCCCTGTTTACATGAATGTTGACTAGCACGAGTAGCGCGTGGAGTGCACGGTAAATAATTACCGCACGACGCAACTTGTTTACACTACAGGTCGAAAACCGAATTTCGGACCCCGTTTTTTCTCTGCCGTGTTTACATGTTAAGGCGTGAAGCGGTTTTGCGAGACCGTTCAAATATCGGTTTTGCGATCCTCGGTTGTTTTGCACGAATGGCTATGGAAATCAGCTGTTCCACTTTCCGATTTGGTCAGCATAACCGCTGCCCCCTCTTCAATAAAATATCAAAGGCGGACAACTTCACGTTCAGTCTAATATTTTCACTTCTCGCTCACTGCACAAAAACTCGCTCCGTTCTGATTAGCAGAAAAGGTTTAGAAACGAGATGTAGCATAACAACCAAAACATGATTGTGCATTTAAATAGCAGCAAAAATCTATGTTGAAAGAGATCACCTGGTAGTTAGAACCGCATCTTCAGAACCATCAAAGTATTTACGTGACCATCCAGAAGCGATACTGGGAAATCGGTTTGCAGAAGCTAGTTTTGGGAGCACCGTGTAAATGCTGTGATAATGTCGACGGTTTCTGGCCAATGGCCAGTGCTGGAAACGCTTGCGTTTCGGCAATCAAGTTTAGACAGTGATCTGAAATCCACGGAAGTCTAACATAAAATATATATAGTCTCAAAATTACACTACACAACAGTGACTGTAGAAATGTTTTTCACGCTTATTTGTTTTTGTCATAGTCCCTGAATTTATAAGGTTTGGTCGAATTACTGTCCTGA